>NC_059177.1:48200190-49400190 GCF_019923935.1 Bubalus bubalis | reverse complement strand
ATAAAATATTAAATTTATCACTTTAGTCATATTTTTAAATCATATAAAATGTATATTACACATTATGTGCTCAATCACAGGTGTAGAATTGAGGAGTATTACTATTACTTAGGGCTTCCCTGGTAGCTCAGAGGATAAAGCGTCTGCCTGCAATGCAGGAGACCTGGGTTCGATCCTTGGGTTGGGAAGATCCCCTGGAGAAGGAAATGGCAACCCACTCCAGTATTCTTGCCTGGAGAATCCCATGGACAGAGGAGCCTGGCGGGCTACAGTCCACGGGGTCGCAAAGAGTCAAACACGACTGAACGACTTCACTCACTATTACTTATTCCCTGGGGCTTCCCAGGTGGCGCTAATAGTAAAGAATCCATCTACCAATGCAGGAGACCTAAGAGAAGCGAGTTTGATTCCTGAGTCAGGAAGATCCCCTGAAGGAGTGCATGGCAACCCACTCCAATATTCTTCCCTGGAGAATCCCATGGACAGAGGAGCCTGGCAGGCTATTGTCCATAGGGTTGCAAAGAATTAGACTGAAGTGACTTAGCACAGCATGCACACTTATTCCCCACTCACATTTTATGAGGTTTTTTTTTTAACTTTTTATTTTATATTGGAGTATAGCTAATTAACAATGTTCTGATAGTTTCAGGTGAACAACAAAGCAGCTCAGCTATACATGCATATGTATCCCTTCTTCCCCAAACTCCCCTCATATCCTGGCTGCCACATAACATTGAGCAGAGTTCCCTGTGCTATACAATAGGTCCTTGTTGATTATATATTTAAATATAGCAATGTGTCCATGTCAATATCAAACTCCTTAACTGTCCTTTCCCCCCACCCTTCCCCTAGTAACTGTAAGTTCATTCTCTAAGTCTGTGAGTCTATTTTTATTTCATAAATGAGTTCATTTCTTTTTAGATTCTGCATATAAGTGATATCATAATGATATTTCTCTTTCTCTGACTTATTTCAATTAGTATGATAATCTCTGGGTAGATTCATATTGCTGCAAATGACATTATTTTATTCTTTTTGATGGCTTAGTAATATTCCATTGTGTGAGAGTGTGTGTGTGTATGTGTGTGTATGTCTGTTTGTGTGTGTGAACACCATATATATACCACGTCTTCTTTATCCATTCATCTGTTGATGGACATGTGGGTTGCTTCCATGTCTTGGCTATTGTTAAGAGTGCTGCTGTGAACATTGGGTTGCATGTATCTTTTCGAGTTAGAGCTCTCCCAAGGCATATGCCCAGGTGTGGGATTGCAGGATCATATGGAAGCTGTATTTTTGTTTCTTAAGGAACCCCCATACTGTTTTCCATAATGGCTGTACCAATTTACACTCCCACCAACGGTGTAGGAAGATTCTCTTTTCTCCTCACCCTCTCCAACATTTATTGTTTGTAGAGTTTTTGATGATGGCACTTTTGTCTGGTGTGAGGTGATACCTCCTTGTAATTTTGATTTGCATGTCTTTAATAATTAGTGACATTGTTACTAATTATGAGCATCTTTTCATGTGCCTATTGGCCATCCGTAAAATCCCTGGACGTGTCGTGGTGAAGTGCTATGTCATTGCCTGTGCTGGTTGTCTCCTCTGTGGGGAAGGTGTGCCACAGAGGCACACAGACCTCTTTTACATTACAGTCCCTTGTGTGTTTTATGATTGAGGACAAACCATAAACATCAGTAATCATGCTCTAAATATTAATTTGATTGGATACAAGATAATCATGCTTCATTATAATCATAACTCATTTGGTTAATAAATGCTTACATTTTTTTTCCTTAGAGAATATCCTAGTGATTGGTTAAAATATGCTGATGACACCGAGTTTCAGATGATTTGAGTAGATCCCTTGGCATTCTAGAAAGGAAGAGAGTCGAAAGGCCAGTTAAGAGGTGACTACACTGGTCTGAAAGAGAGATGATAATGGCTGAACCAGGGCCATGAAGAAGAGAGGTCATTTGTGACAGATTTTAAGAAAGCTTCATGAGCTAGTGGGTTCTACTCAGAAGCAATCTCTCAGAGCAGACAGGTGGATAGGAAAGGTCAAGCTGTCTTGTGGCCATGCAGGTCAAGAGCTTAGCAGGGCGTCTGGGCTGGAGACACTGTGTTGGATCTTGGCAGCTTTTGGTGGTGGTTGAAACCATGGGAGCAGTTGAGATAGCCCAGAAAGCTTATATGGTAGGATGGAAATGGGCTTCAAATGCAGAGCTCTGAAGGCCACTGATAGTTAAGGGGTGTACAAAGGGAGAAGAATATGACGGGCAAGCCATCGAGTGTCTGGCATCTGAATTGTGTGTATTGGCTGGAAAGGTAGATGTCAGTGAAGTAATACACATTGTCACTATTGATGTGGTTGGAAAAGCACCAGCTTCAGTATACTGCCAAAGAACCGGTGAGTATTTTATTGGAGAAGCACTGAAATTATACCACCCATTGAGAGAGGAAGTTAATTTACAAGACTCTTTTTGGTTTTGTTTATTTAGAGGAATTCTTTTGTTTGTGTATGTGTGTGTGTGTGTATTTTATACCTGTATATTTGAGATGTATAATGTGTTACTTTGATGTATTTATATTTTTTAATGTTTGTCAGTGAAGCAATATTTATCATGTTGCATTATTATAGTACAATATTATTATCTGTATTCATTATAGTGTGCATTAGTCAGGACTCTTACTTTGAAGTGAGGTGGGGGAGTACACTATTTATGACAAACCGTAGTCAGATTTCTGTTAAAGAAAGGACTCCTGATCTTGTAAACCTAGAAAGTGACAGGAGTCTGACTGCAAGACTAGTCTGAGTCCTCACCAGCTGGGCACTTCTCTGGTGTGGTGACTGGTTGGAAGAGATGCGATCGTGTGCGTGTCAGACAGGGAGGGCGAGGTGTGCTGCTGCCAGCACCTCTCACTTATGACTTCCAACTGAGTTGTTAATCACAAGCGATCATTTTAAAGAACACTGTCTCCCTTCCTCTCCTTGGAAGGAATTCTGTGAGCAGAAGTTATCCTCACAGCTCTGGACTGTGAGAACCTTGTCTCTCACACTTCTTTGCAACATCTCTGAGCAACTGAGGCTTGTTTATACTGACGGAGAAGTCAGAAGAGCTACTGGTTAGAAAAAACTTAGTCTAGTGACCAACCTCCTTTATCTCTGAATGGTCTCTATACAAAGCCTTTTATTTAGAAACCAGTTGTGCTTCATTCACACCACTGGATGGCACATGATAGAACTCTTGCTGGAGTTTCCGCCTGGAAGTGGCTGTGCCGGACCACACACTTCTAAGTAACCATGGAAAGATCTTGTGGGTTTCCCTTTGTGCATGAGCTCTGTTTTCTGGGGTCAGTGGTTCTCCCTATCCAACAGGAGAAAGGAGGGGCTGAGGCTATGAAGACTCCCAGTATCTCATGGAATTTTCAAGCATGGCCCTAATCTCATTTCAGTGGTTTCATCAATGTGTCTACTTTCAGATGAGGAATCCCTTCCTAGTCTCTGTTCCTAAGCTGTACCAAATGGTTGTGTGACTGCAGCTTTCTTGGAAATGTTCTTTAGAGGGGAAGACTCTAAAAATGTCAGAAATTAGCAGAGGTGCAGGTCTGTTCCTCCATTCTCTCTTTTCTTCCACTCCTGAAATTCCTCTTACATATTTAGGCATCCAGACTTCTCTCTAAGGCCTCCTTTCCCTTGACTACAGAAGATTTCACAGCTAACCAAGCCACTACTCTCTTAAACTTTTCTTCTTAGCCTGATCTAGCTAAAATAAAACCACAGGCAAATATGCACATTGCCCTGAGGTTAGCAGGATTTTTCTCTGAGGCCATTATAGTGACAGTTGAATGACAGTATAAAGCCAATGCAAGACACGAGAGTTTCTAAACAGCAGTACTTTTTGAGAGGAACTGTTTTTTTCCTCTGTCGGGAACTTTCCTCTAGTGCCTAGTTGCAAGTATGTGTAAGGAACTAACAAAAAAATTGTCAGGCGGGAAAGTGCTACTTCAGACAAAAGCATATTTTGCCACTTAGAGATATTTGCAGAGATTCCTTTTTGAGTTTCTACTCTTCCCCCAAATGTGAATCTTCTTGTGCCTTCCAAGAAAACAAACCTTGTCTAATTTAGTAAACTTTAAGTTCATTTCTTTAGGAAAGTGTTGTTGCACATTGAACATCAGACCAGATGTTTAAAACTCTTGACTGTCATGATGCCTGTCCTTCTGTTACAGGTGCAACAACGAGAGTGAGTGGTCCCAGATCCACGAGAATATCATCCGCAAGTCCAGCGCCAAGTACTCTGCCCCCAGTGCCAGTCATGGTAAGGTGCTTCTCTGGCTAGAAGACTTTGTGTTGCATTTGCAGTTGCTTATCATACACACCTTAGTTTATTTGTGCTGATCAGTTACCAGATATAAAGTTGTTTCCTACAGACATTTATTCTCCTTTTCAGGCAGTTTCTATTTCCTTGTGTGATGATTTGAAACCTTCTCTAGTTATTAATACTTCTTTTAAAAAAATTTTTATTGGAGTATAGTTGATTTACCGCAGAAGGCAATGGCAACCCACTCCAGTACTCTTGCCTGGAAACTCCCATGGGCGGAGGAGCCTGGTAGGCAGCAGTCCATAGGGTCGCGAAGAGTCAGACACAACCGAGCGGCTTCACTTTCACTTTTCACTTTCATGCATTGGAGAAGGAAATGGCAACCCATTCCAGCATTCTTGCCTGGAGAATCCCAGGGACAAAGGAGCCTAGTAGGCTGCCCTCTAGGGGATCGCACAGAGTCAGACACTGAAGCGACTTAGCAGCAGCAGCAGCAGTTGACTTACAATGTTGTGTTAGTTTTAGGTGTACAGCAAAGTGAATCAGTTATACATATACATATATGCATGCTTTTAAAAATTCTTTTCCCATATAGGTCATTACAGAGTATTGAGTAGAGTTCCTTATGCTATACAGAAGGTCCTTATTGGTTTTCTGTTTATACATAGTGATGTGTATGTCAATCCCAATCTTTCCTTTCCCTCCTAGAATCCATAAGTTTGTTTTCTACATCTGTGACTCTATTTCTGTTTTGTAAATAAGTTCATTTGTATCATTTTTTTAGTCTCTACATACAAGTAGTATTATATAATATTTGTCTTTCTCTGTCTGACTTATTTCACTTAGTATGGTAATCTCTAGGTTTATTCATGTTGCTGTAAATGGCATCATTTTATTCTTCTTTTGACTGAGTAATATTCCATTATACATATGTACTAAACTTTTTTATCCATTCCTGTGTCGATGGACGTTGAAATTGCTTACATGTCTTGGCTATTGTAAACCATGCTGCAGTGAACATTTAGGTGTGTGTATACTTTCAGATTATGTTTTTCTCCAGATATATGCCCAGGAGTGGGATTGCCAGACCATATGATTGTCCTGTTTTTAAGTTTTTTAGGGAACCTCCATATTGTTCTCCACAATGGCGGTACCAATTTACATTCCCATCAACAGTACAGGAGGGTTTTATTTTTTCCACACCCTCTCCAGTATTTGTAGACTTTTTGATGATGGCCATTCTGATTGGTGTGAGTGATAAATACCTTGTTGTAGTTTTGATTTGCATTTCTCTGATAATCAGTGATGTTGAGCATCTTTTCATGTGTTTTTTGGCCATTACTTCCGACCACAGTGCATTTTCTGCTCTTTCTGTGGTGAATTCCTTGTGCTTTGATAGGTAACTTGAGTTGCAGTTTGAATCCAGAGTGAACAGAAGTGTTGCAGGGTTTGTCACATTGTGAAGTCTGTGTTTTCCTGAACAGAGACTACATACCCAGCCCTCCCCCCACAAAAGACACATATTAATATCACTTTTCAGTGTTGGCATCACCGAGAAAGCCTGACACTAATGAGAATCAATGATTAGTCTGCCATTATCAGTCATTTGGAAACTAAAATAGAAAATCTTTATTTCAAGCAGCTTTCATCTTAGTTCAACTTCTCCTTTTTTTCCCTGCTTTTATTTTAAAACTGTGTTTAATATGTATCTAAATCTTGGTGTAATTGTACATGTTAGCATTAATTCTAAACTGAATATGAAATGTTTGATTAAATTAGAAGCAGTGTTTAAAAATCTATAAGACCTCCTGAATAGATATTTTTCCAAAGAAGACATACAGATGGCCAACAGACACATGAAAAGATGCTCAATATCATTAATCATCAGAGAAATGCAGATTAAAACCACAAGGATATATCACCTCAAACCTGTCAAAATGGCTGTCATCAAAAAGGACACAAATAACAAATGTTAGCAAGGCTGTAGAGAAAATGGAACCCTCATATCCTGTTGGTGTGAATGTAAATTGGTGTAGCCACTGTGGAAAACAGTACGGAGGATTCTCAAAAAACTAAAAACAGAACTACCATATGACCCCACAGTTCCACTGCTGGGTATATATCTGAAAAAGATTTAAATGCTATTTTGAAAAGATACTTGCACCCCAGTGTTCATAGAAGCATTATTTATAATTACCGAAGTATGAAAGCAACCTGTGTCCATCACCAGATGAATGGATAAAGAAGATGTAGTGTATATGTACAATAAAATAGTACTCAACCTTAAAAAAGAATGAAATTTTGCCATTTGCAGCTACATAGGTGGAATTGAAGGGTATTATGCTAAGTGACATAAGTTAGAGAAAGACAAAATACTTACATGTGGAATCTAAAATGTAAAAAAACTAGTAAGTATAACAAAAAAGAAACAGACTCAGATATAGAGAACAAGGTCTTGCTTTCCAGTGGGGAGAGGTACATGGGGAGGGGTCAGGGACTAAGAGGTACAAACCACTATGTATAAAATAAACACACTACAACAATATAACAACACAGAGAATATAGCCAATATTTTATAATAACTACAAAAAGAACATACCTTTGAAAGTTGAGAATCACTCTGTTATACACCTGATACTTACATAATATTATACACCTGCTGCTGCTGCTGCTAAGTCGCTTCAGTCAGTTGTGTCCGACCCTGTGCGACCCCATAGACAGCAGCCCACCAGGCTCCCCCATCCCTGGGATTCTCCAGGCAAGAACACTGGAATGGTTTGCCATTCCCTTCTCCAATGCATGAAAGTAAAAAGTCAAAGTGAAGTCACTCAGTCGTGTCCAACTCTTAGCGACCCCATGGACTTTAGCCTACCAGGCTCCACCATCCATGGGATTTTCCAGGCAAGAGTACTGGAGTGGGGTGCCATTGTATCTCAATTAACATATAAATAAAAACCTGTGAACTTTTAATATACTCTTGAAGATAACTATCAAATTTACATAGAACCATGTTTCCCCAGATAATTTTTACCTTGAAACTATTTCATAACCTGTTTTATATAACCTTCTTTGTTTTAATGTTATAAACCTGTTGTAAATAAAAAAGTTTCCCTTGAAAGTGAAAGTCAATCAGTCATGTCCAACTCTTTGTGACCCCATGGACTATACAGTCCATGGAATTCTCTAGACCAGAATACTGAAGTGGGTAGCCTTTCCCTTCTCCAGGGGATCTTCCCAACCCAAGGATTGAACCCAGGTCTCCCACATTGTGGGTGGATTCTTTACCAGCTGAGCCACAAGGGAAGCCCAAGAATACTGGAGTGGGTAGCCTATCCCTTCTCCAGAGGATCTTCCTGACCCAGGAATCGAACTGGGGTGTCCTGCATTGCAGGCAGATTGTTTATCAACTGAGCTATCAGGGAATCCCCCAAGTTGCTCTTAAATGACAGTGTAAAGCCACTGCAAGGCATGGCAGTTCTTAGAGTTGTTGAGAAGAACCTCTATCAAGATCAGCATATTTTCAGCTAGAAGGGTCCTCAGAGCAGTTCCAACCCAGAGGCTATAAAGTTTGAGATGCTCAGCTGGGAGTACTTGAATTCTCTCAAACTCTGTAGCGTGGGGTTCCTCAGGGCTGCTCTCACTGGTTTTAAGAGCCCGTTTTTCCTCATATGTGCCTGGATGCCAAGGAGCTACATACATGCAGTGTGCTGGAAGGTGAAGGGAGTTCATATCCCTCACCTAAAGCCGGACTAAAGCAAGAACCTTACTTTTTAACAAAACAAGTTGCAATTTGGAAGACTGTTCATGCCCATATTTATGGTGTTTTTTGCTGTATTTATGTATTTTATTTATAAAAAGCTACCCTTGGCTACAAGTTGGAAAGCATTTTAAAAGAGGGATAGTGGTAATAATACATTAAAAGAAACAACCAAAAAGCAGTTTCCACCATCACCTAACAAGGTTAGAATGCTGAATTTTGTCTTACTTCCCAGAATGACCAAAGTTTCCATGCCATTGTCAGTGTCTTATGATTTTTGTCCATGACTCACAGACACTGGCCACTTAAACAGTGTTAGAAAAGCACCCCTCCCTCTGTGCTGGGAGCACCATAGACTTCAGAGAGCCTCAATTAGGATGGCCCTACTGAGGGCAGGTCTTCGTGCACTTATGGGAAGCCCAGGAAGAGAATAGGCTGCTTTACTTTAGAGTGTGTATCTGACTGCTTCTTGGCCAGGCTTAACTTGGAAGCTGTTTGGAAATCATGTTTCAACTCCTTCATTGAGTAAATGAAGAAAATGAAGCTCCATCAGATACTTTAGTGGCTAAACCAGGGAGGCCAGATTTCGGGATGCTGGGAAACAGAGAGGAGGGCAACTTAATCTCCTAGACCACAGTCTGAGTTTTAATAGAATAGTCCTCTGGGTTTTTGAGATGGTTTTGACTTAGATTCTTTTTTTTTTTTAATTAAAAATTTTTATGTTTAACATATATTAATGTGAAGCATCATTTCAGGTCCAGGTGCCATATGGAAAGTGATCGATGTTTCAGGGATGGGAGAAGGGTGAATACTGGGAGACATCCAAATTATAAACATTTGAAAAATCCTGGAAGAATACACATTTTCTCTAAGAATAGACCTACACAAAGAATCTAATTTTAATTTGTTTGTTTGTTGCTGCATATATTCAAAGTAATATTATAAGCAGTTTTAAAATAAACATAATTAATCTTTGACCCTATCAAATTAACTATCCACTTAGCTTATCTATCGGAGAAGGCAATGGCACCCCACTCCAGTACTCTTGCCTGGAAAATCCCATGGACGGAGGAACCTGGAAGGCTGCAGTCCATGGGGTCGCTGAGGGTTGGACATGACTGAGCGACTTCACTTTCACTTTTCACTTTGATGCATTGGAGAAGGAAATGGCAAGCCACTCCAGTGTTCTTGCCTGGAGAATCCCAGGGATGGGGGAGCCTGGTGGGCTGCTGTCTATGGGGTCGCACAGAGTCGGACACCACTGAAGTGACTTAGCAGCAGCAGCTTATCTATATTTTTGTTTTACTAAAAATATCAACAACATATTTTAATGTATGTAGTTCAATACCATTTACCTTCTAAGCATGTACTACTTCAATATAAAAAGAATTTTTAAAAAATTTATAAAATGTTAAATGAAATATTTTACTTTAGAAAATATTAGAAAGTGAATTTTAGAAGGGAATAAAATTAAGGTTTTTTATAAAATCCACCTTTAATTTCAAAAGTTAGTATATATATATCTTGATACACAGACTTGAAAACAGTATCTAAGCTTTGTAGTATGCAACCTAATAAAGTGAGACAACTTAACTGATAAATATTACTGATGATACCAAGTAAATCATTGGGTAGCATATTCAGAACAAAAATTTAAAGCCATCTTAAAAAACATCAATTTTGGGGGGCTCAAATATGGTTATAGGCTCACTGAGAAAAGTTACTTTTACGATACTGTTTTTCTATTAGCTTTCTAGAATATCTCTTCAGAATAATATATACTTTCTGCCTCAAAACTTTTCTCAATAAAAATGCTGAATTTTGCACATTTTTCTCTGGGGGAAAAAAAAAACCTCTTTATGTGTTTTCTAGGGTAGAAGTGTGATTCTGAGTTTAAAAAAAAAATGCTTTTGTTTTTGTAGGTCTTATCATTTCTCTGCAGCTTCTTCGTGGAGACATGGAACAGATTAGGAGAGAAAATCCTATGATATTTAATAGGGGATTGGCAATTACAAGAAAATTGGGATTTCCTGATGTCATCATGCCAGGTAGGCAGAACCTCTTGGGGCTGGGGTGGGAGAGGGGTTAGGAGAATGGAGTGTGGTGCTCCCCTTGTGAGCAGGTGGCACACCACACTGTGGAGGAGCCCCGCAGCCATTGACAGCCTCTGCAGCCAGAGTCAGGTTGCTGACTGCAGTCTGCAGCCAGTGGCTCCTTTGGCTCTTGTTGGCATTTGTTCTTTTCCAGAAGCCCCCACATACCTTCACCAGGGCAACACAGCACAATCTGGCACTTGAACCTTTTTGTCTCTTGTGGAGACTGGATGTTAGGAATCAACACAGAGCTCCTCACAGGGATGCCTTATTTATACTCTTCTCTTCAGTTACATATCTTAGAAGAGAATCCCCTCATACATCGTCTTTAAGGAAAATAATGCCTATAGTGTCAGTGAATCCCAGTTCATGTAGAAGTAGCAGATTTATTTGTATCAGAAAAATGAATCATAACAATGAAAACACTATACCACATCAGGAAAATGGATTGGCAAATGGTATAGGTTAGGCAGTGTGAATAGTACTACGTGGCCAGTTTCTCAGCAAGTGTCCTAACCCCTTTCACCTAATGCCCGGTGGAAAGCCAGAGCGGAAAGTGGGAATGCATTGGCTCTCAAGTGTGGTTCCAGCAGGTTAACCTAAAGCTCGTGCTTCCTAGTGAGGCAGATGTGGGTCAAGCTAGAGCAGTGGATCCAAACAGGCCATCAGAACCAGGGGGCTGTGGGGAATGAGGGAAGGATAGAGGTGTGGCTCTGATGGATGGGAGGCAGTCAGGAACCAGAGAAGATGGGAACAAGGAGAAGGAAGGAAGAACAAGGAAATAGCTCCTTGTCTGGATGAATTACAGGAGGTATGACCCTACCTTTTCCATTGAGTTTCATTCAGTGTTCTGCTAAAATTAAAAGTGTATTCGCTTTTGTTTAAAAGAGCCAAGCCAGGCTAGACTAAACTGATAGTGACCACTCTAAATAATCACCTCTTTGGAATTCTCCATAGTGCTGAAAGCTCCTCTTATTGGAAATATATGCCAGCATATACCCAGGGAAGAGTATGGCCTGAGCATACAGAAGGCCTTGTGATGGATTCCAGCTGTCCTTCTGCTCCCCATACTATGCCCAGACTTGTTTTCTGTCGCTTTTATTCTCTCTCCATAGACACTGTGACTGCAGAGCAAGCTGCTGTGAACAGCCTTTGTCTCTTGCTCATGCATACAAGAGGATCTTTTGAATGACAGTCCTAGGGTGATGTCCTCCACAGGACATGTCTCCCATCCTGTCCTGACACTGTTTCTCAGCCCTCTGTAACCCTAGTGATCAGGAGAAGAGCCCAGACATCATCCCTAGCTTCTTGGCAACATGTCACTGAAGAAATAATTGGTGATTACCAAAACTGATCTGATGATCATTTTTAAATGAGCTATCCAGGCTCATGATATGGAGTCATATATTCTGAAAGATATGCTTGAAGTCTTTTCTCTCTTTTAAGAACTAGTTTGTCTAAGATTTGGACATTGCCTTCCTCTTAGCCCTCACATAGTCATAGAATCAAAACAAAGTGAGCAGAGACTAGAAAGAAACAAGCTTCAGTCAAAAATCTTTAAGCAGACTAAATTCAAGAGTTACAGCGTCCATACCTCTCCTGTGGAAAGAGATCTTTTTGTGAGCACTCTGAATCTCTGTGTCATTGGCACACAGGTTGATAAAGGGCTTCTGAGAAAGTTGGACATGACCTTGGAAGTAAGCAGTATCAGTATCATTGGTGAGGCAAGCAGAGTGTCAGGAGCATTTCCTCCATTGGGCAGCTGAGGCGTCACCGTCTGATTTGCCCCACAAGACAGAGACACTGGCAGTCCTAGGGCGTCCAGACTGGGGCTGTGAATGTGCTCTTTGCTGAGTTGTCTGCCCTTGAAGTATTGAGTGCTGGAGCTGAGAGTGAGGATTGATTCACAGGCAGGAAGCAGTCCTCTATGTGTCTCTCCTCTCTTTTACCTTACCTCCTCTCGAGGAAAGACTTTTTTTGCACAGATTGTGTGCTAACAACTGACAGGGCCTTTAATGCCCCCACAAGATACTATGAGAGTGGGTTTGCCCTCCTTGGGTGAGACGATAGGGCTGGCCCTGAAGGTTCTGCTAGAACAGCAAGAAAAGTGTGCAGCAGTGTTTCCAGTTGTGGCCCACCTGTCCTGGGAAACCACGTCTGTGACAGGAAGCCCCTTTGTGAGATCACCCTCCACCTGCAGCTGGTCCACTCTTCACCCGTGGGAATACTGGATCTGGGCTGCAATGGTCCCTCAGCCCTCATGGTGCTGGTATGACCGAGTTACAAGAAATTGCAGCTTCTTGACACATGGTCGTAAGAGAAATGAACAATAAAATGAATTATGTTAGTAACTGTGAGCGTTTCAGCACTGAAGTCTGAGAAATTAGAATACATGGAAAAATTAGAATGGTTCATATACTGTGGCTCTTATTTTGAAACTACCAGCATTTGGGAGAAACTACTAGATACTCATTTGGAGAGGTCCTTTATGTCAGATGGCCCAGACAGGTCCTTGTCAAAGCATATTGACAGAGCTTATAGGTCTGAGTTACAGCATTTAGACAAGTTCTAACCACACCAGTATCTGACACACAATTTCAGAAAAGGGCTTTCCAGTGGTCTATTGCTTTCCATGAATGTGTAAGGTACACCATGTGACTACTGTGAACAGGAGATGTCCTACTCTTTGCCACAGCCACGGCCCTGACTGCATAGGCATCCAGCTGTGTTCATGACTCACGTTAGTGAGCACGAGGCAAGACCACCATTGCTCGTGGTGTTCTGGGAGTCGCAGAGAAGGCACATAAACCCAGGAAACTCCATCCAAGATTACAGAAGAAGAAACCGACATGGGAACTTAAGCCTGATTTTGAAACTGAGCACCTAATAGCCTTTTGTTGGTTTATTGCCATATTTCTGTGGGTAGTTCCTCCTTCCCTCCCAACTTATTTTAGTTCATTACAGAAACTAATAACTCTACAACACACTTTTACTCCTTGAGATTTTTTTCAAGAAAATGGAGAGGAAATACTGGAGCAGGGCAGACGTTTCAGGTGAATGAGCTTTCTGTGACTCACTTGTCAGCATTAGCCCAATTAGAACTTTCAAGAAAACTGTCAGCCAAAAGACTGTAAACTGAAAGGGAATGATTTAAAACCTCTCGCTCAAGAGTGGTCTGTACCCTCCTCCAAACCTCGTCTAAGCCAGCAGGGGTGTGCCACCAGCTTCTGTGCCGTTTTCCAAGTGTCAGCTTTCTAGGAGAGTCTATTCCCTGGAGTCAGTAGGAATGCAGAGCTGTCATGGCTCTGTGGGAAAGAAACCTTTTAACTTGTTTTCTAAGCCTTGAATTTGTAAGGTTATCATTTACCGTGGGCGTTGTGGGTCAAGTTTCATATTAGTTAAATGAGCTTCTCTTTTGTCAGAAGAAATCTGCCCTGTGATTTTAATATATTCTAGCTGATGGCTAAGATTTTTTTTCCCTAAACCAGTACTGCTCTAACTTTAGTATGTATCAGAATCACCTGCAGGGCTTGTGAAAAACACATTGCTAAACCCACCTCAAGAGTTTCTGATACAGGAGGATTGGGGTGGGACCGAGCATTTGTATTCCTCACAGGCTATCAGGTGATGGTTTAGGGCCCCCTTTGAGAACCGTGTCCTAAAGAGTACTCTGCTTTAGGGATGCTTTGCCCCTCTCTGAATCAGACCTGGTACAAGCTCCTCTCTGGGTTGCCCTGACCTTGCCCTTTAGAAGGCAGCTATGCTGGCATGGCAGCCCTCAAGGGGGCCCCCCGACTCCTGCCCTTGTGCTCAGAAATACACTCTGTCCTTTGCTTTGACCCCTGATATAAAGTGCATGCTTCATCACCAACCTGCAAGTGATGTTTTTTTCTCTTTTCCTGTTTGTCTTAATTGTTCTTGTTTCTCTCTGTGCTGTCCCCTCATTCTCGCCCCTTTCTTTCTGGTGCAGAGATGAAGATAGTTGGGTGTAAGTTCCTGCTTTTGTGTGTCCTGTCTGCTTTTGCCTGCTTTGTTTCCATCTTCATTTGTTTCATGGAATGTTGCAATACTGGGGTGGGGTGTCATTTACATTATTAATCCTTCATCAGCCTCACCTTTTGGGATAACTGACACAATGTTAGAGAAGCTACCAGCTCAACCTAGAGACTGTGTATTACTTTAGGTGTTTATTAAGATCAGAGAAAACTAAGGACATGTTGGAATATTTAGAAAACCTTACAAAGCCCTAGGTGAATAGATACAGGAAAGGATTTTTATGAGACAGATCAGCTATTCCCATTGAAAAGAAAATGAGTAGTGCTTATCCCAAGCTGTGAAGAATTAGAAAGGCAGAAAGCTGCTCTTATCAGCTCTGCTGGACACATCTCATGACTTTTGAAAGAAAAGTTCTCCTCAAAAGAGTGATGACAGTATTTACCACAAGTAGATTCAAAAGATTGTGGTCAGTCTGAGTGTCACATGAAGCTTTGGCCGTATTTCTAAGGGATGGTTTAGGAATGATCACATGTGGTCCCACAATGGGTTGGAATAGCCCCACATTCCTGACCCAAGAAAGGAATAACCATGCACAGTGATGTCACACTATGTCCATTCCTGTCATTCTGTTAGAGCAGAGAACGTCACTGACTTAGTAGCAATAGAAACCAATAGAAGTGTGACATTAAAGACTTGGTTAGAAAAACAAAGAACCTGTCTTTCCTGGGTACTTTAAAGAAATCTTCCCAAGAGCTTTTTTAAGTCTCTTCCTCAGAATAAGAGCTACTCCAGCATATAAAACTTTGGTCGCATGTCTGAAACTGTCCATACAGGATGGTAGTTAACATCTCCACATCTCCGTGAATGCTGTCAGGAGACTCCTGTTCTGCCAAGAAATAGAACTGGCCCTATCCCGAGCAGGCTGCAGTGTCTCCTTGGAGAAGATGCGTTCTAGTTTTACGTGGTCTTAAGGGAAAGAAAGCACTATCCACAGAAGCTCTTTCTAATCCTGTCTCGAATTGGACAAGTTCTAAATAATGTAGTAGTTAACACTATTATCCTTGAACCCAGAGCCTCACACGTGGTGTGAGTCATTTATACAGAAGGAACATGAATGTAATAAAGAATCCAAGCAAGACGTAGTGCCCCCCAAACTCCAAGTAAGGCTGGCGTGTCTGGCAAGAGACGATCTTGCTAACAGAGACTCTGGTGCCTGAGCTGGACCTCGAAGACTCTGAAACCTCTGTAGAGACTGCTTTCAGAGGAGACCTGCAAACATGTGATGAGCTGTTTCTCCAGAGTCGCACTAGGATGCAGGTCTTTGGATGATCAGGCCCGGCCACTGAAGCACACGCTGTTCTCTCTGCTGGATGCAGCTCTGTCCCAGTGCTTCCCAGCCCCCTGGGATTCCGGTAGCTGCAAAGCACTGCTTCCTTCTGAGACCTCTCTCTCTAAGGACCCCAGAATGTTTCAGGCCAATCCCTGACATCATCAGACGGCCTCAGGTCCCTGACCTGGCTCCCTCCCCAGCAGCTGTTTTGTGTCGACTTCTAGGAATCTGGAGTGTTGCTGGGTCGTGACGCTGCTCTAGACAGTTGAACACTGTATCAGCAAACTATAGCCCACAGGCCAAATCCAGAAGCCTTTCATACTGTCCGCCAACTCAGAATGGTTTTTTACGTTTTAAAAGGGTTGTGAAAACAAAGAACATGTGGCCCACAAAGCCTGAAAGGTACTTACTATCTGGCCTCTTCCAGAAAAAGTTTGCCAGCCTCTGCCGACTCTTAAGTCCCTAGTTCTCTGACATGCAGCTGTACCAACAGCTGTCACTGGCTGCTGTGAAACTGAAAAAGGGACAAAGATTATTTATTCTGAAGCCCTCTTACAAGAACAGCCTCATTCATTCATCTTCCCATTCAAGAAACTCTGTTGCGTGTCAACTGAGCACCAAGCATTCAGAGATGTAAGGCACTGCTGATGCTCTTAGAGGTTCTGCCAATCTTAGGAAGCAGAGGACACCTAGCAAATGGAATCAGGGCTGCCCTCCACAATACACACTCCCACTTGCTTCCAGAAAGCCTCCCCCCTCCATACTCATTCCATCAATCCTCCATGCTGTCTAAGAGCTACCCAGTTCCACACCCCCAGACAGACTTCACTAGCATCTTCCCAGCAGACCCACACTTTATGGTCGCCTGATGTTAAACCCTGGAGAGCATCAGAGTTACCTGATGCTTTTTAAAGATACAAGTACACAAGCCCCACCCAAGACCTACTAAAATCTCTAAGGGTGAATATTCGAAATCTAGTTCTAACAAGCTCCCTAGATGATTCAGATATACGCAGTGGTCTCCAAACTAATCACAGAAACCGCTGCTCAGGCCTTCTCTTTCCCATCCTTATTGTAAGGTGCCTGTCCTCATGCCTCTCCTGGTAATATTTCCTGGCCACTGGTGCTAAAGTTTACACAAGCCTCCTGGAGACAGTATTAACCCATGATCCTACTAGTAGTCTTTGTAAACATGTAACATGCGATCAGGATAGCTGTGAACAGCGGGGACCCTGGGAAGCTCTCTGTAAGGCAGGCCTGGCTCATTACATCCTGGAGCTCTTCACATTTGTTTCTTCTAGTTCCTTGAGAATTAGTGGAGAGTTCAATTTAAATGATCCTCCAGAGAGCTTTTGAGGAGAAGGCCCCAGCTACATTAACTGTTACAAAGAGCTGTTTTCAAAATTGAGGCCATAATTTACAAAATTGCAACTCTTCTGACTGAGAATGGCCTTGGTTCTAGACAGATCTATTCTCTAAATAAAGAGGAAAGATCTGATGAAATCAAGCTGCTTCAGTGTGTAACTCAGAGGGTACAGTTATGTGTATTTACACATTTTCTAGATGATCACAAAAGGCATTCTATTTAAATAGAAAATTTTAAAAGAATGAAACCTGTAGGAATATCTAGCTCAGTCCTTCATTTGAAATTGGCATTCTGGTTTAAAATACCCTGGAGAAGCTGCCCAGAAACTATGAACTCACTCTATAAAACCAAAACAGGCCAAATTCTGTTATTATCCATCTGTAAGATGATGTTCAATTTGATATTAGTATTTTATATCATACAATGCTAGGAAAAGTTTGAAATATTCCATTTAGGGACATACTTACTATAATATGTTACCTTTTGTATAGAGCCACAGAAATTTAAAATGCTTGTACAAGCTAGAATACTGTTGCTGGTAGCCAACATCTGCTTTGAAGAGTCACATGAATTGTCTTGAGAATAACTTCCAGAGAGTGCTGATTTAAACCAGGGTAATTTTAAACAAAGCACCTATTCTTTAGATATTAAAATTCTCTATTCACTTTATGCCAAATCATCCTAGAAATTGAATAATTACTTAAGTTCCATAGAAAAGCTAATATGTAACTAAGAGGCTATTATCAGGAGAAAGCTCTGAGGTGTCTGTTCCAGTTTTTAAAAATTTAAGGTGTAACCAACTCTGATTTCCCCCATTATAATGGCAATAACCTATAGTTAAGTTCCCAGTAATTTTGAATTTTACTTTCAGGGCTGATTTTTTTCATCCTCTGTTCTGACAGTAGCAAACTGATGAATTTGAGTTTTCCTTCTCCTCCTGCTTGCCTTCCCCACCCTACCTGCGCACATGAGTGCTCTTTTTAATGACCTGCTGCTGCTGCTAAGTCACTTCAGTCGTGTCCGACTCTGTGTGACCCCATAGACGGCAGCCCACCAGGCTCCACCGTCCCTGGGATTCTCCAGGCAAGAACACTGGAGTGGGTTGCCATTTCCTTCTCCAATGCATGAAAGTGAAGGAGGACCCAAGTAGGATTGTTCAAAAGAGGAAGATTAAAGTTCCAGACTCATCAGAATTCAAAGTAGAGGTTCTGCTCAGCCCAGGAGGAAAGTCTGTACAGACTGCAAGGATGGACCCCCTGAAGTCGGTCCCACGTGCCCAGCAGTTGCATTTGCATGTGATTTTCAAGAACACATTTTCCTCTTCCCTTCGTGAAGCCTCAGGGCTATTTGTTTAGGGAAATAGCTTTCGCATGTTAAAGTTCTCTGCATTGTCAGAGAATAATCGTTTCTCATGGACTGCTCTTTTGAGAGTATTATGTGACCAAAAAAAATGACAGTACTCATAGGGTAGGAAGGCAATATGAAGAACAGAAGGTTTGGGCATAAAGACCCCTAAAGCCCAAGATATGGGCCAGTCGTAGTCTATCACTGTTTCATGTGGAAGAGACACTCAGACACCCACAGTTAGAGAAGTGGGCAGTGCGGAAAAGAGGCTCTCATTAAGTACCTGGCCAAACCAGAAAGCTAAGTAGCTCACTAAAAACAAAACCTCTTTATGTCATTGTGATTCCAAGTAATGAACAGACTCAGATGTGCCAGTTTTTGTAGAAACTGAAGTAGAAAGAATTTGATTTCTGAACTGGTTTGCTTTGCAAGTTAATAAATTGTTCCATTAACTTTCAGTTGATTTCTTCAGGCTGCCGACACATCTCACTTTGGCCTCACCTGGTTTCCCTTGTCATTTTCTTCCTTTGAAATTTACCCCCCTCCACAGGCTTTACTTTTTTTTTTTTTTTTTTTTTGCAAGTCAAAAGTCCTTCTTAGTTTGTGTTAAGTAAAATTGGTCACTTTGTGGGTTTAGAAGCTTAGATCAGCCCATATAAGCTCCTTTTATACATGAACAGACAGTTCCATCCCTCCTTAAAGAAAAAGGCATTTGAGACTTAGGTCATTTCACACTTGCAGCTGGCTCTGCTCCTGCCCACTCTAAAGCAGCCAGTGTGGGCTGCACGGGCTGGACTCAAAGCACAGGAGCACAACACTGTTGCCCCAGTGCTTTGGCACCTGCGCTTTTGGGGAGTCATCTGCTCCCAGAGCACTTGCTACAAAAAGAAGAAAACTTGCCCATCCAGTGACCTCTGCTGGCACCCCAGCAGGGAATGAAACTAGGTAAGCCTCCAGAAGGAAGGAGCAGTGTATCCTATAGGCAGACTCAGAATGATGGAGGGCTGCCAAAAGAAAAGGTAGCAAAGAGAGGGAAAGGATGAGGAATTAGTGGTTAAGACGTAGATATGATTAAAGGAAGTGCTATTCCTTTTGATTGTAAAACCTTTCCTCTTTTGGAGGATTAGATTACAGCCATTCTCTTGGAGGGGAGAGAGGTTGAACAGTCCCCCACAGTCTGCCTTTTCCCACCCTAGCCAAGCTGTGGTGAACAGCCTTAAGATTCAGACTTGGAGGGCACATGACTAACCCACCTGAGTACTGCTGCACTGATACTGGTGGAACGTCCATTGTTATTAACCAAGCTTGGAATGCCCTGAGCACCTCCCTGAACCCTGGAGGATCCAGATGCTAGCCTTAATCCTCCACGCACATGGGGCACAGTGGCTTCTGCAGTCATGAATGCGTGACACTTCTTTCCCCGCAGGTGATATCCGCAATGACCTGTACCTCACCCTGGAGAAGGGGGATTTTGAGAGAGGGGGAAAGAGCGTACAAAAGAATATTGAAGTGACTATGTATGTGCTTTACGCAGACGGCGAAATCTTGAAGGTAAGGTTTGCCGGTCAGTTTGAAATGGCAGCTAATCCTGTAATAATTTTAGTGTTTTTGTGGACTTTGTCCAGAGACCCATCCTCCTCAAGAGGGACTGAACTCAAATCACTTCCTAAGACTCTTCTCCACCTTAGCTTCTCTTCAGGGAAACCCTGCAGTATGCTCTGATAATGACTTCCAGGGTCATACAGCCTTTTCAGAAATTCTTCCTAGTGTCTGACCTGAATCCTTCCTGTCCTCATTTAGACCTATTCCCTCCAGTTCTGTCCTACATGTTACTTTTTCAGCCACCTGTCTAGCATCCAGCTGCTTAGTTTTGGTAACTGTTATTAGGTCCCACTCTTTTGGACCTGTTATTAGGTCCTAGAGCTAACATAGAAAGTTATATTTGCTTTTTAGTAAATAGGTATACCCACTTGCTGTTACCAGGTTATGTGACAAGGAACATCAGACTCAGGCCCCCAAAGGTGATTTCCAACCAGTGCAGCACAAGGACCCTCTGACACTCTTGATTAAAAGAGAAGACCTGGAGTGCTGTTTTCCTACTTTCATTATGTCAGTTTTTCCCTCAGTCAAGTCATGGTCAAGTCCTTGGTAAATGAGAAGGCTTTGTTTGCATGCCACATGGTAGAAGGCAAATCAGTCTTTTACAAACCTTGCTTCTGTGTGTTGACAGCAGCCTCATGAGGTAGGCAGAACAGCAGTGATCATCCACATTTTACAGAAGGAAAGAGGTAAAGTTAGTCACAGTCATCTCTCAAAGCTATTTAATAGAAAGAAATGGAGGGTAGATGTGGTATTAGAGATATGTGTGTCATTAAAAAAACCCACCTCAAGGACTAAGGCAATTCTTGTTTGCATGAATAATGTGGGGGTCAGCAGAGCTCTCAGCTGTTCACTCTGCCCTGTGTGGACAGGGAGCTGCTCCGGATTGTATTGCCTGCAGCTTCCCAGGGGGGCATGGGACTGCATTTTCACAGTAATATTTGGAAACTGGGGTCAAGTTAAATCTGGTCTACCTTGGTTATGTCCAAGAACAGTCAGCCACAGGCAACATAAAATGCCAGTGCACCTTTGGGCTGAAGATTAGAAAACCGGTTCTCTCCGTTTTGTTATTTAATTATTTCTCTGATGTGGAAAGCTCTGTGTACGGTTGACTTCACTGAGTCCATTTCTTTCTTAATGAGGATGAAGAGTCTGCCTTAGTGATTCAGATGGCACCACTCAGCTTCCTTCAGGTGAACTGAGTGGTGTGTGTGGTTGCCTCTGCTCCAAGGAGAACAAGGAGCACTGTGACTGCTGGCTCCTTATGCCATCTTCACAGTTGCCCCTAGAGTCTGAATTTCAGTCACCTGATAGATTTGGCCTGATGGAAAAATGAGACCCTCACAAAGGAAGACGTGAAATGTCCAGAGAAATCCAAGGGACCCCTGCAGTATGGTGGTATGTTGCTCTGCTTCTCTCCTCCAGGACTGCATCAGCTTGGGTTCAGGAGAGCCCAACAGGAGTTCCTACCACTCCTTCGTCCTCTACCACAGCAACAGTCCTCGCTGGGGAGAGATTATCAAATTGCCCATCCCCATCGACCGGTTCCGGGGCTCCCACCTGCGCTTCGAGTTCAGACACTGTTCCAGTGAGTGAGATTTCTCTCTCTACATTGCTTTGAGAATATGAATATAACTCTTCCTTCTCTGGGACAGCAATAAGAGTTTTATTAGTATCAGGGCAAGAAAATGAGGAGTTGTGTACGCAGAGGTGGGATGTCATCAGAGACTCTTCTTTGGATGGTGATCCAAAAACGTGGGATCTGGGGACTTCCCTGGGTCCAGCAGTTAAGACTTCACATTCAGTTCCAGGGTTGTGGGTTCAATCCCTGATTAGGTATTGTAACAAATTCAATGAAGACTTTAAAAATGGTCCACATCAAAAAGAAATATTTTTTAAAAATGAGATCTGATGTTGTTGGCCTTTTGTAGTGTCTGACTTGGACAGTGGATAATTGCCAGGGTCATTCCTCTTTGGGTGTTTCCTTTGTATATAGTAAACTCTTTCTTAAAGAGCCCCTGGTTTATCAAGACTAGCCATGTAGTTTCTGTTTGGTTCTAGGTAGCCTGTGTACCTTGTGATATAAATGGAAACTCAGCCCAGTACATTTCTGATCCTTCTTACCATCAGGTTGCTACCTATTTAATGAACAAAGTAAGGAACAAAGAAGTAAAGCACACAAAGTGCTAAGGTAAAGGGGAATTTCTGTTGGAAAGGGAGGTGTGAGGCAGAACAACTCATGCTTGGCTCTGATTGCAGCAAAAGACAAAGGGGAAAAGAAACTCTTTGGCTTTGCATTCTCACCCTTGATGCGGGACGATGGCACCACCCTCTCCGATGACATCCATGAGCTCTACGTGTACAAGGTACGGAGCCCGAGTCTGTCCCCTGCTCAGATCACTCTCACATGTGGTTCTCGGTCAGGTGGTTCCCCCTGAGTGGGCCAGAGAATCTAGGGGGCAGGTGGAGACAGCAGGACACCTGTGGGCAGGCTTTTGTCTTTTCCCACAGATCACGCCAGCAGGGCCTTTGTTTCCAACTTCCCATTCCACTAGTCGTGGAAATCTGTTATTCAGCGCCTTTGTGCCATTACGGCCTTGGCTTGTACATTTGGAGACCTGCCATTTGAGACTCTGATTCTGTCAGCTATCACAGCAAAGCCAACACAAAGTTTTCTGCACAACGAATAGAGGCCATGAGCTTCGCCATGTTTTCTTTAAAAGCCATGTGAGCCATTCTGGGTGAAGAAATGGAAAACACTTTTAAAAGTGCTTAGGAAACACTCTTCTAACAGGACCTGAGGTCCAAGGTCCAGCCTCAAGAACCCAAAAATCCCTGGGACTGATGTTTTACATGTGGCATGGTTCCAGAAATATTCTGTGTTCTCTACTTATGCCTACAGTGTGATGAGAATAGCACGTTTAACAACCACGCTCTGTACCTGGGCCTGCCCTGCTGCAAAGAGGATTACAATGGCTGCCCTAACATCCCCTCAAGCCTCATCTTCCAGCGCAGCACCAAAGAGTCTTTCTTCATTTCCACGCAGCTCTCTTCCACCAAGCTCACCCAGAACGGTAGGCCAGGGTGCCTGCAGGGTGGAGCCCTGCACTGTCCCCACTTGCTGCTTCATGTTGCTGGTATTTGTCAAGAGACAGAAATTGTTGCTTCTGCTTTTTCATGCCATAGTGAGGGAATTCTTCTCATTCGAAGTTTAAGGAATCACTTGGTAATAGCAAGCTAAGGGGTTTTCCATGGTTTTACAGATGTGTCTGTAGCCTTGATTGCAGCACTCTGGAGGCTGTTTCACTGCTTCCAGCTATTTCTGTCTCTCGAGATCCCACCCACCCTTGGCAGGGGGAGTCTAGGCTTTACTTGCCCATGACATAGCCAGGGTTCACCATTTTTGGGGCTTGCTTCCTAGTGGACCTCCTTGCTCTGCTGAAATGGAAGGCCTTTCCAGACCGGATCATGGACATCCTTGGGCGGCTGCGGCATGTCAGTGGGGAGGAAATTGTTAAGGTATGGCTTTCACCCAATTCACACGTGCTAGCTGAGCAAGAACCTGGGCAGAGGGCCTTACTTCCCCTTGATTTCTGCCTATAAGCCTCTGAGACCACTTTTTAAGGTATATAGTTAAGTGAGTAGAGATAAAGTTATTTTTCTTTTTTTCAATTAGCTTCTTTCTTTAAAGTAGGTATCACATCAGGTTTATTACCTTTTAGAAACTATATTTAAGTTTTAAACCCTATTTTCTGGCTTGTTTTTCTTCCCAGAAAGCAAAGTGATAATTAAAGGGCAGCCTCTCAGAAACAATCCCAGTGTGGGCTGCCGCCTGCATGCCTCTAGGTCTCCGCTTGCTTCTTCTCTTCGCTTACTCTGTAAACCTCTACCACAAACCCAGCCTGGTGTCCTCCTGGCCCCACTCTCTGGATTATCTAGAATAACTCTAAATATTCTCCATGAACTGGAACTCCTGATTTTGCCCAGTCTCTCACTTAAGAGTCCAGACCAGGGAGCTCGACCCTCCTCTCTGCTTCGACGGCTTTCCCATGTGCTTTTGTGACACTTCCCATCTAACGGCCTGAGCAAACTGACAGCAACACTGCCCAACCCCAGTTGTTACCCTTAGGGCTTCTCCACACTGTGTAGAAGCCACGTGTTTGCCCACCTGACTTGAGCTCAAGCAGAACCCCAGGCACTTCCCGATGGTGAAAGCCTGGTAGGTGGATTCTGCACAATGGACTGAACTCAGCTGAGGAGAATGGACGTGCTTTGGGTGATGAGCAAGAGCAGTGGAATGTAGGCTAGAGACTGAATTTCAGAAAGGCGCCTTGTCCATGAGTGGGCAGTCTTGGCTCCGTCATTGCAGGGATCAAATCTGTCACCACTGCACTGTCTGTGCTTTCATTTTACAGCCCCACTGACTCAGTAATACACAACATGGTGTCTCCACATGACAAATAATTTTAAAGTCTGTGTATTTCTTTGTACTTTTATGAAGTCTTGTATGAATTTTGTGTTAATTGATCAGAGTATCATAAATTTTTTAAAAGAACCCTTTATACAAACAAGCTTTTGAAACTTTATACAAACTAGTTTTGAAACTTAAGATAAATTTACACTCAGGGCATTTTTTCCTTCTAAACATATTAATAATTTCACCAGTAGAACAGACCACATACTATGAAAGCTCTGTGATCTTTTTAAGGATGAGTTGTTACATTCCTGACAAGAGAACATCCTACCAGCATTTCTGGTTTTAGCATCAGTATTTGTCTCAAGCCAGCCAGGAGAGAATGTAAAGGGAATATGCTATCATTTTAATTATTTTTTACTTTTTATTGGAAAATTTCAAGCATCCAAAGATGCAGACAGAATAAATAACCCTACATGTCCCTGTCATTCATCCCTGACTGTCACCAACCCCTGGCCAGTCCTGCCCATAAATCCCTCATCCATGCCTTCTACCTTATGTTGTTTTGTAGCAAGTTGTAAACATTATATCATTAAATTGCATTTTGACCAACGGAGTATTAGGTTTGATTTTTGAAGACTGGGAGCATCCATGAATATTTATTATTCTTTGCCTGGACTTTTGCATCTTAGAAAGAAAAAGGCACCTGCTCAAAAAAAGAAAAATGTTGCCTCCAGATCTTTTACCCTCTTTGACATCCCTCATCAGCTGCATTCTCTCTTCTCCTGGGATACTAATTTCTAGACCAAAAAATAAGTTTCTGTAGGTAAGGCCTAGCTTGTCACATCCTTATCCAGATGTCCTCTACAGAGTTAGGTCATAGTAGACAATAAGAGACTACTGAATTTTGGGGTCCCAGGAAAGGAGGCACTTTTTCTCAAAATGAATTTGACATCAAAATCAGTTAGATTGCCTTCAAGATTGCTGTTCTTCATGGGTGGTCTAAATTTTTTAGGTAATTGCTCTTTCTTATAAGTTTAGCCCTTACCCAACAGGAAGAGCCTCTTTAGGTCTCTCTTAGGGCCCTTTGGGCTGTAATCAAACACCCAGAGTTCACCTAGTTATTTCTTGGCTAGGTGGAGATGGAATACCAGGTTATTTTTAAGTGGTAGTTTGAGGTCTTAGGAGATCTTTGATTTTGTTTGCTTGGGAGATAAATTCATTGGTGTTTGAATGTCTGACCATGTGTCCAAGGTCCTAGACCTGAGCCCTCTGGTTTTTATGCTGTTGCAGTTTCTGCAGGACATCTTAGATACACTCTTCGTGATTTTGGATGATAACACAGAGAAATATGGCCTGCTGGTATTTCAGTCTTTGGTAAGTCTTACCTTTCCTGATTTCTATTCATTATTCCTGTCACATACTTTTTAAAAATCTGAGGAAAGCAGTTTATTTGAGTGAGTCAGCACAAGATGTAGATGTTCCCAACAGGAAAGGGACTGATGAGTGTCACCAAGCAAGACCAACAACCTGCCTACCTGGAACATCTCTATATGAGCTAATCTGGACCTCTGCTTTGTGGTTTTGATACTCACTCTCATACTATCACAGGGTTGCTGAAATAGTGACCTACACCAACAAAAGGCCCAGAGACCAATTAAGGAAACAAGACAGCTCGTTTTCCACGTACAAAGTAGGATACAGAAATTTTTCTGGTGGTCCAGTGGTTAAGACTGCACTCCCAATGCAAGGGGCCTGGGTTCAATACCTGTTCAGGGAACTAGATCTCACATGCCACAACTAAAGATCCTGTGTGCCACAACTAAGACCCAGCACAGCCAAGTAAATAAATATTAAAAACAAAAACAAAGGATATAACCACCAGAAAAGCAGAGACTCTCTGTGCTGGTCTGAGCATCACACCCTCTCCCTGTAAACAGTTGTCTGGGAACCAGAGCCTCAGAAGGTTGCTCAGTGAGAAAAGACAGTGATCTGAATATTTAGTGCATTTTGTTGAACATGTCCAGTCCTCCAGGAGGACTATGTATTCAAGGACAACTAGATACTCTAAAATATGTATGATAGATGAGCAACAGAGGCAAGAGTTACAGTGGTATTTTGCGAAGTTTGTTTCTCTGACTTTTCTTCTTGCCTCCCTGGCCAACCAACCCTAATTGCTGAAGGGTGCAACCTTTCGTAGGATGATTTGGCTCAGAGGACAATATTTTTTTCTCTCTTTTCCAAGTGTTTGAGACACCTTAATGTTTGTGCCACAACACAGATATTGTTTTGTCTTCCCTTGGTCCATATTGTACCACTGAGCATTATTGTGAAGAGAGAAGGTCAAAGTCACTGGTGTTGACAAATGAGTCCCAAGTTTGGAATGGGAGGCCAGGGTTGTTAGCAATAGAACAAACATGACAGAAATACATACCCAGAGTGGCAGTCTTACATTCACTGGAAACACTGGAGAAAACACTTGTAGTTTGCCATTCCTTGAAGAATCAAGAGTTGTTTCCTTCTGGGGGTAGGTTTGAGGCCTCCGCTGAATTCTGCTACACCTTGTCTCTCCCAGGTATTCATCATCAACCTGCTCCGAGACATCAAATATTTCCACTTCCGACCTGTAATGGACACGTACATCCAGAAGCACTTTGCTGGAGCCCTGGCATACAAGTAAGTTGCATTTGGCATCATCATTGGGACTTGTGTTTGACTAGAAAGACAGGCTTTTGCCATTGAGAATGATGTTAGCTGTGGGCTTTCTGCTGACATTCTATACTATAGTTTATTGCATAGTTTTCATACTTTTCCTTCTAAGAAATGATGGAAGAGCTGCTAAAAATGTCTTGTTTTTTCAGTGAGAAGCATGTGAATAGCTAAATATAGCATCCACAAATAATATCAAAGGAAAGAAAAGACAGTCAATAAAAGAGATAATACAAAGAGTAAACATGGGAAGCACTCACAGGTTATCTAAAGCCATTAGAGCAATTTTAAAAGTCACCATGTTATTCTATGGAATGAACATAAGTTTTGAAGAGATAGAACCTGAAGGGTGGTGAAGCTGTGGAATCACTGGACTCTGATACTTTGATGTCACTTTGGAGAGAGCGGGCCCTGTGCTATATATTTTACACATGTCATCTCATTAGAATTCACAATAATTTGAGATGTACTATTGTTGCCTATATTTTAAATGAAGAGAGTGAGAACAGAGAGCTCACATAACTTGCTCAAGGATGCAGAGCTCAAGACTGATATGCCCCAGATGTGAACCCTGCTGTCTGCAGAGGGCCTGTTCTCTTGACCTCTGAATTCTTTGGCCATGTATATGTGCAGACTTTCTGACCCTGTAGTCCCATGCCACTCAGATAACTTGGTCCTAAGGAAATAAGATGATTGAGACAGCAAGGAAGGGCACACGGGACCACACACCTTTATTCAGAGCCTGCTATTTACTAGTCATTGTTGTATATTCTGGAGACTTAGCAGTTTTCAACAAAGAAAACACACATCCAGCCCATGACTTTGGGAAAACTTTATTATAATCAAAAGAAATGTGTCTCAGGGGAAGTGGGAAAGAATGACTCCAACTGCTGATTGAAATGTGGCATCTCTTGGTCAGGAGTGTTGTCTGGTCTCAGGTGGTCTAAAGATTCCACAGCTGTAATGAATCCATCGGTCCATTTTAGCTCATCAGCAGTATATTATTTCCTCTATGGCTAATTTAGGGCTGCAGGTATTTCAGGCTGCATTGCTTTTGGATTAAAGTGGGGTTTCTGGACTGTTGTTTTTCCCAGGGAGCTAATCCGCTGTTTGAAGTGGTACATGGACTGCTCAGCAGAACTGATTCGTCAGGACCACATTCAGGAAGCCATGCGGGTAATGTCCTGAGAAGGGCCCACCCCTGCAGAACTTTGCAAGTAACCTCCGTGGAGTAGAGTACAGGACAAGTGTAGACAGCGTGGGATGACTGCCTTGATCCACCTAACTGCCCTTTCCTCACTTTGATTTTGCCCTAAAAGGTCTTTATTCCTCATAATTTTATCTGAGAGCAGGAGGGAGGGATGATGTACATGCGGCTCGTAGTCATCCCCACTGCCTCATTTCTACCCTTAGTGTCAGTCTTTGCTTCCACTGGCTGAAGTATCATATCTCCTTCTAAGCCAGTGTTGGTTAGAAATAAGCCAGCATTGATTAGAAATAAGATTATCTAATACTTTCCCCTTCTTCAGTGTTTACTGAACATGGTATTTTATATAACTGTTTTAAGTAAAAAGAACTGAGTGAATGCACTGTATGTGGATATGTTGAGAAGAAGGTAATCTTAAAGCCATAATCAGGCAGCCCTTTGCAGTGCTGGACAGCTCCCCTTTCCAGGGGACTGTCCACACTGTGAGTTAACTACACTTTCTGGTAACTCGTTTTCTCATGACTGCTGCTTCTGCTGAGAGAACCACCTATGAGAATGTTGATTTCCCTCTTGCTCAGCAGTTCTCCATATTAACAATTTTTTTTAAGAAAAACTCGTATCCTCTGAGAACTCACTTAAAGCAAGTTCATGTTTTCTTTCTTTCCTTTCATCACTATCTTTTCTTGTTCTTGAGTCACTTGTTTTAAGTTTATTTTTAACCATGTCTTTCCCACCCTTTCTAGTTAGTAATAAAAGAAGAATGGCAGCAAAGTAGTTCTGCTTTTTCTCTGTCCTCTTTGAATATATCACCATCTGCTCTAAGTACTAGTGGGCCTATGCTTGTGTTATTCGTGTGGTAACAGTTCAAACACATGTTCTCCTAAGCATCATCAGTTTAAAGAGGCAAAATCAAATCATAAATCTGTATTTTCCCTGCCTGTTCTCAGCATATTCTATAAAAACCTGAGGCCTCAAGTCTCACTTCTGACCTTCATGCAATACGTGTTGGCTGAGCAAACAGCATGTCATGGCTGCTGAGATGCAGAGAGGAGTAAGACTGCCCTTTCCCCTGGAAGAACACATCCCCTGTGTCCTAAAGGGAATTAGGCTCAAACACCAGTGTAGAACAGAGTGCCAAGTGTGATGTGAGGGTAGGGCCTGGGTTCTGTTCTTCTCTGAACCCCAGCATCTGTGAGGTTCCCTGCATAATTGAGGGGTACACGTGGAGTTAAATGCAAAAAGTTCTGTGTGAGTTCAGAAATTAATTGCTTAAAGCCTTGGAGATGGTATCTTAGTTTTCTTCTAAGAGTCATTCATTCAGCCAATATTGCTTGATACCTGCCATGTGTCAGACATTGGGTTACCCACTGGGGATTCACCAGGAACCCACACAGAAAGGTTTGGCTTTGATAGCACCTCCATTCAAGTGGGGAAAAGGCAGACAATAAACATGTCCAACAGATAAACCATGCAAAGATCAACATACAAAGTCAGTGAGAAAAAAATTAATTATGCTATTAAAGAAATAAATAGGATTTTGGTATAGAATGGCTGGAAAGAAGGTTTTACTTCACATCAAGAGTTTAGGAAAAGCTTCTTTGAAGAGGTGGCCAGAGCTCCATATTTCATCCTTGATTAAGTTTCTCTTCAGTGCTTCATGACTCTGCCTTTCCAGTGTCTGGGAGATCTTTAGCCTTTCTTTGATTAGAATGTATAGAATCTTGAATTCTCTTAAAAGAGAATTACTCAGCTCATAAGCATGGGCCAGCCTCCAGGGGCTCCTCAGAATCAGATTCTGCTCCCAACACGTGTTATGGGAGTTTTGTCTCCTGTATTGTTCATAAACTGTTGATGGCAGGTGTCCTGGTCTGGGAGAGGATGGTGAATGGGTGTGTTGGGTCTGCTAGCTCCTGTGCAACTAGAGGCCAATTTTCTCCAAACTGGACCCCTGGTGAGATGGCTGGCACATGTCAGGTGCCAGCTGTTTCTCAAAGATGCACAAGACTTCTTAAAGTACTCTTCCTTCTTGGAATGAATTTAAGAGAGGTTCTTATATCATTGCCTTTGTAGCCTTTTATTTCTAGACCTGAGAAAAATGAGAGAAATTTAATTTTATTTTGATCCTGTATCTTCTTGAATTCAGCTGCTTCCATAATAGTCTATGGTTATTCACTTCCATAGCTACATGAAATAATTTGGCAATTCTCTCAGTACATAGATACTCACTGCTCAAGGACCATTTGGACTTTTGAGGAAAGGTTTTAAAAATTAAAGTAAAAAACATTTTTCTAATTTAAAAGATTAAAGTACTTCCCTACTATGTATAAAAGAGATAAGTAATAATAACCTGCTATATAGCACAGGGAACTCTACTCAATACTCTGTAATGGCCAACGTGGGAAAAGAATCTTAAAAAAAAAAGTATCAGATCAGATCAGTCGCTCAGTCATGTCCGACTCTGCGACCCCATGAATCGCAGCACGCCAGGCCTCCCTGTCCATCACCAACTCCCGGAGTTCACTCAGACTCATGTCCATCGAGTCAGTGATGCCATCCAGCCATCTCATCCTCTGTCGTCCCCTTCTCCTCTTGCCCCCAATCCCTCCCAGCATCAGAGTCTTTTCCAATGAGTCAACTCTTCGCATGAGGTGGCCAAAGTACTGGAGTTTCAGCTTTAGCATCATTCCTTCCAAAGAAATCCCAGGGCTGATCTCCTTCAGAATGGACTAGTTGGATCTCCTTGCAGTCCAAGGGACTCTCAAGAGTCTTCTCCAACACCACAGTTCAAAAGCATCAATTCTTCAGCGCTCAGCCTTCTTCACAGTCCAATTCTCACATCCATACATGACCTCAGGAAAAACCATAGCCTTGACTAGACGGGCCTTTGTTGGCAAAGTAATGTCTCTGCTTTTGAATATGCTATCTAGGTTGGTCATAATTTTACTTCCAAGGAGTAAGCGTCTTTTAATTTCATGGCTGCTGTCACCATCTGTAGTGATTTTGGAGCCCAGAAAGATAAAGTCTGACACTGTTTCCCCATCTATTTCCCATGAAGTGGTGGGACTGGATGCCATGATCTTTGTTTTCTGAATGTTGAGCTTTAAGCCAACTTTTTCACTCTCCACTTTCACTTTCATCAAGAGGCTTTTGAGTTCCTCTTCACTTTCTGCCATAAGGGTGGTGTCATCTGCATATCTGAGGTTATTGATATTTCTCCCGGCAATCTTGATTCCAGCTTGTGCTTCTTCCAGCCCAACGTTTCTCATGATGTACTCTGCATATAAGTTAAATAAGCAGGGTGACAATATACAGCCTTGACGTACTCCTTTTCCTATTGGGAACCAGGTCTGTTGTTCCATGTCCAGTTCTAACTGTTGCTTCCTGACCTGCATATAGGTTTCTTAAGAGGCACATCAGGTGGTCTGGTATTCCCATCTCTTTCAGAATTTTCCACAGTTTATTGTGATCCACACAGTCAAAGGCTTTGGCATAGTCAATAAAGCAGAAATAGATACTTTTCTGGAACTCTTGTTTTTTCCATGATCCAGCGGATGTTGGCAATTTGATCTCTGGTTCCTCTGCCTTTTCTAAAACCAGCTTGAACATCAGGAAGTTCACGGTTCACATATTGCTGAAGCCTGGCTTGGAGAATTTTGAGCATTACCTTACTAGCATGTGAGATGAGTGCAATTGTGTGGTAGTTTGAGCATTCTTTGGCATTGCCTTTCTTTGGGATTGGAATGAAAACTGACCTTTTCCAGTCCTGTGGCCACTGCTGAGTCTTCCAAATTTGCTGGCATATTGAGTGCAACACTTTCACAGCATCATCTTTCAGGATTTGAAATAGCTCAGCTGGAATTCCATCACTTCCACTAGCTTTGTTCGTAGTGATGCTTTCTAAGGCCCACTTGACTTCCCATTCCAGGATATCTGGCTCTAGGTCAGTGATCACACCATCGTGATTATCTGGATCGTGAAGCTCTTTTTTGTATGGTTCTTCTGTGTATTCTTGCCATCTCTTCTTAATATCTTCTGCTTCTGTTAGGTCCATACCATTTCTGTCCTTTATCGACCCCATCTTTGCATGAAATGTTCCTTTGGTGTCTCTGATTTTCTTGAAGAGATCCCTAGTCTTTCCCATTCTGTTGTTTTCCTCTATTTCTTTGCATTGATCACTGAAGAAGGCTTTCTTATCTCTTCTTGCTATTCTTTGGAACTCTGCATTCAGATGTTTATATCTTTCCTTTTCTCCTTTGCTTTTCGCTTCTCTTCTTTTCACAGCTATTTGTAAGGCCTCCTCAGACAGCCATTTTGCTCTTTTGCATTTCTTTTCCATGGGGATGGTCTTGATCCCTGTTTTTTGTACAATGTCACGAACCTCACTCCATAGTTCATCAGGCATTCTATCTATCAGATCTAGGCCCTTAAATCTATTTCTCACTTCCACTGTATAATCATAAGGGATTTGATTTAGGTCATACCTGAATGGTCAAGTGGTTTTCCCTACTTTCTTCAATTTAAGTCTGAATTTGGCAATAAGGAGTTCATGATCTGAGCCACAGTCAGCTCCCGGTCTTGTTTTTGCTGACTGTATGGAGCTTCTCCATCTTTGGCTGCAAAGAATATAATCAATCTGATTTCGGTGTTGACCATCTGGTGATGTCCATGTGTAGAGTCTTCTCTTGTGTTGTTGGAAGAGAGTGTTTGCTATGACCAGTGCATTTTCTTGGCAAAACTCTATTAGTCTTTGCCCTGCTTCATTCCGTATTCCAAGGCCAAATTTGCCTGTTACTGCAGGTGTTTCTTGACTTCCTACTTTTGCATTCCAGTCCCCTATAATGAAAAGGACATCTTTTTTGGGTGTTAGTTCTAAAAGGTCTTGTAGGTCTTCATAGAACCGTTCAACTTCAGCTTCTTCAGGGTTACTGGTTGGGGCATAGGCTTGGATTACTGTGATATTGAATGGTTTGCCTTGGAAATGAACAGAGATCATTCTGTCATTTTTGAGATTGCATCCGAGTACTGCGTTTTGGACTCTTTTGTTGACCATGATGGCCACTCCAATATATATATAAACCGAGTCACTTTGCTATATACCAAAAACTAGTATAACACAACATTGTAAGTCAACCACATGCCAATAAAAATTTTTAAAAATATTAAAGTGCTTATCTCCAAAGTTAGAAATGTCCATCTCTCAATTTTAGTGTATAATTTGTGGGTACTCTACCCTTCACTCCTTCATATATTAGTTCCTGACCATCTTTATGTGCTAAGTTGTTTCAGTCATGTCCAACTCTTTGCAATCCTATAGACTATAGCCTGCCAGGCTCTTCTGTCCATGGGATTCTCCAGGCAAGAATATTAGAGTGGGTTGCCATGCACTCCTCCAGGGGAATCTTCCCGACACAGGGATTGAACCCACATCTCTTATGTCTCCTGCATTGGCAGGTGGGTTCTTTACCACTAGCGCCACCTGGGAAGCCCATCTTTAACACCTCTCTATCCCTCTTTCTCCCACACTGCCAGGCGTTGGAGTACCTTTTCAAGTTTATCGTGCAGTCAAGGATCTTGTACTCACGTGCCACCTGTGGGATGGAAGAGGAACAGTTCCGGTCCAGCATCCAAGAGCTTTTCCAGTCCATCCGGTTTGTGCTCAGTCTGGACAGCAGAAATTCAGAAACACTCCTTTTCACTCAGGTCTGTGAGCTGCAGGAAAGTTTTGCTGCTGGATTCTTTCTGTCTTAGCAGGTGGTTTCTTTGTCCTCTGGCTTCCAAAGTCAAAGCCCAGCCAGGTTTCTAGGTTTCAAGTAAGGGTTGAGGTATAAGGAAATACCTGCTAGAATAAAATGCTGTTTTTACTTCAAAGCCAACTGTGTCCCAGCTTCCAAATATAAAACAACCCCGTGTCTTTATGGTGGAGAAGAAGCTTAACTTTGCCCTCTTTTGGCCAGATTTATTTAGCTGCCATACTATTAGTTGTACATGAACATCTTATTTATAAAGGATATTCAGAATGCAAAGAGAATTTTATTTCCTAGTCACTGTATTAATTTTAACAACTTCAGGTTAGCATTGATCCATTCTAGAAGTTAAGCATGAAATTGGTTGAAAAACAGCAGAAATAACTAGAAAACTTTGGCTAAGAATTAGGATTAGATTCTATTAGAAATAGTAGTGTGGAAAGGAATTTTGCTTCCTTATATTAAATATGTCTGGTCAGTTAATCAGTTACCTTTCCCATGCACCCATACCCTAGAAGGGATCAAGGATATTGTTCTTTACCCCAGTCACAAAGAGGTTATTTTTTTTCTTCCAGATAAATGTCAAGATTGTATCTAATGAATTATACTTCTTTGATTTCTTGAAGGCAATTATTACATCAAAACTTATGAACAGGGACTAGACAGCCTCTCTCACGTCCATTCATTCAGTCACCACTAGGTCTGTCAGCACAGATATATGTTCAAATATCTCCTTTAAGATTAGAATAGTCCCAATTTTTTTTGTTGTTTGTTTCCCACTTGCTCTTGTGTTGCCTCTAGATTGCAGTTGCCCATAGGCCCCTTGGCCCAGAGAACAAAAGAACAGCTGGGCTATAGCCTCTATAAAAGTGGAATACATCAAGGTCACCAGGTATCTCGATAAGAAAACCTCCTTCCATGGTCTCCCCTCCTGAATACCCCAGGCCAGTCATCTCTCTCCCCCAGCCTATCAGTTCCTGCCAGCCAAGGCCCAGGACACCTACTCATCTCTGAGCCTGTGGAGATCTGGGGACCTCAGAGGTAGCTAGCAGAGCAAGGCAGATTAGCTTTCTGAGAACTCAGCAATGCCCTCTTCTCAATACCATGTTCCTCCCATTTCGGGATAAATAGCTTAGATCTATTCTCAGCTTAGGCCTGAGTCAGAATCAGACCTGTTCCTTTGGTACCAGGCTCATGTTTCATGAGTTTCACAACCCTCAGCAAGTATACAATTCAGTCAGACTTTATGTCTTTGATTCTGACCACTAGGAGATGTTATGGTGCAAGTGTCCTTCTGTCCTGGTGCCATGAGATTAGAAAATTTCACCATTTAAGAGGGCAAATCAGTTACTGTTGGTTGTTGATTGTGAAATATTACCTGCTTTTCCGGGAATTCTCTAGCAGTCCAGTGGTTAGGACTTGGCACTTTCATTAACATGGCCCCTGGTTTCACTACCAATCCCTGGTCAGGGAACTAAGGTCCTGCAAGGTTTGTGATGCAGCCAAAAGAAATACCTGATTCCTCCCTTTGTCTTTGTGTCTAGTTTTTGTGCTGGTTCTCATTACTGAGAAATGGTCTCCTTGATATCTCAGGGAGTTATAAATCTGCAAATAGAATTCACAGTTCAGTCATGGTCCTGGCCTGAACATAGAGTGCAGTGTGACAGACCTGTTGCCCCATATAAATTTTCACTCAGTCAAGGACAGTGTCTTACTGCCTGATGAAGCAATCAGGAAAAACAGCTCTCCTCCCCTACCCTGCCACTTAGAAAGAGTGCACTCTCACCTCGTCTCAAGGCAACACTCCATTTCCCTTTGTAAATCTTGGGTTAATAATCTAAGAGGACTGAGCAGCGTGAAGAGCCTCCCATGCTATTTCCATTTAGATGAGAGAGATTGAACAAGAGCCAGCATTTATTGAAGGCCTGGTATGTGTGCCAGGCAGTCTACTGGGAATTAACCTGGTGCACCTAAACTTCTTCTTCATACCAATATGAGGAGATAAGTGATAGCCTCATCTCCATTTTATAGATGAGAAAAAGGAGGACTAGGCAGTAACTCACCAGGGTTATGTGGCAGGTAAGTGGTAATGCTGGGATTTAAACTCATGTCTGTCTAATTTCAAAACCCATTCTCTTTCTTCTCAACTACTCTGCCTCCCAGAGGCTCTGATTGTTCTCAAGAGGCCACCTCCTGGGTCTTCCAGAGCTGAGATCCTAGGAGAGAAGTCTCCATACACACACAGACCACTTGTCTAGGCAGTCGAGGTCACTGAACTCTAGGCCAACATCAGCAGCAGTCTTCAGGATTTCATGGCTGACTGAATCCACACATTCTCCCTCCATTTTGGGTTCACACTTTAGACTGCCAGGCACCGCATGTGAAGGAAATAATTTACAAAGTCTTCAGATTTTATGGTTTCCAATAAATGTCACTATTCTGGGGAAATGGTCCAGTTTTCAGAGCTGGACTGCTGGCTGCAGGACTGTGAATGGAGTTCAGCTACTGCTGCTTGATTGTGCTCAGTTATGTTTGACCTCCTTTCTTTGAGAGTTTCCCGGCTTGAATTTGGGGCTGAAATTGGAAAGTCAAGAACTTGATCATAGAGACAGACAAAAAAGTTAAATCCATTTTATGAGCAAAAACAGCTATGGATGTTAAGCTATGGAGTTAATTTCTCTATATAATTCCTTCCCTTGCCAACAAATGCCTTGGCAAGTTCTAAAGCTTCTAGTGGCCTGGATCCCAGTAAGTTCTCTTGTTTTGGATTCCTTTTTGGTTCTCCTGCTTCAGCCCCAAGACTACTACAGAGATGGATAGAATCACAGGCCAGGGAGGAGTCCATTCAAGACAGGGGTGCTGCAATTACCTCTCAACCTCTCACCACTGTGTGTCATTGTCTAAGCACACAGATAGATGCAAACCTAACTCTGAGCTAACCAGACCTTCACATGCTTCTGCAGGCTGCACTCCTCAACTCCTTCCCTACTATCTTTGACGAGCTCCTGCAGATGTTCACTGTGCAGGAGGTGGCGGAGTTTGTGAGAGGGACTCTGGGGAGCATGCCCAGCACGGTGCACATTGGGCAGTCGATGGATGTGGTGAAGCTGCAGTCCATTGCTAGAACTGTGGATAGTCGCCTGTTTTCTTTCTCAGGTAAATCAAGTTTCTATCTCAGGTAAATCAAGTTGGGATGAGAGTCAGACTCACCTTTCTTCCTTATGAGGGTGTTGGCCAAGTGGTAAGCAAAGGATCAGTTTTACCAGCCATCATGTGAGAAGTCAGTGGACCTTAAAATGCAGAGTTTTTGGTAAACTCTGTTAGAGAATGCAGCCGAAACCTAGGCCTACTGCCTCCCTCACAGCTTATTTCTAGGGACCCACATGAGGTGGCCTGCAGAGCAACCTCCAGGCCCACAAATCTAGCCAGCTGCCAAGAAAGGGGTCTGCCACGGCCCCAGCAGGATGAAAAAGCAGAGGGAAAGGAGGGGGAGCAAGAGAGAAATGTCTAGCCCAAGAAGGTAGGATGAGTCAAGGAAAGAAAAGAAACCCTGAAAGGAGGCCCTGAGGACCCACTGCACTTCGTTTCCTTGCCTTGCCAGACAGACAGATTCCTTTTCATCTCTTTGGAGGAGCCTCTAAAGGTCAGACAAAGAGATAGACAGGGAGCCCTCCACACTTTAAATAGTGGTAAAAAACCTGCCTGCCAATGCAGGAGATGTAAGAGACGCAGGTTCAATCACTGGGAAGGGAAGTTCCCCTGGAGGGGGAAATGGCAACCCACTCCAGTATTCTTGCCTGGGAAATCCCACATCCAGAGGATTCTGGCAGGCTACAGTCCATGGCACTGGTGGCGGGGAGTCAGAAACTACTGAGCAACTGAGCACACCACACTCCAAAAGAGATCAGGAAAGCCTGACAAACAATACAATCCAGGAGTTCCCTGTTGGTGGTCCGGTGGCTAAGACTCCACACTCCCAATGCAGGGGGCCTGAGTTCAATCCCTGGTCTGGGAACTAGATCCCACATGCCAGAACTAAGACCCGGTACAGTCAGAAAAATTAAAAAAAAAAAAAAAAAAACTAGGGGGAAAAAAAAAGCAATATAATACAATCAGCAGCCTAGACTGTCTTTCAGAAGGAACCTCTGGATTCATACCTGAAGCCACAATCAACATGATCAAATATTCAGTAGTCAGATGTTACAATCAGCATGAGTCTTGTCCTTTAAGCAGAATATCACACTGTGGAATAAACTTCTAGGGCACAGAAATAAATCTAAAATGCTAACAAAGCAATTATTATTAGAATGTTTATAATTAGAACTTCTTGGTGGTCAAATTTTTTTTGAGTTTGACTTTCAAAGTATGAGAACAATCATTTCTCAGCCCAGAGCTACACATATCTGCAGTATAAAACAAATACCCCCTTTAACTTAACAATGCCTGTATAAGGAATTACTGAGACTAAATCTGCCGCCAAGAAACTCAGCTTTTCTCTACCTGTAACTGTTCATGGTAAGCACTTCTCTCTTCACCACTTCCTGGACTGAATATAAAATCAGTGGTTTGCACAGACTTTCACAGAAGCCACTGCATTCACTCAAGCTGTGAGCGTTGCTTCAAGCAGGTGCTTGCTTTCTTTTTTTTTTTTTTAATTTATTTATTTTTTATTGAAGGATAATTGCTTTATAGAATTTTGCTGTTTTCTGTCAAACCTCAACATGAATCAGCCATAGGTATACATATATCCCCTCCCTTTTGAACCTCCCTCCCATCTCCCTCCCCATCCCACCCTTCTAGTTGATACAAAGCCCCTGTTTGAGTTTCCTGAGCCATACAGCAAATTCCTGTTGGCTGTCTATTTTACATATGGTAATGTAAGTTTCCATGTTACTCTTTCCATACATTTCACCCTCTCCTCCCCTCTCCCCATGTCCATAAGTCTATTCTGTGTCTGCTTCTCTATTGTTGCCCTGTAAATAAATTCTTCAGTACCATTTTTCTAGATTCCATATATATGTGTTAGAATACTGTATTTATCTTTCTCTTTCTGACTCACTTCACTCTGTTTAACAGGCTCTAGGTTCATCCAGCTCATCAGAACTGACTCAAATGCATTCCTTTTTATGGCTGAGTAATATTCCATTGTGTATATGTACCACAACTTCTTTATCCATTCATCTTCGATGGACATCTAGGTTGCTTCCACGTTCTAGATATTGTAAATAGTGCTGCAGTGAACCGTGGGATACGTGTGTCTCTTTCAGTTTTGTTTTCCTTGGGGTACATGCCTAGGAGTTGGATTGCTGGGTCATATGGTGGTTTTATTCCTAGTTTTTTAAGCAGTCTCCATAACGTCTTCCATAGTGGCTGTATCAGTTTACATTCCCACCAACAGTGCAAGAGTGTTCCCTTTTCTCCACACCCTTTCCAGCATTATTGTTTGTAGACTCTTTGATGAGGGCCATTCTGACCGGTATGAAGTGATTTCTCATTGTGGATTTGATTTGCATTTCTGTAATAGTGAGCGATGTTCAGTATCTTCTCATGTGTTTGTTAGCCATCTGTATGTCTTCTTTGGAGAAACATCTGTTTAGGTCTTTTCCCCACTTTTTGATTGGGTTGTTTGTTTTTCTGGTATTGAGTTGTATGAGCTGCTTGTATATTTTGGAAATTAATCCTTTGTCAGTTATTTCATTTGCTATTATTTTCTCCCATTCTGAGGATTGTCTTTTCACCTTGCTTATAGTTTCCTTTGCTGGGCAAAAGCTTTAAGTTTAATCAGGTCTCACTTGTTTACTTTTGTTTTTATTTCGGTTACTCTAGGAGGTGGGTCATAGAGGATCTTGCTTTGATTTATTTCTGCCTATGTTGTCCTCTAAGAGTTTTATAGTTTCTGGTCTTACATGTAGGTCTTTAATCCATTTTTACTTTATCTTTGCGTATGGTGTTAGGAAGTGTTCTAATTTCATTCTTTTACATGTAGCTGTCCAGTTTTCCCAACACCATTTATAGAAGAGGCTGTCATTGCCCCACTGTATATTCTTGCCTCCTTTGTCAAAAATAAGGTACCCATAGGTGCATGAGTTTATTTCTGGGCTTTCTGTCTTGTTTCATTGGTCTGCATTTCTGTTTTTGTGCCAGTACCATACTTTCTTGATGACTGTAGTTTTGTAGTATAACCTGAAGTCAGGAAGCTTGATTCCTCCAGCTCCATTCTTCTTTCTCAAGACTGCTTTGGCTATTCGGGGTCTTTTGTGTTTCCATATGAATTGTGAACTTTTTGTTCTAGTTCTGTGAAATATGCCATTGGTAATTTGATAGGGATCACATTAAATCTGTAGATTGCATTTGGTAGTATAGTCGTTTTCACAATATTGATTCTTCTTGCCCAGGGACATGAAATGTCTCTCCATCTGTTTATGTCATCTTATTGCTTTCATTACTGTCTTATAATTTTCTGTGTACAGTTCTTTCATCTCCTTAGGTAAATTTATTCCTAGATATTTAATTCTTTTTGTTGCAGTGGTGAGTGGGATTGATTCTTTAATTGCTTTTTCTGATTTTTCATTGTTAGTACATAGAAATGCAAGTGATTTCTGTGTATTAATTTTGTATCCTGCAACTTTGCTAATTCACTGATTAGCTCTAGTAATTTTCTGATACTATCTTTAGGGTTTTCTATGTACAGTATCATGTCATCTGCAAACAGTGAGAGCTTTACTTCTTTTCTGATCTGAATTCCTTTTATTTCTTTTTCTTCTCTGATTGCTATAGCTAGGACTTCCAGAATTATGTTGAATAATAGTGGTGAAAGTAGGCACCCTTATCGTGTTCCTGATCTTAGGGGGAATGCTTTCAGTTTCTCACCATTGAGAATAATGTTTGCTATAGGCTTGTCATATATGGCCTTTACTGTGTTGAGGTACGTTCCTTCTATGCCCATTTTTTGAAGAGTTTTAATCATAAATAGGTGCTGGATTTTGTCAAAGGCTTTTTTTGCATCTATTGAGATGATCATATGGTTTTTATCTTTCAGTTTGTGAATATGGTGTATCACGTTGATTGATTTCTGTATATTGAAGAATCCTTGCATCCCTGGAATGAACCCAACTTGATCATGGTGTATGAGCTTTTTGATGTGTTGCTGAATTCTGTTTGCAAAAATTTTGTTGAGTATTTTTGCATCTATGTTCATCAGTGATATTGGCCTATAGTTTTCTTTTTTTGTGTTGTCTTTGTCTGGTTTTGGTATCAGGGTGATGGTGGCCTCATAGAATGAATTTGGAAGTGTTCCTTCCTCTGCAGTTTTTTGAAAGAGTTTTAGAAGGTTAGGCATTAGCTCTTCTCTAAATGTTTGATGGGATTCTCCTGTGAAGCCATCTGGTCCTGGGCTTTTGTTTTTTTTGGGAGATTTTTGATCACAGCTTCAATTTCAGTGCTTTTAATTGGGTTGTTCATAATTTCTATTTCTTCCTGGTTCAGTCTTGGAAGATTGAACTTTTCTAAGAATCTGTCCATTTCTTCCAGGGTATCTATTTTATTGCCATATAGTTCTTCATAATAGTCTCTTGTAATCCTTTGTATTTCTGCATTGTCTGTTGTAACCTCTCCTTTTTCATTTCTAATTTTGTTGATTTGATTCTTCTCTTTTTTCTTGATGAGTCTGGCTAAAGGTTTGTCAATTTTGTTTATCTTCTCAAAGAACCAGCTTTTAGTTTTATTAATCTTTACTATTGTTTCTTTCATTTCTTTTTCATTTATTTCTACTCAGATCTTTATGATTTCTTTCCTTCTACTAATTTTGGGGTGTTTCTTGTTCTTTTTCCCGTTGTTTTAGGTGTAAAGTTAGGTTGTCTATTCGATGTTTTTCTTGTTTCTTGAGGTAGGATTGTATTGCTATAAACTTCTCTCTTAGAACTGCTTTTGCTGCATCCCATAGGTTTTGAGTTGTCGTGTTTTCATTGTCATTTGTTTCTAGCAAGTTTTTGATTTCCCTTTTGATTTCTTCAGTAACCTGTTGGTTATTTAGAAACGTGTTGTTTAATCTCCATGTGTTTGTGTTTCTTACAGCTTTTTTTTCTTATAATTGATATCCAGTCTCATAGCGTTGTGGTCAGAGAAGATGCTTGATATGATTTAAGTTTTCTTAAATTTACTGAGGTTCGATTTGTGACCCAAAATGTGGTCTTTCCTGGAGAATGTTCATGTGCACTTGAGAAGAAGGTGTATTCTTCTGCATTTGGATGGAATGTCCTGAAGATACCAATGAGATCCATCTCATCTAATGTATCATTTAAGACTTGTGTTTCCTTATTAATTTTCTGTTTTGATGATCTGTCCATTGGTGTGAGTGGGGTGTTAAAGTCTCCTGCTATTATTGTGTTACTATCAATTTCTCCTTTTATGTCTGTTGGTGTTTGTCTTATGTGTTGAGGTGCTCCTATGTTGAACAAGCAGGTTCTTTCTGAGTGTATGGGAAGGCGGACAGCAGACTGCCCTCACTGACATACTTTATTTCTAATACTTTTGCATGTACTTGCTGCTTCTCATAATCACTTAGGAAAAATTGTTTTTATGTGGCTGGAACTATGTAATTGGATTTGGCGATAAGAAGCCACAACCAAATTTTCACTTGCATCTCATGCCTGAGCTGCAGCATCTTTCCTAAGGCCAAAGGACTTTTACCAGTGATGTCTTAAAGCCAACCCTTACATTTCTCAGAGCATATCAGTTTGGTTTCTTCATCAGCAGATTCCAATAACAAACTGCTATTTTGTCTGCAGGCAGCTATTGGTTGTTACAAATCCTGCTCTGTTGGCATTTTGGTCTACAAAGGACAGCAGGGACTTCTCTTTTATCCAAGCATCCTTTTAAACATAGAATAGTTGTCACTCCATCTTATTTCAACATGCTCTAAATATTTGACAAGGCAGTTCCCCAGATCTCCTGTACATCACGTAATTTGTCTTTTGCCGATAAAGATTTTCATTCTGAATTTCATCTAGAATACTTAATTATGATCAAATATGAACAACAAATCCAAAATACCGTGACTTGCTTGTGTTACTGGTAGTCTGACTGAATCATGCTGACTGGCTGTGGTGCCACTTTAATCACACAGTCATTGACCACATAGGAGTGCAAGACACCAGAAACATGTCCACACTTATATTTCACCTTGTCTTCTCACCACACCTGTGAAGTAAATGCAGAAGGGGGCTGTTAGCACCTCATTGTAGAGATGGGAGGAATCAAACCTGTAGAAGGAATCAACCTGCCTAAAGTCTTAGAGTGAATTGATAAAAGAGCTTGATTTAGTATTTAACCTTCCTGAATTTGGAGTTCTAAATATAGTCACCCCCTGATGAAGATACTTTTAGGCAGCATTGAAGAAGAAAGAAAAGAAAACTATTTTAATGTATGCAGTAGGACTGGCAAAGAGGTTTAGCTAATTATCAAAGGCTTATGACAAGGTGGAAGTCCTCCTTCTGTCCCTTTCATTACCGTGGATTCACACAGCGTCCCACGGGCCAGAGGGGGAAAGTACAGTAAAGGCTTAGGAGGGTGGAAGTGCCGGGCCACCATCAGGGCATCATCAAGAGGGACCATTTATAATCCATAGCAAGTCTGCTAGTTAGTTCCATCAGCCTAGTTCATAGAACTAAATGTGTCATTTAAATTGAGTTTAATTTGGAGTCTAGTCAATAAAGAGATTTCATTTGGAAGCAGTCTCCTAACATACATCTGCATAAAAGGCCCTAGATAATTGAGGCCTGAAATGTGAAAAAAGAAAAGAGAGAGAAAGAAAACGCTGTGACGTGTCTTCAGATGTCTGAAGTGGGCTGTTAGACCTGCCCACAGGCAGGGACTGGTTTCTAGCGTGGCTGCAGTCCCAGCCCCACCTGCCTGGAGACCAGCTGCATCCTGTGTTGCCCCTGGCTTCCAACGGTAGCTGGTTCTTCTCCAAAGGGCTACTTCACCTCTGTGTTTTCTCCCCCAGAATCCCGCCGCATTCTGCTTCCGGTGGTTCTCCATCATATCCACCTTCACCTGAGGCAGCAGAAGGAGCTGCTTATCTGCTCAGGGATTCTCGGCAGCATCTTCTCCATCGTCAAGACCAGCTCTCTGGTAGTGACCCTAGCTAGACCTATGCCACCTCCGGCCCTAAGCTCTGTCCCCGTCCTGTGTCAGTTTAGCCAGAGGCAGACCAACAAAGATGATTTTGTTCACTTCCCAGTCAGAGAAGCTTTCATCAGTGACAGGAAGGTGCCCAAGTGAATGGAGGCCTGCCTATGTGTGCCCAGCAGGCTTTTCAACACAACACAGTCTTGCTATTTAAAACAAAAAACAAAAAACAAAAAAAGTACTGCTGTAAATACACCCAGAAACATAGTCATCTGTAGTACCAGAAAACCCCATCCCGTACTGCTTGCTCTGTTTCTATCAAAAGACATTACTTCTGTATTCCTGGGAGTGTTCTGAGGATACTCAGGCACGAAGGAGCACAAGGAGGCAGGCCCAGGCTGAGAGGCAGCTTGCTCATTCAGACTTTCCTGTCAGCTTCCTGGCAGCTTGATTCCACCCATATGGCATTCCTATACCACGCCAGATGAGACAGGGTGTACGAGCGATACATGTTGCCCACAATAGTTCTCAGCCTCATGGGATGCTGGAATGGTACTTCAGGGCTCAGGTTTCAGCTGGTAGTGCTTTTGCCTATTTTCTTTCTTCTTTATTTTTAGTTTTTTAGAAGAGACCCATCTTAGAAGGGAGGGGAGATAAGGAAGGCAGAAAAACATGTATCAGGCAAGGATAAGGGTAGGAATTTATTTTAATTATCTTTATGTTATATGTTTATACTATGGAAGAAATGAGTATTTCTTTTATAAAACTTGAAAACTTGAGGAAAGTATAAGAAAATTTAAAATAAGACTGAGTCTTTATTTACACAGTCTTCCCAAGTTGAGATAAGGTTTCTGGAGAATAAAATTTCAAGTGCATTTAAAATAAATACCAGGAACCAAGTGATACAAACATAGGAGGTTAGGTTGTCTGTGAAGATGGCATGGGAGAGGTGCAGAGAAGAAAAAATGTGCTTGGTTTGAACAGGATGCAAGGACTCAATAGGGTGCTCTGATATCTGGTATCCAGACTTAAAGGACCATCTGGTGATAGCGGCCCACCTTGGCAGAGCGGCTGCAATGGCTGTAGTGGCCCTTTCGTTTGCTCTTGGCTCCAGGCAAGGCCTGGCAGCTCTCCTTCCCACCAGGCCTCAGAGAAGCAGCACCAGGCACATACGGTGTACTGGTGACCCGGGGTCAGCTTGAGGGGATGGGAGGCTGGTTACTAAAGGAAAGAGAGAAATTGCAGGGGAAAAGCAAGGGGAGGGGAGGGATGAAAGAGGAATGGGAACAAGTGAAAATCTGAAGGAAGTGATCTCAAAGAGCCATCACAGGTTTTAAAAGCATTATAATTAGCTCAACAAATGAGGAAGAAGACTGTGGTCCCAAGAGCCTTTCAAATCTTTCTTGAGGAATGGGACTCAGTAAAACTACATTGAATGGATAGCTGGCCGGGGCTGGGGGGATGGATGAAATTTAAGCTCCACTAAAGCAGAGATCTTACCTTTCTTGATCACTTGTGTATGCTCAGGTTTTCAAAAGTTACTGGCCCATGGTAGATACTTAGTGAATGGTGGGTTGATTGATGGATGGACATTTGGACCAGTAATAGTATAAAGGGACTGGAGAAGAGGCAATGGGAATCTCTTTGTGAGATCATGAAAATCAGGCTGTAGGATATGGATTGCATGTGAGAGGTCTAGAAAAAGAGCATAGACTCTTCCTAAAGTCAGAACTTGCTGACTGGGAAGCAGCCCTCAATGAGGAAGCGTGCTCCATTATTTTTGTGAGGCTGCCTAAGAGGGAAACACCGAGACCAGGGTCTTTCTGGTGGACCAAAGAATGTGAGCAGGAATGCCAAGGAGCTAGAGGGAGCATGTCTGGGCAGCAGTCAGGCCTGGCAGAGAGTGAGGTCACGCACAGAGAAAATGGTCCTGAGGAAGACTGAGATACTTCTGTGTGCATTAGCAGTAGGGAAGGTGCTGCCTGCACACCCTGTGGTGTGAACTCGACCATTTTCTCAGAGTGTTAGTCAGCAGTTCTGTGCTCTCTCCTAACTTTTCTAGGAAAATCAGAGAAGACATTTAACTTAGGATCTTCGTTTCGTCCTTGTGTATCAAGACTAATGTATCTGCCTGAGGTTCAGAATTGCAGGTGTCAGGGTGTTGCTGTGTTAGGTTCAGTCTCCAGCCCCCAAACCAGGGCAACAGCGGCAGGTGTGCCTCCCCTCCTCGCAGAGCTGTTGTTCCAGGTTCCTTGACACTGCATGCCAGTGAGGCTGGGGGCTCGGTGTTGAGAGTTAAGTCAGAAGACCGCTCCTGACCCTGGCTGATTTAGTAAGTACTGCCCACTGCGTGTCAGCCAGCCTGGCACTAACGCTGTGCTCTCTCGCTGCTCGCTCCAGGAGGCAGATGTCATGGAGGAGGTAGAAATGATGGTGGAAAGCCTCTTGGACGTGCTCTTACAGACTCTGCTCACCATCATGAGCAAATCGCACGCTCAGGAGGCGGTAAGAGGGCAGCGGTGCCCGCAGTGCACAGCGGAGATCACTGTTAGTAACTAACATTCAGGTTTTCTTGCTTTCTTTTCTAACCCGGGGCTCCTCCACACGGAACGTCATCTCACATCACACCACCCTCATCTCAGCTTACCTCCCTGCATGGTTGTCCGCATGCTGCCCTTTTCCCCTCTCCAGTTGGACTCCATCTCCACTCTGGGTTCATACTCAGAGGAGCGTACTTAGGGACAGGCCCAGGGATGCTTCCGGTCCTGTTTTCCTGTACACAGTCTGCACTGACTTTTGCCTTTGAGCCAGGTCTCTTTCTGTAATATGGAATAAAGCAGAGAATGAAGGTGACAGCTGTCGACTGTTCCTTCTAGGAGCAGGCTCTCGCCAGTGATGTGTGCACCACAGTAATTTTCTCACAGTCTGCTTGTACCTACAGATTAGTTGCTTTTGGCCACAGTTCAGTTCAGTTCAGTTCAGTCGCTCACAGTATTTGTATCTAAATGTCGAGCATCAGGGAAAACATGACGAGGTAGAATGGCACTGGCATTGTTGGACAGTGATCTCCCATGATCTAACTAGGAGAGAAACAGACTGGGAGAGCCTTGCAGGAGAGGCAGAGAGACACCCCCCAGCCCCCGCTGCTCCATGCAGTGTGCACTTCCTAGCCCTGATGTTGGGACATGATAAGCAGCTTGCTGGGGATCTTCCTGTTGGCAGGTGGGAGACTACAGTGATCCGTTTGTAGAAAAGCTCCTGTGGGAGCAAGTCAAGCTCCAGCACGTTAGGGAGAGCAGAGAGCAGATGTGTTCTAGAGCATATGGGCTTGGAAAGAATGTCTGCTCCCTTAGGAACTCCTATGCAGGACACTGTCACTATAGGTAAGAACATATGTTCCCTGGCATGTCCTGGTAGCCCGTCCTTCTAACCAGCAAAGACACAGTGCTGGCTATGGGCCAGACCCTGCTTTATCCACTTTATAAACAGTAACTCACTAGCAATACTAAAGAAGTGATTTATTTCATATACATCTAATGAAGATAACAACAGTTTATTGAGCACTTCTTATGTGCTGGCCTTTTTACTTAAATGCTTTATGTACATTAATGCATCTGATTCTCAAAACAAATTATGGCTTATGTCCATTTCTTCAGATAAAACTGAGGTTCATGTACCTGTTATATATTTTGCATACATATATGTCTAATAATTTCATGAGTCGCAAAAGGATTTGAGAGACTAAAAAAGAGTTGTCATAGTCCCACAAACTTAAAAACATTTGAAAACTGCCCATATGAAGTCATTTTTCCTCCGTCTCTTCCGAGGAGGCAGCCTTGTAAGAGGAAACCGTGCTCAGCGGCCCCATGACAGAAGTTTCCAAGAGATGGTAAAAGTCTTTGAAGTCCTTAAGCCAGCGTTTTCATCTGCATACCCCAGTTGGAACCTGAAGAAATTTTAAAGACTCATTTTTTTTTTATCTTTAAATTTTTACTTAGAGCCGTTAGCTCATCTTCTCAGAAAGGTCACTTTTGACTCCTCTGCTTTCCCGAGGGTCATGTTGATCTATTGTGTTCCATCTCCAGCAATCACATGTCAGCTCTGGGAGTTGCCAGAGGAGATCCTTGTAGAAAGACTGCTCCAGCCCAGCAGGATGGGCAGAGTCCAAATTCTGTCCAGAGAAGTCTGAGCTCCCTGTTCCCAGGGGCCCCTCCAGACTTTAGTATGGTGCCCTGGCAGCATATAATGACAAAGGACTATGCAGCCGAAAGTTCCCTAGGGAAAAAACTAGAATATCTGTCTCATTTGGCAGTACTTCTTTCTTATGGGCTAAGATTTATCAATTAGCCCCATGCTGCAGCAGTCTTTGGAGAAGGCAATGGCACCCCACTCCAGTACTCTTGCCTGGAAAATCCCATGGACGGAGGAGCCTGGTAGGCTGCAGTCCATGGGGTCGCTAAGAGTCGGACACGACTGAGCAACTTCCCTTTCACTTTTCACTTTCATGCATTGGAGAAGGAAATGGCAACCCACTTCAGTGTTCTTGCCTAGAGAATCCCAAGAATGGGGGAGCCTGGTGGGCTGCTGTCTGTGGGGTCATACAGAGTCGGACACGACTGAAGTGACTTAGCAGCAGTAGCAGCAGCAGCAGCAGCAGCAGTCTTATTAAAACTCCCAAGCCCTCCAGGCACCCCTTTAGCAGAAAAGAAAATTCATTTTCAGGGCCAGAGTTGTCACCTTCCCTCCCATGATCATTGGGGCCATCTCAGACCCTTCCTTCTCTCCTTGCCCTCTGTGGATTGGGGGAACATAGCTCTTGTTATTGGCTTTGCTAAGTGTATTTTGCGTTGTTCCCCAGGGTGAGTATGTGTCCTGCCTTCTCTCGCTGCTCCGCCAGATGTGTGACACGCATTACCAGCACCTCCTGGACAACTTCCAGAGCAAAGATGAGCTCAAGGTAGGCCGAGAAACACTGACCTTTCACCTAGGAAAGGAAGCACACAGCTAAGACTGCCCAGCAGTTTTTCCCCCTGCCAGTAGAGAAGTGCAAGAGGCCTGCCCTGCTGAGAGTGGAAGATTTACCAGCCTCACTTTATAGCTGACTGTATGGCTTCTAGAAGCAGATAGCCAGTGGTATTCCCATACAGCCAGACCCCAGGAACACTGGCAAGTCTTCCCTGACTGATCGCAACCCCGTGACCATATGCCTCTAAGAGACACTTCTCTGGGCCATACTGATTATCAGTCAGCCAGGACTCTTCCCTCTCTTATAAACACAGCAGTTGAGTTGTAGGTTACCCATGAAACAGGCTTCACTGTTTAATAACTGTAGTAATAATAATAATGACAACTTTTCTTCAGTAAAACATATTTCTGAAAGATTCATGTTTGTAGAGAGCAAATACAAACACTGTCCATTGGCTATCACTATGGATCAGAGCACCGAGGGCAGATAGTCCAGAGAAATGGGCCCATGGTCCAGATGACAGGAGAGTGTTCCCAAACTGTGAAGGTATCAGCTGCTGACAGACTCCAAGGGCTTGTGTGTTTGCATTAGACCATGCTACTGAGTTCATCCCTGGATAAAGAAACTGTTGTAAACTTTATGTCTATGCTTTGCCTCCATCCAGAGTCAAGTCACTTGTCAATATTTCATAGTAATACACTATACTGTTTTCCATTTGTGTAATCTTTATTAATCATATGAGTTAATCAGTATCACTAACACTTTAAAGTATCAGTAACACATTAAAGTATCACTAACACTTTCTGGTGTTTGATCTGGCCTACCTTTCCACAAATGTGGGTCTCTGCAGATTGTTGTCCCTAACTTACTGTGGTGAGGCCAGCCTATCTTCTCAGAGGGATGAACTTGACAGCCCTTGAAATGAGCCATAAGTTAACCAGGGCCTGGAGCTCATATCCAGGTCAAGCAATGCTTGAGCTGGGGTGTAGAGCTTGAAAATCCAGTCCTGACTGTTCTAGATCATTTTCATTGTATGTGTATGTGTTTGTGAGAGAGAGAAGGACACTAACCAATTCTCAATCAGAAGCATCATTCCCTTACTTTTTAATTAAATGTTTGTTTTTATCGCAGCAGTATGTATATACAATTTTAAAAGCCAAAGCATCTTATAAAGTGTGTAATATAAAACTGGTTCCTTGGCTCAACCTGACCACGTCTACCCACTACTCCCGCAAAGCAGCCACTTTGAACTCTTCTTTTGTTCTTCAAGTAGCTTCTACTGCCATTTAAATCTTTAAAATTTTTAGTTATTGTTTATTTTCTTCTTCCCACGGAAAGTGAGGCTGAATTCTCCTGAGTCAGCAAGCCTTTCATTAACCAGTCTTTGCAGTGTTCTCATTGCTTTCATGAGGAAGCACGTTTTTGGAGATACTTACTCATCTATCCCTGAAGTGCTTCTCCAGTCCATGTGTTCTTAACACCCAAGAAAACAAGTTCTTACAATCAAGTGCTCAGGGGCCATCCCCCACAGATTGAGACCAGTGGACTCAGTTGTCAGTTGGATGCCATGTCTGCTGGACCTCCTCTGTTTTGGCCTTTAGGCACTGGGCTGAGCAGGTATAGCACTGCATCTCTTCTCCCCAGTTTGGGACTGGCCTGGGGCAGTGGCCAGACCTCACTATCACGCAGCCCTCTAAGAGAAAAGCAACTCATGAAGGGAGCCAGAGTATCACCCACTGGTCCCCTCCATTCTTATGATCTAGAGGTCAGAGAACCTGTTGAGGAGGTATGTGCTGCCGTGGTAGAGGTGGCGCCTCACATCAGATTTTCCCCTCGGCCCAGGAATTCCTGTTGAAGATTTTCTGCGTGTTCCGGAACCTGATGAAGATGAGTGTCTTTCCTCGGGACTGGATGGTGATGAGACTTCTTACAAGCAAGTGAGTGTGGAAGGGCCCTGCGCCAGCCTCCACGCAGCTGTCCCCAGAATATTACATGTGAGAGAAGAAGCTAGATGGAAACTTGTCAAGGTCAAAGCTGTGGGGACAGAGAGGAGAGGGTTTAAATGTGAAAGTGTTTGGAAGCGCAGTCAGCAGGACTTTGCCATTTACCAAAGTTCAAGGAGGAGAAACAGTTCAGAAGTAGAGTCTAAGTGCCTGGCAGATGGTGTCATGGTAAGGGTAGGAAAGGAACTTTTATGAATGTGAGCTGTGATACCAGAGGAGGGCTCCTGCTTGAGGAGGGCCTGATCATTGGCCTCTGTGCTCTGTGGTTTCAGGCAGCATCCCAAGCCCTCCTCTTGACTTGATTTGTGTTTTCTGCCAGACACTGCTCGTCCCCCACAGCTAGTGCTAATTACTCACCCAAGACTGTGAGGCTCTGCCCACCTCTGACACTGGCCACAGAATTCACTCCAAGGTTGACCCTGCTTGTCTGCCCCATTCATATTTCTGCCCTGTGGTTCTCACTGGCAAAGCGAACAAGTCATGTGGGTGGTAGGGTGCTTGTTGTTGGGTCCCCTTGTGCTCAGGAGAAGGCCACTTGGCATCCACTCTCTAGCCTACTGCCTCCTCCCTCTGATCGGCCTTTTACATCGGCATTATGCAGAATGTAGTGAAATTATTTGTGTTAGATTTATTAGCAAGGTATCAGGATGGTCTTTCTACTCTGTACCTTTTATAGTGCTCCTTTTTTTTGAAAACTACAAACGTTTCATACAGAACAGAAGAATGGTTATAAATAGTGTTGCAGAGATATTTCCTTAAATAGTGGATTTTCCATTTGACCCCCTCTTGTTTCTGTCTCTTAGTTCTACTCAGAGCACTTCAGGCTCTCCAGCCCATTCTGCAGGAGCAAGCCTCTTCTTTCAAGGCTTTTACTTTTCAAATTTATTTGCTGGTAATGAGTCTCTCTAATGCACTGTTTTTGCCTTGCCCCTCTTCTGCACCAGAGCTTAGGTGGTCATTGTTAGGTGTAAGCTCCTTTGCCAGGCATCCAATGCCCTTGGTAATTAAACCCTTACTCGCCTGTCTCACTTCACTTTCTCTCTCCCTTAACCTGTGCTCTTGACTGTAGCAAGCCAGCCTCACATTAACCCTTAAACATGCCCAAGCAAAAATTGAGAGTGATATTCTAGATCAAAGGCTGAAATCAAATTTCTTACACATGAAAATAACAGTATATGATAAAAGTAGAGATTTAATAACTAAACCCCTGTTAATCAAGTGGAGTAATAGAATGATACTCTTAAGTCCTCTGTTGGTCATAATACAGGTTCATTTTCCTAAGATTCCCCCAAATACTAGAATTACTCTTTGAACTGGAAGAAGCCTGAAAGAACCATGAAACCTTACTCCCCTCCTTTTATAGGGAAACTGTGGCCAAAGAAAAGTAGTGCCAAGACCAGGTATCAGCAGAGCTTGGTCTAGAACCCACTGGTAGGGCACTTCTCCACAGGGGGTTTTTTGTAGGGTTTGTGCCATGTATTCCTCTCAGTTGGGCTTCCAGGTGGCTTAGGGCTAAAGAATCCACCTGCCAATGCAGGAGACATGGGTTCTATCTCTGGGTTGGGAGGATCCCCTGGAGAAGGAAATGGCAGCCCCCTCCAGTATTCTTGCCTGGGAAATCCCATAGGGAGAGGAGCCTGGTGGGCTGTGGTCCATGGGGTCGCAAAGAGTCGGACACAACTGAGCACGCACACACATCCTTCTCCCTTAAAATCACATCTTACACGAGAGCTACTTGTACTCAGGAAGCTTGCACATGGGCCGCAGACCCCGGATGCTCAGCTGTAGGGTGCCATTGTCAGTCCTTTAACTCTGCCGGCACCTTGTCCCCACTGCAGCATCATAGTCACCACTGTCCAGTACCTGTCTTCTGCGCTGCACAAGAATTTCACAGAGACAGACTTCGACTTTAAGGTAGGAGCTCCTAAGATCCGTCACTATCTTTGTAATAACCATAGAAAGCCAAAAACCAGACTCCCTGTTTTCATTTTTGTTTTTGTTTTACTTAAAACAGCTGTTTTATTTTGCTCACAGGTTTGCAGGTCAGGAATTTGAGAAGGATTCAGCTAAGTGTCTGATAGGTGGCAGGGGGCTTTCTTAATCTGTTCATAGTATCAAACAGCTTCCAGGCTTGATAATGATTAGAGTATAATCTAAGAAACCCCTGTTGGAGACGCTGGGAGCCAGAAACCCATGAGTTTGTTTTCCAGTCCAGAATCAACACTGTTGGTTTCAGAGAAGTCAAGAAAGCAGGGGAAAGTCCTGTTTGCAAAGATATTTTCTAAAAATCAAGATCTTAACACTGAAATGAATTCTGTGCTACATGCATATATTTAGACTCTCTCCTTGCAAGGTTAAGAACTCAGGCTGTCACATATTTCCTCTTTCTCTCTCTCTCTAGGTGTGGAATTCTTATTTTAGCCTGGCAGTTCTGTTCATAAATCAGCCAAGCCTTCAGCTAGAAATCATTACTTCCACCAAGAGGAAGAAGATTCTAGATAAGTAAGACATATGTCCCTTATTCATCTTCCTACATGTGCCCAGATGGGGTTATGTTTCCAGGAGGGGCTCCTAGAGACGTCCACAAGGTTCTCATTGAGGTGGCTTCCCAAGGAGCCAAGTGAGAGAGCTCAACTGAGAGCAAAATGACTTTGTCTTTTGGAAAGCGCTAGAAACAGAGCTGAAATGCTGGCCTCCTGTCTTCCTGAACCTTCTCGTGCTAATAGCTGGTTCCTGTGTTCTGTTCCCAGGTACGGGGACATGCGTGTGATGATGGCTTATGAACTCTTCAGCATGTGGCAGAATTTGGGTAGGTCTTTTCTCCACACTCTTCCCTTACACATATTGCATGGCCAAATAAGAAGTTACAAGACTAATTACTTCCCCCAGGTTTTATGAATGTTAATTCAGACCCAAGAGAGCTTCACATATCTTTAGCATAACACCTCAGATGGATGGTATAGTGTAGCACATGTGCACAAAGCCCTTGGCAGGGAGAGTTAAGCAGAGAAATAAGACCCCAGCGATACATATGCACAGACCCTTTTTTGAGAACAAAAGTCAAAAGGAGAAAAAGATGAGGCTGTAAGAATATAATGTCTGAGGCTCTAAGAGTATAAGATCCTCTGAGCTGTCCATGTCCCAGTACAGATGTCACAGGCCCAGAAGCCCAGTCAGCACATGAGCAAGGGTAGCTGTTCTTTTTAGTAAAGATTGAAACCCTTCATGGGTCTCTGGCATTCAGGCATCCAGACGAGGTTCCCACTGCCAGGTACATGTACGAAGGGAACTGCTGCATCTAGGTGAGACTGATTTTAGTCTCCTTTCTTTCGACAGCTTCTCTTTGCAGCATCTCTAATATTCAGCACTTTGAATCTTGAAATTGTCAGGTTTTGGTGGAATCCTTGGGGTGCCCTGGTAACTAGGTGGGCCGTCCTTTGCTTCTGTCGGCTTCTTAGATAGGCCTGCCTGGCTGCCAGAGAAGCTGCTGCTGTTCTTCCCAGTGAGATCTGCTTTCAACTAAGCTCATGACTCTGAAGTCTTAGGAAGGATGGCCATAACATCTCATAGTCCTCCATCAACCATCCTGGTCACAACCCTAGAAGCAGCAAGCAAGATGCAAGGCATTTCTGCCAGCCCTGGGGCCTTGCATCCCTGAGTGGGGCTGCATTTCCCCAAACCAGCTCTCTAGCTTCAGTGCTCATACCCTCTGCATCCAGCACTGTCCAGATATAAATGTTCACCCTGAAGTTGATTCTGAAATTCCCAGAAACACAAGGGACCAGCTATACCAAATACCAAGATTGGAATATGCAGAATCTGCCTCCAGGCTAGCTAACACTTGCTCCTTAGGTAGGCTTTCAACATGGAAGAATTCAAAAACCATGTCAGATTTCCCCCAAGAAAGCCATTCCTGCCTCATTGTTTTTGGTGGAAATGACATTTTCTAGTTCTCAGGAACTGATTTTGCTTGACTGTAACAGTCACTACACAGGCCCACAGTTTGTTCCCTGAGTCTCTGAAGGACTGAAAACAGAGCTCTGGAAGATGGTTCACTCTGTTTCACCTTTACAAGGAAGAGAAAAGTTCTGGCCCGTAGTCTTCAAGACTGGCCCTGGATTCTGGGAACATGCCCCAACTGACAGGCTAGTCACAGGGAAATTCATACTACACTCTTCCCGTGGGCAGACCTCATTAAGAAAATTGAGAGATGAGCCAAGCTGGTTTGAATAAATACAGTGCTACCATCAAAAATACAATGTGAAGGCAAGGGGTGGGATCGGAGGTACACGTAGAGAGTCTCTCAGCCAGTCTGTCAAGGTACGGCTGTGCAGGAGGCTCCTGCTAACTCAAGAGGGGGACTCTTAGGCACATTTGAGCACCGATGATGAAGAGGCTTGTGGACTTCAGACGTCTAGCAGACCGAACATCCTCATCACTTAAATGCCTCTGGGTACAGGCAGAAATCCCAGGGTCAGTGCATTGTGTTTAAGCAGAAATTGATGAATTTTCCTTGCTGAATAAATACTATGAACAGACTATCGGAAACTATTGCAGGATACTCAGAAATCCTATTCTATCTAGAGTAGTGACTCTGCTCCTGGACTCAGGATGATTTTCAGATAGTCTGTAGAACCTCCCAGCAAATTCTTTGGAAAGAATTTGTACCTGTTGAATTTTCTTTCAACTGGACTGAGCCAATTTAGTCTGCAAACTCTTAAAAAGCCAAGGGAAGGGAATATCTCAGAAGCCCATAGAGGAGAGCTTTCTGTGTCCTCTGATGCTCCCGGTAAAGGTCAGATCATGTGCTGTGGCCCTACTCGGGAAGCTTCTGTGGCTGGAGCATATACTTCTATCTGCTGGGTTGTGTTGTGCAGGTGAACATAAGATCCACTTCATTCCGGGAATGATTGGCCCGTTCCTGGGTGTGACACTGGTCCCACAGCCTGAAGTGCGGAATATCATGATTCCCATCTTTCACGACATGATGGACTGGGAGCAGAGGAAAAACGGCAACTTCAAACAGGTGAGACCCCCACCCCCCGCCAGTGGTGTTAGGGTACTCTTCCCTGGAATGGACCCCTTTTACCCTGGCACATGATGCAGATTGCCAGGCTGTAGTTCTAGTGTAGTTCTTGGCCGTCTTGAGTCCCATCCAAGGGTTTCCCTCCCTTGCTGGCCAGAAGTGATTTGTGGATTTTCTTCATAAAGTGCTATCAGAGAAGAATCAGAGGAAAAGAACTGAACATCATGTGAAAGGACTTTTCTGATCAAGGAGAGAGTGACTGAGACTGTAACCTCCCAGCTTCACTCAGAGGGCGGTCCCAGGAGCATGTTGTCTTTTCTCTCTCAAGGTTCCCCAGTGCATATGGTCCAGGCATTTTCTATGGCTAGAGCCCAGACCAGAAAACTTATTAGAGCTGAGAACTTCACAGACTCCTGCACAGAGGGCTGGGCCCATGAGGGATAAGTGCTTGGTTTCTGACCACGTGGCTTCAGGCTGTGCCTCTGGGCGGTTCCTCTGCCACCCCTAAAGTGGAGGAGAGGTCCCCTGCCCTTGTATCTGTAGCTCCAAGGAATAGGACTAGGAACAACAGATAGAAAACAGTGGTGGTAATACCAGTTTTAGCCAATAAAAGGAATAACTTGCTCGCAAAAAGTGATTTGCTATAAACTGGCCTGGTTTCAGAGATGCGGAACTCCTCTCTGTTGGTGGTTCTCAAACAGAAGCTCCCTGGAGTCCTCTAGGGAAGAGTTCTCTGTTACCTTGGGGACTGTAATCACTCCCCTCTAAGCTCCCTCCCAACTCTGTGATTCTGGGAAGAACCAGTGGTCTTAGAGTGAGTGATTCTAACACTGAGCAACAGACAGGGCAAACAGTAATTTTTTAATTTTTATTTATGTATTTTTATATTTACAAAGAGTAAAATTCACTCTTTGGGATTTACAGCTCTGTAAATTTTGGCAGACACATGAAAGTCATGTAACCACCATCACAATCAAGATTTAAAAAAAAAATTTTAATTCCTAAAATTTCCATCTCGCTACCCCTTTATAGTCAAACCCTTCCCCTACCTTTAACCTGTGGCAACCATTGATCTTTTCTCCATCACTGTCATTGTGCCTTTTCCAGAGTGTCATGTAAAGAGAATCATGTAGACTGTAGCCTCTTGAGACTGACTTCTTTCACTTAGAACAGTATGATTGCATCAATTATCTTTGTTGTTATTCAGTCGATCAGTCGTGTCCAATTCTTTTCAACCCCTTGGACTGCAGCACACCAGGCTTCCCTGTCCTTCACCACCTCCCAGAGCTTTCTCAAACTCATGCCCATTGAGTCGGTGATGCCATCCAACCATCTTGTCCTCTGTCATCCCTTTCTCTTCCTGCCTTCAATCTTTTGCAGCATCAGGGTCTTTTCTAATGAGTTGGTTCTTCACATCAGGTGGCCAAAGTATTGAAGCTTCAGCTTTAGCATCAGTCCTTCCAATGAATATTCAGGATGATCTCCTTTAGGATTGACTGGTTTGATCTCCTTGCAGTCCAAGGACTCTTATGAATCTTCTCCAACACCACCATTCAAAAGCATCAATTCTTTGGTGCTCAGTCTTTTTTATGGTCCAACTCTGTCACTGTTTACACTTTTTCCCCATCTATTTGCCATAAAGTGATGGAACTGGATGCCATGATCTTAGTTTTTTGAATGTTGAGTTTTAAACCAGCTTTTTCACTCTCCTTCCATAAATAAAAATTTCACCTTCATCAAGAGGGTCTTTAATTCCTCTTCACTTTCTGCCATAAGGGTGGTGTCATCTGTATATCTAAATTCCAGCTTGTGCTTCATTCAACTGGTGTTTCACATAATGTACTCTGCATATAAGTTAAATAAGCAGGGTGACAATATACAGCCTTGATGTACTCCTTTCCAATTTTGAACCAGTCCATTGTTCCATGTCCAGTACTAACTGCTGCATCTTGACCTACATAGAGGTTTCACAGGAGGCAGGTAAGGTGGTCTGGTATTCTCATCTCTTTTTAAGAATTTTCCACAATTTGTTGTGATCCATACTCAAAGGCTTTAGCATAGTCAATGCAGGAGGCAGGTAAGGTGGTCTGGTATTCCCATCTCTTTTTAAGAATTTTCCACAGTCAAAGGCTTTATAGTCAATGAAGCAGAAGTAGATGTTCTTCTGGAATTCTCTTTTTCTCTGATCCAGCGGATATTGGCAATTTGATCTCTGGTTCCTCTGCCTTTTCTAAAGCCAGCTTAAACATCTGAAAGTTCTTGATTCATGTACTGTTGAAGCCTTGCTTTTAGAATTTTGAGCATTACTTTGCTAGCATATGAAATGAGTGCAATTGTACAGTAGTTTGAATGTTCTTTGGCATTGCCCTTCTTTGGGATTGGAATGAAAACTGACCTTTTCTTTTCAAGAATATTGGTTTTATAAAATAAAAGTAACTCCACAGACCTGAAATGTTCAGTATTACCAATTATGACGTTATATTTGAAGACCTTAGCATTTTGTGTAACCTAGAGACATTGATTTTGCATACATTGATCTTTAGTGTCACATTTTAAATTTCTCAGTTTCTCTTAGTAACTTCTCCCTTTATCAGCACTACAGGGAGTGAAGAAGTACTGTCCCTAAATCCTTCCATCACCAGCTCCTTTGCCTAATATAGAAGTTCTGACCCTGGAATAGGCCTCAGAATGACCTGAGAGCTTGTAAAAACACAGATTGCTGACCCCCCACAACCCCTGAGTTTTTGATCCAGTGGAGCCTGGGAATTTGTGCTTCTAATAAGATCTCTGGTGACTTGCTGCTGCTGGCCAGGGAGCCATTTTGAGAACTCCAGGAAACGGCTGTGCCCATTTTTGCACCGTCGTACCCTCTGCTGCTCCAGGTCCCCTCCCACCTTTGCCCTGTTCTGGAAAGCACAACCTATACCTGCGTGTGTGAAGAGAGATCCCTACCTGACTTTGCATGACCCCAGGCAAGTCCCTGCTGGCACCTTTTCTCCTCACAGAGAAAGGCAGATGACCTCAATCCCAAGGACTGCAGTCCTCAGACTTTGTGTGTCTTCCGAAAAGTATATTCAAGCAGCTGACTCATTAGGCCAAATGTAGATGTACAGCCATCTCCACCCTGGCCGTAGCAGACCGCTATAAAAGGGCCATATTTATTCATCCATTTTCATTTTCCACTGATAGGATTTCAAAAGCCATAATTGCCTTCAATGACTTTTCTAATTCAGTTATTCTTTTACTACTTCATTGCCTTAGGACTCTGGCCTTGTGTAGAATGAGAAAATGCCTTTTGTTATAGCTCATTATTAAATGGAGCCATACCACTTTTTGTTGATATAATATATACAAATAATTGCACAGGACCACATTTCAAAGGTTAATGAGCAGTTTAAAAGATTTTTTTTAATCTTATATCACTTTAAAACTTATTTCTCACTTCAGAGTAAATGCATTGAGGCCTATTAGGAAAGTGACTGAGCACTGTTGAAAGCCTTGCAAATTAGTGGGTTAGGAATGGATGCAGTGTTGCTCCTCACAGTTTGGGAATCCAGTAACAAGTGCAAGGGCCCCCAGTGACAAGGCAGCTGCAGGGGCAGCAGCAGTCCAAGGGTTCTGGGTCCTGTGAGGACAAAGAATGGAGCCTTTTCTCCTCAAGGACAATCTCTGAAGGAAACCCATCTCCCTCAGTGCAAACGAATGTCAGCCATTAAGGTCAGGACCAGCCCCCAGCAAGCATCCTTTGTGACTGGCTGACGGAGGGTAAAGTTCTAACCAAATATGTCTTGGGAAATAGATAGGGAAACAGTGTCAGACTTTATTTTTGGGGGCTCCAAAATCACTGCAGATGGTGACTGCAGCCATGAAATTAAAAGACGCTTACTCCTTGGAAGAAAAGTTATGAGCAACCTAGATAGCATATTCAAAAGCAGAGACATTACTTTGCCAACAAAGGTCCGTCTAGTCAAGGCTATGGTTTTTCCTGTGGTCATGTATGGATGTGAGAGTTGGACTGTGAAGAAAGCTGAGCGCCGAAGAATTGATGCTTTTGAACTGTGGTGTTGGAGAAGACTCTTGAGAGTCCCTTGGGTTGCAAGGAGATCCAACCAGTCCATTCTGAAGGAGATCAGCCCTGGGATTTCTTTGGAGGGAATGATGCTGAAGCTGAAACTCCAATACTTGGCCACCTGATGCGAAGAGTTGACTCATTGGAAAAGACTCTGATGCTGGGAGGGATTGGGGGCGGGAGGAGAAGGGGACGACAGAGGATGAGATGACTAGATGGCATCACGGACTCAATGGACGTGAGTTTGAGTGAACTCCGGGAGTTGGTGATGGACAGGGAGGCCTGGTGTGCTGGGATTCATGGGGTCGCAAAGAGTCGGACACGACTGAGCGACTGAACTGATGTCTTATACATACAAATTCTGTTGAATGAGAATTTTTAAGAAAGAAAAGCAACACTTGACAAATGCATCTTTTGGATCCAAAATACTTCTCTTTCCAGAGAGTCCTTGCCTTTTGCCCCTAGTCTGGGAAAAGAGTATCTGAGATGTACGTGTAAGCTCCAGCTCTTACTTAAACCCCCAGAGTGGGATCCCTTCCTGATGGGGGGAGACAGGGTGGCCTCCCGGTGCTGTAGGTGAGATCCCACCTTCTCCAGAATTTCTTTGGTACAAGAACAAAAGCAGGAAGCAGTTCCCCAGTGTCCTCACCCATCACAGAAGGCTGGATTTCGCATCCTTACCCTGAGCTCATTTCGGGTTTACAAAATCTCTGCTTCCCTCTAGGTGGAGGCCGAGCTGATTGACAAGCTGGACAGCATGGTGTCAGAAGGGAAAGGCGATGAGAGCTACAGGGAGCTCTTCGGCCTGCTGTAAGCTGCTTCAGCCCGAGGCACCCCACGTTGGAGTAGAGGGTGAAGTGGGCTAATGAAGGGTAGGGGTGCAGCCTGTTCTGGGCAGGCTTCAGAGTGTGGGTATCAGGAGAGACCCAGGTTGTTGCTGGTGGTAGCAATGCTCACCTTCTGTCAACAGAAAAGAGACTTCATGACAGCAGGCTCTCTCAGGGATTATCGTAGTTAACTGAAAGATGTAGACACAGATAGTAACTCTGAGCTCTTGGGTTTGCCAATAGGAAGAGGATCATCATATGTCTTCATGCCATGTACTGTATCCTAGTTGGGCAAACAGCTCATGGGGACTCAATAAGGGCTCAGTGCTGGCCTTTCTGAGGAGGGGAAGGGGTTTAAATCTCAGCTTTGTAAGATTGTACAGTCAGCTTGAAAAATGCTACCATCCATTTTGTGATTTAAACAAGTTATACCCCCTTTCCAGACCAGTTTCACTTGTGAAACAGGGTGGCTATACTGACTGAATGTCAGGGCTCCCAGGTCCACCACTATGGCTTCTGTCCTTAGTTGATGGGGCCACAAAACCTGACAAGACCCAGCTATAGGGCTCAGTCTAAAGGAGGGACATAGGAGAGCCGTGGTCCTCCCACATAGGCAGTAAATTGGGTTTTTTATCTTCCCGAAAAGCAAAATGTGAAGACATTTACAGCTTTAGAGCCCCCTCCCATCTCATTCATTGTTTCTAGCTGTGAGATTTTCTAGCTGTAGCATTTTGAAGATAAGCTTATAACATATTTTCTGTTAATTATACTGTACATTTGCTTAGAATTTTACAGTGGACAAAATATGTTGACATTTCTGATTTAATCCTCACAATACATCTGTGAGGTGGGCAGGGCAGAGAGTATTCTGATGAGTAAAAATAATGCAGCTGAGCTTGGAGAGCTGGTGGCATTGCCCTCAGTTGCGTGGCCACTAAGAAGCATGTCTGGGGATACCACCCAGACATTCCAGTTTCAAGAGGGGGAAATCTTTCTCCTGTACCCTGTGTATGTAGTTTGTTCCTTGATGAGTCATGGAATAAAATGTGAATTCATTTGAAACTTAAATAATTTTAATTTGTGAAAATGAATCCATCCTTAGGGTTTCTCTTTTGGCCAGAGATGTTTCTAATTATGGAAATAAGGAAGCGAAGTCTCTTCCTAAGCCACTCACTGATGATTTTACTACAAAGGAAAAAGCACAAAAATAACTTGGAGTTAGTAATTACCTGGCAAAGAAGTGTTTCATAAACTCTTTTGAGTCATGTCTGAGAACTAAAAGCCACTGATAACCGTGGAGCAGCATTTCCCAATTTATGTTTAGGAGAAGATGTTTGTGTAGGTACACTGGGGGATGTAGATCATGGGCTAATCAGTTTAGAAAAGACTCAGTGAAAGAAAATTAAACAAAGCTCTGTATTATAGAACTTCTCAAAGCCTTCAATATGCAGAAAGGTGTGAAAAATCTCTTCAGAGGAGGGTGTAGTGATCTACCAGTTTCATGCTTGTTTGCTCACAGAACACCTCTTGTCCCCCAGGACAGCAGAGCTCTGTAGAACATAGTTTGGGAAATGTGTACACAGTAGCTTTTCCCACACAGCTCAGAGGTGAGAACCAATGATCCTGCCATCTTGCTGCAGGAAGATGGGTCACCTGGGAAACCCTCACTGTCTCAGAGGCCCCATCTCAGGTTAGATGCTCTGTGCAGGGAAGACAGTTGGCATCACTATAGCATTAACAACAGTCAGGCTATGGGTGTGAGTCCCCACTTCGGGTCCCTGGCTGAGCCCTCTACTCTAGGGGACTCTCATGACCTCAGGGAGCTAGGGCCAGTGTACAAAGGAGTCAGCAGCAAGACCTGCACCTGGGATCATCAGTGGGAAGGTAGAGGATCTCAGAAGCCAGGTTCTTTGGAGTAATCAGAGCCTACCTGGAGATAATAGGAGCACGGGCTGACAAGTGAGAAAAGGACCCAGGCATGTAGCTCTTGGCTCTGGCCGTTTTCTATGGAAGTCTCCTGTGACAGTGGAGATGACCAGGTATAACTCTTGGACTCACTCTCTGTCCTTCATGCTGGGCCCTCAAGACTGATTGCAGTCTTACCCTTGGTCTACATGAAAAGGCTGGTCAGCGTGTTTGCTGAGGATGGTTCTGAGCAGTGATAGAGGCGGCCAGCCAGTTGGCAAAGCCAGGTCTCTCCCTCAGTGGACTGGTCCTCAGCTGCTTCCTCAGAACAGCTCTCACAGGGTGTACCCCTACAGGGGCTGGGGCTCTGAAGCTTCTCCCTCAGCTCAGGGGCATCCTTACAAGCTCACACAGGACAATGGAAGACATGTTCATTTGTTGCTGTCCATTCAGTAATTGCTTTGTCTTTGCTTTCTGCTGCATGGAGTAGAACCCAGCTGTTTGGGCCCTACCCCAGGTAAGACTGCCATGTGGTAAGTCTGCCGTCTCCAGATCCATCACAGGCCCCCTGGGCTCTGGGACCTCACTCTGGTGCCCCCCGGGAAGCTCATGAATTGTGCGTTTTGTTTGCTTCTATCAATAGCCTGCTGGAGAAGGTTGAACAGGAAACATGGCGTGAGACCGGCATTTCCTTTGTAACCTCAGTCACCCGCCTCATGGAACGCCTTCTTGACTACAGGTATCTTCTCAGGAACCTACCTGACCTCTTCTCTGGTCACGTGCTCTCCCCAGCAGGAGGATCCCCTGACCTTAAAATTGAGACCACGTGACCACAAGAGGCAGGGCTGTTCTGGTGTTGTGTGCCATCACCAGTCATTAGGAATCTCCTGATTGCCAAGGAGGCAGGGGTGAAAGCCTTCTCTCAGGGGTAGACCAGGGTTTCCTGAGCTTACCACTGATACGTGGGCACATGTACCCTGGAGGTGTCATAGGGACATGTAGCCATCCGGCTTTTCATCCAGAAAAGTCAAGGCTCAGAGGGGTGGGAACAGCAGAAAGGAGGAGAAGGGCTGTCTCCAGAGTGAGAGGGGACCTTAGTACAGACCTTCCTCAGAGCCGTATGGCAGGTGGGCAGAGAAATATCACCCAATACAGAACTGTTGTACTTGTTTGGACTTCCTTGGTGGCTCAGCAGTAAAGAATCTCCCTGCAATGCAGGAGATATGGATTGGACCTCTGAGTTGGGAAGATCTCCTGGAGAAGGAAATGGTAACCCACTCTAATATTCTTGCCTGGAAAATCCCATGGACAGAGGAGCCTGGCAGACTGCAGTCCATGAGGTGGCAAAGAGTCAGACACGACTTACCAATTACACAACAACAGAATTGTGACCCAGGAGGACTTTCACTTCTTTTTTCCAGGGCAAGGGGTAATTTTCCCATGCCTCCATTCTTTGTGTAAAATCTATTTATTTCTGTCCCTTGACCCTGGCCAGGTGTAGATGAGAGGAGGCAGCGTGTGAGCTCAGAGATCTTTATGATATGTGGAGTCTGGGAGTTCACATGTAATCCATTTTTTCCTGAAAGCCTGCCTTCTCAGTCATATCATGGCTTTTGACTTAGCCTAAAAGGAATACTGCCACTGCCACTGGGGCCTTAGTTGTTCTCTCAGTAGAGTTCAGGGGAGCCAAGAGGGCCTTTGGGGAGGTTACAGGGGAAGGTGATAAGGAATGAGGAGGGTATTGATAGAGAAACCAGCCCCAAGCAGTGGTTGTCTTCTCTGTGCTGTGTCTTGTGCAGGTATCAGGGGGGTGCACCTGGGACTCAGGTAGCTGTGTGTACAGGAGGCTTCTTACTGGATTCACAGTCTGGTCCTCATTCTTTCATCTCCTTGTGCTAGGCCACCCCTCCTTGCTAGAGGAGCATGGATTTGATCAGTTCCCACTCTCCTTTGGCAAGGATCCATTCTCAGTGTTCCTGTGTTCTGTGTCTGGCAGGCCAGCCGTGACCCCTCCTGTACCCAAGCCTGTTCAGCAAAAAATGCAGCTCAGGCCTGGCTGAAGCTACCCCTAAATCCTTCCAGTTGGAGGGGATTCCAAGTACTAGAGCACAAGAAGGACACCACAGGGAGAAAAGTCAGTGAGATGATTTATGTGGCGGCTGTGCCATGGTTGCTGGGCTACTGGGTTCTGAAGGCAGGTCCCTGGAGTAGAGTGTATTGGCTTCTCCTAAAAACTGTCCTACAAAATGAAAACTGCCCTTTAAGGACGGCTCTGTGGCTCCCCTTCAGGGAACTTGAGGGTTTAACCTTCTACTTTACTGACATACTTAAGCACTGAAGACGTTGGTAGGTGCTCCTGAATGCCCTGATATAGCCTCTGGGCTCTGTACTCTGCCACCAGAACAAGGGTCCAGCTGAACAGAGATATTTGAGCCCTAGGAATGGGTCCACAGCCTGGAGGAAACACACAGTACAGCCCCATCCGTGGACAAGTTTCTGTTGGGGAGCATCTTCCTCTGGGGTTTGGACACACTGAAGCCTCGGGGACACTGCAGGTCTCTGAGTTGTCCCAGAGGCACCACTTGGTGCATTCATCTTCACTCTCCCCTCCAGGGATTGCATGAAAGGAGAGGAGACAGAGAATAAGAAGATTGGCTGCACTGTTAATCTGATGGTGAGAGAACCTGGGCTCATCCTCCTCTCTGCCTCATGGAGTGGCTTCTGTCCCGCCATGTGTTCGCCTTGTCGTTTCTGCAATACATGGCTACAAGCCTAAGGGTTTGCATCAGGACATTAGCCCTGTCCCTGGAAACTCACATTCCCACTCGGGAAAGGAATACAATGAGCCTCTCCTGGGACAGAGCTGTAGCCTGGCCTCTTAGCAAGGTCCCACCAACCCTGACATCCTGTTTCCACCACTGATACTCTTCCTCTTTCTCACCACTCAGGACCCCTGCAGACGTGCCAGAGGTTTTGCTCCCAGCAGGGGTGCTTTATGACAGTCCCTTCTCTTTCTGGTGCTGGCCGCCCCCACGGCCTGTCTCCTCCTTCCTGTCCAGCACTCCCAGGGTTTTGGCCAGCTGCCTGAAGCTTAGATACAGCCTCCAGAGGGGGCATCCCCTCTCGCCTTCATGTGTACTTCCTCCTCTCTTACAGAACTTCTACAAATCGGAGATTAATAAAGAGGAGATGTATATCCGCTATATCCATAAGCTCTGTGACATGCATTTGCAGGCAGAAAACTACACAGGTAAGCAGGAAGGGAGAGCCAGGCCTCCTCCTGGGAAAGGACTGGACAGACACGCGCAGCTGACAGGGGAAAGCTCTGAGCTGGGGCCCGCCAGGTGTCAGCGGAGTGTCAGCGCCCACGATGCCCATCCCCTCACCCCTTGCCCTCAACTCCTTTGTAACGTGTGGTGGAGAGAAAGCAGGGGGACCTTGCCCTTGTGCCTGGCTGCCGAGGTTCTTCCACTCCCTTTGCCTCCCGTTCCCCCTCATCTGAGGGTGACCTCCAGATCCCGGGAGCCAGGTTCAGAGCCTCCTGAGCTCTTTGTTGCTCCTCGTGAGCAGAGCCTTTCCGAGGACCTCACAGCTGGGCTGAGTGAGGCCACAGCCCAGGCTCTTCGCCTGACTCGGGGGCCTCCAGAACGTGCTGGCAGACCTGCCTTGTGGTCTGGGCTCTTCCCCTGCAGCCACCCTGCAGCCCCACACTGAGCTCCCAGTGGAGAGGATGGACAGCGTGCACCTGACTTTCTGACAGGCTGGACAAGGGCCCTTTCACTGTATCACAGTTTCGCCCATTACTAAGGCCTTTTCTAAAAGAAAAATTAAAAAACATAGCTGTCACTCTATTTACTGAGTGCCGCTCTGAGTCAGGAAGACAAGTGTACCCACATGTGCCCTGGGTGATCACCTTGTGCCACAGTTCCCCCCAGATTAACCACTTCTTCACCATGGTAACCAGCCACCACATCTTAGCCCTTGAGCCACAAGTGGTGTGACAGGCCAGGAAATTCAGGCTGTTCTTGTCCACGGTGTTACTAGAATGAGATGAATTTGTAAAAATGCAGAAACTTCCTTCCCTATTTTCTGTTAGATGTTAGAGAGTGTTTCACGGAGATTCCACCTTTCCTGACACAGCTTGGCAAGAATTAACTCTGAAATAACTGGGCTGAATCTGCCATCCTCTGCATCCACTTCCACCCACGATCCCAGCAACCCTTTGAGGGGGCAGTGAAGTGATAGACTGAAAAGTTCCATGTATCAGTAGAGGCATTTACTAAACTCCTAGAGGACTGGGATGAGACTGAGAGGCTAGGTCGGGAATTCGGACAGAGAGAAGGTGCTAAGCCTTGCTTCTGGTGGCCTCCAGGAATAACATCTAAAAAGAATATTGACAGAGAAGAAAAAGATTCACATGATTTTCTAAGTTCCACAGAGAGGCCTTGCAGGCCTCACAGGCTTGTCCCCACAGTCAGAAAGGGCTTCGCAGCTCCAGTGAGGAGTCACGTGCGTCCCTGGGCAGGAAGGCTGGTCGCCAGAGCGTAGGTCTCGGAGAGGCAGAGGTGAGCAGGGCCTGGGAAGGCTGTGGGCAAGCAAGCCTGGCTAAAACTGGAAGTGGGTCACAAGATAATTAGAAAAGAGATTCTCCACAGTCATGGGGACCAGATTTGAACGGGGCCTTGAAGGCCAGACAGAAGCTCAAGCTAATTAAGTTGCCAGTAGGAGATGCCCGCCAAAAAGGAGCAAAAGAACAGGATGGAGCAGGCTGTGTGATGAGGACCCAGAGCAGCAGCTGTAATTCAGTGTGACTCACTCCTGGGGGTTAGGAAGCCACGGTATTGAGCCACGGCTGTTTTAGAAACCCTCCCTAGCAGCTCCATGTGTACGGGAGACGTCACCAGTCCTCGGCCCTGGGCCCAGCATCAGCTGTAGTTTCCTCTATGAGTGGAGCCCTTCACACAGTTAGCACCAAACACTCCTGCTCTCTGGTCCCTTTAGAAATGGTCAAGATGAGGAGAAAGGGTCATTCCCAGGGCCATGCTGAGGTCAGAAAGTGGAGCTGGAGGTATGGAGGCTGGCTGTGGGATGGCCGAGGAAAGCCTGTCAGAGCTCACCCCTCCGATCCAGTTCTGAGTAGGTTGGGAAAGAAGCGCTAGTCCCTTGAGCAAAAGGGAACCCAGGAGCTCTCTCTGACATGGCAGTGTGCCCCAGAGCAAAGCAGCCTGTGCACCAACCCTGGGGTACCTGAGCCACACCTTATCCAGAGCCCAGAGCAGGTGACCAGGCTGAGGAAGGACGGTATCCACTAGGTCCCTTTGTGCTGTGGTCAAGGGCTGGTGGGTGGCTGGACAGCCCCTCTCTCAGGTGTGGTACCCGGCATCCCTGACCTGGGCTGTGCACACCAGGTCCCCGGGCACTTGGCTGCCCCGGGACCTCGCTAGAGCCTGTCCCCACAGAAGCTGCGTTCACTCTGCTCCTCTACTGCGAGCTGCTGCAGTGGGAGGAGCGGCCCCTGCGGGAGTTCCTCCACTACCCATCCCAGACGGAGTGGCAGCGGAAAGAGGGGCTGTGCCGCAAGATCATCCACTACTTCAACAAAGGCAAGGTGAGTGTCCCCAGGCGAGACTTCGAGTGCCTCGGCCCCTACTGGGCTCCATGGCACCTTAACCCTGCAGGGGTGGCAATAGCTGCAGAGGGTGCTGTGAGGGGTGGTGAGGAGGTGGGTGCCCATGTGCATGCATTGGATTTGGAGGCAGCATGACTTTCTCCAGGGAAAAAAAATAACAGCTTAATTCTGTGGCTTGGAAGCCAGTCGCAAATTGAGAGTGTAAAAGACAACCCCACATGCCAGTTTTGCACATCTGTAAATACTAATGCTCCAAGATCAGGGGCTTCTGGGCCCCCTGCTTGTGTGTATTAGATTTACTTAGGTTACTGGAGCATTCTGATCCACCATAGAAAATGTGAGCCATAAAAATGAATGGATTTTAACCACAGCCAAAGGAGGCCCTTACTGCCTCCTGTCCATGTTCTTGTCTTGGGTCTCTCTTCCTTATAACACCATCCAGGTTCCTCTCACAGGCTTGTCCCCTGTTAAACTTGACTCTCTGGAATTAGCAGGCATCGTCAGCATTGGTTCAGACTTCCTTGGAACTTCCCTACCATCCTGCTCCAATCTCTGGGAGAGTTCTTGTGGGGCCCTCTGACCACCTGCTGTTGGGTGTGCCCCATACACTGGAAAGGCTAGGTTTGTGTAACTTGTTGAAGCTGTTCTCTCATTACTCAGCTTTGAGCACGTCTTAGAAAGCTAAACTAGGATCATGCAGGGATCTATAGTGGCTGAACACCAGACTTGAATGAAAAAATTTTTTAATGAGTTATTTCATCATAAAAAAGATTAAAACATTAATACCTTTTGCCCATAACTCAGAAAACATTCATCAGGTTTATACAGCATGGGAGACTTCTGTTTGTCAAAAACATCCACCCACGTTAGGGAATGCGCTGGTAAGTAGGAACCTGTCCGAAACCTCAGGAGCTCTCATTCCACCCAGCCCGGAAAGGCTTGCTCTCAGCCAGCCACACATGACTGAGCGACAGAGCCAGCCCAAAGCATCCTCTCCTTGCTGGTCCAGAGATGGACTGAGGGCTCCATGCCAGCTCTTCCTGGCATGCAGTCCACCTGGAGCTGCCACCTACCCATGTGCCCAGTGAGCCCTCCCAGCTCAGAGGCACTGGCGTAAGCAAGGTGTGAGCGTGCAGGAGTGCTGTTAGTGTATTAGGTCTCTTTTCTTGCCATGAGCATAGAGCACAGAGAAGAGCTGTGCTTATATGACTGAGCCTACCCGTGGATCATTTGAGCATTCATGGTCCCCTTTTCACTCCACACTACAATAGTGTTAAAAAAGCAGATTTAACGCTAAGTATGAACAAGGGAAGGGTCTCACAGATGGCTCAGTGGTAAAGAATCTGCCTGCCAATGCAGGAGACATGGGTGCAATCCCTGGGTCGGGAAGATCCCCTAGAGAAGGAAATGGCAACCGACTGCAGTATTCTTGCCTGGCAAATCCCATGGATAGAGGAGCCTGATGGGCTACTGTCCCTGGGATTGCAAAAGAGTCAGACACCACTTAGCAACTAAACCACAGCAGCAGCAACGTGGACAAGGGAGGGTAATGCAAAGCCTGCCTGAAGATTGTGAATGCGCAGGAAGGGGAGAAGGACTGAGAGGCTCTGTAGGCCACCTTCTCAGGAATCTCCCACTCCTTCTGCCTTTGCTGTGAATTGCTGGGGGAGGTGCTTCTGTGCTCAGTACAGACCACTCAGTGAGCCCTTCCATGAGCTCATCCTCTCAGGGTATTTATCAGAGGCCTTCTCCTGGGCTTGTATAGAAGGTGTGACTTTTCTGTTTCTGTTCCTCCATACCTGATGGAGTCAGTGGATAGGGCTAACCCATTCTCTTGAAAGCATTCAGGGCCTTTTTTCTAAAGGCTCCAGAAAAGCAAACCCTGGCTGATACAGAAAAACTTCCAAAGGGTTCTCAGTGCCAGGAGGAAAGTGAGCTTGGCAGTCAGAGGAGGGCAGGAAGAGAGAAGACTGCAAGGGAGCAGGGGCAGGCAATGAGGTTCTTGACCTCAGCACTTCTAGCACAGCCCAGCTCACAGCCACTTTCCTCCCACTCCTAGTCTCTCTGTTACCCGCCACATACAGACGACCCCATCTCCTTTGGTCCCACGTTTCTCTCCTGAGTATCTAGAAGGACTGAACCAGAAGTCCAGCTCGTGGCCACAGCTTTGCCCGGGGTCATTCCCTCCAGTGGTAAGGTGGTCAGCCTAGGAAACTGGGCCAAGGTGATTTGGGTTGTGGTCACAGAGGTCAGCTCTCCCAGGCCAGACAAGGATAGAGGGACATTCCAAAGGGTGTGCCCAGATGGGAGTTAAAAGAATGAAGGGAAGATGAGAAGATGGGAGGCAGTCCTTCATCCCAGGGAAGAGGGAGCAGATAGGAAGGGAACCCCTGCATATCTGGCACACAGACCATCAGGTATGAACCAGCCCTCCCTGTGGGGGTGGGCTTGGGCCCTGCTGCCCAGGGCTGCTGTTGCTCACACTCCTTGGAAGGAAGGACAGATCTGTTACTTCTGATACATTGTGTGTAAACAGAAGTACAGAGACTGCCCGTCTGGAGTCCTGGCTTTTGCCTGCCTTTCCAGTTTGAGCAGAGTGAGCCAAGTCAGTGCAGCTTCCGTTCCTGTGAGTGAGGGCAGCATGGATGTACAAACACACATCTGCCCAGGTGGGTGGAAGTGACTGGATTTGAGACACCAGTTAGGAGTTGTGGGCTGCTTTGCCTCCTGCCTTTCTGGCAAGAGAAAAGAGGTAGATGGTATGCATCATACCTGCCAAGCATTCCCTCTCTGTGCTCTGAGGTTGCCCTCAGAACCCCCAGTATTCCAGCACAACCCTAAAAGCTCACCCTTTGGGTGGGATGTAGGTGCAGGCTTGGAGCAGCAAGGCTACAAATGAGGACAGAGATGCCAGTGAGGCAGATAAGCACTGATCCTCGTAGGAGAGGAGATCAGCTTTCCTAGGAGCTGCTGTGTCAGCAGGCAGAGCGCCCTGAGGCTCACATGGGGCCGTCAGCACCTAAATGAGCAGTTCCCCATGGGGTGCTCCTTGCAAGCTGGCCGGCTGTCTGCACACACACTGCTTAGCCAGGCTCTGTGGAACTGCCTGCCAGGCAGACCCTTCACTAAAACCTGCCCAAGCAGCACTTGGAGCTAGAGAGAGGACAGACACGTGCCCCCTTTAAAGCTGCAGTGTGGGGGCACAAGAGGCTTTCTAGCTCCCTGAGGCAGAGGAACTGTATTGGAGCAGAGAATCAGAGTCTATTTAAAATTCTCTTTGGTTTGTTTCAACATTTTTAATTGGTCCTTCAGGTCAAGCCATATTGCATTAATTTCTTCAAAGGATAGAAATAATGTGCTCTTTTTAGGAAACACAGTCCTGAATAAAATAGTGTTGTCCTTCTCCCTGATGCTATTTCAAATCTATGTTTTTAATAAAGTCCTTATTAAACATTCATACTAAAACCCTGATGGGTGAAATTACATGATGTCTGAGATCTGCTTCCAAAACTGTAGGGAGGAGTAAGTGAGATGTGAATGATACAAAACTGACTCTGAGTTGGTCATGGTTGAGGCTGGGTTATGAGTACCTAGGGGTTCATACTTCTGTGTTTCCATATGCTTAAAGTTTTCCTATAATAAAAAATTTTAATTAGTATTTAGAAGTTGGGGAGAAGAGCCTATCTAAAATACCAAGTAAACCTTTGATTCCCAATCTCCCTAAGAGAGAAAGCACTATATTAAAAAGAGGAGGAAATGGACAGTGTTGGCCCTTGGTGAAAGCTGCCATTAGATGGGCCTGCCACCATAATAGGAGCCACACCACAGAAACAGCCTGAGACCTGATTAGACAAGGATTATCTGAAGCCTACTCTAAAGAGTAGAATATCTCTATAAAGGAAATTGTTGGACCTACTGCCAAATCCTTGGGTAGCTACTTCCTTCTTAGCTTCCATACTTCTTTCTAAGCTTAAATCATCTTAACTTAAAAGTCATTATTTCCTGCATTAACTCATTAAATAAATCTTGATTGAGTACCTGCTCATGCCTGGCCTGGTTCTAGGCTCTGAAGATAAAGGATATAAACAGACCCTGCCCTCATGCAGCTTTTCATCTAATTATGACTAGCACAACATAAAAATAAATACTTCTTAGCCCAGAAATAAACCCATATACCAACAGTCAATTAATCTTTGACAAAGGAGGCAAGAATATACAATGAAGAAAAGACAGTCTCTTCGGCAATTTGGTGTTGGAAAAGCTTGACAGCCACATGGGGACCAATGAAGTTAGAACACTCCCGCACAAAAATACACTCAAAATGGCTTAAAGATTTAAATGTAAGACGTGACAGCATAAAGCTCCTAGGAGAGAATATAGGCAAGATATTCTCGGACATAAATTGTAGCAATGTTTTATTCAATCAGTCTCTCAAGCAAAAGAAATAAAAGCAAAAATAGATAGGGCCTAATCAAACTAGGAAGCTTTTGCACAGGAAAGGAAGCCATAAACAAAACAAAAAGATAACCTATGGACTGGCAGAAAGTATTTCAAACTATGCAACTGGCAAGGGTTTAATTTCCAAAGTGTACAAACAGCTCATAGAGCTCAATATCAAAAAAGCAAACAGCCCAATCAGAAAATGTGCAGAAGACCTAAATAGACATTTCTCCAAAAGAAACATGCAGATAGCCAACAGGCACATGAAAAGATGTTTAACGTCACTAATTATTAAAGAGATGCAAATCATAACTTAATGAACAACGGGTATCACCTCACACTGGTGAAAATGGCCATCATCAAAAAGTCTACAAATAATAAATTCTGGAGAGGGTGTGGATAAAGGGAACCCTCCTGCACTCTTGGTGCAGCCAGTAGGGAGAACAATATGGAGGTTCTTTAAAACACTGAAGACAGAGTACATTTAGTTACATGATCCAGCAGTCCCACTCCTGGGCATATATCCAGAAAAGAAAATAACTTGAAATCAAAAAGATACATGCACCTAATGTTCACATCAGCGCTGTTTATAATAGCCAAGGCATAGGAGCAACCTAAGTGTTCATTGCAAAGAGTCGGACATAACTGAGCTACTGGACTGAACTAACCAAAGTGTTCATCAGTATACGAATGGATAAAGATGTGGGGGGGGTGTGTGTGTGTATAAGCATATGCAGTGGACTATTACTAAGCCATTAAAAAGAATGAAGTACCACCGTTTGCAGCAACATGGATGGACCTAGAGATTGTCATACTAAGTGAAACAAGTCAGAGAAAGAAAAATACTATATGATATCACTTATGTGTGGAATCTAAAAAACTATACAGATGAACTTATTTATAAAACAGAAACAGACTCACACACATAGAAAACAAACTTATTGTTAGCAAAGGGGAAAGAGTAGAGGAGGGATAAATTAGGAGTTTGGGATTAACAGATACACAGAACTATATATAAAATAGATAAACAGCAAGGACCTACTGAATAGCACAGAGAACTACATTCAGTATCTTATAATAATCTATAGTGGAATCTGAAAAGGAAAATATATATGTGTGTGTATGTGTTTATATGTATGTATATAGTCTTATTTATATAACTGGATCACTTTACTGTATACCTGAAACTAACACAGTATTGTAAACCAACCATATTTCAAGTTTTAAAAGCAAATGCTTTTTTAAAGAAGATAGCTTCAGAGTAATGAAAAGAGAATAGATAGGGTGGGTGCTTGCCCTTGACAAGATAAGTCATAAAGAGGCCTCTTGGAGGTGGAAACATTTGAGTAAAAACCTGAAAGCTGTGCACTGAGCCAGAGTGTCATAATTCTGTGTGTTCTCCACAAATTGGTTTTGAGCATGTGTTCCTTGTGACATATGAGTTGCTGGAGGCCTTTAGTTGTGCCTTCTGATACGTTTGGCAAGGCTTGGACCATTCTGAGGATGCCTTCCGTGCTTCAGCCTCATTCCTGTTTCTGTTGCAGAGTTGGGAGTTTGGGATCCCACTGTGCAGGGAGCTGGCGTGTCAGTATGAGAGCCTCTACGACTATCAGAGCCTCAGCTGGATTCGGGTGAGCTTCGCCCCTCCCCCTGCCCCAGCCCTGACTGGCAGTGCTCATGCTTTTCTGGCATCAGCTTCTAAGGGAGCACTGACTGAGCAATTCAGCACTGGGTTGAGTGCTGTGGACAGTGCAGGAGAAGCAGAAGCCAAGGTTCCTGCTCTTAAGACGCAAAACACACACCTGACAGATGACTGCATGATCCAGACCCCGAGGGCCACTGGTGCTCAAGGAAGGGAGCAACAGCATATGCCGGATGGGATGGGGGTGGTTCAAGGAGGAGGTGGCAGTCCACCTTCAAGAAGAAGCTTCTCCTGAAATAATTTCGTTCAGATACGTCTTATCTTAGTGTTTCCCTGCCTTGGCTTGTGGTCACTCCTAAGCATCCAAGTAAAGAAAGTTCTTCCTGTCTTTGATGCAAAACATTCAAAATTAAGTGAAATGGACTTTGAAGGTCTCCACCAAATTTTTCCTTGTTTCTGGTGCTGGGTTTTGAATTATAATAGCTGGTTAAGTCTCTGGCAAAGAGAAATCAGTTCATCCGCCTCCTGCACCCTTGTCAGTGTGTTCCCTGATCCTGATCAGGCTCTGTGTAATAGATGAGGTTCTACACCAGTAAATTTTTGCTCTGGTCTTTGAAGGTCACTGCTCCCTGGCAGCCTGAATTGATTGAATGGATTAGGGACATCTTCTCAGTCAAATTTCAGTGAGTTTTTCTCAATCTGAAGCCAGGTTAGCCAAGACTAAAAAACTTACCAACCTGGGTAATGCCAGACATCATGGATAGTAGTTCCACTTTTAAAGTTTAAAATCTCCGAAATTGGGACCAGTACAGTGACTCTGGTAACTAAGCCTTCCTCATTTTGTTAGCATCTTGAGTCAGATGGTAAATGAACTAGAGCAATGCAGTTGGACTGATGGTATCACCTATAGGCAACACTTACTGTCAGTTGGTGTAGTATCATCAAAACCAGAAATTCCTGAACAAAAAAGAGGAAGTCCATGTTAAATGTGTGCCCCTGAAAGTACAGGAAGTCTGAGTCTGTGTGGGGCTGGGTCCACTCACTGGGCAGAAGAGTCTGAGCAGCCTCTCGGGGCTGCCCCACCTCCAGGTGATGATGGGGAGGGAAGGTTTCCTTTCCATCCAGCAGCTCCCCGGCGAGGGGTTGATCGTGGCTAGGGGCTCACTTTTTATCTAGACTGAGTCACCACATTCTCTTCCCAAAAGGCTGTGTCTGCTTAGGCCTGGGAGAACTTGCTTTGGACACACCACTAGCAGTCAAGCCAACCTGCAGGCAACTGCCTTTCTCGTTCACAGAAAATGGAGGCTAGCTATTACGACAACATCATGGAGCAGCAGCGCCTGGAGCCTGAGTTCTTCCGGGTCGGCTTCTATGGCCGGAAGTTTCCTTTCTTCCTTCGGGTGAGTCCATTCAGGTAGTCACAAGAACTTCTATCATATTTTACACATAATTTATAATCTGTTTGTTTTTTTCTTTTTTAACCTTTTTTCCTATTGCACTGAATAGTTCCTTACGAAGAACTGATCAGAATATTTGAATAGTTCCTCACGAAGGACTGATCAGAGTGTTTGGCTTTATTTGACTGAACTGGGTACCAACTTTAGACTGTCTTTCTCTCTGCAGTTAAACTGTTTTGCAGCTACCTGGAATATATGAGGGTGGTTTTCTTACCAAATCAACCAGGATCCTGCAGGAAATGACCAGGGTTTGAGAATACCCCATAGATAATATTTAGAAACCTTCCACCTTCTGTTTCCACGGTCCGGAATCCTCCGTTGTGACTATTCTCTGCCAGACAGGACATCGGTGCAGCCCTGACCTCAGTAGTAGGCTTCACAGTCAGGGTGGAGAATCACTGAGTTGAGAGATCTCCCTTTTGAGGATAGTCCCTTTTGCTCCTGGGGTTTGTGGAGCAAACCAAACATTGGGTTTGGCTTGAGAAGAAGGCCTTTCCAAGGCAGCCAGTTCTCTGGCCAGGGTGACTACAGCCATTTTGCTCCACCACTGCTGGAAAGGCTGGGCAGGGATATAAACAGAGTGGAAGGATTGCCTGAGCACAGACATACTGACACCAGTTGAACAGTTGTGATTGTTTTTTGTCTTTATTTAGCACAATCCAGAGGCACCAGGAGGAGTCAGCCTGGGCTTGTAGGCTGTAGCCCATAAGTAGCTGTTCTCAGATGACCTAAATGAAGCCTTGCTGATGGAAGGACCCAGAGGCTGCAGTTGAGACCTAAGATTAGCTCTGATTGTCCCCAGCTCCAATATCATACTAAAGTTCAGTGTCCACAAGTTTCAGGAAGCTGCTAGGAAAATTTATAGGATTCCTTTGATGTTCTTGGGAACTGTCTTACCAGGCCCAGTAAGATAGTTCTTGGGATCCTATCGTACTGGAGAAATTGCTTTAGCCAATGAGCAGTAATAAGCTTGGTATCTCATTGAAGGTCAGCAGAACTTAATGGCTTCTTTTAAAAAGAAGCCAGTCTGCTAAGCGAGAGTCCAGGCTGACCACATTTTGGATATAAGGCAGGTCAACACGCACATTTCCTGGGCAGCAATTAGTCTAGGCTAAGAAGAATAATGATTTCTGTAGGAATTAGAATAGTGACAGGGACAGCAAACACACCCTGCCTGACTGTGATTCCCCAGAAGGCTCGAATTCTGTTCCACAGAAGGGTTGCCAGTAGCAGAATGTGCCTCAGTAGAGGCTCTCCACAGGCTGCTGGACCTCCTTCACTCTCTAGGAGCATCCAGCCCAGGCTTATCAGACGGGGCATGTTTGTTGCCCCATCTACATAGATCATACAACAGTAGTGGGGGTAGAGGTCAGCAGAAGAAGGAATAGTGCAAGAATCCCTGGGTCGGGAAGATCCCCTGGAGAAGCGAATGGCTTCCCACTACAGTATTCTTGCCTGGAGAATTCCACGGACACAGGAGCCTGGCAGGCTACAGTCCATGGGGTCGCAAAGAGTCAGACATGGCTGAGTGACTGACTCTTTCTTTCCCAGAACCAAAAGCATCTCTAGGAAGCCCTTCAGTAAGCTAATGATTCTAGCCTTGTAACTTCTTTCTCATTTTATCTTTGCAAGTTATGCTTTATTGCCATTTTACTCTCCTTGTTTAGTCCCACGATTTGTAACGTAATCAACTAGATTTTACTCCAAAACATCGTTGTTTTGGCTCTTACAAAATCAAGCACTGGTGTGCCCCATTTCTGTCCCTGTCAAGCAAAGAAGTCTCCACCATGGTTCCACCTGGCTCCAACCCCCCATGCTCACGTCACAGGGAGCATCGGTGTCTCAGGGCTCTGAGAGCTTTCTGACAGGTAGGACCTGGCATAAAACCTGCATCTGAGCCAGTTACAGTCTAAATATTCAAACATGGTTTCCAGGGTGCCAGTGATAGAGGAAGAATAACCAGGAAACGTCACCCGTCAGTCCATCCTCATCTCCACACCAGGAGCTATGTTGCAGGCATACAGGTCTGCTTGGCCTGGCCGCATGCTGTCCCCCCTCCCTCAGCTGTTCAGTTCATCTGCAGCAGATGGAATAAGGCCAGCAGAGGTAGCCGTTCGCCTTGTAAATGGAAAGGACAGAGGGGAAAACAGTGGCAGCCAGATCCGTCCTACATGGGGCTGCTGGGACCCTGGCCTGAGCAGACTGGAAACCAACAGCTAGCCTCAAGGTCAATGCGCTGTGCCATTCTCCTGCTGGGTCCTCCCCGGAGCACTAGGCTGCTCTTTGACCTTCCCTGAACACAGAGACCGTCTATTACTCCAGCTCTGTCAGCTTGAATCCTCTGGACCATCTGCCCGTGTTGCTTCACAAATGTGATTATCTGCTAATCTGCATGGAGACAGGAAAACATCCAGCTCTCCTGTCTTGGGGGAGTTTCTTTTTCTCTTCATTTTACCCATGAACAGAAACTGACGAGGATTGTACATTTTGCATGAAAAGGCCAGTTCTTCACAATTAACCTTCTTTGTCAGTTCTGCTTATCAAGCAAGGAGCTTGTAAATGTCTCTGTTCTCTGACTACTGGTCTGTTCCACTGGGGAGGCCGGCCTGCTTCCTGACCTTGACTTTCCTTTCTACTGTTGCTCTTGCATTCTGATCCATCTGGACATGTGGCCAAACCGTACCAGAGTTCTCCCATAGTAAGAGAAGAAGTGAAAAGTGGGCAAAAATCCTATTCCAGAAAGATTGAGGTTATACTGTATAGCACAGGGACTCTGCTCAATGTTATGTGGCAGCCTGGATGGGAGGGGAGTTTGAGGGAGAACAGATGCGTGTATGTGCATGGCTGGGTCCCTCCACTGTTCACCTGAAACTATCACCACATTGTTAATTGGCTACATTCCAATACAAAACAAAAAACTTTTATTAAAAAAAGCTGAGGTCACCCACGGCCTAGCCTGTAATAACTCCTCTACCAAGAAGCATAGGGCTGGCCCTGTGGAACCTCTCTCTTTCTGAAGACGCGTCAGTGCCAACACCATTTGCCAGAGTGAATCTGGTGAGGCAGACAGAGGCCACCAGAGGGCTTCCGAGGAGCCCCCTCCAGCCAAGCAGTCTGGACCAGCCGTGAGGCAGGCAGAGCAGAAGGGTTCAGGGTGCCTTCAGTCCACAGAGAGGAAAACTGAGACCTAACCCAAACCAAACATGACATAATGTGAAGTCTTAAGAAGCATGTAGTTGGAATGATGGTCTGCGGACACAGTTGCAGAGGAATTGCTGCTAGAGGAGTTGATAAATGCCCACGAAGCACTGGGCGGCGTTTAGACTGCTTCTCCCAGTTGACAAAAGTCATCCTACAAAAGCACACATCTTATTGCCTTCCTGTTGTAAATTATCTGGTGGCTCCCATAGCGGTACTCGTGGACACACACCAGCAGCCTCTTCGTCACCTCCCACCAGCGCTCCACAAGCACCTTCCTTCTAGCCGTGCCTTTTCCTGTCTTGGCTTGTCGCCCTGGTTGTCACTGTATGCACATAGATTGACCCCTGCTTCTCTACTCCGCTGACCCAGGTGGACCTTCCAGGACTCCTTCCAGGCGTGGCTGTTTTCCACAATCCCACCCCCGTCCCCCCACTAGCATCCCTTCACATGTGAAAAGCCCTCCCCACCCCCCACCACGAGCTTCCTGCAGCTTCCACCGCAGCCACCACACCACACCACACCACTGCTGTCCCTCACCCTTCTTGACTGTGGTTTCCCTTAGGGCAGCGTAGAGGGCAGAGTGCTGTGCCCCAGGCCTGCCCCAGGGGCTCCCAGGTTGAGGAGCTGAGGGTGGGCAGGCGAGGCATGGTGTGTGCTCTCTCCTTTGTGGCAGAACAAAGAGTACGTGTGCCGGGGCCACGACTACGAGAGGCTGGAGGCCTTCCAGCAGAGGATGCTCAGCGAGTTCCCGCAGGCTGTTGCCATGCAGCACCCCAACCACCCTGACGACGCCATCCTGCAGTGCGACGCCCAGTGTATCTTTTGACCCATGGAGGGGAGGAGGACTGGGACCGTGGGAGGGGAGGCCCACCCAGTCGGTTGCCCCTCTGTGACACTGTTGGCCGTACAAGCCAGGTTACCGCCCAAGTCCCAAAGCAGAGGGTGCCACATCACTCACTGACCCTTAACGGGGCACTTGAGCCTCACAGAGGAGGCGGGGGCATGCCCTTAGCCCTGGGGGGCCTGGTCATCAGCTAGCTTTTATCCCTCTGGTGGGCCACTGCCAGCACCTTAGTCCCCACCCTGCCCGTGAAGGGTCTCCTGGCACCCAGCTGCAGACACTGTGGATTCTCCCAGTATCCACAGGGATGCTCCACTTCCATGACCTGCTCCACTCACACGTGTGTCTGTCGATACCTCGAGCCTTTGTCAGGACTGAGGCACAGGATGAGGAGGAAGGGGTAGGGGAAGAGATGGGAAATTCCTGTGGTTTTGGGGGCACTTGGAAGTCTGAATGCAAACACCAGCCTGCCCCTCCTTCCCCGTACTCAGCTTCCATGACAGTCACCGTGGCTGTGGCTAGTCCACATCTCTCTAAGAGAGAGGAGGGCAGGCAGACACCCATGTTTGCTCTCCACAAAGATCCTAAAGAGTATCTTGTTAAAATGTTGTTTGGCAGTGAATACTGTGCAGTTTACCTGCAGTGGGCCGGCCTAGGCCCTTGCACCTTTTTCGTTCCTATGGGGGATCCTCCTGACTCCTTTCCTTTGCTTCTTAAAGGGGCACTAGGGAACCACTGGCTGCTGACACCACACCTTGGCTGAGGGCTCAGGGCACTCACTGCTGGATAGGGAGTCAGCCAAACCGTGTTTGGTCCCATCTGCTCTTGAAATGCTGCTGCTGCCCCTTTGAAGGGCTCTGTTGGTCTCCTCTCCCTTGGCGGGGGTGACAGGGGTCATCCACTCACATCCGTCTCTCTTTCACGTCCGGTTTCCCTTCACTTCCTGCCCAGACCTGCAGATCTATGCAGTGACGCCCATCCCAGAGTACGTGGACGTCCTGCAGATGGACAGGGTCCCGGACCGCGTCAAGAGCTTCTACCGCGTCAACAACGTCAGGAGGTTCCGGTATGACCGGCCTTTCCACAAAGGCCCCAAGGACAAGGAGAATGAATTCAAGGTGAATGCATCTAGGGGAGCAGGGTCAGTGCTCGCAGCAAGGCTGGGGCCGGCCCCGCTTTCTCGGGAGCTCATCAATGACTCCCCCATGGGCAGGTGGGGCGTGGGCAGAATTGCTTCATGGCTTGAACCTGCCTGTACCCTCCCTGCAGAGCCTGTGGATTGAGCGCACCACGCTGACCCTGACCCACAGCTTGCCAGGCATCTCTCGGTGGTTCGAAGTGGAGAGGAGGGAGCTGGTGAGAAACGATTCCGATGGGGCTGGTTTCACAGTGCTTCCTCAGTCCTCGCTTGGGGGGCCGTTCTCTGAGGAAGAAGAGAAAAAGAGTGCTTCAGCCACGTGCCCGCCTGGGGGAACCACAGGCAGTCCTGTGTTGGAGGCTTTGCTCACCTTCCTTCTCTCCTTTAATCTCCACAGCACCCCTAGGCAGCAGGCATTTGTGTTCCCCCACCCCACTCCAGTACTCTTGCCTGGAGAATCCCATGGATGGAGGAGCCTGATAGGCTGCAGTCCATGGGGTTGCTAAGAATCGGACACGACTGAGCGACTTCACTTTCACTTTTCACTTTCATGCATTGGAGAAGGAAATGGCAACCCACTCCAGTATTCTTGCCTGGAGAATCCCAGGAATGGGGGAGCCTGTTGGGCTGCCGTCTATGGGGTCGCACAGAGTCGGACACGACTGAAGCGACTTAGCAGCAGTAGCAGCAGTTTACAAATGCAGAAACTATTCCCTGAAGCTCAGGAAGCCAGAGACCTCTGCGTTCAGAACTGATGTTGTTTACTATTCACTGTACTTCAGAGTGCCTACAGATCAGAAGAGGGAATTAGAAAGGGTCTCAGGTCCACAGGAACAAGAGTGGGGACTCAGTGGCATGGGTCACAGCCCCTTGCTGTCAGGCCTGTGAGGAGGGAGGGATTGTCATTGGGCCTGGGCTGACACCACGTGCTGTGTGCCCCCAGGTGGAGGTGAGCCCCCTGGAGAATGCCATCCAAGTGGTTGAGAACAAGAACCAGGAGCTGCGCGCCCTGATCAGCCAGTATCAGCACAAGCAGGTGCACGGCAACATCAACCTGCTGAGCATGTGCCTGAACGGCGTCATTGACGCTGCTGTCAACGGAGGCATCGCACGCTACCAGGAGGTAAGCTGGCCCAACCAGACCCGGCCAGGGACGTGAGTCTCCGTGCCTCTTCCTGAGGGTCCAGCCTCTGAAGGCAGCCTTCCCAGCGCGCCCTCCCCGGCTGTGCCTCGGCCAACCGAGCATGGTCCTGAATAGTGTGTATTAGTTGCTCAGTCATGTCTGATCCTTGGCGACCCATGGACTATAACCTCCCAGGCTCCTCTCTCCATGGGATTTTCCAGGAAAGAATACTGGGGTGGGTAGCCATTCCCTCCTTCAGGAGCTCTTCCTGACCCAGGGGCTGAACCCAGGTCTCCTGCATTGCAGGTGGATTCTTTACCATCTGAGCCACCAGGGGTGAGGCTTTAGGCTCCCCACTGTTCCCTGTTTCCATGGCTACAGCTCTCCCGTGGGAACTTTTCTTCCTTTTTATTCTCTGAACTCTGACAGAAAGGGTAATCCATCTGATCATGGAATGCACCCTAGAGCCCAGCCCTTGACAAGGAGCGCGTTGTGGTCTGGCTGGGAGACTAACCCCCTCATCCTGGCCACCAGCCCTGCCTGCCCTGCCAAAGCCATTTGGGACCAGCATTCAGGCTTAGATTACTTGGCCACCTTCAGTCCTCCTCAGACGTAAAAAGCACGTGTGATTGCAGGAGGTTTAGCAGGCCGTGCTAGAGGAGTGTTGGTGTGTGCACCTGTTAGGAGGCAACCCAGATGCCTTCCAGGTGGGACCTCAGACTGAGTGGTCGCCCTGGGAAGTCTTCCAGATTTGGCCTTTCCTTTCACAGGCCTTCTTTGATAAAGATTACATCACCAAGCACCCAGGAGATGCTGAGAAGATAACTCAGCTCAAGGAACTCATGCAGGAGCAGGTATGCCTTGCCAGAGCTGTGTGGAGGCACCACAGGGTAGCTGCAGCACCCACTGTCTGCTCCCGTGCTAACAGCATGGCCTTATTTATCACCCTGATAGGTCCATGTCCTTGGAGTTGGGCTGGCAGTTCATGAGAAGTTTGTGCATCCAGAAATGCGCCCTCTGCATAAGAAGCTGATTGATCAGTTCCAGATGATGAGGGCCAGTCTCTACCATGTAAGCTGAGCCCTGTCCTGGCCCCGCTGCAGTCTAACCAGTGTCACCTCCTTCAGGCCTGGGACCTGTGCAGCCAGTCAGAGGAAAGGGGTGGGGAGGGGAGTAGGGAGAGGTGAGACTGAAGGAAGATCTGTTCCTGCCACAGAACAGCATGAGGCAGGGGTGGGTGCTCAAGGCAGGAGAAAAATACCCAGAACCCCCTTATCCACTTTCCCTTTAAGGAAGAGCCGTATTCAGGACAGAGAATGTGTTTTTCAGTGCACTGTGCTGATGAACAGAGGTTTTCACATGAGGAGGAAAAGAGCTAAAGTGTATGTATGGCCTATATGCAGGAATCTCCTCAGGGATACTTTTCATCCCAGGAACCTACAGAAGTAAGGCTTAGCTGGATCAGCCTTCTCTCGTCCGTCTCCCTCTCTCTCCATCCCCTTCCCCTTTAACTCCCTGCACCCGCCCCCACTTCCTCCTGTCTGGCGACCCAGGCTCCCACCTGAGAAAGCCTGGGGTGGCAGTACTTTTGTACTGGCTTCTCTTCGAGGGCCCAGGCCCTAGAAGGTCTCCCTGACTCTGACCTGGCTCCTCGGTCTCCCTGGCAGGGTTTGACCCAAGGACTGATACACACGAGCAGAAGCAAGGCCTGTATCCAAGACTGGTGTCCTTCCAGGGGTCTTCCAGGGAACGCTAGCGGGCTGAGAGTAGGGTTCAGGTGGCCTTTTATTTCCCCTTGGCTGGGTTGGGTCTTGGTTGGGGCACGCGGGACCTTCACTGCAGCACGTGGACGTCTAGTTGCGGCATGCGGGCTCAGTAGTTGCGCCGCACGAGCTCCGGAGCACGTGGGCTCAGCAGAGGCAGTGCGCAGGCTTAGTTGCTCCACAGCATTTGGGATCTTAGTTCCCAGACCAGGGATGGAACTCATGTCCCCCGCACTACAAAGCAGATTCTTAACCACAGACCATCAGGGACGTCCCTAGGTAGTCTTGAGCGCAGTCCTCTGGTCTCTGTATGTAAACTTCCCCATCACAGCAGGTGGCTCAGGCAAGCTAGAACCTGGCCACTGGGGGAATGGGAGCTCCATAGCATGCAGGCTGTCAGGTCACTGCAGGAAAAAGCACAGAACGCTCACTCACATATCTCAGGATCTCCAAGGCACACATGGAAGTGTCTTGTCCAGCTGCAAAAGCGTAGTTCCACCTTCTACATGCTTTGAAAGAAGCAGGTGGAAAACTTCCTGCTCTTTCAGACCAAGCTCAGAAACATCCCCAGTGGATGTGGGGACCACAGAGTGTGAAGGGCTTCTGGAAACTCGAGCAGTTGTGCTTTGTTGCCTCAGAGTTGCAGGTAGTGACACAAACCAATGTGCTGTCCCCTAGGAGGATTTGGGACCAAAATTTCTACCAAGATGTCTACGTACTTAATTTAATTATGCTGAAATAGAAGCGTGCTGTTTTTCAGTTATCTGCATCAGGATTTTGTGTCCTGACACCCCATAGACTGTGTCACAGACAACTTAACCAAGGTCACTAAGAGTGGGGCCATTTAGCAGTCCAGTAAAACTCCAGTCCTTACGTCAGAGGTGCCCACTGCCTGACGGGTGATCACCAGCTCTTCTTCTCCTGTTGCCCAGCTCTTCTTCCACTTTTTCTACAGTAAGAAAGCCTATTAACACATTTTATGAACTCAGACCAACTCCACAGCCTGCTCCACATGTGCTCTCAGGGGTCCACCTAGGCCTCATGGCCTCTGGTCTAGGCTGTGTTGTGGTTAGGAGGGTACTTTAGTCGTGACGGGGTCACTGCCCAAAAAAAGCCAGTAGTTTAGGTTCAGCCAATGGTATATGATTCTTTTTTTTTTTTCTTTTACATTCTGGCTACCAGCCTGCCTCTTCTCTTTTACTCCTTAATTACTTGGGGAAAAAAAAAAGTGAAGTGAAAGTGTTAGTCACTTAGTCATGTCTGACTCTTTGTGACCCCATAGACTGTAGCCCACGAGGCTCCTCTGTCCTTTGGATTCTCCAGGCAAGAATACTGGAGTGGGTTGCTATTCCCTTTTCCAGGGGATCTTCCCGACCCAGGGATCACACCTGGGTTTCCTGTATTGCAGGCAGATTCTTTAACGTCTGAGCTACCAATTACTTATTTATTCCCAATTATTTATTATGAAGGGGCACTCATGTCTCAACAGGAGTTTCCGGGTTTGGACAAGCTAAGTCCTGCGTGTTCGGGCACCAGCACCCCACGGGGAAATGTCCTAGCATCCCATAGCCCCATGAGCCCAGAGAACATCAAGATGACCCATCGGCACAGGTATGGCCTTAGGGCTGAGTAGGGTCCCCTCCACAAAGGTAAGTCCGGATGTCAGAGATCAGAGCAAGGGCGTCCAGAACGCTGCTTGTGTGCACTCATGTGACCCCTCACCCACACACAGAGAAAACACACAGCTCCTGCCACAGGATCTGCACTGCGCATCTGGTCATCCAGGGTGACAGAGGAGTGTACATGGGGCATCAGGGTGAGTCCTGAGGGGTGAGTAGAAGTTTGCTGGGTGGAAAAGAACTGGTGTTAGGAAGCTGATGGAGCAAGATTCAGGCAAAGTGAAAAACATGTACAGACACCTCAGAATCCTCATGCAGGCCAGTGTGGTCAGCGCTGCAGGTTGAGCCAAGTGGCCGGAATGCAGGGCCTGGAAGGGGGCCAGGATTTCTCTGGATGGGTCCTGTTCACTCAGGCCTTGGGACCTGATCCCAGGGGAACGAGGATCCCCAGTGGGTTTCAGGAAGAATAGCATGGTGGTGAAGGCATCAAGGTGTGCCTGCTCTGCACTCAGCAGACCTGTTACTGGGGCTCCGCAGGGAGGCTGCAGGTTGCCAGGGCAGGAAGGCCAGGCAAGCGAAAAACCTAGAGAGGGGCCCTCACTGGGGTTTGTTTTCCACTGTGACCAGCAAGTCAGCAAAGGGTGGGCACTCAGCAAATGAGAAGGAGCAAATGAATGGGGGGACCTGCTTAGAACTAACAGAAACTGCTGGCAAGCCTGTGGCCACAGCCGTGGAAGGAGGCCAGCAGACGGTTCACAGGCAGCTGCTATGACAGCTTCCTCAAGTCAGGAAGACACCCTGAGCTGGGAGCAGATCCCAGTGCAGGGTGGGCGCCAGCTTAAGTACACAGCCCATGGCTAGGAAGACCTGGGGTCCTTCACCTGATTCAGTGGACCTCCTTCATTCCTCCTGAGACACTGCTGATGTCATCAGACTGAGTGGCCATAAACCATTTAACTCTAGGTTAAGGCTCTGCCTGGCTACTGTTGGCCTCCCAGACCAGGGGCCCCCGCGCAGCAGGGTGGGGTTCAGGACGGCTCCAGGCCTCAGACAGGTATGAACATTGGCTGTGAAACCTTCACAACCAGAGAGGCTGAGGCTTGGGGATGACTGTTTTACACACACCCATGACTCTTGCCCCCGCCATCTAGCAAAGCACCTCAGCTCCAGCCCTGACTCCTGGCCATCTCCCGCTCTTGTCCGCAGCCCCATGAACTTGATGGGCACCGGCCGCCATTCATCGTCCTCCCTCTCCTCACACGCATCTAGCGAGGCTGGAAACATGGTGATGCTGGGCGACAGCTCCATGGGCGAGGCTCCCGAAGACCTGTACCACCACATGCAGGTACCAGCGCGGCCCAGGAAGAGCGGGCCAGGGCCCGCACCTGGAGGACTCGGCTCTCTGCTTGCTGGTCTGGCCTGAGGACTGGCGTTGCTGCCTAGTTCTTCAGTTTCTGAATTCAGAACACCCAGAGCTAGCAGAATGGCCTTCCCTCCACACTTCCCCATATTGTACTTCCCAGGCCTTATTTCCCAAGAAGGAAATCTGCCTTTAGTCCTGGCTGCTCTTAGAGATCCCATGGGAAAGCTCCTCTGCCAAATTGCTCTCCTGCCTGGCATTCCTGATGGCTCAGTCCAGTCTCCTCTGTGGGTGCCATCGCTAGAGTCTACCCAGCAGGCCTGTACCATCAGGGTTATAGCTGACCCTTAGTGCTGGCCATCAGCCTGGCCTTCATCAGGGCAAGGGTACAGCATCAGACACTGGATCTGGGCACCTGGTGGCATGAGGAAGCCAACTCTGGGCCAGTCCTACCATCCTGGCCGTTTGGACCTCTATCCTGCTAATTTTTCTCCCTTTGCAGCTCGCGTATCCCAACCCCAGGTACCAGGGCTCAGTCACCAACGTCTCTGTTCTGTCCTCGTCCCAGGCAAGCCCTTCTTCCTCCAGCCTGAGTTCCACTCACTCAGCACCATCCCAGATGATTACCTCTGCCCCTTCCAGTGCCCGAGGTAAGGACGGCAGGGCGCTGCTCGCAGAAGGGAGAGGAGAGAGCCTCATGGGCGCCCCTTGTCCTGCTCTCATCTGTGGCTATGTCTTTCAAAGCGGCCCTGAGACTTAGCGAGTGCTCACCTATGCTTTTAGCATCAGGGACTCGAGGGCTCCTACCTCCAGATCTTTTTCTCTGGCTTCAGACCCTGCTCAGGCCAGTGGTTGCAGCTGTGCTGCACCGAGGTAACCAGGCATCACGTCTCCACTTCAGTAAGAGGACACACAGCCCAGGAGAAGGCTCAGCTCTTTCTCACTGAAGTGTTTGTGAGAATAAAGCACAAAGTTAAGGCAAAAGTGAGTTTTGTCTTGAGTAATCAAACGTGATGAAAGAGTATGAAAACTAAATGTGAAGACTAAAATTAAGCCTGGAAACCATTATTCTAAATGGTAGCAGCAACCAAAAAAACTTTGTTCAACTGGCAAAGGCTTAATCAGGAGAGATGGCTCTGTAAAAGGCTACTAGTTGTTATTTGCTTGATTTCTTATTCAATCGAATAAATACTGTTCTCTGAGAGGCAGCAGCTTTTCCTGACTCTAGTTCCTGCAGTCAGGTTTGGTTCTCTGTCCTTTTAGACCGAGATACTTGCAGTGGAATGGAAATGAGCTGTGGTGACGAAGACCTAGTGCCCCCAGGGCAGTCTGTGTAGCACAGCGGCAGTAGCCAGCTACTAGCTGTTGCTTCCAGGCTTCAGACAGATGGAGTCTGTTCTTCTCATTATTATGAAGACAGGGAAATAACACAGCTGTATGACATAGATGATCATTAGGGAAAAAAAACAAAAACCCTCTTCTTTCAAAGCACACAAACCTGAATGAAAAGAAGTTGCTTAGTCGTGTCCAACTCTTTGCAGCCCCATGGACTGTAGCCCCCCAGGCTCCTCTGTCCATGGAATTCTCCAGGCAAGAATACTGGAGTGGGTTGCTATTCCCTTCTCCAGGGGATCTTCCTGACCCAGGGATCAAACCTGAATCTCCTGCATTGCAGGCAGATTCTTTACCATCTGAGTCATCCATGGCCCACAATAGGAGTGATGGAGAGAGAGATGCAGTGGCCAGTGGGGCCATTGGGAGAAACCTCAGCAGACAGCAGAAGGGGGTTTGAGGTCACAACGAGAGCAGTTACAGACTTTCCCCAACACTGGCCCAGCCCCTCATTTCCTGTGGAAGAAAACAGGTCCGATGGGGGACTTAAGTCTATCCCATCAGTTCGTGGCCAAGTAGAATTTGGAGCTTTGAGTCTTTACACTTGCAAGCCCCCAGTCTGGTGCTCATCCCACTTTGGTGATTGCCTTCCCAATGTGGACTAAGGTGCTAAAAAAGGGGACCCAGCATCTTGGAGCAGGTATTTCTAGTGTGAAAGATGAGAAATGACCCACCAAATGGTACACGTGGAAGATGTGTCAGTATGTGAGGGCTGCAGACGTAGAGAAGGAACAGTGATTTGTATTGGTAAAGACGGCACATCAAAAGGTGGTTTGTGGAATGAAAAGGAAGGAAACCCTAAGTAGGCTGTGAATGCTCTAGTGCAGGTTAGCATTTGCAGTGCCTAATGAGAGCTCCTGAACAAAGCAGAAACAGATTTTGTAATCTAATCTATTGTGTGGGTTATTTCTTAACCTGAACACTGTCTCAGTTATACTCATCTAAGTCATCTCTGACCCATGATTGTTGATTAAAAAAAAATAAAACAGAGGCAGCGAGAGGTGAGCATTGTACCTCACTTCCACTCTGAGTGCTCAGACACTTCCTCTAGGCAGTGCCTGGCACTCGGTGCCCTGGAGAGGACAAAGATGCCATCAGGGACCTCACAAGCTGGCTGGTACCACCTTTGTCCTTCCAGCTAACCGTTTACTGGTGCATTCACTCATCAAGCTTTTACGAGTGCTCAGTGAGAAGTGGGCATTGCTCTTGCACCGTCAGGGTTGAATAGACAGAAGTCATGTTCTCCCTGTTTGGAAGTAATACCTCTTTATTTCAAATGACTTGGCTATCAATTGTTGTTGTTGTTCAGTCTCTAAGTCATGTCTGACTCTTTGTGACCCTGTGGACTGCAGCACTCCAGGTTTCCCTGTCCTGTAAAACCACCCACCAAACCTTAGTGGCTTGAAACAATTTATTATCATCTCGCATGGTTCTGTGGGTAGACAGGGCTTCCTGAGCAAGTTCTCAGTTGCAGTCCCTCATGAGCTTGCTGTCAGATGTGACTGGGGGCTGGAGTCATCTCAAGACTCAACTAAACTGGACATCCAAGACAGCTCTCTCACGTGGCTGGCAGTCAGTTGTGCCTGTCCACCGGGAGTTCAGCTGAGGCTGTCAACCTGAGTCCCTACGTATGACCTCTCTGTCGCTTGAGCTTCTCACAGCATGCAGCTGACTTGCCCAGAGCAAGCATTACAAAACACCCAGGCAAAAGCTGCAAGGCTTCTTACTCCCCAGCCTTGGAAGTCCCAGAACATCCTTTTTGCCACATTCTGTCAATCCCATCACTAAGGCAATCCCATTCAATACCACGCTAAAGAATAAGACTGTACCTCGTGATGCAAGGATGACCTGTGTGTTTTAGGGAAGGAAGGCATCAATCGTCACCATCTCTGGAGTCAGGCTATCATGATGGCCACACTCCAGAATATCATATAATGAAAGGCTGATTCAAAAGGAAACCAAATGGTTAACTAGGTGGTGGTTGGTGGTTTAGTCACCAAGTCGTGTCTGACTCTTGCTACCCCATGGACTGTAGCCCGCCAGGCTCCTCTGTCCATGGCATTCTCCAGGCAAGAATACTGGAGTGGGTTGCCATTTTCTTCTTCAAGGTTAACTAGGACTGGGCCCAAAGCAGGGTACTGTGATAAGAGCAGAGGTTATTAAAAAGAGCAGGCAGTCACTTCCAGGCTACAGCATCCATTCCATCTATGTGCAGGCCCATCCGGAGAAAACCATGGGTCCAGCAAGTGTCAGGCCTACATGCAAGAGAAGATAAAGACCAGACCCAGTGTCATAGAGGAAGACTGAATTTGTTATTGTTCAGTCCCGTGGACTGTAACCCGCCTGGCTCCTTTGTCCATGGGATTACCCAGGCAAGAATACCGGAGTGGGTTGCCATTTCCTTCTCCAGGGTATCTTCCCGACCAGGGATTGAACCCGTGTCTCCTGCATTGTCCCTGGGAGGCCCAAAATGTGGTGGAGGCAGTAGTAGGTGCACTGGGGGCAAAGAGGAGATGGGATGGCCCACGCTTGGGTTTGTGTCTGATGTTACAGATGAGGGGAGCGCTTTCATGGAGAAAGTGTTCCAGAGAGTCCTTCCCATTGGAGTCACTTTCCCCACTCCCAGGAGTGGTCATGACACCAATAGCTTCCTTGCTGCGCCTGTTGATGTTCTGCAGTGGTTCTTGTTGCTTGGAAACCTTCAAGGTGAATGGCCTGCAAGGCACAGTCTTGTAAGTCGGCAGCACCCCCTGGTGGTCAAAAGGCTGAGAGAGGCTAGGAGATTTTGATTGAACCTTGAATATATTCAGGACTTTCCTGGTGGCTCAGACGGTAAAGTGTCTGCCTACAATGTGGGAGACTGGGGTTTTATCCCTGGATCAGGAAGATCCTCTGAAGAAGGAAATGGCAACCCACTCCAGTACTCTTGCCTGGAAAATCCCATGGATGGAGGAGCCTGGTGGGATACAGTCCATGGGGTCGCAAGAGTCAGACACGACTTGGTGACTAAACCACCAACCACCACCTAGTTAACCATTTGGTTTCCTTTTGAATCAGCCTTTCATTATATGATATTCTGGAGTGTGGCCATCATGATAGGCCATGGGGTTGCAAAGAGTTGAACATGACTGAGTGACTAAACTTTCTTTCTTTTCTTTGAATATACTCAGTCATGCTGGGGACTCAGCCTCCCTGGGGTTCACCAGACTACAACTGAAATAGTCTGGAAGTCCTGTGATGCAGAAGCCCTTGTGGTATTTAAATGTTTTCATGAAAAGTAGCCGCCACTCTCACCTACTGTGGTTTTGGCTGCCTAGGGAAAAACAGCAGTGAGAAGGAAGCTAGAGTTGGAAAATCTAGTGTTTGCACAGAGCACCTGTCAGCCCTTGGGGCTAGGTGCTGCCCTCCAGCCTCACCCTGCAGCACATATCAGGATGCTGAGTGCTCAGATCCAGGGTTGGCCTGGTGAGCCAGACCGTGAGCTGTCAGGTCAGGGACCAGGGCCAATGAGCAAGGCAGCACGCCGTGTTCCAGCCACGTGCCTGGCACAGGATGGGTATGTGACATGAGTTGGTGTAAAGGGCTGCCTCTCTCTGCATGCTACGTGCGGGCAGCCCTGTCCAGGGCTGTGGCCAACGAGACCCAGGGAGCCTTCCGAGTTTCTTGCTGGGAAGGTACTGTGAAAATCAGTGGGATTAGGAACCCTTTTCTTTTTTTCTTTACACAGCCATCTTTTTGAGATTGCCTCAGAGCACAAGTTCTGAAAGAAAATATTGATTGGGGAGAAAAATCACCAAATAGTAGAAATTCAGGGCTAGTTTATTTGTTTATTTTTTAAATAAAGCATAGTTTACTTATTCCCTTATCAATGAAGGATAGTTTTTAAAACCAGGCCTTAAAGCCAGTTCTGAGGCTCTACAAACAGTATCACTGAGACCAGCTATGAAGGAAGTTTACATTAATAATAGCTGCATTATTGGTTTTTGGTATGCTGACTTCTTCAACATACTTAAGCCTCATCTTTGGGTCTAAAATGAGTATTTAAAAGGCATTTCTTAAGAACTCCTGGTCACCTTTTTAGTTGTGCCCTGACAGTGCCTAGAGGGCACCCCCACAGGAAGGCCCACACAGAGCCTGCAGAGCTGCAGGTTCACCTCTCAGATGAGCTTCACTAAGAGAACACTACACAGAGGGAGTTCACCCACTTGAACCAGCCAGAGGCTGCCAGTGGACAAGTCGACAGCCCTGGGGTCCAGGTGACCTTCCCATGAGGAATCTAGAAGACCCCACTAGTTTGACATGGACATGCCGCTCTCTGGTACAATGAGTGATGCAAATTTGGAGGGCCTTCTAAATTATATATTCCCAAGGGAAGCGTGCAAGTTTTTTCTCACCACTTCTCTGGAAGGTCCCTTTGAGGACCACCAGTTGACAGGTTACTGGGCGTGTAACCATAGCCTGCATCGATGAGGACTAAGCCACACCACATCTGGCTTCCATAACAGCCCCTCAGTCCTGAGGGGGTCTCATAAGCGAAGAGCATGAACCAAGTCAACTCAGGAGCCTGGGTTAAGGCCCCACAAGTCCCAGAGTAGCTCCATGACTCCTGAGTTCACTGAAGGGCAAGTCTCAGAGTGAGGAACCCTGGAGAGCCCCCTGTGTGCAGTGCCCCTGGCCCTGAGCCGCTTGGGCTGAGTCTGCAGTAAGATGGCCAGAAGGCAGAGGCCAGGCACAGGAGGCCTGGAATCTGGGGAAAGGTGGTAGGGGCCAGCTGAGACAGGGCCAGTGGTGTCTGGAGAAGGTAAGTGTGTGGAAACCGTGTCCAGTAAGAACTGTGCTTTTCTGTTACCTGAGTGCGTCTGTTTCTGTGTGACGGCTCCATTGCAAGCTCGCCTGGGCCCTCGCCTGGGCCCCGAGAGAGCCCAGCACCCAGGCCACCCCCATTTCCCCTGAGTGCTGGAGACGCAGGGCTCCCGGGGCCCCAGCTCCAACCCCCGGCTCTCCTCACTATCTGCCCCCGAGCAGGGACAGGGGGCCGCGCCAGCGAGTCCACATGACCCTAGTCTGCAATGTGCCTGCCTCGGCTGGGATGCCCAGTGCAGCCCCCTTACTACCACCCAGCCACCAGGCTCCACTTCATTCCTTCTGTACTTGCCGAGCTCATCCTCACCCCAGCTGCAAGGGGATACCGACCCTGGGTCACTGGCTCCCCGGGATGCATGCCCTCTGGGCCCTCCATCCGTGGCGTGTCATCTGTGCGTGATTGTTCTCACTTGGTTACAGGCTCTCCCTCTCTGCCAGATAAGTACCGCCACGCCCGGGAAATGATGCTGCTGCTGCCCACGCACCGGGACCGCCCAAGCAGCGCCATGTATCCAGCAGCCATCCTGGAGAACGGACAGGTAACAGAGCCAGCCCATTGACTGCCCTTTGCTGGGACTCTGCTGGCCTGAGCTCACCTCGTTGCACTCGCTAGGCTTTCTGCATTGTCCGTGCCTCCCTCGTGCTGCCGTGAAGATCCTCCTGGATGGAGCGGCAGTGAATGTGGGGACCAGCATCTGTACTCAGTCCAGACGGAGTACAGCTATGGGCAGAATGGCGGTGGGGTTGGACCCACCACTGTCTGTGTGGCTGTCTGTCCTTCTGGCCAGCATCCTGAATTCCTCATCTAAAAACAACATGGCAGAGAAAACTGGTTCTTTTCTGTCCAGAGAAGGCAGTGGCGGACATGGGTCTAGAGACTGGCCTTCCTCCATGTGTGCATGAAGGACATCCCCATGGGCAAGCTCTGCCTCTTCCATCCATCCGTCCATCCGTCTGTCCATCCGTCCACCCGAAGCCCCTCTCTTCCCACCGGGACCCTCCCTACACCATTTGCAGAGCTCTGCAGATGTCCTGTATGGGGCCTTGAACAAGAAGCTGCAGCGACTAGCTCCTTCCCCCATCCAGTCTGCCCTGCCCTTCTCTCAGGGGCCATGAGAGTCACCTCCAGTGACTGTTACCCAGTCCCAGAGTGCCAGGATCTTCTCAGCTCCCTGTGCCTGGGCAGCCCTGCCAGGTGGAAGGAACAGGTCTGCCTGGCAGCTACATGGAACAGCGGGTCATGTCTGTGACCTCAGGCCTGAGTGCTGCCCTTCCCCTCACACGGGCCTGTGCGCACGGGGCGTCTCCAGGAGGCCAAACCTGCCAGGGCTCAGGGGTGCGAGGGGTCCCCGTATCCTTCCTGCCCATGGGTCTCCTGGCAGGACAGAAGGATGCAGTTAGATGCCCTCAGGTGCTTGTGTCCTCCTTGTTGGCCGTGTACAGGACAGCCTGGAGCCCAGCCAGGCCCGGGGGCGGTGGGGGAGCCCCAGACATTGCACAGTTGCACAGGGCAGGACTCGGAGCCAGACAGCATGGACAGTTTTCCAACCAGCCTGACATTCTCAGCACATCTCAAGCATGAGCTGTCCCACTGCTTTGATTTTCCTGGTCTGGTCCTAGAATGCCCTGGCTCCTGGGGCCCATGACGCCCCCAAGATATAACTGATTGTTGTCACCTTTTGATACTTCTCTCCTTCCCTCAGCTGCCAAATTTCCAGCGGGCCCTGTTCCAGCAAGTGGTTGGAGCCTGCAAACCCTGCAGTGATCCCAATCTGTCTGTGGCCGAAAAAGGTACGATTCCTCTTCCCAGGTGGCCTCCTCTCCAGTCTGTCCTCATCCTGAGCGTCTGACTCTTGTCCCTGAGCACCAGCTGGCCAAGGCTAAGCCATACTTTAACACCCAGGCCACTCTGTCCGTCCAGAGTCCTGACCAGTTCTGTGTTCATTATTTAACCCATGTTTGGCTTGATGCTGAGGTCTAGATCTTGTTTGTTTGTATCTCCGGCTCCCCAGGGCCCACCCTCTGAGACGCCCCAGCTGCCACCTGCTCTGAGCTCACCTTCATGGAAACTCAGTGGGCACCCACACCCCAGGGCTCCTCCCCACCAGCCCCAGAATTCAGCAGGCCCTGTGGCTTTGGTCCCTCTCCACTCAGGCCCACAGGGACCTCTCCTTGTTGTTCAGAACAGGCCTGTGGCCAAGCACGTCCACAAGCATAATGAGAAGGAACAGGTCATGGCAAAGTGAATTTCCCAGAGACAGTCCCAGGCACCCTGCGGGACTTCAGTCCTCCTGTAGCCGCCCAGGCCTGCAACAGCTGAGCATCCCTTTTCCACACTGCAAGTCCATCAGCTATACCATTAAACCAGGCAATACTTAGAACAGAGGCTGGTTACAGAGAGTGGAGTTCTACTCTATGTTCTGCTCCAGCCAGCTGATGGAAGAACCAGACTTGGGCCCATATAACCCCAGCCCAAAGTCCCAGACATGGAGAACTGAGTTCCTTTTAACACAGGACAGTGCCCGTGTGGGGCCTATGCCCAGCCCACCTGCCACACACAACCAGGCCAAGCCTATCAGCCCCTCTCCCTGCAGGTTCCCCTCTCCTCTACCTAGTAAGTTTAGGGCACTCTTGGTCCCTAGCATTGCGACCTGCTGGCCCATCAGGACGTGTCCCTCCAAAGCTATTGTCATGTCATCACACCTCCTCACCACGTGCTGTCTGCTGTCTGCTGTCCCCACTGTCACTGCTCCTCCTCTGCTCAGCATGGAGGACGCGCCTCCCCGTCATATTTGAGACTGCACCCGGGCTCCACGATCTCAGTGCCTGGGAGGCCTCAGCGCCTGGTGCTCGGCCACAGCGGGCGTGGAGATAAGATTCTGGCTGAAGACGCCTTCCTAGCCTCAGAGTTGCACATCCCCAAAACACGTGGCGTTCCTGGACCCCTGCACTTGTGCCCCCAAACCAAGTGCTCTTGTGGCCTTGAGGGCCGGGAACCACAGTGGCTTCTCTTTGCCGGAGTTGTGGAGCAATCGCAGATCTAGCTGAGAGCCCAGACGGGCTCAGAGCTCAAGTGGGTGCTGGCGGCCAGACCAGGACCTGACGCCCACCAGACCCAGAAGAGCTTCGGGCTTCAGACCAAGCTGCAGCAAGAAGCTGGATACGCCCACCCGCCATGTGTGGGGAGGAAAGAGGGTTGTCTCAGAGTGAAGGCTGAGCCCAGAGCAAGCCCATTTGAGCCACAAGGCCAGAGCTTAGTAGGCATTGAGCTAGACATTTGTCTTGGGGGACCCAGAGCCAGAGTCATAACTCCCCAGATCTCTGCTGGCTCCTCCAGAGCAGGAGCTGTGCGCACTTGTCACCATTCTCTCATCATCAGGATCTTGAGTCCCATGAGGGCTCCACTTCTCATTTTAAGGATCTCTCTTTCCCAGGCAGTGACTCCCAGACCAGGCCAGTTAACTCTCGAGGCTGCTGTGCACAGGGGACCTCAGACTGGTGGTGGTCCACAGCAGAGAGAGAAAAGGCCAGGACACAGGCGGCATCAGCGCTCTTCTAGGATGGGTGCTGCATCTGAGATTCTCCACTAGCCCCTATGCACTGGTGTGTGTTCATGCATATTCTCACGTCTGCAACCCCATGGACTGTAGCCCGCCAGGCTCCTCTGTCCATGGCATTTTTCAGGCGAGAATACTGGAGTGGGTTACATTTCCTTCTCCAGGGGATCTTTCCGACCCAGGGATGGAACCACGCATCTCTTGCATCTCCTACATTGGCAGGAAGGTTCTTTACCACTGAGCCACCCAGGAAGCCCTGGTGCTATATGGCAGAGGTTCACTGGCCTCACTGGTCAACAGGAGGCCGAGGGCAAGCTGGATGATTTCTGATTGATGTGGAGTGGCTCTCGCAGGTGCCGTTTGTAAACCACTGCAGCCTTGCCAGCTTTCTTTCCCTCCAGCGTTCCTGCCCGCTGTTTCCTTTGGGCTCTTGTGGGTGAATTTGTGCAGTCCTGATGTCTTCTAGGGCCAGGATGTGCACATGAGAATTCAGGCTGTCAGCCCCTTTGGGGAAGCTGCCTAGACCTGCCTCCAAGCTTCTTACTCCTCGAGGTGTGATGGCTTTTTGTGGAGATGGAACTTTTCCTTTTCAGGAGAGGGCGCCTTAGTGCTGAGGACCAGGAAGCTCCTGCCGCATCTTGGGGAGAGCCTGTTTGAGAGTAGGCCTGTCCTGGTCTCAGGATGGTTCAGGCTCTCTGAGGAAGGCTTTCTGGTGGAATCCATCTGGCACTCAACCAGAGTCAGAATGAATGCCTGTCCACCCAGTCACTGCCCCCTCTCCCTTCTGCCCCCACCACTGTCAGCCAGTCTGTGAGACTGAGCCACGCTCCTGAGACATGAGGCTGTGAGGCAGCCGAGTTCCAGCCTGACGTTCTTCACCAGCAAGGAGGACCAGGGTGGACGTCTCCCACGACCTCATCCTTCGACCATGTGGGGCCCAGCCCCTGCTGGCCACATCCTCCTCAAAGGCCAGGCTCCTTCCTTCCCAGAGCCTCTCAGGTGCCCTTTAGGCCCTGGCATTGCATTCCCCACTCAGGCCCTGGAGTGGGAAAAGCCCAGTCCTCAGCCTCCTCAATGCCCCATTTAGCTGTGACTGCCTCAAAACAAAGCCAGTGGGTCTGCCGCTTGTCTCTTGATACCAAGAGCTCCGTCAGAGAAAGGGCATAGTTCTCATCAGTGGCGGTGGTTCTCTAGCAGTTGGCCAATGGCATTCACGTATCCGCTGCTGCTCCTCAGACCCCGGGGTCCAGCCATTCCCCCCCACCCCTCCCCTCCTACAGTCCTTCTCCTCAGCTGTTGCTGAAGGGCCACTGTTCCAGCCCTGGACTCCTTCCCATCCACAGATGGACAACCTGTGTTACTCTTTGTCCAGGGCCCACTCTGTCCACAGCATGTGGGTTACAGGAACTGGGCCTCTATGCTTCAAAGCACCCAGGGGCTCCACCACCCTCCATCCTCTCTGGAAGCAGAGGTCCCTGCTGGACCCAGCCTGACCCCTGGCTTCATACTCTTTCCCACAGCAAGCACTGTATGAACTCCAGTCCTGCCTAGAAAACTCCCGAGCATCCCAGGCCCAGCCAGTGGGCTCAGAAGCAGCAGGGGTGGGCAGAGCTTGTAGCTTACCACAGGCTCTTTGAGGGCCCAGGCCACATACTAGCTGTGGACACCGGCATCTGCTGCTGCCCACCCATCCTGCTCCCTGCTTCCCCATGGGGTCAGGCCCTGGGAGAGCCCTGACTCTTGGCTTTGGTCAGAAGCTGTAGGGTGCGCAGCACACCTGTTCTCGCATGTGCTCACTTGCCTGCATCTCCCTCCCCCCTCTCCCTCTTCTGTCAGTCTTACCAGCCCGCTCCACTCTCCTGTTCTCTTTTTTTCCTCCTAGTAAGCCCGGGAGGCTGCCTCCTTGCTGTACTTCCTCTCGTCTTGCCTCCTCTCAAGTGCTTTTCAGCCAGCAGCTGACTCTGTAGCCATCCTCTTCAGTGGTGTCTGCCGCGGCCACTCTCCCCGTGGGCCACCACCGTGCCTTGCTGGGCCAGTGTTTTCTGTCTCAGGAGCTGGCATGCCATGCCTGTGTGTGCTGTACCGAGTTCACACCTGGAGAAGGCCCAGGCAGTAGTAGAGGACTTTCCCCCCACCCAGAGGCTGCTCAAGAAGTAACCTCCCTTCATGCCATCTGTTTTCGCCCTTCAGCGGTGCCAGCAGCCCCCAGCAGCTGGAGCCTGGATAGCGGAGCCCGAGAGGCCCAGCCCTTCCTGTCTGCCCACACGGGGTGCATCCTGGCCCCCCCAGTGCCTCCCCGAAGCCTGCTGCATGGTAAGAAGACCTCCAGCGGGTCCCCCAGGTAGTCCCCAGTCTCAGATCCTGCTCAGGGGTGAGGGCAGGAGCCCTCTGGGCTGAGAAGACGAGCCGACTCAGCCGAGGAAAGAACCCCCCCACAGCAGCCTTGGGGTCAGTGAGGTCTCCAAATGCAGCAGGTACACTCAGTAAGGCCTTTCTGACTGCGGAGGCTGAAGACGTCGGAAATGACTGTGCCAAGCGCGGGACTCCCCAGACTGTCGTCGCCCCGCAGCAGGCAGGGGCCGCTGCTGTCTGTGGACTGTCATTCTGTGGGCTCTGATGCACTCGGACTTCTCGGTCTCCTGTGTGGCATGGGTGTCTTTACTCCAGCAGCCTGTGTTTTGAAGAATGTCAGTGAAGAGAGAGGTTTTCCCATGGCTTCCAGTGCCGAGGGGTCGCGGGAGACTCCCGTCCATGCAGTTGGCCCCGCCAGCTCTGCTGTGATGCAGTCCAAGAAGGGCCCAACTGAAGCTCTGCTTCTGTGTCCTCTGCAGGTCATTACTCCCTACACTTCGACGCCTTCCACCACCCCTTGGGTGACACCCCCCCAGCCCTCCCCGCCCGGACCTTGCGCAAGGTAATGTTCTGAGATGACAGCCCCCAGGCTGTGAGGGGAGAGACCCCTGAGGTCTGCCTCCCCTGTTCCTCCCGACAGCCCAGCCTGACAGAAGCTGGGGGAATCCAGAGACATACTTGGGGTACAGGTGACCCACGTGTCCTGTAACAGACGTGATGGGGGTGGAGAGGTCAGAGGGTCCTCAGACAGCAACACACAGCACCCAGTGTGTGAGCCAAGAGCAGTGAGAAGCCAGGGGGTAGGTATTAACACACCACAGTTCACAACGTGAGGAAATGTTAACTGTGGGAGGTCATAGAGCACTTTAAACTGGAGTCCACTCAAAATGAGAAGCATCAGATACCAAACCTTTATGCGAAACTCATTAAGTTTTCTGCAAATTGGAAAAGACTGTCAGATTTTAGCAGAAGGCACTCATCTGGTCCAGGGCCCTCTAGGGTTCTTTCTTCCCTCCCCAATGGGCCTGCCAACCCAGCCCTTCTGTCTGTGCCCCTAGACCCACAGCCAGAAGCCTGGGACCTGGCTTCATGGGGCACAAAGGCAGGGCCATTTTGGGGCCACAGAAATGCAGGTGATTCTGGGGCTGCATAGGCTTGCTGGGGCCAGGGAGAAGGCAGGGGCTTGCTGATGGCGAAACAAGAAATACTCTGTTGATGAGTATTTTAAAATTCATTAATATAGGAGACTCTTGGTCTTCTCGTCCCGGGGCAGGCATGTCAGCCTGTCTGGAAAGAGGGATTTTCACACTTCTCCCTTTTCTTTCAGTCGCCCCTGCACCCTATTCCAGCCTCCCCGACCAGCCCCCAGTCAGGCCTGGATGGCAGCAACTCTACACTGTCTGGCAGTGCCAGCAGCGGCGTGTCCTCCCTAAGTGAGAGTAACTTTGGGCACTCCTCGGAGGTCCCTGCTCGAACCGATACCATGGACTCCATGCCGAGCCAGGCCTGGAACGCTGACGAAGATCTTGAGCCACCTTACCTCCCCGTCCACTACAGCCTCTCTGAGTCCGCCGTCCTGGACTCCATCAAGGCCCAGCCGTGCCGAAGCCACTCGGCCCCGGGATGTGTCATCCCTCAGGACCCCATGGACCCGCCTGCGCTGCCACCCAAGCCCTACCACCCCCGCCTGCCAGCCCTGGAGCACGACGAGGGTGTGCTGCTGCGAGAGGAGGCCGAGAGGCCTCGGGGCCTGCATCGCAAGGCCTCGCTGCCTCCCGGGAGCACCAAGGAAGAGCAGGCACGCATGGCCTGGGAGCACAGCCGAGGGGAACAGTGAGGGGCAGGGAGGCAGCTGGGACACCACCGTCAGTGAGCGGCTTGCCCAACCACTCCGGGTCAGAAAAGCAAGTCCCCCCACAGGGAGCCCGAGGCCTAGCACTCAGGAGAGAACCGCCCGAGTCTACGTTCTACTGCCGTGAACTCGTGTGTTGCCATGTGCGGAGGCCACAGCAGCATGAAGGGTTGTGGCTTCTCTTTTTATTTCATTTTCTACATTTCCATTTCTATGGGTTTTCCTCTTTCCTTTGTGCAGTAGATGCTGTCTTCCTCCTGCAGCTTCAGACCACATGGAGCTAGATGGAGATACTGCACCACAGAACCGCTTTGCAGCTTCACGGGGCCCCTGCCTGGGGCAGGAGCCCAGGCCCTCCCTCCAGGGCAGCAATGCACAGAATGGAAATTGCACTAGGGACCTCTTCCTTTGCTGTGTAGACAGAAGAGCTCATGGTTGTATTCAGGGATTGCAAGGACCACGTGGACTATGTCACAGGTGGACAAGGGGGCTACCAGCCATTTTGCACAAATGCCTGCTCTTCCATCCAGGAGTGTGCCCCTGAGGGGCTGGCGAGGCCAACCTGCCGGCACAGGCATGTGACAGCCTAACTGCATGCCCCGGGCGTACTGCCAGGCTTCTGTGGGCCAGCCCTGCCTCCTCCTCTACCTTGGATTTCCCCTCCATCATTTTTATTTCTGACCCTTCGCTCCCCTCCACTCTTAACATACCCCATGCCCTGCAGGAGCCCCCTGGTGCATGGATCTGCAGTGGTCATCTCCTAGCCTCTGGAGCTTGAGTGAGGGTTGGAGCCAGAGGGACTGCCGTCACCACCTTCCTCCCCAGGGCCCAGGCAGCCATGTGTTGAGAGACAAGCCGATAGAGGAGTGAGGCTGGGGTGTGGCAGGGCCGGAAATCCTCTGAGCTTTCAGAAGTGGCCAGCGTGCCTGTCCTCCAGCTCCTGAATCAGGGATTTTCAGCACTACCTCTGAGCAGCGGGGTGGCTGCCCAGCCAGGCTCCGAAGGCCTGAGGACTTGAAATCAGGTTCAGCAAGCTCCTGGGTTAAAAGCGCAGTTGGAGGGGAGAGGGACTTCTCCTCCTAGAAGCAGAAAGCCACGCAGGTTGAATTATCCCCTCCCAGTAGCCAAGTGCACGATCCCAGCTCCAGGCCCATGGGACCACCACTCAGGGTTCAGGGTGAGCAGGAGGGCAGTTTCTCCAGCCTCCCCAGTCTGTTGGGCAGAAGGCAGTGGTGTCTTTATAGGAAACTTTCAGGTCAGGGTACTGATTTTCCTCTTGGTTTATTAGTTGGGGGAATAGGGTGGAGTGGCAATAGTATTTTACCAGGGTGCTTCTAAGTTACTTTTAAAAAGTCTACAAAACATTTATTTGCTTGAGTTCACGACTTGACAGTCACAAGGCTGCCTTCTCCTCGTTGAGCAGGTACGTTCTCCGTTAGTTCCTCTTCCACTGGCCCATCTGACTTCCCTGGTTAGGGTATCTTTCACTTGTAAACAAATGGCAACTTGTTTAACAGGAATGCCAGCAAGTAACTTATGCGCTAAGATGGGGGCCACGTTACCTTCAGGGTGTCTGGGCGTGTTTTATCACCAGTGTAGGTCCTTTCTGATACTTGAAGGGTGACTCCAAGCACAGTGGGTCAGTCCAGGCAGGCCTGAACCATCTGGTGTTCGCAAGTGTAACAGTCGGGGACTAGCTTTGGATTTCTTAGATAGTTCGTATTTAGGTTTTAGGGCACTCCTGAACCTCAATCCCTGGACAAGGCAGTCCTCATGTAAGAACATCTTCCTTCTCCACCTGGTGGCATGAGAGGGTAGAGAGGGGAGTGTGGGTTTGTTTGGTCTTGCCTACTACAGGGTGAGCCAGGTTTGTGTTTTCCCTCTCCATTTTCCCAAATTCAATGAAAAGGACATATTCCAAATTCCTTTCCTTGGAGAATCAGCCAGTCTGAAGGGAAGTGGGAGGCCAGAGATGAGAATTCTCTGAAAAGATTGTGAAATATTGATTTTCATTCTTTCAAGCTTATTTGTAAATACCTATTTGAATGCTGTGTATTTGTACAGGAATTTGAGCAAAAAAATGTATAGAGTGTGCTGTCCAATTGGTATTCAGCCCTATAAATGTGTTTTTAACCTCTGGCATTCTGTGCTTATTTAAAATAAGAAAACTTCTAACCATTTCTTTTGTGTATTTATGTTTAAAATAAGAAGTGACTTAATGGTCTTACCTGTATCAGAAAGCAAAGTTAAAAGAAAAAAAAATTTGTACTAGTGTCCCGAAAAAGTATTTTACTGTATATATTGTGGTAGCATGTTCTCAATCCAGCAAGTACTGTGAATTTTAGATGTAAATATCTGCCACTTGATTTCCCCGCTTTCCCCACTCCCTTGACTGCTGTTATGTGAATTAAAGATGAATACCTGATACTGACCCACTGAATTCACTGAATGGGAGCAGCCGCAAAGTGCCCCCCTCCAACCCTTGTCGCTGGGCTCCAAGCCCTTTTAGCCCCATAAAAATCTTTTCCGTTCTGAGCACAGTGCCAACCTTTCCCACGTCCGGCCTTCAAGCACAGGGAGCCAAGACTCGCACCGGAAAGGAGGGCAGCCGAGGGCGCAGAGCGCTCAGCTGGAAAGCAAGAGAGAGAACCAGCCACCTCGGTCAGGCTCCCGAGGCTTGTGAGTAAAAGGGGGAAGAAGGGGTCTTCCTGGCGTGGGGGACAAACCTCCGAAGCCGCCAATCTCCCCAGTAAGGCGGGATGCTTCCGAACTCAAAGCCAGGCAACCAGTCCTGGCCCGGGCGCCCCTCTGAGCTCTGGGAAGGCAGCCTGGAGGGGAGCCCCTCTTACGGGCCCTGCTCCTACCCGACATCTGTCCGCCCCGACTGGGTCCTCCTGTCGGGGCAATCCGGACTCTCTTCAGCGGTTCCCCAGCCCACGTGGTCCCTTAAGAAAAAGGAAAGAAACCTCTTCGGAGCCTTGCCCGCGGCCGGCCGCCCTCCCTCCCTGCCTGTTGGGTTGCGGCTGACCACAGAGCCCCTGACCTGCGCCACGAATCGGGACCATAGCGGAGAAGTCCGTGGGATTCTTCGGGAGGACTTGGGGCCCAGAACAGAGGGTACACAAAGCAACTGAGCAGGCGCGGGGCAGCGGCCGAATTCCACTCCAGGCTGATGGTGCTCCGCTTCGGCCTCAGCCCCTGCCCCTACCAAAGATGGCGACTGAGCCGCTTCCGCCGCCTCTCGGCCTCTTCCTGCGAGCAGCCCCGGTTCAATCAGCGGTCGACAACTGTCTAGGGCGGAGGGCGGGCGATGCCATCGGCCAATGAGGAAGGGTAGCGTGGAGCCGCTCTTCTGGGCTCCGAGGCGCGTGGACCAATGGGGGAACGGTGTGTGGGAGAGTGTGGGGGGCGCCAGCCAATAGGGGGCCACGGCGCGCGGCCAGGACCTGGGGGCTGCGCCGCACGGCGGGCGCGGTTCAGTCCGGCGAAAGCGGCAGCGGCGGCGGGTTGTGGAGGATGTGGGCTACCCACGGGCTGGCCGTGGCGCTGGCTCTGAGCGTGCTGCCGGCCAGCCGGGCGCTACGACAGGGTGACTGCGAAGGTAAGGCGGAGTTGGGGGTCCGAGCGCTGTGGCCGGCCTGGCGGCGGCGCTGAACTCAACCAAACCACCGAAAGGCTGAGAGGCCGGGGCTAATGCGGGCGAGGGCGGCCGGCCCCAGCGGGGTCTGCTAGAAGAGGGACCAACGCCGGGTCTAGAAAACATTTTCTGGGCCTAAAAAACATTGGTCTGACGAGAAAGTTAGGACTAGATCGTACAGACAATTTGGCCTGAAACTGAGATAACGCCGGAGTTTTGGTCCTTTACCATCACTGGGCAGAAGCTCCTGGGAGCGGTTCTGGCTCAGGTGGGGTGTCCTGAGGGCCGCCCGTGGGCACCGCGCCTTGTGTGATAAGGTTGCAAAGATTCACGTTGGGGTTCGGTGTTGCATTTGGAAATGAGTAGCATTTGCATCGTTTTTTCCTCTTCGGCCTCTAGTTTGTCCATTTATGAGGTCACAGTGAGCCTATCTCAAGGACACGTGTTCAGTCTCGGTTTAAACTTTACGGGAAGAGCAGGGAAGAGCCGTTTGTGGGTCATTCGGTGATGTTCGTTCCCCGCATCCCCTGGGTGTACTCGGGGACCCAGCAACCCGGAGCACGGTTCTGTCTACCTGTGGGCACCCGAGAAAATCCAGTGGTAGAAAAACTCCCCTTTCTCCGTGTCTCTTATTAAAATTGCTGCTGGAGTTCCCGCCTACTGAATTGGCTTGCAACTTGGTGATGACTGGAGCATCTTCCTTCTTTCTCTTTTTCAGTTTGTATTTCTTATCTGGGAAGATTTTACCAGGACCTCAAAGACAGAGATGTCACATTCTCTCCAGCCTCTATTGAAAAAGAACTTATAAAGTTCTGCCGTGAAGCAAGAGGCAAAGAGAATCGGTTGGTAAGTAGCTGTTTGGCCCTCCCCAGGCTGGCCCTGGCCAGCGTTTTAAGTATCCACTTGCCAGGCCTGGAAGTACAAGACCCCGCCCACTTGTCTATTGAGGAGACCAGCTGTTCTGTCAGTGAACTAATGTGGGTCTGAAGTGCTTTCTGTATTCCGCCTTTGGGATGTTATCCTCTTAGTGTTGATTAAGCACCTATTGTGTGCTGGACACCGGAAATATCAGGGGAGAGCAGTGACAGGCAAATGATGTGGTGGGATGCAAGTTGTGCAGAAAATGGACCAGGAGGGTATGGTAGAGAGGGTGGGTGCTAACTTAGTAGTCAAGAATTTTTCTGAGACAGGGTCATCATTATGGAGGAGGAAAGAACGTTACAGGCAGAGGGAACAGCCAATGTGAGTGCCCAGAGGCCAGAGCAATCTTGGCATGAGTGAGGACCGATGATGATGGAATGGGCACAGGGGAGGCTAGGGCTGAATTCTAATGAAACAATAGTTTTGGTAGCCTCAGCTTCCCTGGCAGTCTCTGGTTTGTCTGTCTTTCTGTTTAAAGGTTTGAACCTTGGTGACTTTTAAATTCATCTGGTGGCTGTCAGCTCTGGGACCAAGTGTGTACTAAAAGCCTGGGGTTTACGCTGAATCTGACTGCCAGTACAGGCGGGGTGTAGGAAAATGAGGTCCTGGCAGAGACAGAAGATGTTTTGAGATGTCAGTGTGCCTTGGAGGAGATAGCTCTTAAGGGGCACCTCCTGAAGGCCATTCTCCTTTCTTGCCACAGTGCTACTACATTGGGGCCACAGAGGATGCAGCCACCAAGATCATCAACGAGGTGTCCAAGCCCCTGTCCCACCACATCCCTGTGGAGAAGATCTGTGAGAAGCTCAAGAAGAAAGACAGTCAGATCTGTGAACTAAAGTATGGTGAGTGTGGCATTATTTAACCAACGCTGAACCCTCTCTGTGCTCAGGCATTAATGAAGTGTACTTTCTAGCTGGGGAAGGCGGGTGATAAACTAGAGTCTTTATGAGTGAGTTACGTAACAAGGTCGGTGGTGGTAAATGGGCAGGGGCACAGACTCAACCTTGCGTCCTGGTGGGCGGAGGTCAGAACAGGCCTCAGTGAAAGTGCAGGTCACTCAGTCGTGTCTGACGTTTTGCCACCCCATGGACTGTACAGTCCATGGAATTCTCTAGGCCACAATACTGGAGTGGGTAGCCTTTCCCTTCTCTAGGGGCTCTTCCCAACCCAGGGATCAAACCCAGGTCTCCCACATTGCTCCAGCAGATCTTCCCGACCCAGGAGTCGAACTGGGATCATTTCAGGTGGCTTCTTTACCAACTGAGCTATCAGGGAAGCCCAGGAGGTGACATTTCAGCAGACTTTGAAAAGGAGGTGGGGGATTAGCCACTGGCACAGCTCAGGGAAGAGAATTTCAGTCAGAGGACACAGGCAGATGTAAAGGCAGCCAGTGCCATGACAGGTGTGTGGGCAGGTCATAGAGGGCCTTGCATGTTGGTGAAGATTTGGTTTTAGTCTGAGGGAAGATGAGAATTTTGGGATTTGAGCAGAGAAGGTATGTTGTCTGACTTGGCTTTAATGAGCTTGTCCTGACTGCACACTCTGAAGGCTGAGTGACTTTTACTATTTTGAAAAGAACAGCTGTGTCCCAACAGGAAAGCCTAAGGTTATGGGCACACAGCACCTCTTTTGCTGAAGAAGTTTCCAGTGGGAAAAAGAGCTCAGGTTTTCAGAAAGAATTGGAGCCAAGAAGAGTTGTTCTCTTCCATAAAACTGAAACAGCACCAGCATGTTTTACCATGAATTGAGTGTCCAAGGGCTGCATTTTACCCCATTGTGTCAAGGATAACTGGTCTTCTGAGAGTGATCCTAGTTCAGTGCTTCTGGCAGAAGGTCTCTCTGTGATCACAGGTGGTCATGGGGAGTAGGCTCCTAATTCAAGAGCCCGACCAGGGTCTGTGTTGGGAAACTGAGGCTAGGGGATCTGTCTGCTCTGTCACCCTAGAACTCTCATTCTCCAGTGCCGTGGGCTCTACCGTGACTTTTAGTAAGAGGCACTTGGAGTGGGCGCCATATTCCTCCTAGAAGGTTCCTTCTGTAAGGACCACATGGCCTCCATCTGTCCCTGCTGACACTGTATGTCTGGGGTTACACAGACTGCCAGTGAGTAACTGGGGTTACTCACACTGCCAGCGTGAGACCCGCCTTCTGGTGAAGGGGCTGGGCCAGTTCCCCTCCTGGGGGCACCAGGCACTGACACACCTGCATGCGTCTCTCCCTACAGTCAGTAGGTCTGCTGGTTTTAAGTGACAGCTTGGCTGTGCAAGGACTGCTGGGGTCCACAGTTGCTCCCACCCAGCTGGTTATTCTCCCTGCTCTTTCCTCCAGACAAACAGATCGACCTGAGCACAGTGGACCTGAAGAAGCTCCGAGTTAAAGAGCTAAAGAAGATCCTGGACGACTGGGGGGAGACGTGCAAAGGCTGTGCGGAAAAGTCTGACTACATCCGGAAGATTAATGAACTGATGCCTAAATATGCTCCCAAGGCAGCTAGTTCACGGACTGATTTGTAGTTGGCTCGATCCCTGCTGCTCCTGAGGGAGGAAACACTTCATTTGTGTCTACCCCAAACAGCCTTTTTGTAATTTATTTTTTAGGCAGACTCCTGACAAAGTCAGGTGTGAAGCCTGGAGCTTTCATGATGATGCTGGGTGTACAGCGTCCCCTTGGGGGAGATTCACTTTGTTCTGTTGCCCATTTACTCTAGGACTTCAGAGTATGTCTGGGATTTTTTTATTAAAGGAAGAAAATTTCTAGCTGTCCTTGAAGTATTAAAGTGAATACTGAAATAGGGTTTTACCCATGATGACGATTTCACCGGTTTATGCTTTCCGGTTTACAAAGAGTTTTCAGGTATATTCACATTTGTCCCTCAACCACCAGTCAATGCTGGGATGCCAGGACAGGGCAAGGGGCCTGTGGGGCTGTGCAAGAGTGGAGAGGTTCTCAGAGAGGAGGTGGGTCTTGATAACCCCCAGCCCATAGGGACTATCTAGAGAGGGGGCTGGGTTGCAAGCAAGACTGAGGTTTAATGCAGTTTTCTGCAATGATGACTTCAGTAACTGAGTAGTTCAGTACTGTCACATTTCTGAAGATACTCATGGCCTGGCTACCTCCATCAGTCACTGTCCAGATCTGGCCATCTACTTGCTCAACTCAGTTTGTGGTCCAGTGTCAACCCTAAGCCTCTGGTACCTAGTCGGAATTTTGCAAAACTGGCAGGAGTTGGTTTGTACAAAGAGCCAGAGGGAGGCTGTCTTTTGCCTTTGTTTACCTAAGATAAGCCTAACAGTTGGAAGTCCTGAAAGGATGTCCCTGGAGTCTGGCTTTTACTTGCTCTTTTGGGGGTTGGTGCGTGGGAAACCCAATGACCAGCATGAACTGTGACTCAGTGGACTGCTCCTCATGCCCTCAGAGACCACCACAAGGGGAGGACTAAGAAACTGCGTACATGCTCTGACCTCAGGTCACATCATTTGTGCGGTTCCTAAATTCAGGTTGCCAAGGTAGAGGGCCCTCAGCTGGCTATGGGGTCCACTAATGGCTGTGAGCAGCAGGCCCACAATTCTCATGTCTGAGAAACTTAAGAATGCACTTCTTAGGCCAGGTGCTCCCTACTTGGAGGAATTAGATGGGCTGTTATGATCAGACAAGCAAAGTTTTCTGAGCCCCTGAAAGGTGTTGAGAAATTGCATGGCTAGAACCAGAAATCTTAGTAGATGGAGCTGTTTCAACCTAGCAGCTGTGTTCTGGTGGCCTCTGTGTCCTCCAGGCTACACCAAACAGGGAAGACAGTCCAACTGCTACCAGAGGGTGATCCCCAAGGTTATCTTTAAAGGGGTTAACTCCTGGAAGCCGCCTAGAAGGAGACCTGGAACGTTAACAGGTGTTTCTTGTAAGACGTTAATCTAGTGCACCTGCGTTAGCTGCTGCAGGCTCTCCTCGCAAAGGCTTCTGGTCGTGGGAGGGCAGAAGACGCCCATGCGCTCTTCCCATGCCTCGGTTTCTGTGGCTTAAGTTGGGTCAGGTCCTGTGAAGCCTCCGGTTAACTCTCCATGGAAAATGAAAGTTGCCCTGAGGGGGCTTGGCACCCGAACAGGATTTCCCCTTCATGTCACCACCATGGAGGTGGATACGAGAGCACTGGCCAAGGAGAGGTAAGCATGGCAAACTGGGTAGCCGCTGAGTTCGGCCTTCTCTTTGCCCTTGGCTCCGTGACCCTTCCCTTACAGTCCTCAGTGTACTCGAATGCCCAAGCGGAGGGTGGGCCCCGTTGCTCTAAGGAGCCTGTTCCCACCCTAGAAACCATAGGTTTTGGATTTCTGTGCCCAGCCAGGGATCCAACAGGTCTCGCCGTCTTCTGAGTGCATAGCCATGATTCTCAAGGCCTTTCGGGCGGCTGCCACAAGTGAACATGAACGCAGGGGATACTGGAGATACGGGGTGTGGGTTTGGGTTGTTAATGCCGGACCCAGTCAGTAGATGCCAAGGCAGGGCTTGGGGGTGGTCACCCAAACCTAGTCCTGGGATTGGAATATCCCATAAAGTTCAAGGCCTGGCATACCCGCGCCTGCGAGGCCTCTGTCCCGCTCCAGAGCTCCACTTACTGTGGAGCCCCGAGCCTCGGCCACGCCATCCGCACGGTGGCGCCAGAGCTCACAGTGCGGGCGGGTTCGCCCCCTAGCCACAGGGTCACGTGGTACGGGGCGGCGCAGCCCGATGACGCACGCCCGGCGCTGCCTTCGCCCCGCCCTTCATGGGGTCACGTGGTAGGCCGGCGCAGCCTGATAACGCGGCGCCCAGGCCCTCAGCGCAGCTCCCGCCCCGCCCCGTCGCCGCGCCGAGTCCTTTTGTCCAAGATGGCGGCGCCGGGGGCGCTGCCTCCTCGGCCGCCGCCGCCGCCGCCGCTGTGAGGGGCCTGCGGGCCGCCCGCCCGCCAGCCGCGCCGGCGCCATGAAGAGGCAGAGCGAGCGAGACTCTAGCCCGAGCGGGCGCGGCTCGTCATCGTCGGCCAAACGGCCGCGGGAGCGCGAACGGGAGGCGGAGGCGGGCGGGCGGCGGGCGGCGCACAAGGCCTCGGGCGGCGCCAAGCACCCCGTTCCAACGCGGGCCCGCGACAAACCTCGCGGTAGCGGGGGCAGCGGCGGTGGGCATCGCGACGGCCGAGGCGCCGGGGACGCGAATCACCGTGCGAGCAGCGGCCGCTCCTCAGGCTCGGGCGCCGGCGGCGGGGGACGCGGCGGCAAGGCCTCAGGGGACCCAGGCGCTTCGGGCGCGTCGCCCCGCGCATCTCCACTACCGCCACCTCCGCCGCCGCCCGGGGCCGAGCCCACGGGTCCCGGCTCCTCAGCGGCTGCACCCGAGTACAAGACGCTGCTCATCAGCAGCCTGAGCCCCGCGCTGCCTGCCGAGCACCTCGAAGATCGGCTCTTCCACCAGTTCAAGCGCTTCGGCGAGATCAGCCTGCGCCTGTCGCACACGCCTGAGCTGGGCCGCGTGGCCTACGTGAACTTCCGGCACCCGCAGGACGCGCGTGAGGCCCGCCAGCACGCCCTGGCCCGCCAGCTACTGCTCTACGACCGTCCGCTCAAGGTGGAGCCCGTGTACCTGCGAGGCGGCGGCGGCGGCGGCGGGAGCAGCAGGCGAAGCAGCAGCAGCAGCGCCGCCGCCTCCACTCCGCCCCCGGGCCCACCCGCGCCCGCCGACCCGCTCGGCTACCTCCCGCTGCACGGCGGCTACCAGTACAAGCAGCGTTCACTGTCCCCGGTTGCCGCCCCTCCGCTGCGGGAGCCCCGCGCCCGCCACGCTGCCGCAGCCTTTGCTCTAGATGCGGCCGCGGCCGCCGCCGCCGTAGGCCTGTCCCGGGAGCGGGCCTTGGACTACTACGGGCTATACGACGACCGCGGGCGACCCTACGGCTACCCGGCCGTGTGCGAGGAGGACCTGATGCCCGAGGACGACCAGCGGGCCACGCGCAACCTCTTCATTGGGAATTTGGACCACAGCGTGTCAGAGGTGGAGCTGCGACGGGCTTTCGAGAAGTACGGCATCATTGAGGAGGTGGTCATCAAGAGACCCGCCCGTGGGCAGGGCGGTGCGTATGCCTTCCTCAAGTTCCAGAACCTAGACATGGCCCACCGGGCCAAGGTGGGCATGTCGGGTCGGGTGATAGGCCGCAATCCCATTAAGATAGGGTACGGCAAGGCCAACCCCACTACGCGCCTCTGGGTGGGTGGCTTGGGACCTAACACCTCACTGGCGGCTCTGGCCCGGGAGTTTGACCGTTTTGGGAGCATTCGGACCATTGATCATGTCAAGGGAGATAGCTTTGCCTACATCCAATACGAGAGCTTGGACGCAGCCCAGGCCGCCTGTGCTAAAATGAGGGGCTTTCCCTTGGGGGGTCCTGACCGCAGGCTGCGCGTGGATTTTGCCAAAGCAGAGGAGACTCGGTATCCCCAGCAGTACCAGCCCTCCCCCCTCCCTGTGCACTATGAGCTACTCCCCGACGGGTATACCCGGCACAGGAACCTGGATGCCGACCTGCGGGTGCGGGATAGGACCCCTCCACACCTCCTGTACTCAGATCGAGAGCGGACCTTTTTGGAAGGGGACTGGACCAGCCCCAGTAAAAGCTCTGACCGCCGAAACAGCCTCGAGGGCTACAGCCGCTCAGTGCGCAGCAGGAGTGGTGAGCGCTGGGGAGGAGATGGGGACCGGGGCCTGCCCAAGGCCTGGGAGGACAGGCGGAAGCGCCGGAGCCTCTCCAGTGATCGCGGAAGGGCCACCCACTCCCCTTATGAGGAGCGGAGCAGGACCAAGGGTGGTGGGCAGCCTACGGACCGAGGCTCCGACCGCACCCCGGAGCGTAGCCGCAAGGAAAACCATTCCAGTGAAGGGACCAAGGAGTCCGGCAGCAACTCCCTCAGCAACAGCCGACACGGGGCGGAGGAGCGGAGCCACCACCACCACCACGAGGCTCCCGACTCTTCCCACGGGAAGAAGACCCGAGAGAGCGAGCGCAATCATCGGACCACTGAGGCCGAGCCCAAGCCTCTGGAAGAGCCAAAACACGAGACCAAAAAGCTCAAGAATCTTTCAGAGTATGCCCAGACGCTGCAGCTGGGTTGGAACGGGCTTCTGGTGTTGAAAAACAGCTGCTTCCCGACATCTATGCACATCCTAGAGGGGGACCAGGGGGTGATCAGCAGTCTCCTCAAAGACCATACTTCCGGGAGTAAGCTGACCCAGCTGAAGATTGCCCAGCGCCTTCGCCTGGACCAACCCAAGCTCGATGAGGTCACACGACGCATCAAGCAGGGGAGCCCCAATGGCTACGCAGTGCTCCTGGCCACCCAGGCGACCCCCAGTGGGCCTGGCTCTGAGGGGATGCCTACGGTGGAGCCTGGCCTACAGAGGCGGCTTCTCAGGAACCTGGTCTCCTACTTGAAACAGAAGCAGGCTGCAGGGGTGATCAGCCTGCCAGTGGGTGGATCCAAGGGCAGAGACAGCACAGGCATGCTCTACGCCTTCCCGCCCTGTGACTTCTCACAGCAGTACCTCCAGTCAGCGCTGAGGACACTGGGCAAGCTAGAGGAGGAGCACATGGTGATAGTTATAGTGAGAGACACAGCCTAGCGCGAGCCTGGCTTTTCCAGCCTGTTTGTCACTGAAGCAGTTATTTTAAAATCTGACCACCGCTGCCCTGCACCCCCGGCCCATCCTACACCCTTGATTTGAATTCTCTGCTGGGTTACTCCATTTCGTTTGGTAGGGGACCAAAGTCCTATCTCCCCACCAAAAACTAAGTTCTTAGGTTTGGGTTTTTTGGGTTTTTTTTTTTTTACCGTGATGAGAAGGGACTCCTGTCATGTCTGCTTCTAGTGTATGAAATACTGTCTGCTGTGTTCTGTATTTTTTTATTTTTTGACTAACTGTATGGAAAATTGTCAGTAAAGCCTTTGTCAGAGGATGGATTTTTAATCCTGTTTAGAGTCCTGGTTTAATCACATGATTTTCTCGAAGGATGGAAGACTGTCCCCCGCTGCCTGCACACAGATGCCTTCCGGCATCTTTCCACTGCCGGCGTGTCTCCCAGCCCTGCTGCACTGGTGCCTGACAGCCCCCAGCTCGTGGGGCTGAGGCGGGGCTCCATTCACAGGGGTTTCTAATTTGGTCTGAGAGCAAGTGGGTTTCATTTCAGACCCTGCCATGCCAGCCTCCACAGAGCCCATTGCACAGGAAGGGGTTAAGCCGAAGTCTAGCTAGCCGCTGTGGTAGTTTTTGTGTTCCTGCCATGAACAGTGTGTGTGTCCGTGGGGTTGAACAAAGCACCTGGTTGGCAGGCGTTTCTGAAAGCAGGTAGACCTTAGTCGTGGTGTGGTGGTCATGGGAGGAGCAGTGCAGTATTGGGGTCTTGGTGCCTGGATGTGCCCAGCTTCCTCCTCTCGTTAGCCTCCCTTCTCCCCTTAATGCAGCAGCCCGGGGATACCCAGGTGGAGACAGCGCTCCTTCGGACTCCCAGGGGCACTGGTGGTCAGACGTTGGGGTGGAGGGTGGGAGGCCACTTTTCTTGGTTAATCCTTGAACTTTTCCCAGTGCTTGTGAATTCTGGCTTTTCTTATGATCGTTCAGGGCTGGTGTGGGCCTCTGCCTGGCCACTGGAGCAGAGTGAAGGACACGGGATCCATGGCCTGAAGAGTTTTTGACGGAAGACAGTGGGTTAGGAAGATGCTCTTATAAACTGACATAACTTCCTCAGGTGCAGGGTGGGCGCAGGTGCCTAGGGCCTCCTGCCCTGATACTGCTGAGGTGGGGACCACTGGGAAATGGGGTCCCTCTCTGGGGAAATGTCACAGTTGCTGAGGTGTCGGGCAAAAGCCATGCAGGCTGGGGAGGGAAAGATGGCTTGCAGACAGCCCTGAGTTCTCTGGCACGTGTCTCTACAGGCAGCATGGCCAGCGTGGCAGATGAAGCCCGCAGTGTCAGGGACCAGGGAGGGACATCAGTCACAGCAGTGGCCACCATAGGACAGCCCACTTTTTCGAAATGTTTGTGGCAGTTTAGATGGTCCAAAAGCTTCACTGTCAAGGCTGACGAGGAAGAGGCGCTCCAGGAAGGGAAATGAGCCCCCAGGAGACCAGAACCGCGGGTTCTGTTGACGTGCTGTCCCCTCTTTAGGTTTGATCCACTACCCTGGCTGCCGCGAGACAGCGCAGGTGACAGCAGAGATGTTTTGAGAGCAAGTTTGTGAGATGGAGGCTGGGGCTCACTGCGGACCTCAGAGAATACAGGCCTCTCTCTCCACAAGAACAGTGCAAGAGATGACTTTTTGAGACCTTAGAGATTTAAACGGGAAGGAAGGTGCCTGGGGAAGTACTGCTCCCTGGGCTTCAGCTGTTGCTAATGAACAAGCGCGTTCATAATGTGAAACACAGGAAGTGTTGAATGTGTGTTTATACTTGAGTTTCAGCCACATCTGCCAGGTATCTGAGCAAAGCAGTGTGGGATGCAGACAGGCAGTGGGAAGCACTGGAAGCCGGAGTGGCCTCATCGTGCCTAGAACAGGCGGTGGCGTTAGTCGTGTCCGACTCTGTGCGACCCCATGGACTGTAGCCTGCCAGGCTCCTCTGTCCCTGGGACTTCCCAGGCAAGAATACTGGAATGGGTAGCCATGCCATCCTCCGGGGGATCTTCCCGACCCAGGGATCTCCTGTACTGGTAGGCGCGTTCTTTACCACCAAGTCTTCAGGGTTAAAGCAGGTGAAATTGGGACAAATGCCCAGATCACAGGCCAGAGCCGCATTGCTGCCCTGTCTTTGGGCTGTTCTTTCGTAGAGCAGGTGGTCAGGACCCAGAGCACTACCTGGCTTTCCCCAAACAGAAACCTGCTATGAAGTCTGGTTGGAGAGGACACGTGAACCCGTGCCTTGTTCACCCTTTTTCAGGGATAGGTGCTCTCTGGCCCCAAATTGAACTAGTTTTCCTGCATTGTGATCATTCTCCGCCTCAGACTCTCAATTCTTTCCTTCCTTCCGCTTTTGTCTTTTAAACGGGAGGATAATTGCTTTACTACTGGCTTCTGCTGTGCAGCAGAACAAATCTGTCCTAAGTGTGTATGTGTGTGTGTATCCCCTCCCTCCGCCATCCCCACAGATTTAGGATGCTTCCCCCACAGGGAGAACGATTTAACTGCAGGCAACCAGTGCCTCTACCTGGGGTTCCTACCTGAGGTGTGGCTTAAAGGCAGAAACCAAGAGGAGGTGAAATTTGCCTCACTGGTCGTTTGGTACGTTCTGCATGTTTCTTCCTAAGGGACTGAGATCTTCGGCCTTGGCAGATAAGGAGGAGGGCTGATGTTTCTTTGCGCCCCCCCCGGGGCGCTTCCCTAAGGGCGTGTTGTCAGGTCGACCAGGATCCTGCTTTCTCACTGCAGGCCCCCGTCTCCACCCGAGAGACCTGTGGGTGGGTGCTCCCGAGGGCTGCTGGCGGAGTTCAGGGAGACCGGGGCTCGGCTGAGTTAATGACTAGAATAACAGTGCTTCTAGTGCTTCTTGACTTTTAGCCTTTTTTTCCTGTAATGCACCATCAGTCAGACCAGTCTACAGGTTAGGTGTTAGCAATCCATTTCAGCTGAGGCATGAAGCAGTTTACGAGCCGAGGCCTCTGCCCTCCCGAGGATCACGAGGTGCCTGGCGACACAGGCCCGCTTCGGTGTGTGAGCGCTCTGTGGTGTTCCGAAGCCCTGCGGGGATTTCTTTACCGGCCCCCAGTGAGGTTTAGCCGTCTCGTCTTGTTTACTTCACAGATTTGTCCTCTTATCTCAGCAAACGGAGAAAAATCTCTTAACAAATGCCTACAACAGAAACTGGGTAAACTTGGGGAGAGAGTAGGGTCTCCTACTTGTGGGAAAGAAGGGGATGAGGGGGTGAGTGAAGAAGTTAAGAGCGTTTGGTGCTTTACTTGGTGGGAACAGTTTAACCGCAAGGCCAGCTGTGAAGCCAGTGAATACCTGCTAACCCAGCCTCAGCTGCCCCCAAACTGCCAGGGTCTCTGCTGGTACTCCTTTAAGAAAACTAACGGTGATGGCCACCAGGCTTCCATTCCTTAGGTCCGTCAGCTCGTGGCTCACAGCATCCCAGGAGGGCCCCTAACACTCCGGCTCCCCCACACCGGAATCGGGATCTCGCTTCAGAGCCCAGGATACACGGCGGGGGCAGAGGGGCGGCACATGGTGGGTGGTGCCTTGAGGACCCCCTCTGCCCCATGCCAGCAGAGCAGGGCTAGGTGCTGACGAGGCTGCTTCTCTCCCCAGAGTGCTTTGGGCAGAGCGTGCGCTCACCCCGTCTCGGGCTGCCTCTCGGGGAGGCATCTTCTATGTTGCCTGGGCTAGAGCTGCAAGGTAAGGGACCCCACCCCACTTCAGTAAAAGAGAACAGGGAAAGGCCATAAACAAGCAAAGACAGACTTGTAGTTTTATTTTGTATTTTTTTTTTTTTAAATAAATACACTTTACATTAAAGAAAAAAGGCCTTTGATTTGTAATTTCCACATTGGGGAGAAAGGAAGAAAAAAAGATTTTTGAAAAACTGAATCACAAAGAAAAATAGAGGGAGTGAACTTATATCCTAAGCTCCCTCAACTCCACAAAACCAATATCCACAATGACCTTGCTGCCCCCAAGCCATGAAGGTCGGTGAACCCAGGCATTTACTCAGCAAACAGGCAGCGCCTCTCCCCACCTCTGGCACGAAGGAAAACAGATTAACCTGGCGGCATATGAGGCAACAAAACAGGTTAAAAAATCATATATTATATTTATAATAAAATATTCTTAATCCTTATCAATTTAAGAAACCACGATTTTCCTTTTCATTTAAATATGTGTGTAAAAATGCCTCTCTATTGTTCTTTAGACATCATTTTCTTTCATAGAAAATGAAGTGCAGGGACAGACCTGGTGGATATAAGTTCATACCCTCAGTTATAAATGCCTTTTTTTTTTTCTTTTTAAAGTTTTATAAAAAACTATTTCTTGTTCTTTAAGTAAAGAACATTATACAAAGAAAATATATTGTGAAATAACCCCAGAGACATGGTTTTTTTTTTTTTTTTTTTTCCCTTGAGGAAAGATACGTCCATCCTAGGAGAAGGGGAAAGCAGAGTAGGGCCTAACCCCTGTTGTCTTTTTGTGGTTATTGTTCTTAGAAGGACTCTCAGATTCCAGTGAGACTCTAAACCATAATTCTCTGAATGCAGGGCCAGGGCATGCAGTTCCTTAAGAGAGCCCTAGGAGAAAGGGAACGGAGGATGTTCTGAATTAATCTGACTCAGTTTCTCTCCTGCCAAGAATCTTCCACGTGGTGCTGACTCCTCACTCATTTAGAGATAAGATGATGTCATCTTCCAAATCAGAGTTGTCAGAGCTGTCGGCTGAAAGGTAAGGAGGAGAGAGACTAGATTACACACCAGGCTTCCAAGAAGAAGGCACCTGCATACACATTTATGCCTGAGCAAGGTTCATTACCAGGTTCCAGAAAGAAGAAAACACTCCAATTATCTCCTTGGAGCTGGCTCTGGAGACTATACTATTTTGGCAGTGGTGGTTACCCCTGGGGTCTCTTGCTTCCCTTTCAAAAGACTTGGCTCTGTGGTGCCATCTTGCTTCCTAGAGGTTCCTCCTGCCTGAAATTCAAGCCCTAGAGAGGCAGGCAAGCGCCCTCTGGAGCTCTTAACCCCTGGTGCTTCAAGTGGCTGCAAAGGGGGGTGAGTGACTGAGCCCAAGGGGTCCTTTGGCCTCTGGAGTCCCTGGGCAGAGGCTGCCAAGCCCCCAGGACCCCTAAAAAAGGCAGGCTGATCCCAGTCAAGGATGACATTCAACTCCTCAGCCACTCTGTTCTCAAAAGACATCATAAAGACACAGGTAGGCAACCTAGGATTCATAGGAATTTCTCAATAGAATCTGCAGGGAACGTATTTGTAAAAAGATACAGGCCAGAGTAAGCAGCACTATCAGAGAAGGGTGCCTAGAAGCTAGACCAGCAGGGAGTACGTGTGACACCTGACGGGTGGCACTGTGTCTCTGGCCCTCTGCTTGACCATCTGCCTACCAGGCAGTGAAGAGACCACTGAATCCCTCTGGAAGGCTCAAGGAAGAGGTGAAAGTAACAGAAAGAACCCTCAAAATTACACAGATGCACCGTGTGCCAGTACCTAGCTCTAATATTTACTGAGTGAAGGTAAAAAAAAGGTCTTCGTGCCCAGTTTGATTGCTTACAGCTCAGGAAGCTGTGGGACAATTTTAACAAGGTTTTCAGGGAAGCAGGCCAACAGGTCCTGAGCTGGACCCCTGCAAATGCCCACAGGCCCTGGGGTTCCCACGAGGAGAGGGACAGCCACTGATTCCAAAGAACCCCTCACTGGCCCTTTGCCAGGCACCTTAGAGCCTCCTCTGGGGGACAGCTGAGGGAGAAGGGCATGTCCCCAAACCTTCACTCGCTACAGTCTCCTTTAGGAAGACAACTGAACTGGACAAAGTAAAATGGAGAAAAGTGTGGCTGTGACACAATGAAATCCTGAAGGTGAGCAAAAGTGATGGCTGAGTGTTCCTGGCTCTGACAGGGCACAAGATGGCCTGACTTTACTGGTAAGGAGCGGGGAGGACAGGACAGAGACCAGACTACTATCGGACATGGCTAAACCACAAACTACTCCTCCGCAGCTTCCTTGCTCCAGGAGGAGATGTCAGCAGGGAAGCGGGTACCCAAGGACAGCACTGTGTCCTGGGCCCATGGCAGACCTTGGGAGAGCGCCCCGGTGTGTGATCTATGAACCCACAATGCCAGACCCACCTGCCTGAAGCTATCTTAACCATCAGCTGCAGAGCTATTAAGAATCTTAACTCATTACTGACCAGGAAATTTTTGCAGAAACTTGACGCCTGTAGCTGGTGATTTTTAGTTTGGCTGTCCAAAAATTATTTCTGTTATTCCACCAGGGAAGCACACCTATAAATCTTCTCCATCACCATTTTCACTTTCTCTATCAGAGTCAAATCACTAAGGTTTTTTGTCTTTGTTGGTCTAATATCCATGCTGTCTGAATCAAAACTATATTCTGAAGAACTATCATCTGAGACACTAGTATATATGTCACTTGGACAATCATAGAAACTATGTATACATTTTAACAGTAATAAATGTACGTTTATAATAAACAAGGCTGGGGGGGGGGGGCAGGGAACCTAATGGAGCAAAATGTGTATGATGATAATCCTAAGTTTTATAATGAACCCTTAATCAGTTTTTTTTTTTTTAAGTGTGGAGCATTTTAAAAGTCTTTATTGAATTTATTACAATATTGTTTCTGTTTATAGTTTGGTTTTTTGGCCACAAGGTATGTGGGGTCTTAGCTTCCTGACCTGGGATTGAACTCACACCCCTGCATTGGAAGTACGGAGCCCTACCTCTGGATCACCAGGGAAGTCCTATCCCTTGATTAGTTTCAAGATCTAGCAACTATGGATGGTGATGTTAATTGTATCCCTCTCTAAAAATGTATTTATATGTCTCCGGTCAATAATATGTCACATGTAAGGACTAAGTGTAGCTGGATGAGGAGAACACAACCTTCTTTAAGCAAGTGACTCTAGGTAGAAGGTCTGACAACCCTCAGGGGTCAGGCACCGATCTCCCCCATCGTGGGCAGGTGACAGGACTTCTTTTTCTAGCTTCCTCAGCCTTTGCTCACCCTCCAGAACAGGAGAGTAGGGCACACACTTGGCACAAGCCATCTCGATGTCACCACAATTCTAGAGCCCAGCTTGTCATCTGTAATGGCATTTTCACGTTATAAACACTCCCACCAAGTTAAAGTAACATTCTCTGATTGACTCAGGGTTTTCCAGATTACCTCTTGGACTTGAAAGAAGGAATTTCCTAGAATGAACAGTAAAACGGTAAAAGAAGCAGGAATTTTACAGACCAAATGAAAATGTTATATTAACTGAAAATGGAAAAAGATTAGTGATACTCTTAGGTCAGTCAGGGGTACCAGCTGTTCCCCTGACTACCTAATTTTAACTGAAGGGAAACAAATCAGTAAAACTTTCCTTTTTATTCACATCAATATTGTCATTTTTCCCTTGCTCCTTAGTCCCTCTTATCTAGCACTCTGACCATCACTAGGGAAGAGAAGTCTTCCTTCACCGAATCACCTCAACTTCCAAGTATGAAAAAATGGAAGTTGGCAAACAGCAGATGGGCAGATAGATACAAGGTACACCCTCCCAGCCCCATAAAGCGTCCTCAAAGTACAGCTTGGCCAAGAGGACTTAATGTAAGAAAGACAGTCTCCTTTCAGTCAACTGCCTTCAATCCTAAGAGCTAGATGTGTAAGATCCCAAAGAAAACAGATTCAGGTCACTGTGGAATAGGAGACTCACTCACACACACACAACCCCTCACACCTTATACACACTCCCTATCACCCCAGCACCAAACACCAATGACTATAAGGACCAAACGCCTACTATGACGAGGCCACATTGGTTGGGTTGGACCAGCACGGTTGTCTGACGGTGTAGATGTTCTGTGCCTGCGCTGCACACCACTGTAACGAGCACCTGCAGTGTGGACATGGAACGAGGGACTGGGCATCCTAATGGCCTAGGTGCTTACTGGCCACCTGATACCTACCATGGCTGTGAGAATGCCCGTGCGCTGTGTGGAAAGTGGCTGGCTGGCACAGGGTTACGCCCAGGTAGGCAGGGCAGCACTGGGAAGAGCCAGGACCACAGCAAGCACGAGTGCGTTCCCAGTGACACACGTCACCAGTGACGCTGCCAAACATGTCCTCTTAAAACACGGGTACAGCTGCAGAGCTCGCAGACCCCTCAGGGTCCATTAGTATACTCAGGGGACAGTCTGACCCCAGAGACAGAACTGTTCTAAGGGGGAAGGACAAGAAAAACTGGAGTGTGTTCTTTAAAACTTAGAAAGAGGGGCAGGGGGAGGAGGAACAAAACAAGCCAAAAAGAACATTTGTCCCCCAGCCTTTAAGAGGGAGTAGGCAAAAGCACAAAGTAGGCATTCCAACGCGCAAGACGGCTTTTATTTCCCGCAGCTTTGGGACGGAGTAGGTACAAGCTCCCTGTGAGCAGCTGCAATCGACAACCTAGCTCTAACCTCTCGGGAGAACTCCACTTTCAGCCTTCCAGGCTAAGGCTCATCCTCTGAAACAGGTCAACAAACTCCAGCTCATGGGCCAAACCAAGCCCATCAGCTACTTCTAGAACAGAGCCACAGCGTTAATTTACACCTTGTCTCTGGCTGCGCTCTCACTGCAATAGCAGAGAGGAGGAGAGAACGGCCCACAAAACCTAAATGATTTACTGTCCAGACTTTACAGAAAGTGCCAACCCTTGTTTTAAAGAGATAAGAGACAACTGGTGCCAGATGTCACGACAGGAACACAGCGGAACAGAGACATGAAAGGATTTTTCCTCAAGGGCCTGGGCGGCGACTCGTTCCGGGCACAGAACCCCAGTGCGGCTGCCCTTGGGGCTGGGTGGGCACAGGGAAGGGCCCGTCCCCTGGGTGCCCAGGCTCATAGTTAGCCCCAGACTTACTGTCCCCCAGGATCAGTTCCACTTCCTCATCTGCATCTGAGTCTTCGTCCTCCGCGTCCTCCCCCTCCTCCAGGAGGTTCGCCAGCTCCTCATCAGAGGGCGAGAAGTCATTGTCCCCATCCTCCCCCGCGTTCTCGTTGTTGTCGTCCTCCTCGAGCTCTGCCTCCAGCAGCTGGTCTGTGTCCAGCTCGTCCAGATCATCAGTGTCGTCGTCGTCTTCGTCGTCGTCTTCTTCCTCCTGCTCTTCCTCTTCCTGGTAAGAAAGCATGAGGTCCGTTAGCCAAGACACCAAGACCCAGTCCACCTCGGCCACACAGGGAGTCTCTCCCCTGCTTCCCAAAGGGCAGCGGTGGGAACAAGCAGTAGCGAGCGCGGTGATCCAGGTTTCAGCACAGGCCTCATGGGCCAGCGAGACCCGTCAGTGATGGCTGAGACAGGCACACACGTGTCCCCCAAGGCCCCAAGCGCTCCCTCAGGCAAGGATGGCCACCCACAAAGGCAGTACTCGTCACGCAGCCCTTCTCCAAGGAGATGGATAACACACTCCACAGAGGTCTCTGCCGTCAATATTCTATGTTTCTAACTAATAATAAACCCAAAGAGGCTCTTCTCTCTCTTGCATCAACCAAATCAAATGAAATCAGCTGAGGTACTGGAATAAAAGCTTCTACCTGGAATCTAAAAAGCAATGCTTAATAAAACAAGACAAATACAGTTGCGTCACTGGCTCCTAAGCCCTTTCAATCCTTGTCCTCGATCTTTCATAATCACAGATAAACCGTGGGTAAACCTCTGACACCGCTATCACAAGCATCCCATGGTCTGAATAGTCAACAAAATAGACTTTTACCATGTATATAACACTTAGATACCGTATTTTCTGTTACAAGCCACATACTAACCCCCAGTATGCAAGAGAAACAGTCCATACTTCGTTCTTAAGAGATCTTCCCAAAGGTAAGAAGATACCAGAAAACTAATGAAATGCTTGGCCCTAGATACCCTGGGCTTTGGAAATGATACACTTTGGCATCTGCCGCATTTCAGTTTTGCACCAAAATCCAAACTGTTTCCCTTCAACCAAGAGGACACAAAGACACCTCTGCTTTCCGAGGGATGGCAGCTGTTCCCAACATTCAATCACTAATCCTGCTGCTCAAACATCAACTGTGAGCACTGCCCGCAGCTACAGGATGCTAATTCCTGCAGTAATAAAATACAAGATTCACTGAACTGGAGCCTAATGAAAGGCACGACAGAACAAGCCATACACAGCAGAAAAAGTATTTTTAAAACATGGGTGAAAGTGCCGCTTCATGCCAATCACTTAAAAACCAAGCACACAACTCATCCAGCCACTGCTGCTCATGAGCTGTCGTGTGAACCAGGCTCACATCAGCACAGCGGCTCTGCTCTACGAACCTTTGATAACTGGACCCACCATTGAGAGACTTTTTGATTTGCTGTTTGGCCACTGATTGAGACTTTTCAACAATTTCTGGCAGCTATATGGGAAAAACTTTCAATACCCAGTCCAGTATTCCTGATGCCTGTACAAGTACGTTCCATACCAGAGTTTGTGTGTGTGTGTGAACAGAACCCAGGACGACCTGCAACCCTTGCTGAACAGCCTCGCCACACATCACCTACATGTGAACAGCTACTGAGTGTTTATCCACTGGAAATGAACCGACAGTGCTTGGAGGCAGTAAAAATAAACTGTCGCACAGACACGCTTCTGGCCCCAAGCACATCAGCTCATACAAATAACTGCGAAAGGAGAGAAGGGTCAAAACTCAGGGAACTAATTCAAAGTGTTCACCAGATTACAAACTCTCGCACCTCTTTTTCCAGGCATGTTTTCAGGGCCTTGGCCAAAATTATTCTAATTCATCAATAAAGTACCACAGTTAAAAACAAGTACATTAAAAAAAAGAGTATCCAGGGCCCTGTTTCTTAGGCTCTGGAACAGAAGATATGTATGTTATTCCACATGCAGATAGTACTATTTTTGATTCAGAAGTGAATACGTAGTGAATGATACACACACTCGTCCCTGTATTCAGAGTACATGACAGGAAAAGACACCCAGGCTTTGGGATCCAACGAGCATGGGTTAGAATCCTGGCTCTGCCAATTATGTGTTGTATGAACTTGGGCAATTTATATAAACTTTAAGTGTCTCAGGATGGCATAACTTTTAAAGACCCGCAGTTGAGTAAATAAAAGGGTAAACTGTTCACACAGGCATCGGTTATCCAGCAAATTTAAAGAAGATCAATCTTCATTTCTAAAAACATCAAAGCTCAGCTGATCCAGGAGAACTAAGAAAAAGCTCCAAAATCAAGAGCAAATCTAGAAAATAGGTCAACCAGTCTATTCACCATTCCAGATTCTTCCAGGGGCCTACAAACCCAACCTTTAATCTTGTAGCAGAATAATCTGTATTTCTTCATCCCAGAAGGCCATGACAATGTATGTGACCACAACAGAAAAAGGGAAATAAACAGGAAGGAGAAATCTACCAGAACCTCCAAACACATCACTTAGTCATTTATACTCTGGATTTAATGGCCAATGCTTTAACATGTATTTTGTTATACGTGGATATGACCATCAGCTCACTTTCTAACTTTTAAATCTGAAATCTGGAGCATGAAACAGAAGCTCACAAGATCTATTCAAAATGCTGTGGTAAAATCTAATCCTGTGGTTGAACCCAAAAGAGAGTTGAGGAAGCAATTTTAAGAGCATTCTTGCAGGTTTCAGTACCTGCTTTGTAAAATGAGGCCCTCACCTTCGTATCTACAGAACAAAGCTTCCACTAATTGAGTGGCCAAAAAGTGATCCAAAAATTATTACTTAATGAAAGAAGCAACTTGCCAGAATCCTGACTCAACTCCAGCCACATTCAGATCAAAGAGTATTGTTTTAATTCCCTAAAACCTCTCTTTCAGGGCGTAGAAACATGAATTCAGAGCCAGGCTGTTTTAAACTAATAAATTCTACAGAAAGAATTTCAAAGCTCATCCCTTCTGGGTTCCATCTTAAGTCAATTTCATGGTTACCCAAAAGCCCCAAACCCCTGCAGATAAACCAACCCGCTCCCCTCTCCTGTTCAGGGAACAGATCAACTGGTGTGCAATCCCTCAGGTGCCCTCTCCAGCCAAGCATGGGTGTTTCCTGACTCAACCCTCGTGTGAGGAAGAAGCCAGCCTTCCTTCCTGTTGCTGACCTCAGTCCAGCCCAGGTCCTTATTACCACACCGCACCTTTCTCATGCCCACTCCACTCACAACCACCCTCACGTCTGTCTGCACTAGCTTCTCATCTCTGAAGAGATTCGGCTTCCCCAAGGCTAAACTTCGCAGTCCACACAGGCTTCAAACTCCTTCCACCTAGACTTTTGAAAAAGGTGACCTGAACCCGCCCTCCTGGCCTCCAGGTCCTCAACTTGCTCACTCATCCGCTCCTTCAGCCTTCTATTCCTCTAACACTTGACAGTCCGGCTTCTGCCCATAGCACTCCACGGGAGATGGTATGTGCCCTGGAGCCAGGCTGCTCCGAAGAATCCAAACTACTGGCACTGTGTTGACTGTGGGCAATCAACTTAGCCACACAGGGTTGTTGGGGGCGGGGGGGAGCGATATATGTATGTAACCTCCTTGGAAAGCGCCTGGCATATACTAAGTGGTCAGTAAGCCTGTTGCTCCATTATAGTAACTAGAATCTTCCTAAAGGAACACAAAAGCCTGAACGGCCAACCACGGGGCTTCTCTACAGTGACTAACCCTGACCAATCCTGGCCTCTGCACTGGGCTGCCAATCTTGACCTCATCCTGACCAGATCTCCTAGGCATAAAGGTTCCTACAACTTTAAGTCAAATCCTGAAACTCTCATTAGATAGCTCTACCCATCTGTACCACAGAAACTGACTTCTAAAACTGAACTCAAAGCACCTTCTAAATCTAGCCCCTTTTCCATACCTCTTCCGGTAACTAGATGAAATCTCAAACAGCTGTCCCCCTGCACAGCTTAACACCCAGTGAACTACCATTGCCCTCACACAGGGGTGCCCAACACTCCTCTCGTTGCACTCACCTACTGCATTCTCCCCGCTCCTGTCTACCTCCAGTCTCTCTAAATCTCTGTGGTCTTATCCCTTCCCAGAGTGAAAAAACCAGGATCGCTCCATAATGCTGCCCAGGCTGCAGAATTACAACAGAAGCAGTGATTACTAAACAGTCATTTAATGCCAACTTCTCTAAATACATCTTCATTTCTTGTCACATAACCTGATTTAATTACACTAGTGCTTCCTACTCATGTATGCCCATCAGAATGCGTATTTCAGGGACTGGGAAAGTTCTCCAAAGTAAACATGGCCTCAACTCCACCCAGCGTCCAGGCTGACAGAACCAATCTTTACAAACGAGGCCTCCACAGGAGGATTTGGGAAAGGTGCCCAGGAATTGTGGTGTCGCCATAAGGAAGAACCACTTGACAAAATGGATCTAAGTTGACCTCTGGTTCTAGGTCGCGCTTTTCTGTAGTAACATATCCTACCCAAAACCCCTAATGACAGAACCAAAAAGGTGAATACAGGCATACCTTGTTTTCCTGCAATTATGCTGTGGTTTCTTCGTGTTTTAAAACAAATTGCTGGTTTGAAGCAACCCTTTGTCAAGCAAATCTATCACCACTATTTTTTTCTAACAGCATTTGCGCACTTCATGTCTCGTGCCACATTTTGTAAATCTCAGAATTTCTAACTTTTTCATTTTTATTATATTGGTTATAGAGATCTGTCATCAGTGATCTTTGAAGTTACAACTACGACTCACTGAAGGCTCAGATCATGGTTAGCATTTTTTGCCAATAAAATAAGCTATGTACACTGTTTTTTTTAGACACAGTGCACACTATTAATAGACATAGAACAGTGTAAACATAACATTTATATGCCCTGGGAAACCAAAAAACCTCACTTAACTGTGATATTGCACCACCGGCTTTAATGCAGGAGTATGGGCGTGAACCCACAGTGTCTCCACGGTATTCCTCCACAGGTACCAACACCTACCTGCCCTCCTCCTCTCAAGCTGTCTTCTTGCTCTCTAGGACTTAGTATGGGTTTTTAATTAGTGCAGCATTTGTTTCTACACCATTCAACATTCTTCTTAAATAGATGTCTATTTTCAAGAGAAATAGCTTTTAGCCTATACTGCCTTCAAAAATATAACCAATCTCTTAAAAAACCAAATCTCTGGTCCTACTTTTAAAACCGTTTATGTAAAAACTAGGATTGCTTTTTTAAAAATATAGTTAAAACCTAAGCCTACTGTCCTGAAATGGCAACATGTCATATTTGCAAAATTTAAACTCCTGCTTCTACTTCTGACACTTGTTCTTGGTGTTAACAATCTTTAAAAGCTATAGATTCACTTCAGGATCATAAAACGCTTGTGTTTTTCTCTCCTCACCAGCAGAATCTAATTCACCTACATTTGAAATTTCTTAGGGTGGGCAGGGGGAGCTTTTCAGGAACCCCAACCAAGCTTACAGCCCGTGTGTAATCAGTAAAGACTCTCACCACCCGCTTCTAGGCAGTGGAGAGCACAAAGGAGGCACAGCTCACAGTGCGCCCCAGATTCCAGAACGCAGTGGAGAAAAGAAAGTAGTGTTCCCTTGTTTTGTTAAAGAAATTTAAGATTAACTATAATTCGTTGAAATGTATTGGCTTTTCAAAATCTATGAACAAATGATCAATTCTAATGCTTGGTTTTATAATTTTCCTGAAAGCCAACATCAAAGTTGACAGAATTGATTAAAACAAAAAAACCACACATACCAAAATTGGATAATATGAGTTTTAGTAAGTGAGTAGCTTATCTGCTTTCATCAAATGCCTGAAGACTGGCAAACTAGCAGCCTCAGGAATCAAACATTTACATGTTTTAATTCAGCAACACAGTGGTACAGTTCATCCTTTGTTAATCTCCAAGCTGATTTAAACATAAAGGCAAAAGACAACCATTTTTGATATGTAAATTATATCAATAAAGCTTTTTCAATCAATAAAAACCATTTGTATAGGCACCTTATGCTGGCCCATCTCAGCACGTGGCAGCCGACCATTCAGGCTTTTAAGTTTATTTTGCTAAGGTGAAAAGGCAAATTCAAAGGTTCCAGTCACAGGTGCCTGCACCCCTGAGCCATGTAAGTCATACCTGGAACATCTGAGAAGACCTAAGAGTAGATATCTGGACTAGGACAAAATTTTGAATAGCAAATGACATATGAAAATGAAGTCTCCAGTTTTAAAATCAGATGAAACAAAGGAAAATGAGTTAAAAAAAAAAATCAACCTGATACATGGAAGAGGTGATGAGAAGAAATCTGAACACCTTAAGTGTTCCTCTGTGGTGATCTCTGGCTTCCACACCCTGCCACCTAAGATTCGCTTCTCATCTGTCACCCCACCTCTGCCAGAAGAGTGAGGCCAGTCCCAGGAACAGCCCCCCAGCATCCGTAATACCTAGCTTCTCTTTTCTTGACCATCTCCTCAAACACAGACACCAGGAATCACCCACCTGAAAGCTCCTAAAGAAGACTGTTGCCCACTGCTTTGTAAACTGCAAGGACGTGGAAGAGCAGGAATAATGGTATTGGTAAGTAACCAGATAAACCCAGCTTTTGCTGCACATTTACAGTTCAACATGTAAAATTCAGGAAGCTTGAGACAAAACTGTTATCTGTAGTGATCTACAGTGATGGGGTAGTGATGAATGAACAAGAACGTTAGTCTGCAGCCACCTGTGCCAACAGGTGTACTAACACACCAACTACAGCTTGACACCAACACCTTCTGTACCTACTCAAGAATAAGCTACATCCTGACCCATGATAGCTGTAGTGGAAAAGAACATGCACTAGAGAAGGTGGTGTCTAAGAAGCAAAAGGCCACAAGAATAAAAGACCAGTCACTATTAAAACCCTGACTCAAAGCAACCACACAACATGAAGAGCATCTAATACCACTTGCAAGCTCTGGTACCAAGAAATACCAGCAACACGTCCAAGTTAAATACTGCTGCAGTCAAGAAAACATGAAGATCCGTGTCACAAATAAACCCAAGGTCTCAAGTATCCATGTGAAGACCTCTCCCTTTCACCCAGATCTCATAACTGAGGTTTAAACACTGTGGGACCCTCTCATCCATGACACCAAGGACAGGCATGAAGCCCAGAAAGCATTACCAGAAACCTTTCTATTATAGGGATTTCCTGGCTGCATTTGGTGAAGTGGTTTAAACTCTGGAGCCTAATCGTCCTTTAAAATAAATTCACCATTTAAGAGCCAGAAGCCTGAAGTGGTCACTCCACCTTAACAAGTAAAAAGTTGAACAGATTAAAAAAATCAGTAAGTCTCACATTTGACAAAGAAGTGGGGTGACAGGGCAAACCACTGCCCCTAAAATCGGAGGGACCAACATGCAAATACAGAGAATTACAACTTGCCACAGCACAGACCCAGAAACACAAACATCCATAGGAACCAGTGCGAAGGTAGGAAAACCTGAACTAAAAATGACCAATGGCTAAAGACAGGTCTGAGCAATGAAAGATAGTATATGGGTTTTACCTCCAGAAGCTTGACCTGGTTCTCAGGGTGAATGTTAGAGAAAAATTCCCTTGTGCCTCTGGCAGGGGGAAGGGGAAAAATAACATGAAATGCATCAGAATTCTGTTCTTCCTAAGGAGGGCTGCCCTCAGGAGAAACTATCTAACCAGACCCTGATCTATTGGGGAAAGGGAAATACCCAATTCCAGCCCATTCCAGCCATCTGTACTACTGAAACAAAGCGGAAGAAACAGATGTGTAAAGTTCACCGTACTGAGGTAGAGACTCATTAAAAGACTAGTTATAAGACCATAAACTGCTTTCCTTCCTCCACATATTACCACCACATTACTAAAGGCCAACAACAGTTTTTTTTTATCCAGCACATCATGTCCAACTGTCAAGAAAAATTATTAAGACATACTAAAAGAAAAAAAAAGTTTAAACAGACAATGTAATAAGCATCAGAAACAGCTTCAGATATGGGAGGGATTAATAGACCAGGAATTTAAAACATCTATGGTTAAGAAACTAAGGGTTCGCTAATAGATGAAGTAGACAGCATGCAACAAGAGATGCACAACAGAAGCAGAGAATGGCAATTCTAAGAAAGAACCAAAAAGAAATGCCAGAAATCAAGAAAACCGTGACAGAAGTGAAGAATGCCTTTGATGGGCTTTATTAGTGGATGGACACTGTTAAGGAAAGAATCTCGGAGCATCAGGATATCTCAAGAGACAACACCAAAACTCAAAAGGAAAGAGAACAAAGTGAAAAATGCTGAACAGAATATCCAGTAACAACTGTGGGATAACCAGAAAAGGCATGATGGGGAAACGGTGTCTTTATTTTTCTGGGCTCCAAAATCACTGCGGATGGTGACTGCAGCCATGAAATTAAAAGACTCTTGCTCCTTAGAAGGAAAGTTACGACCAACCTAGATAGCATATTGAAAAGCAGAGACATTACTTTGCCAACAAAGGTCCGTCTAGTCAAGGATATGGTTTTTCCTGTGGTCATGTATGGATGTGAGAGTTGGACTATAAAGAAAGCTGAGTGCCGAAGAATTGATGCTTTTGAACTGTGGTGTTGGAGAAGACTCTTGAGAGTCCCTTGGACTGCAAGAAGATCCAACCAGTCCATCCTAAAGATCAGTCCTGGGTGTTCATTGGAAGGACTGATGTTGAAGCTGAAACTCCAATACTTTGGCCACCTGACGCGGAGAGCTGACTCATTTGAAAAGACCCTGATTCTGGGAAAGATTGAGGGCAGGAGGAGAAGGGGATGACAGAGGATGAGATGGCTGGATGGCATCACCGACTCAAATGGACGTGAGTCTGAGTGAACTCTGGGAGTTGGTGATGGACAGGGAGGCCTGGCGTACTGTGGTTCATGGGGTCGCAGAGTCGGACACGACTGAGCAACTGAACTGAACTGAACTGAACTGAACAGGTAATGAGAATTCTAGGAGAAGAAAAAAAGGAACAGAAGAAATGCTTGAAATAATGACTAAAAATGCCCCCAAATTAATGGTGGCCAGAAACCAAACCAAAGATCCAGGAAGCTCTGAAGAGACTAAATGCCCCCAAACCCCACACCTAGTCACATCATTTTTAAATTAGAAAAAAATCAAAAAAAAATAAATAAATAAATTACAGAAAATCAAAGAAAATATCCTGAAATAAGCCAGAGACAAAAAACACCTTACCTATAAAGGAACAAAAAGTTACATCCCACATCTCCTCAAAAACCATGAAAGCAAGAGTAGAGTGGAAAAGAATATTAAACATGTTTAGAGACCAAAACCACCAACCTATAACTTCATAACCAGTAAAGGTGTGCTTCATAAGAGGAGTTACTTTTTCAGATAAACAAAAACTGAGAAATTGTTGCCAGTAAACTTGTTTTGCAATAAATGTTAAAAGAAAGTTTTCTGAGAGAAGGAAGATTAGGTTAAAAACTCTGGAGGAAGAGCACTGGAAAAGGAATAAGTGAAGGTAGAATAAACAATTTTCGTAACTGATCTTCATTCAAATTAACAGTAGTTTGTTCAAAATAGTAATACCAACAATGTATTCAATTATGCATGCTTCTATGTAAGTGAAATGAATGACAGCAATGAAACAAGGGACAGGAGAAAAGAATTAGGACTGTGTGTTTTGTTATCCTAAGTTACTTGCACTATTCATGAAGAGCTACGGTGTTATTTGAAAGGAGACTTGGATTACCTGTAAATATAATCTTACAACCTCTAGGGTAACCACTAAAGAAAATGGTAAAAAAAAAAAAAAAAAAAAAAAAGAAAAGAAAGTATAACTAACATGCTAATAAAGAAGAGAGAGGAATCCTATGAAATACTCAGTGAAAACCACAAAAAGGAATCCCTGGCAGTCCAGTGGTTAGGACTCTGTGCTTTCACTGCTGTGAGCTCGACCCCCTGGTTGGGAACCTAGGATTCCACATGCCATGTGAAAACAAAGAAAGGAAAGGAGCAGGGGAGGAGGGAAGGCAGGCAGGCAAGAAAGCTTAGAGTTATCAGAGACAAAGCAAGGCATTATATGGGATGTAATATTTGCACAGCAAAACGTACCATAAACAAAAAGGCAACTTACAGACCTGGAGGAAATATTTGCAAGCAATGTGACCAAATGTTTCCAAAATATACAAAACAGCTCATACAGCTCAATATCAAAAAAACAACCCAAGGTGAGCAGAACACCGTAATAGACATTTCTTCAAAGACATACAGATGGCCAAAAGGCACATAAAAAGATGCTTAACATCAAGTATTAGAGAAATGCAAACCAAAACTACAATGAGATATCACCTCACACGGCCATCATCAAGAAGTCTACAAATAATAAATGCTAAGTGAGGAGGGTGTAGAGAAAAGGAAACCCTCAACACTGCTGGTAGGAGCGTAAACTGGTGCAGCCACTAGGAAAACAGCATGGGAGTTCCTTTAAAAACGAATAACTGAGTTACCATATGATCTACCTATCCCACTCCTGGGCATATATCCTGAAAAGATGAAAATTCTAATTAAAAAAAAATACATGTGCCCCAGTGTTCACTCGTAGCAGCACTATAGCCAAGACATAGAAGCAACCTGTATATACAGTATATATACTATAATATATAATTATATATAATAAATTATATAAACAATACATATACCACTAAATATATAAACATAAAATATAATACATATACCACTAAACATCACTGAATCACTTTGTTGTCCGCCTGAAACTAACACAACTTTATGAATCAACTATATTTCAATTAAAAAAAAGAAAACAATCCAAGAACTAAATTGCTTTTCACTCAAAAAAAACTTAAACCATACTTTTTGATTATTCAACTAAAGGAATAAAAGTCTAAATTAATATTTTAAGTATATAGTGAGACAACTACATATCTATTAAAAAGGCCAAAATGGAAAACACTAACCATACTTCATACAGGTGAGCACATGGAGCAACAGGAACTCTCATTCACTGAAGGCAGAAATGTAAAATGGTACAGCCGCTTTGGTAGATAGTTTGGAAGTTTTTATAAAACTAAACGTACTTTTTATCATACAATCCAGAAATAGCACTCCTTGGTGTTTACACAAAGCAGTTGAAAACAGCTGTCTACATAAAACCTGCGCGTGGTGCACAAGGGCTGATTTGTTGCTGCTGTTGAGGTGCAGTTATATAAGAGCTCTATTTTGAAGTGCCAAAACTTTACTCAAATTATGCCAGATAGGCTGTGATACCAAACAATGGAATATTATTCAGCATTAAAATGAAATGAGGTACTAAGTCATGAGAAGATATGAAACAAACTTAAGTGCATATTACTCACTGAAAGAAGCCAAGCTGAAAAGGCTACATACTGTATGATTCAACTATAAGACACTCTGGAAAAGGCAAAGCTATGGAGACAGTAAAAAGATCAGCGGTTGTCAGGGGCTGGGGAAGGGAGCGATCAGTCAGTGGAGCACAGGATTTTTGGAGCAGTGAAACTACTCTGTACACAGTACAATGGGGATAGCATCGTCACACCTTCATCCTAACCACAAAACGTCCTCACCAAGATTGCACGTTAATGTAATCTATGGACTCTGGGTGATAATGATGTGTGGAAGTAGGTTCACCAGCTGTAACAAATGTACCACTGTGGTGTGGGATGCTGTTAATGGAGGAGGCTATGCACACAGCAACAGGGTATTTATGGGAAAACTCTGGACCTTCTGCTCAGTTTTGCTGTGAACCCAAAACTGCTCTAAAAACTAAACTCTATCCAAGAAAAAACAAAACTTTTGTACTAAGGATGTCATTTTCAGTAAAGTGCTTTATAAAGTAACATTTCCATGGTATCCAAGAAGGATCCTGACTCTCTTCATCTGTGTGTGAGGAGAGGGGCAGACGGAGCTGGGAAACCGCCCCTATCAGGGCCTCCCGCAGAGGGGAGCGCTGGTGCCTCTGGGTCAAGAAGCAAGGCCTGCAGAAGGCTCTGCCCTGATCTCACAGTGACCGCTAACCCCAACACATGCAAGTCTCCTTCTCCTCGCTCTATTCAGAAACACGCTTCTTGAGATTGTGAATTATCTCTAAGCTCTAATAAAATGTATACTTAGCCAAGTTGGAACATTCTACCAGAGACAGTGGAGACTAGACAGCACACACAGAGACTGTAAGGTAAGTCTGTTTGAGCTTGTTGACCCCAGGTGACAAGGTTTACTCAAGAGGTTCATAACCTATAAAGCCCAATAGTGGAACACACACCTAAATCTCAAACTGGCACAACAAATCACCCTTGCTTAGTCAGTGCTAAGCCCTGTCAGAAAAAAAAAACATGAGTCATGAGCCCATAGTGTCCGACTTGCATCAAAAAAAAAAAAAAAATACTCATAAAATTACCACTTTCAAAAATTTTACTCTTAAAAATTATTTTAAATCTGAAGTACAAGCTGCTGGGGAAGGATGCCAACAGAAAGCTATTCCATGAGCCCTAAGCTCATTGAGTGGCATTTACCAAAGAACCAGGGAGGGATGAGGATGAGAGCAAGGGCAGAGCAAACAGAAGGAAGTGTGTGTCCTCTTGTCCTGTGGTGGCCTCTGCCCTCACTCGGGGCACCTGTGTGGCCTTTAAAGAGGATACAGAGCACCAAGACCAAACACCACCGCAGTGGAAGAAAAAACGGAAATGAATCCAAGATCTGGAAAAAAGACATTTTATCTATTTTGTTATCTACAACAAAAAAGTAAAACTCCACTCATTTTCAACTTTATATCACTCAACAATAAATATTTCTCAGATTTGTCTGAAGAATCAGGCCAAGAAAAAGAATGTAGTGTGAGCCTAGTAGACAACAAAGAGCTGCTGAAAGTCAGTAGTTTGAGAAACTCTTCTTAAATGGCATCAACTGACATTCTGCACAGATAAGCACCCAGCATAACATGACCATAAATTAAAATCCCCTATAAAAAAGGAAAAGCTAAGATTCTGTGCGACATGATGCCATCTACCCACATTTTACACGTTTAATTTCTCAAAAACATCACTATTTCCTATCTGCAAGCTCCTTTTAAACTCTGAAAACAGGTTATGGCATAGAACTGAGAAAATGCAAACCAGAACTTTACAGAGGTTAAGCCATTTCCGCGATACAGCTCAGCAGAGTGACGTTTCTGTTGTGTACTGACACTGAGAAAATGGGGGCCTGCCAATACTGAAGTCAGACAAGGCACTGGTTCTGATGGTGAGTTCAAGGAAATCTCTAAAACAAAAGCAGAGATTGCTGACCTGCAAACTAATCTATAAAGGGAACTCACAGGACCATCAGGTACTGGTTAAAGTCTTATAATAACAAAAATCTGCTTTCATCTGATGAGTTTCAGTGATCAACACATGACAGCCCTTGAGAATATGCCAAGAGGTTGCAAACACACCTATACCAAAAATCTTTAAAAAGAAGGAAAGAAAGAAAAAACCCTAGAGCTAAAAGCAGAAGTGCATAGTATCTATAAGCAATTTTCAGCAGAAAGAAACCTGAAAGGCACTGACCTGGTCCTCCTCCTCGTCCTCGTCCTCCGCCAGACGCTGCCTGCCCACTTCATACAGCCTGCACACAGTGTCCATGTTCAGCGCGTCCATACTGCCTTGGTTCTGAAACGGGACACCCGGTCCACAAGGAGAAATTAGTTTTCAGAAGGCCCACAGCCACATCTCAGCTATGACAGACCCTCAGAGAGGGAAAGAAATACATGAAGAAAAGGGCTGGGCAGCAAAGGACAGGCCACCATCCCTGCAACAACTTCTGTTCCAAGGATGCTCAAGCAAGAGAGCAACTCCTCTGAGAAAGGTATGACAGTGAGTCCAGGATAAGCGGAGATGGGACAGTTCACAATGCTCTGTATCAGAATTTTCCTATTACTTCTCTTAGACTGTGTATCTCCCCGTCAAACAGATTATCACAGTCCACCATGAATGCATCAGCTTTAAAACACATCTTATATCAGACAAAATGCCTGGAGTATAAGTTGAAGATGGTCTTAAATATCAGAATAAAACACTGAGATTTCTTCTAGCTCCCTTTACCTCGATGACAGCAAGATAGCAGTCTTTGGTGTCTGTACACAGGTCAAAAATGTTCCTTTTCACGTCAATTGTTGCTGGAAAACAGAATGTGACAACACTTAGGATTGGACTACTGCTGTGCTTGTAAAAACCAGTCTTTCTGTTCAAGGAATTCAACGTGACTGTTCATAAATATTTCCATAACTCATCTGCTTTTCAAAAACAGAAAAATTACAGTTCTCTTAGAAAACGGAGGATCTTAAATAAGGAACACCAATACAAGGCAAAATCATCAATGCCTGACACTTCACACTTACCTATAGGTTTGTAGTCAGTCGCATTAAATGTTCGGAAGGATGATCCAAAAGGGCTTTTCATCCTCTCTTCCAATAGGTCATCTTCATCATCTGCCTGCAACATAGCTAGTTGGGAGGGGAAGTGGGACAGGGGAGCAAAACACTATTAGAATCAGAAACATCCCCTATTCACAAATGAGAAAATATCAATGGACAACCAAGACTTCAGAGCATCCTTCAGAAGCATACTATGCTTCAGAGCATAGTAAATTTCTCTCAAAGCATCTTCCTTGCATATCCAAACAACATCCTCAACCTCTCATCTAGATTCCAAGCACTGTTACAGCTGAAGGTGCACAAAAATTGCAAGACAGAGAAGATTTTTCTGTAAGTTCATAATGATACACATGGGTAATTAGTCATAAAATTTCTTTGTATACAAGATTTTATCATCAAAGCCAGTGGCCTTTCACGACAAATCAACATTATTCTCATCAACAAATTTTTTCACCATCTGTACTACTAAAGCTTATTACCTCCATACATCACTGTCCCCGTGTGGTTGAACACCACACGACACTGATCGAGAGCAGGAACTGTGTGTAAAAGATGGAAGGTTCGAAGGTCCCACTAGGAGGGGAGTGGTCAAGGAAAACTATTTTTCCCAAAACTTCTTATCTAGTTTCATGAGGGAAATTCTGAAAAATATGAAATTCTGAAATATTCTTTTTCTCCTCCGTCTAGGTAATAACACTTTAAAAATCAATGAGATCAAGGTAAAATAAAAGCACACAGAATGTCTATTTCTGAAGAATGGCCTGAACATCTCCTATGATAGCCTCAGGAGTTCCCTTTCTCCCAGTAATAGCACTTCACTTGACTCTTCTGACTAGCATCCTTCCAGAGAGAGAGAAAACTCAACCTGACACCAGGGGAAGAGGGAGGCAGTAATCTGGTCACTCTTCCCAATAAAAAAAAAAAAGCCAGTTAAAAGTCATCAATAATTACCAATATCAGTAAGAATCCACTAGAGATTCAATAATACCTCAAACCAAAGGGAAAAATCAGGTTATTTACCTGTATGGGCACTTCAACCAGGTATTGGTAGGAAGATAAAATTATTTCTGCATTATAAGCTAGATAACAAATGGCAACACAGGCAGGGGTGCAAAGGATACAATCTCAGTATTAATGATGACCTCCAGCCCGTTCGGATGGAAGACGCCACTGATGTTCATGTTGAACTTGTCGAACTTGTGGATGGCCTGTGCAGAGCGGACATCCCACAGGACGCCATCATTTAAGACAAGATCGTCTGTAGGATTAAAGGTGGCACAGTTCCTCTTGTAGTTGTTGGCAAGATCTGGGTTAAACAGAGTCAACAGCTTGTTGCCAGTCTGAATATCATAAATCTTTAGAGAAGAAGGGGTGGGAAGAGAAAAATCAGACCAATCCATCCACTGACAAATTCAAACAGATGCTGCATAAAATAGATCCTCCACACTTTTCAAAAGCCCATCAAAATCATAAAAGCCCTAATATTGAAAATAGCTAAAAAATAGGAAGACCACACCCATCCAAGCAAAGTTTATATGCTTTGAGTCCCATTTCAGGTTTTTTGAGAAGTCTCTTTCCCACAGGTAAGAAAATGAGAAGTAAAATGGCAACAGGGGTAAGAAAACTCTCTTCTTCTCCATCCCCCTTTCAAGAAAAAGAAAACGTTTCTAAGATTGAAACTGAGAAACTCTCCATGTGGACAAACCAACATTACTCAGAGAATACTCTTATACAGGTTACTTTTTGGAGAAGGGTATCAATGAAATACCCTTTTCTCCTTAAAATCTCCCAATTACTCTTTTAGTGCCCTACAACACTAAAAGTTCCAAAGTTGACAATGTGCAACCCATACAGAGACCAGCTCTTTCCCATCAGCTTACAGACATGCTGTAATATTTCCAGTCTTTAAAAAAAAAACCTCTTTTAACAGAGCAACAAATAAGGAGACACCACAAGGAAACGAACAAATCCAGATCATGGGACAAGACAACTAGCCTGGTCTCTTCAAAAGTCAATGTCATGAAAACTGGAGAAATGGTTCTTGGCTCTAAAACATTAGTGAGACACAACAACCAAATGCAATATGTGAATCTTGGCTGGATCCTGGTTCAAAAAACAAAAACAAAAACATTTGAAACCAAACACATCAGGAACAATCGGGAAAACTGAGTATGGGATGAAAATTAGATGGCATTTGGGAATTACTGTAAATTTTCTTATATTTAATAATGAGTGTGATTATGTAATAAAATGTCATTAATGCTAGGATATACACGCTATAAGATATGAGATAAAATGTCACAGTGTTTGCAACTTACTTTCAATGATTCAGAAAAACACACACATTTACACAGAAAATATGGCAAAACACTAAACTGATTAATCTAGGTGGCAGTTACTGGTACTACTGCTTCAACTTGTCTGTGTATTTTAAAACTTTCCAATTTAGCTTGGGAGAAACCCTCCCTTCACCACTCCATACCACCACCCTACCGCAAGCTACTACCCTCACATCCCTGTTTTTCAGCAAACCTGTTTTTCTAGCTCTTTCCTCCTGCTCTCCCGTGAACACACTGTAATCAGATTTTCACCACAGTGCACAGAACTAGCTCCTGACATGGTTAACAATGACCTCCACATAGTTACTCAAAGATCATGTCTCAATTCTTTCTTTTTTTGTCATACCACATTGCTTATGGGATCTTAGTTCCCCAACCAGGGACTGAACCCAGGCCCTGGGCAGTGAAAGCCTTGAGTCTTAACCACTGGACCAACAAGAAATTCCCTCCATTCTCATGTTATGCAACTTATCAGCAGTTTCTAACCCAGACCATCAATCCTTCCTCTAGAGTTTTCCCTTGCCTTCAATGGCATGTCTTTTTCCTGAGGCCTCCTGCTACCTAACTGGCCACCCTTTTTGTCCTCCTTCCCGAATTCCTCCTTACACTGCAACTTCTAAATACTGGCCCAAGCCAGGACTCTGTCCTCACACTTCTCTTCTCCCGCCTCCTTAATGATCTCATCCAAGATCATGGTTCATGCTATCAATACGTAGACAACGCCCACATTTGTATCTCCCATCCCAGACTTTTCTCCTGAACCCCCAATTAGTAATATTCCCTATGTGAATGTCTAAGAGAATCACAAACTCCATGTATCAAAAGCCAAGGGCCCAACTGTGTCACTTCTCATTGCCTCCCATGCCCACCCAAGCCCAGCTCCATTGCAGCTCTCACGTTAGCTGGCACAACACCCTCCTAACTGGAAAGCCTCCTCTTGCTTCTCTCACAGAAACTAGACTCACACTTTAGGAATTTTACATCCAATCACATGCCTTCTTAGTCACCCTCCAGTGTCCATCTCATACACAGGAAAAGCCAAAGGTCTGAAACAACACACTGCTACAAGAGGCTACAGGGTATGCCCCCACTGACTTCGGTTATCACCCCCTCCTTCTCCTTCCCACCTCCCAGGTATGGGCTTTTCCCTTGCCATTCTGCATCTCAGATCACTTTCCCCAAGGTATCTGCATGACGCCCACGTTTCCTTCAAGATGTTGCTTAAACATTATCCAATCACTGACACTTATTTCCTAGATGAAAAAGAAGGCCCCCACACCACCACCAAGCATTTGCTATCTCTTACCCTGCTCTCTTTCCCTTGGTAGCACTCACCACCTAACATACCATATATTTGCTTCTTTTTGTTTATTGTCTCCCCATATGGATCCACCAAGACAGGAACTTTACTTCACAGTGTTTCAAGGTATCTTTTGTGCTAATGAAACAGTTCTCAAACTGTAAGATTGTTCAGTCTTTTTACATTTTTCCCATATAGCTGAAACTACTTCATTACAATTCTAGATTTTCTCTGGAAAGAATCATCACTGAGTAATTTCTGGTTGCCCACAGGACTTAAGTAATCAGACTCAGTCCAAAAAGTTTCAGTATAAACAGACAAATCACCCTGAAAAATGTGGATTCTTAAATACTTACATGGGCGATGTCTCCCTTCGTGCCTATGACCCGGTCCTGAGAATGCTTACTGAACTCAACATAATGATCTTCTGTAAAGGAATGCCTACGAACAAACAACAGAAGTACTGATGTAACTGATCTTCAGGACATAATTATTTAACTGACTAAAAAGAAAGTGATTCTCAGCCCCTTGCCTGACTATACTCACCTGAAGATTCTCAGCTCCCAAAGAGGAAAAAATTGTACATGTAAGATTAAAAAGAAAATTCTCTCCATCAATTTGTCCAAGAAGATTCAAAATAAATGAATGGGAACTACTTGGTTAAAACAATGGCTAACAGGGTACATATGCCTCTGAAATATGCCCCAGCAAAGAGCGCCACTGGAGAAGGCAATGGCACCCCACTCCAGTACTCTTGCCTGGAAAATCCCATGGATGGAAGAGCCTGGTAGGCTACAGTCCACGGGGTCGCTAAGAGTCGGACACGACTGAGCGACTTCACTTTCCCTTTTCACTTTCATGCATTGGAGAAGGAAATGGCACCCCACTCCAGTGCTCTTGCCTGGAGAATCCCAGGGACGGGGGAGCCTGGTGGGCTGCAGTCTATGGGGTCGCACAGAGTCAGACACGACTGAAGCGACTTAGCAGCAGCAGCAGCAGCAAAGAGCGCCACTATGATAAAATAGAAAGATGTGCCCTTCTGGATCAGTGAAGGGTCTGCTGTCTGATGGGAATGTATATACTTGGGTAAGAATACCCAGGAACCAAGAAAAAAAAAATCTTATTAAACATGTACCACAGATGAGGAAGAGAGAAGTCAGCAATAAAACTTACAGCATTCCTCTCTTGCCCCAAAATGCTGAGTCAAAGAATCAGATGAAGGGGATAAATTGTAAAACAGAGACACTGAATTATAAAAGTAGATACATACTTCATATCAAATACGGATTTCATTCCCCACAGTGCAGACAGAGGCTGGCTCCAGGTAGCTGATGTCAGCAGCAAGGATCCATCCTAAAAGAAGATGGGAAGCCCAACGTGGCTAATCATGTGTTTATATAAATGCCATCTTTCATTAGCATTCTAAAATATAACATATATTGTTGGATTATAAAGAAAACAGAAAAACTTTTAGGAATCAAGAAATGGTCAGAAGCTGCTAAGATTTAATCAATATGCACCTCCTATGTCACAAAAAATCACTAAATTTGAGAATATTTAATCCTCTTGAACTAGTAACATGAAATACAATAGTTTCAAGGGTGTGGTGGGTGGGCGATGATGAGACTTAGATGTCAAACATGGTTTCTCCTTTCTTAATATTTGGCCTTATTTCTCTATCTCCCTCATCTGAAGTATCAGTAAACTGAAAACAGCTGTTAGACTCTGTAGCTAAGGATTCTTAAAAGATTTTTCAAAGAGAAAGCCCAATAAAAGATCAACTTGCTTTTTTTTTTCTTCCCAGCTCATCACCAAATTAAATTAATCTATATTCCTCACGATTCCCACATTATAATTTTTTCAAACTTTTTGTTTTGTGTTGGGGTATAGCCAATTACCAATGTTGTTACAGTTTCAGGTGAACAGCAAAGGGATTCAGCCATACACATACGTGTATCCCCTTTCCCTCAAACTCCCCACCCATCCAGGCTGCCACATAACATGGAGCAGAGTTTCATGTGCTATACAGTGGGTCCTTGTTGGTTATGCATTTTAAATATAGCAACCTCCTTCACTTTAAATTGAGGAAAATTATCCTTGTCATCTTAACAGTCTTGACTTGTAGATACAGCAAAAGCATTGATTTCATCCACAGAACAGTACTAATGACACAGTTATATTTACAGTGGATAACCAACAAGGTCATACTGTATAGCACAGGGAACTCTGCTCCATGTTATGTGGCAGCCTGGATGGGAGGGGAGTTTAGGGGACAATGGAAGCATGTATACGTATGGCTGAGTCCCTCTGCTGTCCACCTGAAACTATCACAGCATTGCTTATCAGCTACACTCCAATATAAAGAATGAAAAGAAATAGTACTACTAGACTATGACCTACCACTGGGATCATACAATACTTGTTTTCCTAAAAATTCACAGTACTTACAGATTTCCTTCCAACACAAAAACTTTTGTGGTCATAGTTGATAGATAATCTCAAGTTTCTAAATAAAGCACATTAAAAATCTATCCATCTATCCTTAGGTCTGGAAAACATAAGGGCCAGATACCAGACAGTACATACTATAGGTTTTGCAGGCCACATGGTCTGTGCTGCATGCAACCACAATACTCAACTCTGCCGCTGTAGCACAGAGCAGCCAGGACATAATACATAAACATATGAGTATGGCTGTGTTCCAAACAAACTTTACACACAAACACGGGAAACCGGTCAGCCCACACACCTGCAGTTCACCAACCTATCCTAGAAGCATGACTGAGCACAACCTAGGAAGGGAGCTTTACCCTGGAGGGCTCCAGGTGTGTGATGGCTGAGTTGTGACAGTTGTAGCTGGCCTCCTCCTGTCCACTGAACACGTTGTAGAGCTTCAACTGCCCGGTGCAGGTGCCCAGCATCAGGAAGCGCTCTCGTGCGGAGAACGCACAGCAGGTGAGGCCACTCTCATCCTCGTTGGCTTCCCGGAACACTGAAATAGGACGGAACCTGAACAAACAAGAGAGAGTCAGAGACAAAGAACATGCAAAGACTCGGAAAAACAAAAGTTTGTTAGGAGGACAGAAAGAAAAACAGCCTTTCTGTTTCAAGTGGGTTCTTCCAAATTATCAGTGACTGTCAGTGGTTCATCTTCATTTTACAAGAGAGAACTGGACCTTCACTTAAAAATGTTAACAATAACAAAAATTCCCATGACTTGTATGCAAGATTTTTAAAAAATATTTATTTGGCTGCACTGGATCTTAGTTGTGGCATGTGACCTCTTAATTGCAGCATAGTTCCCTGACCAGGGATTGAACCCAGGCCCCCTGCATTGGGAGTGTGGAGTCTTACCTACTGGACCACCAGGGAAGCCCCAGTGTAAAATTTTTAAGGAATCAGAAGAGGTAACAACTTGGACCAGCACAAGTACAAACTTGAGAGCCTCGTTAGGGACAGAGTGTTGCATGGGCTCTAGGAAACATACTAATATAACAAGAACAGAGTATCTTATATTGCCAGTAACTATACAAGGAACCCCTGGGTTCCCCTTGACAAAAGGGGGTATAGTCACATTGCTCAGGTATTCACACAAAATGGTAATTCCTGGTATTTCAGGCCAACAAATGGTTTTCTGGAGTTATTACTTCATGCTGATACTGCCCACATACTCTGACGTAAACAGAAAAATCATTCCAATTCCCAGGGAGTGAGGTAACCTCTCCTTACCTGCTAAAGATAAGGTGCCTATCAAAGCACCCGCCATCTACCCCTCCATACTTTGGAAATGATGCCCTGCGGTTTAGCCTTGAGGTAAAGTTTATTGGCGCTTGTCGCCTCTGTTTTGGCTCAGGACACTGGTGAGGAGTAAAGAGAGAGAAGGGTGGGCAGGTGGCAACTGGGTTCTTGCAGCGGGCATGCTGCTCTCTAAGATATTCTGTGATGATACTGTCCAGCGTAGGCGGGGAGGGAAGGTGTCTGTCCAGCTGCTTTTTTATGGCTGGGCTCTGGCTGTAGGCGCCATGGTCCGACTTCTGCCGCAACACTCTGATTTTCCTGCCATTGCAGGGTGATGGCCTCTCTCTGATAAAACTGATCCTACCAATCACAGGGGAGTTTCCTGCATGAGATGGACCAGGCAGAGCTAGTGAACCCTGGGGCACCCGCGGCTGAGGATGAGCAGCGGGGGCTGAAGGGGCAGAGGTACCCACAGCAGCATGGCTACCCAATCGAGTTGCAATGCCATTGGCGATGCGAGGGGTGCGGGGAAGAGAAACAGGAGAAGCAGCAGCAGTGACCGGGGTGAAGGCCGAAGAATGGGAGGCAGCAGTCATGGGCAGGTCGGCCTCTTTAGTCAGCACAGTGGCTGTCTCCCCAAGGCCTTTAGAAATGAGATGGTTTCGGATCAGTAGAAGCAGCTCTTTCTCAGGAAAGGAGATCCGTGACTGGGCAACAACGTCAGCTTTCTGCAGACGTGCCAGGGACACATCGGTGCCAATGAGAAGCGGCTTTCCCGACACCCGTTCAATGAGCTCAGCGGCGTACTTGCAGAACTTGACGTGGTCACTGCGCTTGTCCTGCAGCACAGGCTCTTTCATCAGCTGCTGGATCTGGCAGCTGCTGAAAAGGGGCAGCTTGCTGATGATCTGCCGCACGGTGCTACTGCGAGACAGGCCCACCAGGGCCTTGCAGGCTAGGGCCCGGATCTGGTCTGCATCTGTGATGGGCATCTTGACAGACAGTAAGGACAGAAGCACCTTGATGCCATTGTTGGACTGCACCACGTTCCACATCTTGGCCAGAGTGTGCTCACTGCTTTTGGGTGTCTGAGGCAGCTTCCTCCGAGGCGTTCCAGAGATAAACTTGCCAATACTAGAAATTCTGTTATCCGGGCCACACACACAATTGATGATAATCTGAAGTGCTGACTTCTGAATTTCAGCATCATGAATAAAGAACTCACCCTCAGCCACTCCCAAAATAATGCTGATACCTATAGGGGGGAAAATTTTTTTTATATTATTCCTCATAACACTAATGGAAAACTTCAATGGTTATTTCAGAGTCAAAATTTACAGTTCTATTCATTGTGTCCAAAAACCACTACAATATTGTAATTAGCCTCCAATTAAAATAAATAATTAATTTCTTTTTAAAGTGTAGCAGTTTTCTCTTCAATTCAGTTGCTCAGTCCAGTCGGACTCTTGCGACCCCATGGACTTAAGTGTAAGGAATAGTTTGTATAAAATGCAGCCAGTTCTACTACAGTGTATCTTTATGACAGAAGACCTCATATGCAGTTTTTAAATTCGGGAATGATGCGGAAGTCACCAAGGTTCATGTACAAGCTTTCCTAGGTAAGGAAAGCAAAAACAGTGAGAATAAATAAAAACTTCCAGCAGGAAAGAAAAAGTCCTCAGCCTGGCTGCTATAGTGGCAGCAGAAACCCTTTCTTCTACATATGAATTAACTTAAAAACAAGTGGCTAAGCCTCAGGCTTTCTCCCCAGGGTAGTGCATTCTAGGGCCCACAGCCACTCACATGACTTGCATGCTCACCTTAGCAGCAGCCCTCATCAGCCCTGATCTTAATAAGGGTTTTTCCCCTTTGTTTTTGTGTACAATAACTTATTCATTTGCGCTGCTTGCCAATTATTCATTTTGAGTTGCTTAAATTTTTTGCTGTCTGCCCCAACCCATGTTTCTTCTAAATTCTGTTTTTAGCATAACACTTTGAAGAGTGGAAGGTTTTCAGGAATGCACTTGTACTATTATAGCAAAAATGCCTGTACCACCCAGAATACCTGAGTTCACTAACATGACTCCCTTATTTGAAACTGACGGCATGACTTAAAAGAACTTAAAGGGTACCCTCCTTTGCTACCTTCTGTTCTAGTACTGCAAAATTAGGTCAGTTAAGTAACCACAACCAGAATGGCAGAGGAAAACAAATTAAAACCACGCAATGACAAAAATGGCAAGATACAACCTACCTACAGTGGAGACGGTGGAGCCAGCCTCATCTAGTACATCCACTGATTCTGCCAACTGGAGCTGAATTTTTGGCACAACAGTGAGAATAGCCAGGACATCCAGAGCAAAGCGCACAGTGTCATTCCTGGACAGAAAGAAGAATTAGTCAAAGGGAAACTCGGATACAGCCACAAGAAACAGTCTCTGTTAAAAGAGAGACAGACAGACACAGACAGTGGGTCAGAACTACTTACTACCTGAATGACTCTGTCCCTAGCCATGGCATCACGAGAGGATCTGTAAGTCACCACAACACTAATTTCAAAAAACATGGGTATGGAATTTTCATCTATCAAACTGCTAAGATTAAAAAACAAAGGATAATCTCCAATGCTGGTGAAGATGAGCAGAGACAAATGCTCTCAAACTTTTGGGAGGAGAAAAAAATAGGATACTCCTCTTAGAAAATAATTTGGAAATATGAAACAAGGTTCTTAAAATGTTTGTAACCTTTGGCCCAGGAATTTTACCTTTAGGAATTTGCCCTAAGGAAATAATCAGAAGTACAAACAAGTATTTATGGATTAAGATGTCCATTATCACATCATGTAAAACAGCAAAAGAATTAAGAAAATTTACACAGGAAACAGGAATACCTGTGTTAAATTCTGGACAACTTTGCAGCTACTGACAATTATTTCAAAAAAACTCCTAAGGACAAATGAAAAGGCTCAAAAGACAACAAAACCAAGATACAAAATTTTAAAGCCAACAATACCAAGCACTGGCAAGAAGGGAGAGAAAATGAAAACTCCCATAGACTGCTGTGGGAGAAGTCAACAATATGAGCATTTTCCAAACAATTTGGCAACATCCACTAAAAATAAGATGCAGCCGCATTACAACTCAAACTGTACACATCACATCCTCAAGAGAGACCTCAAAAAGAAGTTCGTGGTACCACTCATTTGACAGGAGAAAAAAAAGAGAAAAAAGGCACTAAATGCCCATCAGTAGGAGAATAAGCCATAGTATAGAAATGTGCTTAGTCACTCAGTCATGTCTGACTCTTTGCAACCCCATGGAGCCCACCAGGGTCCTCTGTCCATGGAATTTTCCAGGCAAGAATACTGCAGTGGGTTTCTATTTCCTACTCCAGGGGATCTTCCCAACCCAGGGATTGAACCTGTTATCTCCTGGGCCTCCTGCATTGGCAGGCAGATTTTTTACCACTGCGCCACCTGGGAAACCCAATATGCAAATATAAGAATTCAAATACGTATCAACACATAAATCTCAAACACTTAAGGGTGACTGAATACCTGAAACTTACATTAAAAAAATAAGTAAAAGTAAGGGTGAAGAAAGCAAGCACAGGTAAGACTTTATACAATTTTAGAATATAAAAAGAGTACTAAATCATTGATTACACACCCACACATATGCATAGCTTAAAAAAAAAAAGAATGGAAAGAATGCGTATCAAATTCAAGGAAACTGGTCACTCTGGGCTGGGGGGCAGAAAATGGAAAGGAACTGAGAAAGCAACATGCCAACCCTGAGTATGGAGTAGTTGTTATATTATTCTCTGTATCTTCATATAACTTGAGGTATTTCATTTAAAAGATGAGTTTAATTAAACACTATAATCTTAATTATGTCTATTTACAGAATTATGGAAAAGAGATTAAAGAAATTAACAGAGGCTAAGAATAATTTCCACTTCTAAGGTTTTGTATATTCTAAGCAAGACCTTCTAGAACAAAATGATGTCCTTTTCATCATAAGGGACTGGAATGCAAAAGTAGGGAGTCAAGAGACACCTGTTTGGCATTGAAGGGACTTCAAAAAGAGGTTCATGGTACCACTCATTTGACAGGAAAAAGAAAGAAGACACTAAATGCCCATCAATAGGAGAATAAACTACAGTATAGATATGTTTGGCCTTGGAGTACAAAATGAAGAATGGCAAAGGCTAACAGTTTTGCCAAGAGAATGCACTGGTCATAACAAACACCCTCTTTCAACAATACAAGAGACGACTCTATACATGGACATCACCGCATGGTCAATACCAAAATCAGACTGATTATATTCTTTGCAGCTGAAGATGCAAAAGCTCTATATAGTCAAAACAAGATGGGGAGCTGACTGTGCCTCAGATCACCAGCTCCTTAGTGTAAAATTCGGGCTCAAAATGAAGAAAGTAGGGAAAACCACTAACTAAGCCATTCAGGTATGACCTAAATCAAATCCCTTATGATTATACAGTAGAAGTGACAAATAGATTCAAGGGATTAGATCTGGTAGACAGAATGCCTGAAGAACTATGGATGAAAGTCCCTAATATTATAAAGGAGGTGGTGACCAAAACCATCCCCAAGAAAAGGAAATGCAAAAAAGAAAAGTGGTTGTCTGAGGATGCCTTACAAATAGCTGAGGAAAGAAGAGAAGAGAAAGGGAAAGATATACTCAACTGAATGCAGAGTTCCAGAGAATCGCAAGGAGAGGTAAGAAAGCCTTCTTAAGTGAAAATGCAAAGAAATAGAGAAAAACAATAGAATGGAAGAGACTAGAAATCTCTTAAAGAACATCAGAGATACCAAGGGAACATTTCGTGCAAAGATGGGCACAATAAAGGACAGAAACAATAAGGACTTAACAGAAGCAGTAAAGATTAATAGGAGGTAGCAAGAATATACAGATGAACTGTACAAAAAGTTATTAATGTCTTGGATAACCATGATGATGTGGTCACTTACCTAGAGGCAGACATCATGGAGTGCAAAGTCAAGTGGGCCTTAGGAAGCATTACTACGAACAACACTAGCGGAAGTGATGGAATTCCAGCTGAGCTATTTCAAATCCTAAAAGATGATGCTGTGAAAGTGCTGCACTCAATATGCCAGCAAATTTGGAAAACTCAGCAGTGGCCACAGGACTGGAAAAGGTCAGTTCTCATTCCAATTCTAAAGAAGGGCGATGCCAAAGAATGTTCAAACTACCACACATTTGCATTCATTTCACATGCTAGCAAGATTATGCTCAAAATCGTTCAAGCTAGGCTTCAGTAATATGTGAACTGAGAACTTCCATATGTACAAGCTAGATTTAGAAAGGCAGAACCACCAGAGATCAAACTGCCAACATCCACTGGATCATAGAAAAAGCAAGAGAATTCCAAAAAAAAATCTACTTCTGCTTCACTGACCATGCTAAAGCCTTTGACTGTGTGGATCACAAGAAACTGGAAAATTCTTCCTAAGAGATGGGAATACTAGACCACCATACCTGCTTCCTGAGAAACCTGTATGCAGGTCAAGAAGCAAGAGTTAGAACCAGACATGGAACAATGAACTGGCTCAAAATTGGGAAAGGAGTATGTCAAGGCTGTATATTGTCACCCTGCTTATTTAACTTATATGCAGAGTACATCATGCAAAATGCCAGGCTGGAAGCACAAGCTAGAAACAAGATTGCCAGGAGAAATATCAACAACTTCAGATAGGCAGTTGATACCACTTTAATGGCAGAAAGTGAAAACTAACTAAAGAACCTAAAGAAAAGTAACTAAAAAGCTGGCTTAAAACTCACCATCCAAAAAACTAAGATCATGGTATCTCGTTCCATCACTCCATGGCAAACAGATGGGGACACAGTGGAAACAGTGGCTGACTTTATTTTTTTGGGCTCCAAAACCACTGCAGATGGTGACTGCAGCCATGAAATTAAAAGACACTTTACTCCTTGGAAGGAAAGTTATGACCAACCTAGACAGCATATTAAAAAGCAGAGACATTACTTTGTCAACAAAGGTCTGTCTAGTCAAGGCTACGGTTTTTCCAGTAGTCATGTATGGATGTGAGGGTTGGAATATAAAGAAAGCTGATCACCGAAGAATTGATGCTTTTGAACTGTGGTGTTGGAGAAGACTCTTGAGAGTCCCTTGGACTGCAGGGAGATCCAACCAGTCCATCCTAAAGGAGATCAGTCCTGGGTGTTCATTGGAAGAACTGATGATGAAGCTGAAACTCCAATACTTTGGCCACCTGATGCGAAGAACTAACTCATTCGAAAAGACCCTGATGCTGGGAAAGATTGAGGGCGGGAAGAGAAGGGGACGATAGAGGATGAGATGGTTGGACGGCATCACCAACTCAATGGACTTGAGTTTGCGTAAACTCCGGGAGTTGGTGATGGACAGGGAGACCTGGTATGCTGCGGTTCATAGGGTCACAGAGAGTCGGACATGACTGAGCGACTGAACTGAACTGTCCCTTGGAAGAATAGCTATGACAAATCTAGACATCATATTAAAAAGCAGACATCACTTTATCAACAAAGGTCCATATAGTCAAAGCTATGGATTTTCCAGTAGTCATGTATGGATATGAGAGTTGGACCATAGAGAAGGCTCAAAGTCAAAGAATTAACGCTTTTGAACTGTGGTGTTGGAGAAGACTCTTAAAACTCCCTTGGACAGCAAGATCAAACCAGTCAATCCTAAAGGAAATAAACCCTGAATATTCACTGGAAGGACTGAGGCTGAAGCTGAAACTCCAATACTTTGGCCACCGTATGCGAAGAGCCGATTCACTAGAAAAGACCCTGATGCTGGGAAAAATTGAAGGCAAGATAAGAAGTGGGTGACAGAGGATAAGATGGTTGGATCGCATCACCAACTCAATGGACGTGAGTTTGAGCAAACTCAGGGAGACAGTGAAAGACAAGAAGCCTGGCGGGCTACAGTTCATGGGGTCACAAAGAGTTGGACACAATTTGGCCACTGAACAAGAACAAAGAATAATTTTTATTTCTAAGGTTTTTGTATAGTCTAAGCAAAAACAAGTATTTAATTCTATTTTTAAAAATTAACTTTTAAAGGATATATTTATTTTTTCTTAAGTAATCCACATATGGATTTACCATTCAAAAAATGTATTTATAACCTTTTTATCCTTTGAGTTTTCATCATCTTTAAAGTAATGGTCTCCAAGTAAATATAATAACCTCCTTTAATACTCTAAAAACAGTGTTTCTGAAAGTGTGCTTGGGGACCCTAGGAGTCTCTAAGACCTTTTCAAAAGGTCTGAAGATTTAAGAAATTTAAAAAATATTTTCATAATAACACTAAAATGTTATTTTTCCTTTCTCACTCTCCTTCTCTCATGAGTGTATAAAGAGCTTTCCAAAGGCTATGTCATGTGTGATGTCACAAAAAGGCTGAATACAGAAGCAGATATGAGATCTATTGAGCCAGATACTTGCTGAAAATCAGCTGGCTTTATTTTGGAAACTTTTCATAAAAAATGCCAATAAGCAATGGGTTCAGATTATTTTTAAATAAGTTGGTAAATATATTTACATTTTCAGTTTTAATTTCTAAAATGCTAAATATCAATAGATTAAAAAACAAAAGCTCTTAAGGGTCCTAATAATTTTTAGTACAGTAAAGGAATCTTGAGACCAAAAAGCTTGAAGATGGCCACCAAAAGTATTCCTCTAGATTTAACTATCCCAGGAATTAGAGTAAGAAACCTCCTGTCTTTATGGCAGTGGGTGGATAGGGCAAGGAGGTCAAGAACCACAGCTTATAAACTTTTTTACTTTGTACCCTCCAGACTCCTCCTTATCCAAAACATAGCTTTCTTTTTGCATCAGCCTCAAATAGAACCTACCCAACTGCCTGATGCCATTAGCTGTTTTTCCCTGAGCCTTGTCCAGCTCTGTTCTAATGGTGAAAACCCTACCAAAAGCAAAAAATACAGCTGTATGTGAAGGTCAAATAAACATCATATATGGTTGCCAAGCAGCAGAGAGACATTTAACATTTAAAGTCTAAGTACAAAGAATACTAGACTCCAGTCTCAGGACGACTTCAACACACTTCTGCAAGCTGTAGCCACATAGATTGCATAATTTCTCTAAGAGTACAGACATGATTCTTGTCTATGGTGCAGTATTTATAATCACCAAGACCAAGCCTCTATACATTTAAAGATATTTATCACACTTAATCTAGTTTCTCAGATTCAAGTCCAAAATTTTAATTCAACAAATATTTGTTAAGCATACACCATGTGAAAACCAACATGAATATTAGCAAAAAGCCGATCTTTGAAACCTCTCTCTGGTCCCACCTTGCATAATAGGTCTTCCAATTGCAAGCAATAGAAATAAGCTGCAATAAGAGCTGGACACAAGACAGCTTGAGGAAGACTTCAGCTGGCTCCCAATACAGCTGCGCTGGGCCATATTCTATCAGAAACTCCATCATTTCCACAATCTGTTCATGAGTATATGAACATGCCTAAAAGGACAGAGATATATTATTAAAGAACTCTATCAATCTGCCTGCTGTTTTCTCCAGCACAGCTCAATGCTCTAAAGATTTTAATAATAAAGCTAAATAATAGTCTTGACACACACTTCTTGAGTCCACAGCCCACATGTGAAATAATAAATGATGCTTCATCTTTTATTTGTAACTAGACTCATAATACATTCTGCCAAAAAAGGTAACAAAATGTTCAAATTATTGGTGCATGTATTTCACACCTTAAGAAGAAAAAGCACCACATAAAATAATTGATTTCTTTTCAATATGTGACTTTTAAAACATGCAGATACTCATCTTTGTTCTAAAACATACTAATTTCAAAAATGATAGTGAAGTAAATTATTGATATACCAGGTTTCAGAAGAAAATTCCACATAGAAGCAGCTAGAATATCTATCTAGTATTTTCCACAGAAAAAAGTCCTTTCACACACATCTCAGTTTATCTTTTAGTTTAAGTATCCCAGCGAAGTAGTAAACTTACAACTGGGAGCAAAGTAAGTTCTCGATACATCTATTTTCTTTTTTTTTCCTTTGGAGCGTGCAGCTAGGATCTTAGTTCCCTGACCAGGGATTGAACCTGGGCCACTGACGTTGAGTCATATAACCACTGTACAGCTAGAGAAGTCCCTACACCCCTACATCCATTTCATTCTGCCTCCTCACAGTGCAAGTATAATCCATTAATGTACATCCCACCTGGACTCCACTGATACCAATGTGCATTTCAGGCCCAAGATGCTACAGACAATACTAACAATGTTTCTTTTTTAGACAAGGTTCTCTCACCTTGTATGGAGGTTGAGGATGAACAAGAATGCCACCTTCAGTCCTCTGAAGAGACTGCTTCACTTGTTCCAATTTAATGGCCAGGTGAGCTTCAAAGTACTTGCGCAAGGCCATGCAGGTGTGTTTACCAGTTTGCCGGCTAGCGAATATTTCATCATCACTCAGAAGTGCACCCTGATCTTCCAAATTTAGAATCTCCAAAGTACTGATCTATTAATAAAGGGGCAAAAGAAGGGGGCAAAAGAGAAGAACAAAAAGGAAAAGGAGAAAAAAGTAAAAAGATTTCAGTAGATTTTTATGCTCAAGAAGATTGATAAACATCAAACATCTGTCTGTACATCATGTTAAGAGCAGACATATGAAAACAAAACACTAAACCTATATTGAAAAATGACACAGCTTTCAATCATGTTGAAAGACACAGAGGCACAAAACTGCTTTTAGAACAAGCAATTCTCCCTGTAAGATTACTATCTTCAAGGCAAGTCTACAATGGCATAGTCCTCTGACCACTTAAGAGGAAGAAAAAGTTGTGAATGAAGGAGGGAAAAAGACTTTATCCATAAAAATGACAGAAAAACCCCTCCAGTCAGAAGCTTCCTCTCTTCAGTGCTGCTGAAGGGCAGCCACATCAAGCAGGACCCCACTCCTCACAAAGAGAAGCCACTGAAGAACCTCACCAAGTTCACCAGACGACGAAGACCATCATAGCGGTCAAAGAGTTCCAACACAGCCCGGAAGGAGAAGCAGATTGAGAAAAACATGGTAGCATGGCAGCATCCTGAGGCGTGTGAACATTCCATTAGCCACAGGGTGTAGTTCACCACATCAGACAGAACATTGTGCGGATGCATGCAAACCTGCAAAGGACAAAAATAAAACACAACTTTTTAAAACGTGGGGGAAAGGAACTTCCAGAAGGTATAAAAAATTCACCAGTGTACATAGGTATCTGCAAAATACAATAATCATTCCTGAGTAAGTCATTCTGATTTAAAGCTTAAGCTGTAAATAAAATTTTATGACTATCTATTCCAAGGCAGAAAACAATCTAAATTTAGAGAAATGTTTAAATTCCACCTAAGCTTTTGGAGTGTCAAACTTTGCAAATATTTTTATCCTTTAATGCTCACAAAGCTCTGTTACACAGGTATTAGGATCACCACTTAACTAATGAAGTAGCTCAAAGATGTAAGGGACTTTCCCAGGCTGATAAAAAGTTGATAAAAGTAAGGGAGCTGATAAAAGTAACTGAGCCTTCTGATACTGAAATCTACAAGTTCAGTATCCATTCACTCACTGATTTGTTTACACACATGATGCTGACTCCTGTCAGACAATGAATTCTGAAGCATTACCCAGGTTTGTTTGGCACTTTTAACCACAATTAATTCTGTACAAATACACACAGATTAGGTTACTACTCTCAAAAGATTACATATCTTTGCAGAAAGCTAGATCTTAATGAGTAAAAAAATTAAAATCAGAAGATTGCCCCATTAATAAATTTGCACAGAAGAATAAAGACACCACCGAGAGGAATTTACCAACTTCACTCTATCAGAAAAGCTACAATTGCATAAAATACAGAAGAATGCTCCAGATATAGAAACAAGGGTTGCTGTGGTGTCTAGGGACCCATTTCTTTTCTAATGTATAACCCACTTACTTTAAAAAAAAAAAAAAATGAAATAAAAAATCTTAACTGGAAAAACAGAAAAACCAGAGGGGTACAGTACCTCTAGAGCCCTAAGAACAACTGGAATGATTTTACTATCTCTACCACAAACTGTCCTGTTAACATACACAAAGCATCATCTGTTGTTTTTATAACTGACTCGAAAATGCAAAATGTAACTCTACTGGGGGACACCTGAGAAGAGCCTGAAAATAGAATGCCCTTTCATTAAGGCCTAATCCAACTGTTTAATTGTCTCATCCAAATGCTTTTCTGTGAATGCATGAGAGTAGTCCCCACCCTATAACATTCCCATACATCTGAATGGACTGGACTTACTCTTTCCATGGCATCCTGGTTGTAAGACAGGTAATACAAGCACATGGATACACCAGTTGCAGCCATAGAAGGACGAGGAATTTCCAGTAATTTCTGTACTCCACCGTGCGCAACAAATTCTGTGGCAAACTTATTGTGGAGCAGGAGAGATGCTAGATGCTACACAAAGAGGATACATATTACCATGGAACAATCTAGAACAAATATCTCTTCACAGAATATTAAGTTGCTAAATACAAAGACTCCTTAGAAGTAGACAACCACCCCCTCGTAACAGAAGTAAAACCAATACTGCTTAAGGGAAACAAAAAAATAAGCAAACAAAAACTAGAATTCGGTAACATTGCCTCCTAATACCAAAGTTTTCATGATGGTGAAAAACAAGAAATGAAGAATACTACTGTACATTATGACACACTCCTGTAACTGTTTTATTATTACATATCTTCCCTAATGGATTTTTGTCACCCTTTCCATTTTAATCTTTTTAAACATAATCAGCTTTATGTTTTAGCTTTGGCCCAGTCACTGATTTACCCAAAACTCTGCTTTCTTTTAAACTGATACTTGCTTATATCCTCAAAAACAAACTTCAAAAAACTAGTACATTTCTGGTACTAATCAGAATGCACTTTAAATAGACTTTATCAATAATACATTTCATAGCCTCTCTGGGTGGACCTGAACTGGGCAATTTAAGGGCAGGGAGTGCAATGCAAGCAGCAGGCTACTCAATGACTTTGAATCCAGGCCAACATGGATGCAGCCTCATAACTAGAGCTCCCCCTCCTGTTTCTCACACCAAAGTGTCTTCTGGGTCATGAGACAGGCAGCAAGCAGGTACAGACAAAACGATACAGATTTGTAACTGATACTTGTACAAATTTCACCAAGGTCAATAGGTGTGTACCCTCTTCAGACATTCTCTCAATACACAGACTCGGACTAATCCTTGTATGTAATTCAAACCCCTTCCCTATTAACTTTTCTTACACAAACCTCTACCACCAAGCCTTTCCCTGCTGCTGCTAAGTCGCTTCAGTTGTGTCCGACTCTGTGCGACCCCATAGATGGCAGCCTACCAGGCTCCTCCGTCCATTTTCCAGGCAAGGGGGGGATTTTCCAGGCAAGAGTACTTTCCCTAAGGAACAGCTAAGCCATGTATGGTTCCCTCCCCAATACTCAGACCACTGCATGTGCTTTTTTCTCAAAACCACTACCATAAATTGGCAGTTCCACTGCCAGAATCAGCAGCAGGGAAAACAGAGAACAAACAAAAAGGTTCTTGGTAAAGATTGAGCCTAATTCTAGTTGGCTCAACATAGCCCATACGTGGCTCACCTCACTCTTGTGGGCAAAGACTCTATTTTCACTCCTTATACTGTACCTCCATATAAGGTCTAGTTCTTCATTTACTATTTTAACCCATTTTGTTTCTACTAACTTCAACACTTACCCCTTCTCCTGCACAACTGAGTCTTCCTTTTGAACAAAACCGTACATATAACTTTCTACACTTTTTATTTCCTCATAAGAAAGATCTCTTATCTGGTTTTACCCTGTTCATCCTTATTCCATTTTCTCTAACCCCTTATATGATTCTGCATAGAAACAGGTGAATAACGACACCCATTATAGGTTCTCATACAAAGACCTACAGAAATAGCAACTGCCCAAAGCCCTTCTTCCACTATTTCCTTTTCAAGACAGGATGCTGCATATGAAAGCAATACCTTGGGCCACTGGAGACAACTCTGACCTCCAGCTTCATCCCACTGTTCAAAGTAAGATCATGAGTTTGCAAACTTTATACACATACACACACTGCATTCCACACACAGGATACATGTTACTTCAATTTATGTCTGACCTCCTCCAAACTTAAAATTTCTGGGGTCTGCAAGTCAAATTTCATCATTTCTATTTAATTCCAATACACTTTGGAACTGTGCTGGCCAACACAGTAGTCATTGGCTACATGTGGCTAATTTCATTAAAATTAAGTTAAAAACTCAGGGGCTCAGTGGCACTAGCTACATTTTACATGCTCATTTGTGGCTAGTAGCCACTGTACTGAAAAGCACAAAGAATATTTCCATCATCACCAAAAGTTCTATTGGACAATGTAGCTCTGGAATATCAGGAATGAAATTATACCTTTAAAGAGCGAGAACATCATCTCTTTTTCAGAGGTTTTGTCTAGAAGCTACTATTTCTCAAAGAGAACAGACCATTCCTTCCTTTGTGCCCCAATACTTCTGTCACAACCTCTGTATTTAAAAAAAAATCATAGGCTTACATGCCTGGCTCTCTCAACCACATGATAAGCAGCAGAGACTTAATTTATTTGTCTAATATTATAAACATCACAGAACAGTACTGTGTCCATTAGTTACCTGCTAGGTAGAACTGTAATAGCCACAATGTTATTCATTCAACTTAACCTCTCTCCCTTCAGATTACCTTAATCATGAAGAGGTATGGATTTAGTGGGCTACACATACCTGCCCACCTATACTTAGCCCTTTTGCAGCCTAGAAATTCCTTTACTTTCACTGAATTTGGGTATGTCTCTATTTCTTTATTCATTTTCTGATTTATACTCTAGATAACCTAACATCATACAATATGTATACAGTTAATAACTTGGTAAGGCTCAACTCTTCTATTTAAACAAGAAATGTGTTGCTACTGACACATCTGGTAATAGAAGCATTCTAAACAATAAAATCCAGAGATGTTATATACCAAAACACACAGACAATCCACATTAATTAAATGCTTGGTAACTAATATTTTCAAGAACTTTACCTTGAGTGCCTCAAATGTAAGCAGGACATCATTAGTTTGTTTTAAGTCAATGTAGAACATCATCAACTCCCGTGATCCAAGCTGCATGAATATGGGAAGTAACTGAAATGAACACCAAAAACATGTCTTAACATTTGAATTTATTTTCACATATTTCCTGACAGAAGACTAAAGAAACCCTTCCTCCCTCCTTTATAAAGATAAACATATAAACACATTTTGTTCGAAAAGACCTTATCAGGAGTGACTTCCTTAAGACTTTACCAGTTTGACACAGACTTTTCTGTATTAGAATGAAAACACATCAATGTATAATATGCCACCACAAAATACCCCAGAAATAAACACAGTAATCTTAAAGCATGAACACTACTTTTCCCAGTAAGCTTACCTCCTGATATTCTCCTAAAGGGGTCAAATACTGGAGAATAAGTCGCTGCTCAATAGCAGGAGTCATAGGATAAAGGGTATAATTGGTGCCAATCACCCAGGGGGACATTTCTGACCAGCTGCTATTAGACAATTCAACAAACATGCGGTCTGGATCGGATGATGAAAAACCCAACTTTTGCTTGGCTTTCCTGAAGCTCTCTCTGTCAGCCTGTTTTGTTGACTTGTTTTTCCTCAATGCCCCTTCTTCAAGTTTCGTTGCTGAGTTCACTCTGCTACTGGTCTTGTGGCCTGACTCAAGATGAAAGGAGATCTCCATGTCTCCAGAAGCTTCCTCTTGTTCGCCATCCACTACATCTACAGCCATGTCGCCATAGTCCATATCCACAGCTTCTTCATCCAGAGGCAAAAGGGGTTCAGAGGAGAGCTTTCGTGGGCTAGGACGCTTGCTTTCTTGCCTTGAACCTACTTCTTGAAGCTGCAGCTCCCTCAATCTTCTAAGCACTATTGCCACCTATCAATAGATATTGGAATAAAACAGATTTATCTCTTCTGTATCTTAAAAGAGTCAAGTAATTCTTACTTCCATTTAAGGATACTCAGACAGTTATCTCAATGACTGATAAGAGTACAGATCTGACAAGCATGTTGACTTGATTCCCACAGCTTGATGAAATAAATAATGGCTAAAAGTCTCATTCCCCATAAAATTTCCAAGAATCTAAACCTAAATCTAAATCTAAATCTGCAGATAAAACCTAATTCACAGCACATCTGTCTGGATCATGCTGGACCAGACCATCACATTTGAAGGGGCAGACACTAGGTATATTCAAAGTTTTTTACAAGTGTCTTTGAAAATGAAACATGAAGGTTTTTCAAACTTTTATCTGTATTCTGTTAAATACTGTCATCCACATTACACATAATTACATAAGCTATTTTTCAAGTTCACCACTTATGTTTTCCTTTAGGTACTCATTTTTTGGTCTGATCCAAAACTGTAGTAATATGGTTAGTTTAAAAAAAAAAAAAAAAAAAAAAGAGTGATCAGGCCTGCAACTTAAACTGCATTTAAAAAAAAACAAACAATGGTGACTAGACGAGAAGAGGGGTGAATGGATGGATGAGTATGTCATAAATATAAATATAGTAAATGTTCACAATCAATGTAAGTGGTCTATATACAGGTGTTTGCTGTTAAATTGTATTTTGCTATATGTTTGAAATTTTTCATAATCCAAATGTGGGAAAGGAAGAGGGAATGGTACTGTTTATCTGGTACAAACTATCATGATCTTTGACAAAATGAAAAACTGCTATATTCAAGTTAAAAAAAAGGTACAGTCAAAACTCTTACATAAGGTAAGAGTTAAAATACTGATATTATAGCTATACTTTAGTAAAATGAATAAGATCTACTGACTCAACTTCAGGTAGCAAGAAAGAATGAGTGAATATACTATCTTACATGAAAAAGTCACTCTGACACGGCCCTTACCAGCTGTGAGTTCTCATCCCTGTAGTTGGCAGCGATGTCTTGATTCTCCATAGCACCTCCTAACAGACCAGTAGAATATGTCCTCAGTGGCTGATCAGCCTCTCGGGCCCATTTGAAAAGGTTCTCAACAATTCCTTCCTTTAGTAAAGGAAATGAAAGAGTACAAATCAGATGGGTCAAGATCTCATAATTCCAGATATAAGCAATGACTTCAGTTGATAAAAAAAATTTTTTAATAAAATATTTCAATATTGCTCATAAGATTACAAAATCTAAACAAACTAAATGTACTACAGTAGGTGGTTTAAAATAGCTGTGCATCTGTGAAACAGTCCTATTTATCCACGAAAACTCAAGCTAAAGATCAACTATCACATAATGTAGCTATTAAGTCCCAAAAGGTTCCATAACCAAGCGTGGAGTACTAAAAATTCTACGTGCCTCTTTGAAGTTCACAACGCACAATTAACATTATCAATGTCTAAGAAGTCCTCCATCAAACAAGTGTTTAACTCCACATATCCCACTCTTAGTGTTTATTATGAAATAAAATACATAAACATGTACAGTCCAAAGAAAATGAAAATCACCTCTGTGATTTACCAATGAGTTTAAGAAACAGAAACCTCCCATGTGTCCCTCCCTACCATTTACCTCCTTCCTCTCCAAAGGGTATCTACCTTCCTAAATTTTAATAATTTTGTTGTAGAGCTTTTGTTAAATGTTATAGGCTTTGACCTGTATAAACTGTGTGTGTCATATGTATTTTTCTGCAACTTGTTTCTTTTACTCAACTTTATGTTTTTTACATTCATCTATACTGTTATGTGTAACTATCACAAACAGTACCCAACATAAGACAGGCCTTACATACAATTACTTAATCCTTGTATCAGCTTTGTATGATGGACAAAGTACTATATTTACAGAAGAGAACACTGTCACAATGAGGTTAAGTAACTTACCAAAGTCACAAAACTAGTAAGTAGCAGACCTGGGGTCTTATCCCAGGCAGCATACCTCCAAATGCTCTTCACCTCCATGTTCTGCTGCTATTTTGTTCACTTAACTTTTACTTTTTGTATGCAAATATGTTCCTAGAGTAGACACCTAGGAACAGAACTACTAAGTCACAGGTGTGTATGTTCAACTTTACTAGAGGCAGCCAAACTATTTTTCAAAGGGATCACAACAATTCACATTTCCAACATTGAATAGTCCATTTCTTTTAATACATCTTTACTAAAAGTTGACCACTATCAGACTTTTTATTTTTTGTAATACGGTGGATATGAAAATTTAATGCTTCATTTAACTTGAATTTTCTCATTTACTAATGAGGTTTAGCATTTTTTTCATGCCTTGTGATCATTCATACTTCCACCTTCTGTGAAATACTCATGTCTTTTACCAGTGTTTCATGATAAGCACAAAGTCTTAATTTTATGTAATCATATATAATAATATTTTCTTTTAAACTGTGTGCACTTTATATCTTAAATTCTTCCCTAAGGTCATGGTGTTATTCTCCTATATATTTCTAAGTTTTAAACTTTCTTCAAAAAAGTTATTAATACTCTGAACAATACACTTTGAGAAACTTTGTTTTAAAATACTTACTGATGTGAAAACAAACATTATCATCTACTTTAAGTGTCTTCCATTCCTCTTTCTGAACAGCATAAAAACCTTTAAATACTAACTCCAACTATTCCATCTACATGTTACCCAGAATTTGTTCCCTCTTTTGTCCCCCAAAAACTGTAGTCAATATTTCTAGGTTTATAGAAGTTGTCTGAAGACATTTTCTACTATGGCCTCTACTGATGCTGTGGCAAAACTTGCTGTTAATTTGCAGGAATCTTTTTTACTCTAGTTGCTTTTAAAATCTTTTGTCTTTGGTATTCTTCTTTGGGCTTTCTGAATCTGAGTGGTCATGTCTTTCATTTATTAAGATCCTAGCCTCATCTCTCTGAATACGGCCTTTCTATTCCGTGCATGCATGAGAGAGAAAGAGAATCTGAGTGGTCACGTCTTTCATTTATTTGTTAGATCCTAGCCTCGTCTCCCTGAACACTACCTTTCTATTCTCTTGTGTATATGTGCATGTGATCTTTGTGCCCTCACCACACAGCATGTGGGATCATAGTTTCCCAACCAGAGTTAAACCCATACTCCCTGCAGTGGAAGCGGGGACTGTTAACCACTGGACCACCAGGGAAGTTCCTTCTTTTTCTGAAACTCCTTTTAGATATGTTCAAAATTTTCTAATTCTAGTCTCCATGTCTCAACTTCTTTCATATTTTTCTTCTCTTTTCTATGCACTTCATTACTGATTATCCTGTCAGATATCCCAGTTCATTAATTCTATCAGTAGTTATGTTGAGACTTTGGTCTATGTCTATTAAATTTAAAAATTCAATAACTGTAATTTTCCTTGGTTCATTTTCCAAATGGCCATTTTTCCCAGTCTTATAATTCTGATTTTTCTTTTTTTACATTCAATGATTTTTAACTATTTTAACCATTTTAAGTGTGCAATTCAGTGGGATTAAGTACATTCACAATGCTGTATAACCATTATCACTATATTTCTAGAATTTCATTATCCCAAACAGAAACTCTTTATCCCAGTTTTCAATAATGGATAGAACTGAACAGAAAATCAAGAAGGAAACAGAGAAGCTGAACAACACTGAAAATCAATTCAATCTAAAAGACATAGAGATAATACTCTATCCAACAAGAGCAGAATATACATTTTTCTCAAGTACAGGTGGAACATCTCCCAGAATAGACCATATGTTAGGCCACAAAACACATCTTAATAATTTTAAAAGGGCTGACCTCTTACAAAGAATTTTTTTCAATCACAATGGAATGAAATGTGAAATCAATAACCCAAGAGAAAACTGGAAAATTCATATGTGGAAATTAACAGTCATAACCAACCAATGGGTCAAATTAGAAATCACAGCGAAATTAGTACCTTGAGATGAATGAAAACAAAAACACAACACACCAAAACTGATGGGATGCTACCAGAGCAGTGCAAAGGGCAAAATTTATAGCTACAAGTACATAAAAAGAAAAAAGGTCACAAATTAATAACATAATTATATACTTCAAGAAGTAAGAAAGAGCAAATAAAACCCAAAGATAACATATAAAAATAATAATAAAGTTTATAGTGGAGATAAATAAAATATCAAATAGAAAAATATAGAAAATTAATGAAACCAAAAGTTGTTTTTTTGAAAGGATCAAAAAAAATCGACACAGGGCTTCCCTGGTGGTACAGTGTTAAGAATCCACCTTGCAAAGCAAGGGACATGGGTTCGATCCCTGGTACAAGAAAATCCCACATGCTAAAAAGCAACTAAGCCCATGTACCACAACTACTGAAGCACGTGAGCCTAGAGCCCACGCTGTGCAACAAGAGAAGCCACCACAATGAGAAGCCTGGGTACTGCAATAAAGAGTAGCCCCAACTGGCCACACTAGAGAAAGCCCAAGAGCAGCAACAAAGACCCAGCACAGCCAAAAATAAATAAGTAAATAATTTTTTTTAAATTGACAAACCTTGAGCTAGATTGACCTCAAGAAAAAAGACGACAAATTACTAGAATCAAAAATAAAAGGGAAGACATTACTACCAATTTTACAGAAACAAAAAGGATTATAAGGGAACTCACTGGCAGACCACTGGTTAGGACTGTGCTTTCATGTTTGAGAGTACAGGTTAGGTCCCTGCTCAGGGAACTAAGGTCCTGCAAGCCATGTGCTGCACAGTCGAAAAAAAGAGGGGAGGGAGGATTTCAGGAGAACACTATAAACAAAAAATTCAGTAACTTAGGTTAAATGGACAAACTTCTAGAAACACAATCTACAAAAACTGACTAATGAAGAAACAGAAAAACTGAACAGACGTACAACCATTAAGGAGGGTTAATCTGTCATCAAACCCATCCCAAATAGAAAAATCTAGGACCAGATAGTTTACCTGGTAAATTCTACCAAACATTTAAGGAATTAATACCAAGCCTTTTGAAACTCTTCCAAAAAACTGATGAAAAGGGAAAACTTCCCAACTAATTCTATGAAGCCAACATTACCCTGATATCAAATACCCTGATACAAAGACAGTACAAGAAAACTAGATATCCTTTATGACTATTGCTGCAAAAGTTCTCAAAACATACTTGCAAACTGAATTAAACAGCATCGTAAGAGATTACTGTATATACCACAACCGAGTGAATCTACCCAAATGTGCAAATACGGTTCAAAATGCAAAAATCAATCTATGTAACAGACCACATTAACTGAATTCATGTGAATTAATTTTTGTGAATTAGTAGAAAACCACATGACAGTGTCAACTGATAAGAAAAAAATATCATTTGACAGAAGTAAATTTAAGGGCCTAGATCTGATAGATAGAGTGCCTGATGAGCTATGGACTGAGGTTCGTGACATTGTACAGGAGACAGGGATCAAGACCATCCCCATGGAAAAGAAATGCAAAAAAGCAAAATGGCCGTCTGGGGAGGACTTACAAATAGCTGTGAAAAGAAGAGAAGCGAAAAGCAAAGGAGAAAAAGGAAAGATATAAACATCTGAATGCAGAGTTCCAAAGAATAGCAAGGAGAGATAAGAAAGCCTTCTTCAGCGATCAATGCAAAGAAACAGAGGAAAACAACAGAATGGGAAAGACTAGGGATCTCTTCAAGAAAATTAGAGATACCAAAGGAACATTTCATGCAAAGATGGGCTCGATAAAGGACAGAAATGGTATGGACCTAACAGAAGCAGAAGATATTAAGAAGAGATGGCAAGAATACACAGAAGAACTGTACAAAAAAGATCTTCACGACCCAGATAATCACGACGGTGTGATCACTGACCTAGAGCCAGCTGGAATGTGAAGTCACGTGGGCCTTAGAAAGCATCACTACAAACAAAGCTAGTGGAGGTGATGGAATTCCAGTTGAGCTATTTCAAATCCCGGAAGATGATGCTGTGAAAGTGCTGCACTCAAGATGCCAGCAAATTTGGAAAACTCAGCAGTGGCCACAGGACTGGAAAAGGTCAGTTTTCATTCCAATCCCAAAGAAAGGCAGTGCCAAAGAATGCTCAAACTACCGCACAATTGCACTCATCTCACATGCTAGTAAAGTAACGCTCAAAATTCTCCAAGCCAGGCTTCAGCAATATGTGAACCATGAACTTCCTGATGTTCAAGCTGGTTTTAGAAAAGGCAGAGGAACCAGAGATCAAATTGCCAACATCCACTGGATCATGGAAAAAGCAAGAGAGTTCCAGAAAAGCATCTATTTCTACTTTATTGACTATGCCAAAGCCTTTGACTGTGTGGATCACAATAAACTGTGGAAAATTCTGAAAGAGATGGGAATACCAGACCACCTGATCTGCCTCTTGAGAAATTTGTATGCAGGTCAGGAAGCAACAGTTAGAACTGGACATGGAACAACAGACTGGTTCCAAATAGGAAAAGGAGTTCGTCAAGGCTGTATATTGTCACCCTGTTTTTTTAACTTATATGCAGAGTACATCATGAGAAACGCTGGACTGGAAGAAACAAGCTGGAATCAAGATTGCCGGGAGAAATATCAATAACCTCAGATATGCAGATGATACCACCCTTATGGCAGAAAATGAAGAGGAACTAAAAAGCCTCTTGATGAAAGTGAAAGTGGAGAGTGAAAAAGTTGGCTTAAAGCTCAACATTCAGAAAACGAAGATCATGGCATCTGGTCCCATTACTTCATGGGAAATAGATGGGGAAACAGTGGAAACAGTGTCAGACTTTATTTTTCTGGGCTCCAAAATCACTACAGATGGTGACTGCAACCACGAAATTAAAAGACGCTTACTCCTTGGAAGGAAAGTTATGACCAACCTAGATAGCATATTGAAAAGCAGAGACATTACTTTGCCAACAAAGGTTCGTCTAGTCAAGGCTATGGTTTTTCCTGTGGTCATGTACGGATGTGAGAGTTGGACTGTGAAGAAGGATGCGCGCCGAAGAATTGATGCCTTTGAACTGTGGTGTTGGAGAAGACTCTTGAGAGTCCCTTGGACTGCAAGGAGATCCAACCAGTCCATTCTGAAGGAGATCAGCCCTGGGATTTCCTTGGAAGGAATGATGCTAAAGCTGAAACTCCAGTACTTTGGCCACCTCATGTGAAGAGTTGACTCATTGGAAAAGACTCTGATGCTGGGAGGGATTGGGGGCAAGAGGAGAAGGGGACGACAGAGGATGAGATGGCTGGATGGCATCACTGACTCGATGGACTTGAGTCTCAGTGAACTCCGGGAGTTGGTGATGGACAGGGAGGCCTGGCGTGCTGCGATTCATGGGGTCGCAAAGAGTCGGACACGAATGAGTGACTGGTCTCATCTGATCTGAAAAGCCCTCTCATTAATAACACTTCATAGGGCTTCCCTACTGGTCCAGTGGTTAAGAATCCACCTTGCAATGCAGGAGACACTGGTTCAATCCCTGGTCCAGGAAGATCCCACATGCCGCGGAGCCCATGTGCCAACTATCAGGCTCTAGAGCCTGTGAGTTGCAGCTACTGAGCCCACGTGCCTAAAGCCCGTGCTCCACAACAAGAAAAGTAACTGCAATGAGAAGCCTATGCACTGCAACAAAGAGGAGTCGAGGGTCCCCTGCTCACCTCAACTAGAGAAAGCACATGCAAAGCAACAAAGATCCAGCAAAGCCAAACAAACACCAAACAAAAACCACACTTCATAAACTAGGAACAGAAGAAAATTTCAACAAAATTAAGGACAGTTATGAAAAACAAACAAACAAACAAACAAAAAACCAGAGCTAACATTGCATGCAACAGTAAATTAAAGACTGACAGGCTTTCTCCAAAGATAAGAACAAGACAAAGATGTCTGCTTTCACCACGTCTATTCAACATAGTTGTTATTCAGTTGCTAAGTTGTATCCAACTTGAAAGGGGCAAGAAGAAGAAATTCAAGGCATTTATTTTGAAAAGGAAGAAATAAAATTAGCTCTGTTCACAAGTGACATGATCTTATACATAAAAAAAAACTACAGATTCAACACCCCCCAAAAAAAAACTTATTAGAACAAATGAATTCTGCAAAGTTGCAGAATACAAAATAAATACACAAAAATCAGTTACATTTCTATACGGTAGTAATGAAAAATCTTAAAAGAAAACACATCCAATCACTATTTAACTGGTGACTCTTACTCATAAAGGATTATTTGCTGGGATACTTTGTAATTTTTTTGTAAACTCACTTTTCCTGAAAATTGTTTTTTCTGTGAGAATCCCTTCTGGATTGTGAGAGCTTCCCCCGCAAGAGTTTTATATTTGCTTCTTCCAGACAACCAAAGAACATCACTGATCCAGAACAACGTTGTTACTGTTGTTCATCGACTCTGGGGTTGCCAATCATATAACAAAACTTTGAAACATATACCCAAGTAAGGTCCGTGCCCAGAATCGGTCAGAGGAGACTACCTGCCTTGCCCCTTAGACTGAAGTGAGAGACTGAGAAATCTGTCATCTTCCCACAGCATAAAGCAGATATTTTTCTTTTCCACTGCTTCAGTGAAGGTCCCTTGGGAGTCCCAGTTTTATGTGGAGGTCAAGATCCCTGTTCTAACTCCTCACCCAAGATTCTGTCTCTTGTCCTCAATTATCACTTCTGTTTTACAGTTCCATCTTCATTTCTGGCACCTAGGGATTTCACTCTAAGAGTTTTTTTTTTACAGTTTACCTGGAATTTGAATTTGTGTGCAATAGGAGAGTTTATAGGTTACCCTGGTGAGTCAGCTTGACAGATCTGGGTCTCACCCCTTCTGTATTAAAACCATTTCTTTTCTCTCTCCTTCTGAAATACCATAGATCATGCTTTTCTTCCTACCTCATGGGATACTGTGAGAATTAAGTGATAGATACAAATAAAAGGCTCAGCACAGGCCTGGCACTCAATAAACAGGAGCCATTTACCTAACTGACCCCTAACATGAAGGATAGTTTTATCATAAAACACCTATTAAAATTTTAGGGTAATCTTAATGTTTCAGAGTATGAAATCTTAGAAATGTTGACCTAAAAGTTACAATTTCTGAAATTTCATTCTCTTCAATTTTATCCCTCTGACCAATTCTCCAAGCCAGGTTTCAGTAGTATGTGAACCATGAACTTCCAGATGTTCAAGCTGGTTTTAGAAAAGGCAGAGGAACCAGAGATCAAATTGCCATCATCCTCTGGATCATCAAAAAAGCAAGAGAGTTCCAGAAAAGCATCTGCTTCTGCTTTATTGACTATGCCAAACCATCTGGCTGTGTGGCTCACAATAAACTGTGGAAAATTCTGAAAGAGATGGGAATACCAGACCACCTGATCTGCCTCTTGAGAAACCTGTATGCAGGTCAGGAAGCAACAGTTAGAACTGGACATGGAACAACAGACTGGTTCCAAATAGGAAAAGGAGTACGTCAAGGCTGTACATTGTCACCCTGCTTATTTAACTTATATGCAGAGTACATCATGAGAAACGCTGAGCTGGATGAAGCACAAACTGGAATCAAGATTGCCAGGAGAAATATCAATAACCTCAGCTATGCAGATGACACCATCCTTATGGCAGAAAGTGAAAAGGAACTAAAAAGCCTCTTGATGAAAGTGAAAGAGGAGAGTGAAAAAGTTGGCTTAAAGCTCAACATTCAGAAAACGAAGATCATGGCATCCAGTCCCATCAGTTCATGGGAAATAGATGGGGAAACAGTGCAAACAGTGGCAGACTTTATTTTTTTGGGCTCCAAAATCACTGCAGATGGTGACTGCAGCCATGAAATTAAAAGACGCTTACTCCTTGGAAGGAAAGTTATGACCAACCTAGATAGCATATTGAAAAGCAGAGACATTACTTTGCCAACAAAGGTCCGTATAGTCAAGGCTATGGTTTTTCCAGTAGTCATGTATGGATGTGAGATTTGGACTATAAAGAAAGCTGAGTGCTGAAGAACTGATGCTTTTGAACTATGGTGTTGGAGAAGACTCTTGAGATTCCCTTGAACTGCAGGGAGATCAAACCAGTCAATCCTAAAGGAAATCAGTCCTGAATATTCATTGGAAGGACTGATGTTGAAGCTGAAACTCCAATATTGTGGCCACCTGATGAGAAGAATTGACTCAATGGAAAAGACCCTGATGCTGGGAAAGATTGAAAGCAGGAGGAGAAGGGGAAGACAGAGGATGAGATGGCTGGATGGCATCACCCGACTCGATGGACATGAGTTTGAGCAAGCTCTGGGAGTTGGTGAAGGACAGGGAAGCCTTGGTGTGCTGCAGTCCATGGGGTTGCAAAGAGTCTGAACTGAAGGAGAAAGCTGAGCTCAAGGTAATGAATAGCAGAATGAATAATGCAGAAGGAAGAATAAGTGATCTGAAAGAACACTGGAAATTACCCAAAGAGACAGAAAACCAAAATTTTTTTTTAAAGGGAAAGCAACATAAGAGACCTATGGGATAATATAAACCAAATCTATGCATAATAGGGTTTCTAGAAGGAGAAAAAAGAGAAAAGGAGACTGAAAATGTATTTAAAGAAATTATGGCTGAAAACTTCCCAAACCTAAAGAACATCTGAGAAGCACAGACGGTCCCAAACAAGATGAACCCATACCTACACTAAGACACATGAAAATAAAAATGGCAAAAGTTAAAGATAGAGGATTCTAAAAATGGCAAGAGAAAAGCACGGAGTTAATTACAGGGAAATCCCTAGAAACACTGCAGGCCAGAAGAGAGTGGCAAAATATATTCCAAGTCTTGAAAAGGAAAAATCTGCAACCGAGAATATTCCACCAAGCAAAATCATTTAGAACAGGATGAAAAATAAAGAACTTATCAGGCAAGCAAAAAGTAAAAGAACACAGCAATACTAAGCCTATTATCATATAAAAGAAATATGAAAAGGTCTTCTCTATACAGGAAAGAAGCAAGAAGATATAGGAAGATCACACTGGAAAGTCAGTCACTTAAATTACCCAGTATACGATCAAAAAGAAAAAAAAAATCCTATTTGAGAAAGTGATGATAAACATAAGGAACAGCAAAAGGATAAAGTTGAAGATATTAAAAAAAAGACATCAAAGTCATAAAATGTAGGGAAGGAGAGTAAGAAATACATTTTTTTTTTTAGAATGTGGTCAGGCCTGTATGACTGTCTAAACGAAGCAAATAGGAAAGGTTAACATATACGTAAAACAAGACAATCACAAATCAAAAATATACAATAGATTCACAAAAACCAAAAAGAAGAGAACATAAATGTAAAATAAAAGGAAATAAACCAAAATAAAAAAAAAAGAAAGAAAAAGGAAAATGGAGCAAAGAACCAATTGGAAAACAAGGTTTAAAATGGCAATAAATATATATGTATCATTAATTACCTAAATGTCAATGAAGTGACTGCTCCAATCAAAAGACACTGAGTAGCAGACTGGATAAAAAAACAAGAGCTTTGCTGCCTGAAAGAGACTTACCTTAGGGCAAAGAACACACACAGATTGAGAGTGAGAGGACTGAGAAAGACATTTCAGGCAAACAGAAATGCAAGAAAACAGGAGTCAATATTTGTATCAGACAAAACAGACTTAAAGGCAAAGGCCATAAAGCAGGACACTATATAATGGTAAAAGGATCAATACAAGACTTTACATCCATCAACATACATGCACCTAATATGTGTGTGTGCTTAGTCACTTCAGTTGTGTCCGACGCTCTGCAACGCTATGGACCTTGGTCTGCCAGGCTCCTCTGTCCATGGGATTCTCCAGCCAAGAATACTAGAGTGGGTTGCCATTTCCTTCTCCATGCACCTAATATAGGAGTTCACCCAAATACATAAAACAAATACTAACAGATATAAAGGGAGAAGTTAATGGGAATACGATAGGAGACTTAAACACACCACATACATCAATGAACAGATCCTCTAGACAGAAAATCAAGACGGCAACAGAGATCAAAAATGATATAATAGAAGAGTTAGACTTAATTGATATTTTTCAAGACATTACATCCAAAAACACCCAGGTCACACTGTTTTCAAGTTCACATGGAACCCTCTCTAGGACTGACCACATACTAGGGTAGAAAATCTCAACATTTAAAAGAAATTATTTCAAGCATCTTCTCTGATCCCAATGGCATGAAACTATTAATAGAAATCCAGCAAAGGAAAACAAATGAGAAAATATTAACAGAAATTCACCATGAGAAGAGAAATGAGAAATAAACAATTGCATGGAGACTAAACTATGTGCTACTAAAAAGCCAAAGGGTCAACAAAGAAATCAAAAAGGAAATGATAAAATTACCTTGAAAAACACAACAATGAAAACACAACCATACAAAATTTATGCCATGCAGCAGTTCTTAAAGAGACATTCATAGAGATACAGGCCTTTCTCAGTTTAAAAAGAAGAAAAATTTCAAATAAATGACCTATCACCTAAAAGAATTAGAAAAACAAACAAAATCCAAAGTCACCAGAAGGAAGGAAATAAAGATCAGAGAGTAAAGGAATAAAATAGAGGTTTAAAAAACAGGGAATTCACTGGCAGCCCAGTGGATAGGACAGCACACTTTTACGGGCCTGGGCTGATCCCTGGTTGGGGAACTAAGATCCCAACCAGAACAGTACAACCAAACAAAAGCAAAACAGAAAGAGAAACTAAGAGCTGGCTCTTTGAAAGGGTTAAAAAAAACATTTGACAAACCTCTGGCCATGTTCACCAAGAAGAGACAGAACACAAGTAAAATTAAAAATGAAAAAGGGGAAATCTCAACCCATACTGCAGAAATACAAAAGAACTGTACTATACAAAAGAACTATACAGCCCAACAAAATCAAATCAAGAATAATTTGAGCCAATTGATCACTAGAAGTGAAACAGAATCTGTAATTAAAAAAAACAAACCTCCCTACAAAGAAAAGTCCAGGCCCAGGTGGCATCACAGGTAAACTGTATCAAACATAAAAAGAATTTATACCAATCCTTCTCAAATTCTTCCAAAAGACAGAAGAGGAGGGGAAGCTCCCAAAGATATTCTAAGAAGCCACCATCACCCTGAGCACAAACCCCCAAAAAAAGATACCACAAAAGAGAATCACATGCCAATATCTTGGATGAATATAGATGAGAAAAATCTCAACAAAACAGCAGCTGAATCCAACAACACATGAAAGGTCACTCACTATGACCAAGTGGGACGCATCCCACATTCACAAGAATGGTTCCACATGTGCAAAGCAATCAATGCAATACACCACAAAACAAAAGGAAAGTAAAAACCACATGATTATCTCAAAAGATGCAGAAAAGGCATTTGACAAAATTCAACATTCATTCATGATAAAAACTCTAATCAACGTTGAGTACAGAGGAACAAATCTCAATACGATACAAGTGATTTCTGACAAACCCATTGTCAACATTATGCTCAATGGTGAAAACCTGAAAGCATTCCTGCTAAAATCTGGAACAAGACAAAAAATGCCCATTCTTACCACTTCTAGTCAACATAGTATTAGAAGTCCTAGCCTCAGTAATCAGGCAAAGAAAAAGAAATAAAAGGTATCCAAATTGGAAGGGAAGAGGTAAAGTTGTGGATATATGCAGATGACATGATACAATATATAGAAAACCCTAAGGACTTCACACAAAAATTACCAGATCTTATAAACGAATACAGCAAAGTAGTAGAATACGAGATTAACGTGCATAAATCAGTTGTGTAAATTTCTTCACACTACCAACAAAATATCAGAAAGGGAATGTAAAAAAAAAGTTTCTTTTAAAATTACACTAAAAAGAAAAAACAACCTAGGAATAAACCTGATCACAGAAGTGAAAGACTGAGAGGTATAAAACATTAATAAAGGAAATTAAGAGAAATGAAAAGATATCCTATGCTCTTGGACTGGAAGAATTAATACTGTTAAAATGGTGATACTACTCAAAGCAATCTACATGTTGAATGAATCCCTATCAAATTACCCATGGTATTTTTTGCAGAACTAGAATAAATAATCCAAAAATTCATATGGAACCATGAAAGACCCAGAATTGCCAAAAGAATCCTTGGGGGAAGTGGGGAATCAAGAGACATAACTATCCCAGAATTCACACAACACTACAAAGCTACAGTAATCAAAACAATGTGGTATTGGTACAAAAACAGACATCCACATCAACGGAACAGAACAGAGCCCAGAAATAAACCCACATACTGATGGTCAACCGATCTTCGACCAAGGAGGTAACAACATAAAATGGGAAAAAGTCTCTTCAGCAAGTGGTACTGGAAAGGTTGGAGTCGTAAATCAATGAGGTTAGAACACAGCCACACATCATGCACAAAAATAAACTCAAAACAGTTAAGACTTAAATGTAATTCAGGACATCATAAAACTTCTAGAAGTTTTGCTAAACATTCTCTGACATAAACTGTAACAATGTTTTCTTAATCTACCAAGGCTTCCTGGTGGCAAACAATCCTGGAGACCCAGATTCAATCCTTAAATTGGGAATATTCCCTAAAGGAGGAAATGGCAACCCGCTCCAGTATTCCTGCCTGGAGAATGCCATGGACAGAGGCACCTGGAGGGCTACAGTCCATGGGTTTGCAAAGAGTTGGACACGACTGAGCAACTGACATTTTCACTTTCACCAAGGTAACAGAAATAAAATCAAAAATAGACAAATGAGACCAGATCAAATTTAAAAAGCTTTTGCCCAGCAAAGTAAATCATAAAAAGAAAAGAACAAATAGAAACCCTACAGAAATATTTACAATGATGCAACCAACAAGGAATTTATCTCCAAAATATACAAACAGTTCATACAACTCAACAACAAAAGACAAGTCAATTAAAAAAATAATAATAATAAAGTAAAATAAAACAAAACAAATGGGCAGACCTTAATAGACATTTCTCTAAAGAAGACACACAGACGGCCAGTAGGGACATGAAAAGATGCTCAACATCACTAATTATTAGAGAGAGAAATCAAAACTACAAGGAGGTATCACCTCACACCAGAGATGTGTGAATGGCTTCTTTAAAAACTCTACAAATACGATGCACGATACTGGATGCTTGGGGCTAGTGCACTGGGACGACCCAGAGGGATGGTATGGGGAGGGAGGAGGGTTCAGGGTGGGGAACACATGTATACCTGTGGTGGATTCATTTTGATATTTGGCAAAACTACTACAATTATGTAAAGTTTAAAAATAAAATAAAATTAAAAAAAAAAACAAAAAACAAAACTCTACAAATAGGACTCCCCTTGTGATACAGTGGATGGGAATCCACCTCACAATGCAGGTGACACCAGTTCAATCCCTGGTCCAGGAAGATCCCACAAGTAAGCACACGCACCACAATTACTGAAGCCCACTCACCCTAGAGCCTGCAACAGGAGCGGCAAAACCACAATGAGAAGCCTGTGCACCACAACTAGAGAGTAGCCCCCACTCTCCACAACTAGAAAAAGCCTGTATACAGCAAAGAGCCAGCACAATCAAAAATAAATAAGTAAATAGATTATTTTGTTTAAAAGTCTACAAATAAGAAATGCTAGAGAGGGTGTGGAGAAAACAGAACCCTCCTGCACTGTTGGTGGGAATATAACTTGATGCAGCCACTACAGAAAACAGTATGGAGGCTCCTCAAAAAACTAAAAACAGAGTTAACAGGATGCAGCAAGCCCACTCCTGGGCATACATTCAGACAAAAGATACATGCATCCTTACGTTCAGGGCAGAGCTATGCACAACAGCCAAGACACGGAAACAACCTAAGTGCCCATCAATATATGAATGGATGAAGAAGATATGCGTCTATATACAATGGAATACTACTCAGCCATAAAAAAGAACAAAATAATGCCATTTGCAGCAACATGGATACAACTAGAGATTTTCACATTAAACGAAGTCAGACAGAGAAAGACAAATACCATATGAGATATAACTTTCATGTGGTATCTAAAATATGGCACACAAATCCTGGGAATCCCCAGGGAATCTGCCCTTGATGGCCAGTGGGATTTGATTATAGGACTTCCATAGACTGGGGGAAACAGAGACTTTAGTCTTGGAGGGCACAAACGAAATACTGTGCACACCAAGATCCAGAAGAATGGAGCAGTGACAAGAGACTGAACCAAAACTACTGCGAGTGCTGGAAGGTCATCTGTGGAGACGTGGGTCAACAGTATGTGTGATTACACATAGTAATCAAACCGACAAAAATTAAAGACAAAGATAATATATTAAAAAGAATTGATGCTTTTGAACTGTGGTATTGGAGAAGACTCTTGAGAGTCCCTTGGACTGCAAGGAGATCCAACCAGTCCATCCTAAAGGAGATCAGTCCTGGGTGTTCATTGGAAGGACTGATGTTGAAGCTGAAACTCCAATGTTTTGGCCACCTGATGTGAAGAGCTGACTCATTTGAAAAGACCCTGATGTTGGGAAAGATTGAGGGCAGGAGAAGGGGATGACAGAGGATGAGATGGTTAGATGGCATCACCGACTCAATGGACATGAGTTTGGGTAAACTCTGGGAGTTGGTGATGGACAGGAGGCCTGGTGTGCTGCAATTCATGGGGTTGCAAAGAGTCAGACACGACTGAGTGACTGAACTAGAACTGGAATATATTAAAAGCAATGGGGAAAAGGACAAAAAAATATACAAAGGAACTCCCATTGGGCTATCAGCTGAATTCTCAACGGAAACCCTACAAGCCAAAAGGGAATGGCACAATATATTTAAATGATGAAAAGGGAAGAAGCTATACCAAGAATACTCTACCCAGCAAGACTCTCATTCAAATTTGATGGAGAAATCAAAAGCTCTCCAGACAAGTAAAAGTTAAGAGAATTCAGCACCACCAAACCAGATTTACAACAAATGCTAAAGGCAAGAAACACAAGAGAAGGAAAACACCTACAGAAAACAAACCCAAAACAATTAAGAAAACAGTAATAGGATCATACATATGGATAATTACTGTAAATGCAAATGGATTAAATGCAACAACCAAAAGACACAGACTGGCTGGGTGGATGAAAACATGTGCATGTATGTACCTCCACTTACCATATCACTGAGCTTGACCCCTGCAAACTATGTAGTTATTTTATATTGTTAACTTAATCATGTTCCCATTATTGCTTGCAACTGTAATTATCTTTTATTTTTATTTTTTCTAACTATTGACTGTGAAAACTGATAAATACCTTTTACTACTGTGATTATGTAATTATTACTCACTTATACCATTGTGTCATAAGTGGTCAACAGAAAAATAGAACTCTGTATCAAAGGTACAATAGGAAAAAATGTAATCATTTTTTAAAAATCCAGATAGATGCATATCAGAATTATCTTCAAATTTTTAAAAAATACAAATGCCCAGGTATTGCTTTTTTTCCTCCAGAGATCCAGATATGTTTCTAATGAGCAGTCATGTTTAAAACCAACAGGACTGTATGATGATCTTTTACTTTTACCTAGTTTGCTTCACTTTTTCTATTTCATATTCAGTGCTCCCATTTCATTTAGTTTATGTTTTCCAATATCTCCATCTCTTTTTTTTTTATGTTCTTTCTCAAGTCTTTATCAGAAAGCTTTCCAATATTTATGTTTCAGAAAACTTACGAATTTTTGCCTAAAAAATTCATGACATTCTGATTCCACTTGTTTGACTTAGTATTAACAGAATGCTAGCTTTCTAATTAAAAAACAGATATGCAACAAAGGTTTACTGTATAGCATAGGGAACTATAATCAATATCTTATAATAACCTATAATGGAAAATAATTTCAAAAATAATATGTATATAACTGAATCACCTTGCTGTGCACCTGAAACACTGCAAGTCAACTATACTTTAATAATATATACAGTGAGGGAAAAAATAAATATAGCACAAATGGACCTATGTACAAAACAGAAACAGGCTCAGAGAACAGACTTGTGTTGCCAAGTGGGCACGTGGGAGGATGACAAGGGACAGACTAGGAGTTTGGGGGTAGTAGATATAAACTATTACATTTAGAATAAATAAACAACATCCTGGTGCATAGCACAGGGAACTAGATCCAATCTCCTGAGATATACCATAATGGAAAAGAAAATGGAAATTTACATATACATATAAAAGAATGTATATATGTCTATCACTGAGTCACCTTGCTGTATAACAGAAGTTAACATGTTAAATCAACTATACTTCTACTAAAAAAAAAAGCAAGCATAAACAAAAAAATGAAACAAAACTTAAAGGTATTCCAACACCTCAGAAAGTGCAAGCCAGCAACTTTTTTTTAAACAACAGCTAAAATAGAATCAGTTTAGGACCTTACAACCAGTTTTTAAATAAAAAGAAACTATAAGGACATATAGAACAAAGGGATAAACAATGTTCAAGAAAACTCTTCCATACATATAATATATGGGTCCCAATGTAAAATGTGCAACTATGGGTTCACAAAGTCTGAGAAACATAGCTCTAATGAGCCTTAACAGTAGCTCTGTGAAACACCAGTAGCCAATGTGTCCAAAAATAATGATTTTTTCTTTTTTGGCCATGCCCCCACAGCATTCATGGAGAAGGCAATGGCACCCCACTCCAGTTCTCTTGCCTGGAAAATCCCATGGACGGAGGAGCCTGGTGGGCTGCCATCTATGGGGTCACACAGAATCGGACATGACTGAAGTGACTTAGCAGCAGCAGCAGCAGCAGCCACAGCATTCAGGATCCAAGTTCCCCAACCAGGTATTGAACCCATACACCCCACAGTGGAAGCAGAGTCTTAACCACTGGGCAAGGAGCAAAGTCCCCTAAAATAATGATTTCTGACTTATTAATTTACACTCAGCAGTGCCCACAGAACTGGAAATGGTCAGTTTTCATTCCAATCCCAAGAAAGGTCAATGCCAAAGAATCCTCAAACTGCACAATTGCACTCATTTCACATGAGAGCAAGGTAATGCTCAAGCTAGGCTTCAACAGTACATGAACCAAGAACTTCCAGATGTACAAGCTGGATTTAGAAAAGGCAGACAAACCAGAGGCAAACAAACCAAATTACCAACACCCCTGGATCATAGAAAAAGCAAGAGAATTCAGAAAAGCATCTACTTCTGCTTCACTGACCACACCAAAGCCTTTGACTGTGTGGATCACAATAAACTGTGAAAAATTCTTCAAGAGATGGGAATACCAGACAACCTTACCTGCCTCCTGAAAAACCTGTGTGCAGGTCAAGAACAACAGTTAGAACCAGACATGGAACAACGGGCTGGTTCCAAATTGGGAAAGGAGAACATCAAGGCTGTATGTTGTCACCCTGCTTATTTAACTTATATGCAGAGTACATCATGTGAAATGCTAGGCTGGATGAAGCACAAGCTGCAATCAAGACTGCTGTGAAAATTATCAATAACCTCAGATATGCAGATGACACCACCCTAATGGCAGAAAGTAAAGAGGAACTCAAGAGCTTTTTGATGAAGGTGAAAGAGGAGAGTGAAAAAGCTAGCTTAAAACTCAACATTCTAAAAACTAAGATCATGGCATCCAATCCCATCACTTCATAACAAATAGATGGAAGAAAAATGAAAAAGTGACAGGCTTTATTTTCTTTGATTCTAAAATCACTGCAGACGGTGACTACAGCCATGAAACCAAAAGATGCCTGCTCCTTGGAAGAAAAGCTATGACAAACCCAGACAGCATATTAAAAAGCAGAGACATCACTTTGCCGACAAAGGTCCCTATAGTCAAAGCTATGGTTTTTCCAGTAGTCATGCATGGATGTGAGAGTTGGACCATAAAGAAAGCTGAAGCCAAAGAATCTATGCTTTTGAACTGCAGCGCTGGAGAAGACTCTGGAGAGTCCCTAGGACTGCAAGCACATCCAACCAGTCAATCCTAAAGGCAATCAGTCCTGAATATTCATTGGAAGGACTGATGCTGAAGCCGAAACTCCAATACTTTGGCCACCTGATGCAAAGAACTGACTCACTGGAAAAGACCCTGATGCTGGCAAAGATTAAAGGTGGGAAAAGGGGACGAGAGGATAAGATGGTTGGATGGCATCACTGACTCAATGGATATGAGTCTGAGTAAACTCTGGGAGCTGGTGACGGACAGGGAGGCCTGGTGTGCTGCAGTCCATGGGGTCGCAAAGTGTCAGACATGACTGAGCTGAACCGAGAGATGATTTGCCTACAGTGACAACCAGGAAACTTTTACAAAGACTAGTAAACACATCGGTAATCATCTACAAATCTTGTATATACAGATACACTGTTGTAAATGTCTCATTTTCATCATGCTTTTCAAAAGAACTCAACATTAAAACATTTTTCACAGAAGATAGATTTTTTTTGGTCTCCCACAATGGTAACTAATGAGAAATTTTTAAATCCAGTCTACATAATACTGCAAACTATAGCATTAATAACAATGTTATTCTCGAAAATGCATTATATGGTACAATTACATAATAAAATTCTTAACTGTTAAGAAAAATCTATTTCCAGATCTTTTGCTTGGTTTATACATTTAACTATATTGAGACTTCCAGATTGCTTCAGAAGATTAAATTTTTAGTATCTAAAGAAAGCTAGGTGGCATACCCAATTCACACTGCAAATTCTTAAAGGCAAGGGACAAAATATTCACATTACTTCTAAAATTGAGCAACTAACATTTTATAACTCAAGTATACAGTCATTATCAAATTACCATTTTCTGGTTTTCACAGCATTCTTATTTGAAAGTATCAGTTTGTGTTTGTCCATCCAAATACATATATAAATATAAGCTCTTGCTGACAAATTATTCTCAGCACATAACATAAAACAGCACAGTACACCCTTCAAATGTTAACTAAGTGAATATAAAATACCATTAAGAACAGGATAGGCTTCTTCAGAATGGAATGTCCTTCATCATTGGGGAAGACTACTCATCATTAAGAGTAACAGTTTGAATTACTACAGAAATGCAAATCAAAATTACAATGAGGGGCTTTCCTGGCGACTCAGTGGTAAAGAATCCACTTGCCAATGGAGACACTGGTTTGATCCCTGACCTGGGAAGATCGCACATACCAGGGAGCAACTAACAGTGTGCGCCCCAACTACTGAGCCTGTGCTCTAGAACCCAGGAGGTGCGACTACTGAGCCCACACACACCACAGCTACTGAGCCCACGCTCCTGAGAGCCTGTGCGCCACAGGAGAAGCCACTGCAGCGAGAAGCCCGTGCACAAAGTGATGAGTAGCCCCTGCTCCCCAAAACGAAAGGCCCACATATCAACAAACATCCAGCACAGCCCAAAATAAATTATTTTAAAAATATCTTGAGAAAAATGACAATAAAACACAACCATTCAAAATCTATGGGATGCAGCAAAAGCAATTCTCAGAGGGAAGTTCAGAGTGATGCAAGCATTCTTCAAAAACAAAATAAAAATCTCAAACAAGCTAACTTATCACCTAAAAAAATTAGAAAAAAAGAACAAACAAAACTCAAAGTCAGCAGAAGGAAGGAAATAACAAAGATAAGGAAGGAAATAAATACAATAGAGTTTTAAAAAATAGAAAGGGAATTCTAAGGAGCCCGTGCACTGCAACAAGAGAAGCCACGGCAGAAGAAGCCCAGTGGTCCAGTGGTTAAGACTCTGCACTATCACTGCCAAGAGCCTGGGTTTGATCCCTGGTTGGGGAACTAAGATCCCACAATCCTCGTGGCCCAACAACAACAAGAAAGAAACCAAGAGTTCATGCTTTGAAATAGTAAATAAAACTAACAAACCTCTGGTCAGGTTCACCAAGAAGAGAGAACCCAAATAAAATAAGAAATGAAAAAAGAGAAACCTTAATCCATACCATGCTATGCTATGCTATGCTAAGTCACTTCAGTCATGTCCGACTCTGTGTGACCCCATAGACAGCAGCCCACCAGGCTCCCCCGTCCCTGGGATTCTCCAGGCAAGAACACTGGAGTGGGTTGCCATTTCCTTCTCCAATGCATGAAAGTGAAAAGTGAAAGTGAAGTTGCTCCATACCATATAAGTACAAAAAACCTTAAGAGAAATTTACAATTATATGCCAACAAATTTGACAACCTAGAAGAAACAGGCAACTTTCTAGAAACATACATCCCTCCAAAACGGACTAAGAAGAGACTATTTGAACAGACTGCTCACTAAAAGTGAAATAAAATCTGTAATTTAAAAAACAACAACAAAAAAACTCCCTACAAACAAAAGTCCAGGACCACATGACTTCACAGGCAAGTTCTACCAAACACACAAAGAATTTATATTGATCCTTCTCAAATTCCTTCAAAAGATTGAAGAGGAGACTCCCAAAGACATTCTATATGAAGGTACCATCTCCCTGATAGCAAAACCCAGACAAAGATACCATGAAAAAAGAAAATTACAGGGCTTCCTTGGTGCCTCGGGGGTGAAGAATCCACCTGCCAATGCAGATGACATGGGTTTGATCCCTGATGAAGATTCCACACGCCACTAGAGAGTAGACCCCACTTGCCATAACTAGAAAAAAATTCACACAACAACAAACACCCAATACAGCCAAAAAAGTTTTTGAGGAGAAAAAAAATATATATATATTACAGGTCAATATCCTTGATGAATATAGACACAAAACTTCACCACAAAATATTAGTAAACCGAATCCAACAACAGCTGAAAAAGATGACATACCACAACCAAGTTAGGATTCATCCCGAGTTAACAAGGATGGTTCACCATATGCAAACCAGTGTAATACACCATATAAACAAAAGAAATGTTGAAAACTACACAATCATTTCAATAGATACAGAGAAAACATTTGAGAAAATTTAGTATCATTCACGACAGAAACTCTTTCTGGGGCTTCCCTGGTGGCTCAGTGGTAAAGAATATACCTGCCAATAAAGGAGATCCCACATGCAGCAGAGCAACCAGGCCTATGCACCGCAACTACTGAGCCTGTCCTCTAGAGGCCAGGAGCCGCACCTCCTCAGTCCAAATGCTGCAACTATTGCAGCCTGAACACCCTCTAACCCATGCTCCCCAATATAGAGAAGCCACTGCAATCAGAAGGCCATGAACCACAGTGAGTAGCCTCCACTCACTGAAACCAGAGAAAAGCCCATGCAGCAATGAAGACCCAACAAAGCCAAAAATAAAATGATTAAATAAATAAATTTTTTTTTTAAAAAACCCTCTTACCAAAGTGAGTACAGAGGGGAATATATCTCAACATAATAAAAGCTATTTCTGACAGTCAGTCAATATAAAGTTCAACGGTGAAAACCTCAAAGCATTCCCACTAAAATCTGGAAGAAGGCAAGGATGCCAGCTCTAACCACTTCTACTCAACATAGTATTGGAAGTCCAAGCTTCAGCAATCAGACAAAAGAAAGAAAGGAAAGGTATGCAAACTGGAAGGGAAGAGGTAAAGCTGTCACTATATGCATATGACATGGTACAATATATAGAAAACCTTCACACAAAAACTACTCAATCTTATAAATGAATTCAGTAAAGCAGCAGGATATAAGATTAACATTTATAAATCAGTTGTATAAATTTCTTCTCATTACCAATGAAATATCAGAATGGGAATGTTAAAAAAACAATACTTTTCAAAATCACACCAAAAAAATAAAATACCTAGGAATAAACCTGACCAAAAAAGTGAAAGACTTATACACTAAGAACTGTAATATTTCAATAAAGGAAATTAAAGAGAATTCAAAGAAATCAGAAGATATCCTATGCTCTTGAACTGAGAAAATATGCATTGTTAAAACAACAATACTACCCAAAGCAATTTACAGACTAAACACAATCCCTATCAAATTAAATTTTTTGCAGAACTAAATTATTTGGAATAAATAATCCAAAAATTCACATGGAACCATAAAAGAACCAGAATTGCCAAAGGAATCCTGAGGGAAAAAAACAAACCAGGAGACATAACTTTCCCAGACGTCACACAGTACTACAAAGCTACAGTAATCAAAACAATGTGGTATTGATACAAAAATAGACATCCAGATCAATGGAACAGAACAGACAGCCCAAAAATAAACCCACACACCTAACATCAATGAATCTTCGACCAAGGAGTCAAGAATATAAAATGGGAAAAAGACAGTCTCTTCAGCAACTGGTATTGGGAAAGTTGGAGCTGTATGTAAATCAATGAAATTGGGATACACCCTCACATCATGCACAAAAATAAACTAAAAATGGCTTAAAGACAAACATAATACATAATGCCATAAAACTTCTAGAAGGGAGCATGGGCAGAACAGTCTCGAACATAAATCGTACCAATATTTTCTTAGGTCGGTCTACCAAGGCAATAGAAATAAAAACAAAATAAACAAATGGAAACTAATGAAGCTTAAAAGATTTTCCATAGCAAATGAAATCATAAAAAAATGAAAAAACAACCTACAGAAGGGGAGAAAATACATGTTGCTGTTGCTGTAAGTCGTGTCCAACTCTTTGCAATCCATGGATTATAACCTGCCAGGCTCCCCTGTTCATGGGATTTTCCAGGCAAGAATACTGGAGTGGGTTGCCATTTCCTTCTCCAGAGGATCTTTCCAACCTAGGGATCAAATTCGGGTCTCCTGCTTGGGAGGCAGATTCTTTACCACTGAGCTACCTGGGAAACCCAAAAACGACATAAAGGGGCAGTAAGTACATGAGAAGATACTTAACGTAACTATTAGAGAAATGCAAAAGAAAACTACAGTGAGGGCTTCCCCAGTGGCTCAGGGAAAAGAATCCACCGGACCATGCAGGAAACAGAGGTTGGATCCCTGATCTGGGAAGATCCTGCATGTTGAACAACTAAGCCCATTCGCCACAACTATGGAGCCTGTACTCTGGAGCCCAGGCGCAGTAACTACTGGGCTTGGAAGCTTCAACTACTGAAGCCCTAGAGGCCATGCTCCTCAAGATAAAAAGCTACCACAATGAGAAGCCCTGGAGCACAACTAGAGAGTAGCCCCTGCTTTGCTCTACTAGAGAAAAGCACAAACAGCAACAAAGACCCAGCATGGCCACAAATAAATAAATACAAATAAAGTGATAAAAAAAAAACAACAATGAAGTATCACCTCACACTGGTCAGAATGGCCATCATTAGGGGGGAAAAGAATGGTCATCATTAAAAAGTCTATAAAGTAACAAATTCTGGAGAGGGTGTGGAGAAAATGGAAACCTCCTCAAGTGTTGGGAAGAATGTAAATTCATGCAGCTACTATGGAAAACAGCACAGAGGTTCCTCAAAAAATAAAAACAGTTACCCCAATCCAGCAATCCCAGTCCTGGGCATATACCCAGACAAAAGTATAATTCAAAAAGATACATGCAACCCTATGTTCATAGCAGTACTATTCACACAACAGCCAAGACAAGGAAACAACCGAAATGTCCAGGGACAGATGAATGGATAAAGATGATGTGGTGCATATACACAATAGAATACTACTCAGCTTAAAGCTCAACATTCAGAAAACAAAGATCATGGCATCTGGTCCCATCACTTCATGGGAAATAGATGGGGAAACAGTGCAAACAGTGGCAGACTTTATTTTTTTGGGCTCCAAAATCACTGCAGATGGTGACTGCAGCCATGAAATTAAAAGACGCTTACTCCTTGGAAGGAAAGTTATGACCAACCTAGATACCATATTCAAAAGCAGAGACATTACTTTGCCAGCAAAGGTCCGTCTAGTCAAGGCTATGGTTTTTCCAGACGTCATGTGTGGATGTGAGAGTTGGACTATAAAGAAAGCTGAGCGCCGAAGAATTGATGCTTTTGAACTGTGGTGTTGAAGAAGACTCTTGAGAGTCCCTTGGACTGCAAGGCAATCCAACCAGTCCATCCTAAAGGAGATCAGTCCTGAATATTCACTGGAAGGACAGATGCTGAAGCTGAAACTCCAATACTTTGGCCACCTGATGCGAAGAGCCGACTCATTGGAAAAGACCCTGATGCTGGGAAAGATTGAGGGCAGGAGAAGGGGAAGACAGAGGATGAGATGGCTGGATGGTATCACCAACTCGATGGACGTGAGTCTGAGTGAACTCCGGGAGTTGGTGATGGACAGGGAGGCTTGGCGTGCTGCGATTCATGGGGTCACAAAGAGTCGGACACGACTGAGCAACTGAACTGAACAGGCTCAAAGACATAGAGAACAGACCTGTGGTTGCCAAGGAGGGCGGGTCGAGGGAGCGGGAAGGACTGGGAGTTTGGGGTTAGTAGATATAAACTATATGGGCCATAGGGTTGCATAGAGTTGGACTCAACTGAAGCAACTTAGCACCCATGCACGCATGCATGCATATTACATTTAGAATGAATAAATAACAATATCCTAGTGCATAGCAAGGGAACTAGATCCAATTTCCTGGGATATACCATAATGGAAAAGAATATATATATATATTAAAAAAGAATGTTTATATGTATATAACTGAGTCACCTTGTTGTATAGCAAAAATTAACATAACACTATAAATTAACTATACTTCTACTAAAAAGAAAGCAGCAAGCATAAACAGGAAAAAAAGGAAAAAATAAAACAAACTCTTCTGTCTTCTGCATTGGCAAGCAGATTCTTTACCACTAGCACCACCTGGGAAGTCCTAAAATTCTTTCAATATCTCTAAAGTACAAGCAAGCAAACTTTTTTAATAGCAGTTTGAACAGAATCAACTTAGTAATTACAACTAGCTTTTAAATAAAGAAATAAAACATGGAGAAGGAAATGGCAACCCACTCCAATACTATTGCCCGGAAAATCCCATGGATGGAGGAGCCTGGTAGGCTACAGTCCATGCGGTTGCAAAGAGTTGGACACGACTGAGCGACTTCACTTTTCTTTAGAGGAAAGAAGTTGTTAATTTTGATTAAATTTATTGTATTCTTTTATATTTGTTATTCTTTGCTGCACAAAAAGTTTTGCCTGCACTCAGGTCATGTAGATATTGTCCCATGTTTTCTTCTAGAAATCTGATTGTTTTAGTTTTATATTTAGGTCAAAGATCAAACTCAAATTAATTTTTGAGTAAGGTATGCGATAAGTCTCAAGGTTCATAATTTTTTCATGTGGTTAACCAGTCATTCGGGCATAACTTATAAAGAAGCCTATCCTCTCCTCTACTAATAAGGTGACTAAATCAGGTTACTCTGTGGGTGTGGATATATTTCTAGGTGTTCTTTTCTCAACTGATATATTTGCCTAACATTGTGCAACTAACTCCTTCCTTAATTAATGAACCTTACAATTTCCTGAAATTAGGAGTGTAAGACCTCTCAGAACTGCATTTTTAAAGACTGACTTAACTTTTCTAGGACTTTTACATTTTTGTGTAAATTATGTGATAAGTTCAACCTACAACACAAAGACTTGCTGAGAAGTTGACTGCAACTGCATTGAATTTATATTTCAACTTTGGGCTATTTGACATTTTAACAATATTGAGCCTTTATTGAACTCTCTAGTAATAAGAATTCTTTAGTTTCTCTAAATGTTCCATTACTTTCAGTATGTGAGTCTTTCACATCTTTTACTAGAATCATTTTTCAAGTATGTGTATTTTTTGTAGTATTTATAAATGATTTTTAAAGTTTTCATTTACAAATGCTTCTGGCCAGTATATGTAAACACAAATAAATTTTTAGTATTAAAAATAATAATAATAAATAAATAAATAAATAAATAAATAAAACAAAACTATAAGGACACATTGCCCAAACAGGTAAACAATGTTCAAGAAAACTCTTCACACATATAATATATGGGTTCCAATGTAAAATTAAGATCATGGCATCTGGTTCCATCACTTCATGGCAAATAGATGGGGAAACAGTGGAAACAGTGGCAGACTTTATATTGGGGGGCTCCAAAATCACTGCAGATGGTGACTGAAGCCATGAAATTAAAAGATGCTTGCTCCTTCGAAGAAAAGTTATGACCAACCTAGACAGCATATTAAAAAGCAGAGACATTACTTTGCCCACAAAGGTCCGTCTAGTCAAAGCTATGGTTTTTCGAGTAGTCAAGCATGGATGTGAGAGTTAGACTATAAAGAAAGCTGAGTGCCGAAGAACTGATGCTTCTGAACTGTAGTGTTGGAGAAGACTCTTGAGAGTCTCTTGGACTGCAAAGAGATCAAACCAGTCAATCGTAAAGGAAATCAGTCCTCTATATTCATTGGAAGGACTGATGCTGAAGCTGAAACTCCAATACTTTGGCCACCTGATGCAAAGAACTGACTCACTGGAAAAGATCCTGCTGCAGGGAAACACTTAAGGCAGGAGGAGAAGGGAATGACAGAGGATGAGATGGTTGGATGGCATCACCAACTCGATGGACATGAGTTTGAGTAAACTCCAGGAGTTGGTGATGGACATGGAGGCCTTGGTGTGCTGCAGTCCATGGGGTCACAAAGAGCTGGACACAACTGAGCAACTGAACCGAATGTAAAATTACTGCCCCCCAAACTCTAGGACTGGGCTGCCACAGGCCAAACTACAGGGAGAGAACACAGCCCCATCCATAAGCAGGAAATTGGACTAAAGATTTACTGAGCATGGCCCTGCCCACCAGAACAAGACCCTGTGTTCCCCACAGCCGGTCCCTCCTATGAGAAGTTTGCACAAGCCTCTTATCCTCATCCATCAGAGCACAGACAGAATGAAAACCACAATCACAGAAAACTAACCAAAATGATCACATGGCTCACAGCCTTGTCAGTCAAACTATGAGCCACCCAAGACGAACGGGTCAAGGTGGGGAGTTCTAACAAAACGTGGTCCACCAGAGAAAAAAATGGCAAACCACTTCAGCATCATTGTCTTGAGAACCCCATGAAAAGTATGAAAAGGCAAAAAGATATGACACTGAAAGATGAACACTCCAGCAGGTGAGCAGGTGTCCAATATGCTACTGGAGAAGAACGGAGAAATAGCTCCAGAAGGAATGAGGAAGCTGAACCAAAGCGGAAACGACGCCCAGTTGTGGATGTGTCTGGTGGTGAGAGAAAAGTTCAATGCTATGAAGAGCAATATTGCATAGGAACCTGGAATGTCAGGCCCATGAATCAAGGTAAATTGGAAGTGGTCAAACAGGATGGCAAGAGTGAACATCGACATTTTAGTAATCAGTGAACTAAAATGGATGAGAATGGGTGGATTTAATTCAGATGACCATTATACCTACTGTAAGCAAGAATCCCTTAGAAGAAATGGAGTAGCCCTCATAGTCAACAAGAGAGTCCAAAATGCAGTACTTGGGTGCAATCTCAAGAATGACAGAAAGATCTCTGTTCATTTCCAAGGCAAACCATTCAATAATCCAAGTCTCTGCCCCAACCACTAACGCCAATGAAGCTGAAGTTGAACGGTTCTATGATGACCTATAAGACCCTCTAGAACTAACACCCAAAAAAAGATGTCCTTTTCATCATAGGGGACTGGAATGCAAAAGTAGGAAGTCAAGAGATACCTGGAGTAAAAGGCAAGTTTGACCTTGGAGCACAAAATGAAGCAGGGCAAAAGCTAACAGAGTTTTGCCAAGAGAACACACTGTTCATAGCAAACACCCTCTTCCAACAACACCATATGTCTACATATGGACATCACCAGATGGTCAATACAGAAATCAGACTGATTATATTCTTTGCAGCTGAAAATGGAGCTCTATACAGTCAGCAAAATCAAGACGTGGAGCTGACTGTGGCTCAGACCATGAGCTCCTTAATGCAAAATTCAGGCTCAAATAGAAGCAAGTAGGGAAAATCACTAGGCCATTCAAGTATGACCTAAATCAAATCCCTTAGGATTATATAGTCAGATCAGATCAAATCAGATCAGTCGCTCAGTCATGTCCAACTCTTTGCGACCCCATGAATCGCAGCACGCCAGGCCTCCCTGTCCATCACCAACTTCCAGAGTTCACTGAGAATAGAAGTTACAAATAGATTCCAGGGATTAATCTGACACAGAGTGCCTGAAGAACTATGGACGGAGGTTCCTAATATTGTATAGGAGGTGGTGACTAAAACCATCCCCAAGAAAAAGAAATGTAGCCAAGACAAAATGGTTGTCTGAGGAGGCCTTACAAAGAGCTGAGAAAAGAAGAGAAGCAAAAGACAAAGGAGAAAAGGAAAAATATACCAAACTGAATGCAGAGTTCCAAAGAATAGCAAGGAAAGATAAGAAAACCTTTTTAAGTGAACAATGCAAAGAAATAAAGGAAAATAAGAGACTGGGAAAGACTCGAGATCTCCTCAAGAAAATTAGAGATACCAAGGGAAAATTTCATGCAAAGATGGACAGAAATGGTATAGATAAAACAGAAGCAGAAGCTATTAAGAAAAGGTGGCAAGAATACACAGAGCTATACAAAAAGGTATTAATGACCCTGATAACCAAGATGGTGTAATCACCCACCTAGAGCCAGACATCCTGGAGAATGAAGTCAAGTGGGCCACAGGAAGCATTACTACTAACAAAGCTGGTGGAGGTGATGGAATTCCAGCTGAGCTATTTCAAATCCTAAAAGATGATGCTGTGAAAGTGCTCCACTCAAGATGCCAGCAGATTTGGAAAATTCAGCAGTGGCCACAGGACTGGAAAAGGTCAGTTTTCATTCCAATCCCAAAAAAGGGGAATGCCAAGGAATGTTCAAACTACCACACAATCGCATTCATTTCACATGCTAGCAAAGAAATGCTCCAAATTCTCCAAGCGAGGCTTCAACAGTACATGAATGAAGAACTTCCAGATGTACAAGCCAGATTTAGAAAAGGCATCAAATTGCCAACATACATTGGATCATAGAGAAAGCAAGGGAATTCCAGAAAAACATGTACTTCTGTCTCACTGACACCGCTAAAACCTTTGACTGTGTGGATCACAACAAACCATGCTTCTGCTGCTGTTGCTAAGTGGCTTCAGTCGTGTCCAACTCGACCCCATAGATGGCAGCCCACCAGGCTCCCCCGTTTCAGGGATTCCCAAGGCAAGAACACTGGAGTGGGTTGTCAGTTCCTTCTCTACAACAAACCATGGAAAATTCTTAAAGAGATGCAAATACCAGTCAGTCCACCTTACCTGCCTCCTGAGAAACCTGCATGCAGGTCAAGAAGCAACAGTTAGAACCAGACATGGAACAAAGACTGGTTCCAAATTAGGAAAGGAGTACATCAAGGCTGTATATTGTCACCCTGTTTATTTAACTTACATGCAGAGTACATCAGAGTACATCATGCGAAATGTCGGGCTAGAAAAAGCACAAGTTGCAATAACCTCAGGTACACAGATGACACCACCCCAATGGCAGAAAGCAAAGAGGAACTGAAGAGTCTTGAGAGGGTCAAAGAGGAGAGTGAAAAAGCTGGCTTAAATCTCAACATTCAAAAAACTAAGATCATGACATCTGGTCCCATCAGTCTCATCACTTCATGGCAAATAGATGGGGAAAAAGTATAAACAGTGACAGATTTTATTTTCCTGGGCTCCTGATGTCTGCTGACAGTGACTGCAGCCATGAAATTAAAAGACGCTTGCTCCTTGGAAGAAAAGTTGTAACAAACATAGACAGCTTATTTAAAAGCATAAACATTACTTTGCTGACAAAGGTCCATATTATAGTCAAACCTATGGCTTTTCAAGTATTTATGTACGGATGTGAGAGTTGGACCGTAAAGAAGGCTGAGCACTGAAGAATTGATGCTTTTGAACTGTGGTGTTGGAGAAGAGTCTTGAGAGTCCTTTGGATGGCAAGGAGATCAAACCAGTCAATCCTAAAGAAAATTAATCCTGAATATTCATTGGAAGCACTGATACGGAAGCTGAAGCTCTAATACTTGGACCACCTGATGGGAAGAGCTGACTCACTGGAAAAGACCCTGATGCTGGGAAAGACTGAAGGCAAGAGGAGAAGACTGTAAGACTGTACCTAACATTACTAACTAAACCAATAATTGCTAGAAATAATTATGATCCTGCTACACCATGATGATACCACATAAGTTCTTCTGCCACTTTAAAGTCAAATTCCCTTCAAACAACTCAGAACCACAGAGCCCACATGTCGCAACTTAAGACTGAAGATTCCTCATGCCACAACTAAGACCCAGCACAGCCAAAAAAATAAGTAAATAAAAAAAGATATGTTTTAAAACCTACAACGAGGTATCACCTCACACTGGTCTGAACAGCCATCATCAAAAAATCCATAAAGTATAAATGCTGGTGAGGGTGTGGAGAAAAGGGAAATCTCCTACATTGTTGGTAGAAATGTAAATTGGTACAGCTACTATGGAATATGGAGGTTGCTGAAAAACCTAGAAATAGAGCTACCATATGAGCCAGCAATCCCACTCCTGGATATATAACCAGAGAAAACCGTAATTCAAAAGGATGCCCACACTGCAATGCGGCACTATTTACAACAGCCAGGACATGGAAGCAACCTCAACATTCATCAACAGAGGAATAAAGAAGATGTGGTACAAGTATACAACAAAACATAACTCAGTAATAAAAAGGACTAAAATAATGCCATTTGCAGCAACATGAATGGACCTAGAGACTGGCATACAGAGTGAAGTAAGTCAGTATGAGAAAGATAAGGATAATATAGCTTATATGCGGAATCTAGAAAAATGTTACAGATGAACTTATCTGCAAAGCAGAAACACAGTCACAAATTACAGATGTGGAAAACAAACTTACGGTTACCAAGGAGGAAAGGGGAAGGTGGGATGAAATGGGAGACTGGGATTGACATATATACTATATGACATATTACTATATATAATATAGGTAACTAATGAGAACCTACTGTATCGCACAGGGAGCTCTACTCAATGCTCTGTGGAGACCTAAATAAAAAAGGGTGGCTATATGCATACACATAACTGATTTATCTTGCTGTACAACAGAAACATAACATTGTAAAGAAACAATTAAATTTTTTCAACTAAAAAAAAAATAAGAGTTTGGATAGGATCAAAAATCCATTCTAAAAACATGATCTTAAGATTTTAAAAATACTGTACACACAAGTAGCAAATACTATTTAAGTACTAAATAGTTACTTTAATTTTTTCTTGTTTTCTTAAGTTTTTATAATATAGATTGCTATTATAATAAAATATAATAAGAAAAAACTGTTAACAATTATTTTAATAAAGAAAAATCAAACAGAGCACCATTCAATTAAATAATAAAATGATGGGACTTTCCCCTGGTGGTGCAGTAGTTAAGAACCCACCAAGCAATGCAGGGGATGCAGGTTTGATCCCTGGTCAGGAAACTAAGGGGCTTTGTGGTGGCTCAAGCAGGAAAGAATCTGCCTGCAATGCAGGAAACCCAGGTTCAATCCCTGGGTTGAGAAGATCCTCTGGAGAAGGGAATGGATCCCCATTCCAGTATTCTTGCCTGGAGAACTCCATCGACAGAGGAACCTAGCAGGCTACAGTTCATGCAGTGGCAAAGAGTCCGACACAACTGAGCAACTACCACACACACACAGACAGGAAACTAAGATTCCACATGCTGCAGAGCAACTAAGCCCGCGAGTCACAACTACGGAGCTCACCAGCCACAACTAGAGAGCTTGTGCGCTGCAACAGAAGATCCCACAAGACGCAATAGGGACCCCACGCACCAGGTACCATAACTAAGACCTGATGCAACCAATAAATAAACATTTTTTGAAAATTTAATGAAACGATGACTTTTCTTTTTAGTAAGTACCTTTTCTTGAAAGACAACAGCAGTTTCCAGCCCGGGCATGATGTCCAGTAGGAGTCTGCAAGCTGCAGTGTTTAAAGGGGGCTCTCGGCTTGTCATCACATATGCATTCACCAGCTGTAAAGAAGAGCGATACTTTTCATCTGAAATTCAACCCAATCAAATTAATGAAGTCTAATAAATCCATACCATATTCCCATAGCTTGCCTAAAGAATATTAAAGACTGTAAGACTATACCTAACATTACTAACTAAGCCTGTAATTACTGGAAATAATTATGATCCTGCTATGCCATGATACCATAACAAGTTCTTCTGTCACTTTAAAGTCAAATTCCCTTCAAACAACAACTCAGCAACCACAGAAATTAAAACTCAAGAGTTATCACAAAAAAATCACCTCCCATCCTTATACTTTTTTATAAAGATAAAACAGGGCAAGACAAGCCTCCCCTCACCCCTCCCTGATTCTTGACAATGATTAATGAAAAAACTTTGAGTTTTATATTTTATATATTAATAATGCTTTCTTTTTGGCTCTCATCAGATAAAAAAACACTGGATGTCTAAGTGGCACCGTGTTCTGTTACTGGATATACAATAGTGGATAAGACATAGTCCCATCAACAAAAGGTTCATAATCCAAAAAAGGTGACAGCTGGGAAAAACAAGTATCATAAGCACAGGATGCCACAGAAGCCTGGAGGAGATCATAAACCTTGCAAAGGAATCAGAAAAGGCTGCAGAGAGGAAGGGGCTCCAGCAAGAACATGAAGGACAAGGAGGAACAGCTAACGAGGGGTGAAAAGGAAAGGAGGCAAAGAGCAAGAACTAAAAATTGAAAGAACAAAGGCAGTGACAAACAGGTTTATAAACCAAAATAAGAAATTTAAAGTTCATCGTGAGAGCAATGGGAAACCACTAATGCATTTTAAGCAAGACAGTGAGTGCCATGATCACTTTTTGCATTTGATAAAGAATGGGTTGGAGGAAGACAAGATAAGAAGAGAAACCAATTAAGAGGCTATTGCAGTACCAACAGAGATATGGTGGTGGTTAGCCTAAGGTCTGGGAACAAGGGCAGAAAGAAGTCGAGGGATTTGTGAAGGCTAAGGGGTAGGGATCCATAAGAGCTGTTAACTTCACTGAATAAGAGAGCTTAGAGGAATAAAGGGGGCTTTCCCGGTGGCGCCAGTGGTAAAGAATCAGGAGATGCCAATGCAGGAGACTCAAGAGATGCAGGTTCGATTTCTGGGTCGGGAAAATCCCCTGGAGGAGGAAATGGCAACCTGCTCCAGTATTCTTGCTGGGAAAAATCCCATGGACAGAAGAGCCCAGTGGGCTACAGTCCATGGGGTCACAAAGATGAGTCAGACATGACTGAGCATGCACACACGCTAGAGGAATAAAGGAACTTCTAGCTGGTTAGGAAAGGACACCATTACTGAGCTAGAGAATAAGAGAAACAGACTACGGGGCAAGCAATTAGACATGCAGAACTCAAGGTGCCTTTGGGAAATATCCATGTGGGGATTAGAAGGTAAGCTGGAAGTGATGTGAAGCAGAGGAGAGCTACCAGTGAAAGAGAAGTAAAACTGAGAATTAAGATAGATAGTAACTACTGAGCCCTCATGTGCCAGGTTCTACACCAAGCACTTTTCAGACTTAATTTCATTCAAGGATTACAAAAATATTTTAAGGTTAATCACTACCATCCCCATTTTATAGATTAGGGAAATAAAGCTTGGAGAGGCTTAAGCTGCCCAAAGATCAAAATGTCAAAGAAGAGTAGAGCTGCATTTAAACCCCAAACATGGACCCCAAAGCCCATGCTCTCAAGTACCATGCTATTTGCCTCCAAAAACAAACGTAATTATTACTATGAATTATTACTATGTTTAGGGGCTGTAATACATACTTTTTCCCCGTCATTTACTCAACAGACCTGAGTGAAATAACTCAGGTTATTTAACTTCCTTTTCTTCCTTTCCTCCCTCCACTTGTCCAGTGCACAGCATGCACACATACAGTGTGCACACCCACAGTGTCAGTGCAGAAGCATGCTGCACACATCACTCTTAATTTTTCTATTCAGGAATCCAAGAGAACTTCTATATTTCCAAATTCAAAATCATCTCACTCCAGTATGAGCATAGATGCCTGGGGAACCCTCATCAATATGCAACTGAACACCAAAGAGAAAATACCCTGGCCACAGCCAGGACTTTGGTAATAAAGAAGTCCATAATTAGTCTTCTTTTAGTCTGGTATTGAACCAATACCAGATTAAAAAATCTATGCACTCTATTCCCAACTTTGTCAAGGCCTCAGGATAAAGTAGACAATTTACAGAAAAATAAAGGTAAAGCATCTGTTGATGATAATCTCTGGAGAAAAGTAAGAAGGAAACCTACTGCATTCATGAAATCATCATTCTTGAAGAGTATTCTCAGCAAATGGCCCAGCATACACTCTGGATCAGCTCGACCTGCCGAAAGAAGAGGGGAGGAGCAAAGGAATGAGTAAGTCATCCCAGTTAAGCAACTCAGACCTCTGGAAAGGAACCAGGGTGGTTTTAAGTACCATTAAAAGGCCAGCAAAAATTAACAGAAACGAAGAAAAGATTCTCTTGATGAACTAGATCTCATAAGAAGCATTCTTTAAAACTAAAAATGACAAAAACTTCAAACACTGCTTTCTAACCTTCCCATCTCCCAGTATACTGTCTACACATCAAGGCCAAATTAAACAAATGAGCACAAGACCCAGAGTAGCGTCACTCAGAGTACACAAGGTCTATGGAAGAATCATAAAGGATCCTAAGAGAATGAAAACGCCTGACGTCCCAAAGAGAAAAAAGAAGGAAGCATAGCTTCTCATGATGGGTGGCCTGGAGTGAAAACAGGCTCCAAGCCCAGTCTCTCAACTATAATGCCAACAGCAGCAGCAGTACATCCTCAAACCTGTAACAACAGGCCAGGTTTGAGGGAGAAGGGAGTCCCACCAAGCAATCACCAATGCTAAAGATAAAGTGAACTTGGTCATCTTAACTTCTGAGCTCCTAGAAATACAAAGGAGGCCAGAAATCTAGGATTTACTCAATACACAGCCTAAAAATGAAAGAATTTGCTAATCGTTGGGAAAATTATTGGTTTGCTTTTAAAACAGGTATCATCTATTTTATTTAATTTTCCTTTTAGAGTGTCAAGTTTAGTCAAAGGATACAGTTTCAGATGAAGATATAAGTTGCTGATAAAAAGTTTTTACCAACCTGTAATTAATACCCCAAAGTACTTCACAAAACAGAAGTTAGAGAATGGCATCAGAAAAACAAATGTAGACCTCAGATTACCTAACTTTCTGTTTATAAATTATGAAACTAAGACCCTTATTCTTTTTCAAAGAAATTATGCCTAGTGACAAATATGTTTTAATATAAGAGACAGAGAGGAAATAAATTGTTTTTAAATCTCTACTGAAAAAAGGCATTCTTCTCTCCCTTCTTCCTTGTTACCATTTCATCCTTTCCAAGGCAATGTCACTAAGCATGATCATCTCTTTTAATTCTTTTCACAATCCCATGAATTAATTTATTTTCACTCTCCCACTTTTTCTTGCTCTTACTGCCTTACTGAAGATGTGAGTTCATTAAGCAAATAGTTCTCAAAGTCACAAGTGGGGATATCTAGGACAAGAGCAGCAGGTAACATCACATAATAACTAGACACTCAATCTGAAATGCCTAGCTTACTTACATTTGGGAATAAAAGTCTAAGAAACAGAAGTATAACACTGGTACATTCAGGTAAATATACAATGTTCTTATTTTTATTAAGTTCCACTCATTCTCACTGTCTCTCCAGTTACAAGATCTGTCTCTTCTCTCCAAAAAGAACTGCTTCTGGTTTTATAAAGAGAAAATTTATATGACTTAAGTTGTGCCCCTGGTAATCTGCCTTCGGACATAAAATGGCAGTCTCAAGTCCCACATAGTTCTGTACTGTAGCAAATTCCATGCCAAACCAGGCTGGGTCTTCATGGCTCACTGACCCAAAGAAAACCACGTTAACCTGAGGTAGCATATTTTAGCTATTGGAACATTGAAGTAGACACCAAGAAGTCCATTTATTATTCAAGGTTCCAAGTATCAATTTCATAACTAAAAGGCATTAAATGCATTCTCAACCACATATCCCCAGTAGTAAAAGGATAATTATTGTTGTTAGAAAAAAGAATGCACACAGAGTATAACATCTTCTGGTTCAAAAGTCAAAAAGAGAGAACATTTGTTTTCCTTTTTAATCTTTGTAATCATTTCAACTAATAAGGTATATCCATATAATCTAATTCCTTTAAGTACTTGATAAATATTAAAAATATTTCCATTTTTCCAGGAATGTATTTTTTCTTGCTGCCCCCATCTTGAGCGATATTTTAAGAAATTCTATTTCAACTGAAAAATAGTCCTTATAGTAAGCAGTTTTCTTTTGTAAGAAAATTAGAACCAGAATTAAGAAAACACAGATCTCACCAGGATGCCGATCATCAAATGGGTCTGGATCCCCCTTACGATATTCTTCAGTTTCTTTTTCAATCAATTCAGACATCCTAATACAAAGGGAAGACAAGGTCAATGCTAAACAAGCATACAAAAAAAAGATGTACCACCACCTACAATAGTCAACGCAACCGTCAAGGTACAAAATAAAAGCAAAAAATTAGAAAGAGGGTGTTGTCCTGACAAACATAAAGATCTAACCAACCATCTCATAAAACAATTTCCACTCCCAAATTCATTCTTCTCTCCACCTCTCCTGTCTCAAAAAACAGCACTACTATCCCCTCAGAAGCCAAAAACCCAGGAGACATCCTTAAATCCTTCCTTTTTCTCCCATTCCCCATTGCAGTAATTCTTATTAGCTCTACCTAAGAAAATATCTCCTGACTTCAATCATTTCTTTAAGTCTTGACCAGAAATGTCCAGACCATACTGTTTTGGACTCGCTACTCTCAAAACAGCAGACTTCAGACCTCTTCTACTGTTTCTGACTTTTTTCAAATTACTTACCCTCTCTGTGCCTAACCTGTAATATGAGGATAACAGTGTCTATCTTAGAGTTTCCCTGAGGTTTAAGTTGATATATATGTACTCTGCTTAGAACAGAGCTTGACATCAGAACTACTTAGGTGTTGTTCCTATGAAAACTGGGAATCAAAAACAAAGGGAGGGTTCATGAGGGAGGGGACATATGTATACTTATGGCTGATTCATGTGGATATATGGCAAAAAACAATACAATATTGTAAAGCAACTATCCTCCAATTAAAAATAAACAAATTAGGGGGAAAAAAAAGAACAAATGGGGCTCCTTCAATGGCTTAGTGGTAAAGGATTCACCTGCAAATGCAGGAGACATGGGTTCATCCCTGATCCAGGAAGAACCCACAAGGTCCCAGAAGACTTGGAGCAACTGTAAGTCCATGCGCCACAATTATTGAGCCTGGGAGCTGCAATTACTGAGCCCATGCGCCCTAGACCTGGTGCAACCCAAGCGAAGCTCACACGCTGCAATGAAGACCCAGCACAGCCAAAAATAAATAAATAAAATTATTATTTAAAAAAAATAGAAAACCAGTTAATCTAAGGCAAATACTGATGTGATGCAGCAGGAGGGAGCCTTCTGGAGGTAGTTCTCAAGTTCTATAACTTGATCTAGGTGGTGGTTTTACAAGTAAAGATTCTATCAGAGCATTATACAACACACAGTCATAGCTTGGCATCTGTAAGGAATTGGTTCCAGGACCTCCCAGGGACACTCAAATCCTCTGTCAAGTCCTTTACATAAAAATGGCAGAGTACAGTTGGCCCTCCACATTCACAGATTAAAGCAACCATGGGTCAACTATAAATTACTGCACTGGCCAAAATGTTCATTCGGGTTTTTCTGTAACCTCTTACAGAAAATACTGTAGGAAATGACCAGTGAACTAACAGACCCACAGTCTGGAGGACGGTAGGCATTCTGCCCCATCTAAAACATACTTTTAACTCATCCTACTGCATCTTTAAATTCTCAGTCTAGCCTTGAAGATACTTTTTACGATCTTGCTCCATGTAATTTTAGCTTCCATTCCTAACATATATTCACCCTGCACTCTGGTGGAGCCCATTTCCTCCCTCCCACAGAAACATGCCGTTCATTCTCCCCTAGATAGATACCCTTTTCAGGCACATTTTCACTTTTCCTAGAAAACCTTGTCTTCTTTGCTTTTCATCAATATATATTCTAACAACTTTCAAGCCCCTGTTCCAAGGTACCTTTACCACATACTATATTGGAAAGCCCACTGGATTTGGAGTGAAAACCCAGTACCCAAACCTTAGCTTTCTACTGCCTGGCTATACAGGCAGTCTTTTTCAAGTAGCTCAGAGGATGGCTACCTTTTAACAATGTGGCTGTCAGTGATACTTTTACTAACAAATGAAGAAGCTGTCCTGATAAACAAAAGGTCCTCAAACACTTGAGTGAATAGAAGAAACAGGCTTATTCAAATTCTTTCCATTTTTCTAACCCCCAGAATATTCACAAACCATCTGCCCAATCTAGCACTTCACTACATACTATTCTGTACCACTACCCACTTTTTTTTTAGATCCATTTAGTTGCCTCCCAGATAGTTATCTCCTTGAACATAGGGTTCTGCTGAATACCACAGTATAATGACAAAGTTCAGGGTCAAATATGATAAATAATATGAAATAATCCTGAAAATACAGTTACTTGTTTTTGGCCTCACCACACAGCATGCAGGATCTTAGTTCCCCAACCAGGTATTGAACCTGGGCCCTTGGCAGTGGAAGTGCTGAGTCCTAACTACTGGATCACCAGGGAATCCCCAAAAATAAAACATTAAAAAACATTTTTTGAGAAATGTAGTGAGTCTACCATGAACAGTACCATTTATCACTCTTTCCTTTCAAAATTACACCAATCAATAATCCGCATGTTAAATGCACAATATTTAAGATTCTTTAATTCATATGGCTACATTTCAAGTAGCTTGTGATTAGTAATTCTTAATCTCCAATGCCTCTACAAATGAAAATCCACTTTCCACCAGTCAGCAAAAATCCTTTCCCTAAAATAAAAAACTGTACTTTCACATGTTTCGCATCTATCAAGAGCAGTTATGAACAAAGCATTTATCCCTGTTTAACCTTTCATAAGACCATAGTTCTCTTTATCTCTAGAGAATAGATCATTGCATAAACAAAATTTTTTTTCTGTTATATCAAAGATTAGATATTAAAGAGCCTGTTGTTTCAAAGGCTTCCTGTTAACAAAAATCATGGGTATCCCTCCCTAGTCTATTTTTCACTCTCTCTACTCAACACAGTCATTCAATAAAATCATGTACTACACAGTTCACTATGTACCAGGCAAAGGGCAAGTCTTCACTGTCTGAAGAGACACGAGGAGACACCAATAAAAATGGGAAGTACCTGCCCTCAGAAAACTTAGAGTTTAGTAAGGAGACACATGTAAAATGATAATTACAGTACAAGTGGTAATTAAAATGAGAGAAAGATTTTTTAATCAAAATATAGTTGATTTACAATGTTAATTACCACTGTACAGCAAAGTGATTCAGTTATACATATTTGTACATGTATTCCATTTTTAAATATCCTTTTCCATTATGGTTTACCATATGATATTGAATATAATTCTCTGTGCTACAGTAAGACCTTTTTGTTTATCTATTCTATATATAAAAGACTAGATTTGCTAACCCCAACCTCCCATTCCACCCCTCTCCCAACTCACTCCCCTCCCCTCAGCAACCACCAGTCTGTTTTTCTATGTCCATGATTCCATTTCTGCTTCATAGACAGGTTCATTGGGTCATATTGTGTCATATTTTAGAATTCATGTATAAGTGGTATCATATGGTATTTAGAGACATGATTCTTGAACTGCTTCCTGAAAGGACTAGAGCTTGCCAGGCAGATATACCAAAGAAAGGCTTTTCAAGCCAAAGAAACAGCAAATATAAAGGCAAACAGACACTGGAAAACATGGTACTATTCCTCACTAAAAAAGAACAACACTATGAGGCAGAAAAAGGAAGTAGGGGCCAAATTATAAACAGCATTATAAGCCACTCTAAAGTTTACATTTCATTTTGTAGGAAAAGAGAGCCAGAAAAGAATTACGAGTTGAGGTATGACAATCAGATTTGTGTGTGAGAAAGATAAATCTTTCAGCAAAGAGGATGTTGTATTAGAAGAGGGGTAAACTGGAGACAGGGATAATGCACACTGCCTAATAAGTCAGCCAAGATATGATCAATACCTAATGAAGAGACAGGGAAGGGGAACAAGAGGAAGCAGAAATCCTCAGGGCTTTGGTGACTAGGTTGTGCTAGGAAAGGAATACACTAGGGAGGATGGTTTTCAGATTTTAGTTTAAAACCATTTGCACCAAGGCAGGGAGTACAAAAGTACACGCTGTGAATGAAGACGGAGGCAGGATGATGATAAGAAGCTCTATTTTGGACACAGTGTGTTTCAAGTGTCTGTGGAACAACCAGAAAAGGATGTATACACCAGTAGCTGAGAAATGGGTCTAAAATTTTTATAAAGAGGAGCCTGAGGTAGAAAAAGAGACTGAGAATAATTTTTTAAATCATGGACAGAGGTGAAACTATCTAGGTAAAATATCTAGCGTGAAGAGAGAAAAGAACCACCAACAAAACTCTGGAGCTAAAACACTGGCAGGAGAAGAACCTAGGAAAGAGCATGACAACAAAAGAGCCTGAGAGGAAAAGGAAGCAATTTTAAAAGCTTCAAGACAGAGACATAAAGACTAGTTCTGACAGGGAAAAAAAATGTATTTAGAATTCACAAAATGATAATGTTCTACACTATTCTCCCATGTTTCTTTTTTCTTTTTTGGCCACGTTGCACAGCTTGCAGGATCTCAGTTCACCAACTAGGTGCTGAGCCTGTGCCCCTGGCAGTGAAAGCCCTGAATAATAACCACTGGACCACCTGGAAATCCCCAAATTTCCTTTAAAAGAAAAAACACTGAATTGGTCATACCTGGTAAGGATGGGTACCATGTCCTGCCCACTGCCATGTTCCTTTTCCCACTGCTCCAACAGGGTAGTGAGCTCAGCTTTGGAGTCCACATGGACCGCTACTGTAGTCATGGCTTGACCTAGGAAGAAGCAAAACAAACACACAAATGAACACAGGCAAATAAACCTGACGGACTTTCTACAAAAGGGAAAGTGAGGAGGGAGGGAAAAAAAGGATGAACAAACAAGGAAGATAAAAGTATGCGAAATTTAACCCTTGGATAATTTTATTTGTGGTACAGTGCAAAATCTGGGACTGGGGACCTGGATATTCATAAAGGTCTGACGAACAAGTCTGTTCACCTTTCTCAAGCTGTTTGCTAGACTTTGGGAACTGGATCAAAATCATGATTTTTAACCTTTCTGTGAGCAGGAATTCCTGAGAATCAGGCAAAACCTATGGTTTCTCTCTCCTCTCAGAAACACACATACATGTATCCCTGCTTTTCAGAAGTTCACTTTATGCCACATCATTTTTATGGCATCACTGACTCAATGGACACGAGTCTGAGCAAACTCGGGGAGACAGTGAAGGACAGGGAAGCCTGGCATGCTGCGGTTCTCTCAGCTCAGAGAGTCAAACACGGCTTAGCAACTGAACAATTTTTATGAAAGACCTATATTAGTATGTTTTTGCTAACCCAAAGAAATCTGAAGAGGATATTGTGTTGGTTTCGCAGCAAGCCATTCTCACTGCTGCAACTCCAAGCAGAGAAAGGCGCCACCAAGCTCCTTTCATACGAACTACACTCAGCAATAAGCTACTACAGCTCTGAACTGTGGCTACAAGCATCTGGGCTTTATCTCAATTTTTGTGCATCCGTTAGCAAGACGTGTCCTAAGGCATCTGCTTCACTTTACGTCATTTCAGTTCATGAAAGGTCTCACAGGGACACTCTACAACCTGTATCTGTACATTATTATGTACAATAATCCCAAATCTAGATCTGAGGTCCAAACCTGGGAATCCCAAATCTAGATTTGAGGTCCAAACCTGTGAAGCTGCTCTTTTTTTTAAGACACAAAATACAGCAAATACTCCCAGAAAGACTGTGTTCTTGTAAGTCTTCAGGGGAAAATTCTATGAAAGATAAGCAACACATTCCTGTTAATTCTTAACAAAAGATCAAGAAATGAAGTGGTTATCATTACCAACATGAAAGCTGGGAAGGAATATTATCAACTAATTTGTTCCTCAGGCTTCCTAATCTATCTCACAGCTCCTGGAAGGAGAATAACAGGCTGGAGAAAGGCAGAAAAAGTTGCTGAGCTGAGTGATGAGCCCAGGGGTGCAGGACAGGGAGGTGAGACAGGCTCTGGAGGAGCCATATGAGACATCGACTTGGGGAAGAGGTTTACAAGTGATTCCAGAAGGGATAAATGAGACCCAAATGTTCAGATAGTTTACTTCTCTTGCCAAGTCTTAGGATCAAAATGTCAAATCCTGACATGCAAATGTATATTTTCACAGACACAGCAACCATTCTATAAAAAGCTTTGTCCAAAAAAAATCACTAGCTCATCTAGGATTATTTGTTCTTTCTTCTAAAGGCATCTAATGTAAAACCAAAGAAATACATTTACCATCAACCCTCTAAATTTTGGGCTTCCCTCATAGCTCAGTCGGTAAAGAATCTGCCTGCAGTGCAGGAGACCTGGGTTCGATTCCTGGGCCAGGAAGATTCCCTGGAAAAGGAAATGGCAACCCACTCCAGTATTCTTGCCTGGAGAATCCCATGGACAGAGGAGCCTGCCAGGCTGCAGTCCATGGGGTTGCAAGAGTGGGGGACACAACTTAGAGACTAAACCACCACCACCACTCTAAATTTAAACATTTATCTTTTAATCAAATTGAGGCAATTCTAATAGTTGACAGTGATTCATGTCACCTGAGCTAACCCTAAATCCAAAGAATATTTTCAAAACAAAGTTAAAATGCTTCTTTTCTACAAAGAATCCACATTTTCAGTTTTCTAGCCAAAGACACAAGAGAAATACTGCAAATGTGACCAAATAATATGGACTTGTGACTTCAACTTGAGAAGACCCAAGGTATATTTTTGACTGCAACCTAACTATAAATGCATTTTTAAAAATAAATTTACTTAGAATGAAGTGTAGTCGCTCAGTCGTGTCTGACTCTTTGAGACCCCATGGACTGTAGCTTGGCAGGCTCCCTGTCCATGGTATTCTCCAGGCAAGAATACTGGAATGGGTCACTGTTCCCTTCTCCAGGGGATCTTCCAAACCCAGGGATCGAACCCAGGTCTCCCACACTGCAGGTGGCTTCTTTACCATCTGAACCACCAGGGAAGCCCCAGAATCATTACAGGTTTATTTTTGTTTTAAAGTTGTGAAAACAGCAAAGAGAATTCCCATATACCCGTCGCTCAGTTCAGGTTCCCCTAATGTTATCTTATAGTAACATGATGTCAAAATTAAGAAACTGAAAATCAGTACATTACTTTTAACTAAACTCCAGATCTGACTCACATTTCACCAGCTTTTCCATTCACATTCTTTTTCTGTTCCAAGATCTCATCCAGGACACATTACTTTTAGTTGTCATGTCTCCCTAATGTCCTTTGGTCAGTGACAGTTTTTGAATCTTCCCTTGTTTTTATGACCCTGACAATCTGGAGGAGTATTAGCATTAGCCAAGGGGTAGAATGGGGCGATGATTTTATCAAAGTTTCCCCCAATTTTATCAATGTTTCCCTCAGTAAAATTTTATGCTGAGGTAAGAGATCTAAAGACTGAGGAAAGTAGTAACATATGGTAACAGCAAAGTTAATCTCTTACAACACATCCTAAAAGTGCAGGAGAAACGGCTTTACTGGTGCATTCTACCCAACACTTTAAAGAATTAAGATTACTCCTCAAATTATTCCAAAAAATTGAAGAGGAGGCAGACTTCCTAATGTACATAAAGCCAATACTACCCTGATACTAAAGACAGATAATGATATCACTAGCAATCTACAGACCGATATGCTTTATGAAAATAGATGTAAAAATCCTTAACGAAATACTAGAAAGATGAAAACAGCAGGACATTAAGAGAATGAGATACCACAACCAAGTGGGATTTAGCCCAGGAATACAACGGTGGTTTGATATATGCAAATCAATTAAAGTAACACAATACATTAATAGAATGAAGGGGAGGCGGTGAGCCTGTGATTGATATAGAAGAAGCATCTGACAAAATCCAACATCCTTTTGTGAAAAACACTTGCTAAACCAGGAACAGAACTTCCTCAATAGGGCATGGTAAAGAGCATTAATTACAAAAACTCACAGCTGACATGGGCTTCCCAGATGGCTCAGTGAGTAAAGAATCCACCAGCAATGCAAGAAACATGAGTTTGACCCTGGGGCGGGAAGATCCCCTGGAGGAGGGCAAGGAAAGACACTCTAGTATTCCTGCCTGCAGAATCCCACGGACAGAGGAGCCTGGAGGGCTACAGGGCCCATAAGGTCGCAACTAACAGCTAACACATGCTCAATGGTGAAAAAACTGAAAGCTTTCCCCCTAAAATCAGAAACAAAACAAAGATCTCTGTTTTCACAACTTAAGCACTGTGCTGAAGTTCTAGCCAAAAGAATTAAGACCAAAAAATTAAAAAGCATCCAAGTTGGAAAGGAAGAAGTAAAATTATCTTTATTGACAGATGATATGACCCAATATATAGTCAATCCTAAAGAACTGACAAATAAATACTACTGGAATTAATAAGTTAGCAAAGTCATAGAATACAACATTAACACAAAAATTACTTGTATTGCTGCACACTAGCAATAAATAATCAAATATGAAATTAACAAAACAATTTCACTCAAAATAGCACTAAAAAAAGTAAAATGCTAAGGAATCAATTTAAGCCAAAAAGGCAAACAACTTCCTCAAAGAAAATTACAAAACATTGCTGGAAAAAATAAAATTAAAAAAGACCTAATAAATGCAAAGACATCCTGGAGTCAGGGATTAGAACACTTAATATTGTGAAGATGGCAATATTCTCCAAAAGGGGCAATTGTCAACATAATCCCTACAAGATCTAATGATCTTCTTTGCATTAGAGCAAATATCAATTCTAAAATTTATGTGTAACTGCAAGGAATCCTAAATGACCAAAACGATCTTGAAAAAAACAGAATTCATACATCTGACTTTAAAACTACTATGTAAAATAATCAAAATACTATGATACAGGCATAAGGAAAGATATATATATATCAATGCAATGGAACTATGAGTCCAGAAATAAAATCTCACACTTATGCTCAACTGATACTCAACAAGTAGGCCAAACCCAGTCAACAGCGAAAGAATTTGTTGAAAGACCATTACTAGAAAGACTAATGGTTTTTCAACAAATTGTGCTGAGACAACTGAATATTCACGTACCAAAGAATGAAGCTGGATCCTTGCTTCACATCACATACAAAAATTATCTCAAAATGGGTATAAGAGTTCAATATAAGAGTTTAAACCATAAAACTCTTAGAAGTAAACACAGGGGTAAATCTTCATGACCTTGAAATTGGCAAGAGATGTTCATCTGACATTAAAATAAGCAACAAAGAAATAGATAAATTGGACTTCAATATTTAAAACTTTTGTGCCAAATACATTATCAAGAAAGTGAAAAGACAACCCACAGAATGGAAGAAAATATTTGCAAATCAGAGCTGATGAGAATCAAATATTCATAATATTTAAGAACGCCTACAACTCAACAACAACAAAGAAACCTGATTCAAAAATGGGCAAAGAAGTGGCCAAAACAGCTCAGGTGGGAGAGCATCAGACTGAAAAAATGGGCAAAGTACTTGAACAGGCATTTCTCCAGTGAAGATGTACAAGTAGCCAATAAGTACACAAAAAAATGTTCAACATAGTTAGCCATTAGGGAAATAAAAATCAAAACTACAGTAAGATACCAACCATACCTACTAGGATGATCAAAACCAAAAAACTGTAAAGGTAGCACTAGCAAGGATATGGATAAACCGAATGAACACTGCCGACAGGAATGTAAAACAATACAACAGCTATAGAAAACAGTTCGATGGCTCCTCAAAAAATTTATAAGAAAAAGTTAAACAGAATTACCGCGACCCAGCAGTTCCACTTCAAGGAACATAACCAAAAGAATTGAAAACATATTCAAACACTTGTACACAAATGTTCAAAGCATACTCAATACAATATTGAGTATGTTTTGAATATTTGAATACAATATTCAAAAGAGGAAAACCCCAAAGGTTCATCAACAGATGAATGGATAAACAAAATGTGGCTATATTCATACAATGCAGTTACTATTCAACCACAGAAGGGAATGAAGTACTGAGACACGTTACAGCTGTGGATGAACCTTTACAACAATACGCCAGGCAAAAAAACCCCAACAGAAAAGGTCACATATTCTATGATTCTATTTCTATGAAACATTAAGAATAGGTAAATCCATATAGAGAAAGCTGCCGAATGGTTGCCAGGAGCTTGGGGGAGGGAGAAGTAGCGAGTAACTGCTTAATGGATATAGGGTTTCCTCGTGAGGTGATAAAAATTTCTTGGAACTAAAGGAGGTGATGGCTGCACAACACTGCTAATCTACTAAATGATTAATGGTTAATTTATGGTATATGAATTTTACCATTTTTTTAATGGGGGGGAAAAGGTCCAAGAGGGAATGCCTCTTGGATAACTTAAGCACTCAGCCTAGTAGGGCTTATAAAAGCAAAGTTTAAAGGAAATAATATCTCTAATGAAGGTCAACTCAAGTGCATTAAAATAGTAAAATTTTAGAGTTCAATTTCAAAACACACATGGACTTCTAGTATCATTTTCAAATTTTCAAATTAACTATGCCCAAATATAACTATAACTTTGGGAAAATCATTTGCCTAGAGAAAATATAAACTTCAACTAAGATAATAATAGAAATGAAAATTCATTTTACTCTCTATAAAAGACTATTAACAAAGCGCAAAAGGTGTAGCCATCTTGTTATGGACAAGCCAGTGAAGGTACATTACTCATTCCATGTTCCAAAGTGAGCTCTTCCAGTGGTATGCAGAATTTATGGCCAGTCTAATGATACAATAGTTACCAATCGCTGAATATTAGTATGAAATAAACACTTACTATCCTGAAATTTTACAGCCATATTGTCCTTATTTTACAGATGAGGAAAGGGGCTTAGAGAGGTCCCCAAGGCCATTCAACTGGTACTTGGTAGAAAAGGGGTTCAAGCATTCAAATCCCAACTCTGCCAACATACCTGTGAGATCTTGGTCAAGTTATTTAACTTCTCCAAACCTCAATTTCCTTATCTGTAAAAGGGAAATGGTTGTTGTAAGAGTTAAACAATAATCCTGTCCACAAAATGGAATAATACAAAGCTCTACAAAAAATACGTAGAGGGAATTTACTGGCGATCCAGTGGTTAGGGCTCATGCACTCTTACTACCAGGGCCCTGGGTTCAATCCCTGTTTAGGGAACTAAAATCTCTCAAGTCGCACGATGAAGATAAAAAGTGGAAACCCCTTTATCCCAAAGGATGCCTGCCAAAGTATTTAGGGGTGCTGTACCTGCAACTTATTTTCAAATGGTTCCACAAAATACATACCACATCTACAAGGCAAAATAATAACAACTGTTGACTCTAGATGGATAAACAAGTATTCATTTTACTATACTCTCAACTTTTTAATACACTTCAATTTTTTTTTCTAGTTAAAAAGCAGAAGAAAACTAAGAAGCATTTCCTTTCCTATATGGAACTCAGTACACTGTTAAGTGATAAAAGCAAAGTGTGAGTGTGTGTGTGTCTGTCTGTCTGTCCCTGGAGGAATACGTAAGAAACAGAAAATATTACTTTTTGGCAGGTAACTGACTTTCTGAAGGATAAAGGTAGAAGAAAGATTTTTCACTATGTCACTATCCTAGCTCTACCACTGTCCCACTATTTTGTTACCTTTGGTAACTTTTGAATTAAACCATAACATCTTGTCTTTTAGTAATACACAGTACTGTATAGCCTATTAGCTTAATTAAAAACTACCCCAAAGCCTAAAAAAAGTTCACTGTAAAGACAGATCCCATAAGGTTACAATTCTGAAACAAATACTTGTACCCAATCTTCCTTATTTAAAACACACACACACACCGGGGAAAAAAACAAATTTGGAGCTTCAAGTAAAATTTACCTAATAATTAGTACGACATGTGAGTTCCTGTATAGCAGTAGTCTATTACTGTCCATAACCGTGACAGAAACAACATAAATAATTTGGTAAGAAACCAACTTACCTCAATCACTTCAAACAAGTGGTTCATTCTACCAGATTCCTCCTCTATTAAGTCTCACTACTGTACAACAGAATAGTAAAACACTGTGCTTAACAACTAAAATATTTTGAGCATAAAAGGATTTCCTTTATAGGTCCTAAATTCTGTATCAATTTCCCTTATATTAAAAAACATATTACCACTAGAAAATGGATAACTGCAATATATAAAACCCAAATTTTGACAGCATCAAGGAGAAAAACAGCAAATTCCTAGAGTCTAATACAAGCTTACATAAACCTTTTAAGGTTTAATGAGACAAGAAAATTACAGAACACTGCCAATGAACCTCACTCCGTGCACTAACAAAGCGTTTAGAACAAGAAGATGTTACTAATAATTAAAACACGCAGACTAATTTAAAGGCTTCATTGAAAAGACAAGAGTAAGGAAAAACTGAGGCCAACGTGACATGGACGAGGCATCTGGGACTCAAAAAGAGCCTCTACAAACAGCCCCAAACTACTTCCTCAACAAAAACGATCCCGAGCGCTAACAGTGCAATAAGAGGAAGTGAGACGCAAACCGTCTAAGAAGAGAGAATTAAGCAAACGAATGACACTCAGTTGAAAACAACTATAACCCTCGTTAACAGGATCCCAGGAAGGTTGGCGGGCGCTCCAACGTTTGGCTCTAATCTGCAGAACCTCACACCTCGCCTTCCGCCCCTCCCCTCCACCAGCGGCGTGGGAGGAGTCCCGGGAGAGCCCCGCCCCACCTCGCCCGAAAGAGAGCCGGGCGGGTGCAAGAGGGAGGTGGCACGAGGCCGAGGGAGGAGAGAGCCCGCCCAGGTGACTGGAGCTAGAGGCGGAGACACAGAATGGGAAGGGGGCCGCCGTAGGGCAAAGAAGATGGAGACCACCCCCCACACACACCCTCCACCCCGTACAGAGCGAAGTCTAGGAGGACTGGGAAGTAAAAGGTGATGAGCGGAATGAGAGGGGCCCCTCCCCCAGGCAGGGGCGGGCACACCCTTGCCCCCCACTCCGGGCGGAAGAGTTACTCTTGGGAAGCTTCTTTTGCGGACTGGAGGAAGAACGTGGAGGCCCCGCCCCCGAGCCCAAAATGTGGAGGAGTAAAAGTCTAGTCAGGCCCTGGACCAAGCCTCCCGGGAGGCCCGGCCCGCCCCCTCCCAGCCGGCGGCCCAGGCAGGTGCCGCCCCTCCCCCAGCCCGGCGCCCACTCTCCCGCCCGCCCGACCACGCGTCCAGTCTCCCCGCGCCCCTCTCAAAGAGGCCTCTCCCTTCCTTCCCCACTCACCTTCCGGGCGGCTCCGCCGCTCCCCCCTGACCCCGCCAGCGGCCACAGTTCACACACACCGCCTCAGGTCCCGCACTCACTCTCCCTCACTCACACACAGCGCGACCACGGCTCCGGAGCGGCCCACATATTATGCGTCACTCGCGTGCTACGTGCCCTGCGCGCGCGCGCGCGCTCCTCCCGACTTGGCGCGAGGACCGACAGCAGGAGGCGGGAGGAGAGCACCAGGGCGAGCCCCGGCGCCGCCTGGGAAATAAAGTTCCGCCCCTAGGGGCGGGACCCACCGAGTCGTGGTTGGCGCGCCCCGCGCGTTGACTTCTGGGGTTTGTAGTTGTAGTATAAACGCGAACTGCTACGTACTTATTGGCTGCTCAGGAAGACGGAAGCGAAAAGTGAGGCTCGATCCTCCCAGACCAACACCGGAACTGCTGGGTACCTTCTCAGTACTTTATTCGGCCCTGTGTGACATGTAGAAGTCTTTTAGTCTCCCATTTGCTCCATTGGACCTAGACCATACCAGGATCTAAGAAAATATTTCCCAAAGCGTGTGAGAAATCACGGCACTCATTAAACAAAAGGCTTTGGTTTTTGTCTTTCTGTTCAAGACCTAGCCTGTAGAATCAATAAAAATTCATCCTAGGTATTATATGTGAAGCAGAGAAAAGGAAAGAATCAAAAGGAAGTAGATTAAGGCAGAGCTGACTTCGGACGTCATCTAATTTCTTTATTTTGCAGCTGGGAAAAGTGAGACCGAGAGAGTGAGTGACTTGACTAACATCACACAACCAATTAGCAACAGAACCAGAACGACTCCTGACTCTGACTCGGGGATTCCTTTTTGGAGACGTGAAAGGTAAGCCCCACAGCTGAGCATACTCTCTCCCTAAGGTCCTGCTGCTGCTGCTAAGTCGCTTCAGTCGTGTCCGACTCTGTGCGACCCCATAGACAGCAGCCCACCAGGCTCTGCCGTCCCTGGGATTCTCCAGGCAAGAACACTGAAGTGGGTTGCCATTTCCTTCTCCATTGCGTGAAAGTGAAAAGTTAAAGTGAAGTCGCTCAGTCGCGACCGACTCGTGGTGACCCCATGGACTGTAGCCCACCAGGCTCCTCCATCCATGGGATTTTCTAGGCAAGAGTACTGGAGTGGCTTGCCATTGCCTTCTCCTACCCAGCCTTTATTCCTAGGAGTCCTAAGTTCCTACGCATTTTTATGGCGTCCTCACAGCAATTTCACATGGGAAACATGGGACACAGCAAGCTTGCTGCCATGCTCAGGTTCCATAGCTAGTAAGAAGCTAGCCAGAGCCTGGATGCTGAGTCTCTTAGTTCTGTTGCTCACAGGACCCCATTACCCGCCTTTAAGAAGAGACCTCCCTCCTTCACTTAGGTGTGTAACTTTAAACAGCTGATGCTCAGGCACAAAATTCTAGAATGTTGGGTGGCAGCACGCAGACATGTCACCTCTCTGCAATGCCACACAGTTCTGTTCTCTGTGCTTCTGGGATTTTGCCTATCTCAGTAATAGCCACTAGCATTTCCTTTGACTTCATAGCTCTGAGCCGAGTGTTTTACCCACACTTTTTCATATAACCCTCACTACGACCCCCACAGGGTAGGTACAGTTAGCCACCTCCACAGAGGAGAAATCTGAGCCCAGACTGGTTCCCCACGGAATGGGGCCCAGGTTTGTGGGTGCAGAGACTGGACCAATAATTTTCCTACATCCGTCTTCCAGCACTCCTTCAGCTGACTTTCCTGTTGTGATTCCGTGGACCATGAACCAAAAATGCATGAGCATGGAGCATTCAAGCCTTAGATACCCTCCCTCTATCCATGATCCAGCCAGTGCGGTGCAGCTTCCTCGCTGACCGGGGTCCTGAAAGGCCGACCTCTTGTGGGAACCCAGGTTCCCAGCTCCTCTATGCCTGTCACAGCCTCAGCCTGCCACCAGATGGCGCTGCTTATCTTCAGAAAATCAGCCTGGGGTGCTGGGTAAATGATGGGAATAAGGGGTATATCCCAGAGGGCCTTTGGAGAAACCAGGGCCCAGGGGGCCGCCGAAGCAGAACAGGAGCTATACAGAGCCTATCTAGCAACTGCTCCCTCCATAATCTGTTCTGTAATGCCTGCGGCATCCCCATCTCTACCAAAGCTCCCCACGTACGCAGCCACACACCTGCAGGCACTCCTAGACTCCCCTGGGCTGCAACACACATTTCATGCACACTCACTGACACATTTCATAGGTCAAGCACAGGTGCCAGAGACTCAAGGACTCCCGCGCACTGGCACCAATCCTCACAGCCAGCCTTTCACATTTAAGTACATGCGAACACAAAGCTACAAATAATCGGGCTCACACTCTCAGCTTGGCCTGGCACATCACGCCTGAGTCACTGGAAAAAGAGATTCCTTGGCCTCTTTGGAAGAACATTTCTGCTCTGCCTGTGCCCGTCTTCCGCTGTGGTACACCTCAAAAAGAAGCATCCAAAGGGCAAGAAGTCATGCTTGCAGGGCTGCCCAGTGGCAGAGGGAGGGCAAGAGCAGCTCAGCACCGAGTCCCACAGACTTAGATATGTTCCATCCGTCCTTCCTCCCCACACATGCCCATGCACGGGGCTAGAAAAAAATTGATAACATCAAGTCCTCTGCATTTTGGCATTCTCCTCCCCTTTCCCTTGTCTCCCCTAGCCCTCCCTTTTCCCTTTTCCACCTCCCCTTCTCTCCCATCACATGCTTCTGTGTTCACTGGACCCAGGTGCTCCCATCACCCACTCCCACCCTGGTGCCATCACAACTCCTGTGCCGCCTCCTCTCCCCCGCATCTCTTCCCACTCTGCTGTTGGTTGAACAAGACTACTGCAAGTGTCCAGGAGTAACAGGTCCAAGCTCCGGGGACACCAACCTCAGCCAAAAGGGAATTTGAATCATTCCCTGGGTGCCTTCCTCCTTCCTGGGAGCCCCCTACAGCCCCCTAGAAAGATGGAACACTGCCCTCATTGCAAAGGTGGTGTGCAAAGCAAGCACCCCTGCATGACTGCATCCAAGTCCACTAATTCCATTTCACAGAGTGAAAACCAACGAGGCTGCACCTCATCCAGTGGTCACAGACACTGCAGTCTACAGAAGTCAGCCCCCTGCCCCTGCCTCCAGCCCACAGAGTCAGTTAAGAAATGAAACAGCAACCCCCTCTTCAAGCCCTGCCATAACTCCCATGTAACCAGGGCCCCAGCCAGAATAAGGAGCTCCCTGCAATATTTAAGACAGACTTCTCTATTTTTAGTTCTTCATCTGAAATTAAAATGGAATTGGACATGCTATATTTTATCTAGCAACCCCACCTCGGAACCACTGCTCAGCCACAGACCACCCCCAGGACTCCCCTTGGTGATTCCCCTGGTCTCGCTTAAATCATCTGCAAAATAGTCAGGAACAGCTGCCTCCCAGTGGGTCTCGTTAAAGGTTAGACCGGCCAGGCAGTCAAGGCTGCCTTATCCAAAAGCTCATCTGGGTGATATCAGGTTCAAAGTCCTCTGTTGTCTCTTGAACGCTGTCACTGATGGTCACAGATAAGAAAAGTTTCTTTTCCTCTTCATTGGGAAGTTTGCAGAAGGAGATAGGTCATCAGCTGAGTCTAGCTTTGGAGGTCCACAGCCCCGTGTCCTAACACTGCTGCTCCCATTGCCCGGATGTGGGACCTTGACCTTCACCTCTCAAGCATCAGTTTCTCCAGCTGGAGAAAGGGAATAGTGCCTTCTTCCAGCCTTGCTATGAGGACCAAGTGTGATCATGTCTGTGAAGTGCTCAGCTTGGGGCCTGGTGCACAGGAAGTGCTAGCTAAGTGGTGGCTATTTCTATCGTAATTTTTCTTGGCCTCCGGCTGTCCCTGCTGCCATCCTGCAGGACCACATCAGCCCTGGTTGATTTCTGTTTGCTCCCGGTATTACTGCCTGCTGGAAGAGCTCAAGCTTTTCTCATCAAAATGAGAAATGAGCTCCTTTCCAGAAAAATCCTAAGGCACATTTTCAGATGCACTGGGAAGCAGTGGAGTAACCATCCTTAGGGATCATCTGTCCCTCTCTGGCCCAGCACAGAATTCTGAGTGGGTCAGAGAGTGGATTTACGAGGATCGGCTCCTAGGCCTCCTCATGCCTGAAAAGGCTGCCATCGATCAAGGATGAGGGCGGTCAAGGCCATGTCGCCCTCCCCAAACCAGCCTGTCGACCCTGCCTCCCTGCAGAGATGAAGCCTGCATCTGGAATCCTGCCCAGGGCACACTTACTCCTTTCCCTGGGCTCCTCTGGCTGGATGGCTATGTCACAATCAAAGTGGAGGCCACGGGGATGGCCAGAGATTATGTCCCCGGGCCACCCTCACAATGGACCTGCCCAGCACACACACGGGCTGGAGCATGCAAAGGCCCAAACTCTGCCCTCCATGTGCTCCTGGGACCTGTCAGATCCCAAAGCCTGGCTGCCCGTCATCATCCTTCCTGACTCCTGGGGCTCTGCTCTTCCCAGAGGCGGTGCTCCAGGTAAGAGTTCAAGGTTGGCGAACAGGTACAGGCGAGGTAGGGAGAAAGCAGCCCCAGCCTCTTTTGCCTTAGGTTTCTAGAATTGTAAATCCTTTGGAAAAGAAACAACAGTGAAGTCAGCATTGAGGAGAGACACTGTTGCTCTTTTGACAATGCCCGTTTGTAGCTATGAGACTTCTACAGGATTCAGGACTCTCTGGCCTTCAAGTTATCACTTGAAGGTACTCTGTGGACTGCTCGGGGAGACCTCAATGAAGACTCAGGTCAGATAAAGCTTCCCACCCCATCAGTTCCTTCACTGGGAGGGGAGGCTAGGAGCAGAATGACTTTGTTTGATGAGCGGAAGCTGGTCTGACCCCCAATTCAGAGAGACCCACCACCACCACCTGGAGTAATCACCAACTGCCCCACCCCCAAGCTCAGCGGCGACGAACCTGGACCCCAACGAGATACTGGCAGATGTGGGCAGGAGCTCAGTTAGACCTGGGAGCCGAAGCCATCAAGGTATGTGGGGCCGGGCGGGAGGGAGGGTTGCGGTGTGCTTCGAAGTGCAGAGGATGTCCGGGGCTCTTACCATGAGGCACTTCCTCTTCATTCCCTCAGAGGTAGGGGGTGTGTCTCCATGAAAAGCCACATGATGTTCCTGGGGGGAGCCCCTCGGCCCACCTCCTGCTTCACCAGCCCAGACTTGTCACAGGGGGCCTTTTGTGAAGTCACAAAGCTAGCTGCCTCCTGCCAGGACCAGAGACCAAGACAGCCAGGGACTACTGGGCATGACTTGGGGGTTTGGACGTCTTCATTCAGAAATGCCCTTTGGACTCTTGACAGGGGTCTGGAGAGGCTCAGGTTGTAGGGAATGAGGGACTCTGTTGGAGACCCGGGAAAGCAGACAGTGTCTCAGATCCTGGTCATTGCCAGGAAATGAGAACAGCTGGGGCTGTTTGGCTGTGGGTTTATCCCTCAAGGGCCAGGGGTAGTGGGGAAGGAGCATAGGCCGCAGCTGAGTGCATACAGAGGTCCTGATCACTGATGTTCTGGGGGTTTCGTGGCAGAGAAGTTAAGACCTCCGTCTGAATGGGGGACCAGATCGGCGCAATCCATCCATGATCATCTGCTTATCGATTCCACCTGCTTCTTGAGCAATGCAGCCAAATTCTGCTGCATTAATAAGCAGCCTCGATGGCCTTGGCAGGCACCTTCGCCTGTGGGATTGCTCTGAGGTAGAAGACTGTCAGAAGAAATGCAAGTCCCCAGTGTTCACTCTCTCCAGAGTGTTGACATTCCCGCCCCCAGAGGAGCCAACCCAGGAGAGGAAACGGGAGAGAGGAGAAAGCCTCACTCCAAGAAGTGTGGGAAGTCAGCCACTATTGTCAAAGGTCACGGTGGGTACCGGGAGGGTGGGGGAGCCACTTGCCAGGAGCCCTGTTCTAAAAACTGATGAATGAAGTCTTTTTCCATGAAGGATTCCTGTGCCTAGCCCTATAACTGAGTCCCTTGGACTGAGAGGCTGCAGCACCCAGTGGAGACGACAGGTCCTGTCCTCAAGGGCCCACAGTCTAGGAGCTGAGTGACCGAGCCTGGCTGCCCCCTTACAGAGAAGGCAAAGGTCCCAGAAAATGGGGCAGCCGGGAATCAGGGGCCCCGCCTCCCAGGCCAAGGCCTTACATTTCCCTGAAGATAAGAACAGACTAGAATCTTGAGGGCTTTTAACAGTTAAACCCAGACAGCTTCACACCACCCCTGAGCGTCTGCAAGTCTGGGTCTTGGGGTCGCTCATTCTTTGGAGAGTCGCTCTTTCCCACGTGGCTCCTCTCTTGGCCATTTTTGTTGCTGCATTCAAGTCAGGCCTCCAGAGAGAACCTCCTGCTGTCTGCTCCATGAAGCCCATGGGGTGCTGTGGGGATAGACCTGGCCTGAGGGGTGAGTGACTACAGGGTGACTCTGGGCGAGTTTCCCCACCCATTCCTCATAACTTTACTAGATCCATGGTTTTCAAATTTTGGTAGCGTTATTTCAGCACAGAATATTTTTTTAACCCAGTTAAATCATGTCCTGTTCATTAAGTAGGTAAAGGAACCATATTGGAAGTTGCAGGCAATAGTGTGCCCGAGTCCCTACCAATTCTGAGGAACCGCCTACAATTCCAATAAACTAAGTTTTGGAAAAACACAAGCCACATGACTTCCAGACCCTTCCAGGTTTGGCCTGCCCATGAAGCTTCAGAGCCCAGGCTTCAAGGAGGATGAGAACAGGAAATGCCATGTTTAGTGGCCACCTCGAAGCCCTGCCCCGAGTAGATTCCCCACAACCACTTCAGGTTTCTGGTTCTGACTTATTTACAACTGCCTGTGCATCCCTAGCCCCCCTCTTACCTGACCTTCTGCGAACTTTGCTTCTCCATTGCAGGCTCTGAAGTCAGCATCCAACCCTCTGTGGCACAAAGCCCACATAAGAGTCCTAAGTCAGGAACACACCAGGCACCTTTCTGTAGCTGAGGTCAGTAGGCAGCAAACAGGAGACTCTCTTCCTTCAAGCTTTGCTTTACTCTCTCTGACACCCTTGTAGCTTCCAGAATTGTCTTTTTTTTTTTTAAATACAGAATATATCCAATTTCATGGGGCTGATAGTCTCACCTGAGAGCCAGGAAAGGCCCAGGGCAGCCTGAGTTGGGGACAAACCCTGTCTTCCCCATTTCTCTTCCCCTAAAATGCAGAGCAGAGGGGACATGGGCAAGATGGGCTCTCCATGCCACAGGCCACTAGAGGCCTGGATTCCAGGTGCTTTTGTTCCAGAGAATCTCTGAGAAGCATCACATCCTTGGCTGCTCTCAGGAGGACCACAAATTCAGGAGAGCGGAGTAAAGATGCTGTGGTGCTCGTTCCAGAGAAACGCAGCTACATGGTGGCTGAGAACAGAGGCTGCTCTGCCTGCCTTCGTGGGTGGGGCTTCAGGGCAAAGAGCAGACACTCGCTCTTGCCAGTATGGTGAGGGAACAAACAGCGACCCTCAGTAAGCAGACGGACTAATGCCGGTTTCTAGCCCTGGTCACACATTTGAATCACCTGTGGCACTCTTCTGACCAACCAGTGCGAAGACCTTATTACTTCCACACCAATTAAACCAGTATCTTTACAGGTGGGGCTCAGCCATCTTTATTTTCCAAAGCTCCCCAGGTGACTAATTCACAGCCGAGGCAGAGAACCCATGGCCTAGGAGGGGAGATTAGCATCAGACAGGATTTGGGTGTAATGGTCTTCACCCTGAGCTGGAGCCTAGTGGCTTGAAATCCTGGAGGCCAAGTAAGCTGGGCTCTACTGTCACTGGAATCTGTGGGGCCCCCTCTTACCCACCTACCTTCACACCCACCCACCTGCCACACAGACTCCAGAGCACCTCTTTGGGGAAAAGCAGGACAAATGGCTCAAGGATCCAGCCCCAGGGAAGGAGAGTGTGCACTCTGGTTTAGAATCTTTTCTTCTCCAAGATTCTTTGATGTGGCCCACTTTTAACATCTTTGTTGAATTTGTTACGACAATGCTTCTGTTTTGTTTTGGCTTTTTGGTGGAGAGACATGTGGGATCTTAACCTCCCCTACCAGGGATGCCCAGGGATCGAACCCACACCCCCTGCATTGGAAGCTCAAAGTCAACCACTGGGCCACCAGGAAAATCCTCTCTGGTTCAGAATCTTGACCATTTCTTTCTAGCTGTGTGGCCCTGACAGCCTTTCTGAGTCTCCATCCTCATCTGTCAAACGGGGCAGTATTGAGTGTGGTTGCAAGGAACATCCAGCTCATAGGAAGAGCCCCAGAGATGGGGCTGTTAGCAGCAGTTAGCCCAAACTCAGTCCGTCACCCCAGACAGGGCCCTAGTGATCACCTGTCTAGACCCTTGCTTTTTGCACGAACACCTGAAAGTCCAGAGGGGAGAAATTTTCCCAGGCCATGCAGCCAGCCAGATCCTTAATCTTCCTCCACCCAGGCAGCTTTGCATCAGAGCGCCCTTCCTTAGCTCCTCTCATCCAGCAAAACTCCAAAAATGATTACTGGGGCTTCTAAAGAAGTAAGTGAGGATTTTAACACATCTTTCTAATGTCTTAATTGAGATGCCGGGTTGACCTTTGGGGCAGAGGGTGTACTCTGCTCATTTGGCCCCTTGACCCTAATGTGCTGTTTGTCTCCTGTTGCTTTTTGACATTCTTAGTACTCTGATGCCAACTGGGTGGACCCCTGGGTATGTAAGATGGATGCCACTGGGGCCTGGGCCTGAGGTTAGGAAAGGCAGAGAGGTCAGGGAAGAGGTATGGCTGGTTTTCCATATAAGCCTCTTTTGTACTCTGAAGCCACTGAACTTGTACTAATAAAAATAAAATTGGTATTGAAAAATAAAGCTATGCATGTCATTGTACATTTCTCAAAGCCCAGAGAATGGTCAAGCACCAAGAGTGAATGCTAACATAAACTGTGGACATTGGGTTACAGTGATGTGTCAATGTAGGTTCATTGAGTGTGAAAAGCGTACCTCTGTTTTGGGGGATGCTAATATGCGGGAGGCTGTTCATGTGTGGGGAAAGGGGTTTGGGGGCAACCCTAGTTTCTGCTTAGTTTGGCTGTGAACCTAAAATTGCTCTTTAAAAAGAGTCTAATTTAAAAACAAGCAAATACAATAAAACTGACAAATTCAGAGACTGGTACCCTCCCCCCAGTGCTTGCAAGGATTACACGATCTAATGGACATAAAGGGCTTGGCCTGACCCCGTGATTGCTCAACGTAAACTGACTCTCGTGTTTTATTCTGAAGCCATCTCTGCCGCATGGTTCCCTCTCAGGTGCCACACTCGTGGGAGGAAGCTGGTGGGAACAGGCCCTGCCCACCCTTTATCTCAGGATGCTGAAACACCAGAGGCTTTGTCACTAGCTCAGTCATGTGGTTGAACTGGTGATGCTACAGCCAGGCCTCGGGGGACAGTTACTAACCTCTGCTGGGGCTGAAGTTCTGCACTCGGTCCAGGCTCCTGCCAGGCACGGAGCGCTACTTTGTGCGGTTCTTCGAAACCTCATCAGTCCTGGAAGGGTAGGCATCAGGCTCCATTTTGAGAGATGAGTAAGCTATGGCTCGGTCACACACTGTGTGACTCAGTGTGCAAGACTGCTCAGCTCTGTGGACAAAGAGAACAGAGTTCCTGTCTGGAGAGGAGGCACTGGAGGTGGGCCTTCAGCCAGCACATCAGGGACTTCTCGGCCCGTAGCACTCAACCTTCCCCCCTGCCGCCCAGCGGCCTAGTGAAGATGCCACCTTGGACAACAGCTTCTTCCCAGAGGGGCTGAAACAGCCCAGTGACCTCCACCAGGTGTTGGGACACCTGTCCTGGGGAGGCATGAGAAACATGCCAGCTCCCCGCCTTTGAGGGCCTGGGATTGAAGGTGCTGGAGCAGGAAACCTGACTTCCTCCAGGCTTTCACACCCATTGTAGGTGGCTCATGCCTCCTTTTGTGAACCCTTGCCGGCTGCCTTCTCCAGGTGAAAGGGAGATGAGGAGGAGGAACTCTGCTGGAGAGCCAGACCTTCAATGTGGTAGCTCGGTGCAATCTGGGAAGGCTACCTACAGGTGGTGTGAGGACTAGGCTGCGAAGGAGGGAAGAGAAACTGATGAAGGGAACCACAGGAAGAAGCCCAATTCAGATTTCCCTGGGCCGCCTTAGAACTGCATCTCCCTCCTGCTGCTCACTCATTTGCTGAGTCCTTCATTGATTCATTGAGCATCATGTGCTGGGCAGGAAACAGGATTCTGCCTGATGTTCATAGGCTCCTAGGAGAGACAGCCACACAAACAGTCGTACAAAATGACAAAGATTGCAATTAATGTGTTCTGGGACCCCCAAAGGCTGCCTGAGGGGTCAGAGAATCCAGGACAGTTGGCATGTAGCTCTTGAAAGACCAAGTTTATGTTTGTGCTTAGTTGCTCCGTCACGTCCGACTTTTTGTGACCCTTTAGACTAGCCCCACCAGGCTCGATAGGATTTTTTCCAAGTCCATAGGATTTTTCAGGCAAGAATACTGGAGTAGGTTGCCATTTCCTTCTCCAGGAGATCTTCCTGACCCAGGGATCAAACATGCATCTCCTGTGTCTGCTGCATGCAGGCAGATTCTTTACCCACTGAGCCATTGGGAAAACCCAAGTTTATGTTACTGAACTCCCAAATATGCTTACTAAGCAAATGAATCCTTTTTATAGGAAAAAGATGGTACTTTGCTCTTAAACAATATTGAGTTCCCCAATGTTTGTAAGCTCCACATACAACTATAGAACATTGTTTCTGGATCCTAGTGACTTAGCTTTTCTTTTTTCCATTTAGAATTGTGATAAAGTACACACAACATGAAATTGACCATCTTAGCCATTTTAAGGGTTCAGTTCAGTGGCATTAAATACATTCATAATGTGTAACCATCACCACCGTCTGTCTCCATAATCTTAAGTCTTTTCATCTTGTAAAACTGCAACTCTGTACATATTAAACAATGCTTCCCTGGTGGCTCAATTGGAAAAGAATCTCCCTGCTGTGCAGGAAACCTGGGTTCAATCCCTGTGTAAGGAAGATCCCCTGGAGAAGGAAATGGCAACCTACTCCAGTATTCTTGCCTGGAGAATCCCATGGACAGAGGAGCCTGGCAGGCTACAGTTCACGGGGTCGCAAAGAGGCGGACACGACTGAGCAACTTTCACTTCACTTCACTTCATCCCATTCTCTGCTCCCCCCAGCTCCTGGCAACCACTGTTCTTTCTGTTCTATGAATTTGACTGCTGCAGATGCTTCATGTGAGTGGAATCATACAGTGTTTGTCTTCCTGTGACTGGCTTATTCATTAGTGTAATGTCCTCAAGGTTCATTCACGCTATAGCATATGTCAGAATTTCCTTTGTAAAGTTGAATATATACCATATTTTTGTTTATCTGTTTTATCTGTTGATGGACACTTGGTTTGCTTCCACATTTTAGCTATTGTGAGTAATGCTGCTATGAACATGGGTATGTAAATATCTGCTTTCCGTTCTTTTGCGTACATACTCAGCAGTGGAATTGCTGGATCATATGATAATTCCATTTAAAATTCTTTGAGCATCAGCCATACTGTTTTCCATAGCAGCCGTACCATTTTACATTCCCACCAACAGCATTCAAGGGTTGAAATTTCTCCACATCCTTGCCAACGCTTGTTATTCTTGTTTATTTCATTGCTACCACATAGAAATACACAGTTGTGTATTCAGTTTGTAATTTTCTGAATTCATTTATTACTTGTGACAGTTTCTTGTATGGAATCTTTAGTGTTTTATACACATAAGGGCCTACCATCTGCAAACGGAGATTATTTTACTTCTTCCCTTCCAACTTGGATGCCTTTATTTCTTTTTCTTGCCTAATTGCTCTGGTTATCAATTTCAGTTCTGAAATGGCAAAAGCAGGCATCATTGGCCTTTTCCTGATGTTAGAAGAAAAGCCTTCAGATTTTCAAACATTGATGATTTTTGCTATGGGTTTTGCATTTATGTTTTTTTTATTATGTTGAAGTAGTTTCCATCTGTTCCTAGTTTGCTGAGTGTTTTTGTTTTTAATTAATTTATTTATATATTGGCTGTAGTGGGTCTTTGTTGCTGCATGGGCTTTTCTCTAATTGCAGCTAGCAGGGGCTACCCTCTAGTTGCAGGGCCCAGGCTTCTTATAGCGGTGGCTTCTCTTGTTGCTGAGCACAGGCTCTAGGGAGCTCAGCCTTCAGTAGCTGTCACTCTCGGGCTCAGTAGTTGTGGTTCCTGGGCTCTAGAGCACAGGCTCAGTGGTTATGGTATATAGGCTTAGTTGCTCCTCGGCATATGGATCTTCCCAGATCAGGGATTGAACCCATGTCTCCAGCATTGGATTCTTTACCACTGAGCCACCAGGGAAGCCCTGTTGAGCGGTTTAATCATGAAAAGGTGTTGAATTTCACTGAATGCCCTTTCTGCAACAATCGAGATGATCATGTGTTTTTCCCCCTTCATTCCGTTCATGTGGTATGTTACATCGATCCATTTTAGAATGATGAAACACCTTGCATTTCAGAAAGAAATCACACTTGGTTGTGATATATAATCCTCTTAATAGGCTGCTAAATTTAGTTTGCTAGTATTTTGTTGCAGATTTTTACATTAGTATTCATATGGGATAGTGGTATGCAGTTTCCTTGTAGTGTCTGTATCTGGATTTGGTATCAGGGCCTCATAGAATGAGTTAACAAGTGTTCAGCCTCTTCAATTTTTTTGAAAAGTTTAAGAAGGATTGGTATTAGGTCTTCTTTAAATGTTTGGTAGAATTCACAAGCAAAGCCATCAGGGCCAGGGCTTTTCTTTGTTGGAGACTTGATGACTGATTCAATATCCTTACTAGTTATAGGTCTATTCAGATTTTCCATTTCTTTATTATTTCATCTTGGTAGGTTTTGTGTTTCTAAGGAACTTAGCCATTGCATTTAGGTTATCCAAGTTGTTGGCATACAATTATTCATAGTAATTTACTCTTAAAATCTTTTGTATTTCTGTGAAATTGGTAGTAATATTCCCACTTTCATTTCTGATTTTAGTAATTAGAATCTTCTTTTTTTTCTGTGGTCAGTGTCGCTAAAGGTTTGTCAGTTTTACTGATCTCTCATACAACCAACTTTCAGTTTCATTGACTTTCTCTGTTTTTCTGTTCTCTACTTATTTTCTAGGTCCTTAACTTGCTATCAGAGAATGCGATGACACCCCCACTCCAGTACTCTTGCCTGGAAAATCCCATGGATGGAGGAGCCTGGTAGGCTGCAGTCCATGGAGTCACTCAGAGTCAGACACGACTGAGCGACTTCACTTTCACTTTTCACTTTCCTGCACTGGAGAAGGAAATGGCAACCCACTCCATTGTTCTTGCCTGGAGAATCCCAGGGACGGGGGAGCCTGGTGGGTTGCCGTCTATGGGGTCGCACAGTGTCAGACACGACTGAAGCGACTTAGCAGCAGCAGTAACTTGCTACGGGTCCTCTCCCCAGAAAACTGCCAACGTACATCAAAGACTGCATGCACATTCAGTCTCCACAGATCCCTGAAACCCAAGGATCTCCATTTACAAATTCTGGTGCTGAAGGGATTAAAATTCCATTGGTCCCTGGAAGATTAAACTGGGTGAAGGGGAAGGCACGAGAAAAGTGCAGGGACCAGCACCGACAACTCACCAGGTGCCCCGTCAGTGAGAACCTCTTGCACTTTATTGTGGTTGGGTTGGGACCTAAGTATCTGCATTTCTCAAAAACGCCTGCGTGAGGCCAGGCTGTCTGTTCTGCTCATGTTTGCCCCTCTTTAGCTCTGCTTCTCAGGTAAGTTCCCCTCAGCACAAAAGGCATCCTCAGGTAGGCAGGTGTCACTCTTAACCCCATTTTCAGTTGCCCAGCCCTGACAGTGCCATTTTCTAAACATCTCTGGCTCCGTTTGTCCCCTTTGTGCCCCCCACTTCAGTTTAGTTCACCCACGTCCCATGCCTGGACCATTGTCCAAGGTCTCTTTACCCCCAGGTGTGATTCCCCACCACCACCTTTGATGCAATTTCAAAGACAAGTTGTCTTAAACTTTTAACGTGACTTACCAGAGCCTGTGTGACCCTAGCCCTGTTCATATCTCCAGCCTTGTTTCTTTGCCTCTTACTCATGCAGTTCCTACCTCTCGGCCTTTACCTATCCTGTTTGCCCTACTCAGAACCCTCTTACCCATTTTTTCACTGAACTCCCACTCCTGCTCCTGACCAGGCTTGCCTGTTCCTTCCCTCCTTTCACTCCAATCTAGGCTGAGAGACTGCCTGGCCAATCCTGTCTGAATTAGAGCTGTTGTGATGATATCCAAAGCCTCTGATGTTCTTTTAAACAAAACAAGGACCTGATTATAAGAGAAGGGAGAGGAGTATTTTTTGGACTCCACAGGCTGGGACCCTGGTTCTTTCTTCCCTTTCTCCTTCAGGACTCTAAGCTCAGTGCCCTTTAACTGGTCACTTCTGCATCTTTGAAATCTGACTCCAAATTTAGGGGGTCACAAAATCCAATTGGTCTGTCTGTAATTAGGTATTCTCCCTGGGCCAATCAACTACTGCTAGGGAACTGACAGACTGCGAACCTGCTCTATAAGCCTCGCTCCTGAGTGGGTAGGCACTATTGGAAAGAAGATTAAGAGCTAAGTAGACCCTAAAAGTGTCTCCTTCCCCGCTTAGGGTATTGACCCTGTGTTTCCCTCTTGTGTAACTGCCTTCTAATGGGCTGCCTCCCCCAGTGGACACAATCTCTTAGGACGGATGCCAAGTTGTATGTCTATGGGGCCAAAACAGAATGTGCCCAATAAATATTTGTGGAATGAAGTGCCAAGAAAGCCCAAAGAAAGGACTGGCCTTCAGGTTCATGGAGGCATCACAGAAGAGATGACATTTGGGCCAGGCATGAAGCATAAGTGAGAGTAGAGGTTTAGCAAGAGGGAATGGTGGCCCTGAGGCCTGAATTGGTCCAGCCACACACTATTGAGCACCCAATGATGAGCAATATATTGAGTGATGTTGTAGAAATGAGTGCAAAGTAGCTGAAGGAAAGATTAAAATTCTGAAGTGTTTGAACCAAATGTTTCCTCCTCTTGAGCTCCTGCTGACAGTTGGTTCTCATAGGAGTTAAGACTGTATTATAATTATGTTTGTGTGCCTGTATCCTCTAGCCTCAGGGCCTGTGTGCTTTTCATCTTTCTATAACAAATCTCCAGGGCCTTTTTTTCCCCCAAGGGTTTTTTTTGTGTTTTTTTTTTAATGAAACTGAATACCCTCATGATAAATGGGGGCTGTGGACAACTCTAATATTTATTCAGTACGTGTTCATGTAGCCCAGTCATGTGGAGACTTTGAGGCTACTGAGATGGGCCAATCTGGTTCCATCTGCAAGAGTCAGAAACAATCCCAGAAGGAATGAGGTTGGTCCTATAACAAGATAATTACAAAAGTACAGCTGAGTCTGGGGAATCCCAGCCAATCTCACATCGAAGTAAGAGCTTAGAAGTCCTCTAGAAGGAGATGGTGGAATTGACTTAAAACAGCAAAGATGTTAGCCAGATTTTTCTCTGAACTAAATAAACCTGAACATACATTTGGCACTTTCAAAGACTGTTTATAGCTATCCTTCCATTTCTTTCTCACCATTTCATGTATGTTATTCCCATTTTACAAATAAAGAGCCCATCCCAGGGAGGTGAAGCGATTTGTCCGAGGTCATACAGCATATAAGAGGAGCTGCCTCTACCCCTCCACCACTGTCCCTGAGGAAAGATCCCTCCCTGCCTGGAGGGAGTTTCAGCTCCTCCCAGACTCTCCCAAGTTCTTTCCAGACCTTGGAGTCTGTGAGTGGGGACCATTCTTCCTCCTTGACTCAGAAAAACATGTATTGATCATCTAATACGTGGAAGGCATCATCCTTACCCGCTTATTGTAACGTGCTCTCAGAAAAGCACCAGCATAAGTCATCTACCTCTAGTGCATGATTCCATTCATAGGAGATATTCAGAATAGGCAAATTCATGGAGACAGAGAACAGATTGGTGGTTACCAGGAGCTGAAGGAGGTGGGGGTGGTGCACAATGGGGAATAAATACCTCTGGATTAGTAAATACTTTGCTCATTGTGTAGCTTGACAATGTATATAGATTCTTAGATTGGGTTCAGATTCGAACTCCATCAGTTACCAGCTGTGTAAGTCAACCTCTCTGAGCTTCCATTTCTTTTAAATTGAAGTAAAGTTCCTGTAACATAAAATTAACCATTTTCAGTGAACAACTCAAAAATTATGTATCTGTGTGTAACCAAGTCACTTTGTTGTACACAGAAATTAATACAACATTGTAAGTCAACTATACTTCAATAATACTTTGGCCATCTAATGCGAAGAACCAATTCTTTGCATTGGAAAAGACCCTGATGCTGTGAAAGATTGAGGGCAGAAGGAGAAGGGGGCGACAGAGGATGAGATGGTTGGATGGCATCACCAACTCAATGGACATGAGTTTGAGCAAACTCCAGGAGACAGTGAAGGACAGGGAAGCCTGGCTGGCTGCAGTTCATTGGGTCACAAAGAGTCAGACATGACTTAGTGACCGAACAACAACACTTCAATAAATAAAATGAACAACTCAGTTGGATTTAAAATATTCACGTTATGAAATCACATATCTAATTTCAAGGACTTCCCCGGTGGCTCAGATGGTAAAGCATCTGTCTACAATGCAGGAGACCTGGGTTCGATCCCTGAGTCAGGAAGATTCCCTGGAGAAGGAAATGGCAACCCACTCCAGTACTCTTGCCTAGAAAATCCCATGGACGGAGGAGCCTGGTGCAGGCTACTGCCCATGAGGTCGCAAAGAGTCGGACACGACATGACTTAGTGACTGAACAAGAACAACACTTCAATAAATAAAATGAACAACTCAGTTGGATTTAAAATATTCACGTTATGAAATCACATATCTAATTTCAAAACATTTTAATTGCCCCCAAATGAAGCCTCGTACCCATTAAGTACTTATTCTCCATTGTCCCCCTTCCTCACCACCTCCTTCAGCTCTTGGCAACCACCAGTCTGTTTTCTGTCTCTGTGGATTTGCCTATTCTGAATATTTCACATAAATGGAATCATGCAGTATGTGACCTTTTGTGTCTGGCTTCTTTCACTTAGCATATTGTTTTCAATATGTTGCTATATGTTGTAGTTCAGTCACTCTGTAATATGTATCTATTTCATTCCTTGTTATGGATAAATACCATTTCATTCTGTAGATATAACACATTTTTTTTAGTCCATTTATCCGTTGATGAACACTTTGCTGCTGCTGCTGCTAAGTTGCTTCAGTCATGTCCGACTCTGTGCGACCCCAGAGACGGCAGCCCACCAGGCTCCCCAGTCCCTGGGATTCTCCAGGCAAGAACACTGGAGTGGGTTGCCATTGCCTTCTCCAATGCATGAAAGTGAAAAAATAAAGTGAAGTCGCTCAGTCGTGTCCAACTCCTAGCGACCCCATGGACTGCAGCCTACCAGGCTCCCCCGTCCATGGGATTTTCCAGGCAAGAGTACTGGAGTGGGGTGCCATTGCCTTCTCCGATGAACACTTTACCTTTTGGCTATTGTGAATAATGCTACTGTGAACATTGGCATACAAGTATCTGTTTGAGTCCCTTTTTCAGTTATTTTGGGTATATACCTAGACGTGAAATTACTGGGTCATATCATAATTCTGTCTTTAACTTTTTGAGAAACCACTAGTTTTCCACTCTGACTGTGACATTTTATATTCCTATCAGCATTATGTGAGGGTTCCAATTTCCCTATATCCTTGCTAACACTTGTGATTTTCTGTGTTTTTTTTTACATTATTATTTTATAATAGCCATCCTAATGGGTATAAAGTGGTGTATCATTGTGGTGGTTTTGATTTGCATTTTCCAAATGATTAATTAAGCATCTTTTAACATGTTTATAGGTTATTTGTATATCTTCTTTGGAAAAATGTCTGTTCAATTCCTTTGCCTATTTTTGAAGTGGCTTGCTTGGTTTATTTACTTAACATTTTTTTAATTGTAGCAATTCTTTATATGCATTCTAGACATCAATTCCTTATCAGATATATGATTTGCAAATCTTTTTTTTCCATTCCATGGGTTGCCTTTTCACTTTGTTGAGAGTGGCTTTTGATGCACAATGGTTTTCATGAAGTCCAATTTGTCTGGTTTTTTTTTTTTTTCTGTTGTCTGTTCCTTTTTTGGTGTCACATTCAAGAAATCATTGCCAAATCCAATGTCCTAAAGCTTTTCTCCTTTGTTTTCTTCTAAGAGTTTTACGGTTTTAGATTTTACATTAGGTCTTTGATCCACTTTGAGTTATTTCTTGTATATAGTGTAAGGATGTATTTTCATTCTTTTGTGTGTGGATATCAATTTCCCAGCGTCATCTGTTGAAAAGACTGTCCTTTCCCCCACTGAATGATCTTGACATCCTTGTCAAAAATCATTTGATTATATATATAAGGGTTTGTTTCTGAACTCGATTCTATTCTGTGACTGTCTATATGCCAGTACCATGCTGTTTTGATTACTATAGCTTTGTGTAGTAAGTTTTGAAATCAGGACATTTTGAAATCAGCTTTGTTTTATTTGTTTTCAGGTTGATTTTGGCTATTTGGGGTCCCTTGAGACTGCATATGAACTTTGTGAATGGATTTTTCTATTTCTGCAAAGATGTTGGAAGTTGATAGGGTTTGCATTAAATTTGCATACTGCTTTTGATGGTATTGTCAATCTATGAGGGCTTCCCCAGTGGCTCAGTGGTCAAGAATCCTCCTGCAAAGCAGGAGACTCGGGTTTGATCCCTGGGTTGGAAAGCTCCCACTGGAGAAGGGCCTGGCAACCCATTCCAGTATTCTTTCCCGGAGAATCCCATGGACAGAGGAGCCTGGCAGGCTGCAGTTCATTGGGTTGTGAAGAGTCAGATATGACAGTAGCAACTAAGCATGCATGCATGCATGACAATCCATGAACACAATGTCTTTCCAGTTACTTATATCTTCTCTAATTTCTTTTAGCAACATTTTCTAGTTTTTTTGGTGTGTGTATACTAGTCTTTTCTCTCTTTGGTGAAGTTTATTACCAAATACTTTATTCTTTTTGATGCTAGTGTAAATAAAATTGTTTTCTTAATTTCCTTTTCATGGTGTTCAGTGTTAGTGAATGAATACATAACTGATTTTTTGTATGTGGGTTTTGTATCCTGCAGCTTTGCTGAATTCATTTATTAGTTATAACTCTTCTGGGTGTAATCTTTAGAGTTTTATATATATAAGATCATGTCATCTGTGAACAGAAGTAATTTTACTTAATTTTCAGTTTGGATGTCTTTTATTTCTTTTTATTGGAGAGAATGGAATTATTCTCTGTAGACATTTTTAAAAGTATCTGTTTCTATGACATCTATTTATTGACTTGGCAAATGTACATGGTCCTTTACCAGGTACTACAGTAACCTCTGCTACTTCCCTAGAAGTCTATCAGCAATATCTTTCATATTTTCATGAAATGTGGGAGCAGAGCTACAGGCTACTTTTCCACTCTCCATGGCAGTCACCTGGAGGTTCTTACCCCACCCTTTGCTACTCTTGAGCTCTGGTCCTTCTGCCTAGAATTGTCCTTCCTGGAACCTTCACGTGCTTCTCTGTGTCATTCTTGACATTCAGATTTCAGCTCACAGGTCGCCTCACCAGGGTGGTCTTACCCAATTCCTCCCTTTCCTGACACCCTCTCTCCCATGTAGGTCTCCAGTTTTATGTTCTTTTCAGCACTTACTAGAATTTTTAAAATTTAAGTATTTGTTGACTGGCTGCACTGGATCTTTGTTGCTGCACTGAGTGCAGGCTTTCTCCAGTTGTGGTGAGAAGGGGTTTCTCTTGCTCTGAAGCACAGGCTGTAGGTGCGGGGACTAAATGGTTGCAGCATGCAGGCTCGGTAGCTGCAGTTCATAGACTTAGTTGCCCCATGACATGTGGGATCTTCTTCCTGGAACAGGGATTGAGCCTGTTTCCCCTGCACTGGCAGGTGGATTCTTAACCACTGGACCACCAGGAAAGCTCCAGCACTTATTAGAATTTTAAATTATTTTGTAATATTTGTCTCCCCTGTTTAGAAGCTAAGCTATGTTATGGCAGAGGCCTGTATTCTCTTACTCAGTGCTGGATTAGCATCTGAAATATAGTTTGGGGACAACAAATATCTGAACAGCCACATGGGACAGGTTTTTATTAGTTTTACTTTACATATCAGAATACGCCAAGCTCAACTTTGAGTATAGTTCTTCATTCACTTCAGTGCATGACTATAAGAGTGGCCTGTACTCAAATTCCACCCCTTTCTTATGTCCCAGCTTCAGTCTTTCCATCTTTGAAGTGGGGTGATACTTATACATACCTCACAATGTCGATATGAGGATCAAATGCATTAATAGCTGTAAAATCTTACACTAAGGGTTGGCACATCTTATTGGTATTCCCCAGCATCCAGCATGGTGCTGGTACAAGGTAGAAGGTGAAGGTGAAGTCGCTCAGTCTGCGACCCGGTGGACTGTAGCCTACCAGACTTCTCGATCCATGGGATTCTCCAGGCAAGAGTACTGGAGTGGTTTACCATTTCCTTCTCCAGGGGATCTTCCCGACCCAGGGATCGAACCCAAGTCTCCCACATTGGAGGCAGATGCTTTAACCTCTGAGCCACCATAGTTTCTGAATGGGGAATTTTATGGTACAGCAGTTTTACCAAGTCTTCAATAAACATCGGAGTGGATTTTTTTTCAAGAATCCTAGAGATTATAATGTAGTATGAGAAGCCACATATAAGGGAAAAGTTAAAAAAAAACTCAATAGGCTGGCTGTTGAAGAAAGAGAAACAACTATCACCTTGGAACCTGGTTCAGAACGATCATGTGTTTGGCATCCAGATGTGGGAGTGGGTTGGAAATGTGGCTGGTGGGAAAAGGACTGAGCTGGCTTTCATGGAAAGAAGAGGTGAAGCAGGTGAAAAGAAGAGGGTGTTTCTCCAGGTGTGAAATCACAGTGATGAAGGCCTAGTTCTAGTTTTTTATTACAAGTCACTGTTAATCCCAGCAGGAAGACCCCAGATTTTTCAACCTAACTTGAAGGCAGAGCAATCAATAGGCAGCTATGTGAATCCCACTCTAGAGATTCCTCCTTCCTCCCTAATATAACCCATTTTCTTATAGGTGAACTGGCAGGGCAGGCACATAGCATGATCACCAAAGGTGGCTGTAAGGGCATAACATCATCCAGCTTGTCAGGGAAGCTCCCAGAGGGCAAGGAAGCAGTGATGTCACAGAAGGGCAATGGGAATCTTCAGGGAGAGAACGAGAGGGGGTTCCATCACCAGGGAAGCCAGCCTTGACCCTTGCTGCTCAACCTCAGTGACAGAGGAGGCAAGTAAGTATGGGTGTATTTTTTTTTTTTTTGGCTGTGCTGTTTCAGTTGTGGTATCCAGGATCTTTAGTTTGATGCGAACTCCTAGCTGTGGCATGTGGGATCCAGTTCCCCATCCAGGGATCCAAGCTGGACCCCTTGCATTGGCAGCATAGAGTCCCAGGCACTGGACCACCAGGGAAGTCCCAGTTTGAGTATCTTTGATGCTTGTATATTAGGTCTTTTGGGAGAGGGGAGGGAGATTATAAGACTTCTTTCTTAAGTTTCTGCCCCACTTCCCTGGTCCCTTTTTCCTCTGTTTGGTCATTTTTAGGGCTCTCACCTAAACCTACTTCAACACTTGAGACCAAATCTGCTTTATTTATCACACAGGGAGTCCAAGCTAAGAGGCCAACTGGAGAAAATGTAAGGCATGGATCAGGGAGGGGTTGGAGTGGTGATGTGACCCCGGGATTCAGAGAAAAGTGAACCAGCTTTTGAGACATCCTTTAAGATCATAGTATGAAGTCTCCTTACTTGAATGAGTGGTGAACCTCTAGAGGTTTTGAGAATGCTGCTCTCTGCTTAGAATCCTGCTATTTTCAGCTGGTTATGAAAATGTCTTTAGGCAGATGAGCCCTTTCCTTCCAGAGGATAATTTAAATGGAAATCCATGTGTATATATGTATGACACAGTGACAAATTTTAATATAGGTGAGTCTCAGTGAACTCCGGGAGTTGGTGATGGACAGGGAGGCCTGGCGTGCTGCGTTTCATGGGGTCGCAAAGAGTCGGACACGACTGAGCGACTGATCTGATCTGATCTGATCAGGTAACTAATATCAGATCTTTTCTGGAAAGTCTCTTCAGGCAAGAGAGAAGGGTATCAAGGTAAAATTTCCTGAGTCTCAGAAATCAAGGGGTGAGGCGAGAATGGAAACTTTGAGGCCATGTGACAGCTATGATACTTTTGGAGCACCTTCTGCAGATCTAAATTCCCATCAGTAGTTTGGGAACATGAACTCCCAGGTTGGTAGGTGCCCAATATGCTACTAGAGATCAGTGGAGAAATAACTCCAGAAAGAATAAAGAGACAGAGCCAAAGCAAAAACAACACCCAGTTGTGGATGTGACTGCTGATGGAAGCAAGGGCTGATGCTGTAAAGAGCAATATTGCATAGGAACGTGGAATCACGTTCATGAATCAAGGAATATTGGACGTGGTCAAACAGGAGATGGAAAGAATGAACGTCGACATTTTAGGAATCAGCGAATTAAAATGGACTGGAATGGGTGAATTTAACTCAGATGACCATTGTATCTACTACTGTGGGCAAGAATCCCTTAGAAGAAATGGAGTAGCCATCATAGTCAATAAGAGTCCGACATGCAGTACTTGGATGCAATCTCAAAAACAACAGAATGATCTCTGTTCATTTCCAAGGCAAACCATTCAATATCACGGTTATCCAAGTCTATGTCCCGACCAGTAATGCTGAAGAAGCTGAAGTTGAATGGTTCTATGAAGACATTACAAGATGTCTTTTTCATTACAGTGGACTGGAATGCAAAAGTAGGAAGTAAAGAAACACCTGAAGTAACAGGCAAATTTGGCCTTGGAGTACAGAATGAAGCAGGACAAAGGCTAATAGAGTTTTGCCAAGAGAAGGCGCTGGTCATAGGAAACACTCTCTTCCAACAACACAAGAGAAGACATGGACATCACCAGATGGTCAACACCGAAATCAGATTGATTATATTCTTTGCAACCGAAGATGGAGAAGCTCTATACAGTCAGCAAAAACAAGACCAGGAGCTGACTGTGGCCCAGATCATGAACTCCTTATTGCCAAATTCAGACTTAAATTGAAGAACATAGGGATCATTCAGGTATGACCTAAGTCAAATCCCTAACAAATTATACAGTACAAGTGAGAAATAGATTTAAGGGACTAGATCTGACAGAGTGCCTGAAGAACTATGGACAGAGGCTCGTGACATTGTACAGGAGACAGGGAGCAAGACCATCCTCAAGAAAAAGAAATGCAAAAAAGCAAAATGGTTGTCTGAGGAGGCCTTAAAACAGCTGTGAAAAGAAGAGATACAAAAAGCAAAGGAGAAAGGGAAAGATATATCCATTTGAATGCAGAGTTCCAAAGAATAGCAAGGAGAGATAAGAAAGCCTTCCTCAGTGATCAGTGCAAAGAAATAAAAGGAAAACAATAGAATGGGAAAGACTAAAGATCTCTTCAAGAAGATTAGAGATACCAAGGGAACATTTCATGCAAGATGGGCTCAATAAAGGACAGAAATGGTATGGACCTAACAGAAGCAGAAGATATTAAGAAGAGGTGGCAAGAATACACAGAACAACTGTACAAAAAAGATCTCCACGACCCAGATAATCACGATGGTGTGATCACTCACCTAGAGCCAGACGTCCTGGAATGTGAAGTCAAGTGGGCCTTAAAGCATCACTATAAACAGAGCTAGTGGAGATGATGGAATTCCAGTTGAGCTATTTCAAATCCTGGAAGATGATGCTGTGAAAGTGCTGTACTCAGTATGCCAGTAAATTTGGAAAACTCAGCAGTGGCCACAGGACTGGAAAAGGTCAGTTTTCATTCCAATCCCAAAGAAAGGCAATGCCAAAGAATGCTCGGACTACCACACAATTGCACTCATCTCACACGCTAGTAAAGTAATGCTCAAAATTCTCCAAGCCAGGCTTCAACAATACGTGAACTGTGAAATTCCAGACGTTCAAGCTGGATTTAGAAAAGGCAGAGAAACCAGAGATCAAATTGCCAACATCCACTGGATCATGGAAAAAGCAAGAGAGTTTCAGAAAAACATCCATTTCTGCTTTATTGACTATGCCAAAGCTTTGAAACTGTGTGGATCACAAGAAACTGTGGAAAATTCTGAAAGAGATGGGAAAACCAGACCACATGACCTGCCTCTTGAGAAATCTGTATGCAGGTCAGGAAGCAACAGTTAGAACTGGACATGGAACAACAGACTGGTTCCAAATAGGAAAAGGAGTACGTCAAGACTGTATATTGTCACGGTGCTTATTTAACATATGCAGAGTACACCATGAGAAATGCTGGGCTGGATGAAGCACAAACTGGAATCAAGATTGCTGGGAGAAATATCAATAACCTTAGATATGCAGATAGCACCACCCTTAGGACAGAAAGTGAAGAAGAACTAAAGAGCCTCTTGATGAAAGTGAAAGTGGAGAGTGAAAAAGTTGGTTTAAAGCTCAACATTCAGAAAACAAAGATCATGGCATCCAGTCCCATCACTTCATGGCAAATAGATGTAGAAACAGTGGAAATGGTGGCAGACTTTATTTTTTTGGGCTCCAAAATCACTTCAGATGGTGACTGCAGCCATGAAATTAAGATGCTTGCTTCTTGGAAGAAAAGTTATGACCAACCTAGACAGCATATTGAAAAGCAGAGACGTTACTTTGCCATCAAAAGTCCGTCTAGTCAAGGCTATGTTTTTTCCAGTAGTCATGTATGGATGTGAGAGTTGGACTGTGAAGAAAGCTGAGCACCAAAGAATTGATGCTTTTGAACTGTGGTGTTGGAGAAGACTCTTGAGAGTCCCTTGGACTGCAAGGAGATCCAACCAGTCCATCCTAAAGGAAATCAGTCCTGAATATTCATCAGAAGGACTGATGTTGAAGTTGAAACTCCAATACTTTGTCCACCTGATGCGAAGAGCTGACTCATTGGAAAAGACCCTGATGCTGGGAAAGATTGAGGGCTGGAGGAGAGGGGAAGACAGAGGATGAGATGGTTGGATGGCATCACCAACTCAATGGACATGAGTTTGAGTAAACTCCAGGAGTTGGTGATTTACAGGGAGGCCTGGCATGTTGCAGTCCATGGGGTCGCAAAGAGTCAGACAGGATTTAGTGACTAAACAACAGAGGTGTGAAGGCCTAGAAGAAAAAGGAAGAGGGAAGGAGAAAGGGTTTTTTAATTGTCTTGATTTTTGGCAGAAAACAAAGCCCACTTTCTGAATTTTTTCATCATTTCGTCAATATTCATTTCTTGAAAGAGGGAGAAGGAAGGGAATCTGGGCCTGTTGTGTAGCTGACACAGTTCACTCTTCCCCTTAACTGGAGCCCTATGGCAATAATTCCCAACTTGAGGGAAGAGAACCTGAATCTTTAACTTCCCTCTCAGTATCAGTGATCAGGAAAGCCCTTTCTTGTCCCTGCTTTTTTTCCAGCTTCAGTCAACAGGAAACCGGTCAGGAGGGGGAAAACCTAATTAGATCAGATCAGATCAGATCAGTCGCTCAGTTGTGTCCGACTCTTTGCAACCCCATGAATCGCAGCACGCCAGGCCTCCCTGTCCATCACCAACTCCCTGAGTTCACTCAGACTCACGTCCATTGAGTCAGTGATGCCATCCAGCCATCTCATCCTCTGTCATCTCCTTCTCCTCTTGCCCCCAATCCCTCCCAGCATCAGAGTCTTTTCCAATGAGTCAACTCTTCGCATGAGATAGCCAAACTACTGGAGTTTCAGCTTTAGCATCATTCCTTCCAAAGAAATCCCAGGGCTGATCTCCTTCAGAATGGACCAGTTGGATCTCCTTGCAGTCCAAGGGACTCTCAAGAGTCTTCTCCAACACCACAGTTCAAAAGCATCAATTCTTGGGCACTCAGCCTTCTTCCCAGTCCAACTCTCTCATCCATACATGACCACTGGAAAAACCATAGCCTTAACTAGACAAACCTTTGTTGGCAAAGTAATGTCTCTGCTTTTCAATATGCTATCTAGGTTGGTCATAACTTTCCTTCCAAGGAGTAAACGTCTTTTAATCTCATGGCTGCAGTCACCATCTGCAGTGATTTTGCAGCCCAGAAAAATATAATCTCATGGCTGCAGTCACCATCTGCAGTGATTTTGGAGCCCAGAAAAATAAAGTCTGACACTGTTTCCCCATCTATTTCCCATGAAGTGATGGGACCAGATGCCATGATTTTCGTTTTCTGAATGTTGAGCTTTAAGCCAACTTTTTCACTCTCCACTTTCACTTTCATCAAGAGGCTTTTGAGTTCCTCTTCACTTTCTGCCATAAGGGTGGTGTCATCTGTATATCTGAGGTTATTGATATTTCTCCCGGCAATCTTGATTCCAGCTTGTGTTTCTTCCAGTCCAGCGTTTCTCATGATGTACTCTGCATATAAGTTAAATAAGCAGGGTGACAATATACAGCCTTGACGTACTCCTTTTCCTATTTGGAACCAGTCTGTTGTTCCATATCCAGTTCTAACTGTTGCTTCCTGACCTGCATACAGATTTCTCAAGAGGCAGATCAGGTGGTCTGGTATTCCCATCTCTTTCAGAATTTTCCACACTTAATTGTGATCCACACAGTCAAAGGCTTTGGCATAGTCAATAAAGCAGAAATAGATGTTTTTCTGGAACTCTCTTGCTTTTTCCATGATCCAGTGGATGTTGGCAATTTGATCTCTGGTTTCTCTGCCTTTTCTAAATCCAGCTTGAACATCAGGAAGTTCACAGTTCACGTATTGTTGAAGCCTGGCTTGGAGAATTTTGAGCATTACTTTACTAGCGTGTGAGATGAGTGCAATTGTGCGGTAGTTTGAGCATTCTTTGGCATTGCCTTTCTTTGGGATTGGAATGAAAACTGACCTTTTCCAGTCCTGTGGCCACTGCTGAGTTTTACAAGAGTCCTTGAAGTCTTCGCCCAAGCTCTGTAGGAGGCGATAGCAGTAGTAACAATCATCATTGGCAGCGTCAGCAATGACCGAGACCCAGTGTTGAGTCGCACATCTCCGCGCCAGGCACTTGCAACATTTCATATAGTCCTAACAAGCCTCCAAGGTTATCCCCCAGTGAGGAATGAGGAGGAACCGAGACTCACTTGAATCGCTTTCCAACGTGCCTCTCTGATGGCTAGCGGGGTGCAAACACATTCTGTTGGACACACCACTAAAATCATTCTCAGGTTTCCGGCCTGGGATTTCCGTGCTTCATTCACTCCTGAAGAAGTTAGCATAGATGGCTCTGTAGAGGAAGGAGTCTCAATCCATCCGGCGCGGCGGAACAGCGGCTTCCGACAGGCTCTCAGCGGAACTTTCCTATCCGTGGCGCGTGTTCCCGTCCGGGCGGCCGGGCGCGCGGGCCGGGAGGGGGAAGCTTTCTGGCGCGGACCGCCAGCGGAGGCTGAGAGCGCCGCCGCCGGAGAAGACCGACGCTTAGCAGGAGCCAGCCCGTGGCGCCCGGGCCTGGCCGGTTGCCTCCCTTCATCCCCGCTGCCACTGCCGCAGGCACTGCCAAGGCGGGCGCAGCGGAGCGCTCGGCCCCTCGGCCCTACCCGGCCCGGCGCGGCCCGGAGCCGCGGCGCGGGAGGTGAGTGCGGTTGCCGGCCCCCGGACTCCCTGCTCGGGCCGCCGGGACCCGCAACAATGGGGGCCGAGTGGAGAGGCGGCCCGGGCCCCTGGCGCTCAGCGGCCTGGGGCAGCAAGCCGGTCCTAGTGGCCCAGGCCTTGGGGCTCTGGATCCCACCTGGGAAACTCCGGTGGCTGGAGGCTTGGCGGGGGTCTTGGCCTCCACCTGGGGCCTTATTGGCTTGGTATTTAGGACCTTTGTACCCGGGAAAGGGAGTCTTAGGGACACGGAGACTTAACTGTAGTGGCGTGCGCTCTTAGCGCCTGATGCAGACGGCCTGGAGGCTGGCCACAGCGGGTGGGTTGGGGGGAGGGTGCGTTTGGAATTCTAGGGGGCCTCAGTGTGCCTGCCTGGTCCGTAAGGCGAATCGAGATGCGTCTCTCCTTGCCCTCCTCCCCACTCGCTCAGGTCCGTGAACTTGGCAGACCGGGATCTGGCTGAGGAGAAAAGGGTATTGAATATTTAGCTTCCCTGAGATAACCAGTGATTAGTTCCTGGAAAGGCAAGGAGCTCAGCTGGGCACAGGAGAGTTGAGCGAAGAGATGGATTCTCCAGGGCCCAGCATCCCAAAGTTGAGTGATTCTCAGAAAGGGAACTTGTCACAAGAGTGTCACAGTAAGTCGTGTTGGCTACCTTGGCGTTAGGGTGAAGCCGGAGTTGTGAACTGGAGAGTACAGAGGAGGGTTGGTAGGCCGCTGAGGTTGGAGAATTGGCTTTTTGTGGGTCGTGGTGGTGGCAGCCTGTGAGATAAACAAGGGACCTTTGCAGAGTGGGCTTCCTGATAGAGAATGACCTCTTTCTGCGGGGGAGGGGTGACTCAGATCTATTAGAATTCCTGCCACTCGCTAGTGGATGTGGCTGAGTATGTTGGTGGCTGGGTACTGAGGTAGATGGGGCTGGAAGGGGGCGTCTGGGGGCTGAATTGAGTTTGTTCCTGAATAGTGTGGACCATTCCTTTTTACTGCGAGTCATACTGGTAGCTGTCATTAACCGTGTTTTAAGTAAAAAATTTCCTTGTGGTATTCGGACCCAAAGCATTCCTCTGTTCATTTTTTTTCCCCTTCTTTGTTTTTGAATTGTGACTCATGCTTTCTTTTCAACACTGTGGCTGTTGTTTATAATGATAGACAAACTTAGCATAATATATGTAAATTTTAGGGATTTTCACCCCACTTTTTCTAAATCTAAATTAATTTAAGAGCCTCTTTTCACTGACTTGTGTGTCATTGTTTAACATGTGCAGCTCTAGAAAGGGATGTGAAAACTCTTTAACAGTTTGTCGAAAGTTCATTTTATCCCTAAATCCATGAAACTTCATTTTCTCCTACTGCCATGAAATCATTACATTAAATCTGCTAAATCTTAGTGACTGTCATTTCAACTCTCCCAGGACATTATCTTCACTAGAAGTGTTATCTGTCTGGTCTGTACACTGTGTCTCATCTGTATCATTGAAAGGCAATATGCAAATTCCAGGTAGCTGAGGCCTGCATCTGTTTTATGCACCAGAGTTCTCTGTGGAATATTCTCAAAAGTTGGTGTGTTGTCTGTAGATGAGATATCAAACCTCGTGTGGAAAAAAAAAGAAGTGTCAGAGTCATTGTACTTTCAGAGTTTGTTTAGTGTTAGGAATTGTATTGCCTCTTTGGAGCATAAAGTGAAGTGAGTGAAGTCGCTCAGTCATGTCCAACTCTTAGCGACCCGATGGACTGCAGCCTACCAGGCTCCTCCATCCATGGGATTTTCCAGGCAAGAGTACTGAAGTGGGGTGCCATTGCCTTCTCCGCTTTGGAGCATATTAGAGTATAAATTTTCAGATGAGATGTGAAGTAATTCTATTTGTAGTTTTGCTGATGGTTCTGGGGATTTTTTTTTTTCCCTTAATGTTTAAAAAATCATGTATTTCCCTTGAACTATTCTTTCTCTGTCTTTTTCTCTTTTTTAAGTTTTCTCTTGTAAGTAATTCATTCTTCCATAAACAAATATCTATTGAATTATGCCAGGCCCTGTGTTGGGCACCTCCACCATGGTGATGTTATTCTTGTTTTAATAATAGTAGTTCATATTTTAGAAGGTGTTATAGGTCTGTGAAGGAAGAAATGATTCAGGCATTCAAGCTTTTAATCTGTAAAAGCATTGAGTACAGTTTTTATAAAGTATTGATTTTGACTACTGACAATTGATTATATATTTCCATGGGAGAAGTTCACAATGGTATGGGATTGTTTTGGATTATTTTATTTGCATACACCTGTTAACCTGAAGTATGCCTGTAGACAAACCACAAGGTAAACATTTTGCTGCTGTGTGTATCTTGATGGGCTGTGATTTACAAATACTGTATGTGTGCCTAGGTTCCTTAGGAAGTCATCACATTTCCTTCCCACTGTGGTTTTGAGAGCATGAAGGTGTTGCTTACTGCCTTTGTCTGGTTCACTGTATATAGGCTGGGAGTGTCTGCTGATGGTGGGAGTGCTGTCTCCTAGAACAGGAGGAATAAAATTGAGGTAAGGCTCAGCCTATTTGATATTCCTTGCCTCTTAATTTTTACTTCATAAATTATGTTTGAAAGCTTTTTTGCTGTAATTGTTAATCTCCATTCTGATCTAGTTAAATGAAAGTGTCCTTTGCTCTCTTTTCTGTCTTGCTGCATATGTATTTTGGCCAAAAATAAAAGAAGAGATTTAAAAATCAAGGCATGTGGATAATAAATTCTTTGAAATATGTTTCACTTTCCATCTGAAATAGTCAGTTGATCAAATCAAATAAAAACTGTTTTATTTGTTGCTTTGGAGGCAAACTGATTGCTGAAAAATGTTTTTGACTACCTCTTAGTCAGATGGATCACCTCAGAGACTCTTGGAAAGAAGGTTTAGAGTGTTTGATTTCTTTGGAAAAATTGTGAGGTGTCTAGGATGATGGAAAGCATGGTCTTTGGAGTCATCCCATCTGTACCTCTTGCTTGCTTTTTGACCTGGGTAAGCTTTAACTTCTTTGTGCCTTGTTTTTTAATGTTTTTCAGTCTGTGAAATGGGGCTAAATAAAATAACCTCTGCAGGTTGTAATGAGGACTGGAGCTGAGGGCCCAGTGCTTCGTGGGTGCTCAGTGCTTGCTGTTAGTAGTGGTGAGTGTCTGTCATTATGTACGGGATACTCTTCTCAGTGGTATTAGTGCCATGAGTGTGGCTGGGTGCTGTACATGGTGGAGGGGTTCAGTTTCCTTGTGTAGTGAGAAAGGCAACCTTCTGTCTACACCTGTTGGCACCCTGGTCAGGTGAGAGAATTGTTGAGTCCACACTATAAAGTCCAAGGTCATTCCTGGCACTGGTAGGTTTTTTCCTGGCAGTTTCTGTGGAGAAGCCCGGAGGTAACTGTTTGGCATGTCCTTGTTTTGGGAACAGTGGGCATTCCCAGTGACAAAGTGCTGGGATATGCTAAGCAGCAACATGTTCTGTGTGGCCCCTGATCAGGGTATTTCTCTAGCTAGCTTCTGTTGGCATCAGATACCTGACTTTGGTCTTTTTTGCCTGGAAGGCTCTAGATGCTGGAGCAATTTGTCTAATTTGGGCTAGTTTGATAGAATCTAGCACTCTGTTCAGAAATGTTTTTGATGAACAGAAGGTTCACAGGCTTTGTTATAGAATTGTTCAGTTTATTTTTTCCCCGTGAGAGGGAAAAAAAAAAAGTTGAGAGAAAAATAAGAATGAGCCAGACAGAAATGATTCAAAATAACTGGGCCTAAATCTCTTCCAGTCTTTCTTCATCAATCCCCGTCCATTCAGAGTGGTCTTTAACTCCAGTTAAAAGTAAATAATACGCTTCTGGCCTCGAAATACGGGAATATTTAGATCCTGGTATGTCTCTACTTCAGCATCTCACAAGGACCTTTGTGACCTGGCCTCTTTGATGTCTTACTCTCCGGTCCCTCTTCTGCCACAATTCCTCTGTCACTTTAGGTTCCAGTCACAGCTCCTTGAAGGTCCCAGGATTCTCTCAAGCTATGCTCTTACTAATTTCCACCCCCCATTTTAATAGCTTGTTTGACCCTTAGGCTTAAATTTACTAGGAATGCAGGCCCCACCATCACTTGAAGCCCTTCCTTGATTCTTTCCAGGTTAAGGTGAATGCCTTTCCTTAGTATGGCCATTGCAATCTGTGAAAGCTTCTTTCATAACCTGTGTACTCTTAACTTTGGGTATTTTTGTGTATTTTCTGTGCCTACGTTGTGAACTACTGGAGGGCAGGACCTGGTCTTGTTTAACTTTACATCCCAGTACCTAACCATTTCTGTTACAGAAGTAGCTACTCAGTAAATGTTCAGTGAACAAATGAATGACCTCTGCATGTGAAGTGTCATGAAATTATTCCTTGTGAATCTGTTGATGTGATGAGAGTTCCAGTTTCATGGGTGCACCTGATCCTGGCTGAAGCAGTGCTGCTGTCTTTATATTTCCAGGTTGCTAAAAGCAGTGCTTTATTTTGCTTTCAAAATGTGTTGCTTATTCTGATCGTTAATGATTTTGATGCTGGGGAGCTATTACCTTCTCTCTTTGGGTCTTGCCAAAAGTTTCCCTTGGAAGAGAATGTGACAGTTCTTTAGTTTATCCAGATCTTCCATTGGCCATTTACTGTTCTGAGCACTTTGTCCTCACGTGGGAAGAGCAGTGACTTGTTGGTTTGGGCTACAAGGTCTCCATTCAGCTACTTCCAGCCTGGGAGTGAGTAATGGATTTAACACCAGGATGTTGTGACTTTTGTCAGCTGACAGACTTTTTGGAGATCCAGCTGAGCCTCAGTATGGTCATAATTCAGGATATAATATCGTTTGCCCAAATTTTATTGAAGACTTTGAACTCAGTGATTATGAAATTAGCTGTTTCAGTTTTTTGTTCAGCCTACCACTGTACTAACACTGAAACTGATCTATTACTTCTTTGTTAGAAAGCTCTGTTGTTCTGAATTACTAACCTGAAAGTAATGGAATTGTGCCAGTTCATTTAGTCACCCTCTTGGCTCTTCTTAGTGGTAAAATAACTTGAGAATATACTATCTAAATTACTTTAAATTAATTTCCATGGTTGATCAGACCACATAGGAATCCTACTGGCCAGGTGTAAGGAACTGTATTGACGCCTACATAATGCAGTTATTCTTTCTTGTAAGTGACATAACAGACTACAGAAAAGGAAAGCATGACAAGTAACTGTAGTTAGATTAAAGATAAAAATTGACATGAGATAAAAAGGAAAGCTGAGACAAAGCATAAGGCTCTTTAAATGTGGCAAGCAACTGTTAAATTGAAGAAATTTGTGAGCAGTGTTGAAGTCTTGAGAAAAAAATTGTTATAGGTGAAAAGCAATAAAACTATGAACAATTTCATCCAAATAGGCACAATGAAGGTACTTGCACCCTTTTATGGTTTTATAGCACCATTGATGAAAGTGGTAAATAGGTAGAATTGAAGAATGTCTCCTTTACTATGATAAATATAATATAGCTTGTGTATGTATGGTATTGTAATTTATAAAACACAGAGAGGTGAAGTGGCTTGCTTTCCAGCACAAAGCCAGTAAGAAGGAAAGCTGGAGCTCCATGCCAGGTTTTCTAAGCTTCAGTTCAGTTCAGTCGCTTAGTCGTGTCCGACTCTTTGCAACCCCATGAATTGCAGCACACCAGGCCTCCCTGTCCATCACCAACTCCCTGAGTTCACTCAGACTCACGTCCATCGAGTCGGTGATGCCATCCAGCCATCTCATCCTCTGTCGTCCCCTTTTCCTACTGCCCCCAATCCCTCCCAGCATCAGAGTCTTTTCCAGTGAGTCAACTCTTCGCATGAGGTGGCCAAAGTACTGGAGTTTCAGCTTTAGCATCATTCCTTCCAAAGAAATCCCAGGGCTGATCTCCTTCAGAATGGACTTGTTGGATCTCCTTGCAGTCCAAGGGACTGTCAAGAGTCTTCTCCAACACCACAGTTCAAAAGCATCAATTCTTGGGCACTCAGCCTTCTTCACAGTCCAACTCTCACATCCATACATGACCACAGGAAAAACCATAGCCTTGACTAGACGAACCTTTGTTGGCAAAGTAATGTCTCTGCTTTGGAATATGCTATCTAGGTTGGTTATAACTTTCCTTCCAAGGAGTAAGCGTCTTTTAATTTCATGGCTGCAGTCACCATCTGCAGTGATTTTGGAGCCCAGAAAAATAAAGTCTGACACTGTTTCCACTGTTTCCCCATCTATTTCCCATGAAGTGACGGGACCGGATGCCATGATCTTCGTTTTCTGAATGTTGAGCTTTAAGCCAGTCCCCCCTTATTCCAGGCTTCTGGCCAGTAGAGGGTACACAGTCCACCCAGGGAGTGGAGCCTCTGCTCTGTTAACAGCAGCCTAGTGACTCTGGAAGAGCCGGGTGCCGGCGGAGGAGGGGAGCCCAGAAGGAGCTCCTGCCTTCCTCACAGATTCTTTAGGGATTATGAGAAACACTGAGAAGCAGGCAGACATGGTTTTTCTCTTGAGACCCAGTGACTCAAATAGGGATCTTCCTCCTAACGGGATGATGTGTAGAAACTGGAAGAAGAATGAAAGTCTGGAAGAGCCCTTTAGGGTCATTCCGGGTTGAGCTTAGTGCCTTCCCATTGCACCATCTCTCCAGCTTCTCTTCTCCACTGTTTGACCCACCTCCCACCTTACTGTGGATGCTGGTTTGCCATGGTCCACAATTTCCGTGCTGCCCTGCCCAGATCTGAGAAGGCGCCTGAACCTTTGTGCACTGCCTGCTCTGCCAGTTGCCAACCCTGAATTCTCTCCCCTGGCCTCCGGCAGCCCCTCGGCTGCCCGGTGTTTCTGGGCTGCTGTGCTTGTCAGCAGCCCCCACTGCCTCACTGATTGAGCTGCACCTGCAGGTGCTGTCCTGCTGCATCCGCAGGCCCCAGTTCCCACAGCAGCGGCTGCACAGGTCCCCAGGCTCGTTGTTCCCTCAGGCCCTAGACCTGCTGTCTGTCTCCCTCGTTCTTGACCTGTGACCTCACCTGAGAGCTCACTGATTTTTTTTCCCCCTCTCAAGTCCTTAACTTTTTTCCTGATTATTCAGGTAATATATGGGTACAGTTAAAACTTAGGTATTTTTAAATAAGGAAAGGAACCCATAATCCCATATCTCAGTGCTAACTACTCTCATGAATTTGGTTTATATTTATCCACACTTTTTTCCACTCTGTATATGCTGATATCTCCGGGAAGATCCCTTTGAGAAGGAAATGGCAACCCACTCCAGTATTCTTGCCTGGAGAATCCCATGGACAGAGGAGCCTGGCAGGCTACAGTCCATGGGGTTGCAAGAGTTGGACACGACTTAGCAACTAAACCACCACCACCATATGCTGATATGGACGCATTTGTGCTTCTGTATATGTGTGAGATAAAATAATTCCTTTTTCACAGAAATGGAATCACAGTATACCTACTTTTTTTATAATTTGCTTATTCATTTAATGCATTTTTTCTTGTGCATTTTCCTATGTGTCTGACACATATCTGTTGTATCTTTTAATAGTTTATAGTATTATGTGTTTTTTTATCAGTTTTCCTAGTCCCCTGGTGATAGCCATTTGTTTCTTACTCTTTGAAGTAACATCCTTGAAATATATCTTCCTATACCTCTTTGTGTGCATTGTATACATCTTTCTGTGCTCTGTGTACTTCCTGGCATAAATTCCTGCAACTGGAAAAATTCCTAACAAGTCAAAACTTGGGATTGTTTATAATTTTACCAGATATTGTCACATAACTTTTGGAAGATTATATCAGTTTATATTTCTCCTCTAATAGGGAGCATTATAAATAATTTTAATCTTTGACAGTTGAATCCTAGATAACTCACTTTTATTTATATTTCCTTATTGAAGGGGGATGAGCATCTTTTAATGTTTTTGTTTCATATATAGATTGGTTGGCTAATTAATTAATTGCTCACTTGTCTTCTTTCTAGTATCTTCCTGTCCTCCCTCTTTCCCCTTTTTGTTTTTACCTACATACAAGGTAGAACCGGAGAGGCACCCCACTCCAGTGTTCTTGCCTGGAGAATCCCAGGGACGGGGGAGCCTGGCAGGCTGCTGTCTATGGGGTCACACAGAGTCAGACACGACTGAAGTGACTTAGTAGCAGCAGCAGCAGCACAAGGTAAAACCAAAGTAGTTTGGCCTTTCATGCTGTCCTAGCCCTCTCCTTATCTCTGGGCATTTTATCTAAGATGCAGTTTTATAGCCATTTCCTCACTTCTTTCTTTAGCTATACCTCATAATCCTTTGCGGTCTGGCTTCTGGTCCTGTTTTTCTCCTGAGTACCAACTCAGTGAATTCCTTGTTGCCCAGACAAAGATTTTTTTTCTTGATGTTTGTTGCTCTTCATTTTGACTGATTGCCCTTTGCAGAGAGGGAAGTGTGTGTAAGTGAACTTTTTATTATGGAAAATTTGAAACATACACAGCAGCAGGGAGTCTAGTATAAGGAATCCCATGTAGCCATCACTCATTTTCAGTCGTGATTAATATTTCCCCAGTTTCTTCTTTCAATTGTCTTTCCCACTTTTTTTTTTTCTGTTGGCATATTTCAAAGCTAATCTCAGACTTTGTCATGACGTGAATGCATATCTCTGTTGAGAGCATTTTATTTCTTAAACATCATCACCTTGCCATTTTCTCTTTTTAAAAAAATTATTTCTTATTTTTCTTTTCAGCTGTGCTGAGTCTCCATTATTGCATGTGGACTTTTCTCTAGTTGTGGCAAGGTGGGGGCTACTCTTCTCTGCAGCGCACAGACTCACTGTGGCGGCTTCTCTTTTAGTGGAACCCGGGTGCTGGGCTTCCCGGGCTTCAGTAGCTGCAACTCCCAGGCTCTAGAGTGCAGGCTCATTAGTTGTGGTGCATGGGCTTAGTTGCTCTGAAACTTGTGGGACCTTCCCAGACCAGGAATCACACCTGTGTCTCTGCATTGGCAGGCAGATTCTTAGCCACAGGATGACCAGGGAAGTCCACCTTGCCATTTTCTATCCTCAATAATGAGGACTTGATATTTAATCCTAGTTCTGATACTGGCTATTTAACTTGGACAATTTGTTTTTTTTTAAGTTTTTATTGGAGTATAGTTGCTTTACAATATTGTATTCGTTTCTGCTGTACAGCAAAATGAATCAGACATCCATAAACGTATATCTCCTGTTTTTGAATTTCCTTCCCATTTGGGTCACCACAGAGCACTGAGTAGAGTTCCCTGTGCAATGCAGTGGGCTCTCATTAGTTAGCTATTTTATATATAGTAGTGTATATTTGTCTATCCCAGTCTCCCAGTTCGTCCCATCACCCCCGCCTGCTTGTAGCCGTATATGTGTTCTCTACATTTGTGTCTCTGTTTTGGGTTTGGAAATAAGTTTCACATGTATCACTTTTCTAGACTTCACATATAGTCAATATTATATGATATTTTTCTCTCTCTGATTATTTCATTCTGTATGACAATCTCTAGGTCCATCCGCCCACATCTCTGCAGATGCCACAATTTTGTTCCTTTTTATGGCTGAATAATAATCCTGTGTGTGTGTATATATATACACACATACACACACACACACACACACATACATATATATATATACACTGCATCTTTATCCAGTCGTCTGTTGATGGACATTCAGGTTGCTTCTGTGACCCGGCTACTGTAAGTAGTACTGTAGGGAACATTGGGGTGTGTGTATTTTTTTTGAATTATAGTTTTCTCTGGATATATGCCCAGTAGTGGGATTGCTAGGTCATATGGTAGTTCTGTTTTCAGCTTTTTAAGGAACCTCTATACTGTTCTCCACGGTGGCTGTATCAGTTTACCTTCCCACCAACAGTGCAGAAGGGTTCTCTTTTCTCCACCTCCTCTTCAGCATTTATTGTTTGTAGATTTTTTGATGATGGCCATTTTGATTGCTGTGAGGTGATACCTCATTGTAGTTTCAATTTGCATTTCTCTAATAATTAGTGATATTGAGCATGTTTCCTTGTGTTTATTAGCCATCTCTATGTCTTTGGAGAAATGTCTATCTAGGTCTTCTGCCCATTTCTTGATTGGGTGGTTTGTTTTTTTGAAATTAAGCTGTATGAGCTGTTTATGTATTTTGGAGATTAATCCCTTGTCAGTTGCTTCATTTGAAAATATTTTCTGCCATTCTCAGGGCTGTCTTTTTGTCTTGTTTATGTTTTCTTCACTGTGCAAAAGCTTTTAAGTTTAATTAGGTCTCATTTGTTGATGTTTGTTTTTATTTTCATTGTAACCCAGGTTTGTTGGTTTTCTTCTTGTATTCCCTCTGTGGTCTGACCCTCAGAGATCTAGCTCTTTCACTCCCACCACTTCAGGCTGTCCAGGTGACTCAATTCTATAACCCTGGTTTCTTTACCGAGCAACAAACCCACGTTTCATCCTGGCTTTCGGCCGCGTCTTTCTGGTCACGTGAGTGAGTGTAAAGTGCCGTGAACGGAGTCTGCCCACCAGAGCTGCACCCAGTGTTGCCGCTCGCTCTGTGGCTCGGGCACTTGACTCACCTCTCTTCATCTTGGTGTCCCCAGTCGGATGGATGGTAGGGCTGGATTAGAGTCTGAAGTCCTGTGCAGCTTTATCATCAGCTGTGAGAAAGTGCTTTCAGAAATGTCTTGCTCAGGTATGTGGGACCACATGCATCATTCTGCTCCCCAAACAAGTTTCTGGCTTTTCCCGCCTGGCCTCTCTTAGGAAATCCATGCTTTCTCCTATGGCCTTTCTCTTGCATTTGTCCTCAACATGGGGCCAGTTATTTTGTGGCTAGTTCTTCAGTTAATCCTGACTTCTGGCTCTTCCTGGAGCGTCCCTTTGGCCCTTTTCAGCTTTGCATCTGTATTCACGTTGTTTCCTTTGGCTGTCCTATTCAACTCTTTTCCTCTGAGCCTGTGTTGTGGCCAAATTTCTGACCATCTTTCTAGACAAAGTTCAGGTGACGGCCTCATCCGCATTGGAAGTGGTTCTCCCTCTCTTGACTCCCATGACTGACAGTGCATCAGTGACGTTTCACAGGATGCTTGGTACTGCAGGTATTTGTGTGTATAAGGTTTTCTTGCTTTCTCGTGTAGTCTCCTTGAGTATAGGTACCACATTTACACACTGTGTAATTTTGCATCCTACAGTGTCTTGGCACAATTCTTTGTACTAATAGTTTTGCAATTAATTCCAGTCTTGAAATTCAAAGAATCCTCTGTTTTCCTGTCCTGTCTCAGAGTTGGGGAGATTCTCCAACTCTTGGGTAATACAGTTTGGCTTCTCCAAAGCACAGCTGGCCACACTACATTGCTGTCATCGCTGTCTTTAGTCGCTAAATTGTGTCTGACTCTTGGCAACCCTATGGCCACTGGGGTCCTCTGTCCATGGGATTTCCCATGTGGGAGTGGGTTGCCATTTCCTTCTCAGGTGATCTTCCTGACCCGGGGATCAAACCCTCATCCCCTGCCTTGGCAGATGGGTTCTTTACTGCTGGAGCCCCTGGGGAAGCCCTCGTACTGCATACTGTCAGGGAGTAGCTAAAGGGAGTCATCAGCGTTGATCGGAAGCTGATGTACCATATGCTGGGCAGTGTGCTTGCTAGTGTATTTTTTCACTTTAAAAAAATCTTCTACATGTACTGTTATTCTTCTCATTTTACAAATAAAGACACCTAGATCTAGAGAAATGAAGTAGCTTCTTTAGCATCCCGTAGCTAGAAAGTGGCAGTGCTGGGACTCTGACCCAAGCCATCTCATCCTGGAGATGAGATGTGTTCTGCTGAACTGGTGTGCTGCTCTTTTGTCCAAAACATATTTACTGCCAGTTGGCCCTTATATGTTTTATGTTCATTTTCTAGCACTTATCAAATATCTTGCATGGATTTTTTTTCATTTCTCCCCAGCCACCCAAACCAGCTGTTCCTCTGTTGTTCTTTCTGATTCTGGTGAAGGGTATGCCAGACTTCAAGCCTCAGACTCACGTGTGATTTTTCCCTTTCCTTCCTGTGAGTTGTCCCTAGTAATGCCTTATCCCTGTTTCATCCTTTCTGGTTTCTTTCTTCTTCACGCAGGCCCTCCAGATCCAGTCCTGGATTATAATGGCTGACTTTCCTTCCTTCCTTCTCTCATTTTTATATAGTCCTGAAAGGGTTGCCTGTCACCCATCTCTGTCCAGGTAAAAATCTGTTTTTCCTGTAGCGGGGGGGTTCCTAAAAGCCAGTTTACAAGCTGTGTCAGAGTCAACTGTGGGACCTCTTTTCAAGCGTGTAAAGTCCTCACTGCAATACTGTGAAGCCAGTACTGTTGTTTCCAGTTTACAGATGAGAAAATAGAGGCTCAGTGAGACTGGCACTCTCACAAGATCCCTGCTGTTGGTGGTCTGTGTATGTTTAACAAACTCCCCAGATTCTGTCGCCCTTGTGGTTTTCGAAAACACCAGGCAGCCTTCAACCCCTTTTAGAATGCTTCCCCTACGTCTTGTGTTTCTCTGTGGCTCCCCCTCCATCTAATGGATCTGACATTTCTGTAGATTTTAATCTTGACCATGCCCACCTTGCTGATGTCTTTCCTGATAGCATCCTCCTGAGCTGGTTCTTTCCCTGTCTCTCTGACTCCCTGTGCAGACTCCTTTCAACATTCCCTCATGGTTTGACCTATCCTTGCCTTGCCTTCCCCCACTTCATACACTCCCTGAGTATCGTCCGTATTTGAGGTCTCAGCTACCTGAATGTGACAGGAACACCCAAATCTGTATCTCTGACCCTAGCCCATTTTCCGGCTGTTTCTGACATTTCACCATTAACACTGTTAGCTGCTCCATCATTTGAGCTGGAGCCCTCGATCAAGGACCAGAGCTTGGAGTTAGAAGTCTAGGTTGGAACTGCACTGTCTCGCTCTCTCAGTAGTATCACCGACTCAATGGACATGAATTTGAGCAAACTCCGGGAGATGGTGGCTGACAGAAGAACCTGTTGTGCTGCAGTCCATGAAGTCGCAAAGAGCTGACATGACCCAAAGAGCTTAGCGACTCAACAAGTCTCTAGCTGGGTATGTTTGGGGCAGGTCACTTAACCTCTCTAAAACTTAGATTCCTTATCTGGAAAGTGGGAGTAACATTGCTTTCTTCATGGTATTATTGTGAACATTCAGTGAGAGAATGTAGAAAAAAATAATCATTTGATCGCGATCTGTGGAGTCCTTCCCATGTATATCAAGTACTGTGATGGATGCTAGGAGATAGTGGTGAGCAAGGCCACCCTCATGGGGCTCCACTTGGCTACTGTAGTTTTACTGGTTTTGCCTCCTTAGTCTCTAATATTCCCTTTTTTCTCCTTTCACTTTGCCACTAGGTTAGTTCAGGGTCTCATCGCCTTCTGTCCAGACTGTTACAGCCGCTTCCTACTTAATCTCCTTGCCTCCACATAGCTACCGGTGTTCATTTTAAATTGGGAATTCGAATGACACTTCCCTGCTTGAGATCCTTTAGTGGGGCTCCCACTGGGGGCACATGGACTGTAGGGAGGATTGCATGAAGATAGATACTGAGTCCACTTCTGAGCTCAGCAGAGAAGGGCTCAATGGCATAATAGTTCTGTCTGCCAGAGGTGCAGACAGAAAAGTGGTGCCAAGTGCCACATATTTGCCAGTCTTTACATAGGACACAGTTCAGACTCGATACAAGGTCCTCAGGACACTGCTGGATCAGGATCCCGCCTACTTCTCATCTCTTGCAATTTGCTCATGAGCTCCCCAGCTGCTAGTCCTGCAGAACTGTACTCCTGCATATATCATTCCCTCTCTCTGAATGACTTCATCAGTCTCTTCTTAAGGAAAGCTCGGTTTGTCCTTTGACATTCAGATCTGTTGCCTCCTCTGGGAAGTCGTCACCGCCCTTTCTCAGCAAAATCATTTCCTTCTCTGCCCTATAGAGCCTTTTCCTCCCTCCTTCCCCCCTCCCTGCCTCCTTTCCTTCCTTCCTTCCTTTTTTTTTTTTTTTTCTTCTTCCTTAATATAATTCACATACTATAAATTTCCACCATTGTTAAGTGTTTAATTCAGTGATTTTTGTTATATCACAAGATTGTGCACCTATCACTACTATATAATAACGGCTAATCTACTGTCTATTTCAGTGGTTTTGCCTGTTCTAGGCATTTCAGATACATGTGCTCATACAATATGTGGCCTTCTGTGACTGGCTTGTTTCACTTAGCATAATGTTTTCATTGCCCATGTTAGTACTTCATTCCCTTTTATTGCTTGATACTATTCCACTCTATGGATATGCTATATACATTTTATCTATCTAGTCATCAGTTGTTGGAAGAAAAACTTTGGTCATACATTGTACTTTGGCTTCCCTAGTGGCTCAGGCAGTAAAGAATCCATCTGCATTGCAGGAGACCTGGGTTCGATCCCTGGGTCAGGAAGATCCTCTGGAGAAGGCAACGGCAAGCCACTCTAACATTCTTGCCTGAAGAATCCCATGGACAGAGGAGCCTGGTGGGCTACAGTCCATGGGGTTGCAAAGAGTCAGACACAACTGAGTAACACTTTCACTTTCTTTCATGCTCATGGTGTGTGTTTACATGTCTGTATCAGTTGACTGGCTGATTCCTGGAAGGCTCCAGTCATCACTCTATGAACAGGTTCTCTCTCCTCTGGATCTTCAGTACCTGCCAGTACTGGCCAATAGTAGATGCTTAATGGTGAGTCATTTTATCTCCTTTTCCAGAAAACTTAGAAATATTTTCTGCTGTTTCAGCACTTCTCAGATCCAAGTCATGATTCCTGTGTGGAATGTCTCCTTCCCTCCGCACTTATCTAAGTCAGCCTTGCTTCTGAGGTTGTCTCAAGGTCTGCTTCCTCCAGGAAGCCTTCTAACAGCGTTTAAACCTCAATCTCTGTTGCTCTCTTCTCTGAACTCTATGTTTGGGATCTCTATCATTCATTAGGCACTTAAAAATGTAGTCTTACCTGTCTTACCTTAAGTAGGTTGACACTAAGCCCAACAACACTTAAGATTCCCTTTTTGCACTCCCAGTACAGAGGTGCTGTAATTAATATAATGGAATTATATCTAACCTTTTACCTTGCTTAAATTCAGTCACACACTTTACAAATGAAGACAGAAAGTAACGAATAATGGTTTAAATAATGGGATAATTTATACTCACCATTTTACTCAGTGAGTACCCAAAGGCAGTGTATGCAATGGGTGTTGTTACAGTTAAAATGATTGACACAGCCTATAAATGTCAAGAATTGTTAATCACCGTTTAGGTGGTGTGATGCTGAGTTGGACGTATTCAGTAGAGGGCGGCAGGGAGGAAGAGCTGAGTGCCGATGAGGAATTGCTGAACCGGTTCAGGCAGCAAAATACATGCAGGGCTGATCTCTGAATATTATAGTCTTTTGGAAATATTTTTGGTGTATACATCTACAGAAAATAGACTTCCCTGATGGCTCATATGGTAAAGAATCTGCCTGCAGTAGAGGAGACCCTGGTTCGATCCCTGAGTGAGGAAGATCCCCTGGAGAAGGGAATGGCTGCCCTCTCCAGTATTCTTGCCTAGAGAATTCCATGGACAGAGGAGCCTGGTGAGCTATAGTCCGTGGGGTCGCAAAGAGTCAGACACGACAAAGCAACTAACACTTTGACTTTCTCTGGGAATACATACAGAAAACTGTTCATACAGTATTTTTGTGGACAGTCGAAAAGGCCTTTGAAGGATGATTCTAACTATGGATGATCTTTTTCACATGCTGCTGTAGGCCCTCCTGTGAGCCCTAGCTGAGATGGGATCTCTGCAGTAGATGGCCGGTGAACTGTGGTTGGCAATGTGAGGGCTTGCCTGTTGCTCACTGGATGTGGCTACCAATAGGAGCAGTCATAGACTGAAAATACGATGCTGCTCAGGATGGGGGTGAGGCCAAGTAGGATTTGTTCACTGATGACTTTGTAGAGAGAGAATGCATGTATAAAGATATTGGTCTTACAGTTATAAAGTCATGTATCTATTTATTGTAAAACAAAAGAATAAAGAAGAAAATAATACCTTTTTTGGTAAAACTGTCACCCAGAGATAAAAATGTTTAATAACCTTTTGGTGCTTTTCCTTCTTGTCTTTTTTTTTTTTTTTTGCTATGCATATATATACTTGCAAATGTGTAATTCTGTTTTTAAAACTGGGATCTAAATGTTTATTAAGTTTTTTTCCACTTTTTATACAACATTATATTGTTAAGATGGTCTTGAAAATCTACCTCTGAAATTTGCTCTACTGTATCTATTTTATGTTCTCAAAAAGACTTTTCCTCTGATAGGTCAGAAGATCTTTGGCAGAGCCATGTATTCATGTGTTGATAGATTTGCTCATCACCAGGACGGTCTTGCACGCTCTGGTTAGGGCAAGCTGGAATTCGCCGATTGACCCAATCAGTGCGCTCAGTGCGGATTCCTCTGTCAGAGACTTGTGACCTGATCTCATCTGTCAGCTGCCCCGTTAGACCTGCCCTTCTTCTAATGACTCCGCAGTAGATGTTTCAGATTAAGTGTTTATAAACAATTGTTTTAGATGTTTAGAGGAAGACTTGTGGCGTTTTTTGTTATTGTTATCAAAACCATGTGCTGTGGCAGCATCTTAATGAACAATTCCATGTCAAGGGCATTTTGGCAAGTTTTTCTCCTTTGAAGATTCATTTCTCTTCATATTCCATAAGTGAAAGTAGCAACTAATACCTTGTGACGTGTACGATCATTACAGTTCTTACAAGAAACCGAATCTGTGAATCAGTTGCAGCATCAGTAAATTAGCCTGTTGTAGTAGAAACTGTTACTCTTTCATATTTAATGTGTTTGAATTTTGTTTCCAATGATAGTCTTCCTTCCCCAGTTTGTATCTCGCCAGCTGCCTAACCTCTCATAAGGGATCTTGAATCTTAAATGTGAACAGATTATTTAGTTTGTCCTGCTAACATAAAGCTTATCTTTGGCATAACAGGGAGAAAATCTGTGTTTCAGATAACTTTTCATTTAGTAACTTTGGTGTCTTGGTATGTTTGGCCTCCCCTGCCTGCTTCAGAACTGGTACATTCTAGAATCTTCCTTGGTTTGCTTCTTGAGCTATGCCTTTTGCTGTGGTTTATTCTGGCTGTCTCCATGTCTTTCCTTCCCTACTGTTGTATCCACTCATTGTTTGTAGACTTGGTTTATCCAGTTTTGTCTAGGAGGAATGCCTGTTTTCTGGGCTTGGGGCCAAGTTTTTTTTACTTAACTTTAGGGTAAAACTACAGCATCCCAGCTGTTGTTTCCAGAGTGGAACTCTCTGAAACCAGTTATATTTGTTTGGAGACCAGATAGCACATTTTATGGTGGAAGATGTTGCATACATTTTGGAAATGGGCCATTGGTTGCCTATATGAGAACCAACACACTGATGTGTATTGTACAGTCTCAGCTACCAAGGCTTCCCTGTGGGCTGGAGCTGAGATGAGGCTGTAGTGTTTTCATGAGAGACACTGTGAAAGAAGCTGCACATCTGCATAGGATTTGTTTGTGTTACGTTACTGAGTCCTTACCATGTTGTTGGGTCGCACACTGCACGAACGCTTCCAGCACCTGACGTGTAGGTGTCATTACCCCAAATGAGGGAAAAGTAAATAATTCGCTCCAGTTAACTAGTCTCTCTGAGGTCTAAGAGTTCCCTCTCCGTGATAGCAGTGCTGATAGTAAAAGCAAGGCTGTTACTGCTTTTACATCTGGTCTCCAGTCTAGCTGGTGTCCGAGCAGGAGGTGACAGCGGCACCTTGGGCCCTGGAAACCTGGACGAGGTCTCGCGTGTCTTTTACTCTTTCACTGGGGCTTGAAGAACAGTACCCTACTAGCCCTTTACCTCCTAATAGTTCTCAAATCTGATCTTTCCTCTGTTTTTTTTGTATTTTTACTGGCTATTTACCGTCTCTTCATATTCCATTTTTTCTAGCAAATATTTCTTCCAGGCCATGTTTTGAGTGCTTACACTGTGCTAAAAACTGAACTGTGTAACTTCACAGTACACTTTACATTTATATTCATTCACCACCTTTTTAATAATCCTTGAAGGTAAGGAGTGCCTCTGTTTTTCGAGTGTGGAGTCTATGGCCCCAAGAGATGAGTTGCCTAGGGTCACACTGAAAAATGAGTGGGATTTCAACTTGAAACTGCATATCCTATGCTTTTTTTTTTTTAACCTATGCTTTTATATTCTATATTCTATGGTGCAGAGTGACGTTTATAGTACACAGAGCTGGTCATCTTATTTTGGTCTTCTTGTAGGATAATAACCAGTCTCAACATAGGGTGTTCTATGATTTAGATCCTTTTGCATTTCCGAGTTTAGTTTTTACTCTTCCCCCATACTTCCGGCTTTATGCTCCAGTAATGCAGTCTTACTGGATTTGTTTGATTTCACATCTGCTTTTGTCTCTCACTTATTGTTCATACAGTCCCCTGTCTTTGAACTCTTCCCTCCTCTTCAGTCTTTATCTCCAGCATCCCCTCCCCTCCCCGCCCCGCCCCGCCCTGTGCGTGCTCGGTCGCTTCAGCCGTGTCCGCTTCTTTCCAACCCTATGGACTGTAGCCCACCAGGCCCCTCTGTCTGTAGGATTCTTCAGGCAAGAACACTGGAGTGGGCTGCCACGCCTTCCTCCAAGAGGCCTTCCTGACCCAGGGATTGAATCCACATTGTTGGCAGGTGGTTCTTTACTACTAGTGCCACCTGGAAAGCCCTGCCTGCCCACATTACCTGACTGTCCAAATCTTTCTTCAGAGCTCACTTTGGGCCTCATTCCTCTTAACGCTCGATCTGTCCTGACCTGTGTTTACTCCTTGTCTTTGTGTCCCCAGTAGATGATAGTTGTTTAATATGTTTTGGTTGAGCTGAGTAGAATTTTGGAAAATATCGCTGTCTGGAAAAAGATGTTCAGAGACCACCAAAGCTTCTTGTTGAGCTGTTTTGTCAATTTTAATAACTTAGCCTAAGGTTTTTCTGAATTTTGGCATTTGGATGTGTTAGAACTATCCTTGTGGAACCATCTTTTCCCTCCCTTTTCAAATTGGACCTCAATTGCTATTCACTCTTCTTTGTTAACTAGTACCCTGACTAGGAGGCTGAATCTTTAGATAATGGACTTGGTGGTCATATGGTGTACGCACTTTGCAAGTATTGGCTGTCAGTCATCATCACTTCTCTTCTTTCTCTGAAGCTTTATAGAACAGCCTGATTCTAGATTTCAGAGCCTCTTTTATGTCAGGGTACAGAGAATGTGCATCTTAGTAAAAGAACTTCTTGGTTTCTAAGTCATGTTTTTTGCATATCCCCACCCCCTGCCCCCTTGTGTTTATCAAAAATCAACAGTCAAGCAGTTCGAATGTAAAATACCATAGTTTTTGCTTCATCATTTTGCTGAGAAGACGTTATTGCATTCAAACTCTTTTCTGTGCATAAGCATTCAGTAGTATCTTTAGTGAATTTTAACTGATTGTTAAGTCTGCTGATAAAGAAAGTACTGACTTTTCCTGATATTGGAAAAGGCCCAGGTGTGGGAGGATTAGTTACTTGCTCGGTAGAATATCAGCTTGTCCTCTACAGATGATGATCCCTTTTTCTTCACTGAGGTTCCTCTCATGTAATTATCTAAATATGCTGTTGTTATTTTCAAATCTTCCTTAAGAGTCAATTACTTCCTGTTGTTTAGAGGCAACCCAGAGGAGACAACTTTTGGAAAGCAAAATTAAATAATCAATTCACCTACTGATGGGCTTTTTGGGGTTTGTGAGCTGGTTATAGCATCTTTATCCCAATGTTAATGTGTTGTATATATATATGAGCCTTCTGAAGTGTTTGAAACTGCTGCCAGAACCTGGTAAGAACTCAGGAAATCCACAAATCAGGAGTAGCTTCCCCAAAGCAGTGAAGCAATCTGTCTGTTTGCCTTACACAGGGAGCCGACAAATGCCCACTGTGGGCCACAATTAGCAGAATGAGGTAGATTTGGGGTCCTCCTTTCGATGTAACTGAGAGTGTGAGATTTGTTACCTAGGATGCCTAATCAAATACAGAGTGAGGAGTTGGAAATAGACGGAGTAGAGCAAAAGTGTAAGAGATGCTCTTGCAGTCCACCCTTTCCTTTAACCCTCTAATCAGATCAAATCACTCGCTTAGTCGTGTCCGACTCTTTGCGACCCCATGAATTGCAGCACGCCCTCTAAAGAAGAGGCAATTTAATAATATTCAGTTCAGTTCAGTTCAGTCACTCAGTCGTGTCTGACTCTTTGCGACCCCATGAATCGCAGCACGCCAGGCCTCCCTGTCCATCACCAACTCCTGGAGTTCACTCAGACTCATGTCCACCGAGTCAGTGATGCCATCCAGCCATCTCATCCTCTGTCGTCCCCTTCTCCTCCTGCCCCCAATCCCTCCCAGCATCAGAGTCTTTTCCAATGAGTCAACTCTTCGCATGAGGTGGCCAAAGTACTGGAGTTTTAGCTTTAGCATCATTCCTTCCAAGAAATCCCAGGGCTGATCTCCTTCAGAATGGACTGTTTGGATCTGCTTGCAGTCCAAGGGACTCTCAAGAGTCTTCTCCAACACCACAGTTCAAAAGCATCAATTCTTCGGCACTCAGCCTTCTTCACAGTCCAACTCTCACATCCATACATGACCACAGGAAAAACCATAGCCTTGACTAGACGGACCTTAGTTGGCAAAGTAATGTCTCTGCTTTTGAATATGCTATCTAGGTTGGTCATAACTTTTCTTCCAAGGAGTAAGCGTCTTTTAATTTCATGGCTGCAATCACCTTCTGCAGTGATTTTGGAGCCCAGAAAAATAAAGTCTGACACTGTTTCCACTGTTTCCCCATCTATTTCAGTAAATCTAGTTATATGTGGCTTCTTGGGTAAACCAGATATAACCTGTTGAAGAAACTAGCCCAGATATGATGTTCTAAAGAGGGGGTGAAAAAGAGTTAATTAAAAGGGAGCAGTCACAGCTTTGTGGAGCATGTAGTGCATGTTATTTGTATGTTTATAATAGGATGCTGTTAGGAAACATGAGGATCGTGTGTTTGATTCCTTTTTACAAATCTGAATGAAGGAAGCTTTATTTCTTCCCATTTTGTTGATGATAATGGAGGGTGTAGGAGGCCTGAAGGCAGTGTCCAGAGAGAAGAACAAAGAGGACTTTTCCCTCCTGTCCAGCAGTCTCAGATGCTTTGGGAAGTCTACATAACTTGCCAGGATTGAGCTTAATGAACTTGTATAAAGGTTGTGCTTCCTCAGGCTCAGGTTCTCTTCTGTTGAGATTCAGACCTTTTGTCTATAGAGTTGCTAAACACCCAGTGCCCACTGGCCCCACTTCTTTTGTTTTTGAGAAGAGGCTTTGAGGCAGCAGTACTATCAGTTTTCTGGGCAGGTAACTGGCCTACCCCAGGAATGGTCCCCTTGTCTGTCAGGCTACGGAGCAGAGGGGAGCCTTTGTCCTTCTGTTACATCCCTGCATGGGTGTTCTCTCTTCACAGTGCAGGTAGAGCTTTAGGAATCTGACCCTCTTGACTCTTGGCTTTTGTGAGTAGTCCCTCCTCTGTACTTTTGAATTATGAGCTCATGTTCAATAAGGCTTTATCTTGGTAGTCCTGGTTGAGGTATTTCCAAGAGATGTTATAAATTTACTTCTAGGCAATGCAGAAGCATCCCTTGCTTGGGACCACTGTAGTTTTGGTTAATTTCTAAGACCATGTAAGTAAGTATGTAAGTATGTATTTCAACCTCAGACTGGTTTGAGGGCAGACTCCTAGTTACAGACTCCCATTGGATATATTTTTTTCTCCCTGCGACCTAAATTGACACAAGATTTTATGTTGTCTTCTGTGTTGGTGGTTAGATTTTTTTTTTCCCCTAGACCACTCTTTCATGAGGGTATATATAGAGGTCTCAGTCCCTTCTTTTCAGCTTCTTTGAGCCCAGGCTGTTATTTCTGTGTCTCCCTGCTCCACCCCCTCCCCAGGATTGGTACCCTCCTCTTCACCTAGGACTGCTGTAGTGAGAGATCTCATAATATTTTGTGGTTTCAGTTTGCCTTTCATTGTTGGTTCTTGGGGATTTCTCTCACTTGTTTTGTAGGAATAGTTGTGCATGTAGAAAGGATGCTGATTATAATTTTCTCCATATTTCTAGATGTTTTGCAGTGAGAAAATTGCAGGATCTCCTCTACTGCCAAGGGGCCAAGCAGGACGTCCTCGTCCAGCTTGGTAGATGAGCTTTGCTCGTTGAGTTGCACTCTCACTGGTTCCCACCAGATGATTTCTGGGGCTGTTGACCTGAAATCTTCCCTGGTGCAGTCCTGCGCTCGAGACTCTGGTGTTCCCAGTAGTCAAGCACTCACTCTCAGTTAATCATTTCTTCCTCAGATAATTTTATGGGCTTTTGCTGCAAAAGTGGAATCAGCAGGGAAGCTATAAAGTGGCACACTTAGTGTGGGTTTGTGTTCTTTCTGAAATTTGAAATGGAGTGCATTTCAGTTGTTGATCAAGATAACAGCAGCACTGATGGTATTGAAAACTGCATATAGGTTCTTTCCATCCTGTGTGAGTGGCATCTTTTAGAAGCCAAGTTCAGAATGTATAATTATTTTTAAAATGTCAACATTTTATTTACTCTAAAGAGTAAAATACAGCTTGTATTAATGTAATACTAGTATCAGGTCAATAATCTAAGTAGAGGCCTGCCTCCTTTGTCTTATCCACACTGGTACAGAAATAATGACATGGGCTTCACTAAGAGCAGAACTACCTTAAACGGGGACTTTGCAATATGAAGAGGCCCCCCTGTCAGAATTGTTTGTTATGGAAGCCAGTGTTTTTATTTTTAGTTAGTGGAGAGATGATGAGGAGAGTGTGGAAATGGCTGTGATGTAGGGTGTTCAGTACTTTTCTCTGTTAGCATGGCCAAGTGGCAGCCTCTGACCCTGGGTTTAGAACGGTCTGCAGATGAGCCATTGACTGAGCTGGGCCTTTTGTTCAGCCTCACTGTTACGTAACAATGAGTTGCACTCCTTTTTCCTGTGTTTTGTGGTGAGCAGGAGAGAGAATTAGCTCCCTATCCTGTCATTTTTCTGTTAATCACGCCCCTTCTCTTTCAGGGGCATTTTCATTTTGGCTGCAGCACGGGGGCAATGTCCACTTGAGAATAGGTCACAAGAATATTTAATGACTGCTTGTTGACTGAATGACCAGAAGATTGGAACTTCATTCACCCTCTTTCCCAAATGCAGGCCTGGAAACCCTGTCCTTGAGATTTGGCAGTTGCCTTTAGGTGTTCCACTTTTATTCTTGTCTCTCAGTCACCTGGATTGTCCTTGGATGGTGGTGGCCAGCATTCTTCACTCTCAGTCACCTAGATTGTTCTTGGATGGTGGTGGCCAACTATTGTAAGTTGGCAGTTGGCATAGTGAGTGCTGATGAGGCAGAAGTTTGAGGTTTAATTCCAGGGTACAGCCTCACCCTGGTTTGAGAGAAACCATGCCACCCAGACTGTACTGTTAACTGGACGAAGGTAATGAGTGTCCTTGGGTACTCGATGTGTTTAGGGCAGATGTTTAACCTAATTAGGGGAGAAAAAGGTATCATAAATTTCCTGATGGGACAATAATGTCATTTTTCATTTTTGTATTAAGGATGTAATTTTAAATTATGATTAGGTTTGATTAGGTATTTGTTACTTATTCAAATGCTACAGACATCTTTGATGTCCAGAAATGACATTTTTGTTGTTTTTGTTTTGACTTCTTGCTCTACATCTAAATTTTTCTTTTCGAGGCATGTGTTTATATCACCCCCACAGTGCCTGGCACAGTGTCTTTATCATAGGCGATGCCTAAGCTTTGGCCTGAATGAATTGCTGTCCCTTCTGCTTTTCCCTTTGACCATTCTTTCTCCAAATAACTATCGGTCACTTTTTCCTTTAAAATATTTCCTTAAGCTTTGTTTCATTTTACCCTTTGCCCTTCATCCCCACTATCATGACAATATCTCCTCGCCATAATGTCACTATGTGAATTATTTTGTTCTCTTCATTATATCACCTCTCATTTGGTAGATTGAAGTTTGGTCTTGTCTCCATGGAATAGCATCTTTATCTGAAGAGTGACAGGAGGCACACAGGTCATCTTCCAGTCTCTGACACCTGGCCCTTCTTCCCAATGGTTAGTGTCCATTGTTTTCTGCTTACAGAAGTGAGGGTTTCTTGTGGGTTCTCTTCTTATTTGCAAAATCTATAGCCTGAGTTTGTCCAGACTCCATGTGCTTTTCCCCAGAGACATTATAGGAGTATTAATTTGAAAGAAGAAGCCTTTTTTCCTACTTTACTGTATTGGCTTTAGGCCAGATGCACACTTTCTTTCCCACTTACCTTTGCTAATATTTGGATGTCACTGGTTTCTTCAGTGTTTATGTCCAGTGTTAGACTAGAGAAGAGACTTACAGTGCAAATTTATTTAGGTTAATTCTGATTCAGTGGTGTGAATCTTAAACTACGTATTTTTACAGTGTTGCAGAGGGAGGGGGGTGTGTGTGTCTGTGTCTGTGTGTGTAAGAGCCTAAGAACTGGGCACATAACCTTGGCCATAAAGTACCAGTGAAACACGTAATTCAGATTGATTACATAAGTCTCCTTAGAAATAGTTCTGAACTGGGCCACCTCTACACAGAGGGAGGGCAAGCTAGCGCATCCAATTTCTACCTGCCTGTGGGGTGCTGTTTGTTTATGCCATTGATCAGCACTAGAGCCTTCCAGGGGGAACCCAAGTGAGATTTGCCTCAGAGATAGTTCCAGTTGTTGGCTGGGCTCAGGGGAAGAGGGAGGGATGCCTGCCCCTCAGCGAGAGGACATACTGTCTGTTCGTGAGGATCCTAGGAGGCTAATTAGCCATTTTAACCCTAAGTTATTGTGTCTTAAAGGAAAGGAAGTTTGTTACTAATTTTCTAATAGTTAGCTAGGTGATCTTGTCAAATCTATACTTTGAAATCTATACTTTGAAATAAGATATTTTTGTATTTGTTAAGTGTTTAAATCTGGAGAACCAGGAATAGATGATTTTATTCCCTTCCTTGTTAACTGTCTTTTAGAAGGTTATTTGTTTACTTTTACCCCTAAATGCTTGATTGTATATTTCCTAAAGACATTTTCTTCTGTAACCACAGAACAGTCCTCACAGTCAGGAAATAAAATACTGATACACTACTGTTATCTAATCCATAGTCCATATTCAGTTGCATCAACTGTTGTTCTCAGTACTGGCTCTTATAGCTGTTTTCTTCCCCAGGTCCAAGACCTAATCCAGGATTCCATGTTGCATGTAGTCTCCTTCAGTCTGAAACAGTCCTTAGGGAATTATTTTACGTATGTGGTGAGATGTACACAGTTGGTCCTAGGATGCTCTCAGTTCTCGAATTCTGATCTTGACTTCCCCGTGCACTCTAGAGAAAGGTGGTGCCACCTTCAGAGTACAGGGATTGTGTTTGAGTGGAACTCATTAGTGTAATTCAATTCTTCCACATTTTCATAGCTGTTAATAGGTTTGGTTGTCTTAAGTGGGTATGTTGGCCAAGGGAGGGAGATGTATCTAATAGACAGGTGATGGTTAGACTCTGTATGTATTTTTGTTTATTTTTCTGCATGCTTAGTAGTGTCCAGCTTTTTGCAACCCCATGGACTGTAGCCCACCAGGCTCCTCTATCCATGGGGAGTCTCCCAGCAAGAATACTGGAGTGGATTGCCATGCCCTCCTCCAGGGGATCTTCCCAACCTAGGGATCGAACCCAGGTCTCCCACATTGCAGGTGGATTCTTCACCGTCTAAGCTACCAGGGAAGCCCTTGTTTTTCTATGTGTATTTTAAATTGCTTAGGTCACTAAATGATCCTCCTTGGTTCCACTCATTTTTTCCTGATTCTCAGAATCAGTTTTTATTATTCAGTGAAAATGTGGAAAATGGTGTTGATAACAGATTTGGTTTTATCTATGGTTCTTTTTTTCCTTTGTTCTTTGAGGGGTGAACTCACTATGGATTCCCATTTTCAAATTCATGTATCATGTAATTACTAATCTAAGTCAACTGGGAAAGTGACATTTAGTTGTTTAAAGGTACAGGTTACCTGTTGCATTGCAGTAAATGCCATACTTTATTTTTGCACATGGGAAGTCAAGAAATAATGCATTTTTAAGTTTTCTGTTGTTCTTTGCAGATATAAGTTCTTGTGATTTGTCACTTATAAGTCTTTGTGACCCTGAGATGTTTCCCAGTACCAATAACCAATTCTCTGATTCTCTGGATCCCAACTTAGTGTTCAGCAGTTCAGTTTTCATGCTAACTACTCAGACTTAGTGTGGACTCTACAGGGTGAGGACGCAGTCCCACAGAACTGCCCCTGCTTCACATACCAGTCATAAATCCTTGACTGACTGACTATAAATCAGAGGTTCCTACGAGCCCCTCTTTAGGTTCAAAAATTAGCAAGAATGATTCATAGAACTCAAGACTATATGTATGTTTACTGGCGTATTGTAAAGGATACAACTCAAGAACAGCCAAATGGAAGTCAAGCACAGGGCAAGGTGGGGGGGGAGGCGGGGGGTGTTGCTGTGTGTCAGTGCTCTTTCTAGGTGTCCCCCTTCCAGCACCTCGGTGTGTTCACTGACCCAGAAGCCCTAGAATTTCATCTCCAGCTCCCTGCCCCCATCTTGGAGCTTGGTGGGTGAGGCTGAAAGTTTGGTCATTTGGTCTTACTGCTGGCCAGTCCCATCCTGAGGCTTTCTAGGGATCCCACTCTAGAAATTCACTAACCTAAATTCAGGGCTGGTCAAAAGGGGGCTTGGTATGAATAACAAAAGACACTCCTGTCACTCAGAAAATCCCAAAGGTTTTGGGAGCTCTGTGCTGGGAACCAGGGGCAAAGACCAAATGTATTTTTGTATTGTTGCATAGGCACCGTAAGGTGTCTACCCCTGACTAGCATTACCGTTCATTTTAGAACTGTGAGAAGTGGAACCAGAAGAGTTTACCTATGTCATTATGGAGCTAAGTGCACAGAGTGCCCATGTCACTGACAAAGCCAAAGTGTAAAAACTTGAGTAGCTATAGAAATACAATTTGTGAGTACATAACACAAAATAATAGTCATGCATTAGAAATTTTATTTATAGTAGATACCAATTTCGGAAAAACCGTAGTATACAGCCTGTATAAGAGGTAGGTATAACTTTTTAAAAATAAATGATTATTGAAAATCTAAAGTGATCAATATCAATTCAGAAAATTAGTGGCTATATTCAGGTAAGGGTCCCTGCTGTAGTCTTATTTGTAAAAGCTCTGATTTGTTGACATGCTACTTGGATAGAGCTTTTCAGGATTGTGTCTGGTGGGTAGATTGACTAGATACAGAGATGTCTTTACCAGAATTTATGCTGAATGTTTGAAGGCCTGTGAGGGGTGAATGAACCATCCCTCACTCTGCACAGCTTATGCTTGTCTGGGTTTGAAGTACCCAGACTGAGCTCTGTGGCTTCATGGTAGATTTCTTAGAAAGGGAGGGGTCTTAGGAGAGGGGGTGGTCTCAGAGGACTCAGGGAAGAGGCTGGTGAGAGGAGTGGAGGCAGTTGTGGTGGGACATCAAGCATGATTTGGCTTCTCTCCAAGCCTCTTCAGTCTCACCATCCAGTAGATAAACCTGACTTGCTTTTAGGTTGAGCTGAACTGGGCTGGCTTGGGCTCCAGGGAGCCTGGGGTGAGTGGGCCATCCGTGCCCCTGCCAAGTTGGTCCTTATCTCTGAAATCCCTGTTTTAAGAAGTTAGAGCTGTGTGGAAAGAGATACAGGGCTCACAAGTTGAATGGTAACATATTTAGCCAGAATTGCATTTATTCTTGCCTCATCCCCTGCATTTAGAGATCCAGGGATCTTAACTTTTTTTTTTTTCCACCCTCAGATTACACAGATCTGATGTTTTAACATATGTGGAGTGCGTGTGTGTGAGAGAGGGACTTTTTTTCAGAACCTACATTTCTCTGGGGGAGCAGTGTCTATGTCACAGAGGCTTCTCATAGCCAAATCTGTCATCCCTGTTTTAGCTCCAGTCTTCCCAGCTCAATTGTTTATTCTCTTTCTCTCTCTCTCTCTCTCCCCCTCCCTTCCCCCTTCCCTCTTTTCACACCCCCCCCCCCCTCCCCGCTCTCCCCACCCCCACTCCATGGAGAATGAAATGAATCTTTCATTTGCTCCCATCTGCAGTGGCCTTCTAGGGCTTTAACTCCTACTTCTTCAAAACTTCTGGGACTGACTCTTGCAGGGATGTGCTTCTCAGTTAACTTTTTGGGTGAAGGGCATAAGCCAAGGGGAATTTACGAGGAGGGCAGTGTACCTCAGCCCTTGGCTATTTTAAAGGGAGTGTGGATAGCAGAGATTCAGTGGTAAAAGTGAAAATTTGACTTTGCAAATGTAGCATTGGTCTCTCCTGGTGGCTCAGCAGTAAAGAATCCACCTGCGATGCAGGAGACTTGTAGGAGACACAGGTTTGATCCCTGGGTCAGGAACATCCTCATGAGTAGGAAATGGCAACTCACTCTTGTGTTCTTACCTGGGATATCCTATGGACAGAGGAGCCTGATGTGCTGCAGTCCATGGGGCCGCAAAACAGTCAGACACAATGAAACGACTAAGCAACAGGGTAGTATTAACTTCGGTTACTAAGGAAATTTGCCCTTGATGATTAATTATATTTATAAAATAACCTGTGTGTATCATTTTTATATATCAGATTAATTTTTGGTTTTTATTTAAATATTATGGAAGATTTTATAATGTTCATGTAATGTGGTTCTCTGCATGTTATGTTTTTCCTTAAAGCCAATTTTTCTCTTTGTGATACCTGAAAATGAGGGGGGGAAGACCACAGATCTTAGAGTTTTATTGTATTAGAATAGCAGGTCTCAAACTATTTGCTCTTATGATCCTTTTATATTCTTAAAAATTATTAAAGACCCCAGAGTGCTTTAACTGGTCTATATTTGTTGTATTAGAAATGAAAGCTGAGAAATTAATGTATTTTATATTCATTTCTGAGAATTAATATATTTTATATTAATTCATTCTAAAATAATTGTATATTAACATAAATAATCTTTTAAATGAAAAATAGCTATTTTCCAAAACAAAGAAATTAGAAGAATAGAATTGTTTTACATGTTCAAAAATTTAAAATGTCTGGTTGAATTGAGACAGCTGGGTTCTCAGATCTGGTTCTGCATCTGTTCTGTTGCGACTGACTGTTTTGTTGTTGACTTTTTATATTGTTGAAGTACATGAAGAATGTAGTTGGAAAAGACAGGTTTGTTTTAACGTTCTTTTCATATAATTGTGGGTATTCGTTGGTATTATACCAAAACTCTGGTAGCTTCTTCAAGGTTAATTGTAAAAGAGAGCTTGAAACCGTATTAAGGAACTTTTTGTATTCTGTTTCATTGAAATCCATTGGTCTGTCTTGCACTTTGAATGGCTGTTTAACCCATGCAGGAATTTGGCTTTTTAAAAGGGTCTCAAGGTCCGCACCCTCAGGGGTTCCAGGACCACCCTTTAAGAACTGCTATCTTAGAATCTGGAAGGGGTCTTAAAGATGAACTCAGGCCCATCTCTCTTCTCTCTGAAGTAAGAGGGGTTATGGAAGAAGCTCTGGGAGAACATTTGGTAATGCAGCTAGTTGCCCACGAGCTGTGGCTAGCCTTTAGGCCTCTTTACACGTGGCTTCAGCGCCTCTGTTGGGCTTGGTGCTGGCCTCACTTGCATTGCCTTTTGGGAGAGTTGTCTTCTGTGGCCCGGCTCCTTGGAGGCCTGGGTATGTTTGTTCATCTTTCTTTCTTTATTTGGTCTTAATTGCTGAAAGTCTCATTTGAGTTCCGAAAAACATATTTCGATCTCTGTCAGTTTAGCTTCTGTGACTGCTTATGTGTATTTAATATGTGTTAAAGTAACTGAAAGATAAACAAAAGGCATTTGGGCTGCATGGAATTTTGAAGTAACATGTTAGATTTTCATCTTGCACAGGAAAAGTGTTTTGAAATAACTTTAAAGATACACAGTCAATCTCTCACCGCAGATTGAAGAATCTTGTAATAGATATCCAGGAAGTTCTATATATGAACTGAACTCTCTTCTCCTTTTCTTTGATTCTTTGACTAATAGGTTTCTTTGAAGGGCTGTTGCTTCAAGTTTTGGGCTGAATGTTTGCTTGCTCTGAAAACTTCCCTCCCCTTGTATGTTAGTGTAAATGCATGGTTTTGTTTATATTAATGGAGAAAAGATGTGAGTGGTACTTGCTGTTAAATTGCTTCAAGAGCACTTGAGGAAATTTAATATTACTCAAGGTCACCAAAATTAATGAGGATATGGCAGTTGGGAATGGATTCTTTTATATCAAAGGCAAGATCAGGATGCTGCTGGACCACTAAGACGTCTCTGGAATTTCACCGGCTGCCCGGTGAAGCCTTGTGTGTTTGCAGTTTTCAGTGTGGACTCTCCAGGCATGGTCAGCTTTGTGAACAAAGGCTGTGTGTGTGTGTGTGTGTGTGTATTTCCTTCTGTGTATCTCCCCGCCAAGGGTGTGTCTGAGGGCTGTGCCCACACAATTAATTCCACTGATTCTTGGTCAGGCAGCACTTTACAGACAGGTGTCCTTGTCTTTGAATTTAGCAGGGCAGAAAACTCTCTTCCTTCACTCTCACGGTTGCTGGGAGAGGCTCACTGGGATTGGCTGTGTGTTTCTTAATAATTATAGCCTCCTTTTAGCAAATCCAATATGATGATGTTGTTCAGTCACTCAGTCATGCCCGACTCTTTGTGACTCCATAGACGGTAGCACGCCAGGCTTCCATGTCCTTCACTATCTCCTGGAGTTTGCTCAGACTCACGTCCATTGAGTCAGTGGTGTCATCTAAGCATCTCATCCTCTGCTGCCTTCTTCCTTTGCCTTCAGTCTTTCCCATCATCAGGGTCTTTTCCAATGAGTCAGCTCTTTGCCTCAGGTGGCCAAAGTATTGGAGCTTCAGCTTCAACATCATTCCTTCCAATGAATATTCAGGGTTGATACCTTTTAGGTTTGACTGGTTTGATCTCCTTAATGTCCAAGGGACTTTCAAAAGTCTTCTCCAACACCACAGTTCAAAAGTAAACCCAATATATTAAACTATAAAGGTTAACATATTATTTAGGGATTGAATATTCACTTATCAGAGTGGTTCTGTTTGGAGTTCCTTTAAATAGCTAGTTCTCCAGTTTCATTAAAATAGAATTTGATTCCCAGAATTTGCTCTGTAGGAATACAGGTCATTTTTAAGATGTAGCAACACTCAAGTCACTCTCCTAGTATGTCTGTGTCTTAGAAGCAGACCTCCTCTTCACTGAAGATTGAAGCAGTGTCTCGTGGGATGAGGAGCAAATGGGGAAATGCATTTTTTTCCTTATCAACTTTTTTCTTATGTCTGTTTTCCATTGTATATATGTACCAGAGCTGCTTTATCCATTCATCTGTCAATGGACATCTAGGTCCCATGGTCTGGGTACTGTAATAGTGCTGCAGTGAGCATTGGGGTACACATGTCTTTTTCAGTTTTAGGGTATATGCCTAGTAGCGTGGTTGCTGGGTCATATGGTGGTTTTATTCCTAGTTTTTTAAGGAATATCCATACCATCTTTCATAGTGGCTGTATCAATTTACATTCCCTACTGGCAATGCAAGAGGGTTCCCTTTTCTCCACACCCTCTCCAGCATTTATTGTTTGTAGACTTTTTGATGATCACCCTTCTAACTGGTGTGAGGTGGTATCTCATGGTAGTTTTGATTTGCATTTCTCTAATAATGAGCACTGTTGAGCATTTTTTCATGTGTTTTTTAACCATCTGTATGTCTTCTTCGGAGAAATGTCTTTTTAGGTCTCTTCCCACTTTTTCTTGGATTGTTTGTTTTTTGTGGTATTGAGTTGTATGAGCTGCTTATATATTTTGGAAATCAATTCTTTGTCAGTTGTTTCACTTGCTGTTATTCACTTGCTATTATTTTCTCCCATTCTGAGGGTTGTCTTTTCACCTTGCTTGTAGTTTCCTTTGCTGTACAAAAGCTTTTAACTAGATCCCACTTATTTATTTTTGTTTTTATTTCCATTACTCTAAGAGATGGGTCATAGAAGATCTTGCTTTGATTTATGTTGAGTGTTCTGCATATGTTTTCCTCTAAGAGTCTTATAGTTTCTGGTCTTAAATTTAGGTCTTTAATCCATTTTGAGTGTATCTTTGTGTATGACATCAGGAAGTGTTCTAATTTCATTCTGTCCAGTTTTTCCAGCACCACTTATTGAAGAGGCTGTCTTTGCCCCATATATACTCTTGCCTAAGGTACCCATAGGTGTGTGGGTTTTTCTTGCCTATCTTGTTCCATTGGTCTGTATTTCTGTTTTTGTGCCAGTACCATGCTGTCTTGATGACTGTAGCTTTGTAGTATTGTCTGAAGTCAGGAAAGTTGATTCCTCCAGCTCCATTCTTCTTTCTCAAGACTTCGTTGGCTATCTGGGGTCTTTTGTGTTTCCATATGAACTGTGAATTTTTTTATTCTGAAAAAGTAAAAGTGAGTCTTCCCTGGTGGCTCAGAGGGTAAAGCATCTGCCTGCAATGTGGGAGACCTTGGTTTGATCCCTGGGTCGGGAAGATCCCCTGGAGAAGGAAATGGCAACCCACTCTACTCTTCTTGCCTGGAGAATCCCATGGACAGAGGAGCCTGGTAGGCTGTAGTCCAGGGGGTTGCAAAGAGTTGGACGCGAGTGACTTCACTTTCACTTTTGCATTGAATCTGTAGATTGCATTTGGTAGTATAGTCATTTTCACAAAATTGATTTTCCTGCCCAGGAACATGGACTATCTATCTGTTTATGTCATCTTTGATTTCTTTCATCAGTGTCTTATAATTTTTCATATACAGGTCTTCTGTCTCCTTAGGTAGGTTTATTCCTAGATATTTTATTCTTTCTGTTGCCTTGGTGAATGGTATTGATTCCTTAATTTCTCTTTCTGGTTTTTCATTGATAATATATAGGAATGCAGTGATTTCTGTGTATTGACCTTGTATCCCATGACTTTGCTAAATTCACTGATTAGCTCTAGTAATTTTCTGAGTTTCTTTTGGGTTTTTTATGTATAGTATCATGTCATCTGCAAACAGTGAGAGTTTTACTTTTTCTTTTCCAATCTGAAATTCCTTTTATTTCTTTTTCTTCTCTAATTGCCGTAGCTAGGACTTCCAAAACTATGTTGAATAATAGTGGTGAGAATGGACACCCTTGTCTTGTTCCTGAACTTAGAGGGAATGCTCTTAGTTTTTCACCATTGAGAATAATGTTTTCTGTGGGCTGATCATATATGGCCTTTACTGTTTTAAGGTAGGTTCTTTCTATGCCCATTTTTTGAAGCATTTTTATCATAAATGGGTGTTGAATTTTGTCAAAGGTTTTTTCTACATCTGTTGAGATCATATGGTTATTTTTCAGTTTGTTAATATGGTGTATCACATTGATTGATTTGTGTATAGTGAAGAATACTTGCATCCCTGGAATAAACCTGACTTGATCATGGTATATGAGCTTTTTAATGTGTTGTTGAATTCTGTTTGCTAGAATATTGTTGAGGATTTTTGCATCTATATTCATCAGTAATACTGGTCTGTAATTTTCTTTTTTGTGTGTTGTCTTTGCCTGGTTTTGGTATCAGGGTAATTGTGGCCTCGTAGAATGACTTTGGAATTGTTTGGAAGGCGGATTCTTAACCATAGGCCCAGGCCTGCCAGGAAAGTCCCTAAGAGCTAATTTTTAAAATCAGGGCTGCCTTCCCTGTGTTCTGAAAGGCTATGCCCACATGGAAGTGTGTGTGTCAGGGCAGAGCCCCTTAGAGACAAAGTGCAGTTGACTGTGCTGCTGCCTGTGGGATCAACTTTTCCTCTGCCATTTTCCCTTTGTTGCTTTTTTGAAGGTGATCAGTAACAGCCAAACCTCCCCCTTAAGTAGTTAGTGTGGCTCTGAAGAGCTGAGAAAAGAATTCATTGTGTCGACTTTGTAAAGGAATTTAGTGGCCTGTAGAAGGGAGGGACAGAGAAGGCAATGGCACCCCACACCAGTACTCATGCCTGGAAAATCCCAGAGTCGGACACCACCGAGCGACTTCACTTTCACTTTTCACTTTCATGCATTGGAGAAGGAAATGGCAACCCACTCCAGTGTTCTTGCCTGGAGAATCCCAGGGACGGTGGAGCCTGGTGGGCTGCCGTCTATGGGGTCGCACAGAGTCGGACATGACTGAAGCGACTTAGCAGCAGCAGCTGATGGGAGGGAAAGAGAAAAACCAAATTTGGTGGGACTTAAGAAAGCCATTCGGAGAAGGCAATGATACCCCACTCCAGTACTCTTGGTTGGAAAATCCCATGGATGGAGGAGCCTGGTGGGCTGCAGTTCATGGGGTCGCTGGGAGTCAGACACAACTGAGCAACTTCACTTTCATTTTTCACTTTCATGCACTGGAGAACGAAATGGCAACCCAGTCCAGTGTTCTTGCCTGGAGAATCCCAGGGACGGTGGAGCCTGGTGGGCTGCCGTCTATGGGGTCGCACAGAGTTGGACACGATTGAAGCGACTTAGTAGCAGCAGCAGCAACAAGAAAGCCATTACTTTCCAGTTTCTTCTCTGATATGGGCATCTGATGGCCTGGGTACTATTTTAAAAGTGTCTTCTTTTTTAAAACAGTTTTAAGAAGGGGGCTGGACCAATGTCTTTCGTAGTCTTAACAACGTATGTGGTGGTTGAATGTTTAATTGATGTTTGCTTCTGTCTGTCAGGAGCTTGGGGCTGAGATGGTTTTAAAGATGTTTGTTAACTGGGTTTGCAGGAAGCTTTTCATTGTTATTGCTAACCTCTAAGTGATTGTCATTTTTCCATCACCACACAATTTCTTCTGTAAAATGCCAGAAATTCAGATTACCTAAAGGTACCTGCTGATTAAAAATTGTTCTCTAAAAGCCACTCCATAATCAGCCAGGCACACAGCAAAATAACTTACTCAAGCAGTGTAGAATGAAACGGGGTTTATGCTGATTATGAACGTTGACTTCCAAACAGAGTAGTTGCTAATGAATTATCATTATACTAATATTCAGAAATAAATTTCATTTCTAAACCTGCTGATATTTGATTGGTTTACTACTTCCTTTTTAAAACCTAATGAACTAAAGACATAGATTTCCCTCAGAGACTTGGAATTTGCATTGTCAGTGAATGGTAGCTCAGCATTAGTTATATTAATGTGTATTTGTGGGTCACTTTTCTTCCCTGTACTTTAATGCCCTTTGTAAATGTTTTTGCAAGTGTGTTATTAATGCAAAAATTTGAATTCTATTACTAAACCATCCACAGCTGCTCTTTGCTTTTGTTGTCTTCAGAGGCTAAGTATGTGACCCGTCAGGATGCACACGCTCATTATTCCTGTGCTTTTTAACTGAGCAGTCTTAAATTCTGGTTTTCCAAAATTCTAAAGGATCAGTTTGCTTTGTTTTGTTTCTGTTTCTATTCGGGAGACCATAGAAGTTCTGTTTCAAATTGTGTCTGAACTTTAAGAGATTCCAGGTCTAGAATAGTATTTGTGTTGAATAATTAAGATACTTGTGTTTCTTTTTTTTTTTTTTTAATTTTGGGAAGTGGGAAGAATTTTAGGATGACCCGTTCTGGATGTGGTTGTCTACAGCTGTTTGTCTTATGAAAGATTATTTATCTTTGTTCCCCTCTTCCCCACATTTTGTAATAAAAACTTTGAAATATATCAAAAAATGGAAAGAACTGGTGAATCTTCACATTAATATTTTGTTGTATTTGCTGTATCACAAAACAGCTAGCTTTCTCTTTATCCTGTTTTTTTCTTTTCACTCAAGAAGAAAGGACTTTTGCTAATAGTAAAATGGAGAGAGAGGTGGACAAACACGGGCAATGCCCGACACATACTAAATATAATAGAGCAAGCAGATTGGCCCGAGAGCGTGAATGTGAATAGGAATGATTTGAGTAGGGCTTGCTTCTAGCTCTAGGATACAAAGAAACAGTTCCCAGCTAAATCCACTGGAGGCTTACTGTTGGGTCAGGAGGTGAGAAACCAAAGAAGGCAAACACTTTGCCAAGTAACTCATATGAAGCCTTCAATGAAGGTCAGCCTGGTCAGCGTGGCTGCTGGAGTTCAGAAGAGGGAACGTGATCCCAGAAGACTGGGGCAGTGGACAAAGGCTTCTTGGAAGAAATGGAGCTGGACCTGAGCCACGAGCTAGGGCAGAGCCTGAGAGCTGAGCTGTGGGCGTGGGCGTTCTGAGGCTCCCTACCTACTCTGGAGGAGTGACAGAGTGATGAGTAGTCAGTTGTCTCTAAGCATTTTATTCAGGTGATGGGAGAATGAACCATCTTCCTTGTCGTGCTCCAAGATAGGGCCTACTCCTTATTCCCTGAGCACTCCCAGTTCCTCTAGGACCTCGCCTTTGCTGCTCACTCTGCCTACGCACAGTCCCTCCAGATGTGTGTGTGGCTCTCTGTTCCTTCTGGCCTCTGCTCAGTGAGAACTTTCCTGTCCCCATTCCCCACCCTCAGCCCCGCCACACTAGATAAGATAACAGCTTCTGGCACACACCACTTTCTGACGTACATTTCTGTACTTTGTACTGTGTCCCCAAAGCCTGAGTGCCTGCGATTATATACGCATGTATATATATCTACAGAGATGTAAAGAGTTGGTGCTCAGTTCAGTTCAGTTCAGTCGCTCAGTCGTATCCGACTCTTTGCGACCCCATGAACCACAGCACGCCAGGCCTCCCTGTCCATCACCAACTCCTGGAGTTTACCCAAACTCATGTCCATTGAGTTGGTGATGCCACCCAACCATCTCATCCTCTGTTGTCCCCTTCTCCCTCTGCCCTCAATCTTTCCCAGCATCAGGGTCTTTTCAGATGAGTCAGCTCTTCGAATCAGATGGCCAAAGTATTGAAGTTTCAGCTTCAGCATCAGTCCTTCCAGTGAACATTCAGGACTGATTTCCTTTAGGATGGACTGGTTGGATCTCCTTGCAGTCCAGGGGACTCTCAAGAGTCTTCTCCAACACCACAGTTCAAAAGCATCAATTCTTTGGCACTCAGCTTTCTTTATAGTCCAACTCTCACATCCATACATGACTACTGGAAAAACCATAGCCTTGACTTGGTGCTTAGGAAGCAGTTAATGCATGAAGGAATGAACCAATGGAGATTCTGAAGTGTATAGGGTGTTTGGACAAGAAAATACCTTAAAGGGACCAAACAAGCAGGTAAGAGAGGTTTGAGCTGGGCAGAGTCACCACAATATGTCTTAGGGCCAGTGTCCTTGTGGGAAAGGTTGAGATTTTAGGTATGCTTAGCTCCATACCTAGCCAGGGTATTCATCCTTGACATTTTCTCTTTGAAAAATGTGTGTTCCTAAGTGAAGCCTTTAGTGATTCTCTTGCCTCTTGTCCTCCTCCCAGGACCCCTGCAGTGGACCATGAGACGGTAATGTCCACTGAGGACCTCTGGGAGCCATGTCAGACGAATCCGCCTCAGGGAGCGATCCAGACCTGGACCCAGACGTGGAGCTGGAGGATGCGGAAGAGGAGGAGGAGGAGGAGGAGGAGGTGGCAGTGGAGGAGCATGGCAGGGATGATGGAGAAGACCTGCTGGATGGTGAGTGACTCTCGTGAGCGACAGAGGTTGCTTCCCTTTCCTCTATTAAAATTTTTGCTGAGACTGCTTGGTGTTTATGGTTGGATTTCTCAGGTCATCCATCGTGAGAAGGCAAAGTCTAAAACACAGTGACAGTGAACCCATATGCTCTTCCCCAGGAAATGAATTGTTCCTCTGTGTAAGCTTCACTGTGGTGCTGAAGGGACCTTTAGCCCGCACCTCGTCTTTGGCCATGTGCACACTTAGGTCCACACATTTGAGAGTGGAACATACTTGTTCAAGTCGTGGAGCGAGTCAGTGGCAGAGTTCCTGTGGTGAGCCTTTGTGGTCTGGTGACCACAGACCCATCAGGGGATAACTGTGAGTGGCCTGTGAGTTTCCTCAGTTACATGCACAATTCTGCTTCTGTGAACATGAGGACGTTATTTGGGGAGAGGTTCTTAGATGGGTTCACAACTCCAGAAAGCTTACCCTGTCTCCTGCAGTGCTGGTCTGCCTCTCAGCCACTTCAGGCAACTATAGATTGCTCCAGTGGGGAGAGAACTGCCCCTGTGTAGCTGCTATAGACCCCTGCTGGACTCCTGTTTGGTTTGCTTGGCTCACCCTTTCTTTATTCCCAACTTTTTTTTTTTTTTTTTGGTTACCAAGCAGATATTTATTGTTTACATACTGGGTTTTATTTTCATGACCACAGGCTTTCGGTTTTTATCCCTCATTTGCCTCATATCCAACAGATCGTGAGGATTGCCATTGTGCCATGGCCAGCAATAGACAAATATCCGAGACCCGCTGCTCCCACAGTCCACCACGATGCCATAGTTCACGCTGGGGTTATTGGTGTCTGTAGCTTCAATGTCAGTAACTCATGCCAGGTACCTTTGAAACTTCTTGTCTTTGGAGAGCCGTCCATACTTATTTTGCATTATGACAACAGAAAAGTATAAAAGTGAGACAGCAGCAGCCAGAAGGCTGATGATGATAATTTGGTGTAAGTTGGTGTTCAGAATTCGGGGACACCCCACTGGAGAGATGCTGAAATGCCAGGAAGCAGGAAAAAGACAGGAGATGCCAATCCTCCCCATGCTGATGGGTCAGAGGTCAGGCAAGGCTCTGGGAATCAGTCTTCACACACCATCACTGCAGTCCTCCTGGCGTTAGAGCCCTCCTGTTCTGCTCGGCTATATCCGACTCGGAGGCCAGGGCTCCTGGGAGTGCCGGCAACACCGACACGACTTCCCCAGGGCGGCGGGGTCGGGAGGGTAGCTTCCCAGGAGCTCCGCTGCTTTCCAGTAGCAGGCCCCCCACTCTGCCACCCAAGTCACATCACCGGGAGCGCCTATTCCCAACTTGTTGAAGTGGCATTAGACTTTTTCTTTCATCATTAGTCTAGCGTTAGGTCATCTGACCAGCTTCTCAATTAATTCTAGCCTTTCATGGCACAGGATTTAGTCGTTTGTAAGCTTCCTGTTATCCTAGGAATAAAATTTGCCTTTTTATAACACACCAGTATTCAGTTTTATACCTGAAATTGCGGTAGATTGTCATTCCTTGGACCTGCTGGAGCCTGGTGAAGATGCACTCCTGTCATCCTCCAGATTCCAGGAGAATAAACATCTCTCCTTTTTCTTTGTTGATGTTAATGTCTTTAGTTCTCAATCATCCTAACAGCTGCCATACAGTTCAGGGACCAATTTTCTTTCACGTAAACTATCGAGAAGTCTCTGCCTCATTTCCAGTTTACTTCTGGCAGGCGAATTACCATTTTACTCCCTGCCCTCACCCGGACGGCATCGTTTGCTGTCCACTGCTAGCCTGTCCACTGGAGCCTCCCCACCACTAGTTTTATAGTTCCTGTCCATAAAGTAGAATGAGGAGCAATAATGGAAGATAGTGATGTATGGGTATCCCATTAGACTGTTTTGCTTGCCTCTCATGGTTCTTAAGATGGCGTTAGAATCCCTAGGTATCTGCATCACTTTTTGCTTTTATATCATTTGGTTTCTCAAAATTATGTTTGCAGGCACCTCTAGAACTCTCATCAGGTTTAGACTGGGTTTTAGATGCTGCGGGTGACTATAATGGATATATACACACTGTTTTCCCCCTTGGCTTCTTGGATTCCTTTTCTCCTGGTCAGATTCTTAATTATTCAAAAATGGTATGGTATAAATTTGAGAACTTTACTATTATTTATTTAAAAGTGGCAAGAATTTGTGATTTGTCTCAGAATAATGTACTTATTGTATTGGAGTTTTTGAAAAAGAAAATGTATTTATTGATGAAATAACTTTTTAAAATTTTGAAATGATTTCCTTTTATTGCTTATGAATTTCAGAGTGAGTAAGAAAAAGTTTCCATAGGTACTGTCTCCTTTGGCCCCGTTAGGGTATCTTACTTCTTGGAATTTGATTCAAGTGCTTTTTTTTTTTTTTTAATTTTTGTTTTGTATTGGGGTACAGCCGATTAACAATGTTGTGATAGTTTAAAGTGAACATGGAAGGGACCCAGCCATACATATACATGTATCCATTTTCCCCCAAACCCCTCTCCCATCCAGGCTGCCACATACAATTGAGCAGAGTTCCTCACAAGCACAATTTTTATGTTTCACTGTAGTGTTAGAACACTACAGCCCTACCCTCCCACCCCCTACCCCTGCTCCCCCGAAATAAAAATGACTTCTGCTACTTGTGGCATCTCTGCCTCTGTTTCAGTTCTTACAGCTTTTCTGGTCCTGTCTTGAGGACCCGAACATCTTGAACACTGTGCAGATGTGCTGAAACATCCAAGACCTGCTTATTTTCTTCAGTCTTGCCTTTGCTGCCTTGGTTTGCTGGTTATCTATCCTGCAGTTCTAATGGGCAGAGCAGCCAGCTGTTCTAAAATTAGGAATAGCTATGAATAGTCTAGTCTTAGCTGGTGTAGTGTGATGTGGCCCTTTTGTTTTCTTAGAACAGTTTTTCTCAACCTGGGTTGATTTTACCTCCCAGGGGACAGGTTACAAAATCTGAAGACATTTTTGGTTGTCACGACTCCTGGGAGTGGGGGAGGAATGCCACTGGCCTCTTGTGGGTAGAAATAAGCCATCCTGCTGACCATCCTGCACTGCATAGAGCAGCTCCCTGCCACACTGTTATCTGGCCCCAAATGCCAATAGTGCTGCAGCTGAGATACCCTTTCAGAAAGGAAACTGTTACTACAGCCCTTTCTATTTGAAGTGTTTCACTTTGACAGTGCTTCCTTATAGTTGACACAAACATCTGAACTCTCCTACTAACCTCTTCAAAGAACTGCCTTCTGGCTTTGGTGATCCTCTATATTATGTTTGTTTTCTTTGTAATTTCTACTTTAGAATATTCTCCTACATCTTTGCGGTTTATTTTGCATTACTTTCAAGCTTCTTAAGATTATGCTTAGCTCATTTAAACATTTTTTTCCTAGTAGCACTTAAAACTAAATTTCTAAGTACTACTTTAGGAAGTTCCATCCCCTCAGAAGCATTTTGAAATGTTTTGTCTTGCTTGATTATTTTAGTAATCCTGTGTGTTAAGTAGGGTGGGTGCATTTTACAGATGAGAAAACTGAGGCTCAGAAAGGGAAGTGCCTTGCTTAGTGTAACTTAGTAAGAAAATGGCAAAGCTGGGCCTTTGGTTTCCAAGGTGGTGCTCCTATTTCAAACCCATGCTGCTTCTGAGACCATAGATTCATTTAATTCCCTGCCTGTGATATGTTTGCATTCTTTCTTAATGAGTGCTTTGAGGGAAGAAGTTGGTGATACTGTTGATCAGAGATGAGAGGACAATTAGGAGTAATGGCATGAGTAAAGGGAAAGCATGGCATGTGGTAGGAATGATGAGCTATCTTACTTGGTGTAGAACTGAGCACTTTAGGAGGATGACCAGAGTGAGCCTGGAGTGATGACCTGTGGTCAGATCATGAAGGAATCTAGAATTTGTTTTAGAGGCAACGTGGGACTGATGGAGGGTTTTACTGTGGGAGCATCCATTAGACCTTTTATTTTAGGAATGTTATTCTAGCAGTATACAACAGAGATGGCCTGCAGATCAAGAAAACCAGTTAGGTCTATGATGGAGCTTTATGGGAAGGGTCAGTGAGGGTTTGAACTTTGAGTCAGTTGATCTGCACATGAGGAATACAAAGATTTGTTGCTGTGGGATTTATACGACTTGGAGACTTATTGGCTATGTGGGGCAGATTGAAGATAGACTAAGTAAAGCCTGGGAGGATGATGAAACCTTTGCAAAGATGGAAGGAACAGAATAGTGAGTGAATGGGGGAGTTAAGAGATATTTTTAGCTTTGCTACATTAAGTTGGAGCATTGTCTACCCCTTGATACTGACCTTCCAAAGCTGACTCGTGAGACATTAGTCTGAGAACTGGCTATGATAGAACAAGGTGGCTTTGGCTATTGGGGAACAGCTTCATGATTTTGTCTTCAAAAAAGTGGGGAAGAAGATAGTGCCTTCTGTTCATAACAGGTGAGGGGACCTGTGGCATGTTGTGAGACGTTTTGGCATGTCATTCCTGTTTTTCTTTTGTATATTGTTTTGGAATGATGGGAAAGTTAGAGGTCCGCTCTTTTGGGGGTCTGTCATTATTAGAGGCAGAGGTTCAACACCTGCTCTGTCTGGAAATTGGCTTTCCTTGTGCAGTGGTTTTTTGGCTCAGCATTTTCTTCTAGCTGAGCGTGAGCTCTAATCTCTTGATCCAGTAAGGTGCTTAGAAATATTTAGATGAAGGAAACTCCTAGAATTATCTGGCCTTTACAAAAAAAGTTTGTTTTCAATTACTACTTAATGTGTGTTGCATTTGATGTGAGAGTGTGGGATGGGTGATACATGATATATTTTCATTTACCTGTGTTTTGCTGGTTGATTTGCTGGTTCATTTGTCTTTCTCAATGTCACTCCACCCTTTAGGCCTACAGTAGATTCTTCCTTTCGTGGACTTGGCAACTGTAGGTAATAGAGTATCTAGACCAAGGAATAGTTCCAAGGGTCTGTCTGTGCAAATGGTAAAAATCTTAATATCATTTCCCCAAGGTAGTTTCTTATCTCCTTGCAGCAGGGAGACAGGAGAGAAAAATAACAGGAAACCTGGGCCTAAATGTACAGTAAAGGTTGGGGGGTGGGGGAGATTCTTAGAATTTAATATGTTCGTTTAATAAGAACTTCATGTATTTCTCATTAATATTCATCTGGATTCAATTCTTGGTTTCCCTCCAAAATTTCAGTTGTTCTCCAGGTGTATAACAATTGTAGTTAATAATGAGATTCCCCTCCCCCACCAGTCCATTTAGGTTACCCTTATTCTTATGGAGTATTTATTACAAGGAAAAACCAGATGCCCCATTTCTTTCCCTCTAGTATTTTTTTACTTCATTAGTTGTGCTGGTTTCTCTGCTATTTTCTCTCTCGGTTTTCTGGTAGGAGAACTGGGGCCTCCACCACACTTTTCTTCTGAGAGCCCTCTGCTCATCCGAGCTGTTTGGCCCATGTTGTGAACAGCCTTGTTCAGCTAAGACAAGAGTAGGGTTTTGTCATTTTTTTTTTTTATAGGAATTTCATTGTAAAACCCAAGCCCCAGTCAAAAACTACAGGCTTAAACCATTTACTGGCTATTCTAGGAATGATTGCTTACCAAGGAGTTTTGTTTCCAAACTTGGTTCCTTAGGTTGTGGAAGGGATACTCGGAGTTTATGGAGCTTCACTATAAACATGACAGACCTTGCTGGAGTGTCAGTTTTATTGGGAAGTTAGTGGAGAAGTGTCAGGGCTTGGGGGTTCAGTACTTTGGTATGGATTGAAAAAAAATTTTTCTATATAATGAAAGTTTGGGCATAGAAATCAGTATTCACATGAAGTTTTAAGATAAAATTAGATTTTCTTCAAATAAATTTGAGAGTGGAGTTTGAATGCTTTGGATGGTGCCCTAAGGGATAAGAACATTTTCTGTGGGAATTCAGGACTCCTCAGCAGAAAACTTGGAGAAGTCCTGGTTTATTTAAGTGAGTCAGGATCTGGACACAGACTGATTTGATGGGCACATCTCTTTAGAACATAGGCCTCCCCCCCCTCCCCCCCATTTCATTCTGTTCTTGTCTGTTTTCCATGGCGCATCAGGACACTAGTTTCCTTGCACAGCAGCTAGGGGTGTGACATGCTTAGTGCCTTCCGGAACCTGCTTCATAGCCACCTCATTGACAGAAAGCTAGCCCCCTAGATGCCAACTGTGACGCCCTTCACCTTGGACCCCTGGGTAAGGAAAGCGGATCTCCTTCTCAACCCCTGCGTCTCGTAGTCTCCTGCAGGGAGTTTGACTTGTGCTGTTTCTCTCACCCGCTTCTATTTGTCCTCTTTGCTTGCAGTATAAAGAATCAGGGGTAAAGTGTCCTAGGCACAGGGCCAGGGCAAAGGCCCTGGGGTGGGAACAGTTCTGCTTGTTTAGACTCAGGAAGGTGGAAGCCTTGGTGGCTAGATGACAGGGAGCAAAGGCAGAGTGGTCTGGGGTGAGCTAGGTAGGGGCTTGAGCATGTAAGGCCAGTGGTGGTGGTTCGAGATATACCTGGAACCCTGGGTCTATTTGCTTGAGTTCTGACAGCTGCTATTTCAGACTCACACTGTGAATCCCAAGTGTATCAATAAGCACCAGCAGTCTGCAGGAGGAGTCTTGCAGCTGGAAGTGGAAGAAGTGTCAGGAACCTCCAGAGTTTTAAACTAAGATCAGAGTGGGCGGCTTTTGTGTCATGAAGAATGTCACTTGGGAGGAATAGTCACAGCAGTCTAATGGGAATCCTAGCCAATGTTTTCTCCCTCCTGTGGAAGCCCCCAGGGCCCTTCACAAGGAGCATAGGTTATGGAGGTTGTAGTTTTCACTGTTTATTATGGCCTTTCTGTCACATTAGACATCCCTATTTTGAGCCTAGATTTCTTTCTCTTCTAAGAATAGTTTTAAGTAAATGTTATGAACCCTGTGATTGCCTCATATCCTAGATCCTTCTTCAAAGAGTGTGTCTGGAGTTTGGATACTATTTCAAAATCTGTGATGCCCAACTGCTTGTTGAGTTTACTATTTAACAATAAATTTCTGATTATTAGTAATATGCACCTATTAATTAAATTTTGGAAATATAGAACATTATAAAGAATATAAAAATCACACAGAACTCTATCAGCCAGAGATAGCAAGAGTATTGATGTCTTATTTTTCAGTTATTTTTCTCTTCAGGTGTATATTTCTACAAAGCTGGAATCCCATTGCATTTTTTTTTTGCATGTGCCATTTAAAATTTTTCAAAACCAGGATTGTTTCAAAATTCCATGGTGTTTCATTTTTACTTTTCTAAGCTTTTATTTTAAAAAATAAAAGTAAAAAGATCAGTTGTTACCAGAAGTTTGAGGGAGAGGAGGGATGAATCTGTGGAGCACAGAGGATTTTTAGGGCAGTAAAACTGCTCTATATGGTCTTCCATGGTGGATGCATGTCATTATGTATTTGTCCAACATCAAGAGTGAACCCTAATGTAAACTCTGGACTCGGGGTGATACTGATGTGTCAGTGTAGGTTCATTCATAGTAACAGGTACCACTGTTGGGGAGGATTAATAATGAGGGAGGCTTATGTGTGGGGCCTTATTCTGTGAGATGGGAGCCATTGCAGGGTTTGAACAGAGGAAAGATCACTCTGGTTGATATGTAGGGAACAGACCGTTAGGGAGATGAGGGCAAAATCAGGGAGACCAGTTAGGAAGATATATCAGAATTCAAGGCAGGAAGGATGATGGCTTGGTGCAGTTGGTAGAAGTAGTTGCATTCTCGTTATGTTTTGAAGATAGAGCCAAGAGAATTGGTTAATGAAATAGATACAGATTGTGTCAGAGTAACAGGGAAGATAAGGATGGATTCTGAGTTTTTATTGAACAACTTTAAGATGCCATTTTCTAAGGTTAGGAAGATCAGGGGCGAGGCACAGATTAGAGACAGACAGGAGTTTGGTTTTGGAGAAACAAGTTTGACATGTCTTATGCCTCCAAGTTGAAATGTCCACAGGGCAGTTAGACTACTGAGTTGAAATTCAGAGGAGAACTCTACGTTAAAAAAAAAAAATGGGGCATGTCTGTATATGCTGCTGCTGCTGCTGCTGCTAAGTCGCTTCAGTCGTGTCCGACTCTGTGCGACCCCATAGACGGCAGCCCACCAGGCCCCGCTGTCCCTGGGATTCTCCAGGCAAGAACACTGGAGTGGGTTGCCATTTCCTCCTCCAATGCATGGTGCCTAAACCACAGGACAGGATAAGATTATTCCAGGAACAGGAGAAATGGTCTGAACGACTAAGCACTTGACAGCAGAATTGGGGAGGGAATGAGGATGATTGAGGAGAGAAGACTGAAGAGAAATGGCCACTGAGGTAGTAGAACACCCAAGAGAAGATTTTACGGGATCCAGATAGAAAAAAAAGTCATTTCAAGGAGGAAGTGATCAGTTGTGTTAGATAAGCCAACCAACAGTCCTAGTAGTATGAGGACTAAGAATTGACATTGGATTTAGCAGTGTGGGGGGGTCCTTGTGCCCAAAATGATCAATTTCAGTGCAGTGATAGGGGCTCCAATCAGAATAGGGGGAGAGCAGGTTTTATCTTTTAAACTTTCTTTTTGCCAGTGGGACTGATCAGGGTGGGAGGGAGAAACTGATGGTGCAGGAGAGATAGGTGGCAGTCCATACTGGCTAAAGCTGTCGCTGTGGCCTGGGAAAGCCTTTGCCCCAGCACTCTAGTGTGTGATAGAGAGGAGCAGTCTTCAGCTACACTTCTGTGATCCTGGGAAAGTCCTTGCTGAGCCTTTAAGTTCTCTTCCACAGAATGAAAAGTTTGCAACCTGAATTCTAGATCTGTTGTTCTCTTGTTCTGGACGAAGACCGGGAAGGGAAGGCATGTTTTTAGGAACAAAGAGGAATCACTGAAACGGAGAAAAGGGCTGTGAATCAGACCGTGGAAGCAGTTAGACCATGCAACTAAATGCACCAAGACAGACAAGACAGTGTTAATAGAACATTCTATTGCATTTCAGCGTTTTGTTCTCAACACAGATGACGAGCAGCATTCCTTAAATTACGGATTCAAGCCAGATCTTTTTTTTTTTTTTGGCTGTGGTATACGGCCTGTGGGATTTTAGTTCCCAGATCCAGGATCAAACCTGTACCCTCTGCAGTGGAACCACCAAGTCCCAACCACTGGACCTCCAGGGAAGTCCCTCAAGCCAGATCTTTGTATTCTGTATTTCTATCTTCCTTTTCTTCCCCAGAAACGTGTCACTTTTTTCAGAGAAAACTTGAATATCTGTTGTTGGACTGATTTTTCAGCATAGCTTGTGTCAGTATTTAGATGACCTCCGTGTTAGAAATGGAGCAGTGCTGATTTTGGTACTTGTTCCTGTCCTTCCTTTCTGTGTGCTAGGCTTAGGGACACAAAGGGGCAGAGAGTTTGAGTGTGCTGGGGGCGGGTCTGTTTTGTAAACCTACATCAGGAAAACATGTCAGACCTTGACCCTGTTGTTCAGAGTGATTTTGTAGGGCCTTTAACATTCCTTACTGCAATCCAAGGGGTTGGGGGGGATTAGTATCTGATTGTGGTTTTAATTTGCATTTTCCTCCATCCTAAAGGAGACCAGTCCTGGGTATTCATTGGAAGGACTGATGCTGAGGCTGAAACACCAATACTTTGGCCACCTCATGTGAAGAGTTGACTCATTGGAAAAGACCCTGATGCTGGGAGGGATTGGGGGCAGGAGGAGAAGGGGACAACAGAGGATGAGATGGCTTAATGGCGTCACCAACTCGATGCACATGAGTCTGGGTGAACTCCGGGAGTTGGTGATGGACAGGGAGGCCTGGCGTGCTGCGGTTCATGGGGTCACAAAGAGTCGGACATGACTGATCGACTGAACTGAACTGAATTACTTCAGGTGTTGAGCTCTCTTCCACATGCTCACGATCATTTTCACTTTTGTAAAGTGCCCGAACCCATGTTTTCTACCATTTTTCTTTCTTTCATAAATTTCTTAGTTGGTTTATAGGAATTTTTTATTTCTGGATGTCTTTTTGATAATATATACATGACACACCTTTCCCATTTATATTGCTTGATTTTTCAGTCTCTTAGTTGTGTATTTTTTACAGTCATAATCTTTTTTTAATTTTTGATCTATAGATGCTTTAATTTTAATGAAGTCAAATTTATCATTTTTTCCTCTTTTTGTTTTGTGCCTTGTATAAGAAATAGTTGTCTACCCCAAGGTCATGAAGATATTCTCCTGTTGTCTTCTAGATGTTTCATATTTTACCGTCACATTTAGATCTCGGATACATCTGGAATTGATTTCTGTGTTGTGAGTTAGGGTCAAGCTTCATTCCCCCCATCCCCCACCAATATGGTTAATTGAGCTACTCTGCATTAGAGTTTTGTTTTATTCTTTGTTGTAAATCAAGGCACAGTACATATGTGACTCTTTCTGAACTCTGTTTTCTTCCTTTATAACTTTAAGGGGAATGGGAGTACAGGAGAAATTGTGCAGGGTGGTGGCTAAGAGCAAGGACTCTGGAGCCAGACCAGCCACCTGAGTTCAAACTAATAGCTTTGTGAAGGACGTTTTTTTCATCTGTACAATGGCAATATTTGTAGTATCTTGTATTTACCGTTTTGAGGACTGAATGAGTAATATTGGTAACATGAATAAATCTAGCCAAAAGATAACAAGCATTGCAGATAGGCTGGGCCCCAGTGCTTCTGGGAGCAGAGCTAGTGACCAGCGCCGTTTTAGATGGACTTGGGCATGACGGGGCATGGGGTGGGGTGCATATTTAGCAGACTCACCACAGACCTGTGCTGGGACTACAGTTACTCCCCACTACCGTGCCTGCCCCGACTTCAGAGTTACCCAGCAACCTTCTGGAAGAGAAGGTTTTTCAGCATTTTTTGATTCATCTCGTGAAGTCTTCAGATAATCTTTGGTCCAGTTTAGAATACAGAAGCAGAATGTGCCAGGCTTAAATGAAGTTCCCTGAGCAGCTTACCAAGAGAGACAGCAGCAGCTATTAACTTTCTCTCTGCAGCTATGTTGACAGACACTACAGCTTAGCAGTTGGGCACATGCTGAAATAAAAAGGAAGAAACCTAGAGAAGGTGTTCTGGAGGCTGACCTTTAAGTGGGGACCCAAAAGAGGCTATGGGTTAGAAAGAAGTAAGTTATTAGACTCTAACACATAACTGTTAGATGAAGAGGTGGGGAAAGAGGGACACAGCCTCAGCCAAGGCCTGAGACCTCGAGAGCTGAGGCTAGAGAGTAGGCAGTGGAGGGTGTGTGGGTACAGGCGTTGGAGGGAAGTACCCAGTGGTCAGAAGGAAGGCTGGATGCTAGCAATCAGGGAAGGCCTTAAGTGTTTTAGACTATATCCTGTGGGTAGAACGGGGCAGCTTTAAGGTATTTTAGGAGATCCTGGGTGGGTGGAGACTGTGACATGGTCAGATTCAGAAAGCTCTCTTTTTGCGGTGTGGATCGAAGAGGGAGTAATCAGAGGCAGGGAGACCCTTTGGAGTCTGGTGTCAGAATCCAGACCAGGGAGTACAACGGTATGGAGGGAAGCCAAGTGGGATATAAAGATAGGTAAAATAGGTAACTTCTTTAGGCACAGAATTTGTGTTTGAAGATGAGGAGAGGAGAGGTTTTATCGTCGTCAGTGATCATATATGGTAGAGATGTATGGAGTGTTTCCGCTGTGGAGTGAAAGGTCCTGGGAGAGCCACTGGTGAGTGCTCCTCCAGCTTAGAGAGGTTGTACTTATGTTCCAGCTGATCTTTTAATCAGGAAGCAAAGCATCAGCGTGCTCCCAGGTAGATGCATATTGTCTTTTATTTTCTGTGACCCTAAGGAAAGTTTTTTTTTAAGATTTATCTTATTTCTAATGTGGTCAGAAAGTGCTTTGCCTGTCTGAGTTTACTCTCCGGCCTTTTGCATTCATAGAGTTAACATTTAAGGTTTAAGTTAATGAGACAGTCCAGGAGCTCAGTGACATGCAGTAGTTTATTCTTTTGCCAAGGCATGCGTTTCAATGCTGCTCTCTGGGGCATGGGAACTGATAGGTGAGCCCTGCCCTCCACAGCATCCGCTCTTCAACCTACCTTGTATTCTGCTCTCAAATCAGAAATTCTTATCATTATTAAGAGCCTGATGGGAATCGTTTCACTGTTTCAATTATATGTGAATGCATTTTGTGGAGGAAATCTGTGCTGGAGCAGTATTCTCTAATTTTGGGAGTTTGTAAAGGTACTTTACTTCTCTCTTGCCTGCTGTGCTTTGCCAGCATGATGTCTGATGCTCTGCTTGTGGAAGACTGGCCCTTTCTCAACTACTGAATCCTCCTGGGAAGAGTGTGTGTGTGTGTGTGTGTTGTGGTCATGCCTCAGTACTTCAAAGCATTCATCAGTAGAATGAAAAGATAAACTGAGTTATGTGGATTTCGCCCCCGCCTTTCCACTGTACTCTCATCAGGGAAAACTTTTGTTTGTTCATAGGACCAGTTTTACTGTCTTCTACTCTCTTAGGCTTAACAGATACAACAGTAACAAATTTCGGAAGATGATCACCTTAGTGTGTGTACCTAAGTCCTCTCTCAAATAAAAGTAGCAGAATTTGAGCTGTTGGTGTTACTCTTTGCCCATTCCCTCTTAAAAGGAACAGCAGATATGCCCTGTTTTCCTCTCGTTCGTTGTGGGTACTCTTTCAGGGGGCCCTAGTGGAGTTTGCACATATAGGAAGATTTGTGTGTTGATTTGTGCTTCTGTCACCATTCAAAATGGATTTCCCAGAGGAAAATGCGGGGCTTTACCTGCCTGAACTCCAGAGGGAAGGACTACAGTCCCCCAAAGTTGCAGGCAGGCTTGTTTTCTTCATTCTCCCTAAATCCTTACTTTGTAGGGGCAGAGGTCTTGTTAACTCTCAGCCCTCAGGTTCACTGGAGATGCCAGGAGATTGTCTGCTAGCCTCCCTGAGAGAGACTGCGAGTTGGAGCCGTCCAGAAGAGCAGGGAGCCTGGCATGGATTGACATGGCTCTTGAACCAACTCCAGCTCTGACACCTATCAAGCAGTTGCAGCATGCGGATCCACTTTACTCCCCCATAGTGCTGAATGCAGGTGGAGAAAGCACTGGCCATTTAGTGATTCTTAAGTTTCCAGGGGTAATTTGCTTGAGTCTTTAATTCTCTTTTTATTTTTCCTATGTTTGGATTGCTCAATACTTTGGGAAACAAGCAAAAAAAAAATTTATTGCCTCTGTTTTCCCATTCATATCCCTAGCTAATTTATTTATTTATTTATTTTTTCAGACAGGGATGTAGTTGATTTACAATATTATGTTAGTTTCAGGTATATAACATAGTGACTGAAAAATTTTATAGATTATACTCCATTTATAGTTATAAAATATTGCCTGTATTCCCTGTACTGTACCATATATCTTTGTAGCTTATTTATTTTATACATAGTGACTGCTGCTGCTGCTGCTGCTGCTGCTAAGTCACTTCAGTTGTGTCCAACTCTGTGCGACCCCGTAGACGGCAGCCCACCAGGCTCCCCTGTCCCTGGGATTCTCCATAGAGACTGGTACCTCCTAATTCCCTACCCCTATCTTGCCCCCACCTCCTCCTCTCTCCCCACTAGTAACCACTGGTTTGTTTTCTGTATCTGTGAGTTTGTTTCTTTTTTGTTAAATTACTAGTTTGTTTTATTTTTTAGATTCCACATATTAGTGATAACATACAGTATGAGTCTTTCTCTGTCTGACTTATTTCACTAAGCATGCTACCCTCCAGGTCCATGCATGTTGTTGCAAATGGCAAAATTTCATTCTCTTTTTAATGCCTATCTCATTTCTTTTTTTAATTGTTACTAGAGAGTTGAGAGACTCTTGGAGAACTGTAGAGGAAAGAGTGACCAGCCTATTGTCTCTTGAGGCCTTTGGCAGTCTGGAAGGAACGGCTGTCTCCTCAGGAAGCTGGCTGCAGGCTGCCGCTTGCCAGTCCACCTGCTGCCTCGGGTGGTGTGTGGCTCCTCAGGAATGGCAGCCATTTCCAGACGGGAGTTGGCTCTCTCTCCACCTTCTGTTCCTCGGGCAGCAGCAGGGTTTCTCTTCTTAATGTGTGATGGTGGCTGGGTGTGGGGTTGCTGGTGGAATTCTGGGGGATGGAAGGAATGGGGGAAGTCAAGCTGAGTACGTGATTCAGCATTCATGTTTGGCATAAGGCCATAGAATGTTAGTCGATGTTTTCTTGGAATATGGAATAATGAAGTTGAGTGCTTGCAGAAAGTGGGGGAATAGTTCAAGAGTCAGCTCAGATTTCTGAAGTAATGATGCCAGTTTTGACTGTGGTAATGATGCTTTTCATGTTTAAGTGTTTGTGTAAGTATTCTGGATGTACTGATATTGATATTGTTAATGGCGTCTGGTCTGTGACTTATCTCAACATTGCTCACAGTGCTCTTTGTTGTTAGAAAAAATTCTGTATTTTATTGTAGTCCGTTTAAGCAGTCTTTCATATTGTTTGATAGTCTTTTATTTCCTGAGTGTAAAAGTGAGAAGACATAGGAGAGGCAAATTTTAAAGATCAGAATGTGGTTTCCATCAGCATCCTTGGGTTTAATTTAGATTTTTAAAATTCTGATTTTGTGAAATTATTCTAGACATTACCTTGTCTGTAAGATTTTAGTAAACCAAGTATTCACTTTATGTTTTCTCATTAACTCTATATCTTGTTCAGAAACTAAACTAGAATTCTAAATGGTTTTCGCCTTACTCTTCTCTCTGCCTTTGCTCAGAAGTACCTGCTTTGTGACTGATTTGCTGAGAATTTGGTAATTCTTTCCTGTGGTTGCAGAGATGGCCCAAAATTTTCCTCATCATGCTGAGTAGGGTCAAAATCAAATCTGTCAGGAGCACAGGGCTAGAATTTCAGATGGGTTGAAAAGAGGTGTCATTGTGCTTACAAATAACTGTTGCTTTAGTGATTTGACTTTGTGCTAAAAGCAGTGCTTCTCTACAGGGAGTGATTTAGCCTTCTAGGAGACAGTTGGCAATGTTTTGTGGTTGTCACAACTGGGAAGGTGCCACTAGAATCTAGTGGATGGAGGTGGTGGGAATATTGCTGAACATTCTTAACAATGCACAAGAGAGCCTCCAACAACAAAGGATTATCTATCCCCAGGTGTCCATAGTGCTGAGACTGAGAACTGCTGTGCAGTCTTGGTATCTTTTGCAATGATGAGCAGTTGTCCTCTTCCCCTGTGAGAGCCCAGTGGAAAGGCTGGCCGTTTCTTTTCTTCATGCCTTAGGTTGTCTCTCATGAGTGAGTGAGAGTGATATTGGTCCCTTTGATCTCAGATGTCACTTTAAAAGATGTTTAATTTAGAATCCTGTAGTTCCTTTTAGCATCAATGCTATGAAGATTTATTTCTTCCCAAGGAGCAACTAGGATGAGAATTTTTCCCCCCTTAAACTGGCTTCCATGATTATTTTAAAAGTGAATCACATATTGGTTTGTGTAAGTTTTTAACTTTTTAACATTTATTGGCAAATATATTGGCTTTTCTTGACATTTATTGAGTCAGGGAAAGCTCAGTCTATAGAGAACTTCAATATGTGCTTGTAAATGATGATGTATGATATGGGACATAAACATACTGAATAGGAACTAATGTACTTCAGTGGATTTTTTTATTCATGTGTATTTTTCTCTAGTAGGTTTTTTTTTTAGTAAAAACAGGCTCATTTTAAAAAATTCAGCATACGTTTATTGAGCATCTCTTGGGCAGCTGGCATTTTTTTAGGCTTGAAGGATATGTTAGAGAATGAGATGGACAGAATCCCTGCCTTCAAGGAGCAACAGTTTAAAAGGAGAGACAGGTTAAGTGTTGAATGGTTACAAACTTCAGATCTGGGTAAGAACCTTGTAAACAATAAGAAAAGGGACTAAGCCCCAGGGGTGGGCAGGAAGGGTCTGTTTTAGCTAGTGCGGTGGTTGTGGCGATGGTGGCTCTCTGATGATACAGCGTTTATGCCTCAAAGAATCAACTTTTGCTTTTGCTCTTAAAGTATGTTTTCCGCTGTTCTTTGTAATTTTCTTCCTGCTCCGTTCTTTCTGAATACAGGTCTAGTCTTGTTTCATTTGTTTCCCCTGATCTTGGGTTATTTGGAAGTATTAGTTCCTCAGTGATCAATGCAAAGAAATAGAGGAAAGTAATAAAATAGGAAAGACTCTTCAAGAAAATTAGAGATACCAAAGGAACATTTCATGCAAAGATGGGCACAATAAAGGACAGAAATTGTATGGACCTACAGAAGCAGAAATACTAAGAAGAGGTGGCAAGAATACACAGAAGAACTATACAAAAAAGAACTTCATGACCCAGATAATCACAATGGTGTGATCACTCACCTAGAGCCAGACATCCTGGAATGGGCAGTCAAGTGGGCCTTAGGAAGCATCACTACGAACAAAGCTAGTGAAGGTGATGGAATTCCAGCTGAGCTGTTTTAAGGCCTAAAAGATGATGCTGTGAAAGTGAAAGTGCTGCACTCAACATGCCAGCATATTTGGAAAACTCAGCAGTGGCCACAGGACTGGAAAAGGTCAGTTTTCATTCCAATCCCTAAGAAAGGCAATGCCAAAGAATGCTCAAACTACTGCACAATTTTACTCATCTCACACTCTAGCAAAGTAATGCTCAAAGTTCTCCAAGCCAGGCTTCAACAGTATGTGAACTGTGAACTTCCAGATGTTCAAGCTGGATTTAGAAAAGGCAGAGGAACCAGAGATCAAATTGCCACATCCGTTGGATCATGGAAAAGGCAAGAGAGTTCCAGAAAAACATCTACTTCCGCTTTATTGACTATGCCAAAGCCTTTGACTGTGTGGATCACAACAAACTGGAAAATTCTGAAAGAGATGGGAATACCAGACCACCTGACCTGCCTCCTGAGAAATCTGTATGCAGGTCAGGAAGCAACAGTTAGAACTGGACATGGAACAACAGACTGATTCCAAATCAGGAAAGGAGTATGTCAAGGCTGTATATTGTCACCCTGCTTATTTAACTTCTATGCAGAGTACATCATGAGAAACGCTGGGCTGGAAGAAGCACAAGCTGGAATTAAGATTGCCGGGAGAAATGTCTATGACCTCAGATATGCAGATGACACCACCCTCATGACAGAAAGCAAAGAAGAACTGAAGAGCCTCTTGATGAAAATGAAAGAGGAGAGTGAAGAAGTTGGCTTAAAACTCAGTATTCAGAAAACTAAGATCATGGCATCCAGTCCCATCAGCTTCATGGCAAATAAATGGGGAAGTGATGAAAACAGTGACAGACTTTATTTTGGGGGCTCCAAAATCACTGCAGATGGTGACTGCAGCCATGAAATTCAAAGACACTTGCTCCTGAAAGAAAAGTTATGACCAACCTAGACAGAATATTAAAAAGCAGAGACATTACTTTGCCAACAGAGGTCCGTCTAGTCAAAGCTATGATTTTTCCAGTAGTCATATATGGATGGGAGAGTTGGACTATAAAGAAAGCTGAGTGCCGAAAAATTGATGTTTTTGAACTGTGGTGTTGGAGAAGACTTGAGAGTCCCTTGGACTGCAAGGAGATCCAACCAGTCCATCCTAAAGGAAATCAGTCCTGAATATTCATTGGAAGGACTGATGTTGAAGCTGAAACTCCAATACTTTGGCCACCTGATGTGAAGAGCTGACTCATTTGAAAAGACCCTGATGGTGGGAAAGATCGAAGGCATGAGGAGAGGGGGTCGACAGAGGATGAGATAGTTGGATGGCACCACCGACTCAATGGACATGAGTTTGAGTAAACTCCAGGAGTTGGTGATGGACAGGGAGGCCTGGCATGCTGCAGTCCATGGGGTTACAAAGAGTCAGAGCGACTGAACTGAACTGAACTGAAGTTCCTTAACTCTGTAAGATTTTGTCTATAGAAGATTTTATCTATTAAATAAATAAAAGTAAATAAAAATAAATAAAATTTATCTATAAAACAAGTTAAAATTTTATTTACTTATAAAATAAATCTATTAAAGATTTTATCTATAAAAACTTCAGAGTATATTTAATCTGTTCTCTAAATATGAAGTCCCTAAGATATGATCTTTTGGGGTTTTTTTTCCCTTGCAATTTATTGATAGAAGAAAAGGACTCACTTGTTCTGTAGTTTCTAGACTTTGCTGATTGCATCCATATGGTCTTACCAAGTTTAACATAGTCCTTTGTTCCCTGTATTTTTGCAAACTGGGAATGTGATATCTAGGTGTTTTCAGATTCAGGTTCAGTGTTTGGACACACATACATCATAGGTTGTGGTGTATATATCCTTCCACATCATGTCAGGAGGTACATGGTAAGACTTGGAATCCACTGATCTTTGTTTATACAGATAAGATTGAGGTAGGGTTTTTTTTTTTTTTTCCAAAGCTACTTATTTGCCTATCATATTTGTTATGGTGGGGTTTATAACTCATTCCTGAGAAGCTTATGTAAGTGTTTGTTGGTGTTTATATAACTTTGGTGATTACTCCTCACAGCTGGCTTGCATGAGGAAGAAAGTTCAGAGGTATTTGTCACCAGATCTGATTCCATGATCCTGAGCTTAGGTGGTAATAGTCACTGACTTTTAAACCACTGAAGACACTAATTTTCCTTTGTCAAAGCACATGCCTCTACTTCTTTGTTGACTTGAATTTTTTTTCCTCGGTGACTTTTGGTGGATTATATTTTAGAATTTTGGAGTGAGCTATCATTTGAAAGTCAAATCAATGATTGTGGATAGGTTGTAAATTCGTGTGGTTCAATATTTAGAAGGTACAAAAGAGCACAGTGAAAAGTTATATTTTGACTCAGGGAAAATCAGTTATATTAATTTTGAAATAACAGTTTTATTATTAAAATTAGTTTAAGACGTAGTGTATATCAGGGGTCCCCGACCTCCAGGATCTGATGCCTGATAATCTGAGGTAGAGCTGATGTAATAACTAAGTGCGCAATAAATGTCATATGCTTGAATCACCCAGAAACTCTCTCTCCCTGACCTTGGTCCGTGGGAAAATTGTCTACCACGAAACTGGTCTCTGGTGCCAAAAAGGTTGGGGACCATTGGTATATGTTATAATGCTATATAGAAACCAAAAGCATCACAGTTAAGTGTCGTGAAGCAGTAACGAAACAGCTGTAAAACACTGACTTCCATGACAACAGACTTTAAATATTAGCACATCTGGGCACATCTGTAAACTAAAGCCACTTTAACAAGCAAACAGTAGTTGTTGAACACAGAAGCTGAGGATTCATTCAAAGAATAGTAGGTGGTGAGAAACTGATTTAGACCTGTGTCCTGTATATAAAGGAAAGGGGAAACCTGTGTCTGAACTCTTTGTTCATGAAAATTGTATCTACTGTGTTTGATCATTTGCAAATTGCTACTGTGCTTGGCTACATTCAGCCCCATGCCAGACAGAAATTCACAGCCAGGCCTCACAAGCTGGAATGTTAGGTAGTAAATTTATGACATTCAAAGGCTATCAGGTTTGTTCTTCTGCCTCCCAGGGACAGCCCACTCTGCAAGGCAGAAACCAGAAGAAATAAATACAATAGTTGGCAACAAGTTTGCAGTACCCAGTATATGAAGTTCAGACCCTGTGCCTGTCCACTATACTCTGACTGTGTCCTGCCTAGTTTCTAACCTTGCCTCCAGCTGTTCCTCCAAGTGGTTACTCAATAAATTTGCTTGTGAAATAGAAACGAAAACAAAAGGCTTTAAGGCCAGGAGAGCATCAAAGGTCATTATCTAACCAGCTCAGAGGACCCAGCAAAACACTAACTTGAGGTGTGCCAACCCAGCCCTGAGTGGAAATTGGTGTGTAGGTCAAGCTGCAGTGTCGGGGGAGTGCCACTCCTGCTGCGGTTTTGCTTACTTCACTTTAGCCAGTGTTGAACTGCCTGTACTTTCCTAACCATTCCACCTTGTTTAGAGTCTCTGTTCCTCTTGCTTATGCGCCTCTGTCTGTCTAGAATGTTCTATTCTTCCTTTACTAGCTGGTGCTTATCCATTCTGTTAGGTTAAACCTAGGTCTCACGTTTCCCAAGGAAGTGCCCCCATTAACCACTGATAGGCAAGGCTGGATTAGGTGTCCTTCCTCAGGTGTTACTGCTGTAAAGCACTCCACTGTATAGGTAATGACGTGTGTCCTTATGAGGACCGCTGCATTGTGCCTTGGCACAGGGCCTGGTACATAGCAGATACTCAAATTTATGTTAGGCTAAATTAAAAGCAAGGGGACAGGAGAGGCAACAGTGTCTGGTTTGTGGCAGTATCAACTGGAAAGATTTAGAGTGTGGGGTGTGTGTTTTGTAAGAAATACTCATTTTCTAATAACAAAATGCACTTTGCATATGTCAGTTCTACTTTTCCTTTTCCTTTCTTATTTCTGATCTTTGATTAGGATATATAATTGAAGTTTGAGATCTCCACACAAATAAATACTGCTACCCAGCGTGCCTGACCAAGCCCCAGAGCTCTGTGTGCTCCCAGACTGTTGAATGTAGTTGTGGGAGTATGGAGTTCCATGGAGTTCAGCAGACTAATAAAGAATAATATTTTCCATGAGAGAACTGTTTGCATCCTCATTTTACAAATGTGAACTATGGCTCGGAGAAGTTGACCTCGTGAGCATAGAGCTAATAAGTGACAGAGCCAAGATTCACCACCAGGGTTGCCTGACTACAAAGTTCATCCTTTTAGCTATCTGCTCCTGTTTTTCTGCTTATTTCCTGTATACCCATAGGCAAGTCTTTTTAACTTTTTAGTGCTTCAGTGTATCATATTTAGAATGGGGGCGGGGGGGACTAGAATGATGGGAGCATAATTCACCTTGTAGAATTATTGTAGGAAAGAAAGAAGAGAAGAAACCAAACCCATTCTTTGTACCTGGACTAATGGTAGTCATAGTAAAAGCAGCAGCAGTTTTATATGGTGTTTACAGTGTGCCAGGCACTGTCTTAGCACTTTATTTAGGCCACCTCACAATCATCGCCACAATCCTCTGAGGTTGAGGAACGACACTACAGTTACTATTCCCTTTTTATAACTGAGGACCAGAAAGGTTGTAATAAGGGGCAGAGCTGGTGTTTACAGCCCGGCAGTCCGGCTTCAGTGTCCATACTGAGCCCATTTGCTCTGTTAGCTCTTAGGAAACATTAGTTTCCAACTCTGTGCTGTTTTGGAATCTGGCATCAACATGAAAGAGACCATAAGGAACCCAGAATGGTATCAGGGTGGCCAGGGGCTACATCAGACTGGGTACGGTGAGCAGTAGCAGTATCTGGGACACTCATGATTCTCTTACTCAATCACTGACTGGTGAGATGGCCGTTTGGTATTTTTTGGTGGTTAAGTTCATAGGATGATGACCCATAGTATGTCTTTTTTCAGCTTGAGGGCATCCACTTACTGGTTCACTTAATGAGGTGTATGAAATCTCTGGCCTCTCTTTACCCAAGTCTACAAGGTTAAATGTTTCTTCTTGAGTCCATACTGATAAATATATATTTTAATGTTGAATATATAAATGAGGGAGAAGGGAAAAATCTCCCTTACAGAAAAATTCCAGATAATAAGTGTGTAAGGAAAGACAGAAATAGAAAACCACTGTTAGAACACCACCGTAATAATTGCTCTATGTAGAATCCACTGATGAATGTTAAAATTAGTGAATGAAACTTTTGAGGATATTTGTGTTCTCAAAGCCTCAAAGTATTCCCCCCCAAAACATTTGTCTGTGTGTGTTTATGGTTTTTGCTTTAACTCTGTTCTTTTTTTTTTTTTTTTTTGTATGTGGTTTTAACATATGTCCAGAAATTCTTTGATGCCCTTCCGTCCAGGAAATGGAGTGTAATTCTCTTCCCCTTGAGTGTAGGCTGGGCTTAGTGATTGGCCTCTTATGAATAAAGTATGGGAGGGGAAAAATAGTAATTTTACAGTGGAAAAATCCAGTAAACACCACTTCAAGGTTAATGTCACCAGGAATAACCCATGTTGATACCATTACCTTGATCAGACGTGATGAGAAGAACACTTCACCTGTGTGATATTCTTTCCTAGAAAACATAACCTCCAAACTAATCATCAGAAAAACTGAAATTTGGGGACAGTCTACAAAGCCACCTGACCAGTATTCTTCAAAAATGTATCAAGGTCAGGAGCTCCCTGGTAGTCCAGTTGTTAGGACTCAGCGCTTTCAGTGCTGGGGCCTGGGTTCGATCCCTGGTTGGGGAACTAAGATCCCACAAGCCACATGGTGTGGGCAAAAAAAAGAAAATCAAGTTTGTGAAAGACCAGAATAGGCTGCCACAGTTAGGGAAGACTGAAAAGACATTGAAAGCTCAATGCAATGTGCTCTCTATGCTAGATAGGATCCCATTGTAACAGAAAAAGGATATTAGTAGAAAACTGGTAAATCTAAAATAACAAACAGAAACAATCCCACCAAAAGGGCAGACTTTCTGAGTCCTTGCTGCCTGAGAGCCAGGTGGCATGGACTAGATCACCCAAGTTTCAGCACTTCTGCTCTTGTTTTGAACCCTTCTTACCTTTGGGAGAGACCTTTTGATTGTGTGGAGCTTGTATCTGGGAGGCTCTGGCAGATGTGGGGACAGGTCTGAGTGACTGCAGGACCTGCCCATCCCACGAACAGAATGCAGCTCAGCTGATGAGGAGAGGGGCATGCACAGGGACCTTCCCCCTGCAACCCCAGTTCTTGTTGGTGGTCGATACCACAAATGACATTCCCTCTGCCAGGAATTTCTTCCCACTTGGCCCCCATCCTGAAGGCAATAATATACCATTAGTCGTTCTGTTCATCTTTTAAGTTCTCACTTACATTTTACCTTCCATATAATTCCTTGTGTGATTATCCTATGAAATAGTACCTTTCATATTCCTATGACCCTAACACAATTATTCTTGGCTTAGCTAATTACTTCTGGCTCAAATATGGTACCTTCTTTGAGTTGCCCTGCCCCTCCTATGGTAATGGTATTTAGCACACTTTGCCTTATTATGTCTAGAAGACAAACTCCTGGAAGGGAAGGAATCGTTCAAGTATTCCTTGAAGCATCTAGGACAGTACCTGCCGTGTTGTGAGCTCTCATTAAATGGGTGGCAAATTGAATGAACACTTTTAAGGCACTGATAGGAGGAGTGGTCTCCCTGTTGGCCAGATGAGACTTGCTTAGAGTCATACAAGTGAGTGTGAGCTGTATTTGAAACTCGGTGTCCCTTTCTGAGTGGTCTGAGGCCCTGACACTTCCTCACTCTGAACATAGTGCTAAATTACACCAAGAATGATGGCTCACATTTGTTGTGAGCCTACTCTGGGCCAGGCTTGGTTTTAAGCATGCCCTCTATTTAGTCCTCACAACAGCTCTGAAGTGTGGAAATTACTATCCTCGTTTTATAGATAAGTCCATTGAGGTTCAGAGAGATGTAACTTGCCTTCTTAGCTCACCCGCTAATAAGTTCTAATAAGTTGCTGAGTTGAGATCTGACCCTGGCGTGTCTGGCATCAGAACCCGCTTTTCCTCCAGTAAAGTTGATCCCTGGCACCTCTTTCCATTTGTCTCCTCAGACCCATCCCTGGAAGACATGTGTGGTACTGAGTGTGCCCAGCTGGGAGAAGATGGGCAGCAGCCACCACGGTGCACTTCAACTACCTCATCTCAGTCTGAGCCTTCAGAGCAGCTTAGGCGCCACCAAGGCAAGAGCCTTGCCTCCGAGGACCCCAAAAAGAAGAGAGCTCAGAAACCCTCCCACATGAGAAGAAACATACGGTGAGCTATGCTCTGGGGGAGAGAAGGGAGGGAGTAGAAATATTACCTTCATTTGAAGGCTGTCGGTAGAACAGCCTTCAAAGAAGGACTGGTTTGATCAGGAGAGTTCTGTTTCCCAAGGAGAAAAATGTAGGCTATGTGCCCCAATTAATAGTGAAGCTGCAGCTCGGGACCACTGGGTCTGGACTATCTGAGGATGCAGAGCGGATGCGGTTGGCACTTGAGCACCACTGGGGATGTCCTACCGTCTGGAGGCCAGGGAAGCATCCATAGGATGCTCTGGTTGGAGTCTGTTACTTCCTTTATTTTTTTCTTATGTTTCCAAATACAAGGAGATAAAAGAGTTTGAGTTCTCCTTCTCAGAACTCAACATCAGTTGGAAGAGGATTGTCTAGTCCAAACCAAGGCTGCTTCTTTAACCTAAGAGATCAGCAGATGTGAACTTCCTTACCTGTCCAAATCTCCAGCAGTCCTTTCTTCTACCCATGACAGTTTTCCTCTTGAAAGGAGACAAAGGATATTTTTCTCATCCTGCTACTGCTGCTGCTAAGTCGCTTCAGTCATGTCTGACTCTATGCGACCCCATAGATGGCAGCCCACCAGGCTCCCCCGTCCCTTGGATTCTCAGGGCAAGAACACTGGAGTGGATTGCCATTTCCTTCTCTTCCTACCCTCATTTTTTTCTAAACAGAATGATGACTTGAAAATGTACTCTTAAGTTTGGGAAATAAGGATGCAAAATCATCCACAGTCTTATTTTCCCATATAGCAAGTCTGTCTTTTGTACTGCTTTCCAGCTTTGTGGATCACATGTTACTCTATTTCACTCTTGATCTGTTAGGTACCAAGAAGAGTCAGCGGGGTGATGTGTCAGGAAGTTAAATAATATGAAAAACATACTAGCCCAAAAGCACCTGAGCCTTGAAGTCCTATTTATGTGTTTGTTTGTTTGTTTTTTTACCTTACCCACTGCGTGGGTGTAGTGGTACTGACGCGGCTTCTTCTCCCAGCAGTGGTGATTTCCCTCTTCAGCTTGGCGTTACCTTACTCAACCACAAGTGAACTGAAGCGCTCACTCTTATTTTAATATTTAGAAAGCTTCTCCGGGAGGATCAGTTGGAGCCAGTTACCAAAGCAGCACAACAGGAAGAATTGGAAAGAAGGAAGCGCCTGGAGCAGCAGAGAAAGGATTACGCAGCCCCCATTCCCACCGTCCCCCTCGAGTTATTTCCCGGTAAGCCGTGGAGGGGGCAGGAGGGGCCCCGCGCCCAAGTGAGGAGAGACCTTCGGTGCCCACAGTGTCAAGGACAGATCTGGAATCAGATGGTGGCCTCTCAGGAATCCTTTCAGTCCATTCAGAAGGCTCTTGTTTGAAAAGTTAAGATGGATACTTAACTTGGTACTTCCTCAAATTGGTCTTATTTAGATTTTCCCCCTGAATCTTAATGTACCAAAGGATTAGGACATTTTCTAGTGGTCAGGTGAGTGCTAGAAGTAAGAGCCGGTAGAGAAAAGGGAATTTGGGAAGAGGGTTGAAGTTTTTAAGATGTCCTCTACTTGTCTCCTCAGAGGATGGTCCCCCCAAGAACAATACAGGAGGAGGAGGGCAAATTATTTTGGAAAATATGTTTCAGCTAAATGACATTCTCTTCCATCTCCACCTCCCCCACCCAGAGGAAATTGTCTTAAGAGCAAGCGATGGTCCCCAACTGCCTCCTCGCGTCTTGACCCAGGAAGTCATTTGTTTGGACAGTAGCAGTGGCAGCGAGGATGAAAAAAGCAGTCGAGATGGTAAGATGGAGCCAGAGATGCCCCTCCTTCCTCCCGACCCAGTGCTCACCCCGAGAGATTAGCTTTCCCTCCGAATAGAAAAGAGTTCCGTCCTTCCTTATTCCGTTTAGGGTCTGACCATGGCAAATTTCCCTGAGTCTCCTTGGTAAATATGTTTTTCCCTTGTCTTAACTTGAAGCTGGAAGAGAGAAAAATTAAAAATCAAAATTTTTATGAATGGTAACAAGTTCTAACATTGTTTCCATGCTCCCTTACCATAAGTTACAGTGAATTATATCTGCTCCCTGAGTCCTTGTTTTCATTTTACTTGGCTGGCTGTCTCAGAGGTGATTGAACTGAGCTCTGGAGAGGAGGATACTCTGCACATTGTGGACAGCAGTGAGTCTGTCAGTGAGGAGGATGAGGAAGAGGAGAAGGGTGGCACCCATGTGAATGACGTCTTAAATCAGCGTGATGCTCTGGGGCGGGTCCTTGTCAACCTGAACCACCCTCCAGAGGAGGAGAATGTCTTCCTGGCCCCTCAGTTGGCACGGGCGGTGAAACCTCATCAGGTACAGTAAATCTGGATTCTCCTCTCTGTCTCCTTTCAGCTTCCTTGCTGTGGACATCGCCTGCTGGCGGTTGTTAGCATCACAGCCTGTGAAGTACTTGTTTGGTACCATGAGCAGCTACTGATTGATTCTTCCTCCTAACAGTTGATGCTTCAGGATTTCTGATGGGTGGGAAGGGACAACCCTGAGACATGCCCTGTTATGTAAAAGGTGCTAATCTCTTGGGTTAATAATCTTGAGCCACCTCCTGTGAGATGACTGATCAAGATACTCTCTGAAGAGCAGTGCCTTGGTGGGAACTTGTGGCTCCAGGAGAGGTGTGAGACTCAGAAGTCTGAGAGACTTTCTGATAGGAAGGCTCAGAGCAGTTTGTGTTGACCCAGAACCAGAAGTAGGACCAGTGAATAAAAGCTCCAGGAAGGCAGAGGTTGACTCAACAGAAGAACTCTAACAGTAAGAACTTCTCCTCATGGAATGGGCTGCCTTGAAGTAAGCAACCAGGGGCAGCCAGGCCAAGACTGAGTTAAAGACCCAAGCAGGAGTTTGGTAGTCCAGATTCTTGCCTCAGATGGGCTACTCTACTAGGTCAGTGCTTTTCTCTGTGTTCTCCAAGAAGAATGTCACCAGTCAATAAACTAGCCAGGGTTCTGGGAAACTTCTGTAGCCACTCACACCAGCTGTCTGGTCTAATGTCTGCTCATCTACTTAATTTTGACTAGTTCCAAAGAAAGTAAACTAGACCCTTGGTCTTTGCCAGCCAAAGATATTTGTGTTTGTTCCCTGTCAGATTGGTGGGATCCGATTCCTCTACGATAACCTGGTTGAGTCCCTGGAGAGATTTAAGACCAGTAGTGGCTTTGGCTGTATCCTGGCCCACAGCATGGGCTTGGGGAAAACTTTGCAAGTGATCTCCTTCATCGACGTTCTCTTCCGCCACACGCCAGCCAAAACTGTCCTTGCCATTGTGCCAGTAAGTGTTGGGGCGGGCACCACTTGCTCACCCTCTGCAGAGCTCTGGGGTAATGCCTTATGGGCTCTAAAAACCCTGGTAGACTCAGTTCTGAGGTTCTTCCCTAAAACACCCTTTTTGGACTTAACTTTCTGACAGGTTAATACTCTGCAGAACTGGCTGGCAGAGTTCAACATGTGGCTCCCAGCTCCTGAAGCCCTTCCAGCTGACAATAAGCCTGAAGAAGTCCAGCCTCGGTTCTTTAAAGTTCACATCTTGAACGATGAGCACAAGTAGGTGGCCTGCCCTCCGTTCGCCCTTTTCCTTTTAGACTTCTTCCCAGGGTCTGGAGTCAAGGCAGTCAGTCTCTCTGGGTATGTGCCTTGTCCTCCCAGATTCCTTTTGGTTTCTTGATGTATCCCCCTCTCTCTTCTTGCTACTCATTTTTTTCTCTTCCTAGTTTTTCAATAGTCAGAGTTATGTAGCACAGAAATTCTTGTATTCTGCTCGAAGACGTTTTTATATCCTGAAAAATCTGTGTGCATGGTCACATTTTCCCATGCATACAGTTCAACATGATAGCATGAAACTTTCTGTCTTCTATCTTTTCACCTTTTACATTCACCTTCTATTAGAAACCTAACCATCAGTTTCCTCTTATAAGCACTAATCTATATTTGACCCTTAATGGTACAACTTCCAAGCTTTAAAAGATGCAAACCATTTTTTTGTTTGTTTTGGATCTAAATATAATGATTTATATTTCCATTCTGTAAATTCAACCTGCTTTCCAGAAATTTAAACCTATATCCTGATCCTGATCCAAGCCAGCTATCCATGCCACGCTTTCCCCATGTTGATATGGATAACTGAAAAAGTAGACTTTCTTTTCTGCAGAGGTCACCTTTTGTGATGTTTGGTCACACACATGAAAATGAAGAGCCTGTGGGTGGCTCCATAGGTAGCCGATCACCTGCTCTTTTCTAGATTTCAGGACTGTCAGTCCACATGTGGTTAATGAAATAGAGCCAGAGCTCAGTTGTTCAGGAGGAGAGGGATGTGCTGAGTGGCATCCGGTCTCAGCTATTCTTTTTCCTTTACTCTGTGTCCTTGGCTCTTCATTCACCAGGGCCTGGGCAGGTGAAATGCAGGATGTTGCCTTTGCTTTTACTACTTTGTATATATTATGATAATAACTTGCAGCTCTCCCTCAAATGTAGTATTATAGTCATGCATGTAATGTACACTTTGGCCACCTGATGCGAAGAACTGACTCACTGGAAGAGACCCTGATGCTGGGGAAAATGGAAGGAAAAGGAGAAGGAGGTGGCAGAGGATGAGATGATTGGATGGCATCACTGACTCAGTGGGCGTGAATTTGAGCAAACTTTGGGAGAAAGTGAAGGACAGAGAAGCCTGGTGTGCTGCAGTTGATGGAGTCTCACAGTCAGGCAACTTAGTGTCTGAACAATAATGCGTACATCTAAGGGGATTGTCACTTTTATTTGTACCATTGAATCTCTGGTTTTTGCTATTTAACCATCACCAGGACCTAGTCCGTCCTCAGTGCAGTTAGTTTGTCTGTAATAAGTCCTTGGGCAACTGGCCAGCCCTGTGATGCTGCCGCATGAAGTCTGTGGTGAGAGGGACTTCTGACTGTACATCAGCACAGCTTTGACTGTGAGGAGTTCTTCCTGCAGAACCGGGGAAGCAATAATGTGTTCTTTCTGTTCACTCTTGCAGGACAATGGCAGCTCGTGCTAAAGTGATGGCTGATTGGGTGTCAGAGGGAGGGGTGCTGCTGATGGGGTACGAAATGTACAGGCTCCTCACCCTGAAGAAATCCTTTGCCACAAGTAGACCGAAGAAAGCCAAGAAACGTTCTCACCCGGTTATCATTGATCTGGATGAGGAAGACCGACAGCAGGAGTTTCGAAGAGGTGGGTGGCCTCTCTGGGGATATTCTAGGGGGTAACTTGGGGAAAAGAAGTAGTGTCTGCTCTAGTACCTAATCACATGGGGAGCATTATTGATGTGAGTCACGTGGTCATGAACCAGAAATCCTGGTCCCTGAGATAAGACTGGCTCTGGCCAGTGGCTCTTGGAAGGCCCTGCTTTCTCTGCAGACAGTGGAATTCTGGGTCAGCCAGGCCACAGACTGGCTTGGGCAAGACTCCCCTATGTCTTCACAGAACAATTAGAAGAGCAGCTGCTCCCTTTACTACTTCCCAGAATGTTCTGAGACAGCATTAACACAATATAAAGTATTTAAATTACTAATACACGGAGTAGTAGTAGTACTGTTTGTGTGAATTTATAAAAGAAGAATTTATCACGGTTTTCTTTTTGGTGAAAGCCATTCTTCTCATAGTTCTAGCTCTCTTCTCTCGTTTGAGGGGCCTTGGCCTATTTGGGAAAAAAGTACTTTTAAGTTTCAGAGGATGTTTCATTTCATAGATCTCTTCATCTATGAGATTCTGTTTTCTCTGTTTGCTTCTGTGGCTGACTTTGACATTTAGCAATGAGCAGCAAATAACTCCAGGAAGACCTTGTCCTTTAGTTAGCTCCCACCAGCCAGCTCTCGGGTGGCTCCAAGACAGTGATGAGAGCCTGTGGAAGGGTCTGGGTTATTCCCATCAGAATCATCCCAGATGCCTTTTTAATCCTTTAGACTAGTACTCTGAAAGTCATGCCGTCTGCTGCCTAGTTGGTGTAAGCCCTAGGAATGCAAGTCAGTTTTATTCTTAGCCTAAAGGGAAAAGAAAATCAGGAAAGGAAAGAGGGAAAAGGGAGATTTACTGCAAGAGTCAGTAGGCCAGGGTCATGTGCCACACCAGATGCACAGGAACTGGAGTGGCCGGCTCCCTTTCACCGCTGGGGGCTGACTCTCGCTTTCCTGCTTCCTTCATTTCTTCTGTCTCCTCCAGGGTGCACCCCCACTTCTCATATTGTTGACTAAGAGCAGGCCCTCTCACCCTCTTACTCCGGATCCTCTTCCCTCCCTAGAGTTTGAGAAGGCCTTATGCCGCCCTGGCCCTGATGTGGTGATCTGTGACGAGGGACACCGCATCAAAAACTGCCAGGCCAGCACCTCCCAGGCCCTGAAGAACATCCGCTCCCGCCGCCGGGTGGTGCTGACCGGGTACCCCCTGCAGAACAACCTCATCGAGTACTGGTGCATGGTGGACTTTGTGCGCCCAGACTTCCTCGGCACCCGGCAGGAGTTCAGCAACATGTTTGAGCGCCCCATCCTGAATGGACAGTGTATTGACAGCACACCTCAGGACGTCCGCCTCATGCGGTACCGGAGCCACGTCCTGCACAGCCTCCTGGAGGGCTTCGTGCAGAGGTGAGCCATCCTCGGATTTTCCAAATCCGTGGAGAGTCCTGGTGGAACAGACCCCTCAAGGCTTTCCTGAAGGGGGAAGGTGGTTATGGTGGGAGGACCCCTTTCTCGTAGGGCAGTAGTAAACCTCTGCTTTTACTGAATAGCTTTTCCTGAGCAGGTAATAGATGGTGGATATCCAGTAGTTCATTCTCGGAAAGTCTGGCCCAGAAATGCATGTCTCAGAAGTTAATCTATGAAGTTACTAGGGATATCTGCCTTACTTGCTGAGAGAAGCAAGAGACAGCTACCATACCAAGGACTTGAGTAAAAGAATAAAATGGTTTTCAGGGGAATGGCCTCACCAGTTTCAGCGTCTTGGAAGATGTAGGTTTGGCCAACCTGAAGCATTCCCTCGTTTTTCCTTGTGAAGACGGCGTGTGTGGAGAAAGCTTAGAGAAACAGCCCTAGATCAGGTTAAGAACCTGGAGTTCCCCTGGTCTCTGTCTCTCATTCAGTCACCTGGGACAGGTCACTCTGCCTCTTTGCTTTAGTTTTTATCCTCAAAATAAGTTTCTTGCTGCTGGTTGCTGAGCATGTCCTCATTATTACAAGGCTGTTGTGAATGTTGAGGTCCTAAGGAAGGATATGTGGCACCAATGCAGGATTCTGTTGTTTTCCTGCACTGACACCTCCTGGCCACACTGCCTTGTCAATTCTGATCTGTACCTTTGTAGGAGAGGCCACACTGTGCTGAAGATTCATCTCCCTGCCAAGGAAGAAAATGTGATCCTGGTGCGGCTCTCTCAGATCCAGCGAGATTTGTACACACAGTTTATGGACCGCTTCCGGGACTGTGGTAACAGTGGCTGGCTGGGGCTGAACCCTCTCAAGGCTTTCTGTGTATGCTGCAAGGTGTGTTGAGGCCTCGGGGGAATACTAAGATAGAGATTAAGGATGCTCATGGTCCCAAGGGAGTCATGCCTGCTGGGAATCCTTGATAAAGAAAGAAGTTCACTGCACTGAGGGCTCCAAGGCAAAGCAGTTCCCCAAAGTGCCGCTCGTAGACTATAATGAAAATGGTGCCCCTTGCAATTGTGCAGCTGCACAGCTTCTTACACCAAACTTGAGAAATCACTTCCTTTCTCACTGATTGTTTTTCAACTGAGACATGGAGTGATTGGAGGAACATCATGGGACAGAGTTTTTGACTGCTAGCATAATCAGGATTCAAGAAATATATAGCTTAGACTTGCACATTATTAGGAATACCTTCCATTTAATTCTATGTTTAATCAGGTTGAGATCTGTTTTATTCTGATAATGCTTGAGATGGTTTGGGGACAGCAAAGTCTAGTATCTTTAGCACTGAGCCTTGTGAACAGGCTGGCGAACCCCGGCTTGTCTTTGACCTGGCCAGATGCTCTCAGTTGCCTCACAAGGGATCTGTTCCTTTGACAGCTCTCAACTAACCTTGTTGGATATTATTCCCACTGCTCTAATAAATCAGCTGAAGGTGTGTGTCTGGGGACAGATGACTTTCAAAATATTTCCTAGATCAGGGCCAGGAAGCTAAAGCAGACATGGTCTGTGAGGATGCTTTGGTGCTGATGTACCCTTCTCACACACCCCCCAACACCACCCACTTTGCTCAGGAATTCTCAATTCCTGCCAAGAATGTCCCTGAAATGATTTATAGTTGATCATCATCTTAAGTTAGAAACATTTTTTCATAGGAGAGATTTCATAGCTTCATACAGTAGTTGACTGTAACCACATGGGGAAAAAGGAATGTTCTTGTTTAAATAAGAATGCAAGGCTTGTGGCAGCCTTTTTGGTCATGTACCAAACATACTGGCATGCCTCCTGGTGTGAATTCTCCCATTCATGTATCATGGAAATCAGAGTCGGTTAGTGAAAATGTGCAGGCTCTTTGGCTACAGTGGGGTTGGGGAGACTTTAATTTGGGGTGTGACAGTGGGTGCTGTGGGGGGTGTGTGTGGGCAAGTGCCTGTTGCCAGAGTCCATGGGACACCCTTAGATTGTTCTCAGCCCTGTGCTACCTCCCCTTTAACTTGAACCTCAGATCTGGAATCACCCCGACGTGCTGTATGAAGCCCTTCAGAAGGAGAACCTGGCCAATGAGCAAGACCTGGATGTGGAAGAGCTTGGTTCAGCGGGAACTAGTGCCCGCTGCCCATCACAGGGAACAAAGGGCAAGGTGGAGGACAGCGCCCTGGCCTCCTCAATGGGAGAGGCGACCAACAGCAAGTTCCTCCAAGGGGTCGGCTTCAACCCTTTCCAGGAGCGAGGCAACAACATTGTCACATATGAATGGGTGAGTCAGGCAGATCCATAAGCCACTGCTGAAAGGGGATGGCGGAGAGCCTTCGTGGGGAGAGGGTAGGGCATGCGCAGTGCACTGTCCGCTAAGGTCTCTGCAGGGACCTATTCAGGTTGCCCGTGAGCTACTGCCTTTGAGGGCGAGAATTGTCTTTCTGGTAGTCTGGCTACGGCCTGCTCCAAGCTGCCTCATTTCCTCTCCTACAGGCCAAGGACCTTTTGACTAATTACCAAACTGGTGTCTTGGAGAACTCTCCCAAGATGGTACTGCTTTTCCACCTGATTGAGGAAAGTGTGAAGCTTGGAGACAAGATCCTTGTGTTCAGGTAGGAAAAGAAATGGCCTAGCGTGTGTCTTTGGTAAAGACTGATGCAGCGCCTGCAGCCTGCGACTGTCCGGGACTGCGCCGGCCCCATTTTATGCCCATCTCTGCAACCAGTGCTGTTTGTGCTTTGTCTCTTAGCGTTTCTTCTTTTATCCAACGCAGTCTCTGCAGAGAACAACTTGAGGCCTTAGGTCACTATGTTGGAGATCATGGTCTAACCCTTCAAATTGTGACCCAGGCCAAATCTGGCCTGTTTTTGTATAGCCTGAGAGCTAGTTTTTACATTTAAAAAAAATTTTTTTTTTTTTTAAAGAAGCATATGCAGGGACTTCCCTGGTGGTCCAGTGTTAGGACTTTGTTCTTCCACTGCAGGGGTCACGGGTTCGATCCCAGTTGGGGAACTAAGATCAAGGAGCTGCACAGTGTAGCCAAAAAAAATTTAAAAATTAAAAAGAGACAGAGAAACACATGTAGCACAGACTATGTATGGTCTATGAAGCCTAAAAATATTTACTGTTTGGGCCTTTACAGAAGACATTTGCTGACCTCTGGTCAAATCTGCTTCTATATCCCCAGCCTGCCCCTACCTTTTTTTTAAAGCTTTGTATATAAAGCCAAATAAATAATGTTATTTTTTCCCAGTTTTGAGAGAGCTCTGAGTCCCATCAAGGCCTCACTTCTCAGAGAAACAGGTGTAAAGTAGATTGCCTCTCCTTTGTTCCAACTAGATTATGCTCCAGTGAGAGCTAAGTGGCAGGAGCCTGGCTTGGGAGTCTCAGAGTGGGGGTTCCCATGTGTGACATACTCTGACAAAAAAGCAGGGATTCTGAGTTTGGCAGAGCCTAGTGTCCTACTGCTTTTATGGTCTAGCTTTCTGCTTAACTTGGAAACAGCTAAATGATCTGTCTCCTTAGTAAAATCCTAATATTGCCTGTGGCCTATAATTCGATCTCATGTATATTCATACAGTGTTGGTTTTTAATGCTGATGCTATGTGTTACTCTGTACTGAGCTAAATCTCAGGATTTTTTCCATCAAGGAAGTAATAGGTTAGAGAATTTTTTGGTGGGGTGGTGGTGATAAGTGTGTGGATGATTGTTCTCCCTCATGAGCTAGGGTGGTTCTTTGTGAGTAGTTGGATGCGTGAGCTCTCATTCTTAGAGGGGAGCCTACTGGGGAACAAGATTCCCTCGGGTCCGGGAACCTTCTGAACCAAATGTGTCCCTTTCAGCCAGAGCCTTTCCACCTTGGCTTTAATCGAGGAGTTCCTAGGGAAGCGAGAAGTGCCCTGTCTACCTGGTGCTGAGGGGCAAGGAGTACAGAAGTGGGTTCGAAACATCAGCTACTTCCGTGAGTTCATTACTGCTTTGTTTGCGGAGCCTTGGCAAGGTCTGCCTAAGGGTTTCCTCTCCCTCTCTCCTCTCTCCTCCTCTCTCCATTCTCCATCACATGCACAGGAAGATCTGTGATTTAGCTAGGGAGCAGAGAGATACTAAAAGCAAGCTGCCGTGTGTGAGGCACTGCACAAGGCTGGGGAGCTTAGGCCAGGTACGAGGAGGGCAGAAATGTTGAAGGCGGATGCCCTGCCATCACCCTGGCGTGCAAGAACAGATTTAAGGTAGCACTGGCTGACTGCCCTCACCGGAGTTCTACAGCAGACAGAATCGACATGGTGAGGATGCTTGGAGAAAGCTTCCTGGAGGAGGTGGAACTTGGACTTGACTTGCAAAGATGGAGAGAAATTGAATATACAGAGCTGGTGTGGCCTAAAGATCATCCTAGGCCACACAAGAACAGTGAACACAAGCCTAGATCATGTATTCTCACTGGGGAGAAGGTGTCCCTAACGAGGTGAAAATCGGGTCACGAGGGGACCAAAAAATGGGAACTTTTTAGAATTATAAAGCACAAATATGCATTTAATTAATTATATAGTATACAGTATATCTGTGGCATGAAAATTTAATGGAGAGCATGGTGATTGAGGGGAAAAAAAAAGAGTGTTTAAAGGCTCCTTAATGGGGTGGTAAAGAAAAAAAAAGTTGAAAATTACTGACTTCAGGCACTTACTGACCAGATATTGACATTTTGGCCAGTTAATTGTTACAGAGGCCTGCCTCTGGCGTTGTAGAGTGTTAGCAGCATCTCCTGTCTCCACTCACTAGATGGCAGTAGCAGCCATGCAGTTATAACAACCCACCCATCTCTAGACATTGCCAAATGTTCCCTGTCGGGGAGCAGGGTGGGGAAATCCCTTTTGTTGAGAAGCCCTGGCCTAAAGGAAAGATTGAGAGAAATGGAGGGTCAGGGGATGGTGAGGAGACTCCGCCAGCCAAGATCCGTGTGTTGACTGTAGGCTTGTCCCGTGATGAATCAGTGCTGACCTGCGCTTGGAAATTGTGGGAACTCAGGTTGAAAGCCAGGTTGGGGTGTTGACTGAGGGAGCCTTTAATACCAGGCAGTTAATACCAGGCTTCCTACATCAGTAGTAATTCAGTTCTCCATGTAGTATTTCATGCCCTTAGCTTTGCCTTCTTCTCTGCTTTCCTCCAGGTGACAAATGTAACCCCTCCTCCCTTACTCCTTTTTCTTAACTGAAGCCTACTTTTTCTCTTTCTTGTGAGCATCCCTCCTTTCATTCTAGTGTCCCATCCCATTGCTCCAGATCATTTGGTTTTTGTATTTTTTTAATGTCTCCTTCAAGCAACTCCTTAGCCTTAGGAGTTTGTTAATTATGGATTCCTGCCTGGTGAAGGAGCATCATCCTTCCTTATCAAAACAGAAAACCCTTGGTCCTTTTGTACTCACTCACAGGACTGAGGCAGAGCAGTTACCTTAAACCAGTTCTTACCAGGCTTGCTTAACTAGGGTGATTCTTATGCACTCTGAAGTCTAGGAACCTTGGCCTTAGATTTGACCCAAGGTACTAAAGGGAGAAACACAGTTTATAGATGCCTGGGTCTCATGGTAGATGCCTATGGAATGTCCAGGGCATGGAATCTGAGCACTGTAGTGTTTGTCTTGTTTTGTTTTAAAAGTCCGTTTGCCCATTGATTTTTCTGTGTATCCCTGTCCTCATCATCCATTTCTTGTTTGTTTCCTTCTGTCCCAGGGCTAGATGGTAGCACCCCTGCCTTTGAGAGGGAGCGGCTCATTAATCAGTTCAATGATCCCAGCAACCTCACCACCTGGCTGTTCCTTCTCTCCACAAGGTGAGTGGATCCTGAAATGGGGAAGTCAGAGGGCTGCATTCAGGGCATTTGGCCACATGGGCCTGAACCCCAAAGGCTTGTCCAAGTTCTGTCAGAAGAGATAAAGATCTCAGATTTGTGACTTGTTTTTGAGGTGAGAGAGGGGGCCCCCAAAGGAAATTTTGTTCGAAGGGTAATAATGATAGTGTCATGAATTTCTCTGAGACTTTCATTCACAGTGGTCAAAAGTAGCTTTTCTCTCAGGACTGTTCTGAGGTTTAGACGATGTGATGAATGTAAAAGTGCTTTTATAAAGTACAAAGTGCAATATAACTATAAAAGGCTGATGGCATTATTTGTCTCATGCCAAGCAGCTTGAAGGCTGTGCTGCCTTCTGCATCAGAATGCCCTTGATAGGGTATAAACTAGTCATTCTCCCAAGCTGTTAGACCAAACACATCAGAAACATTGGAACACAGACACTTCCCCTCACTCAGTGACATCACTCCTCACTCATCACAGAGTGGTGGAGAGTGGATTTTCTTTCTGAGCTGGTAGGTACTTCTGTGTTGGAACTTCAGGGCACCCTTTCAGTGCCTGAGGAAGGTACTGTTCTTCCGCAGAACCCTCCAATGTGTTCTGCTTAGGATAAAGAGGAGGATATTCAGGTAGGAATATACCTCCTTACTCAGGTAGGAGTAACAGGGGGTAAAACCTATCTGAAAACTGTCTTTAAACTAATCATTTGCTGTGCTTATTGGCTTGTGTTTTAAAGGGCTGGGTGTTTGGGCGTGAATCTGATTGGTGCCAACCGAGTGGTGGTGTTTGACGCTTCCTGGAACCCTTGCCATGATGCTCAGGCTGTATGTCGGGTATACCGTTATGGCCAGAAAAAGCCCTGTCACATCTATCGCCTTGTGGCTGATTTCACCCTCGAAAAGAAGATCTATGACCGTCAGATTTCGAAGCAGGGCATGTCAGGTGGGCCATCACTCAGGCTCAGAAGAGGACGTTTATACAGACTGCCATTCTAATTGTATCAAAGGAGAGGAGGAGAGGGGCAGGATGAGGAAACACAGGCAGGCTTTCGATTTTTGATGCAAATAATTGCTTATGAGGACATTTAGCTCAAATTGTTGAAGATGGGTTTAATGATAAGAGCTGAGCCTGGTTATGCAGGTATCTCTTAAAATATTTCTGTTTCATGAGGGTCTCAGACCTGCTCTTTGACTTTTAGGTACAGAGTGGCCCGAGTTGTTCTAGATATTAGTGACAGTTACGCCACCCACCACGTCTCTTCTCTCTGCCAGTCCTTGGAGTGGTGCTTTTGTGGTCTCCTTTGCCGAGACCTGACTTCCTCATATCTTTTCCCTTCTAGATCGGGTGGTGGATGATCTCAATCCGATGCTGAACTTTACTCGAAAGGAGGTGGAGAACCTACTGCACTTCGTGGAGAAGGAGCCAGCTCCCCAAACATCCTTGAATGTAAAGGGGATCAAGGAGCCAGTCCTGCAACTTGCCTGTCTGAAGTACCCTCACCTCATCACCAAGGTGGGACCTGGTGTGCATGTGTCCCCGTGCTGCACTCTCCACTGGGGGAGGCTTGTCTGCCTCCTTCATCCAGAGTTTTATTTCATGCAGATTAATTCAGCTGGTTCTTTCCCTTGCCCCAGACAGTCCCCCTCCCCTCTCCCCATCACCTATCCTATCCTTGTCTCATCCTAGCAGTATGAGCTCAGCCGTGAGGATAATTTGGCCATGGTGAGTTTTCCTAGCCAAAAGAAGTTTTGAAAATGTAGTGTGGTGATTCCCTGAACCCTCCTGTTATTTTGATATGGAAGGCAGACGTAGGTTGTCTAAAGCTGGTGCCAGGTTAGAGTTGAGAATTTATGCTCTTGACAGAAAGAGTAAATGTGCCTGTGAGTCTGAGAGCAGGCTCTTTGCTAAGTACTGTAGATAGCCAGCTCTTTCTTGGTTTCAAAGTAAGGCTTTTTGTATATCATTCATGTTGGTACAAAGACTGGTAATTAAATCAACATCCTCCTGTGTCCCCAGGAGCCTTTTGAGCATGAGTCATTGCTCCTTAACCGAAAGGATCACAAGCTGACCAAGGCTGAGAAAAAAGCAGCAAAGAAGAGCTATGAGGAGGACAAACGTACATCAGTCCCCTACACCCGCCCATCATATGCGCAGTATTACCCGGCCAGCGACCAGAGCCTGACCAGCATCCCTGCCTTCAGTCAGAGAAACTGGTGAGTCACTGAAAAGGGAGGAAGCTGTGCTGCTGGGCCAGGCCCAGACCTCTCAACTGGTTCCTTTTGTAAACAAAAGGAGGCCTACAACTTGCTCTTAGGCTGCCTTGAATGGACAGGTTCTGCTCTTGGATGAGGTGCTGAAGCAGGTGTTCTAAGTGGTTCTGGCTGGAAGAGTGAGCTGCTGGTCCTGTGACTCAGGAGAGTCCTTCTGGCCCCCCGGGAGGCACAGCTTCCCCTAACACAGACTCCCAGGCCTCCCACACAGCCTCCTCCTATCTGCAGTGTCCTGGTCCTAGGCCTTATTTCACAGTTAAGTTCAAGAGTGAAGGCCAGGTCTTCTATGGGTCCTGAATCGTACTCAAGGAATTCCAGTTCTCTTAATGGGATCTCATTCTGTGTCTGTGCCTTATTCCTAAGCAAAAAGATCTTTTTCTTGAGTACAGTTTCCAAAACTATTAGGATAGGAACAGCATGGAAGCCAGTTGCTAAGCGGGGACAGAGGCTCTTTGTAGGAAATTATAGAATAGTTAGTTATCAGTACTTTTTTTTTTTTCTTCTCAGTAGAAGACAGAGTACCTCATAGCCTTTATCACATCAGCTTCCTGCTTGGTTGGTTTGCATTTTTACATTGTTTGATTATCTTGAGTTAAAGATACTAATGGAGAAGGCAACAGCAACCCACTCCAGTACTCTTGCCTGGAAAGTCCCGTGGACGGAGGAGCCTGGTAGGCTGCAGTCCAAGGGGTCGTGAAGAGTCGGTCACGACTGTGCGACTTCACTTTCTCTTTTCACTTTCATGCACTGGAGAAGGAAATGGCAACCCACTCCAGTATTCTTGCCTCGAGAATCCTAGGGACGGCGGGGCCTCGTGGGTTGCCGTCTATGGGGTCCCACAGAGTCGGACACGACTGAAGCGACTTAGCAGCAGCAGCAGCAAAGATACTAATAATTATTTTAAGAGGGATAGATTTTAGAACTTTTTCTTTTGAATGTTCCATGTTAAAAAAAAAAAAAAAAAAAAAGGCTTGCCAAATGAGCTTCTAAAGGAACTGAATGAAGCCATGTAAGATTTTATACGACTTTGGTGATTAAATTTGCTAATTTTTATGTGTAAGTTGCTTCCAAGTAGAAAATTACTATCTTTTCAGAGACTTCAGACTTTATTTCTGTGTCATTTTCCAAGATACTGTTGCCCGCTCACATTCTCCTCTCTTGTCCTCTACCTCTTTTCTTTCTCTTTTCTGGGCTTTTCCTTGTAACAACAGGAATGGACTAAGTCTGAACCCAGTGGGAGAAAAACCATATGGAGACAAGGTGTGGCAAATGGGCTGGGCTGTAAGGAGGTGTCAGCTCCTTTTCTAGCCCAACTGCGGCCCTGTGGAGGGCATCGGCCTCTCACCGCATTTGATCCTGCTGATTCCTTATTCTGTCTGGGTACATGTGAGGAGGCCTTCCCACCCAAATTCCTAGCCTTAGCCTCTGCAGAATATGGGCCTTGGGCTAGATTTCTGAGTCCCACTGATGTCTGAGGAGGGCCCCAGACCCCGGTGAGCGTGCTGTGCTCTCTAGCCTGTCCCGGCCATCCGCGGGGCCCCAGGGCTTGCCCAAAGCCGGCCTGAGAGCAGTGACTGAGCACTCCTGCAGGCCTGCTCCAGCAGCGTGGTACAAAAGTGTGTTCTTTTATGTGCCAGGTTTCAGTCAGATGACGAAGAACATACCAGTCCCAGAGGGTCTCTTTCCCAGAACTAAAGCCCACAGACTTTAGAAAGCTTAGAGACAGGGACTTAATTTCAGAACCTTTAAATGAGTAGCTTCCTCAAGGTACCAACATCCAGCTGAAAGGAAGGTAAAGAATGAGGAATGCCTCATTGACCACAGGACAACATTTTGGCGTGATGGTAGTAAGAGATGCACAACCAGGGCTCAGGCTGGCCACAGCCGTGTGCCACTTAGAAGCGTGACTTCTGTGTGCAGTGTTTCGCCTGCTCCTGCTTTTGTGGTGGCTGTGACTACAGAGCCATTTTGGGGACTGGCCCCAGGAGAAGTCCACTGAAAAGTAATGCAGAGGAGAGAGGTGTCTGCCTTACTTACCAAAACTTGAGGATTCAGAGGGTAATGATGGTTAATGTTGGACAGATGGCCTCAAGGTCACCAGCACATGTGATGTCATGTGGCCTTTTTTTTCTTGGTGAGTGGGAAAATGCCACCCATTTGTCCCCATTTGTCTTGAAGTTAGCATGCACCATACACCCGTGCGCCCCTCACCCCCCACCATGACTCTTTGCCTCTTCCTGACTTCTAAGGACAAATTCCTGATGCATGTAGACAGGCAGTCCCAATTCTAGAGGAGCAGATGTCACCTCACATTTCCAAGAAGACATTACTCCGCTGACATCTGATTCTTCTTACACACTGAGAGGCTTTATCCCTTGCTGTGTCTGTCTCTGCTCTGTCTCCAGTCTCCTTTTTAATTGACCATACCCTGCGGCTTCTTTTGATCCTTCTGTCAGCAGCTCTCTGGCTATAGAAAGGGGAAGTCTGGAGAGGCTTAGCAGTCTTGCAGAAAGGTAAGTAAGGGCTGTTTTGCCAAACTCTTAGTGTGCTTGTCTTTCTCTCCTAGGCAGCCAACCCTGAAGAGTGATGAGAAGCCCGTGGCCAGTGTTCGCCCCGTACAGTCCACCCCGATCCCCATGATGCCGCGGCATGTCCCACTGGGAGGCAGTGTAAGCTCTGCCTCCAGCACAAACCCAGCTATGAACTTCCCGATCAACTACCTGCAGCGTGCGGGAGTCCTTGTGCAGAAGGTGGTCACCACAACAGGTTGGGAGCTCCTGAGTTCTCTTCCAGGGATGCTGTCCCTTTTAAAATTCCTCTGTTCAGTTTCTTTACCTACTGAGCTATGAGGAAAGCCCAAGAAGGTGAAGTCACTCAGTCGTTTCCAACTCTTTGCAACCCCATGGACTGTAGCCTGCCAGGCTCCTTCATCCATGGGATTTTACAGGCAAGAATACTGGAGTGGGTTGCCATTTCCTTCTCCAGTGGATCATCCCAACCCAGGGATGGAACCCAGGTCTCCCACATTGCAAGCAGACTCTTTACCATCTGAGCCACCAGGGAAGCCCTGTGTTCATTCAGGAAATATTGATTAAATAACGTCTGCATTCTAGGCAGTACTGCACTGGCACTCTAAGGGGAAGTAGCGAAGGCATTGGTCCCTAATTGTGAAGAATATGTATTCTAATGAAATATCTTAAGAGTAGCAACACAGTACTGGGTTTTATTGAATATGGTGGGCAGGATGGACACTGAACACGCCAGAGATTGTGGGAATGTCGCTGGACATAGGGTTTGTCTTCAGAGTGAGGTGTCAGTGTGTTGAGTCCTGCCTGACTTGTCGGGTCAGCTGGGCATGAAGGACAGCTCTCAGTGTCCTTAGTTAAAGACCTTGCTTTTTTCTTTGTAAGTTTAATATGGATCGAGCATGAAGGGCCAGCAGTCAGAGGTGGGCAGTGCATTCATCCCCACAGTTGATTCTGTGGTTCAGAGTAGTTGGGAAGGAAAGCACCTCATGATGTTGCTTTTCATCTTGATATGTAGAAATATTCATGATAATTCATTTTAATGAAAATATCTTAATTGCTTTTTTTGAATATGAAAATTAATAGATATTCATGGTAAAAAAAAAAAAAACTTCTTTTGAAACAAAAACAAAGATAGAGCCTCTCGGGACTTCCTGGGTGGTCCCGTGGTTAAGACTCTGTGCTTGTACTGTAGTGGGTACAGGTTTAATCCCTGGTTGAGGTACTAAGGTACATGCCATGTGGCACAGCAAAAAAAAAAAAAAAAGAGACAGCCTCTCATAATCCTACTTCTCTCCTGATTCTTGAAAATACTCTTCTCTTCATTCTTTAGTTAGGTGAGGAGTAATACCAGCAAGGAAGATATGTGGCCTCTTGGAGCCTAAGGTGATAGGAGCAGATACATGCAAATTGCTTAGGGAGGGAAAAGAAAATAGAAATAACCATTTGAATGGAAACTTTTTTTTAACTGAAATTTTCTAAATCAAAAATTCTATGATTTTTAAATTAAACCAAGGAAAATTGATGAGAAGGATGATCAGGTTTCTGAAAAGTGTTTTGTTTTCACGGTATTCTTTGTTGAGGCAGTTGCAAGCAGCACTGCTTGCTTCCTCTTCCTTGGTTCTGACCTCTGCTCCACTGGGATGCTTTAGGAAAACCCTTGAGGATCGAAGGGTGGATGTGAACTTGGCCTTTTCTCCCCCTTCTTCAGTCAGGCCCCATGTAATCTAAATCTGAGGTCTGTGTCTTCACTAGATATTGTTATTCCCGGGCTCAACAGCTCCACAGACGTACAGGCAAGAATTAATGCTGGCGAGAGCATCCACATCATCCGTGGGACAAAAGGTGAGCACCTGCCTGAGGGGCCCCTCCCCTCTCTTTGGTTGAGAGTGGTGGGCTGCCCAGCAGAATCAAGACATATGGCTTGAGCTGGAGCAGGGATAGGAGTCATCCTGTAAGAGGGGGGGAACGTGGGGGAAACCTGAGAGAATGACATTTCTAGGAGCTTGGCCAGTTTGGGGTGGACTCTCAGAGTGGGTTTGGATAGACACATTGTTCTCTGCTGGTCTCAGCCTGTCGATAGTATCAGCTAGGAATGCCTGAGACACTCGTCCGGTCCTATACTGCTTGTGGCCAGCCCCACATACCTTTCCTCAGAGCCAGTGTTGTGACTGGACCAGCCCTTGTTTTTCTTAATTACGATGGCAGGATGCACCTCAGCAACAACCATCAGGCAACTTTGAAAACACGAGGCTTATTACTCACAGGTCCTCTAGGGCACACAGCATACTCCAGGGCCACACAGGAAGGTGGTAGGTAGAGAGTCAGTGTGTGGGCTTGGGTCTCTGTCTTATTAGGGTCCAAACGTGGCTAGGGTTTCACAGGTTCACTCTTTATTGGTGAATTTAAAACATAAGAGTGGGAATTAGTGTGTGGGAAGGAAAAGGCGAGAATCACTCAAGGATTATTTATCTAGGTTACCCTAGGCTTTCTAATAAGGAACTTTTCAAGGGTGAGAGCAGCCAGGTGCCTTACCTCGTAGTTTAGCTAGTAGCTGTGCCTGACAGCTGGCAGTTTGATATCCAAGATGGGTGTCTTGGCAATCAAAAGCTTAATATCTGGCAGTTACACTGCACGTGGGGAGGCCAAAATTAGAATGGAATAGGTTATAAGCGAACACATATATTGCTGTGCTGTCTTAACCTTCTTGACTAGAGTGAAGTAGACATCTCCAACTAGGAAATGTAGTAGGTGGATGAATTAGTATACCTGGGTCACATGACAGAATTTTCGAGTGTGGTCATTTGAAAAGCCTGCTGCCTCTGGCCTCATGAAGTTCTCCAGATGGGATTTCTGGAGAAATCTGGGCTGGTGTCAGAACACAGTTGCAGCCTATATTTCATGCCAGCTTGTGCTCTGTGATGCTCCCTGAGGGTCTTGGTTTAGTAAGGAGACTTTTGCCCTAGTCTCTGTTGGGTTAAAGCACCCTTAGTTTCAGGGAAAAGATGCTATGAAATACATGATAGCCAGAGAAGGTTGTCCACAGCCCCCTTACTGGGTTCTTCCTTGCCTAGAGCTGGGAGGAGGCGGGGGAGGGTATGCAGACTGTGGCCCATGGGCCAAATCTTGCCTGCTTGCTGTTACTGTACTTGTGAGCTAAGAATGGGTTTTATATTTTCTGTCATTTTCAGTTGGTTGGAAAAAAAATCGAAAGAGTATTTATTCTGTGACATGTAAAGTATATGAAATTCACATATCATTGTCCATAAAGGTCTTTGGAACACCATCATGCCCAGCTGCCATGCTGTAGCAGCCGAGTTGAGTAGTTGCAACAGAGCCCTTTTGGCTCACAAAGCCAAAAATATTTACCAACTGATGCTTTAAGAAAAAAATTTGCTGACCTCTCGCCAAGAGGCAGCCCTGGCACCAAAAACTAGATCAGAAGACATGCCCAAGACCAAGGGAAGGTTGACTAGTGCCACGTGGGAATAGAATGCCTATCTTGATTTATTCCTACCAAGGGAGGGCGGTTATTGAGATGGTGAGGCTGCTTCCTCCCCAGTCAAGAGGAGGACCTAGACCGGAGGACCTGGGCCAGAACAGAGGGAGCCAACTTACTGTCCTTCACAGCACCCCGTTAATTTCTTTCATTGTATTTACCCTTTCCTGATATTTTCTAGTATAACTGTGTGTGTCTCCCCCTCCAGAGTTAAGCTCCATGAGACACAGGGCCCTTTTCTGTCTCGTATATACTTCAGTGTCTGGAACAGTGCCTGGTATATGTTAGTCATGCAGTCAGTGTTTGTGGAGTAAATAGTAATATTGGGTCCGCAGCTCAGTCATCCCACTCCTCACTTCAGGGGTTTTGAGAGAGAGTGTGAGACCACTTTTATAGCTCCTTCTGAGCCCACAGTGGCTAAGCCTGGAGTTCCCAGGACTGGCTGTATTGCATGTCTGCGCCTCATAGTCTTCCTCATGCTTCTCTTTAGGGACATACATCCGTACCAGCGATGGGCGAATCTTTGCTGTCCGGGCGACTGGCAAACCAAAGGCCCCTGAAGATGGTCGGATGGCTGCCTCAGGTATAGTGGCTTCTACTTTCCATTGACCTACGTAGCACTTTTGACAGGTTTGGTTTGTTACTATTTTTTGAATAGATAATATATACATAGTTCACAATTCAAAGATTTCAAAAAGGAGTAAAGTGAGAAGTTTTTCTTCCCTTATACTTCCAGCCACCTGTTGCTCCTTCCTGGAAGTGCTTTTTCCTGTTTGTTGTTTTTTTCTTAAGAGATATTCTGTACATGGTACAGGGATATGTATGTGCACATGTGTATATATTAAAACAATATATGTTATGTATATACTATATAGGTATGTAACTTTGTATTCTGAAAACAAACGCTGAACTTACTGTAATATACTGTTTGTTCTTGTCTTCATTCACTGGTGTGTCTCAGTGCTTGTTCCGTATCCTTCCTTGAGATGTTCCTCGGGGAAGGTTTGCACAAGATGCAGTTAGATGGGTATAGCACAGTGCGTTACCGAGTTCCCTGTTCCTGGACCTGTCGTGGAGGTCCACTCTGTGGTTCACAGTCACATGGTGTATCTATAGGAAAAATTCCTAGAAGTCAGATGGCCAGGTCGAAGAACATACGTGTGGCACATGAGCAACATTAAGAACTCTCGCAAAAGTCCCCTCTAGCTAGGGGAGTGGTTCTCACTTATCCTCCAACTGTGAGTTGTGAAACTAGACTGTTGTTGCTCTCAGCTTTTATCATGGAAGTTGTCAAGACACCAGACAAGGTGAAGCACAGCACTGTGAGCACCCACGTACCCTGCAGCTCTATCTGGTGGCTGATACCTCGGTGGCTGATACCTTTTTCAGAAACTTTTTCCTTTCTTTCCTTTCCTATTATTTGAACTATTTGTAAGTTGAAGACGTCCTGTCATTTCACCCCTAAATATTTCAGTACACATTTGCTGAGATTAAGGTATACTCCTAATCACAGCACCATTATCACACTAAAAAAAAGTTTAACAACTCTGTAATATTACCTACCACTCTTGCCATTTTAGATTTCTTATTTGTACCAGTCATCTTTCATGGCCATGGATTTTGTTTTGTTTTTAACCAGGATAGACTGCTTTTTAAACTTCCTTTTCCTCTTTTTTTCCCGTCATGGGCACTGACCATCTTTGTCCCCAGAAAGTGTCGTACTGAAAGGATGATGGCATTTCATATCCATTGTTTTATAGGATTCTCCTTGGTGGGGTTTTACAGGGAACTGAGGTACAGCAAGGTTATAAGTCTTTCCTTGGATAGACTTATTTCCTAGATCAAAAGACTTCTTTCTTTGTGACTGGGAAAGTTGACTAGATGATGTTGTTTGCACAGGAAACTATATGAATTTTGAGAACCACAGGACAGGGTTTTTTTTCCCCAATGGACTTTTGTCTTATCCTCTCCTTTCCTCCCTGGCCATTCTGGTTCTCAGTTACCTACATTTTGTCCCCAGGTTCCCAGGGGCCTTCTCTCGAGTCTACAAGCAACGGCAGACACAGTGCCTCATCACCTAAAGCCCCCGACCCCGAGGGGCTGGCCCGGCCCGTCTCTCCAGACAGCCCGGAGATCATCAGCGAGCTCCAGCAGTATGCGGATGTGGCTGCTGCCCGAGAGTCCCGCCAGAGCTCCCCAAGCTCCAGCGCCGCCCTGCCTGGCCCCCCGGCTCCACTTGTGGACAGCAGTGCTGTTCCTGGGACAGCCCTCGGGACTGAGCCTCGACACGGGGGTCATTGCCTCAATAGTTCCCTCCTGGTGACCGGCCAGCCCTGTGGTGACAGGCATCCAGTGTTGGACTTACGGGGCCACAAGCGCAAGTTGGCCACCCCACCTGCTGCCCAGGAGTCAGCCCGCCGGCGGTCCAGGAAGGGCCATCTGCCAGCTCCCGTGCAGCCGTATGAACACGGGTATCCAGTTTCTGGCGGGTTTGCCATGCCACCCGTCTCCTTAAACCATAACCTCACCCCTCCCTTCACCTCCCAGGCTGGGGAGAACTCCCTGTTCATGGGCAGTACCCCCTCCTACTACCAGCTGTCCAATTTGCTGGCAGATGCCCGCCTGGTGTTTCCAGTGACTACTGACCCTCTGGTGCCGGCAGGCCCCGTCAGTTCCTCTTCCACGGCTACCTCAGTCACTGCCAGCAACCCCTCCTTCATGCTCAACCCCTCTGTAACAGGGATACTCCCCAGCTACTCACTCCCATTCTCACAGCCACTCCTGTCCGAGCCAAGGATGTTCGCGCCTTTTCCTTCCCCTGTCTTGCCCAGCAACCTTTCACGGGGCATGTCTGTCTACCCCAGCTACATATCCCCACACACAGGCTACCCAGCCGGTGGCCTCCTCCGGTCCCAGGTGCCTCCATTTGACTCTCATGAGGTTGCTGAGGTGGGGTTCAGCTCCAATGATGATGAGGATAAGGACGATGATGTAATAGAGGTCACTGGGAAATAGCTGAGGATCCCCTCTCCACCTCACTCGGGGCCCCCAGCAGGTCGCCCACCCAGACAGAAGGCAGCAATCTGGGGTTTCTGAGAATAGGGCCCTTGGCAAGAGGGGAAAGGAAGAGGACAAAGAAGGGTGGTTGACCATAGGTGGCAGGGCTCTGTTGCTGTTTTAACAAAAGAGGCAAAAAAAAAAAAAAAAATTCCAACAGAGCAGCAATAGTGGGAAATCAGGGACCTAAAACAGGAATGGAGGGGCAGGGCAGCCTGCCTCTCTTCCTGCCTGCCTTGCTTATGCTGTCTGCTTGCTTGCTTGCCCGTCTGAGGGTAGAAGCTCACATCCCATTTCTGTCTTTGGGAACATTCTCTCCCGAGAGAGCTGCCTTACTGGGTGACTTAGCTTGGTCTGGAGAGGGGAGGGAGGCAGGGGAAGAGAAGAAGGGTGGGCAGACTGAGATTCCATGCAGTCGGGTCTTTTTAGGGGATGGGAAAGAAGCAGACCAGGTGTGTGTGCGTGTGTACGTGTGTGTGTATGTGTATGTATATGTACTTACATGTATGTAACAGAGCAGGGGTGCAGGTGGGTGGGAAGGGAGGGAGGGAGGGAGGGACTAAGGGGGAAACTAAGAAATGAATTTATCTTTTATAAAATGGAAATCAGAGCATGGTGGTTCATGGCAACTATTACTATGAACATCAGGGTGAGCCCAGGAGAAGAGCCATGGGAACCACAAGTTTCCTTCTAGTTGAGTGAAGACCAGGCCCAGCTAACCCAAGTCCCCGGTTATCAGAGCCACACTTGATTCAAGACTAGGGGGAGATTATCAGAGAAAATGGGCATTACCAATCTCTCTTTCCCCAGTGGCTTTCTCTGAGCAAGATCTGCCTTTCTGGCATGTGAGAGTGTCAGTGTGCCGAAGCTGGGGGGGAGAAGCACTGCGGAGTGTGAGTGGGAGGTCATGGAGTTGTGGCCAGAAAAGACATTCTTCACAAAGATGGAACCGAGCCCCCAGCTGCCCGTCCTGGTGGCCTTTCTTGGCCTTTCCTTTCCTTCCCCATTAGAGAGCTCCATGTTAATTTATTTCTTATGGGCAATTATTTATTATTTGGACTTTTCATGTGTCTTGGTTCTTTTTTGGGGGGTGGGTGGGATGGGAGGTTAGGGTAAGGAGGGTAGATGTTGGGAAGGGAAAGTTTATGTCTCAGACCCCACAGCTGCTGGTTAGTAAATCCCCAGTGGATGGCGAATTGACCAAGGAAAGAGAGTTAGCCTAAGGTCTACACTAAGCAACTATGTTTTCAGCAAATGGCTTCTCAGGAAGTTCAGGGAATCCTGCGACTGGGTATTAGCGATGATGCGACTCATTACACAGTGATTGAAACTTAGGATCATGGAGTTTGCAACTGGGAAGTAAGTGACCCCAAATTCGGAGGTGTGTCCTCTTGGGATGACCTTAGAGGCAGGCTCTATGCTGAATAGTGAAGCTGGGTGTAGGTGGCTGCTGGGTTGACAGAACAGACAGTTGAGCTCATATCGGGAAATGTTTGGCTTCCTCAGCCTATCAGGTGATCAGTGTGGGCCCTGGTGTCTGCTACCTCCATCCTCTGTGGAGGAGCCCTTCCTCTGTAGAAGCCTTAAATCATCATAACACATCGGTCATTCTGAGTCTCCCCTTATCACCAGTGCTGGAGGCTGAGGGGCATCTAGTCTTTAAGCATAAGCACTGTCTTCCTTTTGGCTTTTCCGCCCCTACTGCTGAGACCTTGCTGGGCAGTTCTTTAGGGAAAACAAGCCCTGTCTGGCTTCAGAGCTATACCGCCTCCCCATTGGTCCCTCCTCACTGGCTGGGCGGCTGCCGCGCCTGCCTCTTCTGAACCCTGGGGGCAGCTTAGCTGGGTCGCCCCTAGTAGTAGCTGCTTCTACAGTTCTTCTGAACAGCCCATTTCCATTGGTGGGGGGGTTCTTAGCACACTCTGGGGACACTCTGGGGTATTATCCCCAAGAAGAGACAAGGAGATGGCTGTTACGTGTGCGTGTGTGTGTGTGTGTGTGTGTGTGTGTGTGTGTGTGTGCACTGTTCAGTTACACCAAAAGTGGAACTTAAGGAGCTTGCTTTCTCTGTTTTCATAAGCACCCTGTCAGACACTTAACTCTCCTCTTCATAGAAGCCTTAGACCTACAATTTAGCTATGCAAATTATTTTAATAATTTAAAAACAGCAGTTCCAACAGTGCTTTCTTGGATGCATCCCAAGAATGAATGGTGAAGGGGCTGAGTTGGAGTGGGCTCTCCGGCTGAGGCTGGTGCAGAGGGAGTAAGCTAGCCTGGATCTCTGATTTGCAAGGAACACTCACCACCTGGGCTACAAATGATGCCTCTAAGGCTCCAGAGCACTGGGATCCCAGAGAATGTGTGTGTGTTTGGGGAAGGAGGGGTATTTTTGTGTTCACCTCTAGGAAATCACAGCAGCAGACTCTGAGAATCCAGAAACTATCCCAGTGAGGAACTAAAAGCAGTCACTGAAGGGATGGGCTTTTAAACGTACTAGGAACCAAATGGGTGTTCTCTGCCATTACAAGCCTGCCCTCTTCCCAGTGGTTCTAGGGGCTGAGTCATGCTTCATTTCAGGAGAGGCCGCAGTTTTGGGAGGCTGTCCTGGGTAGACAAGGTTTTCTTTGATTTATGCAGCTTACAGTGTATAAGGGAGTAGGGCTAGGATCATGGGAAATTAGAGTGCTGCTGGTTCCATGGTTTTCCTTTTAAAAAAAAAAAAAGAACCTGAAAACACTTCTCTGACATTACTGCTATCTCTGTGTGCAGGTAGGCAAGCGTGCATGCACACCAAATATGAACATAGGTGTGAGGGAAGCAGGAGCTGTTTTAGAACCTAAGAACGATGTTTTACTGTTCCTCTGATGAGAAACAACTTGGCAGTGATGCCCACCCACCATTCTGGCTTGAGTAAGGGAAGGATGGTAAGAGGGAGGGCAGATCAGGTTTAGCCATCTTCCCTCACTGCTGTCTTCCATAGCATGTTTTCAAGGGCCTCTCAAGCCCCATCTGTCTGGTTTAGCCTAAGTCCTCAATCTAGGGGATATAGTACTATGTAATGATTCAGGATTACCACTTGTAGTAATGCTTGATTTGCTGTCTCAGTGTCTTTGTAGATAGAAATTCAACAGAGATTAGCCACTGAAGTGAGAAAGTAAGTGAGCCATGTTGGATCCATGTCATTTTCAAATTAGATATCTGCAGAGTTCTCACTGCCTCCAGTTATGCTTCTGAAGCATCTGTCTTAAGCATCTTCTGACTTCAGGATATCTCTGGTCCTTAGAACTCTATTCCCTAGGAACTAGTGTGTAGAATCTCTATATACTTGTGATTCACAACTAAATATGAACATTTCCCACTCCAGGACATGAAGCAAGTAGCTGGGGTAACATTTTGCTGATAGGTTGAAACAACCAAGCTTTTAACAGTCTGGGTGGGACTGTCACTCCCACAGCAGTCAGAGCAAGGCACTCGTGTCTGTGCATGCCTGGCATCGCTCTGAATTGAGTCCTCATCCCTTGGGGGAAGGTCTTCTGGGGCTTTACATTCCTGTTTCTCTGTTTCTGTTCATAACCCCCTTGTGCTTCCCAGTCCCCTGTGATTCTACAGGAGACCCATCTCTCCTCTCTGAGCAGTGGCCTCCTGTGCACCCAGCTTAGTGACTCTCCTTGCACCAAAACTCCTGAGAGAAGAACAACTCCCACCTTTAGATCCCTAGCAGACTTTCTGGCCCTCGGCAGACTGTTCCCAAGAAAGAAATCTGCACCTCATGGTCTGTCTGAGAAGGGTATGCTCTCCAATTACTCACCTGCAGACTCTCCTTCTGACTGACTTCTGCCCTGTATATTCCACTGTGACCCCTTTGCGTGTGTTCTGTGCCACTGGCTTGGCTCTAGTCCTTTTATGAATACCCGAGTCTTACTGATAAACTGGCTGAGCAGGCAGAGTCCACTTTCTCTGCGCTTCAGGGACTTGGTCTCCTTTCCTCTCTCAGAGGTCTGTTTGCTATCATAATCTAGTGCGTTGGGGAGAGGTAACTAGACAGGCTGTAGTGATGGGGCCGGGGGAGATCTGAGTACTCCATTACCACTATTGGGATAATATTCAGAAGAGGGGATCTCATACTGTGACCTGACCTAAGGCCCTCCCCTGGAAGAGAGCTCAGTCCAGGTTTGTGTGTGTGTATGTGTGTGGTAGAGTGTGTGTGCGTACACGTGCTTATGTGCACATGGGTATAAATTGACTTATCTGGTTGTGTTACTCAGGGTGGGCTGGGGACTCACCGGAAGAATCCCCTCAGCCTGCCTGCCTGTGTTTTTCCTGTACCCTTTCCAGAGGGGTCGGGGAAGGGGGTCCAGGGTGGGTTGAGGGGGTCGCAATGGATAACCACTAAGGCCACACTGCTGCCAGGGGGAGTCAGGGGGAGATGAGGTGGCCCCAGGGACCTGGCACCTGGCTTTGGTTTTCCGTCTTCTTTCCTCAGGACGCCCCCTGAGGCCTGGGACCTGCGCCTGGCTTTGAGGAGCACCTGTAGCTGAGTGCTCCGGCTGCTGGTGTGATCACGGGCTTCCCTCCTCTCTCAGCAGGGCAGGTGCTCCTGCCCTAGAGACTGGGCAACTGGCTGTTTCTATGACGTATTTATTTTTACTTGTGTTTCATGTCACTTTTTTAAAAAGCAAACAGAACAATTGTAAGTCAGTATAACTGCCTATCAGTTTTCTTTATTTCTCTTTTTGTAAAATAAAATGTAAACTGAAGAAGGCAGTGTTGTTTAATCAAGGAATTGTCTGAACAGCTCTGTGGCTGGGTGATGGTGTAAGGGATATAACTTAGAGCAGTGTGGATGCTGAGATGGCACCTCTGGGGGTGGGAACAGAGGACAGATGGCTGGCAGGCTCTTTTTATGCTGTGGAGTTCACTAGACTTTTTCTGCCTTGACTCACCTGAAGAAGACTGCATTTCCTGGCTCTAGAGGAAATAGCAAAGCTGACTCCGAGTGGCTTGAGGCTAGCTGGTCCCTCAGTCATGGCAAGTCCTGCAGGGGTAGCCCTAACTAGGCTGTGAGTGGCCAGGGATTGGCCTTCAGAGGGTGGGAGATGGCTGGTGGCAGGGTTTGCAGAGCATCTTACATTGCATGTACATTCTCCATTTGTCATCTGAATTAGAGGATCTAATCACCACTTCAAAGAGAACTAACCTGAAGAGGGAGAAAGAGGGGGTTGTCTCTGCTTTGTTTCCTGTTTGGGGAAACTGTCTAGAATTTACTAAGGGAGAGTTAAAGAGCTTCTGTGGGACTTGTTTGGACAGGGAAGGAAGGAGGAGATAAAGGCCAAGTCTGGGCTCATGAGAGAATACAGGCTGTTGGGAGACAGGACAGACTGGAGCATGGGGGAGATGATCCCAGAGGCTAGGTGATCAGCTCCGCTCAGGCATGCTACTAGGGGTAGTGGAGAGTGCCTGGACTGCTGTCTCCTGGTGGTGAGGAGAGGCCTTGCAGGAATCCTGCCAAGGGCAGAGCTGGCTTTGTTGAGAGCAGCCTGCAGTGAAGCCTGGTAGGCTGATGGGCTGCAGCTCCAGTCACAGGCCAACTCTGCTTTCACCACAGAGGTACTGAGGCTCCTAAGACACATCCTGAACTCTGACGTGGGACTCTGGAGTTCCCCTACCACACTAAAGGAAGTGAACAGAGAGGACAAGATGAAAGGGCCTCTCCAGACAACGGTTTCCTGGGAGAAGTTCATCAGCTTCTGAGAAGCAGAACTGACCGTGCAGAGAGAAGCTGTCTGTGTCTGAGGCAGCAGTCCTGCCCTTCCTGGTCTCACAGGAAATGCCTTCATACCCATTTGCCTGGGGGCACCCAGAGGGTTTGATCATCTGCCTAATATCCATCAGTAGAACAGAACTGCCACAATCCTGCCAGCCCAGCCCTGAGTGCCTCTGAGAAGTCAGCTACCCATTCTGGTTGGCCCAGAGCCCTGTAGATGAGGTTCAGTCTTCCCTGCCTGTGGACAGAATAGTGTGAAGTAGAAGGAAAAGAAACCAGCTACAAGTGCCTCCGTGTGCTCAGTCTGCCCTTTGTTAGTACAGTGGGATCCCCCCCAAAAATGATTCACTTCCCAAACCAGTCCTCTGTGTGAGGAGCACCAAAGTAGCTCTTGACCCGGCCTGTCATGTAGACAAGCTTATGAGCAGAGTTGTCCCCTGCCCCATCCCCTCCACTGCAGGACTGGGCCTCTGAGGAGAGTGAGGTTTTATCTTTGGGGCCCTGGAAGAATGCTTTGTTGTTTTTGTAGTTCCTCAAAAATACCAGCTGAAGATTGAACCTGTCCGCAAGGAGCTTACAGTTGACTTGGGGTTTGGTGCAGTGGTAAAGAATCCGCCTGCCAAGGCAGGAGATACGAGTTCAATCCCTGAGAGGGGAAAAATTCCCTAGATTAGGAAATGACCACCCGATCCAGTATTCTTGCCAGGAAGATTCCATGGACAGAGGAGATTGGCGGGCTACAGTCCAATGGGGTCTCAAAGAGTATGACACGACTGAGCACGCACAGTGTGTGTGTGTGTGTGTGTGTGTGTGTAGAATACGAAACTTAGAAGGGCAGACAGGCCTCCCCCAACCACCTCTAGGGTACTGAAGGAAGAACCACCTGGTGAGCTCCAGGAGGGCAGGCCCTTGATTTTGTTCATTTAGTATCCGCAGCCGCTAGAACTGTACTGCTGCTGCTGCTGCTGCTGCTTCAGTCGTGTCCGACTCTGTGCGACCCCAGAGACGGCAGTCCACCAGGCTCCCCCGTCCCTGGGATTCTCCAGGCAAGAACACTGGAGTGGCTTGCCATTTCCTTCTCCAAGAACTGTACTAGCAGGAAGCAATGCTCAATAAACGTTGGCTGGAAGAATGATCACCTCTGTGCTCCGTTTGGCGCAGGGAAGAGGGACAGAGGAGGGAAGAGGTAGGCGCTGAGTGTTGGAGGTAGCTGCTATCTGCGCCTCCCGAGATGGGATCCCGCTTCCTCCGTGAGCCTTGCTTGGTTCCCAGGTCTGTCAGGAAGCCTCAGTGAGACAAAGTGACGGTACCTAGGGTGATACAAAGGCCAGAGTTGTACTGCTGTGCTGCACTTCCCAACCTCTTCAAAGGATCCTTTCCGGTGCAGCCGTTTGGGACCCCAGACTGCCTCTCTACTCCCCTCTCATGTCGTGGCTCTCTCGACAGTCCAAAAGTTAAAAGATTGTTTCTAAGTCACCGTCGACCTGCGGCCCAGAAGCTTGTGAGAGGCAGGAAAGTACAGGGTGGCATATTGGCCCCTGACCGCTCAGCAGGACAGGCATACATCGGTTGCCATGGACACGGGGCGGGGCAGGCCCCAGCCCTTTGGGCCCCGCGCGCACGCGCCCACGGCCACGGCCACGTCCTCGTCCTGCCGCGAGAGGGGGCGGAGCGAGCGTGCGCGGCGGGCGGGCGCAGGCTCCGAGACCAAGCCGCGTGCGCCGATTGGCGTCGGCGGCTGGTGGCCGCTGAGCTGAGGGCCAGGTCTGGGAGGTGTCCTCGCCGGGGCGGCTCTACACGCGCCAGAGGCCTGGAACTTCCGTGCGCCTGGGCGCGATCTCAGGGCCACCCGCGTCCCCACCGTGACCCTGGCCCAACCGCTCTTTGCATCTCATCACGCCCACAGCTCGTCCCGGCTGCATCCAAGGGCCGGAACGCGACCTTGGACCACTCTACTATCTCGGGCCACCCTCTGCCTCGGCCACCGGTGCACGGCACGCCCGGAAACTAGGGACTCCGGGGCGGGCGAAGGGGTGGGGGTGGGCGGCGAGGTCCGACAACTGGACCAGAACCGCACGTAAACTCCGCCCCTGTCTTCTGAGGCCGCGCCACACAGCGGTGGCTGCAAACTTTAACTTCCTTGTAAGTTGTAGAGGTGCGCGGGACCCCTAGAGGTCGTGGCTGAAAAGGAAAGGGCTGGTTACATAGGCGAGGAGAGGGTGAGCAGGGGCTGGACGCCGTGATTGCAGAGTGGAGGCAGCCTCTCCTCCCCTCGCAGGCCCCTCTGATTCTTATATCTTCGGCACTAAAAGTTTTGCCTGTGGCTGGCCCTTTAAGGACGGGCCAGCCGCCGCGGCACACGTGAGCGGCCTCAGGAAGCCAGCGCGGGGCCGCCCTCCCAGATTCTCTGCTCGGGCCTCTCTGACCCGAGGAGAATACCGAGAGGGGTCCCAGCCTGGTCAGCGGCAGGGGTTGGCTTAGGGCCAGGCGCGGTGGCTGGACCCCTTCAGGAAGAGGACGCTCCAGGTACAGAGGTTTATGCCCAGAAGTCTAGTGAAGAGCTGACATTTTTCAGGCGGAATCTGGCTTCTGATTTCCCTAAGGGGTCTGAGGGCGTGGTGGAGGTACACCACGTCTTGTGGAGGGGAGAGTTCTAGTCGAGACCCCTGTGGGCGTTCCCTGATAAGAGATCAGTCAGGGCAGGGCTCCCGGCTTAGTGGTTATTTTCTTTCTGCCCTCAGCCCTGGAGCACTTGGAGCTTTGGCCCCTCCCGCGCTGGATGCCATGAGTTGCTAAAGTGAGCCTGGCTTTAGAGGTGAGCTTCCCCAGCCCTTCTTACCTTTCCCTTGCCCCGCCTCCTTCCCGTGCTGCCCAGAGCTCAGCGGGGACCCCAGGTACATTCCCCGCCTCTTTTGACCAGTTTAGGAAGTGAGAGGAAGAGAAGGGTTCCAGGAACTAAGCTCCTTTGAGGAGACAGGAAATGTGCAGCCGAAAGAGCAAGGGCCAGAGGGCTGATCACTCCCAAGACAAGTGGGAGACTTAGATGCTGAGAGCTTCCAGCTAAGAGCCTTGGGTTCAGAGATGTCCTGCTGCTGCTGCTAAGTCGCTTCAGTCGTGTCTGACTCTGTGCGACCCCTTAGACGGCAGCCCACCAGGCTCCCCCGTCCCTGGGATTCTTCTCCGGGCAAGAACACTGGAGCGGGTTGCCATTTCCTTCTCCAATTCAGAGATGTCCAATTCAGGACATTCAGGGATGTCCAACGTAGATTAAATTCTTGGGCTTTTCTGGAAGTCCTGTTCCCAGGGAGGAGAGAAGTGGAAATGGGGGAATCAGACTACCAGGATTCTCATGGCCTGCATTTTGTCCAGGCAGTTCTGTTTAGTACCTTTGTGACCTTGGGCAAGTCTCTTAATCTCTAACCACTTGTTTTCTGATCCATACCCATCTGGTTCTGAGGATTAATGAAATAGCTGTGTTTCAATATTTAGACCGTGCCTTATCATCATCAAAGAAATCAGGTGTGAAACTAACTGAAGGCAGGTTGAGGGAGACAAAGAATGCCTCCAAAGGTACACCTGTAGGGCAGGAGCAAGGGTGGGTGAAAAGACCATCGTGATACAACGCAAGGCCACGATGCCAAAGGTTTGGAGGTCTACTGTACGTTTCTGTGAGACAGACGCTCGTGCACATTCACTGCAAAGACAGTTCTTCTGAAAGAAGTTTTGAGACCCAGAACCCACAGGGAATAAATTATCCCATATAGCTAAGTTCTGCATAGAGCTGAAGGGTTGATTTTCTGTTCCTGAAGTCTCTGTGGTGTGTGCCTCCCCCGCCACCCCCACCCTGGGTGATGCAGGTCAAGCCCTCTAAGAGAGTTAGTCTTCTGGCCCCAAGTTGCATGGAGGCCTGGGCAGTCTGTCTGGAATGGCTCATACGCCAACCTATGGGTTGTGTCCCTCAGCCTGCTCTTGGATATCTTCTCTCTCTCTTTTTTTTTTTTCTCCCCTAAATGAGTATCTTTATTGCTTATACCATGCAGATAGCAAATAGGTGAAACAGGGAAAGTCCAGTGAGGAAGAGGGAGAATCATCAGATAAATGACATACACAGAAAGGAAAAGACACCCCCTAGCAAACCTACATGATGCTTCTCTGTGAACTCCCTAGTACAGAAGGTCAGTGGGGGAGAGCTGAACCCCCAAAATTAAATTCCAGACATCCAGAGATGCTGGGGAGAAGGGAAGGAAGGGGGAGGGGCGGAGCAGCCATTGGACCCCACGTTTGGCTTCCTGCCTGGCCAGCACCCCTCTCCCATGGGATGCACCACTCCCTGTTGTGTCTCCACTTCTCACAGTCTTTTTTCCTCTGCCTCTTCCTTGCTGCTCTGTGGACTGGAGAACTGGGACGGAGCTTGTTGGCCTGGGGAGCTCAGCAAGTTCAGGAAGCATAGTGCTGGACTTTGCTCTGGCTGCTCAGGCCCCCTTGAACCTGGCCTCTCCCTTGGTTCTGGATGGATGCGCTTGTTGGACAGCAGTATTTCTTGGACCAGATGTGTTTAGTCAAAGAGACTTTCCTCTGCGAGCCCCTTCCTGTGGCACATTTTTTCCCCCTGAGGTTTCATTCCTCATGGTTTCCCTGTTTTTAATAAGAGGGCCCTGTGCTTGCCCCTCCTCCCTCTGGCAGTGGCTCACAAGGTTTGGGGAGGCTGGGCAGGCAGTGCGTCTCAGTTGTAAGGAAGAGGCAGTGTGGGGAAAAGGCTGGCGGGCAGGCTGACGTCTGCCCATCAGGGGCAGCTGATCAGGGCCAAAGTACAATCAGCCGCCCCTGATGGGCAGTCATATGTCCTCCACTGACTCACTCCTGTGCCTCTCCGTGACTCAGCTTCCCCAGGTGTGACCACGACTGCCAGCTGACAGAGTTGCTCGGAGAGCCTCCATAGTTGTGATGAAGAAATAAAGAGGCTTGTGGCTTCAATCATCCTTTGTAGCTCCCTTCTAGGTCACTGTGTGTGTAAACACCTCTGGCTCCTCCCCCTCCCGGGTCAGAGCACCCAAGGCAAGGCTGAGGTTGGGCCACAGCTGGCTGGCGGGCAGGCGGGCACATTGGTCAGAGCAAGCTACCAGCCTCCTCTCCCTTCTGTCTCCTTTGCAGCTGCCTTGGGGTGTGGCGTGGGGGGCACAGAGCCATGTCGGACCTGCTCCTCCTGGGCCTGATTGGGGGCCTGACTCTGCTGCTGCTGCTGACGCTGCTGGCCTTTGCCGGGTACTCAGGGCTGCTGGCTGGGGTGACAGTGAGTGCTGGCTCACCCCCCATCCGCAACGTCACCATGGCCTACAAGTTCCACGTGGGGCCCTACGGTGAAACTGGGCCGCTTTTCACGGAGAGCTGCAGTATCTCCCCCAAGCTCCGCTCCATTGCTGTCTACTATGACAACCCCCACATGGTAAGGAGCCTCCTGTTCCCTGGCTGGGGTTCTGCCCCCTGGACAGACGTGGGGCAGAGCTTGTTGGGCTAGGGGTGTTTTGGTTTCTGAGGAAGAGGTGGGGAAATCATTGAGCTGGCTATGTAGACCACCTCCTCTCTGACCTTGAAGCTCCTTCCAGATTTAATCTGGACTTCTGCTCCACGCATCCATATACTGGCTTTCTACTTGTCCAAGTCTAGTTTCCCTGTCTTGTGGCTCCCACGAACTTCTGAGTGCCAATGTGAATCCCTAGGCTCTGCTGGGGCTTTGCTCTGTTGCTTCCTCTTCTGGCCTTCTTTCATTCCCATTTGAAGCCAGCATTCTAAAGCCAGGCCATTCAGACGCTGCCCTCTCTTTGGGGTTGTATCTTGTTTCTTTGTGGGCATCCCTGGTGGCTCAGAAGGTAAAGAATCTGCCTGCAATGCAGGAGACCTGGGTTCAATCCCTGGGTTGGGAAAATCGCCTGGAGAAGGGAATGGTTACTCACTCCAGTATTCTTGCTTGGAGAATTCCATGTATAGAAGAGCCTGGTGGACTACAGGCCATGGTAAAGCAAAGAGTTGGACACAATGAGTGACTAAAACACACACACACACACACACACACTTGTTTCTTTGCCTTCCCTCTTTCAGCTCTTCTTCTGAAAGAAAATAAAATCTTATACTCATTATGATGGTCCCTCACCCAGGGACAAGGTATTTCTTTGGATGTCAAGCTGTCTAGTTCAGAGAGGGCCTTGGGGGCAACTGGAGCGTGGTGAGCTGTCCGGGATGCTGGGGTCAGAGACTAACCTGGCATCACGGGCACCCTGTGGGTGTCTGGCTGTACTTATAGCCTGTGGTGAGTCAGGGCTCACCATTGTGGCCTCCTGCCATGCTGTGGGGTGGTGCTGCCCACTGCTGCATGGGCTGGCAGCTCTGAGTCTTGGCAAACCAGGTGTTGGGAACCCCCAGCTCTGGTTTCCTTGCCTGGAGAGCTCAAGTGGGCAAGGCCTATAGCCTCCACACTGCGTGCTGAGCGGGCCTCACTGGGGTGCTCAGTCGAAACAAGGATATGCTGACTCCCTCTCTGTGCCAGGTTCTGCTCGACACCTGCACTCTGGAGATGAACAGACCTGGCCCTGCCCTCAGGAAGCTTTGTGGGGTTGGCAAGTCAGCCCTATAAACATGAATGTCCAGCAAGACACTGCCCTGTGATCAGTGTTCATGGAACTTTGAGCTGTGGATTTGCCTCAAGTCTACCATGGAGGCTCAGAGAGGAGGTCTGCCATGAGGATAATTTTACTTTACTGGGAAGGGGCTTCTGGCTAAAGGAACTGCAGAGCACAGGCCTGCAGATGTAGGATGATGGAGGAAGTGTGGCAAGTGAACACGTGGTGGGTGGAGAGCGATGGAGAAGGCTTGGCCGGGTCAGGCAGTGGGAGGAAGAGCGGGTTGGGAGGACAGGTAAGGCACAGTTTGCCATCTTTGATTTAGGAAGCTGAGTACATGGCAAGGGGAGGAGACACGGCAGGGGGCCATTGAGACTGGGCTGAGTCCAGGTGAGAGGTGACGTGGCCTGGTTGAGGGATGAGTAGACATGGAAGTTTCGAGGTCACGTGACCGGGAGATGGCACTGAGACCCAAGTGGGATGGGGTGGCTCTGGGCTGTGGGAAGCTCCTAGACCAGACGCCGGACCCCCACCCTTGCCGGGCTCTGCTGTGTAAGTCTCTCCGCTACCTTCCCCTGGCCGCTGCCCCTCCTCCCACATCTGACCCAGTTGGAACCCTCTGCAGGAGCTCAGTAGGAGGGACAAGGGTCCTTTCAGTGTCTCTTTCCTCATCAGCATGTCCTGTTCCAGAAGCCGTATGTTACCTCTTGGATTGGAGGTATTAATTCCAGAATGGGAGAGGGCTGTGGTACCTTTGGGTCATTGCCAAAGGCTGGCTCAGGGAAGAGTAAGGTAGAAGAATCCTGGCATGGGGCACCCTTCCCGTGGCCTCCTAACCCAGCCACCTCCAGGAAGCCAACCATACAGCTCTCCTGGGGATGTGACAGACTCTCTGGGCTGGGTCTTGATTTCCAGGCTTGGCCAGGCACATCCTGACTTGGGTACCAGTCGGAGGGCCCATGGCCTGAGAGCACAGCCTTGAGGTTAGCAGTCCCGGGTTCTGATTCTGTCTCACCACTGTCCCGTTGTGTGATTTGGGGCATACCACATAACCTATCTGAACCTCCATTTCCTCATCTGCAGAGTAATGTTAAAAATACCTGCTTTTAGGTCAGCTGGCAAGGGTTAAATCAAGTGACATAGGTGAGGCATTCCCTAGTAGCTCAGCTGGTAAAGAATCTGCCCGCAATGCAGGAGACCTGGGTTTGATGCCTGGCTCAGGAAGATCCCCTGGAGGAGGGCATGGCTACCCACTCCAGTATTCTTGCCTGGAGAATTCCATGGACAGAGGAGCCTGGCGGGCAATAGTCCCTGGGATCGCAGAATCAGACACGACTGGGTGAGTAAGCACAGCACAGCACCTTGAGGTGCTGTGGTTGAGGATCAGAAGTTGTAACAACAAAAAGTGGGTGGAAAAAACACTCATGCTAATTAGGTGTGATGAGAATTGTTAGGCTGGGCACTCATAACCCAGGCCTAGGCCCTAGCCCTGGCTGTGACCATCGGGTTGGCACAGAGAATGAACACATAGTCAGAGCGGCCCCTCTGATCCTGTCTATCCCAGTCCTGGGTCACTCGGGAAGTAACCTGTGTCCCCATTCAGAGCTGAGTCACATCCTGACACCTGGGATGGCTCACCTGCCTGGCAGAGATCCTAGAAGGTTCAGGGGACCCTGGACCCCCAGGATTCATGTTCTCATGGCTACCGCAGACTGATTGGTCCATGGGAACTGAGGCCTCCTGGTCCATACTGCTGGTACCATAGGGGAGGAGACTAACGATCAGTTAGCAAATGCTGCAGTACTCTCTCACCAAGTTTACTTATGCGTTTTTATTTGCATTTAACAAATATTTGAGCATCTGGTCTGTGCCACTCTGTCTTGGGCACTGGTGCACAGTGGGGACCAAGGGATGCAGCCCTCAGGCCCTCTCCATGGGTGTGAGGGGTGTCGGGGGAGCCTGAAGGACAGGCCTCTTCCAGTCCTGGGGAAGGCCAAGAAGCGAAGCTTTCTGCTCCCTGGCTGCCTTCCCCAGCACAGTAGTGTCCAGCATGGGGCCCTGCGTGCTGTGATTCACAGGAGGAAGGGACAGGATGTGGCTGAGCTCTGGAGTGTCCCATCCCCACTCCGCCCTCTCCAGCACAGCCCAGCACAACACAACAGGAGCCAGAACCTGGCTTCTCTGAGTGTGGGAGGGAGTGAGGCTATTTCAGGCTCTGTGAGTGGGGCAGTGAGTGACCAGGTGAGGGGTGGCCACCCGCATGAGGTGTGGACTGACAGCTCCCAGCCACGCCCCTTCCAGGTCTCAGCTGGACAGAGGGAGGTTGGTTCCTCAGAAAGGCCTGGCGAGGCTCCCCTGGTCTGGCTCAGGGCCCAGGAAGTAACACAGGAAAGGGCACCAACAAGGCAAGATTGTGGCACTGCTGTGGACCCTTTCATGTGAGATGCTGCTTGAGAGTGTGTATCCTGGAGAGACATGTCTATGTGTGGATGTTAGCTGGCCAGCCTTATATCTTGGAGTTCTATATGGGAGGAGCCTATAGATCTGGGCTAGTGATTCTTGCGGTGCCAGAGGAATCATTCTGTTTTCCATCCCTGAGGGCCTTGGTGGTGCGCGTGCGCGCGCACGCGCGCGCACACACACACACACACACACACACACACGTACTGTACTGTCTTGCTCTCTCTCTCGTACTTGGACGGTGACTTTCGCCTCCCCTCCTAGGCCTGGTCCCCCTGAGAGCCTTGGTTGTTGGCAAGGCGCTGGAGAGGACCCTGCACACCTTGTTTGATCCTGACCAGTTCTGACCTGTGACCAGGCCCTAGTGGTCGGGCTGCTGTCACCGTGCCTGTGGGCCTGTCCCTCCTCCTCCTGCCCCACCCTCTGCTGCTGCCGTCTCTGCTATTTGGGGCTTAAGTAACCTGCCTGCCCGCCCTTGTGGGGAGCTTGGCTGAGGCAAGTGGGGCGTGGCAGCCTGTTCAGCTTACCTGATCAAGGCCTAGGAGGGGGTGCTTGCTCCAGGCCTGGAGGGGGTGGGGGAGGGGACTGGTGGCGCTTGGGTTCTACCTTTAGTGAACTTGTTGTTTAGTCACTCAGTTGTGTCCGACTCTGTGAGGCCACGGACCGTATCCCACTAGGCTCCTCTGTCCATGGGATTTCCCAGGCAAGAATACTGGAACAGGTTGCTGTTTCCTTCTCCAGGGGGTCTTCCCAATGCAGGGATTGAACCTGCATCTCTTGCATTGGCAGGCAGATTCGTTATGGATGAGCCACTGGGGAGGCCCCTTTAGCAAGCCGGACCACACTGAAGTTTCTTTCTCCCTCTAGTCTCTTTGAGAGTCGGCCCGGGGGTCACCAAATCTGCAGGGGCTGAGTAAGAGTTTTCTGGCGTTGGCTTGTGCTGTATTTTCTCTTCAGTGTGTATGGGGATGGGGTCCCCTGCTCTCCCTGAAGGCACTGAGGCCACAAGAGCCTGAGAAGGGCAGGGTGAGGGAGGAGGATTTCCCAGGATTGCACCCTCAGGACAGGCAAGGGGGATGTGGACTGAGCTGGCACTTCCTGAAGGCCCAGACCATCGTCACCCAGCTGTCCTGTGGCGATAGTGCAGGTCTTCGCTTGTGGCGGGTTAACTGTAGGCAGCTGTAGAAAGGCGAGACTCACTGCCCAACAGAGCTGGCCTTGGGAAGGAGAGGGGCGAGGAGTGGAGGAAGGGGCTTTGGACTTATCCTTCAGGGTTGGAATCAAGGCTCCATTGCTTACCAGCGTGTGCCTGAGCAAGTCCCATGGTCTTTCTCTGCCTCAGAGTTTTAGCTTTTTTGGAGGCCGGGGTGGGGGGGCTAGATAAGGCCAAATACCCAGCTCCTATTAGGTGCTTAGAATCTTGGCACATGCACATACACACCCACCCACCCACTTATGCACCTCTGAGGGCCTTATGCCATGAAGACTTGATGCTTTTAGGTATTCTGCTTGCCTGTGGCCTGGCCTTCTGCAGATGTCCTGGGCCATGTGAGAAGGTGCAGTGTGGGGAGAAACCATTGTGCAGGCCGTTCCGCCCTGTGCTCAGTCACTGAGTCGTCTCTTTGTGACCCCATGGACTGTAGCCCACCAGACTCCTCTGTCCATGGGATTTCCCAGGCAAGAATAATGGAGTGAGGTACCATTTCCTACTCCAGGGTATCTTCCCGACCAGGGATTGAACCCGCATCTCTTCCATCTCCTGTAGAGGCAGGCAGATTCTTTACCCCTATCGCCACTTGGGAAACCCCAGGCCATTCCTCGGCAAGGCCTATTTCTTGGGCTCCCCAGTGGCTATGGATTCTATGTGGCATGGGTCTGGAGTCAGTCTGCCTGGGTTTGAACCCTGATGCCAACATTGCCTTGCTGGATGCCCTTTGCTGAACAGCTTTACTCCCTGGGTCTCAGGGATATAATGAGCTGATCCCTAGAAGGCAGCAACTGAGGCCAATGGTGAGCACCTTGTCAGATGCCAGCTGACGTCCTTAGGATTATGCTTGGGGGTGAAAATAGAAAGGCCCTGAAAGACTTCTAGGTGGGAGCTCCCAGCAGCCCCTGGACCCCCCTCTGGAGGGTGGCATCCTGCTGACTTCCCTCCCCTCAAGCCTGAAGTGTGGGTCCTGTGCTCTGACCCGGTTGTCTGTGTCACCCATTTCCTGCTTAGTGCCAGTTCCACCGTGCCTTTGGGCCTGAGCTTCTCAGGGAGGTTGGATCTGGGGGCTTGTCGTGTTGACCTGCAACACCCAGGAGAGTACGAGCCTACCATTCACCCTCTAGTAATGGACAGGGGTGGCTGATCTCTTCTACAGGGGGCACCAGTGCAAGTGAAGGGCCTTGCCCCACTGCTCCCATTCCCTGGCAGCTCTGGGCTGGGTGAGCTGGCCAGGAAGGAGTCTAGGTGGCCTTCTGGGCCTGGGCCTGGTGGACAGTGCAGCTGTCCCAGTCAGCTTATGCAGGCTAGAGACCTCAGGCGGGCCGTTCCTATTGATCCTGAGGGCGGGGTTTGGTCTGGGCTAGCTGAAACCATTTTTCCTCCCTGGATCCTGAAATTTATTGATCTTGTCCACTTTCCAGATTCACTGAGGTCCTGGCCAGGCAGGGACTATCTCTTCACTGATATCACACAGCAGGGTACTGCAAGGCCTTTCCAGAAGGGGCAGTGGGCTCAGATTGTACTCGAAAGCTGTAGGCTCCAAGCCCTCTTCTCACCGGGCTAGGGCTCAGGAGGCCTCACAGCCTGAAGGAGGTACTCTGGGATCTCTTTCCTAGCATTTGTGGTCTGAGGGCAGATTCTGGATGGGCCCCTCACTTAGCCAAGTTGGTGGTGGGTCTGGCTGCCACCCTGTCTCTCTGGAATGGTTCCTTGCTGGTGCTAGTTCTGAGCACCAGCTGTTGTTCTGAGCTTAACTACCCAAATGATCGATACGGGGAGGAAAGGGAGAAGGCCTTTAGACCTGGAAGGCCCAGGCTGCCCTCCGAAGGTCAGGCCCAATAAGGATACTGCATTGAACCATGGGGGGTGGGATTTCCAGCCATCAGGACACTCCTCCTCTTTGGGCCTTTGACAACCTCAGTGAGCCATTCCCCTGAGGGAAGGCCTGGGCTGTCCTGGGAGCCCAGGAAAGCCTTCCCCTGCTCTGAGACCAATCTTGCCACTGCCCAGCTGGTCTTAGGACCTGTCCTGTCTCTTCCTTGCCGGTGCCTGGTTCAGCTGGCTCCCAACTCCTCTTGGTATGGGGCTGCTCAGCAGGTGGTGGGTGTGCTGGGTAACCTCCTAGGCTGCCCCTTAGCCCCTCGGACAGGGGAGGGGCAGGAAGTTTTCTCACATAGAATTGAAAAGGTCCCCAGGCAGGAAAGGAGCACTTGTGCCCAGGATTTCAGGAGCTCTGTCTCCTTACTGGCTGCCTCCCTCCCCCATGACAAGAGTTCCTCCTTTATCAAAGTGGAGGGAGCAGAGGTTTGCTCATGATGCAGAGCCCATGTGTGCATGTGTGTGCATGTAGGCATACCTGTACTGTCGCTGAAGAACTTTCCTTCTGCCTGGAGGTCTGGAGTGGTGGGGAGAGGGAGAGGCCACCGATTACAGGCAGCACGAGACCTGTTCCCTGCAGTGGACATTTGGGGGTCAGAGAGGAGGGACTGCCCAGTGGGGAGCAGCAGAAGCTTTCAGAGGAGGGTTGAGCTGAATCTTGAAGGATGGGGGAGTTTTCCAGGCAGAAGGGGCTCAGAAATAGGGTTAGGAGGACATTCCAGGCAGAGGAAGTAGCCTACGCAAAGGGAGGAAGCATGGGAGGATGTGGCATGTTTGGCGAGCTGCAAATAGTTCCATGTGGGCATGTGTGGGGGTGTGGTGGGAGAGGAGGCTGGCAAGGCTGGCTGGCCAGAGCCTGGATTTGTCTCTCCCTCTGCCACTCAGATGCTTAGTGGGCGCCTGCCCACCTGGGTTTCGGCCCCTACTCAGGGCTAGGGATGCAGAGAAGGAGTGCTCGCTGAGTGTATGGACACAGCCGGGCAGTGTGTACACAACACACTGAGTGTGGACCGCTCTGAGACAGCCTTGCATGTGGGCCTCAGGAGTTTCATCTTAGATAGAGGTGAATTGGGAGGATCCATTGAGAGGTGCTAAGCAGGATGATCACAGTGTCCTGGTGCCTTTAGGGGGCTGAGGAGGATTGGAGCTGGAGCCACTGAAGTGATCAAGACCGTGGGGCCCAAACCCAGGTAGGCCAGGGGCTGGAGAGGGGACTGTCAGTTGGCTTTCCATCCATTTCTCTGTTTAGCCTGTGGTAGATGTTTCTTTTGTAAGGCATAGGTCACTAGGTTAGGAACATGAAGATGGGCTTCGGCGCAGGCACAGTCCTTTGGTCTGTCTGAGACCTGCCCTCTGGAGCCGCCTGGCATTCTAGCCATCCTCACGTCTTGGGTGTGAATGGGGCAGTTGCACCATCTAGAGACAAGAGGTGGTATTGCAGCAGTCTCAGCTCTGGGGACGGTGGCAGACGCATCGGGTTGAGAGAAGTGATGCAAGGTTGACTTGAGGCAGGCAGCAGTTTACAGCACGGGGCTGCCGTCAAGCCACCCTGGTAAGGCTGTCCAAGAGGGTGTTTGGGCCTGAAGGATGGGCAAGGAGGAGCTCCATGTTCAGAGGTTTGGGTAAATGGGCATTCTAGGCCAGTGGTTACCTCTTGTTTGGCCTATGTCATAGCTACTATAACTGACAAGCATGGAGCACTTGTCATGTGGACCATGACAAGTGCCAGACCATGCTAAGGCCTCCTGGGAAGTGTCTCATTTAATACAGTTCTGTAAGTTGTTATCTAGGCAGTGGGCTTCAGGAAACCAAGGGACTCATCCAGAGCACAGGACTCGAGATTCACACGTGGGCCTCCCTCTCTCCAGAAGCTGTGGTCCTGACCACTGCCCCATATTGCCTGCCCCCGAAGCCCTGAGCTATGCCTAATGACATAGGATTCAAGGGGACCAAGCTGCAGAGAGTTGGGGTGACCCCCAGGGACTATGCAGAGGTGGGATAGTGTCCACTTCAGCCAAAGTGACACTCCAGGGTCAGGGCTGATTTGGCCAGAACAGAAAGGTGGGGGCAGGGCTGAGGGTCCCTTAGGGGACTGTTGACCGGGCCTGGAAAGGGCCATCAGAGGGCAGAGACAGGCAAACATGACTCCATGGTACTGGGATGGCAGGCTGAGGAGAGGGAACGTGCAGGTAGAAGGAGTTTAAACGGAGGGGTTAGTGGGCCCCGAGGAGGGCCTTCTGATCGAGGGAAACCCGGGACAGAGAGCCCCAGGTCTGGGGGCTGGTGTAGATTCAGGAGGCAGGAGGTGAGACACACTGGGGCCCCTTGATGCCAGGAGGAAAAGCAAGTGCTGGGTTTTGCAGGCCTGGAGTCAACCCTAGGAGGTCTCAGAGCCTGGGAGCCCTTATCTGGCTGCAGTTTGTGGGAGCCAGGGGAAGGAGGGGAGCAGAGCGCAGTGAGGTATAGGTACTAGGGGCCCAGAGAGACTTGGAGGGAACCAGCATTCTCAGCCAAGAAGGGGCTTGGAAAGTGGGGCAGGGTTTATGAAGGGGCGTGGGTTGGAGCAGAGGTACGGAGGCCCTGGTGATGGGGGCCAGTCCTGCCTGAGACCCTAGGGCCGAGGATCTCACTCTGCTTCCTGACCAGCGCTCCTGTGGCCTCTTTGCAGCCAGCAGGGGCCTGCCCTGGGCAGTGGAGGATGGATGAGATGGGATGCCACAGGCCTGGGTTTCAGTAGGAAAACTGTCAGCTCCATTGTGGGGTCTGGGCTGTGTGGCTTGTTGGAGCTGGTAGCTCCCCCAGGCCCCAGCTGGCCCAGAAGCCAGGAAGCAAGAGGCTTGTGGGCCTCCTTCCTTCACCAGCCCTGACACCCCTGCTCTGCCTCCCCAGGTGCCCCCTGAAAAGTGCCGCTGTGCAGTGGGCAGCATTCTGAGTGAAGGTGAGGAGTCGCCCTCCCCTGAGCTCATCCGACTCTATCAGAAATTTGGCTTCAAGGTGTTCTCCTTCCCGGCGCCCAGCCATGTAGTGACGGCCACCTTCCCCTACACCACCCCCCTGTCCATCTGGCTGGTTCCCCACCGGGTCCATCCTGCCCTGGATGCCTACATCAAGGTGAGACACAAGTCTGGTGTGTGTGTGTGTCTGTGTGTGTGTGTGTGCGTGTATGTATGTATGTATGTCAGGGGACAGCCAGTCCTTTGAGTGCACAAGTCTGGTGTGTGTGTGTGTGTGTGTGTGTGTGTGTGTGTGTGTGTGTGTCTGTGTGTGTGTGTCTGTGTGTATGTCAGGGGACGGCCAGTCCTTTGAGTGGGAGCTGGGAGGCCTGCCTCGCCTGGGGGGAAAGGTGGTTTGGGGAGGGTGGCACCTCACGGAGCAGGTGCCTGTGGAGCTAGGAAGATGGGCAGAGGCTACCGACATTTCTTCTACACACCCAAGACCTTGTGGGCCCCAAGCATCTCCCAGGAGCACGGGGAATTTGTTCAGAAATCCAGCCTTGTCCTTTAAGCTCTGACTTGGACCAGAGACATCCTTAGTGTTCAGCTCCCACTCCAGGCCCACCCTGCCCCATCCTGCTGGAGGCTCGCAGACCAAGGGCCCTGAGACAGACTTTCCCTTCTGTAAATTCCTCCTCCTCCTCTAAAACATTTGGAAACTTGGGTGCTAGGGAAATGACCCCAATTTTTGCTTGGAAGTGATGGCTTATTCATCTGTTCACCTTGTATTTGTCAAGTGTCTATGCCAGGTGCTATGCTGGACGTGCTGTGAGATCCTGGTGTGTGAAATAGGTGTTTACAGTGAGGCGGTGGAGATGGGTGATAACGTCAGACAAAAGTGGGGTGTGTACTAGGAAAGAGGAGGGTGAGAAAAGGGAGGAGACCAAGTGAACAGAGTGGTCAGGGATGGCCTCTCGGAGGAGGTAACGTCTCAGGCAAAAATCCTAGAAGAGCCCTTGGAGGGGGATGTTCTCAGCAGAGCAAGGATGAAGAACATGGGTTTGCTCTAAAGACAGTGGGAAGTCTGTACAGCGTTCATCCAGGTCCCAGGTTGTGGCTCATGGGGGCTGGGCGGAGGTGCTTAGAAGCTCTTACGAGTCCTGCCGTGCATGGTGGCAGCTTGGGCTGGGGCAGTGGCTGCGGAGATGCAGACAAGGGTGGAGATGTGCAGTCTGTTTTTGGAAGTAGAACTGTTGACTTTGTGGGTGGGTTGGATTGGAGGGAGGAGGAGTGGGAGAGTCACGCCACGGTCCCCTCTGGCCAGGGTGGGTGGGTGAGCGCGTAGGGTGCTCTCTGCTGACGTAAGAGAGTGGAGGGAGGAGGTGAGGGGCAACCAGCTCTGTGGGCTGTGTCGGGGGGTCTGCCTGGGGGACATCCCAGCCGGGGTGTGGGGTCTGCCGTGATGTGTGGAGTCTGGGGTTTGCAGAGGGCTGGGAACAGAGGGTGGATATGTTTGGCAACATGCGCCTATTGACAGCATTTGCCCCGGAGGACGGCCATGGCAGCAGAGGGTGTGCAGGGGGCAAGGCCAGCATGGCCGGGGTCGGGGAACAGGAGGACAGAGTTGACAGGAGTGTGACCCTGGCGGTTTGGGGAGAGCCTAGTGGCTTGTTGTTCTCCAAAGCACCTTGGGAAATGACACAGGGCCTTGGCGATGGACGGGGGTGCTCAGACACGTCCTGGTGAAGGGGGTGTGAGGGTCTGTGTCAGGGCTGGGGAACGAAAGGATGGGGCCCGGGGTCGCCAGTTGTGGCCGTGGTGGGCGGGGCGGGGGGAGAGGAGAAGCAGGAGGGCTGCTGTGGCGGGGAAGGGGCATGGGGAGGACGGAGGAGGGTCGCCTTTGTGTGCTGGAGGGTGCCAGCCAGAAGGGCACAGGGGCTGGGGGTGGGCTGGAGGCCTGGGGCAGGGTGAGGGGGCCTGGGGGAGCTGGCGGGTGGTGAGGGCAGGAAGGCAAGCATCAGTGCCCGAGGCCTACTCAGCGTTGGTCCCCAGGAGTGGCTGGTGTGCAGTGTCTCCGGTACTGTCTGCGTCGTCCTCAGATTCAAGGGCCAGTCTGGGGGAGCACCCCTGGGAAGAGACTTTCTGGGTTCCAGACCTCAGAACAGGACGTGTGGCATGTGGTGTGGTGGCGAGCCACTCAGCCACCAAAGCCTTTTCTTGGCTTCGGGGGTTTATTTTTAGGCACCTTTGTCCACATTTCCCGGCCCCTGACAGCTTCACAAGTTGCCTGGTTCTGACGTCACCTCTTTGATGAAAGCCCTTCCTCCCTACCACCGCCTCCCTGGGAGCCTGTCAGCTGTGCTCCTGGCTCGATTTTCCTGGGGCTGGGGCAGCAGCAAGGGGTGTACTATCCCCTCTCCTGCCTGGGATGCGGAAGCCACAGGTCCCGGGCAGTGCAAGGGGCTTCTCAGGGATGTCTGTGAGGCGTGCTGTGTGGGCTGGGCCACCAGCTGGGGGAGAGAGAGACACCGGGCTGCCCACAGCGGAGGCACGGCCCAGCTGCTCTGCTGGTTTCTGGGGGTGGGGTCACCTCTGCCCCCGTGTTCAGCCTGATCTTTCATCCTGGGCAACAAAGCCAGGTGAAAGACGAGGAAGGGGCAGGTTCTCTTGGTTGGTCTCCGCCTGCAGTGGCCAAGGGTTGGCCCTGTGACTCTCGGCCTGGGTGACTGCAGAGAATGTAAGGCTCGCTCTCACAGCTCTCCTCGTCCCCCTGACCCCCAGGGACCAGAGAAGAGAGGATGCTGAAAAGACTCTAGGCCCTTCCCACTCTCACAGCCCTGACAGCTGGCTGCCTTTACCTGTGTGTGTGTGTGTGTGTGTGTGTGTGTGTGCGCGCGCATGCGTGTCTATGTATACACATTACACATATGTGCACATGTCTTCTCTCCCCACCTGGCTGGCTTCTCTCTGGAGGAGGCTGGGTCTGCTGCGGAGTTGCTTCAAACACAGTGACAGCAGCTGGTCGGCTTTCTATTTCGGGGCGGGGGGGTGAGGGAAGCAGTAGCCAGAGGAGGCAGGCTCACCTGCTTCCCCAGAGGCTGGGGCAAGGGTGGAAGGTGTGCAATCTCAGAGCCTCAGATGTGGCGTGGAGAGCAGCTGCTGTCCTGGCGGCGGGAGATGTTTCTGAGCTGGGGACAGGATTGGTCCCGTGGAACAGCAAGGTCCTGGGGGTCTCTGTGAGGAACCCAGAGAGAAGCACTAGTTAGGCCTCTGGGGGGGTTCTGGAAGGACGGCTGGATCCCAGCCCTGTGGTCTGTGGGGAAGCCCCTGGCTCTCTGGCCAGGCTTTCCCAGCTTGGCAAGCTGTAGGAGCTAGACTCTGCCTTCCTCCATGGGAACCACTGGGGCCCCAGGTCAGGCACTCTGGAACAGCACGTGTGTGAGGGGTCCCTTGGTGGAAGACGCCTCAGCTCTGTCAGGCCACTCCTCTGCAGTCCAGAGAATTAGTAAGCCTCCAGGGCAGGAGGAGACCCTGCCCTGAGCCCAGAGGAGGCGTTCTCGGTCAGCTGAAGGAGGGGACTGAGCTCCCTTGAAATTCTAAGGCTACAGAAGAGGTGGTCCCTGAACGCCAGCCCAGAGCAGCAGACAAAGGTCTCAAAATTCACCTCCAGGTGGGACCAGTCTTAACGAGCGTCCAGGGAATGCTTGGGGCACATGAAATAGACCAGAGCAGAGCTGGAGGCCCAGGGTCCCTGTATGGGATGGTGTGTGAGGTCACTGAGACTTGGCTCCTGTCTTTCTGTGGCTGGCGAGGAGATCACTGGGAATGTTAAACTGGCCAGCAAAGCCCCCTGTGCCTGACTTCCTTCCAACAAGATGTATGATCTTTTCCACAAACCCCCTTCCCCAGGTCTCTGCTTTCCCTGAGTTTTCAAGAGAGGGTCCTTTTGAAGTCTGGACATCTCTTGAATTTAGGGAGACAGAGCACTGTCTGTGTGGAGGCTGCTTGGCTGGGAAATGCAGGCAGGCCCTGGAGGTCAGGTAGTGGCTCTTTCTGCATCAAATTGGAGAAGGGTGACAGGCAGAGCAGGATAGTTCCCCCAGTGGGGGAAGCTTGGTGGTAGAGTCCTGGGATAGCCGGGTTGACGGGGTTATCCTGCCCGGGACAGCTGTGAGCAGGAACCCCAGACCTCAGTTCTCAAACCATTCTGGGGTCAGGAGCCTCGGTGCTGTGCTCCGGTGCCCCCACGGCTGGCAGCCAGGGGTAGGGGCTGCACTCAGACCTTTACCTGCTTCAGCCGGGGTAGCTCTGCCTCTGGGTTTGACACATCAAATGACCTCCTGAGCTTTTGTTTGGAGGAGGATGTTTGAGACTTGCCTGGTTTGAAAACCTCCGTCTGCATCATTGGGCAGCTGCCTTCTCCGTCCCCGTCGACCACACGTCCGTCCTAGATCCTGAGGACGCTGCTGCAGTTGCTGTGTGAGTGGAGCGAGGAGGCGCCGGGGCTCATCCCTTGTGCAGGTGGGGGCCAGAAGGGTTCCCAGAAGAGGACTTTGTGGGGGAGCCGGAAGCTGGACCTGGAGGAAGCCCAGGGGAGGGTCAAGGTGGCGATCTCCCCACAAGGGCTGTGCTTGAACTCCAGGTGGTGGGTGAGAGGCTGGCAGTGCCCAGGGACGGCCAGCTGAAAACTGAGAAGTGGGGGCCTCCGTGGGGTGCCTGCAGAGGTGGTCAGCCTGTCGGACTGTGGGCAGGGAGGCAGCTCCCAGCAGCATGGTCAGAGTCTTGGTCCTGTCCAGTGGCTCCAGATGGCCTGTGTTTGTTCTCCCTCGACCTGTCCGGGTGACTTTGAGGGAGTCAGTGATGGGGGCGGTTTGAGTCCCCGCTGAGGCCAGAATGCCAATAGGGTGCAGGGTGCTCCTGGCGGCGGGAATCCAGGTGAGGAAACCCCCGTAGGATATGGCATTTAGGGTCCTCTCTTTCCCTGCCCATCACCTTTGCTGAGCTAATGTGGGAGGGTTTCCGAGCCTTATTTTCGGTAGGAAAAGCCCTCCTGGTATCTCGGCTCAGTCACTTACTCCAGTTACTCACTGAGCCCTCTTCTGTGCGGCGTTGTTTGGGCCATGGAGGAACCAGCTGGGAAGCAGGCGCAGGATCCTAGTCAAAGCCGGCGTCCCCATTGTTTTACCAGTGAGGACACTGAGGACAGGGGAGTGCAGGGTCCTCAAGGTCGGGGCTGAAGCAGTGGCCGAGTCTCCCCCGGACAGAGGATCGCTGATGGCTGCATGTCTTCTGTCACCCAATCTGTCCATGATTGGGGCTGGGCACCAGAGGCTGAGGAGTCGTCACAAACTTGGGTTGTGCTGGGAGTGGTCCCCAGAGTGGGCCTGGGATAGCAGTCCGGTGGCCTCACATCCACTCAGCCCTCTGTCGCCAGCCCTGGTGGGCAGAGTAAGGCGCCGAGGCTGTCAATTTAGGAGCCTGCTGGGGGAGCCAGAAGCAGGGGCTTGGGGAGCCAGAAGCAGGGGCGGGAAGAGCCTGGCTGCCCATTTGCCCAGCAGGGACTCGTTAAGGGAGACCTTGGCAGCTGTTCTGGGCACAGGAAGCAGCTGCTGCCGTGCTTCTTGGGGCCGTGTCCTCACCCTCAGTGAGGTGGCGACGTCTCCATTCCCAGGCTCCCTCCCTGGGGCTCCAGGGCCAGCTCGCCTCCCATGCTACTGCCATCTGCTCATTGGCCTGCCCCAGCTCAGTACTGCCAGGACAGGGGCTGAAGGGTAAGCCCCCAGGACGCTCTCCTCCCACCATCTCTCCCAGCCACAAGGCTTAGCCATGCCCCGGGGGCGTGGGGTGGGGACGGGAGAGGTGGGTTCACTGGGAAAGGCAAAGCAACCTTTGGGGGTAGAGGGTGGAATTTGGGCTGAGCTTTGAAGGATGGGTAGCGTTCTCTAGGTAGGAAGGCAGATCAGGCAGAGGCAGTGATGGGGCATGGCTTGTGTATCCACCGTGGCCGGGGTGCAGGGAAGGAGCAAGAATTTGGGCCCAAGAGATGAGGCTGGGTCCTGCAGGGTTTAGGGAGCCACGGATGGTATGTGAGCAGATGAGTGACAGCTTCCGGGCTGGCTTTGCAACAGGACTTGAGCACTGGGAGGAGAGGCAGAGTCAGAGGCTGCAGTTAGACTCTCAGTACCAGCAGTTCAGCAGAGAGCAGCAGTGACTCCATTCCCAGGTTCCCCCGAGCCAGGAGGAGACCTCCACCCCCACCCCCCACACACATGGGGGCTTGGCTTCCCTGTCATCCCTGGATGCTGAGATGTAGGGAAGCCCACGCAGGAGGCTGAGGCTCTCCCCTCTGCCCGGGCCCTGGAACCTGCTCCTCAGCGTCTCTGGCTTCACCCCTCCCCACTGCCCCACCCCAGGAATGAAAGCACAAAGCCAGCCTTTGCTGGGGCGGGCGTGGGAGCCACCGCTCTTGAAATACCAGCTCGGATATGGTAGCTTGGCAGCCCTGCAGGACCCTGGGGGCTGAGGCTTGTCTGGATGGTGCTGTGGGCTTGCGCCGTCAGCAGTCCCAGGAGAGCAGTCTTCCCCAGGCAGATGGGCTTTTCCCAGGGAAGAATTCTTCTACTCTTCTCCACAGAACTTGGGATTCCACGAACAAGGAAGGAGGACAGAGTCCAAGGAGGGAGGCCCCTCCACAGCAGAGCAGCTCTGCCTTTTAGTGGAGCCCTCAGACCAGGAGAAACTGCCTGTCTGGATTTGGAGACAGGAAACCTCAGGCTCCAGAAAGAGGGTCTTCCCTGAGAGGAGATGAGAAATTCAGGGCCTTCTCCTCCTCCCCTGATTCTCCCTCTCCCCCCACTTCTCTGTCCCCAGTGGCCCACCTGTCCTTCCCTCTGGCACTTGCTGATTGCTCTTGGCTCCCAGGTGCCTGACTTCATGGCTCCATCTGCACCAAGCAGCCTTCCCGCTGGTGGATAATCAATCAGCAACATTTTCATTGGCTCATAAGCCGAACAGGGCTCAAGGTCCTTGACTGCACAGATGCTGCAGACGGCGGCGGGATCTCGGAGCGGGGTGGGCTGTGGAGCCTGCCACGGCAGCAGTGTCGTCCAGGAGGCTGTGGCTCCCCTTCCAGATTGGAAAGGAGAGTGGTAGGATCCCGGGTCTGAACCCGCAAGCTGCCCTTGGGGGTCCTCACCCCCACAACTCCTCAGCCATCTGCTCCTGCTCCACAAGGGCCCAGAAGGCCAGAGCAGGGCCGAGCTGGGATTGAGTATTGGCCACGTGGACCCTGGGGAAAGGCTGGGCGTGGCTGTGGGTCAGGGCCTTCCCAATTGACCCAGGTATTAGGTGCGTAAGGGCCTGTGCCCCCATGCCTGCCTAGAGGGAACCACCCTCCTCGGCTTCTCCATACCCCAGCCACCCTAGTCTCCACCGCTGCTGAGGTCCCCCTCCTGGGCTGCCCAGGAAGCCAGGGCCTGGGTGTGTAGGGATATGAGCAGAGGTGTAAATTGCATGGCAAGCTGCCGGTTCTGAGGTGAAAATGAAAAGTTTTCAGGCAGTGGCGGCAGCAGGCACAGCAGGCTGGGGTGCCAGGCACAGCGCCCCACGCTCCCTCACACCTTCCCCTGTCTGCAGTCTTCCCCAGACTCCTGCCCCGTCCAGGCCTGGCTCCTCTGCCTTCCCCTGCCATTGGGGGCAGGGCGGGCCTTTCAGCCCTCGGTGAGACCTGACCCCAAGAGGGTCTTCATCTCTTGCTTCTGTTTTATCTTCTAACTAGCTGACGAGTGCAAAGACAAACGGGCTGTGCTTTTGTTAATATTGTGAGCTTAATGTTTGTGGTAGTTTCTCCATTGATTCTTCTTCAGTTTTTCAGGCACACAATTGTCCTATCTTTAAGTGGTAGGGGTTTTACTCATCTCTTCCAGTTCCTCACTTACTTTGAGATCATCTGTTTAGTCTCTTTCATTTTACAGTTGGGCAGATTGAGACCCAGACATCTTTGGTGGCTCAGCAATAAAGAATCCACCTGCAATTCGGGAGACAAGGGTTCGATCCTTGGGTTGGGAAGATCCCCTGAAGAAGGAACTGGCAACCCACTCCAGTATTCTTGCCTGGAGAATCCCATGGACAGAGGAGCCTGGTGGCCTTCAGTCCACGGGATCACAGAAGCTAAACAATAAAGACTGAGTCCGAGGGAGAACCCGCCCATTTGTCCATAGCCAGACCGAGGCTCTGGGCTCCTGCTCGGAGTGCTTTCTGCCACTTCGTGCCTGCTCTGGTCTCTTGCTCCCAGCAGCCCCACTTCATTCCTGTTCTCTTTGCCTCTCGTTTGCAGAGCTCTGAGCCCTCCTGCTCCAGGCCAGAGGGGGCTCACCAGCCCTTCTGATGGCTCCCCTGTCAGCACTTTAGGGTCTCCGGAGTGTCTCCTGCTGTCACCTTCTGCCCCAGACAGGTTTGGGTTCTGGGCCAGAGGTGGTCGGAAGGCCCACTGGGGGTGAGAGGGATCCAGGGAGAGAAGTTCCCGGGCAGAATAATAACAATGTGCCACGTTCCAGCCGCAGCCCCTGCTGCGCCTCCCCCATCGCTTTGCACAGACCGGATGCCTAAGGGGCCTCCAGGGTCTGAGCCCCCACTTGCAGGGACTGCTGTGTGCAGGCGGGTGCACGTCAGTGTCTGTGTAATTAAAAATGAGCATGCCTGACTTCACCCAGTGAAGAGATGCCGGCACCTCGGGTGGGATGCAACAGCTGTTTGCTGGCTGTGTGGCTGCTCAGCTGTCCAGACTGGCGTGGAGAGGCAAGTCGGACTGGGCTGCTCAGAGTGAACAGGAAGACCAGGGGCCTCTCACCCCAGTGAGACAGGAAGTAGAGGGCTGTGTTGGGGTGGAGGTGGATAGAGCAGCCCTTCTGCGTTTCTGGGCCTAGGGCTTCTCTAGGAGATGCATGACCCATGGCCATGCCCTTTTGGGGATCTGAGGCCACTTATCTCTGAGCAGACCCAGGCTCTGGGCATCCAGGTTTGGGACCCATCCCGTCTCCCCGGCTCCCGGCCTGACCTCTTCTGCATGCCACATGCTGCCCACCCTGAGCCCAGGCCAGGGCACAGGCTGACGGTCTGGGAGCAGAGCACCTAATGAGGGCAGTTTCAGTCCTCCTCTTCCTCCCCGCTCCCTCCCTCATTCAGTAAGAACCATCAGGGCGGCAGTGTGGGTCCTGGGGGAAGCCTTGGCCTGGCATGCCAGTCTAGATCTTTTGCAGGACGCCTGAGCTGCACCCACCCCGGGGATGTGGGCCCAGCCTGAGGTGAGGAGGGAGTGTGTGGAGTGTTCCCAAGGTGGCCGAGACAGTGGCCCCACAGTGACCTTTGCAGGCTGCTCCTTCCCTTGTCAGCCGGCTTCCCATGGGGGTGTGATGTTGGTGCAGGCATGGTGGGGGGAGTGCTGATGACATGTCTCCTGGAAATCCCTGCATTATGGGTGGTGTCCCGTCTCCCCTCTAGTTTCTGTTTGTGGAAGGCCCAGGTGGGAGGGAGGCCTTGGAGATGTGTCTGAGGGACTGGAATGCTAAATCATTCCCGGTGGCACCTTGGCATGAATAGTTGACTTCTTCCTGTTCAGATCAGATCAGATCAGTCGCTCAGTCGTGTCCAACTCTTTGCGACCCCATGAATCGCAGCACGCCAGGCCTCTCTGTCCATCACCAACTCCCGGAGTTCACTCAGACTCACGTCCATCGAGTCAGTGATGCCATCCAGCCATCTCATCCTCTGTCGTCCCCTTCTCCTCTTGCCCCCAATCCCTCCCAGCATCAGAGTCTTTTCCAATGAGTCAACTCTTCGCATGAGGTGGCCAAAGTACTGGAGTTGCAGCTTTAGCATCATTCCTTCCAAAGAAATCCCAGGGCTGATCTCCTTCAGAATGGACCGGTTGGATCTCCTTGCAGTCCAAGGGACTCTCAAGAGTCTTCTCCAACACCACAGTTCAAAAGCATCAATTCTTCAGCGCTCAGCCTTCCTCACAGTCCAACTCTCACATCCATACATGACCACTGGAAAAACCATAGCCTTGACTAGACAGACCTTTGTTGGCAAAGCAATGTTTCTGCTTTTCAATATGCTATCTAGGTGGGTCATAACTTTCCTTCTAAGGAGTAAGTGTCTTTTAATTTCATGGCTGCAGTCACCATCTGTAGTGATTTTGGAGCCCAGAAGAATAAAGTCTGACACTGTTTCCCCATCTATTTCCCATGAAGTGATGGGACCAGATGCCATGATCTTCGTTTTCTGAATGTTGAGCTTTAAGCCAACTTTTTTACTCTCCACTTTCACTTTCATCAAGAGGCTGTTTAGTTCCTCTTCACTTTCTGCCATAAGGGTGGTGTCATCTGCATATCTGAGGTTCATATTCTTCCTGTTAGGTGAGGAGAATTGTAGACACCTCAGTCTCTCCCACCTGGGAGCAAGGCGTTATGATCCCCTTGAGTCTGTGTGTGGCAGCGAGTTGCCCTGGGTAGTGGCCTCATCATGTGACCAGTGGCTTCAGTGGCCAGAGCAGGTTCCCCTGTCCTGGTGATGCTTTCTCAAGCCTCTGACTATCTGGGCTGTGGGAGGGGGAGTGCCTGGGGCTAGGAAGACTCCAGGCCCATCCAAGCCCCTCTCTCCAGCAGTACCAGCCCAGTGTGGCATTGGCCTGGTGTCCTTGGCAGTCAGTTCTCCAAGGGTTCCCTGGGGCTGGCTGAGGGAGAGACAGCTGGCCTTGCCTTCCTCCGATGATTTTCCAGTGTTCACCAGGTCATCACCATGCTGCTGGGCGATGCAGCAAGGACCTGAAAGCTGGCCCCTGGCTCTCCTCTTGTCCCGCAGAAGCTGTCCCTGTCTGCGCGGGAAAGGGCTTGTTCTCTCTGCCTGATCACTTAGGGACAGAGCATATGGCCAGTTCTGCCCCCACCCTCTATCCCTGACTCATTGTTGGTCAGTGGGCAAAGCATGGAAAGGGGTCTCAAGGAGAGGCTACTGAACAGTTACAAGCCCCTCCACCTGCTTCTGGGCCTGGGTTGGAAGTTTGTGCCTTTGCCTTCTTCCTGCCCCTTCTCTGCTCTGATCCTGAATTTTGACAGGATCCGGCATGTGTTAAAATAATTTAAGGCTGAGCTGTCAATGAGATTTTAATTAGCTCCATGCCTCTCTCCAGCAGGGAGGGCCAGGGTCCCCCCACCCCCAGGTGGCAGGGGTAGGAATGGGCTGGGTGCGGTATGAGGCTGCCCCTCCAGGGGCCTGGGGACAGGCTTGGGCAGCTGGCACTCTGTGTGGGATGCTGTGAGGAGGGAACGCTGGGCAGGGAAGGAAGGGCCGGCTAGCCCCAGGCCAGTTTTCTCTCCCTCCTCTGTCTCCCCTGTTCCTCTGTTCTCATGGATGGCTTTGAGATGAAGGCGACAGCAAGGATGGAGGATGCAGTTTCCATGGCAACAGGGCTGTCCACAGCCAGGCAACTTCAGAGCCGGGCTCTCCGGAGGAGGCAGATGCGCAGAACAGCCACAGCGCTGCCTCCCGCCTGCCAGTGAGGGGGCTGGCAGAGCAGGTGGCAAGGGTGGCTGCTTGGTGCTACCCACCCTGATGCCTAGTCTCAAGGAGGGGGCGGAAAGGGCACTGATCCCTCTTATCATCCCTGTCACTTGCAGAAGGAAAGCTCGGCAGGTGGCTTGAGTGTTTGCGAGGGCTGTCCCTAGAATTTCTGGGTGCCCACAGCCTCGGTTCCTGTAAGCATCCCCCAAAGCCAGCTGTCTCCAGCCTTGAGAGACGGACCTCCAAGTAGTCTGCTGCTCTGATGGCCACTTGGCAGCTTCCTTTTGGACCCTTTGAATGCCCAGAGCATGGCATGCTGGTGAAGGCTATCCCTGACTGGGTTTAGGGGGGCGCTTTTTTCCTTTAGCTCCCAGGGCATGACCTGGACCTCTCCAGGGAGCCTCCCTGACCCTGGCCTTGATGACGTGACCCAATACACTGAGGGGTTCAAGTTTGGCACATGCTCGCCCCCAAGTGCTGGCATTAGAGGGGCCCCAGAGCCTGGTAGCTCCTCATTCCTGATGCTGTGTTCTTGTTCATCCTCTTCCTGAAGACCAGGGCTGGGGTGGCTGTGTGGGTGGGTGGAAAAGCAGAGGCAGCCACCGGTGTGTTCGGAGATGGGAAGAGCTGGGGCCATGGACTTCTGAGATGACCCAGGTTAGCAAAACGATCAGATCCAAACTGTTAAAAATAATGACTTTCTTTCAGTGCTCTTGGACGCTTCAGGGCTAGGGTGGCCTACTCTGTTTGAGTGCAGAGAGACTTGGGCCGTAGGCCTTGTCTGGGTCTTCCACGGAGTCACAGGCTGAGCTCCAGCTAGACCTTGGGCCAGGACATCCACCCCCACATGGCCTCCAGCCAGTTGCTGAGGGCCCTGGCTGGATAAACCTTCCTTCCTTCTCTCTCCTGGGGGCTCATTTTTACCTGTTTCCCCTTGCTTCAATTGAGGGGGGTTCCTCAAGCCTAAGCTTGGCCAGGCAGGTGGACAAGTGGAGTCCTGGAGAGGCTTCTCCCCGCCAGGCAGTAAGTCTCTCATCACCGCTAAGTGGAAGGCTCATTTCAGAGCTCATGGTGAGAGCCAGGCGGGCGCTATAAATAGCTGTGTTGTGGAGGTTGGCGGGTGAGCAGGGGCAGGGCAGGGGCCTCGCGGTCGTCTTGGTGGTAATTGTGCTCTGTTGCAGGGAGGGGGGCAGCTGAGGAGCAGGATGCATGACCCCTGTTCTGGTTTGTCTGCCCGTGTCAGGGCAGCTCTCTTATGTGTCCATGCCACTTCCATATGCGCTGGGGGATGCGGAGCTCTGGGTTCTGTGTCCAGACAGGAGTGGACTGCCTGTCTCCACTTAGGGCCTATAAGCTGGTACTTCAGCCCACTGGGGTGTCGGGCAGTGTCCAGTGTTAGATCTGCTTGTCCTGTCTGTCCCTCCAGCCTAGGGTCTGCCACCTCCGCTGAAATTCTGGACCCAGGTCTGAGAAGCGGTGGGAACCAGCCATGTCCTGTAGTCTCAGAGGTTGGGATAGACCTAAACAGGCAGGGAGATGGGAGTAGGAGAGGGGTTTAGCTGGCCTGGAGCCCGTATCCAGGCTTTGTCAGTAACATGCCTGCAAGGGCAAGGACTAGAGGCCTGAGAGTCAGGCCCTGGCCTCCCCTAACATTGGCGGGTAAGACAGCCTTGTCCAGGGCAGAGAGGAGGTCAGGTCCAGGGATGGCAAGTCTGGCAGGTAAGACCTTGGCTTGGGTGCCTGGGGCCACAGATTTTGGGGTCCCTGTCCTAGGGAAGTTGGGGTGCTCAGCTTCAAGGCTCTGTGAGACAGTGCTTTCTGGAACAGCCTTTGGTACCAGGATTAGCAGTACCAGGCTCCTAGCAGGTCCAGCACTTGTCTAAGACTCCCAGGTCGTTAGAGCACTGCCCCCCGGGGTGTGGGCCCTGCCCACAGGATGCTGTGCGGGTGCCTCCCTCAGCAGAGATTTGGAACTTGGGGGAGATTGGGTCAGGAGGAGCCAGCCCCCCGGGAGGGAGGAAACGGTGAACGGTTTCTGGGGCCACCTGGGGACGCATGGGTCAGAGGCCCTGTAGGGTTCATTCTGCCTTTCGTGCTCTCCAACAAGGAGCGGAAGTTGTGTGCCCACCCACGGCTGGAGATCTACCAGCAAGACCAGATCTATTTCATGTGCCCCCTGGCACGGCAGGGAGACTTCTATGTGCCTGAGGTGAAGGAGACAGAGCGGAAGAGCCGGGGGCCTGCAGAGGCCAATGACGCCCTGGTGGATGGCACAGGTACAGGGTCGGGGATGAGGGTGGGGCCTCACCTGGAGCCCCCTCCTGGGCGTGTGGGCCTGGTGAAGGAGCCTCCTCCCTGGCTGTGTGGCACTGTCAGTGTCCAGACCTCGGCTTGGCAGAGGTGGAAGGGACCCACCTCCCCACATGCAGAGTTGCCTGTCCCTATTCACAGGGATCCATGGAGGCGTGGCTTCACACAGGTTACCCTGGCAATGCAGATAGAGATCCTGCCCCGGATTCCCTTCACCTTCAGATGCAGCCGGCGAACCCTTGGAAGCTCAGATCACAGACAGCTGGATGCTCATAGCGGGGTGGGGGGCATTTCTGAGGCTGCTCAGGAAAGGCATTGCTTGGGTCAGGCTCATTAGAAGTGAGATTGACGCTGGAGGTGGAAGGTAAGGAGGGGAACACGGTGTCCCTTTGGTCTGGGCCCTGACCAGAGCCAGCTGCTTTCTCCCTTTCACAGAGGAGCCAGAGAGCATGCAGAGGGAGACAGGAGACAAGCACCCGCCCCTTCCATCACAGCCAGCCTCCCTAACCCAGGTCCAGGCACCAAGTTGCTTGTGTGCTCTCAGCCTACCCTTGGGCTGTCCCCAGGAGGCCAGGGGGCCTGCTGGTAACATCCCAAGTGGTCTAGAGGGTCTCAGCCTTGGCCATGCTGGAGGAGCCCTGTGGGAATCTGGCAGTCCGTGACCTGTGGGAGTGGCACAGGACCAGGGAGTGACTGCCTTCTTTACCTCCTGCTCTAGGAGGCTCCCTCTGTCCATCCAGTCTTCAACAGCCAAGGTCACCCTGAGAGACATGTGTTGGCGGGAGCGGGGGGTGGGTATCAGGAGGCTGTCTTCACTCCCTAGGGGCCATGTCCAACACAGTTAACTTCATCTGCCACTTAATTACCTCCGTGGGGCACTGCTCCCACCCGCCTGGTAGCGCCTGGCAGACACTCTTCAGCACCCCTACTGTGGGCCCAGGACGTGGCACAAGGTCAGCAGACCCTGGCAGTCCCCAGGGCAGGAAGGGGAGCACCCTGACCTTGCTTCAACCTCCCTCTGCTGCCCGCACCCGTGTCCTTGGCCCACCCACCCAGCTCCCCTTCCAAACACTACCTGCCAGGGGTGTTGAAGGACTACTTGGCACCAGCTCCAGCTGGCTGCAGCCTTGCTCCCACGCCCCCAGCTTCTTGGCCTGTCCTCCCTACCAGCCTGCCCGCCCACTCCCTGGAGTTGGGGGCCAGAGGGTCTGCCCACCTCTGACAGGGTCTGCCCTGGCACCTGGGGTGGACTCCGGGTGTCCGCCTGCCAGGTGCATGCCACTTGAGCTGTGGTGTGTGGTGGGCGCCTGGCTGCCCAAGACTTGGCCTGTCTCTTTCTGCCTCCCTGCTGTGGCCCCCACTTGGGCTCAGAGGTGAAAAGGGTGATTAACTGCTTTCTGCCTGTTATTACATTGATGTATTATTTAGCTCCAGAGAGGCGATGAATATTTGATCTCCTTGCACTGGCTGTGGGCAGTGGAGGAGAGAGGGACTAGGGTGAGGTGGCAGCTTCATTCTCTGCCTCAGCAGCCTTGGGGGTTTGGGTGCTACCCTGCCTGGTCTGGCCTGTCCTGCCCAGAGACACAGGCCCAGGACTCGGACTTGGTCCTGCACAGACCCTGATGGAGCTGGAGGGCTGTCCCTTCCCTGCCTTGCACTCCTTAGTCAGGATGTCCACATGTGCCCGGGGGCTGTTCTCCCCTGGCAGGCTGGCCTGAAGGGGCAGCCCTGGGCTCCTCCTCTGATCACCCATAGCCAAGGGGCTGGGAGAGGGAGGAGGCAGGCAGCTGGCAAGCAGGCGGGTCCCCACACCTGGGTCCCTAGAGAGCCATTGGCTGTGTGGGCAGGTTAACAATGGGGCCAGGGAGAAATTATCCCTCTCTTGCTCCGTTCAGGCCTGCAGCCTCTGGGGCACAGTCATCATTTAAGGAGAGAAAGAGGGACTGCTGTCCTTCCCCAGGGTCAGAGAGAACCACCCACAGCTCAGGGAGCTGTCCTGGCTCACTCTTGAATGCCTCCACCCTGGGAGCCAGGACTGAGGCCTTAGCAAGACAAGGGCCCTGGGCCAGCAACCTGGCCCTTGCAGGGCTCACTTCACCCCTGCAGTAGGGCCCAAAGTCATCTGGGGGCCAAGGAGGCTTAGGAAGCAGACCCCCTACACATACCCACCCTGAGCCCCAGCTGAGGCTCAGTGAAAGTTCCAGGCCAAGTCCAAATGCCAAGCAGTCCCCAGCTGCGCCGGGCTTGGGGCTCCATCACCATGGAGACAGGATCTGTGGAAGCTGGCCCACCCCTCACCTTCTGTGATGTTTGACTGCTGCCCGCTCCCTCTCCCACCAGAAGAGAGGCATGTCCACCCTCTGTCGGTCTGAATTCCTACACACAGTGGGCCTGAGCTCTCTGCCTCTCCTGCCGCCCCCAGCCGTTGTTGGTGCCTCTGGTCTGAGGAGATGAATTGAGAGGCTACTCCAGAAGAGGGCAGATGACCTGGCCCCGAGGGTGTATTGGGGATGGGAGGAGCAGGCTTGGATGGATCTCAGGGCTCCCCAGCAGGTAGCAGAGTGCTCCCGTGGTCCCCTTCTCCTGCTATGGGGCTCAGGAGCCACTAGAAGTTGGGGATGGGTAAGGCCTCCTCTGGGGTGACCCAGGCATAAAGGAAGAAAGTCCTTAAAATGCTTCATCCCCACACCCTCCTCCCCTGTAATTGGTTGTTGAGAATTTCTCAGGACTTCTCCATCAAACTCCTCCCTTAGCGTCCTCCTCAAGTTGGGGCTCAGTGCGGGCCAGAGGCAGGGACATGGCTGCCCCTAGGGGAGCCCTGCGTGTGGGGAGCGGCACAGGAGAGCAGGCCTCCTGGTCCCTTCCCCTGTCCTCAGGCCTTCTGGGCCGCGTTCTGGCCTTGGACAAACCCTTCTCCAAGCCTGAAATGGGAAGTGGAGGAGGGGACTCTACTGGAGTCTTTGTTCTACCCTCAGCTCCTTAGGTCAGGGCTGAAGGGTCCTTAATGGGCTGTTGGGGGCTCAGGGGGCAGCAGGCTGACCTCCTCCCCCTGCCCCCCTCCCCCACCCAGCCCCTCTTCTCTGGCTCTGCCCTGTCAGTGGACCCCCAGGCAGGGCAGAGGGCAGAGGGCAGCGGGAACGAGCCTCCTGAGCCTGGGGCAGCTTTATTATTCATGAGCACACTGTAGGCTGAGTTGCTGTTGCTGGTCGGAGAGCCTCAGTCCTCTCCCTGGAGGAGGGGGTGGGGGTCCCAGCTAACCTGAGCCCCCCTCTTCCCCCTCCAGGTGCTGACACAATGAGCGACACAAGTTCTGTAAGCCTGGAGCTGGGTCCTGGCAGCCGGGACACTTCAGCGGCCACACTGTCCCCCGGGTTGAGCAGCCGTGCCTGGGACGAGGGTGACACCCGCAGCGAGCACAGCTACAGCGAGTCGGGTGCCAGCGGCTCATCTTTCGAGGAGCTTGACTTGGAGAGCGAGGGAGCCCTGGGGGAGCCAAGGTTCAGCCCTGAGACTGAGCCCCTGGGGGCTCCCAAGTGGCCTCGGGAGCCCAGTACCCCGGAGAAGGGCGAGGAGTAACCGCAGCCTGCACCTCCTGTGGCGCCGCTGCTAAGGAACTGAGCGTCTCTGCAGTCCTCCCTTCCTCCACCTCCCGGCCTCAGGCCGGGGCCAGGGCTCTCACGCAGCCCTGACTTCTTCCGCCCCAGGCCTCTGGCCAAGCCTTCTCACTGTCCTCTCGGCCCCTAGAGCCAGGGGACCCAGGACTGTTATCTGCACCCAGCCCCTGGGGCTGCCACCCCTGTTACATCTCTTTTTTCAGATTCACGTTGAGCTTCCAGGACCCAGAATAAAAAAAATGATTTTCTTGGTTTCACCTGGATTTGTGCTGTGCGTTTGTTTGTTCCCCCTGTGCAGATAGGCCCGGAGTGGGCAGGAGCACCCCCGGCCTGAGAAGAGGAAGGTGCCCTGGTGCCCTGGTGCCCTGGGCTGGGCTGGGGTGGGGGAATTGGAGGCCCTTTGCCCCTGCTGTGTAGCTCTCCTTGACAGCTGCTCCTCCATTGCAGCAGCCCCAGGGCCTCCCCCAGGCTTCAGGAGAGCAGGCCAGGCGGGACAAGGGGCATGAAAGCTGAACCTCGGGTGCCCTCTGGGGCTCAAGAGTGGGGAGTTCGCCACCCGCCTTTGCCTGCCACAGAGGGCGCCTTTGTGTCCATAGCTCAGGTGCTGACCCTGGTATCTGCCCAGCCGGTGAGGGCATCCCTGCCAGTGCCTGTGTACCTGCGTGTGTGCAGGCAAACACACACGTGCTTTTGGTTTTTTATGTGTAACCGCAGATGGGTCAGGTGACAGTGGTCCCGGGCGTGGCTGTCTTTGTGTGGATGGCGGAGTGACTCTGTGCACGTGCTGCTGTGCGCAGTCTCTAAGTGTAGTTGTGTTACAGGGGTGAGAACCTGGCTGTCTGGAACCATCACTCTAGGGGCTTGTCCGTATACAGCTGTGTGTGTACAGCTGTATGTGTATGGGGGTGTGTTCAAGTGGAAAGCTGTGTGTTTCTCTGTCCATATATAAAGCTGTAGTAGGTCTCTGCAGCTGTGTGTCCATGACTAGCCATATATGTGTGAACATGTCCCTGTGTACAGCTGTGTGTCCACATGTAGAGCTGTGTCCATGTACAGTTGTGTGTGTGCATGTAATGCTGTGTGCGGCCATGTGCACATGTGCAGCTCTTCATGTAAGGCTGGGTGTGTGCGCGCATGTGCATAGCTGGGTGTGTAACTGCATGTCCACGTGCTGCAGCAGGACCGTGTGGCTCGCTCGCTGCAGGCTACACCCCAGGCCACCCGGGCTTGCGCTGTGTTTAAGGCCCGATGTCTTTGGCGTGGCTGCCTTGGTGGGTGGGCTGGGGTTGCTGTGCAGTCCCCTCACCTCAGCACCCCGCTGCTGTCAACCCCTCTGCTCCAGGGACCCGGCCCATCGCTCGCCGACCCCAGGGAGCAGCTGCGCTGAGATAGCCGGAGAGGGTGAGACAGCAGGAAGTGAAGACAGCATATCTGTCTCCGAGGCCTTGTCTGACAGCTCTGCACCCTTATCCTGCTGCCACCTCACCTCCCATTAGCGATGGAGTTTGTGTTTGTTTGGGTTTGATGTGTTGGCCTGTGGCACAGCTGTGTGCTTTCCAGAGCAGTGGGGTGTTGGGCTTCTGTGTCCAGGGAAAAAGCCTGTCCTTCCTCGGTGAGAATCCCCCGAGCCCGCATGTAGCTGTGTGTACCAGAGGCACCTGGGTGTGCTGTGTGCTCACAGGCCTGTGTCCAAGCTGGCCTTGCCTCTCCTGACACCTGTGGAGGAAAGGGCAGCGCCTGGGGAGCACATGTCGAGAGACCCTGTGCAGCTCGCACATGCTAGTTAGCGTGTGTGCAGAGTGGCTCCGGGGCTACATCTCGGTGCAGCACCCCACCTTCCCAAATCCTTCAGTATAGTCTGGCGATGCCGATTACCCCCGGCCCCTACCCAGGGGCATCCTTTCTTACTCCACTGCAGGAGGGAACAAGAGTCAAGAGCGTCTTCTCAGAGCTGTCCCCTCTCTGTGCGGGCTCCAGCTCCTGCTCCCTCCTACACAGCCGCCAGTTTCAGGAGCCTCTTCCCCAGCCCCCTCCCCTCCCAGATCCCCCTGCTGGCCCCAGCTTGTCCCTCAGGGCTGACCCTAAGTCCCTGGGCCTGCAACCCCACCCCCTACCCAAGCTTGGTATCTCTTTGCCATTAATACCTTTTACACATGAGAGTGGAGATTCGTGGAGGGGTCAGGGGAGGTCAGGGTTGGGGGGTGTGGGGGGTATAATGGCTTTAAAGGTCATCTGCAGAAAGGAAGAGAAGGTTCCATCTTCCTCTGACCCTTTCCCCCCTCCCCCAACCCCTTCTCGCTCCATCTCTTCCTTCTAGTGACTCGGCCCCAGCTCTTGGTCGGGGCTGAAGACATGCCCTCACCCCAGCCCTGGCATGTGGACGGGAACGCAGTATGGGAGTGGGTAGGGAGAAGGGACGTGGGGACAGGGAGGCAGCAGGCTAAGCGCTCCCCCTGGATCCCACGTGCCCCATTACCTATCCCCCAGGAGCACCCCACAACCCTAGAGCCAGCCTTCCCGCTCTCACAGATGGAAACCCACAGCACTGTGCACACCCCACTGGGCTAGTGACCTTCCCAGCCGCGTGCCTCATGCTCGCTGGTCTTCTGGGACTCAGTCTGACTCGGGGCGGAGGGGACCCGAGGCACCTGCTCTAGCAGAGGGCAGGAGAGCCCGAGGATTCAGCACCACGCGGCGGACAGCGTCGGGCCGGTGCTCCTGAAGAGCAGGGGAGTGTTGCAGGCGTATGGAAGGAGGCGGAGGCCGGGTTGGGCGCGGGAGATAGGGAGTGGGGAGGGACGGAGGAGGGGTTGGGGGCGGGCCGGGCCCGGGGGCGGGGCGGGCAGCGATAGAAAGCGGCCGGCCGAGCGGGCGGGCAGAGCGCAGAGCTGCCGAGCCAGCGAGCGAGCGAGCCAGCGGGAGCTGGAACCCCATGCCCCGGCTCGCTCCGCTCGGTTTTTCTCCACGCCAGAGCGGGACGCGCAAGGTAGGGTAAGCCGGGTGCTGCTGCGGCCGCCACCGACCGTATCGATCCTGACCCCGAGTCCTGGGGTCCCTCGGGCCCTCGAGTTCCGGGGCGCCCGGGGCAGGGACTGGCCAGGGCATCCAGACAGCGCTAGTCAGGAGCTCCGGGAAGAGGGAAGGCAGCCCCAGGCGTCCCGCCTTTCTTCCCCAAAGATCGCACGCCCTGCATCTTGCTCCCTCGTTCCTCCTACCCCTCCGTCCTTTGGTCAGTCTTTCTGTCTGTGCCTCTGTCTGTCTCAGCCTCTCAGGCTCCATCTCCCCAAATTTTGTGGCCCAGGCTCTCAGGCTGCCCTGCTTCCGAGGTTCTCTCTCCCCTTCAAGGTTCTGTCCCTGTTGGAGCTTTGGTCTCAGCCACCCCTGTGGGAGGATTGTGGTTGACTCGTTTGGACTCGACTCCCATTGGGTCTGTGCCCCGATCTGTGTTGGTCTTCATGCTTACCTCTCTCTCCTGTCTGCCTTCTTGAGCTGCTTCTTTCTGGGGATGCACAGGATCGCAGTTCCTCTGGCCTGGCCCCAGCAGGAGATTAACCCTGGGGTGCCGAGGGGGCCAAATGAAGAGCCCTCGTCTTTGTGGCCAGGACGTGGGGTCCTTGAACTAGTTCTGCCCTTCTTCAGGCTCAGTTTCCCTCTCCTAGCCTTCCCGAGCCCATGCTATTATGAGAGCCTGTGTGGCATGGGTGTCTGGGCGGGCAGCTGGGGCACAAATGATGGGGTGCAGAGTGGAAGAGGGAGGCAGGAGTCTCTGAGGGCCAGGGTGAACAGGGCCCTGAGGCCAAGGATGGGGAGATTGGAGGTGGTGACTTTCTCTGCTTGGTTGTGAATTGAAGAGAAAATGAAGGCAAAGTCTCAAATGGCAGTCTATATACATAGTGCTAAGGTGTCCAAAAGTCTCACCCTGAACCCTGTTCTGAGATTTTGACCAGATGGACTGCCCGCCACCCCTGACACACACACACACACACTCACATCTACTTTCCCTGTTGACCTTAGGACCTGTGGCCACTTCAGTGTCCCTCCCTGGGGCCAGCCTCTCTACCTCGCTGTCTGACTTTCAAGACCCAGAGTCTCTATTTACTTCCTCAGTCAGGGGGAGAGGCTGGGAACCTTGGGTACTCATTTGAGCTTCCCTAGAGTTCGAGACTACCATTTAGAGCTTCTTCCTTCCCTCTTCCCTGGTGGGTTCTCAGCCCTCAATGGCTCCTCTCTGGAAGCCCAAGGATGGGGACTGGACCCCCAAGTTTGTAACTGTGATCTTCTGCTGCAAAGCTGTTGACTTTGGGGTCCTGGGAGGTTTGTGCAGAGTGTTGGACATTCTTCTGGGTCTTCTGTTTTCTGTTTGGGCCTCTACCCTGTGTAGTTCCTCCACCTCTGCTAAATTTAGGATGAGCGCAGAGCTCATCTCCAACCCCAGATCCAGGCAGGGCTGAGGGACAGGCCAAGGGGTGTCCCAGGAGCTTCTCATCCTAGTTAAGGGCACCACCTCTCCCTGGCTCCTCAGTCCCTGGGAAAGAAGTTTGGGGGAAGCAGAGTCAGAAGGGCTAGCCACTCTCAGGTTCCACTTCTCCCTACCTGTTTGTCTGTCTGTCTCTCTCTCTCTGCAGGAGCTGGGTCCCTCCTCATCCTCTTCCTGTCTGTCCTTTCCTGGTCTATTTCCACCTCTCTTTGCTTTTGCTGCTTCTGCCCTCCTCCCCTGGAGGCCCAGGTCTGCCAGACCCATCCATCCCCTCTGGGGCCATGGGATCACTGCTTGGGCTCCTGGCTCTGCTGCTGCTGTGGGGCGCTGTGGCTGAAGGCCCAGCCAAGAAGGTGCTGACCCTGGAAGGGGACCTGGTTCTGGGTGGGCTGTTTCCGGTACATCAGAAGGGTGGCCCAGCAGAGGAGTGTGGTCCTGTCAATGAACATCGCGGCATCCAGCGTCTGGAGGCCATGCTTTTTGCACTGGATCGTATCAACCGTGACCCGAGTCTGCTCCCAGGAGTGCGCCTGGGCGCGCACATACTCGACAGTTGCTCCAAGGACACGCATGCTCTGGAGCAGGCCCTTGACTTTGTGCGTGCCTCACTCAGCCGTGGTGCGGATGGCTCACGCCACATTTGCCCTGACGGCTCTTATGCCACCCACGGTGATGCTCCCACTGCCATTACTGGTGTCATTGGCGGCTCCTACAGCGATGTCTCCATCCAGGTACATGGGGGCTGTTGAAATGGAGGCCGGGCAGGGAAGCCAGAGGGGGTGGGTACCTAGAATTCCAGCTGAGCAGGGACTCTGGGTTACTATGCACTGGAAGAGGACTAGAGGCTTCCTTTGAGCAGCTTTTTAAAGAAGTCTAAGAGAGTACCCCTGTGGAAAAATGGGGGTCAAGTTTTAGAGATTATGCAAGGAAAACATCCCACTTCCAAAACACACACACACATCTGATGTTAAACAGCCCTAAGAAGCTTAATAGCCAGGCCTTTTGTGTCAGAACTCCAGTTTTGAAGCCTGGTTTTCCCACTCACTGTATGACTCTGGGCATTATTTCTCTCTTCTGTAGCTCAGTTTCATCCTTATAAAATGGGACTCATAATGCTTACCACTCTTAGGGGTGTGGTGGTAACTTAATGAGGTAACACATGCAAAGCATGAATCAAGGGGGCTGGCAGATCATAAGGGTGTAATCAATATTAGCTGCTGCTGTTATTAAGCCACTTTAAAGATGAGGAAACTGAGGCTTGAAGAGAGGCAGGCCACAAGTCCAGGTGCTCACAAAGTGGAGACATGAACCTAGGCCTCTCAGCCAAGGACCTTGGGGACTGTAGATCATCACTCCAAGTATTGGAAAGGGGGAGACATAAGCCAAGAGCAATCCAGAGAAGAAAAACAGGGGAGGGGGGCCCCAGAAGGAAGAGAAACAGGATGTGTGTGGAGGTGAGGAGGAGGGTACCCCAGGATCTTCAGTAAGTGCAGGATGACCAGGTGAGTGGGGAGGGACCCAGGCCTTCCCTCCTGTTCTTCCCACAAGGGGTCAGCAGAGGCCACAACTGATGGCCTTTGGCACATCTGGCTGCTGCGGCCCAGGGGGATCCTCCTTGTCCTTGACTGGGTTCCACCTCTTGCCTGGACCCTTACCTGTCTGGTGCCAGCCTAGGCTCCTGGAAGGTCAGACCAGAGCTGGGATTGGTGTTGGGAGTTGCAAGGAGGGCCTTGTCTGGGGGCCTTAGCTGCCTCGAGGAGTTCAGCAGAGGGCACTGCCATCAGAAACCAGGCCGGGACCCCCTGACCCAGAATGCTTATTTAGGAGAGAGGAAGCAGGAGTCTGAACCATGGAGGCAGCTTCTGGCCTGGGGTAGGGAGGGAGGCCTGCTCACACCCCTATTGCAGGGAATGAATTACCGGTTCTGCTGGGCCTGCTACTGGACGTGGTCAGCAGTAGCTTGGACAGGCATGGCTGCACCAGCACCTCCATCTGTAGCCTGGGCTGGGGGCAGGGATGGGGAGGCAGCCTCCCACTGGTGATGTCTTCAGGGGCCTCTGGGGTGATTTCCCAGCAACCCCTCTGCACAATTCTTTTACAAGGTAAATCCTTGTATTTACCTCCAGGAGCCCAGTTACCTCTGCCTCACCCCAAACTGCCTGCCTCCCGCAGCAGGGCCCACAGCTCAGCGTCCATCTGCTTTTTCCTTGTCTGGGTCAAAATAAGGCTCAGTCCTTTATCCTGCAGCTGCACCTGTCTGGAATGGTTCGTCCACATTCCTGCCCTTTCTCTCTTGCCGAAATCCCTATCATTTTCCAGGCAATGTGGCTTCATATACGTCATTATTCTTAATCTGCTCAGCAACCTTGGAAGGCAGGAATGAGAAACTGAGGTTCAGGGAATTTGCTAACTTGCCCAGGGACACAGAGTCAGACAGTACAGGGAAGACACTGACAAACGCCCGAGTAAATGTCTATGTCCCAGCTGCAAACAGAGGACCTGACTCCCTCTTGTGGAACCTGGGCCACACCCTGCTCTCACCTACCATGCCACCAGTTTCTTGGCTGGACCCCACTCTTAGGGGCACATCCCAGGGATCTGAGGGTGAGAGTCTGGCTGCCAGGTAGGGAGGAAGCCTTGTTAATTTCAGGCTCGGGCGTCCAATAGAGACCCACTCTTGGGCTCTCAGGGCTATGGAGCCCTCAAATCTTAGTCTTCCTTCTTTGGGGAGCCTTTTCCTTATCTTTCCATCATCCCATCAGTGTTGACTCTGGGATAGAGAGCTTAAGACCCCTGAGCATCCCAGAGGCCATCCAGTGCCTCCTCCCTGTGCAGCCAACGGATAACCTATCTCCACCCAGAACTTAGGTTTTTCCTTAGCACTCTCCTTTTGCTGCAGCTGTGCATCTGAAGGGAGACAGGGGAGGGGTTCAAGTGTGGCTCAGGACCATGGTGCCTTGGCCCTAGGAAGGGACAGAAAACTTGCTGCCCCCAGGGGGAAGACACATCAAGACAATGTAGGTCTTTGGAGAGAGGGAGACATCATAGATGACCACATGGGCACTTGATCCCAAAGTCTGATAGCTGGGTTGAAGGGCACAGCCGTCTCCAGCATTTGACTTGGCCTCTATCTTTGCCCTCTCAACCACCCCTGCCCCCCGCCCACCCCACTGCAGGTGGCCAACCTCCTGCGGCTATTTCAGATCCCTCAGATCAGCTATGCCTCCACCAGTGCCAAGCTGAGTGATAAGTCCCGCTATGACTACTTTGCCCGCACAGTGCCCCCTGACTTCTTCCAAGCCAAAGCCATGGCTGAGATTCTCCGCTTCTTCAACTGGACCTATGTATCCACCGTGGCATCCGAGGGTGACTATGGCGAGACAGGCATTGAAGCCTTTGAGCTAGAGGCCCGCGCCCGCAACATCTGCGTGGCCACCTCGGAGAAGGTGGGCCGTGCCATGAGCCGCGTGGCCTTCGAGGGCGTGGTGCGAGCCCTGCTGCAGAAGCCCAGTGCCCGTGTGGCTGTCCTGTTCACCCGCTCCGAGGACGCCCGCGAGCTCCTCGCTGCCACCCAGCGCCTCAATGCCAGCTTCATCTGGGTTGCCAGTGATGGCTGGGGGGCCCTGGAGAGCGTGGTGGCAGGCAGCGAGGGTGCTGCTGAAGGCGCCATCACCATAGAGCTGGCTTCCTACCCCATCAGCGACTTTGCCTCCTACTTCCAGAGCCTGGACCCGTGGAACAACAGCCGGAACCCCTGGTTCCGTGAGTTTTGGGAGCAGAGGTTCCGCTGCAGCTTCCGGCAGCAAGACTGTGCAGCTCACTCCCTGCGGGCCATGCCCTTTGAGCAAGAGTCCAAGATCATGTTTGTGGTCAATGCTGTGTATGCCATGGCCCACGCCCTGCACAACATGCATCGTGCCCTCTGCCCCAACACCACCCGCCTCTGTGATGCAATGCGACCCGTCAACGGGCGCCGCCTCTACAAAGACTTCGTGCTCAACGTCAAGTTCGATGGTAATGGTGCCGGCCAGGTCCACCAGGCTGCTGGCTCTCGGAGGGTGAGAGGGAGCAGGCCCTCAGGTTCTAGCACATGGCTAGGAAAATACAGCCCACCGCAAGTCAGGGACTTACCAAAGGGCTGGTGTCAGAATTGGGACAAGGCCAGCCAGGCAGGGAAGTCTCCAACAGGAGCCAGGCCTGAGGTGCCACTTCCTGAGATCCTTCCAGGGAGTAGACATCTGGCCTGGCTCTGCACTGTGAGGGTCTCTGCTTCCTGCTTGGGCCTTGCCTTCTATCTCCTGCCTCTTTATCACGCAGGGAGTAGAATCGGGAGACCTCAAGCCCGTTGTCAGGCAGCAGGATATCAGAGAGTGAAAATAAAGCTGCATCAGGATGACCCTCTATTTTCCAGGAAAATTTCTATTCCTAATCTTGCTTTTCCACTCGAGCTGGCCATGGTCTCTTCAAACCAAAATTTATCTTAATAAAAGTTCCAGCTTCAAGAAAAATAAATGCCACAGAGTCATCACTGTGCTTCAGAAAGAATGACTGCAGGAACAGAGAGAGAGGGTGCCAGGGCTGACAAAGCTTGGAGCTCTGGACCAGGATCAAGAAGAGTAGCAATTCCTATAAGATTGACATTCAGAGTTATGGGAGAGTCAGGCTGGGGGTTAGTGTTGCATTTGGGTCTGATTGGGTTGACATTAGAACAAGGCTAAATTTAGCCCTCTGGGCTAAGTGGAATTTATAGTAGGGCTCAAGTTGGATTTTAAGGACTTTCGAGGACTGGGTAGAAAGAGTAGAGGCTGTGGGGACCTGCATTTGACTCCAGGCTGCACCACTCACCGTGGGGTCTTAAGCATATCATCTGCTAACTTGAACATGGGGTCCCTGCCTTCTCAGCCTGGTTGGGCGATGTGAGGATCACAGGGGGATGGGGTTGGGGAGTGGAGTGATTTGTGAGCTGCCTGCCAAGCACATTCTGGTAAACATCAGTGGTTCCAGGTGACCACTGAGGTTGGGATTCGCTTATGCTGTAATCAGTGTTAGGACTGGTGGGGGGTTGGAGCTGGAGTTATCACTGATGGGATTAAGTAGGACCAGGACTAGACCTAAAGTCGAGTTTAGCTTTTGGGGGTCTCCATGTTAAGTTTGGAGAAAGGGCTGTGGTGTGTTTTGGGATACAGTTGGGGTTTGGGTTGGAAAGTCTAAGACTGGGTTTTGGGAGTCATGGTTGAGTTGGTGTGGGCATTACGTTTGTGGAGATGCCTGAATTTTAAGGCTGGGGTTCTGTTTGGGGCTTGGGGTTGGGGTCTGTTATTTATTTAGGCCTCTCATTTAGAGAAATGGCTGAGGTTAGGCAGGCTTTAGTGCTGGGGTGAGGATCAGAAGGACAAGGACTGACTTCAGCTCTGGGGTTTGGGTTCCATGTTAGGGCTGAGGTCACATCAGGATGACCCACCAATCCAACCCTCTCTTCCTTCCCTCCCCAACCCCAGCCCCCTTCCGCCCAGCTGACACCCACAGCGAGGTCCGCTTCGACCGCTTTGGGGACGGTATTGGTCGCTACAACATCTTCACCTACCTGCGGGCAGGCGGTGGGCGCTATCGCTACCAGAAGGTGGGCTACTGGGCAGAAGGCCTGACCCTGGACACCAGCCTCATCCCCTGGGCCTCACCCTCAGCCGGCCCCCTGCCCGCCTCTCGCTGCAGTGAGCCCTGCCTCCAGAACGAAGTGAAGAGCGTGCAGCCGGGGGAGGTCTGCTGCTGGCTCTGCATTCCCTGCCAGCCCTATGAATACCGGCTGGATGAGTTCACCTGCGCCGACTGTGGCCTGGGCTACTGGCCCAACGCCAGCCTCACCGGCTGCTTTGAGCTGCCCCAGGAATACATCCGCTGGGGCGATGCCTGGGCCGTGGGACCTGTCACCATCGCCTGCCTAGGCGCCCTGGCCACCCTGTTTGTGCTGGGTGTCTTCATAAGGCATAACGCCACCCCTGTGGTCAAGGCCTCGGGCCGAGAGCTCTGCTACATCCTGCTGGGCGGCGTCTTCCTCTGCTACTGCATGACCTTTGTCTTCATCGCCAAGCCATCCACAGCGGTGTGCACCTTACGGCGCCTCGGTTTGGGCACTGCCTTCTCCGTCTGCTACTCAGCTCTGCTCACCAAGACCAACCGCATCGCACGCATCTTTGGTGGGGCCCGGGAGGGAGCCCAGCGGCCGCGCTTCATCAGCCCTGCCTCGCAGGTGGCCATCTGCCTGGCCCTTATCTCGGGCCAGCTGCTCATCGTGGCCACCTGGCTGGTGGTGGAGGCCCCGGGCACAGGCAAGGAGACAGCCCCTGAGCGGCGGGAGGTAGTGACATTGCGCTGTAACCACCGCGATGCAAGCATGCTGGGCTCGCTGGCCTACAATGTGCTCCTTATTGCGCTCTGCACGCTCTATGCCTTCAAGACCCGCAAGTGCCCCGAGAACTTCAATGAGGCCAAGTTCATCGGCTTTACCATGTACACTACTTGCATTATTTGGCTCGCCTTCCTGCCCATCTTCTATGTCACCTCCAGTGACTACCGGGTGAGCGACCTGCTCCAGGGCAGGCTGAGGTGGGGGAGGGGAGCAGAGCAGGACATGGGACCTTCTGTTTCCTGGTACCTCGTTAAGTCTTCTGATAACTCTGAGGCTCCAACAGGTTAAATGCTCACCCAGGAGCTCACAGCTTATGGTGGCCCAGTTGGGACTGGAGGGCAATGTGGGAAGGCTGAGTGGGGCCTAGAAGGAGTCCTGGAACTGAACTCTGCAGTGCAGTCAGGTTGGAATAGGTAGGGTGGGGGTGAGGAGGACAGTCAATATGGAAACTGATCGGAACAGAGGGTCTGCATTGCCCTCCCCTCTGCCTCCCTGCTTGAGTTGCGGTGGGGGGTGTACATGGTGGAAAGGTAGGCAGAGGTGAGAAGGAGGCAGGAATGGGAATGGCAGGGCAGGGCTGTGGAGACAGCAGCCCCAAAGGGTACGATGCTCTGAGGCCCCTTGGAGCTGGGCAGTGTGACGTGGGGCCCCTGGAGCTGTGTGACTCTCGGGTTGAGAGATGAAACTAGGGAAGTCAGGAAAGGTGAAGTAAGGAATGGGAGGTGATCTGGGATGTAGAGTTCGGGAAGGTCAAAGCAGGTGAAAACTGTACCCCAGTTGGTGGCTTCCAAGCAAAATTCCAACTGGCACTGAATGCTCCACGGGTCCGCTCGGCTTCAAGGGACAATGGCTGCTTCACATGGGGCACTCAGGGAAGGCCTCTCTGAGGAGGTGACAGGTGAGGGGCGCTCTGAACAATAAGAGGATAGTCTTGGGTGGTCCTCATGACTCTGGAGTAAATTCTGTGGCTCTCCCCATTTTACAGATGAAGAAATGGAGACTCAGGGAGGTTCAATCCCTTCCCTTAGGTCACTCAGCATGGGAGCATAGAGCAGGGTCTGAGCTGACAATCTTAACAATTAAAGGAGCAGGAAAATCAAGGCCACAGCCCCTGCAAAGGCCCCCTCCCTCAGGACAGAGGTACGGTGGGCAGGGCCAGGGCCAGGGCCAGGGCCAGCTGGGCGTGGCTGCCTGTGCACCTGCTGGACCACCTGCCTGGGCGGTGGAGGCCAGAGCTGGGGAGGGAATCTGCTGTGACTCAGCCTGCATTTGCATATTATTTGCACTTGCATGCCAGTCATAAGTGGCTAAGGACTCAGCCAGGAAGTACACACACCAATCCCAAAGACGCATGCACACACACGTATCCCTACGTTCACACACATGTGCACATACCTGCACAGCTGGCATGCATCCATATCTACCCACCTACACACATCTGTACACATGCATCCTACACTTTCACATACAACTGCACACTCACCAACCCCTGCACACACACCTGCATACAGATACACATGTGATTACATGCCAGCACTCCACGCCTGCACCCCTACACACACACACACATGCCTGCACACACACTCCCATGCATACATGCACCTTGCATGTTCACCCTAACCCCACAGCTAGAACTTTGGTTTTCCTGGAAGACCGTGCACTGAGGCTGATGCTGGGACTGTGCCCAACCTTCCTAAAAATTCTCTGGTGCTTGGCAAATGGACCAAGGCCCAGTGCTGGATGCTTACGGTCCCCCCTGCTCCCTACCCCACCACCCAGGCAGGGTTCCCGGGGCCAGGGCCAGGCCTGTGGGACAGACTCATCCTTGACCTCTCCCACCGCAGGTGCAGACCACCACCATGTGCGTGTCGGTCAGCCTCAGTGGCTCTGTGGTTCTCGGCTGTCTGTTTGCACCCAAGCTGCACATCATCCTGTTTCAGCCGCAAAAGAATGTGGTCAGCCACCGCACGCCCACCAGCCGCTTCGGCAGTGCAGCTGCCAGAGCCAGCTCCAGCCTCGGCCAAGGTCAGCGTCCATCTGTGATAAGCCCCCGCCCCAGCTATCAGCATGGGGGCCACTTCCTGGGTTGCTGAGATTCCTTGGCTGGGGATGGAGTGCCCCCTAGATGAGGCTGAACAGGAGTGGGGTGGGGGGTGGTGGTGAGCTGCTCCCCACAGTCCTGCCTCCCTGATGCCCACCGACTGTGAAGGGACCTCGGGACTAGCCCCAACCTCCAGTTTCCTCTTCCTAGGGTCTGGCTCCCAGTTTGTCCCCACTGTTTGCAACGGCCGCGAGGTGGTGGACTCAACAACATCGTCGCTTTGAGGATCCCCACACTCCTTCCCTGACATGGCTGCTCCCCAGAACCCGGTGCAGACCCGTGTCCAGGGCCAGGAGGAAGATGGCTGGAGCACTGCAATAATCCCAACCCCGTGCCCACCCCCAGAGCCACTTGCGACCCTACTTACTCCAACCCTTTAGAGTCAGATGCCGGGATCCCTGGCCTGGGAGCCTCAATAATGACCACCAACTGCCCTTGTAGCTGTGTTCCCTCCTTGCCAGGCCCAGGACTTGGAAGGGAGCAAGCCAGGGTCCATTCTGCCCTGGAATAGAGTGGCTGAGGACTGCAGGCCCCAATCCCCAATCAGCAAAGGTGCTTCCAGCCCTACCCCTCCCTCTTTCTAGGGCCTTTTAAATTTTTTATATAACTTATTTCGGGATAGGGAGGGGGGTTAAAATAGGGGCTGTCCCTCCCCATGCACAGTAGTCTGTCCTGTGGTTTATTTTGTATTATCTGTAAATGAAGTGTCTTTATTAAAAAAAAAGAAAATCACACTTTGCCTCTGATCCAGGGAGGTCCTTTCATCCCCGCCCCAGCCTCTCAGCCTTCATTTTGCTAGAATTTGCTCACTCTGCTCTGTGCCTGTGCTAGGAGGACCGAATTCCACCTGATGGAGAGACAGAAAATGAATAAGTCATCCTTCCTTGAAAGGAGCTGCCACAGACTGGCCAAAGCACCACTGGGGTGAGGATGGGAGATTTAAATGGATACAAGCTCATCTGGCCGTCTAGGGCAGAACTTGGGCAGTGCGAGCGATGTAGCAGGAGAGGCAGCTGACTGTGATCCTTGGCTCCTGCCTAGCATTTGAGGAACCTCTGGTCAGTGCAGAGCTAGGCTGGACATCTGAGGTGGAGGGAGCCAAGAGGAGGCAAGAGGAGGCTTGAGCATCGTGAGGAAGGAGGAGCTGGGGCAGAGAGGGGAGCTGGAGAGGCCATCTGCTGTTAGTCCGATGAGAGCAGGGAGAAGAGGCCTTTCTCTCTCCCTAAAGGAACTCGCTCAGCTGTTGGATGGTGGTGCCCAGCGTCCTCGGGCAGCCCCCAAGATTGCAGTCTGGAATTTACCAGCAGAGGGCGCTGAGGCACAGGCTCAGCCGCACTGGGCCCCCAAGCAACCGTTGCCCTCATGTGGCCTAGGGGGCTGTGGGCACCCGACTACCACATGAGCTGAGGAACCTCTTTGGGGGAAACCGCAGACTGCGGTATCTCAGAGGGACAAAGTCCTGCACTGGGAGACGGGCAGGCCAAGGACATTTGTTATTTTAAAGTGAATTCTTTTGCATCTATAGACTAGTGAGGCTGTGGGCTAACAGTTTAACTTTGGGCTAACAATTTAAGAAATGAAAACAGAAAACTGAAAAAAGAAAATTGTAGGAGTGGCTTTCCCTCTAGAGCCAATATTTGGGGTGTAGGGATGCCAAATAAAATACAGAATGCCCAGTCAAGTTTGAATGTTAAGTAACCAATGAAAGCTTTTTTTGGTGTGAGTATATCCCATACTAAATATTTTTATTGTTTATCTGACATTCAAATTTAACTGGGCGTCCTGTGTTTCCGGGCTTCCCCAGTGGCTCAGCGGTAAAGAATCTGTCAGCAATAAAGGAGGCGTAGGAGACTCGAGTTCGATCTCTGGGTCGGGAAGATCCCTGGAGGAGGGAATGGTAACTCACTCCAACATACTTGCCTGGAGAATCCCATGGACAGAGGAGCCTGGTGGGCTACAGTCCGTGGGGTCGCAAAGAGTCGGACACGACTTAGCGACTAAACAACAACGAACATGGTTCACAGCTGCTGCTGCTGCTGCTAAGTCGCTTCAGTCGTGTCCGACTCTGTGCGACCCCATAGACGGCAGCCCACCAGGCTCCCCCGTCCCTGGGATTCTCCAGGCAAGAACACTGGAGTGGGTTGCCATTTCCTTCTCCAATGCATGAAAGTGAAAAGTGAAAGGGAAGTCGCTCAGTCGTGTCCGACTCTAGCGACCCCATGGACTGCAGCCCACCAGGCTCCTCCATCCATGGGATTTTCCAGGCAAAAGTACTGGAGTGGGGTGCCATTGCCTTCTCCGGGTTCACAGCTAAAAAGGTACAAACGGGTAGTCAGTGAAGAATCTCCTTCTATCCCTGCTACCCATCCAGAGAGAAGGGCCCAGAGGCCTGGGGATGGGAAAGAAGGGCAGGAGGCGAGTGAAGAATTCCTCAAGTCGGTGCTCAAGTCTGTAGGCCACATCCCTTTCCTTCCCTGGGCCCCTCCTCCCTCCCCTCCCTTGGCATCCCCACTCCACGACAGGTGTCGTAGGCGGAGAATCTCACCTGAGCCCTGCTCCCTTAGACCAGCCAATAGCAGGACTCCGCTCAGGGAGGGGATATGGCGGGGCGAGGTGGAGGCACCGTGTCTGCTCTTAGGGGGACCGAGGCCCCGGCGTCCCTTCGAGGACCCTTCCAATCGGGCAACCCTGTAGAGAGACCCGCGCGGCAGCAAACGAGGGTTACCGCCGGGGCGTGGATCCCGGGGGCGTGGCCCCCGAGAGCAACCCAGTCCCGCCTCCGCCGCGTCGCCATAGGGCGAGGCTGCGTAGGGGCGGGGCCGGCTGCTGGCCGCTGTGGCGGACCGCAGAGAGGGTGGGCTGAACTCCGTGACCGTGCGCGACTGCGAGAAGACGCCAAGGTGCTAGAGGCTGCGCAGCGAACGTCAGTTGCCCGGACGACACGGGGCGGAACCTTCCGGCTCCCGACACCCAGACGGCTTGTGGCGCCAGAGGGCTCTTGAAGGAACCGCGGCAAGGCCACAGCGCGATGTTCCTCACAGTCCGTTTAAGTAAGGCTGCATTTTGTATTTCCACCGAGTTGAACGTCCTGGCGGCTAATTAAATGGTGAATAAGGCAAACCCTGAGGGAAAGCTCCTACGGTTGCAGTCCGTAGCTGCCTGTGAGAATGGTTGGCAGCTTTTTTCTGACGTACCTTGCAACAATGAGAAGTGCAGGAGCGAGCGGCGAGGTTGAAAAGTATCTGACAGAGTTCTTTCCCCCCATTTACAGCGAGTGAGGCGCGAAAATCAGAGTGAGCTTGGGATGGAGACTAGTTGAAGCATAAAGGGCAGCTTTAAATAAGTTCGTTAGCGAAGCTGTGGGGAAGGGGCGGTGTTACATTCTTAACTGTGTACCTGAAATGTTCCTATTCTTTAGTCTGCCTCATGACCCAGTCACCCGCTAGGGGGAGGTGTGTGTGTGTGTGTGTTTAATGGAGGGGATTTTAAAATTTAATTAAATTAATTAATTTTACCACACTGGGTCTTGGTTGTTGCTCTGGCTCTTTCTAATTGAGGGGTAGCTGGGGCTACTCCTCGTTGCAGTGCCCGGGCTGATGGCGGTGGCTTCTCTTGTTGGGAAGCACAGGCTTTAGGGAGCGCGGGCTTCAGTAGTTGCGGCTCCCGGGCTTCGTTGCACGGTGGTGTGAGGGATCTTCCGGGATCAGGAATCGAACCTGTCTCTTGCATTGGCAGATGGATTTTTTTTTAATTATTTATTATTATTATTATTATTGGCCGTGGTTGGTTTTTGTTGCTGCGCGGGTTTCTCTAGTTGCGCCAGAGGCGAGCCGGGGCTACTCTGCGCTGAGGCACGCAGGATTCTCAGTGCGGTGGCTTCTTGTTGCGGACAACAGGCTCTAGACTCACGGGTTTAGTTGCTCCGCGGCATGTGGGATTTTCCCGGACCAGGGATGGAACCCGTGTCTCCTCTATTGGCAGGGAGATTCTTAACCACTGGACCACCAGGAAAGTCCTGGAGGGAAATTTCTTGCGGTTAACTGTAGGTAGCCGTCAGCCTGTCTGGGTGGACTTGGATCTCTGTCAACACGGGGCTTGGGTGAGGGTGGTTCAAGCCACTCTGCTCGCTGCTCCTCCCGGTACGGGGTAGGGAGGCAGTGAACCCTCCGCAGAGGCAGATCCTTGAGAGAATATGGCAACTCAAGAAGTTAGTGATGTATTGATAGCAGAGGTGTTGGGGACAAAAAGTAGAGCTAAGGGGATGACGCACAGCCTGGAAGAAGATTCAAGCTCTTCCCCTGGCCAAATTGTGTCAGAAGTTTGCCGCAGAGCTCCTTTCAGGTCAGAGCTCTCTGTCCATTCCTCCGGCTTCACTGTGGCTGCTCTCACTTCAGCTCCTGGGGGCGGGGGTCGTGAGAAGTAGGGGGGAAAGGAAGGGACACTGAGGGTCTGAAAAAAAAAAAATGTGTCCACCCCCAACCTCCTACAGAAAAAGGGAAGGAGCCTCCCATTCCTACCCTTGTGGGTCAGCGATGGCATTTTCTCAGTCTAGGGAAGAGGGGCTAGAACTGGGGAAAGCAGGGCAAGGAGAAAAGGGGCAGGGGTGTTAAAGGGAATGGTAAGAGAGGGAAGAGTAAAACAGAGGCAGCTTGGGGTTGGGGAAGGCGGGAGGAGCAAGAGGAAGAAAGTAAACATGGAAGCTTTAAACCTGAGGACTCTTGCCAAAATGTCAGGGTTTTTTTCTTTGTTTGCTTTGGTTTTTGTTTTAAAGAAAAATCGCTTTATTCTTTCTGTGAAAACAATTCTCATAAACAATTTAAGCAGAAAAGTACAAAATAAAAATAAAAATATTGCCTCGTTTCATCACTCAAGTATAACCATCACTGACATTTCTTTTACAGCATCCTAAACTTATTTCTATGCATTTTTACAGATAGAATGGAGATAGAAATACTTTCATAAAAGTGGGATCGTGCCATATGTTTATGATTATTTTTTTAGTTAAGATCTAATTTTACTTGATTCTAATTGAAGGAAGTGAATGTGAAGTGAAACTGAATAAACTCTGAACTTCACATACATTTCTTCACCTCTAAAGATATTTTTCCCCTGAAAGATCTCTGTATGTTTAACAAAAGAGACAGTGAAATTTAGAGGTGAATATCCCTTTAGTCTCAGGGAATTGAAGGAGAGTTTGACCTGTGGTCAACCTTCTTGCAACATGAACAAGAAGAGGATGAGCTGATGCTAGCCCTTTCTGAGGCCCACTGCATCTGGTCCGAGGGTTGCTGATTGTCTAACCTGTCACTGGTGCATTGCCAATGCAAGGATGGGCGCAAGGCAGACGGACACAGATGCTATGGGGCTGTTGAGGTATTTCAGAGAAGGGAGCCCAGACACTGTACCTTTTCTGTGCTCGCGTCTGTACTCACATTGTTTCCCATCCCTCAGGGATGATGGTATGAGAGACTCTGAATTTCATGAACCTTGGGACACTGAGATCCCAGTCCTGGATCATTTCTCCAAGTGAAATAAATTTGGTGTTGGGACAGCCTCTTGTGTCTTGTGAGCTTGATTCACAAAATCTGAAACTCACCCTGGCAGTCTTGCAGCATTATGATTTCTTTTTTATTAACCATATTCTCATTTTAGACTATATTGATTGATTAATTCCTTGTTGAGAAATTGAGAACATTTCTCATGAATTAGTAATTTTACACTGCATTAAAATGAAATTAGAGCATTGATTAGTAGTTTTTCCCTGTTAGATTTCATCAGTTTCATCATGTTTAAATTCTGTTTGGTGGCTCAGTGGTAAAGAATCTGCCTGCCAATTCAGGAGACACAATTCAGGGTCTGATCCCTGGGTTGAGAAGATTCCCTGGAAAGGAAATAGAAACCCACTCCAGTATACTTGCCTGGAGAATCCTTTGGACAGAAGATCTTGGAGGGCTACAGTCCATGGGGTCGTAAAAGAGCACACGTGGTATAGCGACTAAACAACAACCAAACAAACTTACTTAGTCATCTAATATTTATTCCAAATTTTGAACCAGTCTGTTGTTCCATATCCAGTTCTAACTGTTGCTTCTTGACCTGCATACAAATTTCTCAGGAGGCAGGTAAGGTGGTCTGGTATTCCCATCTCTTTAATATTTTCCACAGTTTGTTGTAATCCACACAGTCAAAGGCTTTCACGTAGCCGATAAAGCAGAAGTAGATTTTTTTGGAACTCTCCTGCTTTCTCGATGATCCAACAGATGTTGGCAATTTGTCTGTCAAACCTCCTCTGCCTTTTCTAAATCCAGCTTGAACATCTGGAAGTTCACAGTTCACATAATGTTGAAGCCTTACTTGGAGAATTTTGAACATTACTTCACTAGTGTGTGAGATGAGTGCAATCATGCAGTAGTTTGAACATTCTTCGGAATTGCCCTTCTTTGGGATTGGAATGAAAACTGACCTTTTCCAATCCTGTGGCCACTGCCGAGTTTTCCAAATTTGCTGGCATATTGAGTGCACTTTCACAGCATCATCTTTGAGGATTTGAAATAGCTCAACTGGTCCACTTGACTTTGCATTCCGGGATGTCTGGCTCTAGGTAGGTGATCACACCATCATGATTATCTGGGTCATGAAGAACTTTCGTATAGTTCTTCTGTGTATTCTTGCCACCTCTTCTTACTATCTTCTGCTTCTGTTGGGTCCATACTATTTCTGTCCTTTATTATGCCCATCTTTGCTTGAAATGTTCCCTTGGTATCTCTAATTGTCTTGAAAAGATCTTTCCCATTCTGTTGTTTTTCTTTATTTCTTTGCATTGATCCCTGAGGAAGGCTTTCTTATCTCTCCTTGCTGTTCTTTGGAACTCTGCATTCAAATGGGTATATCTTTCCTTTTCTCCTTTGCCTTTAGCTTCTCTTCTTTCCTCAGCTATTTGTAAGGCCTCCTCAGACAACCATTTTGCCTTTCTGCATTTCTTTTTCTTGGGGATGGTCTTAATCACTGCCTCCTGTACAATGTCACAAACCTCTGTCCATAGTTCTTCAGGCAGTCTTGTCTATCAGATCTAATCCCTGGAGTTTATTTGTCATTTCCACTGTATAATCCTAAGGGATTTGATTTAGGTCATACCTGAATGATCTAGTGGTTTTCCCTACTTTCTTCAATTTAAGTCTGAATTTGGCAATAAGGAGTTCATGATCTGAGCCACAGTCAGCTCCCGGTCTTGTTTTTGCTGACTGTATAGAGCTTCTCCATCTTTGGCTGCAAAGAATATAATCAATCTAATTTCTGTATTGACCATCTGGTGATGTCCATGTGTAGAGTCTTCTCTTGTGTTGTTGGAAGAGGGTGTTTGCTATGACCAGTGCATTCTCTTGGCAAAACTCTTTTAGCCACTGCCCAGCTTCATTTTGTACTCCAAGACCAAATTTGCCTGTTACTCCAGGTGTCTCTTGACTTCCTACTTTTGCATTCCAGTCCCCTGTAATGAAAAGGACATCTTTTTTGGGTGTTAGTTCTAGAAGGTCTTGTAGGTCTTCATAGAACCACTCAACTTCATCCTCTTCAGCGTTACTGGTTGGGGCATAGACTTGGATTACTGTGATATTGAATGGTTTGCCTTGGAAACAAACTGAGATCATTCTGTCGTTTTTGAGATTGCACCTGTCACGCGAGTGTATGTTCCTTGGTTCTTTGTCTCGTCACAACAAAGATTTGAAGTGACGGACATTAAAGCCCTCGGTGCGTCACAGCTCTCAGGTCTTGGAAAAACCGTGTTATAGCTCTTAGGCAAATCAGTGTTACAGCTCTATTTTATTTAGAAGATAGCAGGAGAATCCATCTTTGAAGCGTGAGGGCATGCCAACCCAAAGACTCGAAGAGAAGAGAGTGGAGAAGCGTGCAGGGGAGGGAGAGAGAGAGAGGGAGAGAGAAAGGGCGCATACACATGGGAGAGAGAGAGACAGAGAGAGTGCGTTGGTTCCTCCTTTTATATGTTTTTTCCTCCACCTGGGCCTGCCCTATGCAAATTGGGCTTAGCCAGGAGTGCTGTTTCTTCTACCTTAAGTCTTCACTCTGGTCCTCGGACCTTCCTTTGACCTTCCTTTGTTCTATTCACAGGTTTTCCCTTCCTTGTCTTTTAGCCACTGCCATTTTGGACTCATTTTCCCTATTCTACCTACCTAACAGCATCCAGGTACTGCATTTTGGACTCTTTTGTTAACTATGAGGGCTACTCCATTTCTTCTAAGGGATTCTTGCCCACAGTAGTAGATATAAGTTAAATTTGCCCATTCCAGTCCATTTGAGTTCACTGTTTCCTGAAATGTCAATGTTCACCCTTGCCATCTCCTGTTTGACCACTTCCAATTTTCCTTGATTCATGGACCTAACATTCCAGGTTCCTATGCAATATTGCTCTTTACAGCATTGGACTTTACTTCCATCACCAGTCACATCAACAACTGGGAGTTGTTTTTGCTTTGGGTCTGTCTCTTCATTCTTTCTGGAGTTATTTCTCCACTGATCTCCAGTAGCATGTTGTGGACATCTACCGACCTGAGGAGTTCATCTTTCACTGTCATATCTTATTGCCTTTTCATACTGTTCATGGGGTTCTCAAGGCAAGAATACTGAAGTGGTTTGCCATTCCCTTCTCCAGTGGACCATATTTTGTCAGAACTCTCCACCATGACCCACCCGTCTTGGGTGGCCCTACATGGCATGGCTCATAGTTTCATTGAATTAGACAAGGCTGTGGTCCATGTGATCAGTTTGATTAGTTTTCTGTGATTGTGGTTTTCATTCTGTCTGCTCTTTGATGAATAAGGATAAGAGGCTTATGGAAACTTCCTGATGGGAGAGACTGACTGTGGGAGAAACTGGGTCTTGTTCTGATGGGCGGGGCCATGCTCAGTAAATCTTTAATCCAATTTTCTGTTGATGTGTGGGGCGTGTTCCCTCCCTGTTGTTTGACCTGAGACCAAACTATGATGGAGGTAATGAAGAAAATGGGAAAGGAGTAGATCAAGGCTGAATATTGTCACCCTGCTTATTTAACTTATATGCAGAGTACATCATGAGAAATGCAGGGCTGGATGAAGCACAAGCTGGAGTCAAGATTGCTTGGAGAAATATCAATAACCTCAGATATGCGGATGACACCACCCTTATGACAGAAAGTGAAGAAGAATTAAAGAGCCTCTTGATGAAAGTGAAAGTGGAGAGTGAATAAGTTGGCTTAAAGCTCAACATTCAGAAAACTAAGACCATGGCATCTGGTCCCATCACTTCATGGCAAATAGATGGGAAAACAATGGAAATGGTGACAGACTTTATTTTTGGGGGCTCCAAAATCACTGCAGATAGTGACTGCAGCCATGAAATTAAAAGATGCTTGCTCCTTGGAAGAAAAGCTATGACTAGCCTAGACAGCATATTAAAAAGCAGAGACAGTACTTTGCCAACAAAGGTCCATTTTGTCAAAGCTGTGGTTTTTCCAGGAGTCACGTATGGATGTGAGAGTTGGGTGTATTCTTTCTATCTTGAGTTGTTTGAGTTTTTGTATATTTTGGATATTAACCCCTTATCAGATAGATCATTTGCAGTTATATCTTCTGTAATTCAGTAAGTGGCCTTTTCACTTCGTTAATAGTTTCCTTTACTGTGCAAAAGCTTTTTAGTTTGATATAGTCCCATTTGGTTTTGTTTCCCTTGCCTGAGGAGACACATGCAAAAAAATTATCAAGACCAGTGTCAAAAAACTTACAGCTTATGTTTTCTTCTAGAAGTTTTATGGTTTTAGGTGTTAAATTTAAGCCTTTTATTTTATTTTTTAATCCATTTATTTTTATTTTTTATTGAAGTATAGTTGACATACAATATTATATTTTGTTTTTAAATGCATTTTGAATTTATTTTTGTACATGATGTAAGGAAGTAGTCCAGTTTGATTCTTTTGCATGCAGCTATCTAGTTTTACCAACGCTATTTATTGAAGAGGCTGTCTTTTTTCCATTGTGTATTCTTGCCTCCTTTGTCATAGTTTAATTGCCCATATAATCATTAATATAATGAGCCCATATATGTGTGGATTCATTTGTGGGCTCTTTATTCTGTTCCATTGATCTGTGTGTCTTGTTTTTACACCAGTGCATATTGTTTTGATGACTGTAGCTTTATAATATAGTTTGGAATCAGAGAGTCTGATACCTTCAGTTCTGTTCTTCTTTATCGAGATTGTTTTGGTTATTTGAGCACTTTCGTATTTTATTAAAATTTTTAGAATTATTTGTTCTAGATCTGTGAAGAATGCCATTGGTGTATTGATAGAGATTTCACGGAATTTGTAGATTGCTTTGGATAGTATGGTCATTTTAACAGTGTTAATTCTTCTAATCCATGAACATGATATATCTTTCTATCATTTTGTGTCATCTTCAGTTTCTTTCATCAGCCTCTTAAAGTTTTCCGAATACAGATCTTTTACCTCCTTAGATTTATTCCTAGGTATTTTATTTCTTTTGATGTGATTGTAAATGCAATTGTTTTATTAATTTCTTTTGCTGATAGTTTGTTCTAATTGTATATAAATGCAGTAGACTCCTGGGCTGGGGAGTTCAATGCAGGGCTCAGATCACTCACTCCTTGGACAGAACCTCAGCAACTATAATTTTTCTTCTGTTTGTGGATCTCCCCTCTGGGGATATGGATCTTGACTCTATCACATCTCTCCCCTTCCTACTCCTTGTGGTTCTTTCTTTATATCTTTAGTTGTATATTTTTTCTGCCAGTCTTCTGACTTTTCTTATCAATAGTTTCTTTGTAGAGTTGTGATTTTGTTACGCCCAGGAGCTCAGGGTCTTCCTACTCACCATGTTGACCATACCACCCAGGAAAGATTTCAAATCTTAGGTTTTATTAGTTGACTTTGCCAAATTTTAATAGAAATTCTTCTTAATAAAAAGACCCCCTTGCTTCCAATGGTTATATCCCCCTTTTTATTATGAAAAATTATATGTAAAAAGTAGAATACCTCAGTGGACCCATTAGCTACCTTTTAGAATTATCAACTTCTGCCTAATTTTTTTTTCATATTTACTCCCATTCTCTTCCTTCCTCTCCTTCCAGAATTTTAAAAATGTAAACTAGGAGTGTTCTTATCCTTATAATGTAAACAATAAATGACGTTTATTATTTATTGTGTTCAAGAATCTCTTATATATATGTTATTATACATATTGTGCATAGGTTATTTCATTTTATCCAATACCTATATTAAGTAGATTTTATTAATATACCCACTATACAGACGTAAAATAAATTTTTATTGAAAAATGTACACAATTCATAGAGGTAAATCTCAAATCTTTTTACAAAGTGAACATACCTTAGGATATTTGCCTCTTGGCTTTTTTGCTTGAATAAAAGGTTGACTGGTTTAAATATTTTGAGGTCAGATTTCCTAGTTTTTACCTAATGTCCTTTTTCTGTTCTAGGACCTCATCCAGGACACTACATTATCTTTAGTTGTTGAGCCTCTTTAGGCTCTGTTGGAGGAGGTCATCCAAAGAGCATAAAGCTGGTTGACCCTTGAGGCAGACTCAGGAAATCAGAAGCTCCTTATCTCCTCCCTGTCCTTGGAATGTATGTCTGCCTGCCATTCCCATAGTGGGAGCTGTTTCAAGGATGCAGCCTTGACGGAGTAATGTGTTGTTGAGAACATCTGGATGGTATATGACCAAACCTCATTAAGGCCTCTACATAAACTTTTAAGATCCTGGTTGGTGTGTGCAGAGATCTACTTGTCTGCAGCTGCCCAAAGTGAACCTTGAAAGTAAGTTCCCTTGCTTATTAAATATGCCACCTTCTAATCTGGAATGATCTCCCTCTTTCTTCTGTCTCTCCTTGCCTTCCATGTACAGGACCAATTTGTGAACCAACAAGCTCTTCTAAATTAAAAGAAAATTGTCTTGTATCTTTTTTCTCCAGTTTTATTGAGATATAATTGACACACATCACTATGTAAGTTTAAGGTGCTCATCATAAAGGCTTGATTTATGCATATTGTGAAATAATTATTGTAATAAGTTTATTTATCATCCATCATCTCATAGCTTCCTAGCTGGCGCTAGCAGTAAAGAACTTGACTGCCAATACAGGAGCCCCAGGTTTGATTCCTGGGTTGGGGAGATCCCCTGGAGAAGGAAATGGCAACCCACTCAATATTCTTGCATGGAGAATCATCTCATATAGATACAATTAAAAGAAAAATTTAAGAAAAAAAAAACTTTTCCTTGTAATGAGAACTCTTAGAATCTACTCTCTTCACGACTTCCATGTGTATCACACACCACTGTCAACTATAGTCATCATGTTATATCCCTCTTAATTGTTATTTAGTCACTAAGTTACGTCTGGCTCCTTTGTGATCCCATGGACACAGCCCACCGGGCTCCTCTGTCCATGGGATTTCCAAGACAAGAACACTGGGGTGGGTTTCCATTTCTTCCTCCAGGTTATATCCCCGCTGCCTGCCAAGTCGCTCCAGTTGTGTCCGACCCTGTTCGACCCCATAGACGGCAACCCACCAGGCTCCCCCGTCCCTGGGATTCTCCAGGCAAGAACACTAGAGTGGGTTGCCATTTCCTTCTCCAATGCATGAAAGTGAAAAGTGAAAGTGAAGTCACTCAGTCGTGTCCGACTCTTCGCGACTCCATGGACTGCAGCTTACCAGGCTCCTCCGTCCATGGGATTTTCCAGGCAAGAGTACTGGGGTGGGTTGCCATTGCCTTCTCCGGGTTATATCCCTAGTACTTACTTATTTTATAACTGGACGTTTGTACCTTTGACCACCTTCCTCATGGTCCACACTCCTTCCTTCAGAACTTGGTAGACATTTCTTTACTGTCTTCTAGCTTTGAATGTTGCTGTAGAAAAATCTGATGCCTGAGTGATTTTAAAACAAAAATTGAGAAGTATTTTACATATTTAAAATGCATAGATTTTTAAGGGTACAAGTCGGCGAATTTTGACAAATGTGTACACCCATGTAAACATCACTCAAATCTAGATTTCCCATTACTCGTGAAAGTTCCCTGAGGCCCCTTTTCCAGCCCCTTCCCACTTCCTCCTAGAGACAACTGTTCTGATTTCGATCATTATAGATGAGTTTTTTGCCTGTAATGGAACTTTCTAAAATGTAATCATACCATATATGTTCTTGTGTCTGATTTTTTTTTCTCATTCTGTTTACCATCATGTTATTCGTGTTGTGAGAATCAGTCTTTGTTCCTTTTTATTGCCGAATAGTATTCCATTGTACAAATATACCATAATTTGGTTATCCATTCTCCTGTTGATGTATATTTTGGATTGTGTCCAATTTTTAAAGATACATGTGTATATATATATATATATATGTATGTATATGTATGTATACACACACACCAAACACTTCTGGGCAAGACTTTTTGTGGACATAAGTTTTCACTTCTCTCTAGTAAATGCCTAAGAGTGGAATGGTTGAGTCATGGGGGTCAGTGTTTGTTTGTTTTTTAAAAATCTTTATTAAAAATTCCAAAGTTTTTCTCAAGTAATTGTATCATTTTACAGCTATATATGAGGACTCCAGATACTCCATCTCTTTGCCACCTGTCAGTCCTTTAACTCACACGCTCATGTGTGTGTGTGGTGGTGTCTTACTGTGGTTTTAATTTGTATTTCTCTGGGTATTAACTATAATAAACATGTTATGTACTTTTTGACTATTCATAGATCTTTTTTGAAGTATTTTTTTCAGGCCTTCTGCCCATTTTTTGGGGGTTATCTTTTAATATTGATATGTTTGAATTCTTTATATATTCAGGATGAGTCCTTTATCAGATAAATGTATTGTGAATCCTTTCCCTACTCTGTAGCTTTGCTTTTGATCATCTTGTTCTATTAATGAGCAAAGACTTAAATTTGGCTGAAGTACAGTTTATCAGTTTTTTTTTTTTTTAATGCTTAGGGCTTTTTATATCCTGTTCAGAAATTCTGTGCTTGCTTGAAGTTTGTGAAATTCTTCCCTGTTTTTTATCCATACTATTTTTTTTTCAGTGAGGTAAATTTTTTTTTTTTTAGTGCGGTGAAAAGACCCTGATGCTGGGAAAGATTGAGGGCAGGAGGACAGGGGGACAACAGAGGATCAGATGGTTGGATGATATCACCGACTCAATGGACATGAGTTTGGGTAGACTCCAGGAGTTGATGACAGGACGGGGAAGCCTGGCATGCTGCGATTAATGGGGTCCCAAAGAGTTGGACACAACTGAGCAACGGAACTGACTGAGGTAAAATTAACATCAGTTCAGTTCAGTTCAGTCGCTCAGTCATGTCCGACTCTTTGCGACCCCCCTGTCCATCACCAACTCCCATAGTTCACTCAGACTCACGTCCATCGAGTCAGTGATGCCATCCAGCCATCTCATCCTCTGTCGTCCTCTTCTCCTTCTGCCCCCAATCCCTCCCAGCATCAAAGTCTTTTCCAGTGAGTCAACTCTTCGCATGAGATAGCCAAACTACTGGAGTTTCAGCTTTAGCATCATTCCTTCCAAAGAAATCCCAGGGCTGATCTCCTTCAGAATGGACTGGTTGGATCTCCTTGCAGACCAAGGGACTCTCAAGAGTCTTCTCCAACACCACAGTTCAAAAGCATCAATTCTTCGGCGCTCAGCCTTCTTCACAGTCCAACTCTCACATCCATACATGACCACAGGAAAAACCATAGCCTTGACTAGCCGGACCTTAGTTGGCAAAGTAATGTCTCTGCTTTTGAATATGCTATCTAGGGTGGACATAACTTTCCTTCCAAGGAGTAAGCGTCTTTTAATTTCATGGCTGCAGTCACCATCTGCAGTGATTTTGGAGCCCCCAAAAATAAAAGTCTGATACTGTTTCCACTGTTTCCCCATCTATTTGCCATGAAGTGATGGGACCGGATGCCATGATCTTCGTTTTCTGAATGTTGAGCTTTAAGCCAACTTTTTCACATAACATAATCTAATTTTAAAGTGAACAATCCAGTGGCATTTGGTAAACTCACAGTGTTGAACAACCATCACCTCTGTCTAGTTCCAAAACATTTTCATCACCTCCAAAAAAACTTTGTTATTAAACAATTATTCCCCATTCCTCCTTTCTCCAGCCCCTCACAAAACCATCCGTCAGTCTATGTTCTATCTCTATTGATTTACCTATCCTGGATGTTGCATAAAATTGGAATCATGCAATGTGTGACTTTGTATGTCTGGCTTCTTTGACTTAGCGTAATGTGTTTTGTGTTCATCTGTGTTTTATTAGTACTTCATTTTCTTGGTTGAATGATATTTCGTTGTATGTATACACTACATTTTGCTTATCCATTCATCCACTGATGAACATGGATAAATGCTTATCCATTTATCCTCTGATGAACATTATCCATTCATCCACTGATGAATATCCACTGTATCCATTCATCTGTCAGTGGACATTTAGGTTGTTTCCATGACTTGGCTATTGTGAACAGTGCTGCTGTGAGTAGTTTCCACCTTTTTATTGCACATAGTGCTGCTATAAACAGTCATGTACGAATATTTAATTGAATACCTATTCTCAATTCTTACAACACATCTTTTCATGTGTTTGTTAATCATTTGCATAACTTCTTTAGAGAAATGTCTATTCAAGTCCTTTGCCCATTTTAAAATTGGCTTCTTTGCATATTTGTTGTTGAGTTATAAGAGTCTTTTATATATTTTGAATACTAGATCCTTATCAGATATATGATTTGAAAGTATTTTCTCCTATTTTGTAGGTTGTTTTTTTCCTTTCTTTTCTTTCTTCCCCCCTCATGGCTCCCTAGCCCCACCCCAATGCACGCAGCGTGGGGGATCTTAGTTCCCTGACCCTGACCACGGATCAAACCCACACCCCCTGCAGTGAAAGTCTAAATCACTGGACCACCAGGGAAGTTCCAGTCTTATCTTTCCTAACAATGTCCTTTGGTGCACAGAAGTTTGTTTGTTTAATTTTAATGAATGAATTTATCTTTTTTCTTTTGTTGCTCGTGCTTTTGGTGTCATATCTAAGAATCCATTTGCCAAATCCAAGCTCATAAAAATTTATCCCGTTGTCTTCTTATACGAATTTTATGGTTTTACAGGTTCTACTGCCTGTGGGATACCATGGATCACATGCCCTCCCCTTTAAGTGGATGTAGGAGGTGGTTTGGGGACTGACAGATCCAACCAGCACCCCATGGAGAAGGGGCAGGGTTGTTCAAAGCAAGAGGTGGTGGGCAAACACATTGCATTTCACCCAATGACTGCCCAGCATCCATGTAAACCTTCTTTTCCCCACACGAGCCCTCTCAGAAATGCTCTTGCTACTTGCTAGAGGTGGTGGTTGCAAAACGTTGGGACTGTATTGTACTAAATGCCACTGAATTGTACATTTTGAAATGGTTAATGTTATGTGAATTTCACCTCAATAAAAATATACTAAAAAAAGAATCTTATGGCTTTACCTTTTATATTTAGGTCACTGATCCATTTTAATTTTTATGTATGCTGGTAGGAGTCCAGCTTCTTTTTTTGCATACGGATATGTAGGTGTCCCAGCACTGTCTGTCCTTATGCCAGCACCACGCTGTTTTCTTTTTTTTTAATTGATGTATAGTAGATTTACAATGTTGTACCAATCCCTGCTGTACAGCAAAGGGACTCAGTTAGACAGATACAGACATTCGTGTTCTTTTCCATGATGGTTTATCCCAGGATATTGCATATGATTTCCAGTAGTATACAGTAGGACCTTGTTGCTTATCCATCCTATATATAGTAGTTTACATCTGCTAATCCACCACTCCCAGTCTTTCCCTCCCCCACCCCCTTCACCTTGGCAACCGCAAGTCTGTTCTCTATGTCTGTGAGTCTGTTTCTGTTCTGTAGATACATTCATTTGTGCCATATTTTAGATTCCACAGCTAAGTGATATCATATGGTATTTGTCTTTTTCTTTCTAGCTTATTTCACTCAGTATGGAGCATCTCTGGTTGCATCCATGATGCTGCAAATGGCATTGTTTCATTCTTTTTTATAGCCGAGCAGTATTCCATTGTATGTATGTACACATCGTCTGTATCCACTCATCTGTCAGTGGACATTTAGGTTGTTTCCATAACTTGGCTACTGTGAACAGTGCTGCTGTGAACATGGGGGTACATGGGCCTTTGAATTTTAGTTTTGTCTGGGACTAGGAGTGGGATTGCTGTATCATATGGTAATTCTGTTTTTAGTTTTCGGAGGAAGCTGCATGTTTTCTATAGTGGCTGCACCAGCTTACATTCCTACCAATAGTATAGGAGGATTCCTTTTTCTCTATACGCTCTCCAGCATTTGTAGAGTTTTTAGTGATGGCCATTCTGACTGGTGTGAGGTGGTACTTTGTTGTAGTTTTGATTGCATTTCTCTAATAATTAGCTATGCTAAGCATCTTTTCATGTGTCTACTGGCCATCTGTATGTCTTCTTTGGAGAAATGTCTATTAAGGTCTTTGCCCATTTTTCAATTGGGTTGTTTGTTTTGTTGTTGTTGAGCTGTTTATATATTTTAGAGATTAATTCCTTTTCTGTTTTATCATTTGCAAGTATCTTCTCCCATTCCATAGGTTGTCTTTTCTTCCTTCCCTCCTTTCTTATTAATGGTTTCTTTTGCTGTTCAAATGCTTGTAAGTTTTATTAGATCCCATTTGTTTATTTTTGTTTTTATTTCTATCGCCTTGGGAGACTGATCTAAGAAAACATTGGTATGGTTTATGTCGGAGAATGTTTTGCCTATGCTTTCTTCCAAGAGTTTTATGGTGTCATGTCTTATATTTAAGTCTTTAAGCCATTACGAGTTTATTTTTGTGTGTGATAGTACTGCATTGTTTTTATTATGGTAGTTTTTTAAGTAAATTTTGAAATTAGAAAATGTCAGTCCTCCAAATTTGTTCTTATTTTTTCAAGATTGTTTTGACTATTCAAGATTCATAGAAATTCCATAGTAATTTGAAGATCTACTTTTTCATTTCTGTAAATAAGATCATTGAAATTTTGATAAGAATTGCATTGGATTTGTAGACCACTTTGTGGAGTACAGTTGTCCCTAGTATCTGTGGAGATTGGTTCCAGAACTTTCCTTATATACCAAAATTTATAGATACTCAAGTCCCCTATATAAAATGGCAAAGTGTAGTGGATGTATAGTATATTCATAGATAAATCCTTCATATCCATGGATGTGGAATCTGGATAGGGAGGGCCAACTGTATTGCCATCGTAACAAAAATTATTAAGTCCTCAAATCCATGAACACAAGATGTTTTCTCATTTGCTTAGGTCTTCTCTAATTTCTTTCAGCAATGTTTTTAGTTTCCATGTACAAGTCTTTTGCCTTCTTGAGTTAATTTATTCATAGATGTATTATTCTTTTTGATAGTATTGTAAATTGTGAAATTGTTTTCTTAATTTCCTTTCCGATTGTTCATTGCTGATGTATAATAACACAGCTGTGTGTGTGTGTTGTTTTGTATCCACAACTTTGCTGGATTCATTTATTAGTTCTAATAGTTAAAACAATTATTTAGGAGTTTTTGGGGTCTTTTTGGCCTCATTGCATGGCATGCCATATCTTAGTTCCCTGACCAGGGATTGAACGTGTGCCCCCTGAAGCGGAGTGTAGAGTCCTAACCACTGGATCGCCAAGGAAGTCCCTATTTGAAATGCTTTATAGATAGGATAATGTCATTTGTGAACAGAGATAACTTTACTCTTTCCTTTCCAATGTGGATGCTTTTCCTTTTTCTTATCTAATTGTTGGTTAGAATTTCAGTACAGTGTTGAAAAACAGTGAGGTGGGCCTTCTTGTCTTGTTCCTAATCTTGGGAGGAAAATGCTGCCAGTCTTTTACCTTTGAGTATGATATTAACTGGGATTTTTTCATAAGTACTTTCTACCATGTTGAGGATCTTCCATTTTTTTGTTTTCTGAATGTATTTATCCTGAAAGGGTGTTGGATATTGTTAAAGTTTTTGCTGCATGGAGAGGATCACGTGAATTTCCTTTCTTTGTTCTGTTAATGTGCTTTATTACTTTAGATGATTTTGTATGTTGAACCTTAAGTCCCGGGGAAAATTTCCACTTGATCACAGTGTGCAGTCCTTTTATCTTGCTGTAGGATCTGCTTTATTAATATTTTGTTGGAGATTTTTGCATCTATTAATATATTCATAAGGGATGCCGGTATGCAATCTTCTTGTAGCGTCCCTCTGTGGCTTTGCTATGAAGGTAATATAGCCTCACAGAATGATTAAGGAAGTGTTCTCTTCTCTTTTCTGGAAGGTTTGAAAAGCATTGATATTAATTCTTTAAATATTTGTTAAGAATTCAGTGGCAGAGCAACCTGATACTAAATTTTCTTAATGGGAAGTTTTTCATTATTGATTCAATCTCTTTGTTATAGATCTATTCAGATTTCCGATCTCTTCTGGGGTCAGTTTTCATAATTTGTGTATATCTAGGAATTTTGTCCATTTCATCTGTGTCCTTTTCATTAGGGTACAACTGTTCCAAGTATTCTCTTAGAATTCTTTTAAACACCACTGTATTGAGGCATGAGTGACATATAATAAGTTGTACATATTTAATATATACAACTTGATGAATTTGGTCCCACATAATGACCAAAATCAAAGCTATAAACATTCATCAGATCCAAAAGATTCCTTCCATTGCTTTATTTATCAAGTTAAATAATTTTCTTTCTTTTATGATAAGGGCCCTTAACATAAGATCTACCTTCTTAACGAATTTCAAGTGTATAATGCAATATTGTTAAATATAGGCTCTATATTGTACGTAGACCTCCAGAATTTACTCAGAGATACTTCCTCATTTCCCCCTCCTCCCAGCCCTGGTAGTCATTATTCTACTTTCTGTGAGTTTGACTATTTTAAATTCTCATAAAGGTGGGATCATGCGGTATTTGTCCTATGTCCTGCTTATTTCATGTAGCATAATGTCCTCCACAGTAGTCATGTACAGATGTAAGAGTTGGACCATAAAGAAGGCTGAGCACCAAAGAATTCATGCTTTTGAATTATGGTGCTGGAGAAGACTCTTGAGAGTCCCTTGTAAGGACTCTTACAAGGACAGTAAGGAGAAAAAACCAGTCAGTCCTAAAGGCAATCAACCCTGAATATTCATTGGAAGGACTGAAGCTGAAGCTTCAGTACTTTGGCTATATAATGAGAACCGCCAACTCTTTGGAAAAGACACTAATCCTGGGAATGACTGAAGGCAGAAGGAGAAAAGGGTGCAGAGGATGTGATGGTTGGATGGCATCACCAACTCAATGGGCATGAATCTGAGCAAGCTCCAGGAGATAGTGAAGGACAGGGAAGCCTGGCGTGCTGCAGCCCATGGGGTCACAAAGAGTTGGACTCAACTTAGCAACTGAACAACAACAGCGTCCTCCAGCTCCATCCAGGTTGTTGCAAATGGCAGGATTTCACTCATTCTTATGACCGAATGATATTCCAATATATGTATATGTGTGTGCACTCATTTTCTTTATGTATGTATGTATGTGTGTGTGTATACATATCACTTTTCTTTATCCATTCAACCGCTGATGGATATTTAGGTTGTGTCTATATCTCGGTGATTGTGAGTAATGCTGCAGTGAACATGGGCGTGTTGATATCTCTTTGAGATCCTGGCTTCAAGTCCTTTAGATTATATACCTAAAAGTATGATTTCTGGATCAAATGGTAATTCTATTTTTAACTCTTGGAGAAAACGTCATAGTTTTTTCCATAGTGGCTGCACCAATTTATAATCCCACCAGCAGTGCACAAAGGTTCTCTTTTCTTTACATCTTTGCCAGAATTTATTATCTTGTATTTCTGATAATAGCCTTTCTAGCAGATATGAGGTGCTGTCTCATCATGGTTTTGATTTGAATTTCCCTGAGGGCCATATGCAGCAATGTTCAGCACACCAGGATACTTCATTCCTGGGCCTATTAGCCTCATGGATACTCTTGCTCTTTTTGTGCTGTTTTCTAGGCAGAGACGGAATTTCTTGTCACCCTTCTCAGTCCCAGGCTCTCTCTTTGGACAGCCTGGATTCTTCTTTTAACAATCAGCTCTTGCCCAGAGTTCATGGGAGTTAGCTGGACACTGACTTGGAGCCAGGACACCTGAATAGTAACCCTTGTCTCCTGATGGCTTATCACTTTATTTTTTGAGTTTTGGCTTCCTGTTCTTTCTACTTTTTGTATGTTAGATCTGGAGGAGACTGTATGAGTTTTGGAAATTTTCCTGTGCCAACCTTCATAATTTCAGGTCACATTCCTCTCTCTAGACTCCACCCAGGTAGTGAGCCTCCAACTCTTTTATGGCTAACACTACCAGTCCCTGCCCAAGGCTTGTGGCTTCCTATATGCTGCCGTCTCTTCAGCCAGAAGACTTTGGGCCTTTCTTATCCTTTCCCCGACTTCTCTTTTCTTGATCCTCACCCCTTTACTCTTATTCTGTTACCACATGTTTCTAGTCCAGGTCTTCCATATACAACTCCTTCTAATCCCTATTCTTGTCCTTTTCTCCTACTCCTTGTTCAAACTTTGCTGATTCTTCTTCCCACCATTCTCCATCTTTCATTCAGAAACAACCCTCCCCCAAGTCTGGAAAGGGGAGGGTGAGAGGGAGCGAGAGAACAGTGTTGAGCTCTGGCTGTGGAAGATTCTGGATCCAACAAAAAGGCCAGATTCTCTGCCCTGGGATAATAAGCATTCATATTTAAAGAATTAAGATTCTACTTATTCCTATGGAACTTCCATGTATCTTTTGCTTCTGTGCTAATAAGTACACTTACCTACTCCAGCTGCCATAGGATTGTCTCCCCGATGTCTACAATCTAACATATTGGCCACTTTTCTGTTATTATTACATAGATGAGTAGACGATGTGGTGTTTTATTCCTTGTGGCTTCCTATCCTATCTCAGGATTTAAGAAGGCACATGATAGCCCAAATCTTGTGGAAACCACCAGAGTAGTTCTGGCCATGGCTCTGGATGACAGCCAACACTCATATGGTTGCTGAGAGTCGTGTCACTGGTAGGAAGGGAGGGAGAGGTGAGTTAAAGATCATAGTCATAACTGTGACATAAGGGGTTTTATACCTACCACATGGTTGTGTCTTCTGTAACAAGTGCCATGGAGTAGGTTGTGGCTTCTATCCACTCCACATCTATCAGAGACAGAGCAGAGCTGAGGATGGAAATATAGGGTCTCTGAGTCCCATCCACACCATGGTCTTCTTCTTTTGTAGCCCATCAATAATCCTTCCCTGTTATTAGCTATAATACTTAGAAGAGTAGGGATATTGGTGCCACATATCTTCACTCGGGCCTCGTCTGTCTCTTGTTCTGGGTTTCTTAACTTACTTTCAGACCTTCCTCCTTCTATCGCTACCAGCACCCTCTAAGTCTGTGTCCTCATATTTGCACAATAAATTAACGACTTTTGTTTTCTGGATTTTGTACACTGCTGTATTGTACAAACTGTCTAATCACCAGCATCCCCAAGTTTAGTGATTCCCTGGGACTCATAGGATTCCACATATAGATGTAATTGTGACTAAGATTTATTCCAGTAAAATGATATAGGTACAATCACCTAAGGAAAACACAAAACAGGTGAAGTCTAGAGGAAACCAGATCTAAGTTTCTAAGAGTACTCTTCTATTAGAGCCACACAGGAAGTGCTTTATTCCTCCAACAATGATTTATGACAACATAGATGCCAGGGAGGATAACTTGAGTCTAGAAGCATAGGGTTTTTATTGGGGTTCATTCACATAAGGGCTTCCCTTTTGGCTCAGATGGTAAAGAATCTGCCTGCAATGCAGGAGACCTGGGTTCAGTCCCCGAGTTGGGACGATCCCCTGGAGAAGGAAATGGTAACCCACTCCAGTATTCTTGCCTGGAGAATTCCATGGACCAAGGAGCCAGGCAGACTACAAACCACAGGGTCGCAGAGTTGGACACGACTGAGCAACTAACACTTTCAATCACATAGGCACCCTCTGATGGCTTCTACCAAAATTTCAGAGTCCTTCATAAGGAAAGCAGCATAAACTACATGGCTTGTACAAACAGTTTAGTTGCAGTAAATGACCTTATCAGTTAGGGAATTGTGGAATTCTCAAAATCCAGATTCCTTGTCACCAGTGAATAGCTGACTTTTCAAGCATGTCTCCCTAAGGAAGCTTTCTCAGGCCTGCTGTGTTAACTCTGTTCTGCACAACTGAGAGCAAACAGGATAGCAACACAGGGGATATGTCAAACTTACTGTGTTCATATAGCATACATCCCAAGACTTTGGGTTTAGTCCCCTTGATATGGTAGCAAGACCTAAGACCTACTGTCAGATTCTACTTGTTTGTTTAATCACTTATGGATGGCACTTCATTGCTTTCCAGAAGTGAAACCATACCAAGATCACATGTAACTCAGCTCATACAGGTGGAGGGACAAGTCTGCAAAGATTTCCTTGCTGACCATGTTCTCCTGGACTTTATGTGCTCAACATAAAGGTCGCATTAAATCATGGCTATGATGAAATAGTCATAGAAGGGTTTTACTGCTTCTATTAGTTTCAGGGAATGTCACAAAAGCTAGCATGCATGATGAGAGACCATTTCAAGGATTGGGGAGAGGATCCTAGGGATCCCTAGGAAGATAGGTCATAGGGATCAAAGTATTGGAATTGTCGGAAGACTGTAGAATCGTAGAACTGAATGGGATACTTCTTCAGAACTCAGAACTTTGTGAACCTGATCTCTTTGGTTCCTGTGAGTTTCTCTGCTTCTGTTACCTTCTCCTTCTGTCAGCTAACTAGTGTCCTCATATTCTTTCTATGGGTCTTCTCTATTTAATAGCTTTAGTTTCCTCAGAATGTTCATGTTCTGCTCTCTATCTGATAGAATCTAGACATGTGAAAGCTCAGCACATGTTCAATGATTCACTCCATATTTACTCTCAGATTCTAACTCATGAGAGTCTGACTGATCCAGATCATCCTTGTTGAGCAGAGATTTTTTCATGCCATGACATCTTGTAATGGATCAGGTTTTAATGGGATCTGATTGACATGAAGAATATATAGCACAGAATACAGATGCTGTGGGATATTTCTCTCTGCAGGATCTATTGACCAAGATATATCTATTAAAACCGATTATGGATCTGACCAAATTGGGTTTGAAAATGGCATTCATTAGGCTATTAGGTTTCCAGCAACCTATTGGCATATGAATCCTGATCAATCTTCACGCTTTTAAAATTTAAACAATTTAAAATGTTTAACACATGTTTAAATGAAAACAATTTAAAATGTTGAATAAAATTTTAAAACTATATTTTAAAAGCACTGATAGTATGATAAGATGGAAAATAACACTGAAACTAATAATACTGAAAATAATGCAGATGATAATAATATAAATAATAATACTGAAAATAATACAGAGATCAAATTGCCAACATCTGTTGGATCATAGAAAAAGTAAGAGAGTTCCAGAAAAACATCTACTTCTGCTTTATTGACTACGCCAAAGCCTTTGACTGTATGGATCACAACAAACTGTGACAGACTTTATTTTTCTGGGCTCCAAAATCACTATGGATGGTGACTGCAGCCATGAAATTAAAAGACCCTTGTTCCTTGGAAGAAAAGCTATGACCAGCCTAAACAGCATATTAAAAAGCAGAGACATTACTTTACCAACAAAGTTCTGTCTAGTCAAAGCTATGGTTTTTCCAGTCGTCATGCATGGATGTGAGAGTTGGACTATAAAGAAAGCTGAGCACCGAAGAATTGATGCTTTTGAACTGTGGTGTTGGAGAAGACTCTTGAGAGTCCCTTGGACTGCAAGGAGATCAAACCAGTCAATCCTCAAGGAAATCAGTCCTGAATATTCATTGGAAGGACTAAGGCTGAGGCTGAAAGGCCAGTGCTTTGGCCACCTGATGTGAAGAACTGACTCATTTGAAAAGACCCTGATGCTGGGAAAGACTGAAGGCGTGAGGAAATGGGGACGACCAAGGATGAGACGGTTGGATGGCATCACCAACTTGATGGACATGAGTTTGAGCAAGTTCTGGGAGTTGATGATGGACAGGGAAGCCTGGTGTGCTGCAGTCCATGGGGTTGCAAAGCGTTGGACGCAACTGGACTGAACTGAATACGGAAACAAAACCAAATCAAAATGGGAATTCATAAAGGTAACTGGAGTTGTAAAGTTGCCTTTTTGTCTTGAGCATATTTGCCAAACCATGTGAGTTTGAGCTCTGGTTGTCACAGCATTATAGGGATCAGGGGACAAGAAGACATGCCCAAAGTGGGAAGTCAAACAGGAGATCTTCTCCATGTATGTACTAAATAAATATTACCCCTCCAACCCTTGAACATGGAAGAGAACATTTCTTGAGAGACTTTTTTTGGGGACTGTATAGAAGAAGAAAAGTAGCTCCTGAGGATTTATAACCAGAGACATCCCTTTTACAGGTTTTCAGCCAGAATTCACACAACCTAGATTACACAACAAAAACACGTAAGCTGAGATTTTAGTTTGCAGTCCTTCTAGACTAATTGCCTGCCCAAGTATCTGAGAGAAGCTACAAAATTCTCTCTGTAGGAACCTATGTTTATCCCAGAAATCAAGTAATTGTCACAGGCAAAGTGAGCAGCTCGATTAATAATAATAATAATAATAAACCCTACTAAATACACAAGGAAAAAAGGCACCAGAGAGTAAGAATTAGCAGGAATGGATCTGCAAAGACCTAAGATATTGATATAGTCAAGCCCAGAAATAAATAACTGTTGCAATATTTTGAAATAAGTGAAAGACAAATATAAAAAATTCATCAAGAGGGGCTTCCCGGATGGCTCAGTGGTAAAGAATCCACCTGCCAATACAGGAGGCACAGGTTCAGTCCCTGACCAGGGAAGATCCCACACGCTGTGGAGCATCTAGCACATGTGCCACAACTATTGAGCCTGTGCTCTAGAGCCCAGGAGCCATAGCTACTGAGCTGATGTGCTGCAGCTACGGAGCTGACGTGCTGCAGCTACTGAAGTCCGTGCACTCTGGAGCCTGTGCCCTAAAACAAGAGAAATCGCTGCAATGAGAAGCCTGTTCGCCACAAATAGAGGGAAGCCCATGCAGCAACAAAGACCCAGCACAGCCAAAAATAAAATTCATCAGGAAACAGGCAAATATACATAATAAGCAAATTTAGAAACAAACCAAATAAAACTTAACTGAAATACAAAAAATACAATAACTGGAATAAGAAAAAATGCTAGTACTTATGGTTTCCAGTCCATCACGTGAGGACTTTAGGAGTCTTCATCCTAGCAAGTGAAAAACTAAATAAACTAAAAAATCAAAGACTTCTTATTCTGTCAGAGAAGTGAGGTCACAGGGCAAATAATTGGAGCTCTAGATAGGGGGGTACAGGGAATTATAATTTATCAGAGCAGAAACCTCCATAGGAACCAGTGTGAGGACAGGAAGACCTAAACTATAATTGAGGAATCACTGAAGGTTCAACATGGACAAGCAAGAGAGAGAAAAACACGGGACTAGTCATCGTGGGGCCCTCACATATTGTGAGTTTAATCTCCAGAAGTTCTACCAGGTCCTTGCTGTGAATATCAGAGAAATATACCCTTGTGCTTTTGACAGGGGGAGAGGAAATAAATTATTTTTAAGTATGCAACAGCATTCTGTTTCCTTAACAAGGCCTGCCCTTGGGAGAAACTTTTTACCCAAGCTTAACCTGCTGGCGTTACATCACAATCTAACCTACAAGATCGAAGAGAAGTACTCAATTATAGTTGGCTCTGCCTACCACATGTGGGAAGAAAAATACACAACCCCAGTTCCTCCAGCCAATCTGTTCCATGCAAGGAAGAAAAAGACTGAAAAGCATTGGTGAACTTTACAGTCCAGGGGTACAGCATCATCAAAAGACTGGGACATAACCACCAAGCTATAGAATGCTTCACCTCCCTCCACAACTTACCACTACATTACTAAGGTTTATTTACCGCAATTCCTTTTACCCAGTACCTCAGATGTATCTTTGAACAAAAAAATTACAAGTTATACTAAAAGGCAAAAACAAAAACTAACAAAAAATAACCAAAGAAACAAACAGTTTGAAGAGACTAAATAAGAATCAGAACCAGAAAAAGATATGGCAAGAATGCTGAAATTATCACACCAAGAATTTTAGCAAATATATTATTAATATACTATTGGCTTTAATGGGGAAAGTGAACGACATTCAAGAACAGATGGATAATGTAAACAAAGAAATAGAAATTCTAACAATAAAGAGATTCTATAGATTAAAAAAATTGTAACAGAAATGAAGAATGCCATTGATGGATTCATTAGTAGACAGGACATGGTTAAGAAAAGTGTCTGAGCTTAGAATATGACAATAGACTTCCCAAACTAAAAGGCAAAGAGAAAAAGTCTGGGGGGAAAAAAAACAACAGAAAAGTCAAGAATGGTGGAACAACCACAAAAGATTTAAGATACACATGATGGCAGTGCCAGAAGGAGAAGGAACATAAGCCGTATTTGAAGCAGTAATGTCTGAGAATTGCCCCCAAACTAATGTGAAATGCCACATTGATGTCATCATTACAGATACCATAGTCATTAAAAGCACAATAAAGGAATACTTTGAACAACTCTGTGCTCCCAAATTTGAACCTAGATGAAGCAAACTAATTCCTTAAAAGACAATCTTCCAAAGTATACAGAGGAAGAAATTGATTATCTGGTAGGTCCATATTTATTGAATTGAGTCAATAATTAATTAATGACTTTCTAATATATAAAGTACCAAGCTCAAATGGGTTCACTTGTGAATTCTACCAAACTTTTAAAAAAGAAGTTATATCAATACTCTACAATTTCTTCAGATAGAAACAGAATACTTCCCAACTCATTCTACGAAACCACCATTACCCTAATACCAAAGCCAAAGACATTACGAGAAATGAAAACTGTAGACCAACATTTCTCCCCAACATAGATGTAAAAATCCTCAACAAAACATTAGCAAATCAAAACTCACTATGTATAAAAAGAATTATACCACAATTAAATGGAATGTATTTCAGCTATGTCAGGCTGGTTCAAATTTTAAAATCAGTTAATGTAATTCATAACTTCAACAGACTAAGGAAAAAAATCACATGATCATATCAAGATATAGAAAAATAGTTTAACAAAATCCAACATCCATAATGAAGAACTCTCAGCAAAATAAAAATAGAGGGGAGCTTCTTCAACTAGATAAAGAACAGCTACAAATGAACACAGCTAACATCACACTTAAAGCTTTTCTGCTGAGATCAGGACCAAAATCATTGCTTTCAACACCATTAGCTAATGCAATAAGATGAGAAAGGGAAAGAAAAAGTATACAAACTGGGAAGAAAGAAATAAAACCACTTTTGTTCTCAGATGACACAATCATCTATGTAGAAAATCTGAAAGAATAAGTAACAAAAGTTCCTGGAACTAAGTGATGATAGGAAGGTTGAAGAATACAAAGTTAATCTGCGAAAGTCAATTGCTTGCTTACATAAAAACAATAAAAAGGGGGGGTTTGACATCAAAAAAACTTATCATTTATTACACAGTGTCCTTCAAAGTGAGATACTTCATATAAATCTAACCAAATACGTTTAAGATCTATATGAGGAAAATTATAAAACCCTGATAAAATATAAAATAAGAACTAAATAAGTGGAGAGATATTCACTATATAAATAGAAAGACACAACGTTGTCAATATGTTAGCTCTTCTCAACTTGAACTACAGATTCAACACAATTCCAAACAAAATCCTGGAAAGTTGTTTTGTGGATAACCACAAGTTGATTTTAAGCTGGTATGGAGAGTCAAGAGACTCAAAATAGCCAAAACAATACTGTTTTTATTTGTTTATCTGTCAGTGGAAACTGTGGTTGTTCCCATGTCTTGGTTGTTGTGAGTAATGCTGTGATGAATATGGGAGTGCAGATGTCTCTCTGAGATAGTGATTTCATTTCCTTCTCAAGTATATCCGAAAGTGGGATTGCTGGATCATGTGGTAGTTCTATTTTTCATTTTTTGAGGAAATTCCATACTTTTTTCCCCTGTAGCTGTACCAAGGTTACATTCCCACTGACTGCACAAGGGTTCACTTTTTTCCATATATCCTCACCAACACTTGTTATTTCTTATCTTTTTGATAATAGGCACTCTAATAGATTTGAGCTGGTATCTCACTGTGGTTTTGATTTGCATTTCCCTGATGACTAGTGATGTTGAGCACCTTTTCATGTATCTGTTGGCCATTTGTATATTTTTTTTGAAAAAATGTCAAGTCCTTTGTCCATTTTTAAATTGGACTGTTTGGTTTTTATGCTGTTGAGTTGTGTGAGATCCTTATATGTTTTTATTCTTTGGATCCTTACTATATTTTATATTTGGATCCTTACTATATCCTTACATTTATTTTCTTTACATTTTACTAGTAATGTTTAAAAAATGAGAATGAGTGCTTACTTTTGATCATATGATTTTTTTCTTCTTTTAATCAATCAGCTAACATGATGGAGTTTTTCAGTGTTGAATCATTATTGGTTTCCTGGGAAATCCTTGTTTTGTCATTATGTTTATACATTTAAATCTTGATTCTTGGGGAATTCCCTGGTGGTCCAGTGGTTAGGACTCTGCTTTCACTGGGTAGGGCTGGGATTTAGTTCCTGGTCAGGGAACTAAGATCCCATAAGCCACACAAGGCCAAAAAACAAAAACACAAATAAACAAAAATTAATGTTTGTAATTTGCTAATATTCTATTTAAGGTTTATATTTATTTTAATTTTTATATTTATTAGGTATATATTACATTTATATTTATTATAGCTGGTGATCTTAATTTATCTCTCTTATAATATGCCAGTCTGGGTTATTTTTTTAGTTTTTTCAACTTTATTAAAATGTAATTGACAAATAGATTTATACACTTTGATAATTTATATATAAACACATTATGAAAGGATTCTTCCCATCTAGTTAATTAACATTATATATCTATATTTATTTGCTAATATTCTATTTAAGGTTTATGTTTATTTTAATTTTTATATTTATTAGGTATATATTACATTTATATTTATTATAGCTGGTGATCTTAATTTATCTCTCTTATAATATGCCAGTCTGGGTTATTTTTTTAGTTTTTTTCAACTTTATTAAAATGTAATTGACAAATAGATTTATACACTTTGATAATTTTATGTATAAATACATTATGAAAGGATTCTTCCCATCTAGTTAATTAACATATTATATATCTATATTTATATGTAGTAAGAACATTTAAGTTCTACTTTCTCAGCAAATTTCAATTATGTAATACAGTGTTATCAACTATAGTCACCATGTTAATACATTAGATCCTCAGAATACTTGTCTGGTTTTGATAACAATGCTATGCCAGAGTCATAAAGACAGTTGGGTAACTTTCTGCTCTTTCTCTATTTTGGAATGGTTTATATTACTTGGAATGGTCAACTATGATATTTTGCAGAATTTCAGGTGGCAAGACTGCTCATTGCCCTCAATACTCATTTATCCTTTAAATGTAGGAGCATGAGCTCTGTATTCTTTCATTCTATCAATACTTCTTTTTTTTTTTTTTTTTTTTGCACCTCACTTACAGAATCTTAGTCCCCTGACCAGGGATTAAGCCTGTGCCCCCTGCAGTGGAAGCATAAAGTCCTAACCACTGGACTGCCATGGAAGTCCCTATTAGGACTTTCTTACACCAGAGCCACAAGTCTCATGGAGGAAGCATTTGGGAAAATGGGCCCACGTCCTGGAGTCAGATGTCTGCGTTTGCGTTCTTGTCCCTCATACTTTTGCCCCCTGAGCATTTGTTCTTCAGCTTCCTTCCTCGCTTCATCTGGTACCTCTTTCCTCTTTCCTTTTTCCAGAGTTGTGGTCCTATAGCCTCTAATGGCCCTTATTTCACTCTGTTCACAATTGTGAGCTTTTTGTGTGAAGTTAATTAGTTTTTCATTTTTCTTAGATCTTAGAAGAGAGAAGGGTAAATGTGTTTTTAAACAGCTAAATGTTCTTTTCTGCTTTATCTTTTTCTGTTGTTTTAATTTCAGTGTCCAGCTTTCTTTTATTTTAGATGTGTCCATTATAAAGCAACATATGATTGGCTATATTTAAAAACCTAATGCGAGATTTCTGTTAATATTAGTAGATAAATTTTACCCATTTCTATTTAATACAGACTTATTCGAATCTCTGGGTTTTCTATCCTGCTTTCTTATTAATTTTTTCCATTCTGTTGAATTGGTCAAGATCTTTTACTATTTTTTCTATAATGTTTTAGGAGCTGTGCCTCAAGCTGGTTGTCACCACCACCCCATCTACTCTCTCTTCTATCTCATAAATGGCACCATGACGAGGGGCACATTGATTTCTTCACCAACTTCTTATTCCCTCTCCTTTCAGGCATGTTGGAAGGTTGCATTGTCCTTCTCCTTGAAGTTAGACACAGTTGCATGGGTGTTGAGCCAATAAAACAGAGCAGAAGTGAACTAAGACACTTCTAAGTGGAAGACTACAAGGCTAGTACTCATCTCTCCAGCCCTTCCTGCCCCTACTTGGATGAGTGTAATCACAGGAGTTCATATCCACATGGAGGTGGTATAAGCCTGGAGCAGCCTAGAAGGCTGAGCAAGCACACAGAGAGACAACCGTGGAGAATTGCCTGGAGATCAGCAGATTTGTGTGAGTGAGAAATACATTTCAGTTAAGCCATTGAGATTTGAAAGTTTGCATCAGAGCAGAATCTAGCCTCTCTGGATACACTTGGCGACAGTGTGTCCTTGTAGCAGGGAAGGTCTGGTAACAGTTCTAGCTAGTGAAATATAAGTGGAGGAGGCTGGGTGAGTGAGCCTTCTGGGAAAGGCCTTTAAACGAAATGAACGGCATACATGTTTCTCTCTTTGCTCTTCACCAACTCTCCTGAAACGCAGACATGATAGCTGGAATTCTAGGAGTCATACTAGAGTAAGGGGACTAGTCCCATCCCAGGAGAGCAGTATGGAAACAAAGAAGATGGAACCTCTTGATATTATGCAGCTGCTGTATCTTGGCCTTCCCATTCCTGGGCTTTATTTATGGGAGAAGAAAACAAACTTTTATTTTGTTTAAGCTGCTGGTTTTCAGGTTTCTGTTCCTAAGAGCCCAATACAATTCCTAACTATTATGGAAGTTATTTAAGTAATTTTCATCCTTCTATTATTTATACTAAAGTTATTTTTTAATGTTTTTATTGTGGAAATGTTCGAACATATCTCAGAATGAGACAGAGTAGTCATCATTCCAGCAGCAATTACCAATTCATAGCCAAACATCTTTCATTGATACCTCCCACTTTCCCCTCCGGGGTTGGATCTTGCAGGTGGTTCTGCCTGCTCTTGTGGAAACCATGTTTTCAACCCGCCCCCAATAGATAATCCTACTGTGTCCTCCACCCACAGACCTAAATTCACCTTCTGATACACGTGGTCCCTGCCTTGGCCTTGGATGGTAGGGTCCCCACAGTCTGTGGTTTCTTGTCTCTGTCCTAGGCCCCTTTGTGATATCTTGCCTCTCCCATCTTGGGGTCCGGAACTCTTGGCTCCTTCCCAGTCCCATAAGGAGTATACAAGGCTCAGTGAGGGCAGCCCTCAGACCCACTCCTTCAGTACTTTCCTTGGCTTTTTGTTTTTGGCTGTACCGCACTACTAGCAGGATCTCAGTTTCCTGGCCAGGGATTGAACCCAGACCACAGAAGTAAAAGCCTAGAATCCTAACCACTAGGCCACCAGGGAACTCTCCCTTCTTTGGCATGTACTACTTTTGCCTCTGAATCATACAGCCTCCCCCAGGCTCCCCTATGTCTCCTGGGGTAACCTGAGAGGAGGGGCCGAGGGCAGGATCTGGCTGCAGGCTGCAGTGGTACCTGAGCCCCTTCACACTCCTCTATCTCAAGGCTCTGAATGGACTTTTGTCTCTTCCTGTATGGCTGGAACTTTCTCTGTGGGCCCTGTGCTCCACCTCCTTTCACTGTCAACATCTATCACCCTCTTTAGGGATATACTCTATCCAAAGTTTTTTGTTCTGAACAGTTTATATGAAAGCCCAGCTTGGGAGTGCCCAGAAAACAAATTTTCTTCTCAACTCAATCCAGCCCTTCTACATCTTAAGTGCTTGTTTCCAGACTACTAACTTTTGGTGGACCTGAACAAACTTGAGTTTTAGAAACAAAGCTGAACAAAGACTAAGCAGAATCCACCTGGCAAAATGGGAGTGGTGGGATAGTGGTCAGAACCAGTCCTCCCGTAATGTGTGTGAATGTGTGTGAGTGATCAGGGGGATGTGGGCCGGTCCACTCAAGCTGCTGGGCATGCACGGCAGTGGCTGTGGCATCTCATTTTGGGTTTGGCATGTGGGACAGAGAAAGATGAAAATTTAGGATGGAGACCCTGGAGTGATGGATCAGAACTGAGGTTGGTGATGCATCAGGTGAGGGGCTGGAGAGCATGGAGTAGGCGTTGTGGGGCAAGGAGACTAGCTGTAACGTGGGGGTCCTTTTCCAGGGCAGGAGGGGACTGGTAGGGGATGGACTTTCACTTATTGAACTACCTTCTTAGAGGCCCAGGAGGCTAGACCAGTCTGAGGGTCAGTAGATTTCTTTGTTGATCAGGCCTGGGTCACATATCTCTTGGGGCCACCATGTCACCTGAGGAAGGAGCATATGTGGGGACACCAAGTCCCCCAGAATGCTTTTCGGCCCACACCTGCCCCTTAGCCGCAATCATGCTCCTCCCATTCCCGCTTCTGTTGTTTCAGTGTATTCTCAGGAAGAGTTCCTATGCAGCTCAGTCCTCAGTGATGGTGGAGAAGAGAAGAGAGCGTCTAGGAGGTTCTGAGAGGTCTGCCTGTAAGAAGTCCTACCTGTGGTCTCATCCTTGCTAAGGAGGGAAGGATGGTTCCACTAATCCACGCAGCTAGCCACAGACCTTGCTGCTAAAAGAGCTTCTCTCCTGACTCCTGTTCTATGCTTCATTCCTCTGCTTGGAGCTCTCTGATGCCCAGCACCTACAGGGTTAGACCATCCCTGGCTTCTCAAGACCCCTGATCTTTGAAGGGACTCTTGCAGTGGTGGTGAAGACTTTGGATGAAACTTGGCCTTCTTGGACTGCCCCACAGTCGCCATTACTGACACCTGTGTGGTGTCATCTTCCTGGGATACTGTCTACCTGGGACTAGAGGCCTAGCTTACTTTCCCCAATAGCCTTTCCCCATCTCAGACCCCAGCTGTCTGGAGGTGCTGGACCTTCCTTCTTCCACAGGTTTTTGACCCAGGGTAGCTCTGCCTCTAGATCCCTGTTTTACTTTGCATGCTTATCTCATCAGAGAGCAGAAAACCTTGATTTCCTTGAGCCCACTGAATGTAAAGCTGGGAATTCTACGTGACCATCTGCAGATGGGACCACGCGAGCTGAGTAGGGGACTGTAACCTGGGCTGGGAAGGACTTAATTCATCAGTTTTCACATTGTGGATGCATACTGAATTTCAGTGCCCAGGCCACTCCCCAGCCCAGATAAAGCAGAATCTCTGGGTAAGCCTAGGCATCAGGGCATTCCAGTATCTTAGGGGATTCCAGTGCCTATTGTAGGCTGTAAATCAGAGAGTTAAACTCTTGCTAGCATAGATTTGAAACACCTCTCACTGCAGGGGTGAATGCCTCACAGGCTAAGTCATGCAGAATTCCTGCCGTGTTCAGTTTGTAGACCTAACCAGTTTCCTACCACTCACCACTGCCAGTAAGGAGGAGAAAGCTGTGTTGAAGCTCCTAAAAAGGGCCCTTGGAAGAGTGAGGAACCTAGCTGCATCATTGACACTTGCTGCTACTGGAGGTGATGGATGTCGAACTGAACCCTGAATCCTTACATCTGTCACAGCTGTTCTAGGGACACCCTGCCCCGAATCCCGAACACACACACAGGCACTGAGCCCTGGGTGAGGGAGAACCTTACCCAGCTGCGAGGCCCATGAAAACCTCTGGCTTCTGTACACCTCCCCAGCTGGTCCTCCCATCCCTTGTGCAAGGCCACCCTTTGCAAAATCCTGGGGAGGGTCATGGACCTCAGACTCCTGGGATGCAGGTTCAGACAAGTATCACACCTGACATAGGGTGAGAGTGACAGACTTGGGCATGTTTGACAAAGCAGAGACTGAGAGAGCATATTCAGAGACGATTGAGACATAAATGCCAAGAGATAATAAGAGCCTCAGCAAAGCATAGACACATCAGCACCCACTCAAGGCAGGCTCAGCAGAGGATGTGGTAGTTTGTGAGAGGGTTGGGGGAGAGAGGGAATCTTGAGGGAAGGCCAGCTCAGCTGCTTCTGAGGATGTGATAAGGTTTAGAAGCTGTATCCCCAAGCTAATGACCTCTGATGGCAGAGGGATAGCCCTCCTGTCTGCTCACCCCTATTCTTCCTCTGCTTGTTTATCCACTCCAATCCTCAGGCTTTCCCGCCCCCCGCCAACACCAACTCCATGCTTGGTTCTCCCAGGAAGTGGCCAGCACAGGGTGGGGTTGAGGGGTGGGGAGGCATGTTTCTTAGCCTCTGGGGAGGGAGGCAGCAGGCACAGCTGCAGCCTCTCTGCTTCTGCCCTGGCCTTCCCCAGGGGCTGGCTTTAGCTGGCTGTCCCCCATTGAGGCACAGCGCCTGTCCTGCTGCTGCTCAGCTGGGGGTACCCTGTCCTCCTGGCTCACTGCCAAGCTCCGTGCCGGCCCTGAGGGCCCTGCCGATCAGAAGCCTGTGGAATCCTGCCCTTCCCAGCTGGCTCTGACTGCAGCCAGTCCTAATCTGAATGGAAACGGCTTGGCAGGGGCTGCAGAAGAGTAAAGCCCAGTGCCTACCCGAATTGTGGTGGGAGCTGGGATCAGGCTGGCTCAAGTGTCAGAGCCAGCCCTGAGCTCTGAGCTTTCTTTTGGGTACAAGATTGGTCAGGTTTACTTTAGGAGCAAGGGCCTAGTGTGAGTTGTCCTGGGACAGGCTTTAGACTATGCCAGGAAATCATTTTTTTGGAGGGTGGAGGCAGGAAGATAAGGGGCTGATCCCTCTTCTGTGGATCTGATTTCCAAAGGGCAAGGCCATGGTCAGTAAATGTCTTTATTGAAAGAGAGATCCAGTCTCCTTGGCTCTGCCAGCACCCTAGGTCATGAGGATTTCGATGTCGAGCTCTAGCTGGCTGGCCCTGACCTCATAGCGGCCCCGGATCAGGCCTCGGGTTTGGCTGGCATGCCAGCGCCAGTGAGACTGGATGATGCAGGCCGCTTGGCGTGCCTGGAGAAACCGTCTGCGGGCCTGCCACATGCGAACCTGTGCCTGCACCTTCACCACTGCCCATTCCTGGCAGGTGTAGAGTCTTAGTGCCAGGCGCCGTCTTTGCTCCAGCATCTTGGCCTGCATCGACCTCCACCAGCACTGGATGACCCAGGCCCTGAGTGCTGCATCCAATAATGTCCGGCGTACCATGTTGCCACGCCACCATGACTGAATCTTTATGGCTGCCTTCTCTAACTGATTGGGGGAAGGAAGAACATGGAGATGCTCAGTGGGGTACCCTCCCATTCCTAACCCCACCTCTGGTGCTGGGAGGAAAGGGAGCATGGCCCAGGTAGCCCTGGCCTCTTATTTCTGGGCCCCATCCGTCTTATTTCCAAACCCTACTCACCTTTAGACACTGCTCATTATCCTCTGGACAGATCCCTTCTGTATGAGCCTCACTCAAATTTTGTGTGTCCATGGCCCTGGTCTTTAGAGTCCACTCATCTATCAGTTAGGCCACCCTAGTCTGTAGCCCCGCCCTCAACTGTTAAGCACCCCATCACTAGACTCCACCCACCTGCACAAAAGTCTCCCCTCATTAGGTCCTGTTCACCCACATTTCACCCACATCTCTTTCTCCTCTTCTTTTGTTTGTATCTTCTTATGGATTGACCAGCCACCTTATTTACTGATACCCATAACTTTAGGGGGGCTGTCATTATTTCTTGCTTCCAGTTTATTTCTCAGACTCAGCTGGTGTCTTAAGCCTTGCTCTTTCTACACCTTCCAGCCACTTAGTTCCGGTCCTGCTGGTGTCAGTGGAGAGAAAGATTCATTCAGCTTTGCTTCAAGTAAGGGATTACACACACACTCGTCACCAGTGTGGGTTTCTGGAAGCCTAAGTGTCAGGGTCTTTGGGAGGGACCTGAGCAGTGTGTTCATGGGCTAGTATGTGTTTTGTTAAATTTGTGGAAGCAAGATACTTTATCTGCGGTTGGAGAGGGCTTCTGTCTCCCCTTCTCTGACCCCTTTGTCACCCTTTTCCTGTCAGGTACCATGGGATGGCCGCAGTTTCTTTTGGAATGTGACTAAGGGGAAGCTGAGTTGGGATATACTTAGTATGGGTTAATGTGATAGATTTATGTGGTTCACAGTCACCCCTGGGAACAGGTAAATTCTTGTTAGACATTCTGCTAGCAATGACTTCCCAGGAGTTTCCTACCAGTTACAACATCCATCCACCTGTGTCATGCTTTGACATGGGGACAGAAGTGCAGCTACGGTGATGTGGACACTCCCTGCAGTGCCTGGCACCAGAAGTGTAGGTACAGTGCAGGAAGAGCAAGGCTTGAAAAGTTTGAAGACAAAAACTGGTCCATAGAAAATTCTTACTGTTTTTAGACACGTAAAATCCTAAGTAGTAGATTCTGTTTTCGTTGATGCCTGATTAAAATTGAAGTTCTGTCTCGTCAGAAATATAATATTTGACAATGCAGTGAGACGGTTATAAATATTCCAAGCTTTTTTTTTTTTTTCTATTTTGGTATAAATTTTGTAAAATAGAGTGTATCAGAATTCCAGAATCGATGCTTTTGAACTGTGGTGTTGGAGAAGATTCTTGAGAGTCCCTTGGACAGCACAGAGATCCAACCAGTTCATCCTGAAGGAAGTCAGTCCTGAATATTCATTGAAAGGACTGTTGCTGAAGCTGAAACTCCAATACTTTGGCCACCTGATACGAAGAACTGACTCATTTGAAAAGACCCTGATGCTGGGAAAGATTGAAGGCGGGAGGAGAAGGGGACGACAGAGGATGAGATGGTTGGATGGCATCACCATCTCAATGGACATGGGTTTGAGTAAATTCTGGGAGTTGGTGATGGACAGGGAGGCCTGGCGTGCTGCAGTCCATGGGTCTCAAAGAGTCAGACACCACTGAGGGACTGAACTGAACAGTGATTACAGGCAACCAAGCAGAACTCTATGAATGGTGTACATGCTGGCATGAGAAATACTATTTTATGCATCTTGAAAGTCAATAATGTTTCTATAGAAAATCATATGAAAAATCATCATATAAAGAAATAATAAAAGATTATGCAGCAAAAAATGTAGGAAAAAATACCACAGAGGTAGGACACTTAACGAATATATACCTTGTTACATTTGTGATCTCTGCCACCTCTTTTATATGTGCATTTGTTGTCTTGACATATCCTAAATATTCACTGGCCTGATTTTAAGTCTATAATTTTGTATTCTTTTTCTTAAAGTAGGCCTTCCAATTTATATAAACTTTAGTTCCCACAAAACCTGGGTCTGCCCTGCTTTGCTGTAAGAATGCAACTGTGTGGCCCGGGCTCATAGGAGTTCACATGAGTTTTTAGAATTCAGAGTTAGGACTGAAACTGCAGAAACAGATGATGCAGAGCTGCTGTGCATCCTTTGGGATTTGAAAGGCCATTCTGGCTCTAGTTTTAACATGCATGATATTCCTCATTTTTCTGCATGAGCCACATACTATGGCTTCTGTTTATGTGTATTTGAGGCCTCATACCATCACTTGTACTAATTGCCATGGCACTGTCCATCAGCGTGTCTTACAAATTCTGGCCATATTTTCAAGCAAGCAACTTCTTCAGGTAATATTAGCTAGTAAAGTAATGCTCAAAATTCTCCAAGCCAGGCTTCAGCAATACGTGAATGGTGAACTTCCATATGTTCAAGCTGGTTTTGGAAAAGGCAGAGGAACCAGAGATCAAATTGCCAACATTGCTGGATCATCAAAAAAGCAAGAGAGTTCCAGAAAAACATCTATTTCTGCTTTATTGACTATGCCAAAGCCTTTGACTGTGTGGATCACAATAAAGTGTGGAAAATTCTGAAAGAGATGGGAATACTAGACCTGCCTCTTGAGAAACCTATAAGCAGGTCAGGAAGCAACAGTTAGAACTGGACATGGAACAACAGACTGGTTCCAAATAGGAAAAGGAGTACGTCAAGGCTGTGTATTGTCACCCTGCTTATTTAACTTATATGCAGAGTACATCATGAGAAATGCTGGGCTGGAGGAAGCACAAGCTGGAATCAAGATTGCCGGGAGAAATATCAATAACCTCAGATATGCAGATGACACCACGCTTATGGCAGAAAGTGAAGAGGAACTAAAAAGCCTCTTGATGAAAGTGAAAGTGAGAGTGAATAAGTTGGCTTAAAGCTCCACATTCAGAAAACGAAGATCATGGCATCTAGTCCCATCACTTCATGGGAAATAGATGGGAAAACAGTGGAAACAGTGTCAGACTTTATTTTGGGGGGCTCCAAAATCACTGCAGATGGTGATTGCAGCCATGAAATTAAAAGACGCTTACTCCTTGGAAGGAAAGTTATAACCAACCTAGATAGCATATTCAAAAGCAGAGACATTACTTTGCCAACAAAGGTTCGTCTAGTCAAGGCTATGGTTTTTCCAGTGGTCATGTATGGATGTGAGAGTTGGACTGTGAAGACAGCTGCTGCTGCTGCTAAGTCACTTCAGTCGTGTCCGACTCTGTGCAACCCCATAGACGGCAGCCCACCAGGCTCCCCCGTCCCTGGGATTCTCCAGGCAAGAACACTGGAGTGGGTTGCCATTTCCTTCTCCAGTGCATGAAAGTGAAAAGTGAAAGTGAAGTCGCTCAGTGTGTCCGACCCTTAGTGACCCCATGGACTGCAGTCTACCAGGCTCCTCCATCCATGGGATTTTCCCAGCAAGAGTACTGGAGTGGGGTGCCATTGCCTTCTCTGGAAGACAGCTGAGCGCCGAAGAATTGATGCTTTTGAACTGTGGTGTTGGAGAAGACTCTTGAGAGTCCCTTGGACTGCAAGGAGATCCAACCAGTCCATTCTAAAGGAGATCAGTCCTGGGTGTTCTTTGGAAGGAATGATGCTAAAGCTGAAACTCCAGTACTTTGGCTACCTCATGCGAAGAGCTGACTCTTTGGAAAAGACTCTGATGCTGGGAGGGATTAAGGGCAGGAGGAGAAGGGGACGACAGAGGATGAGATGGCTGGATGGCATCACCGACTTGATGGATGTGAGTTTGAGTGAACTCCGGGAGATGGTGATGGACAGGGAGGCCTGGCATGCTGCAATTCATGGGGTCTCAAAGAGTCAGACATGACTGAGCAACTGAACTGAACTGAAAAGTCCTCAAGAGTGGACCCTGTTGCCTCCATTAATGTCTTTCAATCTGAGTGAGTGGAACGCTGGTGTCGACCATCTCAAAGGCCTGCATCACTGCACTGAACCATCGGTTCTGGTGTCAGGCATCTACTTCCAGTACAATATGCTGGATTCTGAAGGGAGCACTTATAAAAGGGCTGTGGTTGTTGGTTAACACGCAGGCTCAGTCTATACAGGTCAGATTGCCATGGTCAGAACACTAGATCTCACTGTTCCTTGTGGCTCTCTCCCCTACCCAACTCTGGCCTGGCTGTTTATTGCCAGAATGTCCTGGTTTTGTCTCCTTAGAAGTCTCTGGAAAAACCTGTCAGCCCCTTTTACGTTCACGCTTTTGTAGTTATTCACAAAGTGGCAGGGTATGAGGCCGAAGCCAGGAAGATGCACCCCCTAAATCCTATCCTACTAAGTGTTCACAGACCACATTCCTTGGCCTCTATTTCCTCACTGCTCCCTTCTCCAGATTCTGCCTTCTCTTGTCCCCTGGATTATAAACACAGTATGTCTGTTTCTAAAATACAGAAAAATGCAGACATATAAGGCAGAAAGTGAATTTTCCTTTAAATTTACTCCCAGAGATAGTGTTTCAGACCTTATGCCATGCACAGACTTAAAATTTGGTATTAAGAATAATTAATTTTTTATTGAAGTATAGTTGATGTACGATGCTCTGTTAGTTTTTGGTATACAGCAAATTGAGTTGTATCCATACATATATATGGACTCAGATTCTTTTCCATGATAGTTTAAATAATTTATTTTTAATTCATACATTTAAAAATGAATTTCTGCCTTATATTATTACTGCTCCTAGTTTGTAGAGTATCTTGGGCAATTAGCTATGCATTTATGGACACAGAACATCCATGTACCTTAAGAAATAGAAAACTGTTTTATGTGTTTCTGTGTATCTTTTTTAAAGTAATTGAGGTAAAAATCATATAATATAAATTGACCATTTTAACCATTTTAAAGTTTATGATTCAGTTGCTTTTAGTGCATTCGCAGTGTTATATACAACCCAAGAATACTGGATTGGGTAGCCTATCCCTTCTCCAGTGGATCTTCCCAACCCAGGAATTGAACCAGGGTCTCCTACCTTGCAGGCAGATTCTTCACCAACTGAGCTACCAGGGAAGCCCCTATGCAACCATCACTACTATCTAAGTCCAGTTTCTAATTTCATCTAATTTTAATTCTAATTTCATCATCCCCAAAAGAAACCCTGTACCCATTAAGTAGTTACTTACCATTATCTTTCCCTCACCCCACACTCTAGCAACCAGTAATCTGCTTATAGTCTCTATGGATTTGCCTACCTTGGACATTTCATATAAATAGAATCATATACTATATGCGCTTTTGTGTCTGGGGTTCTTTCACCTAGCATGTTTTCAGGGTTCCATGTAGAATGTATCAGTACTTCATTCTTTTTTATGGTAAATAATATCCCATTGTATAGATACATTTTGTTTATATATTCATAAGTTAACAGGGATTTGAATTGTTTTCACTCTTTGGTGATTGTGAATAGTACTATTATGAGCATTTGGTGGCCTTTTTAGGATTTTCTCTATGTAAGATCATGTAATCTGCAAACAGAGATAGTTTTACTTGTTCCTTTCGACTTTGGATGAATTTTAGTTGTCTTTCTTGCTTAATTGCCATGACTAAAACTTTAAAGCTCAACATTCAGAAAACTAAGATCATGGCATCTGGTCCCATCACTTCATGGCAAATAGATGGGGAAACAGTGGCAATAGTAGCTGACTTTATTTTGGGGGGCTCCAAATCACTGCAGATGCTGATTGCAGCCATGAAGTTAAAAGATGCTTACTCCTTGGAAGGAACATTAGGACCAACCTAGATAGCATATTGAAAAGCAGAGAGATTACTAGTCAACAAAGGTCCGTCTAGTCAAGGCTATGGTTTTTCCAGTGATCATGTATGGATGTGAGAGTTGGACTATAAAGAAAGCTGAGTGCTGAAGAATTGATGCTTTTGAACTGTGGTGTTGGAGAAGACTCTTGAGAGTCCCTTGGACTGCAAGGAAATCCAACCAGTCCATCCTAAAGGAGATCAGTCCTGGGTGTTCATTGGAAGGACTGATGTTGAAACTGAAACTCCAATACTTTGGCCACCTGATGCGCAGAGCTGACTCATTGGAAAAGACCCTGATGCTGGGAAAGATTGAGGGCAGGAGGAAAAGGGGATGACAGAGGATAAGATGGTTGGACGGCATCACTGACTCAATGGACATGGGTTTGGGTGGACTCCAGGAGTTGGTGATGGTCAGGGAGGCCCTGTGTGCCGCGGTTCATGGGGTCGCAAAGAGTCGGACACGACTGAGCAACTGAACTGAGGTGAAAACTTTCAGTACAGTGTTGAATAGCAGTGGTGAGAGAAGGTATCTTTGTTTTATTCCTCATCTTAGAGAAAAAACTTTCAGTCTTTCACCATTAAGTATGATAATATTAACTGTAGTTTTTTCATAGCTGCTCTTGATTAGTTTGAGAAATTCCCTTCTATTCCTAGTTTATTGAATGGTTTTCTTTTTAATCACAAAAAGATGTTAGATTTTGTAAAATTATTTTTCTGTATCAGTTGAGATAATCCTATGACTTTTCCTCCTTTATTCTATTAATATGGTATATTGCTAAATTGGTCTTGGTATATTGAACCTGCCTTGAATTCTTGGGGTTAATCCTATTAGGTCATGATGTGTAACCCTATCAGTATGCTTTTAGATTTTATTTCCTAGTATTTTGCTGAAGATTTTTACATCTGTACTCAGAATTGGTATTGATCTTTTGTTTTATTATAGTGTCTTTGTCTGGCTTTGGTGTCATGGTAATGCTGACCTCAAAGAATGAGTTAGGAAGAGTTTCCTCTTCTTTTTGTGGAAAGAATGTTAGAAGAATTTGTGTCAGTTCTTTCATGTTTTATAAAATTCACCAATGAAGTCAACCAGCCCTGGACTTTCTTTATTGGAAGTTTTGGATTACTTACTCATTTCTTTGCTTGTTATAGGTTGGTTCGGACCTTCTTCAGTCAGTTTGGGTAGTTTTTATTTCTAGGCATGTGTTCTGCTGCTGCTGCTGCTAAGTTGCTTCAGTCGTGTCCGACTGTGCGACCCCATAGACAGCAGCCCACCAGGCTCCCCTGTCCCTGGGATTCTCCAGGCAAGAACACTGGAGTGGGTTGCCATTTCCTTCTCCAATGCATGAAAGTGAAAAGTGAAAGTGAAGTCACTCAGTTGTGTCCGATTCTTCGCGACCCCATGGACTGCAGCCCACCAGGCTCCTCCATCCATGGGATTTTCCAGGCAAGAGTACTGGAGTGGGGTGCCATTGCCTTAGGTTATCTTATTTGTTGGCATACAATTATTCATAGTATTCTCTTCTGATTCTTTTTTATTTATAAGGTCCCTACTTGCTCTTGGTTTTAATGATTTGAGTTTGTTGTTGTTGTTACTCAAGAACTCCAATACAGTGTTGAAAAGGATTTGAGGGGAGCAATACAACTTTTCTCTCTGACTTTAACAGTTTTTGTGCTTTACCACTAATAAGAGTATTGGTGGGAGGTTTCTCTTAGCTAAACTTTTCAAATCAATTATGTTTTTTCCTATTCTAATATGCTCATGGTTTTAGGCTTTATTTTTTAAGATTATACTTTATTATTTCCAGTTTTATTGAGAAATAATTTATTTATACATCAGTGTAAAAGTTTAAGGCATACTGCATGATGGTTTGATTTACATATATTGTGAAATGATTACCACAGCTAACATCCATCTTCTCATATAGATAAAATAAAAAGAATTTTTCTACTTGTGATGAGAACTCTTAGGGTTTATTCTCTTAACAACTTTACTATATATCATACAGTGATAGCTATAGTCATCATGTTGTATACCACATCTCTAGTACCTAATTGTCTTATAAGTGAAGTTTGTATCTTTTGATCACCTTCCTCCAATTCCTCTTTCCCCATCTCTGCCTCTGGTAACCACAAGTCTGATCTCTTTTTCAATGAGATTTTTTTTTTAGTAAGGATTCCACTTATAAGTGAGATCATACAGTATTTGTCTTTCTCTGAAAATATTTTATTTTCTAGAGCACTTTTAGGTTCACAGCAAAATTGAGCAGAAGGTACAGGGAATTCCCATTTACTTCCTGGACGTACACATGTATAACCTCCTCCATTGTCAACATTGTTCTCCAAAGTGGTGCAGTTATTACAACTGTTGAACCTACATTGACACCCAAAATTTATAGTTTACATTAGAGTTCACTCTTCTTCTTGTGGGCTTCCCTGGTGGCTCAGCTGGTAAAGAATCTGCCTGCAATGTAGGAGACCTGGGTTTGATTCCTGGGTTGGGATGATTCCCCTGGAGAAAGGAATGGCTACCTACTGCAGTATTCTGGCCTGGAGAATTCCATGGACTGCATAGTCCATGGGATCACAAAGAGTTGGACACAACTGAGCAATTTTCACTTTTCACTTTTCTTCTTCTTGTCCATTCCAGGGATATAGGTAAATGTGTAATGAATGACATGTATCCACCACTGTAATACCATACAGAGTGTTTTCACTGCCCTAAAAATCCTCTGTGCTTCACATATTTATCCCTCTCTCCTTCAACCCCAGGCAACCACTGATCTTTTTGCCGTTTCCATAGTTTTGGCCTTTCTAGAATGTCATATAGTTGGAATCATGCAGTGTGTGGCCTTTTCAGATCGGTGTCTTTCACATGGTAATGTGCATTTATTGAGCCACCATGTCTTTTCATGGCTTGATAGCTCTTTTTTTTTTAACATTGGTTAATATTCCATTATCTAGGTGTGTCACAGTTCATCTATTTATTCACCTACTGAAAGACATCTTGATTGCTTCTAAGTTTTGGCAATTATGAATAAATATGCTGTAATCATCTGTGTGCAGATTTTTGTGGGAACATAAATTTCCAGCTCCTTTGGATATATATCAAGGAACAAGTTTGCTGGATCATATGGGAAGAGTGTGCTTATTTTTGTAAGAGATTACTGAACTGTCTTTCAAGTTGGCTGTAACAATTTGTATTCCCAGTCACTAGCAATGAATGAGAGTTCCTGTTGCTCCGTATTCCCACTAACATTTGGTGTTACCAATATTCTGGATTTTGGCGATTCTGGTATGTATGTGGTAGTAGTTTCTCATTGTTTTTTAATTTGCATGTTTCTGATGATATATGGTGTGATGCATATTTTCATGTGCTTATTTGCTGTTTGTATATCTTCTTTCAGAGAAGGCAATGGCACCCCACTCCAGTACTCTTGCCTGGAAAATCCCATGGACGGAGGAGCCTGGTGGGCTGCAGTCCATGGGATCGCACAGAGTTGGACACGACTGAAGTGACTTAGCAGCTTAGCAGCAGCATATCTTCTTTGATGAGGTGTCTGGTAAGGTTTTTGGCCCATTTTTAAGCTAGGTTGTTTGCTATTAATGAAGGATTTTATTAAATGTTTTTCTTTTTACAACTATAGAGAGAATTAAATGGTTTTCCTCTTATATCTGTTAACATTGTGAATTACATCAATAGATTTTTTTTTTTTTTTTTACTCTGGCAATTTCCTCACAGTGGTGGGCGTTGGCCATATTTAAGACTACCTGGCATCTGAGCCCTGTGTTTGGCTTATCTGTCTTGGTGGAAGACAGCTTGCCTCTAATTATAGAGATGTAAATGCCAATTTCTTGCTTTTCCAGCTTCCCTGGCTGCTGGGCAGACATACGACAGGTTTGGCCAGTCAAATGTACCCACTAGGATTTTTCAACTTGCAGCTTGGGATGCGGAGAACGAAGAGAGCATCCTTTGTGTCTGTGGTGGAATCTTCATCAGGCTAGTTCTAGGCTGTGGTGTTTTCTGTGGTACTGGATATGTAGCTTTTCTTTGCTCTATTTTTTCTCTCTCTCTCTCTCTCTTTCTTTTTTTGGCCACACAGTGGGATTTTAGTTCTCCAACCGGAATCAAACCCCGGCTCTCAGCAATGAGAGCATGGAGTCCTAACCACTGGACTGCCAGGGAATTACCTGTTGTTTGTGAGACTGCTCTTCATGCTTCTTGAAAATCTGGTGAGCGAATAAATATTGTTTCATTACTTTCATTTTCTGCTTAAATAAATATGAATCAGCTTGTATTGTCTATAGTTAAGAAAATGATAAATACACTTGCATTCATAAGGTAAATTCCACTCATTTAAGTATTATTTGAAATGATCATTGAATTAAGCTTGTTAATATTTGCATGTGGGTTCACAAGCCAGATTGGCCTATATAGTTTTCTCTTCCTATGCTTACCTAACCTGATTTTGATGTCAAATGGATGCTGACTTCTGGGAGTATTTCTGAAGAAAAAATTCCCAGAGTAGAGTTGCTGGATCAAGGGGTTTGTGCATTTTTCATTTTGATGGATTTTATCAAATTGTTACTCAAAGAGGTTTTGCCGATTTACATTCTGACCAACAACATATAATACTGCCTGTTTCTCTTTACTCTTACCAACTTGGAGGACCTGTCATTACCAGTTAACCTTTTATTTTTTTTAATGTGTGAATTGAGCATCTTTGCATATGTTTAGAATTGTTTCCCCCCTGCTGTTTCTTTTTCTATGAACTACTGGTTTTTCTTACTTGGGCAAAGTTCTGGTTTACCCTTTTGTCCTGTAGTGATCTTCTGGTCTGGAAGCTAAGTTCCCTCTGATGTTGATTTTAATGGGTGCTGAAACTGGAAAAGACCCTCACTTGGAGGGAAGTTGGCATTGTTGTTTCTGCCTCCTAACTCAATACACTTTTCAGCTGTATCCACCACTTATGCAAAGATTTTATTGGCTTAAAAAGACTATATTTCCTAATGACAGTCAACTATTCTACAAACAAATCAGGTATTGCATTTTAATATTTTAATAAATAGATCCCAAACCAATACAATTTTGGCAGGGGAAGGAGAGGATAAGTAAGTGAAAAGTAGGTAAGGAAATTTTATTTCCAAAATTTTAAGTGTTAAGCTCTAAGAATTTTTATGAGGAAACCCCTTTCCTTTTCACAACCAAATCGTGTACACCCGTGGCGGATGCATGTTGATGTATGGCAAAACCAATACAATATTGTAAAGCAAAAAATAATAATAATAAATGAAAGAACATTAAAAAAACCTTTCAAAGCATGCGTTCTAAAAGTATTTTCCATGGCGTTTTATTTTGGCTGATGAGCTCCCTCTGGAGGCAGGAAAAATATCAGCACCAGAGTTTCTTTTGGTTCCATTAACACACTGTTATGACAAACCTCGACAGTGTTTTAAAAAGCAGAGACATTATTTTGCCAACAAAGGTCCATATAGTCAAAGCTATGGTTTTTCCAGTAGTCATGTATGGATGTGAGAGTTGGACCATAAAGAAAGCTGAACACTGAAGAATTGATGCTTTTGAACTGTGGTGTTGGAGAACACCCTTGAGAGTACCTTGGACTGCAAGGAGATCCAACCAGTCAATCCTAAAGAAGATCAATCCTGAATATTCATTGGAAGGACTGATGCTGAAGCTGGAGCTCCAGTACTTTGGCCACCTGATGTGAAGAGCTGACTCATTAGAAAAGACCCTGATGCTGGGAAAATTGAAGACAGAAGGAAAAGGAGATGCCAGAGGATGAGATGGTTGGATGGCATCACCAACTCAATGGATATGAGTTTGAGTAAGCTCTGGGAGATGGTGAAGGACAGGGAAGCCTGGCATGCTGCAGTCCATGGGGTCACAAAAAGTCAGACACGACTGAGCGACTGAACAAGCAACAATATACTGTTATGCATGTACGCATGCTAAGTCGCCTCAGTCGTGTCTGAGTTTTTGCAACCCTGTGGACTGTAGCCCACCAAGCTCCTCTGTCCATGTAATTTTCCAGGCAAGACTACTGGAGTGGGTTGCCATGCCCTTCTCCAGGGGATCTTCCCAACCCAGGGATCAAACCCTAGTCTCTTATCCTCCTTCATTGGCAGGAGTTCTTTACCACTAGTGCCATGTGGGAAGTCCCCCAAATACTGTTATAACAGTATTAAATTAATTCGGCAAGGTAGCAGGCTACAAAATTGAAGACAAAAATCAGTTGCTAACAATGAACAATCCTAAAAGAAAATTATCCCTGAAAATCCATTTACAATAGCATCAAAAAGAATAAAATACTTAGGAACAAATTTAACTAAGAAAGTGAGAGACTCATACAGTGAGAACTACAGAGCATTGCCTAAAATAACTAAAGAAAATATAAACAAATAGAAATATACTTTGTTAATGTACCAAAAGACTTAGCAAGATGTCAGTACTATCCAAAATAATCTATAGATTCAGTGCAATCCCTATCAAAATCCTGATGACATTTTTTTGCAGAAATAGAAAAGTCTAACCTAAAATTCATATGGAATCTCAGAAACCCTGAATATCCAAAAAAAATCTTGAAAAAGAAAAATAAAGCTGAAGGGCCTATGCTTTGTAGTTTCAGAACTTCCTACAACATTACAGTAATCAAAATAATACGGTATTGCCATTAAGACCAATGGAATAGAAAAGAGAGCTCAGAAATAAACCCTTACATATGTATTCAAATTATTTTTTCCAAGAATGCAAAGACCACTCAGTGGGGGAAAGGACAGTGCTTTCTACAACTAGTATGGAGAAAACCAGATATCTACATGCATATGTGTGAAATTATACCCATATCCAACACCATATAAAAAATAAAGTGTATCAGAGTTCTAAAACTCTTAGAGGAAAAGAGGTCAAAGATTGTACAACGATGGATTTGGCAATGATTTCTTGGATATGACACTGAAAGCACAGGCAACAAAGAAAACAGACAAATTGGACTGCATGAAAATTTAAAATTTTTATGCGTCAAAAGACACTGTTGACAGAGCAAAAAGGCAATCCATGGAATGGGAAAAAATATTTGAAATCACATATCTGGTAAGAAATTAATATCCAGAACACATAGAAGCTTTTAAATCTCAACAACAACAAAACCCAATTTAAAATGAACAAAGGACTTGAATAGACATTTGTCCAAAGGAGATATGCAAGTGACCAATAAGTACAGGTAAAAATCCTTAACATTTCTGATTATTAAGGAAATGCAAGTCAAAATTACAATGAGATACCACCTCACATCTATTTGGATGGATACTATTTTTTTTTAATGTAAAATAATAAATGGAGATGAGAATGTGGAGAAACTGGAACTGTTGTACCCTGTTGGTGGAAATGTAAGGGGATATAGCTGCTGTATAAAAAAAAATTAAAGATGGAATTATGATGTGGCAGTTCCATTCCAGAGTCTTGAAGAATATTTGTTTACATATGTTCATAGCAGCATTTTTCACAACAGCTAAAATATCAAAGCACCCATGTGTCCATCAGTGGATAAATGAATAAGCAAAATGTGGTATATACATACAATGGAATATTATTTAGCCTTAAAACAGAAGGTAATTCTGACTTATGCCACAATATAGATGAAACTTGAGGACATTATGCTAAGTGAAGTAAGTCAGTCACAAAACAGCGAATACTGAATGACTTCACTTTATAGAAGGTATTTGGAGCAGTTAAAATCATAGAGATACTTGGAGTAGTTAAAAGTTGTAAAGAAAGACAAATTCTACATAATAGAATTGTGGTTACCTGGGGCTGGAGGTGGAGGAATGGGTGGTTATTGTTTAATGGGTATTGAGTTTCAATTTTACAAGAAGAAAAGAGTTATGAAGAGGAATGGTGGTGACAGTCTTCAACATTGTTACTGAGTCGCTAAGTTGTGTCTGACTCTTTGCCACCCCATGGACTGTAGCACACCAGGCTTCCCTGTACTTCACTATCTCCCAGAGTCTGCTCAAACTCATGTCCATTGAGTCGGTGATGCCATCCAACCGTCTCATCCTCTGTCACCCTCTTCTCCTCTTACCCTCTGTCTTTCCGAGCATCAGGGTCTTTTCTAGTGAGTCATATCAGGTGGCCAAAATACTGGGGCTTCAGCTTCAGCATCAGACCTTCCAGTGAATATTCAGGGTTGATTTCCTTTAGGATTGACAGGTTTGATCTCCTTGCTGTCCAAGGGTGAACATATATAATACTACTGAACTGTACACTTAAAATGCTTAAGATGGTAAATTTTGTATTACATGTATCTTATGACAATAAAAAAGTAAATGGTAACTAGAATTAAAGCTGAAAAAGTTGAAGCACTTTTAGGGAAGCAGAAAATAGATGGGTGTTCCATATAAATAAGAGAAATCTAGATTGTTGATGTCTTAAGTGTTCAGTGTTCTGGACACAATTCAAAAAATAAAAAGGTGAACTCAACATTGGTATCTTATTCACTTTTCTGGTTAGTGGTAGACGTGGTGAGAAGTATGGTGACTTGTTGAAAAGTCAACAAGTTTATTTTTTTTTCTTTTTCCTAATTCCATGGCATGTGGTATCTTAGTTCCCTGACCAGCAATCAAACCTGTGCCTCCTGAAGTGGAAGCACAGTGTGATTCTTAATCAGTGGACCATCAGGGAAGTCCCAACAAGTTGAATTTTTGAGCAGAATTTTTGACAGTTTCTTTGTGAGGAGGCACAGAATTTGTAGACCAGGACTGCCACGAATGAGGGCATCCTGGTAAATCCCCAGTGTTTCATGTTGGAAGCCAAGAGGACTTACATACCAGGAGAAAAGTGAATTTGAAATAGACTAGCGTTTCCAATGATGAAAAGTCAGTTTCACATCATCTCAGACACTGGTTTAGGGCAACCCAGGATTTCTAATGCTCCAGTCACCTACCAGAGCAAATGTAAATCATCTCTGAAGAAAGAGATTTTCTTTTTGAAAATTTTTCTTATACAGTGTCCATCACTCAATAAAAACTAGCCAAACTGAAGAACAAAAAAAAAAAAACTTGAAAACCAGAGAAATAACTAACAGGAGAATTAGACTCACAAGTGGAGACAAATAATGAAGGTACAGATACAAAGTTTTAAAATAAATATTCTTACTGTGTTAATGAAAACAGAAGACAAAATGAGACTTCAGCAGAAAACTGAAACTTACTTTAAAAGTGTCAAGTGGAGAATTTTAGAACAGAAAAGCACAACGACCAACTAGAAATTTCAATAGGTGAATTTAACAAGATTACACAAAGATGGAGAGAGAATTAATGAACAGAAAAATCAAGAAAAAATACATACATTTAAGCACAGTTCAGTTCAGTCACTCAGTTGTGTCCAACTCTTTGCAACCTCATGAACCACAGCACGCCAGGCCTCCCTGTCCATCACCAACTCCCAGAATCCACCCAAACCCATGTCCATTGAGTCGGTGATGCCATCCAACCATCTCATCCTCTGTCATCCTCTTCTCCTCCTGCCCTCAATCTTTCCCAGCATCAGGGTCTTTTCAAATGAGTCAGCCCTTCGCATCAGGTGGCCAAAGTATTGGAGTTTGAGCTTCAACATCAGTCCTTCCAATGAATATTCAGGACTCATCTCCTTTAGGATGGACTGGTTGGATCTCCTTGCAGTCCAAGGGACTCTCAAGAGTCTTCTTCAACACCACAGTTCAAAAGCATCAATTCTTCGGCACTCAGCTTTCTTCACAGTCCAACTCTCACATCCATACATGACCACTGGAAAAACCATAGCCTTGACTAGACGGACCTTTGTTGACTAATAATGTCTCTGCTTTTCAATATGCTATCTAGGTTGGTCATAACTTTCCTTCCAAGGAGTAAGCGTCTTTTAATTTCATGGCTGCAATCACCATCTGCAGTAATTTTGGAGCTGCCAAAAATAAAGTCAGCCACTGTTTCCACTGTTTCTCCATCTATTTCCTGTGAAGTGATGGGACCGGATGCCATGATCTTAGTTTTCTGAATGTTAAGCTTTAAGCCGACTTTTTCACTCTTCTCTTTCACTTTCATCAAGAGGCTCTTTACTTCCTCTTCACTTTCTGCCATAAGGGTGGTGTCATCTGCATACCTGAGGTTAGTGATATTTCTCCTGGCAATCTTGATTCCAGCTTGTGCTTCCTCCAGCCCAGTGTTTCTCATGATGTACTCTGCATATAAGTTAAATAAACAGGGTGACAATATACACCCTTGATGTACTCCTTTTCCTATTTGGAACCGGTCTGTTGTTCCATGTCCAGTTCTAACTGTTGCTTCCTGACCTGCATACAGGTTTCTCAAGAAGCAGGTCAGGTGGTCTGGTATTCCCATCTCTTTCAGAATTTTCCACAGTTTATTGTGATCCACACAGTCAGAGGCTTTGGCATAGTCAATAAAGCAGAAATAGATGTTTTTCTGGAACTCTCTTGCTTTTTTGATGATCCAGCAGATGTTGGCAATTTGATCTCTGGTTCCTCTGCCTTTTCTAAAACCAGTTTGAACATCTGGAAGTTCACGGTTCATGTATTGCTGAAGCCTGGCTTGGAGAATTTTGAGCATTACTTTACTAGCATGTGAGATGAGTGCAATTGTGCGGTAGTTTGAGCATACTTTGGCATTGCCTTTCTTAGGGATTGGAATGAAAACTGACCTTTTCCAGTCCTATGGCCACTGCTGAGTTTTCCAAATTTGCTAACATATTAAGTGCAGCACTATCACAGCATCATCTTTCAGGATTTGAAATAGCTCAACTGGAATTCTATCACCTCCACTAGCTTTGTTCGTAGTGATGCTTTCTAAGGCCCACTTGACTTCCCATTCCAGGATGTCTGGCTCTAGGTGAGTGATCACACCATCGTGATTATCTGGGTCGTGAAGATCTTTTTTGTATAGTTCTTCGGTGTATTCTTGCCACCTCTTCTTAATATCTTCTGCTTCTGTTAGATCCATACTATTTCTGTCCTTTATTGAGCCTGTCTTTGCATGAAATGTTCCCTTGGTATCTCTCATTTTCTTGAAGAGATCTCTAGTCTTTCCCATTCTGTTGTTTTCCTCTATTTCTTTGCATTGATTGCTGAGGAAGGCTTTCTTATCTCTCCTTGCTATTCTTTGGAACTCTGCATTCAAATGGGTAATATCTTTCCTTTTCTCCTTTGCTTTTCACTTACCTTCTTTTCAGAGCTATTTGTAAGGCCTCCTCAGACAGCCATTTTGCTCTTTTGCATTTCCTTTTCTTGGGGATGGTCTTGATCCCTGTTTCCTGTACAATGTCATGAATCTCCATCCATAGTTCATCAGGCACTCTGTCTATCAGATCTAGTCCCTTAAATCTATTTCTCACTTCCACTGTATAATCATAAGGAAATTCTTAGTCACTGGCTAAAATCTGCTTACCCCAAACGTTAAGGAAACATGCCCACAAAGCAAAGTCAGAAAATGTCCATGAGAAAATGGATTAAAATATTTGAGCACAGGTTCAGACCTTCCTCTCCCACCGCAAATTCTTGGGAGTAACAGAAAAGGTATACCTTTTTTTTTAAGGCATACCTTTTTAAAAAACCTCTAATAGTACCTTGGGAATTCCCTGGTAGCTCAATTGGTAAAGAATCTGCCTACAGTTCAGGAGACCTGGGTTCAATCCCTGGTTTGGGAAGATCCCCTGGAGAAAGATATGGCAACCCACTCCAGTATTCTTGCCTGGAAAATCCCATGCCCAGAGGAGCCTGGTGGGCTACAGTCCATGGGGTGGCAAGAGTTGGACACAACTTAGCAACTAAACCGATAGTACCTTAAAAAAATAGAGATCTTCAGTGGACAGAAATTATATGGATACTTTAAAAAACAGAGGCAAATATGAAAAGACTTAAAGAAAATGAACCAAAGGTCTAAAAAAGATTTCATATATAAGTGGAGAATGGCCATCCAGTTCCTGCAAGGTAGGAGGCAGCTTGTGCAGGGGGCAGCAGAGGCTGTGCGTTATCATAGGAACCAGTTGGAATATATCTGTAATAGGAGCAGTCAACTTTCCTGCTGCGACATGCAGTTGGCAAGATAGGACCTGTTTTCAGGGAGGAACTGACTGGCCTGGGAAGAAGAGGCAGGGCCTGGTACCATGTAACATTCTTGTACAAAAAGACTCCTTCCCAGGAGTCTTCCCACTTACATCTCACCCAAACAGTTTATCCCACATGGGATCTGTGGAATCTCACCGAAACAGTTTATCCCACATGGGAATCTGTGGAATCAGGGACTAAGCACTCATCAGTAAGTTAAAGGAAATCTCAAAGATGAACACCCAACCAGGAATCATCAAGCTTTAGGGGAGACCAACAGCATGAAAAAACCTCCCTAAGCCCAACAAGCAGAAATACAGTAACTAAAGGAAAGATTTAAGACAGTTTAAAGGAATTAAGTTAATGTATCAGTTCAGTTCAGTTCAGTTGCTCAGTCATGTCCAACTCTTTGCGACCCCATGAATCACAGCACGCCAGGCCTCCCTGTCCATCACCAACTCCCGGAGTTATACATTAGTATAAAAAAATATATAATTACACTTTTTTTTGCCACACCACATGGAATATGGGATCTTAAGTTCCCCAACCAGGGATTGAACCTGAGCCCCCTGCTGCAGTGGAAGCACAGAGTCTTAACCATTAGACCACCAGGAAAGTTCAGTGTTCATATTTTTGACAGGAGAAGACCACTTAGCCTTAAAAAAGAAATAACACAGTATTTGAAAGAGCCACTTATGGATCTTGTAGAGGAACAACATAGCTATCAAAATTACAACCTGAGAGATGGGTGGTGGCCAAGAGAGCAGAATCAGAAGACCTTGAATTCATCTCCTACTACAGGCACACCAGAATTACAAGTAGTTACAGAGAAACCATCTATGATAATGACCTGAAAAGTAATAGAAAATATTTTCCACAACTAAAGACATAAAAGGGAAACCACAACAAAATGGGCAGGGGGCCAGAAATGCAATATAGTCAGGACACACCTTTGGGAAGGTGACCCACAAATGGAAGGAATAAGCAAAACTGCAGAAGTCCTCCCCGAGGATTGAGGGGTCTGAGACTCTGCAGCCCAGGGATCCTGCACTGGGAAGATGAGCCTCCAGAACATCTGGCTTTGAAAACCAGAGGGGCTTATTCTGAGAAGAGCCAGAGGGCTATAGGAAACAAACTTGACTCTGACAGGGTGAATGCAAAATCTCAAAAGATTCCAAGTCCAGGTACAGAAGCAGTAGCTTGAAAAGAGCTTGGGTCAGACCCACTTGCTCATCTTGGAAACCCTCCTGGAGGGGCAGAGTGCAGCTGGGGATCTTCCTGTGGATAGAGGTTATGACAGCAGCCATTTTGGGAAGCTCTTTCAACTAGGATAATAACCTGCAATGGTAAGCACCATTTTGGAATCCTTTCTCTAGCCTGTTAACACCAGGGACCCAGCCTCCTCAGACCATTTAGATAGCCACAGTTAGAATTTCAACAAAGAGAAAATATAAAGAGGAGCCAAACGGAGCTGATGAGTAAATGGCTAAATGAAAAAATACACTAGAGGTTGTCCAAATATGAAAAAAGAATTTTAAAAATGAGGATACTTTAAGATACCTCTAGGGGCTTCCCTGGTGTCTCAGTGGTAAAGAATCTGCTTGCCATTGCAGGAGACATGGGTCTGATCCCTGGTGGAACATCCCACATGCTGCACAGCAGCTAAGCCCATGTGCTACAACTATTGAGCCTGTGCTCTAAATCCAGGAGGCCACAACTACTGAGCCCACGTGCCCTCGAGCCTATGCTCTGCAACAAGGGAAGCCACCACACTGAGAAGCCCTTGCACTGCAACTAGAGAGCAGTCCCCACTCTCCACAACCAGAGAAAAGCTCCCCCCCAACAAACAAAGCAACAAAAACCCAGCACAGCCAAAATTAAATAAATTATTTTTAAAAACAGATGAAGACAGCCTAAGAGACTCAGAGAAAACATTAAACACACCAACATTCACATTACAGGGGTCCTAGACGGAGAAAAGAGAGAGAGAGAAAAGACCTGAGAAAATATTTGAAGAGATAATAGCTGAAAACTTCCCTAACGTGGCAATTAAAAGACAATGGAGAAAGTTTTTGAAGGAACAAGGGACAAAACAACAAATAACATGCAAAGGAACTTCTGTACAGTTATCTGCTGACTTCTCAGCAGAAACTCTGCAAGCCAGAAGAGAGTGGCATAATATATTTAGAGTAATGAAAGGGAAGAACCTACAACCAAGATTACTCTACCAAGCAAGGCTCCATTCAGATTTGACAGAGAAATCAAAAGCTTTATAGCCAAGGAAAAGCTAAGAGAATTCAGTACTACCAAACCAGCTTTTCAACAAATGCTAAAGGAACTCCTCTAGGCAAGAAAGAGAACAGCAATTTAAAACAACCTTGTACATATATCTATTACTATATCAAAACCTCAAAAACCTCTACTGTACTCTTGGAGGGCTGTTTATATGCAGGAGTGTCCCTACATAGCTTGTTTGAATTTAATTTTTTTTTTTTCCACAGAGGGCTAGTTTTTGCTTATTGTCTCTCCTCAGTGTGTGCTGGCCATTATCCCCTGTGGTAGGAGTGGTCAGCCACCTCTGCCAAGGGACCTGAGACCAGGAGCCAACCACTGCCCTTCCTTCCTGGAAGCGTGCATGTGGGCTATGTACCTGCACACCCCCTGTCAGCACTGATGGTCTGTGTGAGTTTCTCTCTGCTTTGCTCTCTGCAAACCTGTTGCCACCCTCTCCCCTGAGGCTCCAAAGCTGCTCTGTCATGGCTGATCCCCCTGCTAGTGAGGGGGACTTACCTGTGTTTGAAAATCTTTCCGCTTTCACAATCCCCTCCCAAGGGTACAGATCCTGTCTAGATTCCTTTCTCTTTTCTTCTTTTTTCTTTTGTCCAGTGCAGTTACGTTGAGATTTTCTTGCCCTTTTGGAGGTCTGAGGTCTTCTGTCAGTGTTTAGTAGATGTTCTATAAGAGTTGTTCCACATGTATATGTATTTTTGATGTATCTGTGGGGAGAAGGCGAACTCCACATCCACTACTCTTCCACCATCTTGATCTTTCCCCTTAAGCACTTCTTAATAAATGATTTGGGTAAATTTTCACAATTCTGTATTCCCCAGTAAGCACCACCGAGAATAAGACAGCGCATTTGTGTGTGTGTGTGTTGTTTGCAAGCAGTACATCTTATAACTCTACTCTAGGTATAATCTTTATTTGGAATCATTTCACCTGTAGTTTAAGTTTGGTTATTTTAAAATTTTGAGTAAATGAATCATCCTGTAAATAGTTTGTCTGGCTTCTTTCATTTAGCATGTTTTTGAGATTCACCTATGTTATTGTGTGTTTCAGTGATTTATTCACTTTTAACACTGTGTATTTCATTATATAAATATACTAAAGTTGCTTTCTCTAGTCAATTTTGGTAAACATTTCAATTGTTTCCAATTTTGACCTACTTGAATAAACTTGCTATGAACATTCTTGCACAAATCTTTTGTAGAAAACATGTTTTCATTTTGCTTGTGTAAATACTTGGGAGTAGAATTGCTGAGTTATAGAGTGGAGATATGTTTAAATATATTAGAAACTGCCAAACCATTTTCCATAGTACTTATACTGTTTTATACATAACCACCAACAGTATATACAAGATTCAACTACTGTACATTCTCATCAATATTTGATTGTCACTGTCTTTCACTTTCGGACACGACTGAGTGACTTCACTTTCACTTTTCACTTTCATGCATTGGAGAAGGCAATGGCAACCCACTCCAGTGTTCTTGCCTGGAGAATCCCAGGGATGGGGGAGCCTGGTGGGCTGCCGTCTATGGGGTTGCACAGAGTCAGACACGACTGAAGCGACTTAGCAGCAGCAGCAGTCTTTCACTTTAGCCATTCTCTAGAGTGTCTAAAAAATATCTCATTGTGGTTCTAAATTTATTTCCATCATGGATAATGATACTGGGCATCTTTTCATGTGCTTCTTAGTCATAGTACATCCCCTTTTGTAAAACACTTAAGATTTTACTCCAAACTCATTCTTTCTGCATATTATTTCCTTCCATTGTTTGATTGAACTGAAATCCATGCAATTGAATTCCCTGTTGATGAATATTTAAATTGTCTCAAATGTATGTTTTTATCAACGGGCATGAAATGATGAACTTTGTACAGCTTTGTGCGCCAGTGGGCCAATATTTTCAGTATTCTGCCATTTTGGCCATTTATAGCTTTAAGAATGGACAGAACTTACATGTTTTCACAAAAAAGGGCTCAATGGTTGGGAACCATTTTGATGCCTGAGTCATAGGTGCCCTTATGACATCATTCCTGGTTTCCCTTCTTCCTGCCTGAGATGTGGCTGGAAGAGTACAGACCTGACAGCAATGAAACCATCTAACTCCTAACTATGGGAAATTTAAGGGATTGCAGACCTGAGAGATTTGAACCATCTATTTCCAAGTCATGGGCATTCAATTTTGTGTAAGAGAGAGAGCCAGTCTACCCGAAGTTGCAGGCAGGGAAAGGTGGATTTCACAGTTGTTAAGGATACAAGTCCTCTTGCCTCTGGGCAAGGCAAGAGGTGGAGCATGTGGTAGACTCAGAACCGAATTTACAGAGAGCAACCTATTCTTATCTTTCCCCTCTCAACTCTGATTACAGAAGGATGGCCACGTTTGTCAAATTGTAGTAGAAGACGTTGATGAAACCACATTACTACGTGAAGCGAAGAAGAAAAAGGAGAAAAAAAAACCTGAAACACCTCTACCACAGGTAGGCCAATAGAGGTTCTCAAAGTTGAAGGGGACCCAAACCTGCAATGTATCTAACTAAAGTCACCCAGAGGTGACAGTTGTCTTTCTCTGTGGCCCATAGCATGGGATGATCAGGGAATTTGTCACCCTTGTAGCTCAGCTGGTAAAGAATCTGCCTGTGATGCGGGAAACCTGGATTTGATCCCTGGGTTGGGAAGATCCCCTAGAGAAGGGAAAGGTACCCATTCCAGTATTCTGGCCTGGAGAATTCCATGGATTGAATAGTCCATGGGGTCGCAAAGAGTCAGACATGACTGAGCAACTTTCACTTTCATTCTCACGTCCATACATGACTACTGGAAAAAGCATAGCTTTGACTAGAAGGACCTTTGTCAGCAAAGTAATGTCTGCTTTTTAATATGCTGTCTAGATCGGTCATAGCTTTTCTTTGGAGCCAGCATCTTCTAAATTCATCGCTGCAGTCACCATCTGCAGTGATTTTGGAGCCCAAGAAAATTAAGTCTGTCTCTGTTTCCACTATTTCCCCATCTATTTGCCATGAAGTGATGGCACTAGATGCCATAGTTTTCTGAAGGTTGAGTTTTAAGTCAGCTTTTTCACTCCCCTCTTCCACTTTCATCAAGAGGCTCTTCAGTTCCTCTTTGCTTTCTGTCATAAGGGTGGTATCATCTGCATATCTGAGGTTATTGATATTTTCCTGGCAATCTCGATTCCAGCTTATGCTTTATCCAGCCCAGCATTTCGCATGATGTACTCTGCATGGAAGTTAAATAGCAGGGTGACAAAATACAACCTTCGTGTACTCATTTCCCAATTTGGAACCAGTCTGTTGTTTGTGTCTGGTTCTAGTGGTTGCTTCTTGACCTGCATAAAAATTTCTCAGGAGGCAAGCAAAGTGGTCTGGTATTCCCATCTCTTTAAGAATATTCCACAGTTTGTTATGATCCACACAATCAAAGGCTTTGGCATAGTCAATAAAGCAGAAGTAGTTGTTTTTCTGGGATTTTCTTGCTTTTTCTATGATCAAACAGATGTTGGCAATTTGATCTCTGGTTCCTCTGCCTTTTCTAAATCCAGCTTGAACATCTGGAAGTTCTTGGTTCATGTACTGTTGAAACCTGGCTTGGAGAATTTTGAGCATTACTTTGCTAGCATGTGAGATGAGTGCAATTGTGGGGTAGTTGAACATTCTTTGGCGTTGCCCTTCTTTGGGATTAGAATGAAAACTGACCATTTCCAGTCCTGTGGCCACTGCTGAGTTTTCCAAATTTGCTGGCATATTGAGTGCAGCACTTTCATAGCATCATCTTTTAGGACTTGAAATAGCTCAGCTGGTATTCCATCACCTCCACTAGCTTTGTTCCTAGTGATGCTTCCTAAGGCCCACCTGACTTTGGATTCCAGCATGTCTGGCTCTAGGTGAGTGATCATACCATCGTGGTTATCTGGGTCATGAAGATCTTTTTTGTATAGTTCTTCTGTGTATTCTTGCCACCTCTTAATATTTTCTGCTTCTGTTAGGTCCCTACCATTTCTGTCCTTTATTGAACCCATCTTTGCATGAAATGTTCCCTTGGTATCTCTAATTTTCTTGAAGAGCTCTCTAGTCTTTCACATTCTGTTGTTTTCCTCTATCTCTTTGCATTGATCCCTGAGGAAGCCTTTCTTATCTCTCCTTGCTATTATTTGGAACTCTGAATACATATGGATATCTCTTTCCTTTTCTCCTTTGCCTTTCACTTCTCAGTCTGATTTCTGTATTGACCATCTGGCGATATTCATGTGTAGAGTCTTCTCATGTGCTGTTGGAAGAGGGTGTTTGCTATGACCAGTGCTTTTTCTTGACAAAATTCTGTTAACCTTTGCCCTGCTTCATTTTGTGCCCCAAAGTCAAACTTGCCTTTTACTCCAGGTATCTCTTGACTTCCTACTTTTGCATTCCAGTCCCCTATGATGAAAAGGATATCTTTTTTGGGTGTTAGTTCTAGAAGGTTTTGTAGGTCATCATAGAACTGTTCAACTTCAGCTTCATCGGCATTAGTGGTTGAGGCATAGACTTGGATTACTGTGATATTGAATGGTTTGCCTTGGAAATGAACAGAGATCATTCTTTGATTTTTGAGATTGCACCCAAGTACTGCATTTTGGACTCTTTTGTTGACTATGAGGGCTACTTCATTTCTTCTAAGGGATTCTTGCCCACAATAGATAATAATGGTCATCTGAATTAAATTCACATATTCCAGTCCATTTTAGTTCACTGATCCCTATAATGTTGATGTTCACCCTTGCCATCTCCTGTTTGACCACTTCCAATTTTCCTTGGTTCATGGACCTAACATTTCAGGTTCCTAATGCAATATTGTTCTTTACAGCATCAGACTTTACTTCCATCACCAGTCACATCCACAGCTGGCTGTTAGAAACCCAAGTCTAGAACTGTGTGGGAGTGCGTGTGTGTTTACATGAGTGCATATATATGAGTTAACTGAAGTTCAAGATGTGAGAACCAAAAGAAGTGAAAGTGAGAAATAAATGAGCAGGGCTCCAAACTGTGTGGAACAGGCAAGTGTCTAATCCTGTGATTTGACAGAGAAGCCAGCAGGTTATGCATTGGAGCTGGTGTCAGGCATGAAAGGAGAGCAAAGGATGCCCGTTCTCCAGTGTGTGGGTGCAGTCTGAAGCAAAGTGATATGCTTCCCAGGTAGGTATCAGGCCCAGGGTGCAACAGAATAACCCATTGACCCATAGACCATGGTGTTCTTGTTCTAGACTGGCCAAACAAGCCCAAGGAACCAGGTGACAGCTAGGGCAGGTGTGCCCCCAAGCAACATATGAGGACTGTGAGACTCCATGTTCAGCTGTGATGTGTCTGTTAAACCAAGAGTGGTGGAGGCAGGGTACCTGTCTGGTCTTCTGGCTCCAGCCAGTGGCATGCTCAGTGCTCAGGAACTGCTGGGGAATTGACCATTGTTGATGCAGTATCAAGACCCCTTCCTAGCTCATGCCAGAGCTGAGGTGGGTTGGGAACATTTTCTGAGTGTCCTTTCTTTTTCCTTGTAGCCTCCGCCTCAGGTGAAAAAGCCAAAACCACCCAAAAAGGTGGTTATAAGCAATGAGCTGCAAGCAATAAAAATCCAGGCCTGGTGGCGGGGCACCCTGGTGCGCAGGACACTACTGCATGAGGCTCTCAGAGCATGGATTATTCAATACTGGTGGAAACAGAAGCTGGTAGAACTCCTGGAGAAGAAACGACGGGCTATGCTGCAGTATTATGCTCAGAAAAAATGGGCAGTGGTCAGGCTACAGTCCTGGGTTCGCATGTGGCGCGTCCGGGATCGTTACCGCCGTTTGCTCCATGCTGTCCGCATCATCCAAGTCTACTGGCGCTGGCATAATTGCCATACCCGGGGCATTTTTAGGGGCAGCTATGAACTCACAGCAAGCCAGCTAGGACTTGAGCTTGAGATCTTTCTGGGATCACACATCTGTCGGATTACGGACTGCATCCCCTTCCCAATAAAGAATTGATCAGGTCGGCTCCAACACTGTGTCACAAGGTCTCTGTCAGACAAGCTTCAGGAGGTCCTGTCTCAGTGAAGGGTCAAAGTAAATGACGGCAGATATTGGGTATCTCACAGGTCAGCTCTGAGGTTATCTGGGGTCCCATATGAAGGAGGAGTCTAAGAGCCAGGAACTGGATAGGTGGGGTCTGTGATTAATTAGCAGTGGCTGCCATGAGTAGGAGAGATGGGGTTGCAGGGCTGCCAAGTCAGCCAACTCCAGGGAAACTCCTTCATAGTGTGGTCTATAGTTTTCTGTTTTCATTTGTCAATGGTTTCCTCTGCTGTGCAAAAGCTTGTAGATGATTAGGTCCCTTTTGTTTATTTTTGCTTTTACTTCTGTTGCCTTAGGAGACTGACTGAAGAAAACATTGATATGATTTATGTTGGAGAATACTTTGCCTATGTTCCATTCTAGGAGTTTTATGGTGTCTTGTCTTATATTTAAGTCTTTAAGCCATTTGTAGGGTTTTTTTTGTGTGTAGTGAGAGGGTGTATTCTAACTTCATTAATTTACATAGGGCTGTACAACTTCCCAACAGCACTTGCTGAAGAGACTGTCTTTTCCCCATTATGTATTCTCACCTCCTTTGTTGAAGATTAATTGGCCATAGGTGATTAATTGATCATGGGCTATCTGTTTGGTTCTCTTGATCCATGAGTCTGTTTTTGTGTCAATACCATGTTGTTTGGATTACCGTCACTTCGTAGTATTATCTGAGGTCTGGCAGTGTTATGCTTCCTGCTTTGTTCATTTTCCTCAGGATTTCTTTGGCAATTATCAGTCTTTTATGGTTCCATATAAATTTTAGGATTATATATTCCAGTTCTGTGAAAAATTACGTGGGTAAGTTAAATCTGGGCTTCCCTGGTGGCTCAGTTCCGTAAAGAATCCATTAAATCTGTGATTTGCTTTGGGTAGCATGGCCATTTTAACAGTGTTATTTCTGTCAATCCAAGAGCATTTCCATTCAATTTAGACCAATTCCCAAAGTCCCCTCAACCCACATGGGGACAACAGAAGCCCACACAGCCTGGCCTTGGCCATCTCACTCTCTCAGTACCTTCCGTGGTGGCTCTGTTAATATCAAATAAACCCAACACCTTCCCATCTCAGTGCTTTGCTCTTGTTGCCTCATCTAGAATTTGAATGGTCTGAGTGAGAATCTAATCATGGATTGGTCACCTGAGAGCCAGATGTGGAATTTTATCCTTTGCCTAGTTCACCTGGTCAGCAGAACAAAGCCATAGGCAATCATCCATTCCTGAAACAACTGCATGAGGAATAGATGAACTGGTCAGGTCCTTCTCTTGCCCTCTACTCCACTTAGGCAAAGCATGTGTATGTCAGCCTTCACTCAAGAATAACTCTGAGCTCTACCTCCTAAAGAAAGTGGGCAGTCTTACCATGAAGAGATCCTATTATGTATGCTGGAACTACAGGAAATAGGGCAATGTTTTCCAAACTTTACCAATGGTCCCAATGACATGGAGGGTCTCATTAAAGCAGATTGTTGGGCCCAACCCATCATTTCTGATTCATTATATCATGTTCCCAAGAATGAGTGTTTGTAACAGGTTTCCAGGTGATGCTGTGACTACTGTTTTAGGAAACTCCATTATCCATATCACTGGGGTAGCGTTTAACTATGTGGTGGCTGTAGATGAAAGCAGAACTAAAGTAACAGTGGTTTAAACAAAAAGAGGTTTCAGTTTACAAACAGGGGTTCCAAGCCTGGTACAGTACCCACAGGGTAAGAAATCTTTTCCCCTTACAATCTGTTACTGTGCTATATATGGCCTCTCATCCCCAGGTCACTTCATGATCCAAAATGGCAGCTTCAAGATCAATAATTAGATCTGCAATCTAGCCAGTAAAGATGAACGAGAAGGAGAAAGGCATGCTACTTCTCTTTAAGGGCATATCCTTGAATTTACATATGCTGCTTTTGTGCACAGCTCAGAAGGATATAAAAGAAGATCTAAATAAATAGGAAAAATAAGTAATTGATAAAATGACTTAGAGTTGTAAAGTTGTCAATTATCTCTAAGTTAATCTGTAAATTAACCTCAGTTCCAGTAAAAATCTCATTAGAAGTTTTGGGGAAATTACCAAACTGAGGAAAAAGTATTTTGAAGAATAAATAAATATCCACAGAAAAAGAGACTGGGAAAATGATCAGTCACATAAAATACATTATAAACTTGTAATAATAACATACTGTGAAGTTGAGGCACCAGCTGTTAAGAGTCTAAGGTGAGGATTAAACATTTATTCAAGGATTTGTAGAATTTCCGCTTCATGCCATTCCCCTCCTTCGTGTGTATCATTGGGTGATAGCCCCTCTTCTGCCCTAGCAAGAGAGAGTTTTATTTTCTGGATAATTTAAAGCAAAGAACATCCGGAGTCAAGGATTTCACGCATTGCTAAAGGCAGAGGTGAAGTGCCATACTAACGTGGAGGGATTGATTGGAAGTGTGTAGGCTGAATAGTGAAGCCTCAAGCCATCTGTGCCAACTCAGCTACCTAACGGCCTGTGGTCAACTTTAATTTCCTACTCTCTGACTCAAAGTTTGGGATTCTTCTCTGAGGAATCAGTCCATTATTGTTGCTTGAATAGCAAACTGCCACAAGCCTCAGTTGCATGCAACAGTAAACCTAGGCTGCATTCCACTGGGATGGTTTGACTGGGGAAGCTCTGCTCCACATTTCTCATCCTTCTCCTCATACCAGCAAGCTACCTAGGCACTTTCTTGTCTTGGCAATGGCAAAAATGTGAAATGGCAAACATTAATGGACAAAACCTTTCAAAGCCAAAGTCAAACTTTCATGTCATGCTGCCTTTATTCTACTGGCCAAAGCAAGTCACATAGCCAGACCCAACACACAGGAGGACAGATTCCATTCCCTTATGCAAAGAAACTTCAAAGTCCCATAGCAAAAGGAGTGAATATAAGGCCTCTAATGCGATCTACCATGGGCTCCAAAGAATAAAACAAATGATTACTGATGTTTGAAATGAAACCCAACTCTGCCTTATTAGCCCTTACTGAATGGAATCCTAAGCCCCACCATGGACACTGAGTAGCATTCTCCTGTTATACATAAATAGGCAACTTAACATAAATTATTGATATTTTCATAAGGCTGCTCACATGAAAGACTAAGACAAAAACACAAACAGGAAAAAGAGCTTAAAAGAAATAGAGCCAGTACTGGGAACAGAAGAAAAAGGTTAAAAAAAAAACTCAAGCTAACAACTATAGTTTTCTAGACTGATAAGAGATGATAAATCAGTGAAATAAGAATGATGTGTCAGCCTTCAGAATGCAAGAAAATAATAGCAAATAAAGCAACTGACAAAGAATTAATCTCCAAAATATACAAGCAGCTCATGCAGCTCAATACCATAAAAATAAATGACCCAATCAAAAAATGGGCCAAAGAACTAAACAGACATTTCTCCAAAGAAGACATACAGATGACTAACAAACACGTGGAAAGATGCTCATCACTCATTATCAGAGAAATGCAAATCAAAACCACAATGAGGTACCATCTCACACCAGTCAGAATGGCTTCCATCAAAAGGTCTATAAACAATAAATGCTGGAGAGGGTGTGGAGAAAAGGAAACCTTCTTACACTGTTGGTGGGAATGCAAACTAGTATAGCCACTATGGAGAACAGTGTGGAAATTCCTTAAAAAACTGGAAATAGAACTGCCATATGACCCAGCAATCCCACTGCTGGGCATAATACCAAGGAAACCATAATTGAAAGAGACACATGTACCCCAGTGTTCATTGCAGCACTGCTTACAATAGCTAGGACATGGAAGCAAGCTAGATGTCCATTGGCAGACGAATCGGTAAGGAAGTTGTGGTACATATACACAATGGAATATTACTCAGCTATAAAAAAGAATGCATTTGAGTCAGTTCTAATGAGGTGGATGAAACTGGAGCCTGTTACACAGAGTGAAGCAAGCCAGAGAGAGAAACACCAATGCAGTATATTAATGCATATATATGGAATTTAGAAAGATGGGAACAACGATCCTATATGCAAGACAGCAAAAGAGACACAAATGTAAAGAACAGACTTTTGGACCATGTGGGAGAAGGTAAGAATGGGACGATATGAGAGAAAAGCATTGAAACATGTATATTATCGTATGTAAAACAGATGACCAGTGCAAGTTTGATCCATGAAGCAGAGCACAAAGCTGGTGCTCTGGGACAACCCTGAGGGATGGGGTGGAGAGGGAGATGGCAGGGGGTTCAGGATGGTGGGACACATGTATACCCATGGCTGATTCATGTTGATGTATGGCAAAAAACCACCACAATATTGCAAAGTAATTAGCCTCCAATTAAAATTAATTAATTTTTAAAAAAGAATGGTGTGCCATTAAAAGAATATTCAGAGAATAGGAAAGAGCGTCTGAAAGTTGACTCTTAAAAAAATAGAAAAAGTCTTCTCAAAAGTAACACAGGAAAGACAGAGTTGGAAAATAACGTAGAAAATATTGAAAAATTAGAGGATTGCTTCAATTAAAATTAATTAATTTAAAAAAAAGAATGGTGTGCCATTAAAAGAATATTCAGAGAACAGGAAAGAGCGCCTGAAAGTTGACTCTTAAAAAAATAGAAAAAGTCTTCTCAAAAGTAACACAGGAAAGACAGAGTTGGAAGATAATGTAGAAAATATTGAAAAATTAGAGGATTACTCTATGATCTGACTAATAAGATTTGTGTAAGTATTAAAAGCTAATGGCCAATGACAAGGCCCTGGCCTGTCAGCTTTGTAGAAGGTGAATTTCCATGAAGAAATTTCCACAGAAAGTATCGAAACAAGTAAAATGTTTATTAGAAGGAAAAAGTACAAATGAATTGAATCACACAGGCGGGCTCAGAAAGAGTCCTATCCTCATGGTAGTTTGAATCACTTATATGGGGCATGTCTTACAGGTTTCTTCTAGCCAGTCATCTTGCCCTTGCCTGGCTCTGAGTCTGTATTTGGTTTAACTCAGGGTCCTCCCATGTATGTGCGTGCATCTCTTAGCCAAGATGGATTCTAGTGAAGAGGCCAAGGATAGGTTTACATCATCTACTATGGGGTGGTGCCTCCTCCCTTTCTGGCCCCCAAGAAGCCTTTCTGCTCATGTGTAGTCAGAAAGATCTCTTTGAGCTCGAGAATGAGAAATATGTGGTCTCTCTATCTTTTGTCTAGGCAGGGCTCAGCTCCTCTCTTGCTCCTGCTATTATCTTCATCTTGGGAGTATCTGTCCACAGGGGACAAACTTCAGCTGCTCAGCCTGGAGCCCACCTATCTCCTGCCCCAAGTTCACACAGCCAGAAAGAATCTGTATCAAGTCTGGAACCCAGATGCTTACCCTTGAGTCACACTGTGTCTCACAGACTGTCTCACACAAGTCTCTAGCCAGAGAAATGCAAAGTCAAACGGCTAGGCAACACCACTTTGCATCTTTCAGTTTAAGAAAAATTAGTGATTGACAGAAGTTAGATCAGATCTGCCACAGTGGAGAGCAGTTTGTCAGGATTTTGTGGTGTGGAGGAGCCACCTGTTCTATGACTCAGCAAGCCACCCTGTGTGTAACCCTGGAGAATGCCTCCCACAGCTGCCGAGCGATAGGAAGATGCTCCTTGCAGCATTGTCTGTTGTAGAGAATCCTTGGAGGTCACTTAGAAATTAATTCAGAGGATAAAAACAGATTATTCTGGGTCATGAGTACATATAGAGTCACTGTTATCAAATTATATATATATATAAACATTTTCATAATAGAGTTTCTATGAAGCTGTGTGGGAAGAGAAAGGGAATCAAGAGTGTACTTCATGGTATGGCTGTCAGTAGCACTCTCTTGTCATGATAATGTAAACGCTAAGTCATGATCAGACCTAAGTTGCAAATAACCTCATACGGAAAATGAGGGGAGGAAAATGTGGAGTTGTTTGGAATGGGGCAGAAAAACTAAATTATCTTCATTGGTGGAAAGTTGATAGATAATGCTTTGAAATGAAGAGGGCATGTCAGCCTGTTAATTGAGATCTGGAGAGAGAGAGTGTGAACATGGCTGGGAAGTGACTGTGGAGACAGTTGGAAGACTGATGGCTTTTGAAGCAAGCCTGAATACCTAATTAACCTTAAATGACCACTGCCACTACAGGAGGAGTCTGAGATATTACGTGTCTCCTAGGTAATGATCATTTGGGAAATTCCTCCTGCCCACTATATTTCAGACAGGATGAAAGGGCTTCTTTTGTTATAAGGAATGTAACATTGGCCTGCTAAGTGTAGCTCAACAGCTATAGAAGGACAGCAGCTGGAGAGAGGGAGCAGAAATTGACTGAGGTGCATCCATCCCAAACCTTCCTTGGCCCCTTCTGCTCACCATCCATATCCACACTCTTCCCCATTAGAGGAGGGACTTTCTCACCTGCTGAAGAAGGGCACCATTGCAGAGAAAATGGGAGGGTGTGGAGAGCAGCCTGAGCCTATGCACCTTCCTCTGCATTATGGGAGCTGCTCTGCTCAGTAGCTGAGGACAGGATGATCTTGTGGGTGGACCAAACCAGAGATCATTCTTGGGACAAGACACACTCTCAGGGGATGTGGTTCTACCAAAGACCCTGGTGCATCCCTAGTAGGAGGGAAATGCAGGTGTTTCCACTTTATCCAACAAGTTTGAGCCTGGAGAAGGCAACATGGTCCTTGGGTCATAGTTGCCCTTGTGACATCATGGCTGTCTCCTCATCTACCATCCTTTCTGCCTCTGCCAAGACCAATGGAGCAGTGACCAGAGAGGGATATGAACACCTGAACCACTGCCCCAAAACCATGGGCAGTAAATGCTCTGTAAGACTTAGGCACTCCCTTCCCCAAGGGTGGGGAGTTTCCCCATGGCTGAGGGAAGCACTAGATGACTTCAAGGACCCTGGAAAAGAACAGGGAGCTGGGGCTTTGGGAACTTTGCACAGAGACTGGTCCTAACTCATGTTTTCTCCCTACGTTCTGATTGCAGAAGCCTGAAACAGAACCAGAACCAGATAATGACGATCTAGAGAAAGAGAGGAAAAGGAAGGTAGGTGGGGCCCAGGAGCATGTGGGAACCTCAGACCATTGGCCTTCTGACCCCAGGGTCCCTGGAAGTAAAGGCTTCATCTCTAGTCTCACAGGAATCAGCTCAGTGGTGCCTTCCTGTCCTGGTATATTCCCTCCATATTCTGGGTGAGGGAGGGAGACAGTAGAGAAGCAAGGAGGCAGGATACTAACAGGCCACATGGAAAGTGAGACACAGCACAGTGAAAACTGGAGAGCTGGAGAAAGGGCATCCTGGGCCTAGAAGGATATGAGAGTGATCGAGAGATAGTGAAAGTGTTAGTTGCTCAGCCATGTTCAACTCTTTGCAACCCCATGGACTGTAGCCCTCCAGTCTCCTCTGTCTACGGGATTCTCCAGGTAAGAATACTGGAGTGGGTTGCCATTCCATTCTCCAGGGGATCTTCCCGACACAGGGATCCAAGCCAGTCTCCCGCATTTCAGGCAGATTCTTTGCCATCTGAGCCCCCAGGAAAGAGTAGTGGAAGTCAAAAGAAATGAAGTGGAGGAAGCTATGAGGGGGCTGTGACGGAGGTAGCATCACAGGCTGGAATCTGATAGGCTGAGATGCAAGCTACAAACTCAGAGTTTAATCCTGATGAGGACCCTTTGGTTCCTCACATCTATGTCTGGTCTTCTGGATCAGAAAGTGTTTCCACTGATTCCATGAACCTGTGAAGACCACAGGGCAAGCATATCCTCATTTTATACAGACAAAGACATTGACTCAGAGGGTAAGCAGATGTGTTTGTGGGCATTGACAAGACAGAGGTAGAGCCAGAACCCCACCCAAGGTTCCTGGGCCCTGAGAACCACCAGGGAAAAGGCTTATTGTTCAGAGAGACAATCAGAGGTCCTTTGTGGCAGACACCACAGCTGTGGTTGATGGTGACAAATTCACTGGGAGTCTTCTGCTTTGCTTGGTTAGTTGCTTCTTGCAAAACAACACCAGATAGCAAGGATGAAGGCGGCTAGGAAGATCCAGGCCTGGTGGCGTGGAACCCTGGTGCGTAGGACCCTGCTGGCAGCCGCCCTCAGGGCCTGGATGATTCAGTGCTGGTGGAGAACAGTCCTGTGGAGGAAGTTGTATATGCGACGGAAGACCTCACTGAAGATGTATGTAATGGAGGAGCAGGCGGCAGTCAAGCTCCAGTCCTGGGTTCGCATGTGGCAGTGCCATCAGCGTTACTGCCAAGTGTGCAACGCTGTATGCATACTACAAGCTCCAAAGAGCTGCTTCACCTTTCAGACCAGTGATGTTTCACAGGCACTATACGGAGGTGCTTTCAACCAGCCAGAGTTCCATATTGAAATCCTATCAATCTAAGAGAATACTACAGGGTGGAAAACTGGCTCCACTACCCCCAATAAATGTCTGACCAGGTTTTGTGTGTTTCAGTGACTCTCTCAGAGTGGGGACCCCAAAGATTCAGGCCCTGCCCTCTTCTACTCAGGGAATACTTCAATATAGGTATCTCTCCCTCCTACCCCCACTCCCGCCACTTCAGTGCCTGTGGCCCCTGTTTGGACCCACAGTAGCCATGTGCCACTCTATCCAAATCAGAAACTGCTGCCTGAGGGTGACCTCATATATGCAGAGCCAGGTGTCCCATTCCACATCTCCATCATCAGTCTTGTCTCCTAAACTCGCAATTGGAAGGCATTGGGCTTTGTATTTCTGAAGACTCTGGGTACCTCCTCATATGAGAGTGAAGACATGCTACACACTCTGAGCCTGCCACTAGGACCCAGCGAGGATTACACCCATTGGCTTTGTGTTTGGCAAGCCCCAGACAGAAGTCAGCCACTTGGCTGGCTCTCCTGGGAACAGAGCAACCCAGAGAAACCACAGGAGGCTGGCCTGAGTGATGAGTGGACACAATGTTTTGCAAGCTTCATGCTAATTTAGATTCTATTTTCTTTTTTAAAATTAATTTATTTGGCTGTGTTGAGTCTTAGTTGCAGCACATTATGGGGTCTTTGTTGTATCTGGATGCTATTTTCTTTGAGAAATAGCAGATACCATGATCTTAAGGAACCTCAGAACTGCCTCTACCCTCCCCCATCATTGCAAGCTTCTCAAGGGTGCTAAACACAAATAAGGCTCCCATTGATATCAAACACTTCCACTCTATGAATGACACCATTCTTAGTGACTTCAACATTGACTGGATGATGCCCCCATGCTTCTTGCCTCTCACCTCCTGTGATTTTGACTTCCACCCTAGCTTAGTCATTCACTCCTGTGATTGTACTAAAGACCATTGTTTCTGAGGCTATCTATGGGGAAGGACCATTTTTTTAAATGTTCAATCCATCATAGGCCAATTATTTTGTAAAACAATCAAATTTTGATGAAAATAAATGGAAAAGCATATAGAATACAAGGCTTGTTTTTAATTATTAGAACATACATAAAATTACTATTTCAAATTGCTTTCAGTTCAGTTCAGTTCAGTTGTGTCTGACTCTTTGTGACCCCATGAACCGCAGCACACCAGGCCTCTCTGTATCACCAACTCCTGGAGTTCACCCAAACCCATGTCCATTGAGTCGGTGATGCCATCCAACCATCTCATCCTCTGTTGTCCCCTTCTCCTCCTGCCCTCAATCTTTCCCAGCATCAGGGTCTTTTCAAATGAGTCAGCTCTTCGCATCAGGTGGCCAAAGTTTTGGAGTTTCAGTTTCAACATCAGTCCTACCAATGAACACCCAGGACTGATCTCCTTTAGGATGGGCTGGTTGGATCTCCTTGCAGTCCAAGGGACTCTCAAGAGTCTTCTCCAACACCACAGTTCAAAAGCATCAATTCTTCGGTGCTCAGTTTTCTTTATAGTCCAACTCTCACATCCATACATGACCACTGGAAAAACCATAGCCTTGACTAGACGGACCTTTGTTGACAAAGTAATGTCTCTGCTTTTCAATATGCTATCTAGGTTGGTCATAACTTTCCTTCCAAGGAGTAAGCGTCTTTTAATTTCATGGCTGCAATCACCATCTGCAGTGATTTTGGAGCCCCCCAAAATAAAGTCTGACACTGTTTCCACTGTTTCCCCATATATTTGCCATGAAGTGATGGGACCAGATGCCATGATCTTCGTTTTCTGAATGTTGAGCTTTAAGCCAACTTTTTCACTCTCCTCTTTCACTTTCATCAAGAGGCTCTTTAGTTCTTCTTCACTTTCTGCCATAAGAGTGGTATCATCTGCATATTTGAGGTTATTGATATTTCTCCCAGCAATCTTGATTCCAGCTTGTGCTTCCTCCAGCCCAGCGTTTCTCATGATGTACTCCGCATATAAGTTAAATAAGCAGGGTGACAATACACAGCCTTGACGTACTCCTTTTCCTATTTGGAACCAGTCTGTTGTTACATGTCCAGTTCTAACTGTTGCTTCCTGACCTTCATATAGGTTTCTCAAGAGGCAGGTCAGGTGGTCTAATATTCCCATCTCTCTCAGAATTTTCCAGTTTGTTGTGATCCACACAGTTGAAGGCTTTAGCGTAGTCAGTGAAGCAGAAGTAGGTGTTCTTTTAGAATTCTCTTGCTTTTTTGATGATCCAACAGAGGTTGGCAATTTGATCTCCGGTTCCTCTGCCTTTTCTAAATCCAGCTTGTACACCTGGAAGTTCACAGTTCATGTACTATTGAAGCTTAGCTTGGAGGATTTTGAGCATGACCTTGCTAGCATCTGAAATGAGTGCAATTGTGAGGTAGTTTGAACATTCTTTGGCATTGCCCTTCTTTGGGATTGGAATGAAAACTGGACCTTTTCCAGTCCTATGGCCACTGCTGAGTTTTCCAAATTTGCTGGCATATTGAGTGCAGCACTTTCACAGCATCATCTTTGAGGATTTGAAATAGCTCATCTGGAATTCCATCACCTCCACTAGCTTTGACCCTGCACAGCATGGCTCATAGTTTCATTGAGTAGAAAAGGCTGTGATCCATGTGATCAGTTTGGTTAGTTTTCTGTGATTACGGTTTTCATTCTGTCTGCCCTCTGATGGATCATACTTGATTTACAATGTAATAGTTTCTGCTGAACAGTGAGGTGAATCATTTATACATATACAGATGTCCACTCTTTTTAGATTCTTTTCACATATAGGTCATTATAGAATATTGAACAGAGTTCTCTGTGCTATACAATAGGTTCATCTGTTTTATATATACTAATGTGTATACGTCAATCCTGATCTCCTAATTTATCCCTCCCCCCGTTACCCTTTGGTAACCACATGTTTGTTTTCTACATCTGTGACTATTTTGGTTTTGTAATAGGTTATAATCTTGCTTCCTGACCTGAAGATTTTACATTATTTCCTGTCTCTTCAGGTCAGGTTCTCCCTCTTTTCTTCTTAACCTCAAACGATGATATTACCACACACTTAATGGAGGAAACAGCAGCAGACGGGAACCCATCTTGCTATCGTCTCATCCTTCTATCTCAGCATCATTTGCACCACACTTTTTGCCTTCCTTGAGTTGAAATGAACTGTCTTTGTCCTATCTGAGGCTACCCCTCCACTTTGCTTTTCTTGTACTCTTTTTTTTTATCTTTTGTTCACTGTCACCTCTTACCTTTGCAATGATGTCATCCTGTAATTTCATTTCTCTGAATCAGTTTCCACCTTTTCACCAAGTCATTCCCATCAGCCTACAAACTATCCCCCATAATTAAAAAGTCCATGCTTGACTATCTCATATTCCAGGTTTTACATCTCCTCAAAGCAAAATATGTTGTCACTGCCTCCCCTTCTTTTGTTCCCATACTCTCCTAAACTCGCTCCAATTGGGCTTTCCTTACCCCCAACTCCATAGAAACAATACTCATCAAAAGTACTCAATGAGACAGACTGTTGGCAAAAATGACGAAAATTAGGGACTTCCCTGGTGGTCCAGTTGCTAAGAATCTGCACTTCCACTGAAGGGGGGCACAAGTTCAATCCCTGGTTAGGGAACTAAGATCCCACATACCACACGGTGCTGCCAAAAAAAAAAAGAACACCTCCCTTGACCATTCATTCAGTCTGCTTGATTCAGAGGAATCCTCTCTGAATATTCACTTTTACTTTCCTCCATTCATTCCCTTCCACATCAGTCCATCATGAAATGCTGTTGGCTCCATCTCTGCAATACAACAGTATCTGCAATATAAGAGATGAATGAAGATTCGAAAAACTAGATCTCTCACACATTGCTCATGGAAATATAAAATGGAGTAACTGCTGTGGAAAACAGTTTGGTATTCTCTCAGAAAGTTAATTATGGAATTATGAATAACCCAGCACCTAGATATATACCCAAGAGAACTGAAAACGTATGTTCAAACAAAACGTTCAAAATTTTGTAGTTAGATAATAGCTAAAAACTTGGAAACAACCAGAATGGGTGAATGACTAAATAAATCATAGTACAGTCATACAATGGTATACTACACAGCCATAGAAATGAACAAGTGCTACATACAACTTGTATGGACCTCAAGGAAAAGTACAGACCTGACATTGATAGAACCATCTGCCTTCCAACTATGGGGAAATCTAAGGGATCGCAGACCTGAGGGATTTGAACCAATATTCCCAAGTCATGGGCATTCGATGTTGTATAAGAGAGAGTCAAGTCTACCCAAAGTTGCAGGCAGGGGAAGGTGAATTTCCACAGTTGTTAAGGATTCAAGTCCTATATCTGAGGTCTCTGGGAAAGGCAGGAGGTGGAGCCTGTGGTGGACTCAGCATAGAATTTACAAAGAACAACCTACCCTTATCTTTCCCCTTTTAACTCTGATTACAGGAAAATGTTGATAAAACTGCATTGATGACATGAAAGTAGAAAAGAAAAAGAAAAACCTCCACCCTCCAAACCAAAAACTTCCCCCTCTAAACCAAAAGTAAGTCAACAGAGCCCCTCAAAGTTGAGGGGGACCCCAACATGCAGTGAGTCTAAAGTCACCCAGGAGTGACAGTTGTCTTCTCTGTGGCTCATAGCATGGGATGAGCAGGGAATTTGTCACCCAAAGCAAAGTCCATTTGTGAGCAAAAGATAGTGCTAAGGATTATTGTTCAGGAACAACAGTCATAAGCCGAGAGTGTCCCAGTCCAACCAAGATGAGTGGTTGTCCTGTCCAGAGTTGGAATGAATAAAAATTGACTCATCCTCGGTTGTCCTTTTGTCCTAGTTCCTTCTAGGTCTGAAAAGGTGGGTGACTGAGACATGGAGACATGGATTACAGGGAGAAGAAACCCTGCAAAGTGGGAACCCCAGGCTATGCAAAGTTGGGGAGTGGGGTTGTGAGGGCTGTGTTTGTGGGATACATAGTCAACTATAGTGAAACCCAAGTCTGGAATTGTGTGGGAGTGTGTGTGTGTTTACATGAGTGCATATATATGTGTTAACTGAAGTTCAAGATGTGAGAACCAAAAGAAGTGAAAGTGAGGAATAAATGAGCAGGGCTCCAAACTGTGTGGGACAGGCAAGTGTCTAATCCTGTAATTTGACAGAGAAGCCAGCAGGTTGTGCATTGGCGCTGGTGTCAGGCATGAAAGGAGAGCAAAGGATGCCCCTTCTTCAGCCTGTGGATGAGATCTGAAGGGAAGTGATATGCTTCCCAGGTAGGTTTCAGGCCCAGGTGCAACAGAATAACCCTTTGACTCATAGACCATGGTGTTCTTGTTCTAGACTGGCCAAACAAGCCCAAGGAACCAGGTGACAGCTAGGGCAGGTGTGCCCCCAAGCAACATATGAGGACTGTGAGACTCCAAGTTCAGCTGTGATATGTCTGTTAATCAAGAGTGGCAGAGATGGGGAACTTGTCTGGTCTTCTGGCTCCAGCCAGTGGCCTGCCAGTGCTCAGGAACTACTGAGGAACTGACCATTGCTAACGAAGTATCAGGGCCCCTTCCTGGCTCATGCCAGAGCTGAGGTGGGTGGGGAACATTTTCTGAGTGTCCCTTCTTTTTCCTTGCAGGTCCTCCCTAAAAAGGAAGGTGAAGAACAGAAAACTATAAAGATTCAGGCCTGGTGGCAGGGCACCCTGGTGCACAGGACACTACTGCATGCAGCACTCAGAGCATGTATCATTCAGTACTGATGGAGACAGAGGCTGGAAGGGCTATTGGAGAAGAAGCAATCGTCTGTGCTGCAGAATTATACTCGGTAAAAATGGGCAGTGGTCAAGCTACAGTCCTGGGTTCGCATGTGGCACACCTGTCTTTGTTACTGCTGTTTGCTCCAAGCTGCCCGCATCATCCAAGTCTGCTGGTGCTGGCATAATTGCCAGGCCCATGGCTTTTTCCAGGGCCGTTATGACCTCAAAGCAAGCCAGCTAAGACTTGAGCCTGACATCTTTCTGGAGTCACACATCTGTCGGATTATGGACTGCATCCCCTTCCCAATAAAGAACTGATCAGGTCAGCTCCAACACTCTGTCACAAGGTCTCTGTCAGACAAGCTTCAGTTCAGTTCAGTTCAGTTCAGTTGCTCAGTCTTTGCGACCCCATGGACTGCAGCATGCCAGGCCTCCTTCTCTATCACCAACTCCTGGAGTTTACTCAAATTCATGTCCATTGAGTCGGTGATGCCATCCGACCATCTCATCCTCTGTCGTCCCCTTCTCCTCCTGCCTTCAATCTTTCCCAGCATCAGGGTCTTTTCCAATGAGTCAGCTCTTCGCATCAGGTGGCCAAAGTATTGGAGTTTCAGCTTCATCATCAATCCTTCCAATGAATATTCAGGACTGATTTCCTTTAGGATGGACTGGTTGGATCTCCTTGTAGTCCAAGGGACTCTGAAGAGTCTTTTCCAACACCACAGTTCAAAAGCATCAATTCTTCGGCACTCAGCTTTCTTTATAGTCCAACTCACATCCATACATGACTACTGGAAAAACCAAAGCTTTGACTAGATGGACCTTTGTTGGTAAAGTAATGTCTCTGCTTTTTAATATGCTGTCTCAGTCCAGTTCAGTTCAGTCACTCAGTTGTGTCTGACTCTCTGCAACTCCATGAATCGAAGCACGCCAGGCCTCCCTGTCCATCACCAACTCCCGGAGTTCACTCAGACTCACGTCCATTGAGTCAGTGATGCCATCCAGCCATCTCATCCTCTGTCATCCCCTTCTCTTCTTGCCCCCAATCCCTCCTAGCATCAGAGTCTTTTCCAATGAGTCAACTCTTTACATGTGGTGGCCAAAGTACTGGAGTTTCAGCTTTAGCATCATTCCCTCCAAAGAAATCCCAGGGCTGATCTCCTTCAAAATGGACTGGTTGGATCTCCTTGCAGTCCAAGGGACTCTCAAGAGTCTTCTCCAACACCACAATTCAAACGCATCAATTCTTCAGTGCTCAGCTTTCTTCACAGTCCAACTCTCACATCCATACATGACCACTGGAAAAACCATAGCCTTGACTAGATGGACCTTTGTTGGCAAAGTAATGTCTCTGCTTTTCAATATGCTATCTAGGTTGGTCATAACTTTCCTTCCAAGGAGTAAGCATCTTTTAATTTCATGGCTGCAATCACCATCTGCAGTGACTTTGGAGCCCAATAAAATAAAGTCTGACACTGTTTCCACTGTTTCCCCATCTATTTCCCATGAAGTGACGGACCAGATGCCATGATCTTAGTTTTCTGAATGTTGAGCTTTAAGCCAACTTATTCACTCTCCACTTTCACTTTCATCAAGAGGCTTTTTAGTTCCTCTTCACTTTCTGCCATAAGGGTGGTATCATCTGCATATCTGAGGTTATTGATATTTCTCCTGGCAATCTTGATTCCAGCTTGTGCTTCTTCCAGCCCAGCGTTTCTCATGATGTACTCTGCACATAAGTTAAACAAGCAGGGTGACAATATACAGCCTTGACGTACTCCTTTTCCTATTTGGAACCAATCTGTTGTTCCATGTCCAGTTCTAACTGTTGCTTCCTGACCTGCATATAGGTTTCGCAAGAGGCAGATCAGGTGGTCTGGTATTCCCATCTCTTGAAGAATTTTCCACAGTTTATTGTGATCTACACAGTCAAAGGCTTTGGCATAGTCAATAAAGCAGAAATAGATGTTTTTCTGGAGCTCTCTTGCTTTTTCAATGATCCAGCAATGTTGGCAATTTGATCTCTGGTTCCTCTGCCTTTTCTAAAACCAGCTTGAACATCAGGAAGTTAACGGTTCACATATTGCTGAAGCCTGGCTTAGAGAATTTTGAACATTACTTTACTAGCGTGTGAGATGAATGCTGTCTAGGTTGGTCATAACTTTCCTTCCAAGGAGCAAGCATCTTTTAATTTCGTGGCTGCAGTCACCATCTGCAATGATTTTGGAGCCCCAAAAAATAAAGTCTGTCTCTGTTTCCACTGTTTCCCCATCTGTTTGCCATGAAATGATGGGACCAGATGCCATGATCTTAGTTTTCTAGATGTTGAGTTTGAAGCCAACTTTTTCACTCTCCTCTTTCACTTTCATCAAGAGGCTCTTTAGTTCTTCACTTTCTGCCATAAGGGTGGTGTCATCTGCATATCTGAGGTTATTGATATTTCTCCCAGCAATCATGATTCCAGCTTTTGGAATTGGCCTAAATTAAATGGGAGTGCTCTTGGGTTAGAAGAATTAACAGTTAAAATGGTCATGCTACCCAAAGCAATCTGCAGATTTAACACAATCCCTATCAATTTATTCATGACATTTATCACAAAACTGAAACAAAAAATCCTAAAATTTATATGGAACCCAGAAAGACCCAGAATTGGCAAAGCAATCCTGAGGAAAAAGAACAAAGCAGGAGGCATGACCCTTCCAGACTTCAGACAATACTACAAAGCTACAGTAATCAAAGCAACATGGCACAAAAACAGACCTATAGATCAGTGGGACGGAATAGAGAACCCAGAAATGAACCCATACACCAATGGTCAGTTAATCTTCAACAGGGGCTTCCCTGATAGTCCAGTGGTTAAGAATCCACCCTGAAATTCAGGGAACAGTGGTTTGAGCCCTGGTCTCCACATGTTGTGGAGCAACTAAGCCTGTGCACTGCAACTAGAGTCTGTGCTCTACAGCCCAGGAGCCACAATACTGCAGCCTGTGTGCCTAGACCCGAGCTCCACAATAAGAGAGACCACCACAATGAGAAGTCTGCACACCACAACCAGAGAGTAGACCTCGCTTGCTACAACTAGAGAAGGCCCTTGCACAACAAAGATCCAGTACAGCTAAAAATTAAATAAAATAAATCTTTTTAAAAATCTTCAACAAAGGAGACAAGAATATATAATGGGGAAAAGACATCTATTCAGCAAGTGGTGTTGGGAAAGTTGGACAACCCCATGTAAATCAATGGTTATGAGAGGGTAACAGGTAGGAAAGCAAGAAATCCCCAAGCGGCAGGAGGAAATTAACTGCAAGTGGCAGACATTTTTTCCTTCTTTACAAAAAATTGAGAGAGACACCTGGTTCTGCCTTGAGTTAACCAATGTGTTTTTCTCATGGAAATGTTTTTCTTAAGCTATGTTAATGAAACTATGTATTTGCTTAGGAATCTGCCTGCTGAACGCTGAAGAATTGATGCTTTTGAACTGTGGTGTTGGAGAATAATCTTGAGAGTCCCTTGGACTGCGAGATCCAACCAGTCCATTCTGAAGGAGATCAGCCCTGGGATTTCTTTGGAGGGAATGATGCTAAAGCTGAAACTCCAATACTTTGGCCACCTGATGCGAAGAGCTGACTCACTGGAAAAGACCCTGATGCTGGAAAAGATTGAAGTCAGGAGGAGAAGGGGACGACAGAGGATGAAATGTTTGGATGGCATCACTGACTCAATAGACATGAGTTTGAGTAAACTCCAGGAGTTGGTGATGGACAGGGAAACCTGGCGTGCTGCAGTCCATGGGGCCACAAAGAGTTGGACACAACTGAGTAACTGAACTGAACTGAACTGAATCCCAAAAGTCCCCCCACCTGCCTTGGGCTACATAAGCCTGCACAGCATGGCCTTTCCCACCTCACTCTCTCAGTGCCCTTCCCGGTGGCTCTGCTAATATCAATGCGTTTCTCTTGTTGCCTCATCTAGAATTTGAATGATCTGAGAGTGAATCTAATCATGGATTGGTCACCTGAGAGCCAGAAGTGGAGTGTTATGATTTGCCTAGTTCAACTAGTCAGCAGGAGGAAGCCATGGGCAATCATCAGCCATTCATGAAACAGCTGCATGAGGAATAGATGAAGTGGTCAGGTCCTTCTCTTGCCCTCTACTCTACTTAGGCAAAGCATGTGTCTGTCAGCCTTCACTCAAGAATAACCTCTGAGCTCTACCTTCTAAAGAAAGTGTGTAGTCTTACCATGAAGAGATCCTATCATGGGTCTACAGGGAAATTGTCAGGGCAGTATTTTTCAAATTTCATCAATGGTCCCAATGATGTGGAAGGTTTAATTAAAGCAGACTGTGAACCCCGTCCATCTGGCTCAGTATATCATGTTCCCAAGAATGAGTATTTCTAATAAATTTCCAAGTGATGGTGTGGCAACTTATCTAGAGAACACCACTACAGTAGAAAAATCTATAATTCTTACCCTTCTAAATGGGAAAGGTCAGTTTCTGCCTCCTATGAGTCTTCTCCTATGTGTCTCCTTTACTGCTCATAATAAATACTTTATATTTGACACTTTTGGAGAATCTTATTTCTGGCCTTTCCCTTCTCAAGAAAAAGGGTTTAAACTAAAAATTCCGTGTTTTAATCCTGCATTGATCTTTTTGATGACCAGCCTCGTCATTAGTCCATCCAGGAGCTCTCCCAGAATAACCACATTAAAACAAAGGATACTTCTAACACTCAGGAAATCATAAGAATTTCAGGAACTCTGTATCAAAATCCAGTTCAAAGGCAAAATATTAGAACAAAAGATACTCCTCATGCTCTTATCACTTAAGAAATTACAAGAGTGCTTCCTAGGACTCTCTAGGCTTCTACCATTTCTCTGTGGTTCTTCTTGTTTCTACATTCATGCTATTCCTGCCTCTTCCCCTCTGCTTCCTGGATTTAACAAGCTCTCCTGAGGCCTAGGCCTCCAAGTGTTGGGGGAAAACTGTATCAGCCACATTGGCAAGATCAAAGCCATGTTCATTTCCAGGGCAAAGATCATGAAGCCCAATGGTGAGAAGCTGGACAAGTTCCAGTCTGAAATCTTCTACACCCTCCTAGAGTTGCAGATGAACTCAGACCTGAAAACCCAGCTGCAGGAGCTGAACATCACAGCTGCCAAGGCCACTGAAGTTAGTGTTGGTCAAAAAGCTCTTTTAATCTTTGTTTTTATTCCTCAAATGAAATGTGCCCAAAAATTCCAGGTCTGACTATTGCGTGACTTGGAGAAGTTCAGCAGGAAACACGTCATCTGTTGCTCAGAGGAGAATTCTGCCTAAGCCAACTCAAAAAACCATACAAAAAAAATAAGCAAAAGCATCCCAGGAGCTGCAGTCTGACAACCGTGCATAATGTAATCCTGGAAGATTTGGTTTCCCCAAGTGAGATTACAGGCAAGAGAATCTGCAAGAAACTGAATGGCAGCTGGCTCATTTGGATAAAACACAGCAGAACAATGTGGAACACAAAGTTCAAACATTTTCTCGTGTCTGTAAGAAGCTCATGGGTGAACTCCCCAATGGTTCAGTGGTTAGGAATCCGCCTGCCAATGCACGGGACATGGGTTCGATCCCTGGTCTGGGAAGATTCCACATGCCATGGGGCAACTAAGCCCACACACCACAACTACTGAGCCTGTGCTCTAAAGCCCATGAACCATAACTACTGAAGCTCACACACTACAGAGCCTGAAAACCACAAATACTGAGTCCACACGTTATAACTACTGAAGCCTGCCCACTCTAGAGTCAGTGTGCCATCTCTATTTATTATAATTAATAAATATTACTTTTGAGCAGCTGACTTTTAAAATATGTGTTTATTTATTTTTGGCTGCACTAGGTCTTCATCACTGTTGCAGGCTTTCTCTACTTGTGGCGAGCAAGGGCTACTCTTTAGTTGTGGTGCACAGGCTTCTTATTGCCATGGCTTCTCTTGTTGTGGAGCACACACTCTAGGGCACAAGCATGGGCTCCAGGACACTCAGGCTCAGCAGCTGCAGCTTTCAGGCTCTAGAGGGTAGACTCAGTGGTTGTGGCGCATGGGCTTTGTTGCCCTGTGGCATGTGGGATCTTCCTGGACCAGGGATTGAATCCATGTCCCCTGCATTGGCAGGTGAATTCTTAACCACTGGACACCAGGGAAATCCCAGCAAAGCAATCCTGAGAAAGAAAAGTGAAGCTGGAAGAATCAGGCTTCCTGACTTCGGACATACTACAAAGCTACAGTAATCAAAAAAACACGGTACTGGCACAAAAACAGAAATATAGATCCATGGAACAAGATAGAAAGTCTGGAGATAAACTGTCACTCCTGTGGTCACATGATCTATGACAAAGTACGCAAGAATATACAATGAAGAAAAAGAGTCCCTTCAATAAATGGTGCTGGGAAAACTGGACAACTGCATGTAAAAGAATGAAACTACAACACTCCCTAACACCATACACAAAAATAAAACAGATTAAAGACCTAAATGTAAGGCTGGACACTATAAAATTCTTAGAGGAAAACATAGAATGCTCCTTGACATGATGTGCAACAAGATTTTTTTTTATTCATTTCCTATAGTGATTAAAATAAAAACAAAAATAAATGAGGTCTAATTAAACTTAAAGTCTTTTGTACAGCAAAGGAAACCATAAACAAAACAAAAAGATAAATTTAAGAATGTAAGAAAATATTTGGAAGCAAAGCAGCTGACAATGGATTACTTTCCAAAATATATAAACAGCTCATGAAGCTTAATATCAAAAAACAAACAACCCTATCAAAAACTGAGCAGAAAATTTACAAAAAACATGTCTCCAAAGAAAACATACAGATGGCCAAAAAGCACATGAAAAAATGCTCAGAATCACTGATAAAGAAATGCAAATCAAAACTACAGTGAGGTATCACTTCATACCTTCAGAATGGCCTTCATCAAAAAATCTACAAACAATAAATGCTGGCAAGGGTGTGAAGAAAAGGGAACCCTCTTGCACTGTTGTTGGGAATGTAATTTGATACAGCCACTGTGGAGAACGGTATGGAGGCTCCTTAAAAAACTGAAAATAGAACTACCATATGACCCAGCAATCCCACTCCTAGGCATATACTCGGAGAAAACTTTAATTCAAAAAGATACACACACCCCAATGTTCCCTGAAGCACTGTTTACAGTAGCCAGGAGATGGAGCAACCTAAGTGTCCATCAACAGAGGAATGGGTAAAGAAGGTATCATACATTTATACAATGGACTATTACTCAGCCATAAAAAGAACAAAATAATGCCATTTGCAGCAATATGGATAGACCTGGAGATTGTCATATTAAGTGAAGTAAGTCAGACACAGAAAGACAATATAATATGATAGCGCTTACATGTGAAATCTTTTTTTAAAAAAGGTACAAATTAACTTTTTACAAAATAGAAGTAGAGTCATGGATGTAGAAAACAAACTTATAGTTATGAGGCCATGAGGGGGAGGATAAAGTGAGAGTTTGGCACTGACATATATACTCTGTGTGTGTGTGCTCAGTCCCTTCAGTCGTATCTGACTGTCTGCGTCCCCATGGACTGTAGCCCACCAGGCTCCTCTGTCCATGGGATTTTGCAGGCAAGAATACTAGAGTGGGTTGCTGTGCCCTCCTCCAGGGGATCTTCCCAACCCAGGGGTCGAACCCGCCTCTCTTAAGTCTCCTGCATTGGCAGGCAGATTCTTTACCACTGAGTCACCAGGGAAGCTCCCATTTGAAAGATATCACCTTCAAAATCTACCTTGCACCACGCATTTTTGTTTTCTATTTAATTAATTTTATATTGTTGTTTTTATTCTACTGCTTTCTAGATCCATCTGGTCTCTCTTTCTAGTTTCCTATGGTGCACTGAGGTACTAAAACCTGAATCCAGGGAAGACAGGAAGTGCTAAGTCTGAGGAGACACAAGAGAGCTGAATGGAGCTATACTGCCATGGTCCCTCTTGCCCTCCTGTGTGACTAGTTTTAAGAGAGGATGTGGACAGGCCTCACTGGAGGAATGGTACACAAATGCCCTATCTTTCCACTCTGAGCTCTGATACGTTTCTGACAGAAGGGAAGTGGACAAGTAATACAGATTCCAATGGATCTTGTTTCTGAGGAAGACTCAACCTATGTGCAGATATCCTAATCCTCATGTCATAAAGCCATTGTTAACTCAGGGCTTTCCCCCTCATATGACTTGTGCCAGACCTTGGAAAGTAGATAAATGAAGGAACCATCAAGAGACAAGCCATGGGGGTTCGGTTTTGTGTAAGAAACATGTTCAGATACTTTAAACAGGCTTGAGGGTGGGTAGGACTCACCCAAGACTTTATGGGCTTGGGAAAAAGGGGGGATGTGAAGCAGTAGGTAGCTTTTGTGCAGAGCCATAGAGAGAAACAGTAGTTTTCACTCCCCCATTTATTTCTGATAACAGAAAGATGGCCATGTAATTCAAATTATCATTGAGGACAAAGAAGAAATAACTATGAAGAAGATGAAAGAGCAGCAGAAGAAAAGAGAGGTAGGTAAAATCTCTGTATAATGTACAGGTATCCAGGACATTTATGTCAGTGTCATGAGGATGTGGAATTGTGCCTCTTAGGCCACAGTTATCTTTGAGTTTAAGATAGTCAAGAGTCAACTCAACATTGGCTCATTTTCCCTCCACTCCGTTCTCAGCATGAACTCTGAGTCTGGGTTTGACTGTGACATGACGAGTGAATGGAGAAAAGGAAAGCCATCAAGAAACACACGAGCCGGGAGATGAGAATGTGAAGATCCTGAATTAGAAAGAATGTTCTCAATATGTAGAAGCTTGGAGTAGAATATATGATGAGGGTGTTAAAAACCAACAACTGTATTGAAATACACTGTTGTGGCAGAAAGCAATCGATCAATAGGACTAGAATTAGCAGAGAATACCAGGCAAAAGCACTAGGAAACCAAACCTCCAAAACCCAATAAGCACTGATGGGGTAGAATATGACTAACAAAGTCCCTCATACCCCTAATGCTTGCTTCTAGTTACTAATGTTTTTCCCTTGATCCATGCACCTGAGAGGTAGTCAGGAGGAGGATGCTGTGACTCTGAGGCAAGGTGATGTGTCCTTACTGGCAGAGAAGAACTCAGCACCTAGGGCCTCTTGATCAGTGTCCTGCTATCTGCCCTGAACGCTCCAAAGTAGGGATATTAAGAGAACCAGGCCCTTTCCAGAAATATCCTGCAAGTTGGTGGCAGGCAGTTCTCTGAGTGGCCTCTCTTATCTCTGCCTAGAAAACTAAAAACGGAAGAAGAGTAATAGCAGCCAAGAAGATCCAGGCCTGGTGGCGTGGCACCCTGGTGCGCCGTACATTGTTGCATGCAGCCCTGAGCACTTGGATCATTCAGAGCTGGTGGAGACTGACGAAGGACAGGCTGCTGCAGAAGAAGCGGAGGGCAGCCCTGAGTGATTATGCACTCAGAGAGAGGGCAGTGGTCAAGCTCCAGTCTTTGGTCCGTATGTGGCGCATCCACTGGCGATACTGCCAAGTACTCAATGCCATCTATGTCATCCAGTGCCACTGGCAATGCCACAACTGCCAGACCTGTGCCCTCCTCCGGGGCCACTGTGTAGTCACAGCCACTCACCTACAGTTTCACATTGAGATCATTAACCCCTAAGGGATGGCAAGAAGGGGCACTGTGTCTCCTGTCCCATAGTAAAGGTCTAACCTGACATAAAGTATGTCTCATGGTTTCCCCTGTGCTAATGGAAATTTTAGAACTTAAGCCATGCTGCCTCCTCTTCTCCCTGGGAAAGAACTTCAGTGAGGTTCTCCCTTTGTGCCCACGAACCCTGTTCTGGACTGACAGTTCCGTATGCCACGTACTTAGTTGTCAAAACAGAAACTGAGGTCCTAGTCTACCTATATGTATAACAGAGTCAGAAGTCCCAGCTCCCATTCCCAACCCCATCCCTTTCTTCTCCACTGGGAATCTGAGAGTCAGGTAAGCTGCATCTTCCTGAAGACTCTGGGTACCTTTGCACATGAGAATGGACACTGAGGCTTTTCTCTGTCCTCCTGGGGTTGGGGGGTGGTCTCAGATGCCTTAGACAAGGTGTCTTTGGCAATCACCTAGTGGAAAGGCCAATCTGTGGCTGACTCTTCTGGGAGGAGTGTAGTGCAGCCCCAGGTGAAGGGCAGGAGGCCAGCCTTAGTGTTGATGACACTGGGCATGCTGATGAACAGGTGATGACCCTAGGGACTGGCAGAAAACAGGAGTTCATGACACTTCAACTCCATCTTCCCAATTCCCTTACCAGAACTCCTCTCCCTGAGGGCTGTACAGCAAACAGGACTCCCACTGATTTTACCTCCATCCCTACTCTTGGCTCCATTCTCACTCCTATGGTCATACTAATCCAGTGCTGCTCAATAGAAATTTCTGTGATGATGGAAATGTTCTGTATCAGTGCTGTTCAGTGTGGTAGCCATGAGCCACACGTGGTTATGAAGGACTTGAAATGTGCCTGGTGCAATTAAAGAATTGAGTTTTAAATTTTATTTAAATTAATTTAAGCTTAAATAACCACATACGGCTAGTGGCTATTCCGTTGAATAGTGTGGCTCTAGACCTTACCATCGGAGAAGGCAATGGCACCCCACTCCAGTACTCCTGCCTGGAAAATCCCATGGACGGAGGAGCCTGGTAGGCTGCAGTCCTATGAGTCTGAGGTCGCTACGAATCGGATAAGACTGAGCGACTTCACTTTCACTTTTCACTTTCATGCATTGGAGAAGGAAATGGCAACCCACTCCAGTGTTCTTGTCTGGAGAATCCCAGGGACGGGAGAGCCTGGTGGGCTGCCTTCTACGGGGTCACACAGAGTCGGACACAACTGAAGTGACTTAGCAGCAGCAGCAGACCTTACCATTACCAATAACTGTACTGTTGCCCAAATTGCTTTTTCATTCCATTCTTTTTTATTTTATTCTCTTCTTCCAGTTCACCTTTCAAATATCACTAATAAAATGTTTCTTCAGGTGTGGAAATATCTTCCAATCTATTTACTCTACCATTTTTTATAGCCATCATCCCTGACAAGCCCTTGTATCTATCTTTATCCGGTTCAGATTCTATATTTAATTATTGTAATCTCTCCCCTGAACAACTTGACTTCCTTTGACCCCTATCTCTGCAAAGGTGTGTGGAATGAACTTAATCATCTACCTGCTTTGTGCCTGCAGAAGAGTAGCATGACACTCAGCTCGCATTCAACCATGACGCATGGTCCCAGTTCACATTCATGACTGCAGACCTCCACTGGACAGATTTCTCTATAAATTTCTCTGGTGTGTTTGCATTTCGTTTTTTCTGAATTGAATAATTCATAGTACCTCCTCTCCAAATGCCCAATTCTACTTCTCCACTTGAACTCCAAAATGATGATATATGTTACCACATACTTAACTGACGAAATGGAAACAGACTGGACCCCCATCTTCCTACCACCTTATTCTCCATCCTAGCTCCATCTGGACCACACTTGCTGCCTTCCCTCCAGTTGAAATAAATGAAGGGTCTTTGATCCCATCAAAGGCTAACCCCTCCACTATCCTGCTGCCATCTCAAGGTGTTTGATCCTGCATTCATAACCCTATTGTCCAAAGTATCAATGTCTACCTCTTCCATCTTTTAAAAATGCCATCTTAATTTCTGTCCAGTTCTCTGTTTCTCCTAATAGCAAAACATGCCATCACTGTTTCCATTTCTGTTCCCACTATTTTCTCTTCAACCCATTCCAATCAGGCTTATGCCCCACTCACTTCACTGAGACTGCACTGATCAACATCACCAACATTCCAGCTGACCAAATCCAATAGTCATTTCTCAGTCCTTATGCATTCTCTCTACATCAGGCTACAGAGTTAGCTACTCCATTCTTGTTAAAATAATTTTTAAAGGCAAACAATAAAAATCATACCACTCAATCCATAAGTACTTTAATATGTGTTCTTAATAGGAGACCTTTGTAAAAAATATAACATCAGTATTATCATATCTTTCAACAGTCACAATGATTCCTTGATATAGAATATATATGTACCCAATAACTGAGCTTCTAGATACATAAAGCAGGATTCTTCTGTACTCCTTTGTACTCACTCGCCCACTACTCTCCACCAGACTCTAGTAACTACTGATCTGTACTCTGTACCTATTGTTTTCCCTTTTCCAGGACATCATAAAAGGAATATTTTGTAGCCTTTTGAGTCTGGCTTCCTTTCATTTAGCATAATGTGTCTGAAACTTCTCTCTGGTATTGTGTGTACTCATTTGTTTTAATTGCTGAGTGGTATTCCATTTAAAGAATGTTATCAGAAGTTTTTACCAGTTGAAGGATTTGGAGTTTCTTCCAGTTTGAGTGGTTAGAAATTAATCTGCTATACATATTTGGTTTTGTGTATGTGTGTAAACAAGTTTTGCATTCTATTTGGCTAAAAACCTGGGAGTGAGAGCTTCCATTTCTACTAGATGGTGTAACTCATTTCCCTCCCTTTCCTCTCCTCTGAACACAAACTAAATACTCTGGAAATAATTCAACAGACAATCATAAAAGGACTCTGAAATGTGGAAAGATGGCAGATTATCTAGGAATCTCAAGATTTTTAAAGGTGCACCTCGATGAATTCCCTGGGTTTTGTTTTCTCTGCCATACGTCTCACACTGGACATCAGATATGTCTGCAACCTAGTACCAACAGCAGGCATAGGGAAAGCAAAAGAAAACAAAGTGAAAAGCATGCTCCCTCTGGTCAAAGTAAGAGAAGCCCAGCAGAGACTCAGCAGGGAGATCCATGTCTAGTGGCAGCAGCAGACCCAATTGCCTACAGAAGTGACTCCAGTACCCGTATAAGCCAACCCGTCCCAAGGCCCACGCTCACTGGTAGCAGTAGGCATAATCTGCTCACAGCAACAGTGGAACCCAGGCTTATCCACCCACACCACACCCCATATCTGCCAGCAGTGATGACGCAGTCTGTCCTCAGCAGCAGTAACAGCACAACCCATGTGGGCTAACCCACTGCATTTCTCATCTGCTAGCAGAAGCAGGCTTGATCTGCCCACAGCAGTAACAGCAGAACCTGAGTAGGCCAACGCATCTCTCACCACAAACTAGATGGGAAGAGGGAGTGGGGTCCTCCTGTACCCCAGCTCCAAAAGGCCTAGAATCTCCTCGCTTTCCACTCAGTGGCAGAAGGCAATCCAGACCCAGCAGCCCCTGGCTGTCTGTCCAGCCACAGAAGATCCAGAACAGGAGCCTCCTGGGCCTCTACCCAACAGCAAAGTACAGTCCAAGTAGGCCCTTCTCTCATCCAGTAGCACCAACAGAGATAGAGTAGGAAACCCATTTGGCATCAGCTGGTCAGAGAACAGGCCAGGGTATTGCTCTCTACTTCAGAAGTCCAACATCCTAAACCCTCCATCTAATGACAAGAAGGAACCTAGAAAAATGCCTTCAACATTGCAGGTGGCACCCGAACAGGTCCAGTGGAACCAAAAGAATAAAGCAGACCAGAACTGCATTGAAGGAACCCAGAAAAGAAAGTTCTCATTGGAAATAGGGTCCACAAAAGTAGGCCAGCATCTACATGCTAAACCTAAACAGGATGCTGCCTTCTAGAACAGAAGATTTAAATAGCATCAAGAGCCTCCTAATATCCAAAATGTCCATCATACAGTAGAAAATCACTCACCATACCAAGAAACAGTAAAAGTGTGATGTTAGATATAGGTTTCTTTTTATCAAGTTAGGGTAGTTCCCTGTATTCCTAACTCACTAAGAATTTCCTTTTTATCATGAATAGGCATTGGATTGTGTCAAATGATTTTTCTGTCTATATTAAATAGTCATGTGATTTCTCTTCTTTGGCCTGTTGATATGGTGGGTCAATTAATTTTTGAATGTTTAAAGTAGCCTTGGGACTTCCCTGGTGGTCCAATGGTTAAAAATCTGCCTTCCAGTACAGGGGACACAGACTTGATCCCTGGTCAGGGAATCAAGATCCTACATGCTAGGGGACATCTAAGCCTGCCACACCGCAGCCACTAAGCTTGTACCACAACTCCTGAGCCCATGCACTCTGGAGCCCACACCACAACTACAGAGAAAAGCCAACATGCCACAACTAGAGAGAAGCCCTTGTGCCACAATAACCCACGTGCTGCAATGAAAGATCCCACATGCCACAGCTAAGACCCAATGCAGCCTAATTGATTAATGATTTAAAAAGCCTCCTTCACTCTCTAAAAATAATAAATAAAAGTGAAGAAGCTTTGCTTACCTGATATAAATTTCTACTTGGTCCTGGTGCATAATTTCTTTTGTACATTTTTGGGTTTGATACACTAACGTTTTGTTGTGGATTTTTATTTCTAAGTCCCACTAGCAATGTACAAGGATTCCCTCATCTCCACACCCTTGTCAACACTTACCATTTATGTTTTTGATAATAGCCATTCTAACAAGTATGAGGTTATATTTCACATGGTTTTGATTTGCATTTCCATTATTAGTGGTGTTGAGTACTTTTTCATCTGTTAGCCATTTGTATGTCTTCTTTGGACAGATGTCTAATCAGGTCACTGGCCATTTTAAAATCAGGTTTACTTTTGTTATTGTTTGTTTTTGCTTTTCTTCACTATTGGGTTATTTGAGTTCCTTGTATGTTTTAGCATTAACCCCTTATCAGACACAAGTCTTGCAAATATTTTCTCTTGTTCTGTAAGGTGCTTTTTCATATTGCTGATTGTTTCCTCTGTTGTGCAGAAGCTTTTTAATTTCCTGTATCTCACTTGGGTTTATTTTTGCTTTTGTTGCCTGTGCTTTTGATGTCACATATAAAAAAAATAATTACCAAGACCAATGTCAAGCAGTTTTTCCCTTCTTTTCTTCTAGGGGTTTTGTGGTTTTAGGTGTTACACTTAAGTCTTTGATCCACTTTGAGTTGGTTGCATGTGATGTAAAAGAGTGGTTCGATTTCATTCTTTTGCATGTGGATATCCAGTTTTCCCACCATTTACTGAAAAAGACAATTCTTTATCAATAGTATTTTCTTGGCACCCTTGTCAAATATTACTTTACCGTACATATATGTATGTGTTCATTATTGGACTCTCAATCCTGTCCCATTGGTCTATGTGTCTGGTTTTTTTTCCAATACCATTCTGCTCTGATTATTATGGTTTTGTAATATAATTTGTAATCAGGAAGTGTGATGCCTCCAGATCTGTTCTTTTTTCTCAACAATACTTTGACTGGTTCAAGGTCTTTTATGGTTATATGCAAATTGTAGAATCATTTTTTTCTATTTATGTGAAAAATGCCATTGTAATTATGATAGGGACTGCTCTGAGTCTATTGATTGCTTTGTGTGGTAAGGATATTTTAAAAATATTAGCTTTTCTGAGCCCTGAACATGGGATATCTTTCCATTTATTTATGTTCTTCCATTCTGTTAGCTTTCAATATATAGATCTTTTACCTCCTTGGTTAAATGTATTCCTAGGTATTTTATTGTCTTTGATACAGTTGTAAATGAGACTTAATTTCTTTTTCAGATAGGTTATTTTTAGTATATAGAAATGCAATTAATTTTTGTATCCTGCAACTTTACCGAATTTGTTTATTAGTTCAGTTTACTGGTAGAGTCTTTACGGTCTAGTTGAAGGCATAATTCCAGAAACTTGGACAGTAAATTGTGGCTAATTTTGGTTAATTTCAGCTCTTATCATGACCCGCAAGACTATGGCAGGCAGCCATAAATGAGTTCTAGAGAAATGTGTACGAAGCTTGCAGAATCCAAGGTAAGCAATAGAGTTTGTGCTTCAATATTGGTGGGGATCTGTGCTCAGATTGCTGATGGCTGCTTGTTATCATAGAGGTACAGAAATGGGTGGGGGGGGCACTGTTTCATTTCAAGTCCCATAGACAATTGTTGCAATGCCCTCACCCTCCATCTGAAGTGACTTCCAGGGGATTTAAAGAAAACCTTTTTTCCTCCTCCTCCTTTCTTTTTTTCCCCTTTTTGGAAGCCAGACAATCAAGGACTAGGACACTTAAAAGCAACCACATATAAAGGAGAATTTTAAAAGTTACCATGTATTCCCAGGGAAATGTGCAGGCCCAGAAAACCCCAAAGATGATCTTAAGTTTACACCTTATTTTGATCCTCATCACAGAGACTCCCTACAACAAGCCAACAAAAATAGCAAAATCAGGGAAAGAGTGAAAAATCTGGCCTCTAGAAGAACCACATTGTGAGATTAAATGTCCAACCATTTTTTTAACATTCATGTCATGTATTTATTTGGTACACTGGTCTTAGCTGTGGCATGCAAACTCTTAGCTGTGGCGTGTGGGATCTAGTTTCCTAACCAGGGATTGAGCCCAGGCTCCCTGCTTTGGGAGCATGGAGTTGTAGCCACAAGGCCATCAGGGAAGTTCCCTCAATTGTCCAATCTTCAACAAGAACAACAACAAAAAAAACTACAAGGCATACAAAGAAAGGGAAAATTATGGCCCATTCAAAGGGAAAAAGTAAATCAACAGAAACAGTCCCTGAGAAAGGCAAGAGGGTAGCATTAATATAAAAATACTCTAAACAACTGAACTTTTAAGACCTTATGCTAAGTGAGATAATCACAAAAGGACAAATATTGTATGATTCCACTCATACAAGGCATTTAGAGTAATCGAATTCATAGAGACAAAAAAGCAGAATAGTGGTTGCCGGAGGTTGTGGGTAGAGTTTCAATTTTGCAGATAAAGTTCTGGAGACAGTTGTGATAGTTGTACAACAATGTGAATATGCTTAATGTTACTGAGCTCTTTACTCAAAAATGGTTAAAATGGGAAATTTTATGTTGTATATATTTACCACCATTTTTAAATAGTAGTTTTTAAAGACTTTGGGGAAAAGAGCAAAAGATGACACAGGCCTCCATGTTGCATGATTACATTGATGCACCATTTACATAGACCACACACTGAAGGAGCCTCCCTGGAGTTGGCGGACTTGGCAGCCCTGCAACTTCAACTCTCCTAGCCATGGCAGCAGACACTGCTAATCAACCACAGACCCCACTCATCCAGCACCAGACTCTTAAAATCCTCCACACCGAACCCCAGGCAACCCCTGTCACTTCCTCAGAGCTGATTTATGAGATGCCAAGTATTTGCCATCTTGGCAAATACGTGAAGAGATACCCCACTTCCAATGTAAGAGAAACCCAAGTAAGACGGTAGGTGTTGCAAGAGGGCATCAGAGGGCAGACACATTGAAACCATAATCACAGAAAACTAGTCAATCTAATCACACAGACCACAGCCTTGTCTAACTCAATGAAACTAAGCCATGTCCTGTGGGGCCACCCAAGACAGGTGGGTCATAGTGGAGAGGTCTGACAGAATGTGGTCCACTGGAGAAGGGAATGGCAAACCACTTCAGTATTCTTCCCTTGAGAACCCCATGAACAGTATGAAAAGGCAAAATGATAGGATACTGAAAGAGGAACTCCCCAGATCAGTAGGTGCCCAATATGCTACTGGAGATCAGTAGAGAAATAACTCCAGAAAGAATGAAGGGATGGAGGCAAAGTAAAAACAATACACAGTTGTGGATGTGACTGGTAATAGAAGCAAGGTCCGATGCTGTAAAGAGCAATATTGCATAGGAACCTGGAATGTTAGGTCCATGAATCAAGGCAAATTGGAAGTGGTCAAACAGGAGATGGCAAGAGTGAACGTCGACATTCTAGGAATCAGCAAACTGAAATGGACTGGAATGGGTGAATTTAACTCAGATGACCCTTATATCTACTACTGTGGGCAGGAATCCCTTAGAAGAAATGGAGTAGCCATCATGGTCAACAAAAGAGTCCGAAATGCAGTACTTGGATGCAATCTCAGAAATGACAGAATGATCTCTGTTCGTTTCCAAGGCAAACCACTCAATATCACAGTAATCCAAGTCTATGCCCCAACCAGTAACGCTGAAGAAGCTGAAGTGGAACGGTTCTATGAAGACCTACAAGACCTTTTAGAACTAACACCCAAAAAAGATGTCCTTTTCATTATAGGGGACTGGAATGCAAAAGTAGGAAGTCAAGAAACACCTGGAGTAACAGGCAAATTTGGCCTTGGAATACGGAATGAAGCAGGGCAAAGACTAATAGAGTTTTGCCAAGAGAACACATTGGTCATAGCAGACACCCTCTTCCAACAACACAAGAGAAGACTCTACACATGGACATTGCCAGATGGTCAACACCAAAATCAGATTGATTATATTCTTTGCAGCCAAAGTTGGAGAAGCTCTATACAGTCAGCAAAAACAAGACCAGGAGCTGACTGTGGCTCAGATCATGAACTCCTTATTGCCAAATTCAGACTTAAATTGAAGAAAGTAGGGAAAACCACTAGACCATTCAGGTATGAACTAAGTCAAATTCCTTATGATTATACAGTGGAAGTGAGAAATAGATTTAAGGGACTAGATCTGATAGATAGAGTGCCTGATGAACTATGGATGGAGGTTGGTGACATTGTACAGGAAACAGGGATCAAGACCATCCCCATGGAAAAGAAATGCAAAAAAGCAAAATGGCTGTCTGGGGAGGCCTTACAAATAGCTGTGAAAAGAAGAGAAGCGAAAAGCAAAGGAGAAAAAGAAAGATATAAGCATCTTAATGCAGAGTTCCAAAGAATAGCAAGGAGAGATAAGAAAGCCTTCCTCAGCAATCAATGCAAAGAAATAGAGGGAAACAACAGAATGGGAAAGACTAGAGATCTCTTCAAGAAAATGAGAGATACCAAGGGAACATTTCATGCAAAGATGGGCTTGATAAAGGACAGAAATGGTATGGACCTAACAGAAGCAGAAGATATTAAGAAGAGGTGGCAAGAATACACAGAAGAACTGTACAAAAAAGATCTTCATGACCCAGATAATCACGATGGTGTGATCACTCACCTAGAGCCAGACATCCTGGAATGTGAAGTCAAGTGGGCTTTAGAAAGCATCACTATGAACAAAGCTAGTGGAGGTGATGAAATTCCAGTCGAGCTATTTCAAATCCTGGAAGATGATGCTGTGAAAGTGCTGCACTCAATATGCCAGCAAATTTGGAAAACTCAGCAGTGGCCACAGGACTGGAAAAGGTCAGTTTTCATTCCAATCCCAAAGAAAGGCAATGCCAGAGAATGCTCAAACTATCGCACAATTGCACTCATCTCACACGCTAGTAAAGTAATGCTCAAAATTCTCCAAGCCAGGCTTCAGCAGTACATGAACTGTGAACTTCCAGATGTTCAAGCTGGTTTTAGAAAAGGCAGAGGAACCAGAGATCAAATTGCCAACATCCGCTGGATCATCGAAAAAGCAAGAGAGCTCCAGAAAAACATCTATTTCTGCTTTATTGACTATGCCAAAGCTTTTGACTGTGTAGATCACAATAAACTGTGGAAAATTCTTCAAGAGATGGGAATACCAGACCACCTAACCTGCCTCTTGAGAAACCTGTATGCAGGTCAGGAAGCAATAGTTAGAACTGGACATGGAACAACAGATTGGTTCCAAATAGGAAAAGGAGTACATTAAGGCTGTATTTTGTCACCCTGCTTATTTAACTTATATGCAGAGTACATCATGAGAAACGCTGGGCTGGAAGAAGCACAAGCTGGAATCAAGATTGCCGGGAGAAATATCAATAACCTCAGATATGCAGATGACACCACCCTTATGGCAGAAAGTGAAGAGGAAGTAAAAAGCCTCTTGATGAAAGTGAAAGTGGAGAGTGAATAAGTTGGCTTAAAGCTTAACATTCAGAAAACTAAGATCATGGCATCTGGTCCCATCATTTCATGGCAAATAGATGGGGAAACAGTGGAAACAGTGTCAGACTTTATTTTTGGGGCTCCAAAGTCACTGCAGATGGTGATTGCAGCCATGAAATTAAAAGACGCTTACTCCTTGGAAGGAAAGTTATGACAAACCTAGATAGCATATTCAAAAGCAGAGACATTACTTTGCCAACAAAGGTTCGTCTAGTCAAGGCTATGGTTTTTCCAGTGGTCATGTATGGATGTGAGAGTTGGACTGTGAAGAAAGCTGAGCACCGAAGAGTTGATGCTTTTGAACTGTGGTGTTGGAGAAGACTCTTGAGAGTCCCTTGGACTGCAAGGAGATCTAACCAGTCCATTCTAAAGGAGATCAGTCCTGGGTGTTCTTTGGAGGGAATGATGCTGAAGCTGAAACTCCAGTACTTTGGCCACCTCATGCGAAGAGTTGACTCATTGAAAAAGACCCTGATGCCGGGAGTGATTGAAGGCAGAAGGAGAAGGGGATGACAGAGGATGAGATGGCTGGATGGCATCACCGACTCGATGAACGTGAATTTGAGTGAACTCCGGGAGTTGGTGATAGACAGGGAGGCCTGGCGTGCTGCGATTCATGGGGTCGCAAAGAGTCGGACATGACTGAGCGACTGAACTAATCCTGAACTGAAGTATTTGCCACCCTTAGCCTAATGACCTTGTTGAGGTATGTCTGACAAAAGAGCTGGGGACACAGATATAGCAGACCTGGTCATTCCTTTATTGGGAGTGGTATGCATTGTTGTACTCTACAAGCTTGTGAACCCAAAGAGATTTCAAGTTGAAGATGCAGTTGGTTTTCTTTGAGGTCATAATGGCCCTGAATGAAACCACGGGTATGACAACTATGCCAGCGCCAATAGACCTGGATGATGTGGACGGCATGGAGCAAACGTAAGTAACGAAGGCGGATGCACCACATGCGGACCCAGGATTGTAGCTTGACCACTGCCCATTCTTGCCTTGCGAAGGCGTCTAGGGCCACCCGTCGCCTGTTCTCCATCAGCAGCACCAGTTTCTGTTTCCACCAGCATTGAATGATCCATGCTCTGAGAGCTGCATGCAGCAGCGTCCTGCGCACCAGAGTGCCCCGCCACCAGGCCTGAATGGAAACAACCGCCTTGTTTTCTTCTTTTCTCACGATTCTTACTTTGGGGCCTTAAAAGAGAAAACAGGGGACACTTAGGAAACGCATACATTTTGGCCCTAAGTTGTGGCAGCAAGGGGCCATTTCTCTGACGTTCGGGAGATCTGTTGTGAGCAGCAGCTGCACCTCGAGATCGACTAAATATCCTGCTTCTGCCACTCTCCGGTTAATGGACGTGGGAGCCTCATCTTGTCCTCTGGGTCTCAGGGTCTCCATCTGTACAATGGAGGTGCACCTGCACTTGCAATCTTGCCCAGTTTTGCACGGACCTGGTTGACCATCTACAGCAGGAACACCCTGATCTAGAAGTGAAAGAGATAGACATTTCACCTGGACCTGACCACCTACCTGAGAACCATGACTCTTCCCTTCAGTCGCCTCTCATCTGCTGGAAGAGTGGCATTTTTGCTCTCCCTGCCGTCTCACCTCTGACTTCAGGTTAAACCTGCCTGTTGCCTCCCTCTGCCTCACCAAAATGTTAAAAGATTCCTGCACCTCACACACTTTAAGCTCTTAACACCAATCAACACATACATCATTACAAAGATACACGCGCATATGTGCATGCGCACACACACCCCAGTCTTCCTGTACCTTGGCCTTTGCATTGCCCAAACACAATCCTCACTTTGAGTCTCTCAACCCTGTGAGGCCTGGATTCACACTCTTTGCCCTCCTCCTTAGCGCACACCTTGGCTAGACTCTCAACCTAAGGAAGAAATAGGGGGAAAAGACAGCCAAGGAGAGGTCAACCCCTCTTCATTTCCTACTCTGTGTGTGGCGGCCATTTGTCCCAGTTTGCCTAGCATATCCTGGGTCTGTGCCTGTTGTCCTGGTGTGATGTTGATAAGTGCCCCTTTCACTCTCTGAAGCATCTGTCTTTGGAAAATAAATTACATGGTCACAGACCTTTGAGTCACTCCACTGGGCCACAAGGGCCAGAGATAACACAAGTCAAGGCTCTCCCCAACACAATATCCCAGATCCATCTACCCAGGGAGGGGTGGGAGGGCAGTGGCAGTGGTGTGGGTAGGGTGTTGGAAGTGGAATCCCTTGTTCCCCTCTCCTTTGCTCCTTCAAGCTCTGTTCTATCAATGAGACTTCATCATAACCTGTGATTATAATTTGGAAGGTTTGCTGTCCTTATCAGAGGTTAGAGAGAAAAACATGAAAGTAAGGGTGCTCTCCCCACCACTAGGTGCCAAGTCAACCACACACGAGGCTTCCTGGACCTGCCTAGGATCTCAGACATGAGAAGGGATCCCATCCTGAGCTAACTATGGGAGATGTACCCAGCTCCAGAAAGCTTGGGTAGATCTATCTCATAAGACATTAAATGCCCATTGTTTGGGTTGGATAGTCAAACCCCCTTAGGTCTTAACTCTACTAAATTACCCATGGTTAGGGGCTAGATGTTCCCATTGCTTTCAGGTCTGCTGTCCAGCCAGTGCTCTGGCCGGAAGAGATGGAGGGGAGGAAGGAGAGAGCATGATGTCATAAGGGCACCTATGACTCAGGCACCAGAATGACTCCCAACGGCTGAGCCCCTTCTAAGGAAAACTTAAGAACCTGTCCTTTCTTTCCTACCTAAATGAACACAGTTCTGGTTACAAAGAAGAACACCTCAAATACTGACCCACTGATGGAAAGGTATATAACGTTGCTCATTAAAGCCTGCCTGGTATTCGTTAAGAGGGTTTTGGTTCATTTGTTTTTTAAATTTATTTTATTGAAGTAATTGATTTATAATGCTGTGTGAATTTCTGCTATACAGCAAAGTGGTTCAGTTATATATAATATATATACATTCTTTTTCATATTCTTTTCCATTATGGATTATCATAGGATATACAGTTCCCTGCGCTACACAGTAAGACCTTGTTTATCCATGTTATACATAATAGTTTTTTTTTATATATATACATAAATATATATGATGGTAGCTGTCACACTTAGGATCTTTGATCTTCATTGCAGCATTCGGGATCTTTTAACTGTGTCATGCGGGATCTGGTTCTCCGACCAGGGGTGGAACCGGGCCCCTTGCATTGGGAGTGCAGAGTCTTAGCCAGTAGACCACTAGGGCAGTCCTGATTTCAATTTGTTTAAACAATGGTATACCAAATAACAGCTAGAAGCAATGAGTGTGCCCTCTATGTACTGATATAGAAGAGTGTACAAGATTTAGCAAGATTAGCAAGTTCATCAAATCAAAATGAACTAAATAAAAGCATAGATTTATACACATATCTTGTAAAGGTATTAATTTAAAAGGTGGTAGAAATTAGGAAGATATCCACAAAAATTAACAATGATCATCTCTGATGAGGATATCAGAGTTGGGGGAACAAGGTTAACTCCCTTCCTGTGGCTAAACTTCCTATGTCTTATCTATCTGTAAGTCTCCTGTTTATTAGGTCCCTGGGAAAGCAAGAACTACACAGGCCAGAAAACCCCTACGACCTCAGGACCAGCCAGGACCCACATCTCAGGCTCAAGTGGCCTCAAGCACTCTTCTATATTCTTCTTCTTTCCCTGAGGACCTCAATGTCGCAGTGAGGAGACAGGGGGTCAGTCAGACACCGCACAGGGCCCCACCTCTTCCTGTTCCTGGCCTCTAAAGACCCACTTGGCTATAGTGAGGCCCTGGTCCCCTCAGGGTCACAGACCCGGGGGTCACAGAAATGCCTTGCAGTGTGAAGAGGGAGTGTGGAGGAAATCGGTGTGGGGCTAGGGGGAGAGCAGTTGAAGAGAAGAGGAGGAGGGCATTGAAGGCTGAAAGGGAGTGTCAGTGTGAAGTTAATGAATGGAAGAGTGGAAAGAACAAGGGTAAATTGGAGAATGGGGCAATAGTGGAGTACAATGCCTGGGACAGTGAAGGCACAGGAAGCATCCGTTTGAAGATAAAGGTGTTGGCCAGACCCCTAGGAGACCCACATCAGTTTAATATCCCCATTAGTCTGCCTCCATAGTCTAGCCTCTAGTCACTACTGTCCCTGATGACGTTCACCCCACTTCACAGATGAGGAAACTGAGGTGCTGAGTGAGACCTTACAACTGATGAGGGAAGAGGCCAGGGACTGGGGTGTTGACGGATGTGGTGACCCTAGAAGCAAGGAGGGTGTTGGGGTTTTGAATGCCACTAGGATCTGCTCAGACTCAAGCCAGTGGGCAGGGAGGAGCCTCCTCAGGGGCTGAGGAGCACAGGGGTAACATCATCCAAGGGGAGTTTTTGCAGATGTGCTGGCTTGATTATGATGAGGGTACATCTCCTGGGGCTGGAGTAAGGGACATAGCACAGGAAACCAAACACAGGCAGCCCTCAGGACCACTGTGGGTGACACACAGAAGTACCAGCATTCTCCTACCCTATCCCCACCATTCTCCGCCACCTCTACCAGAGTTTCCTCCTAGAGGGCCTCAGTAGATCTCTTTCAGGAGGGGCAGAAAGAAATAAGGAGGAGCCAATGAGTGTCAGTGGGATCAGCCTCTTGAATATACTCCCAGCCCCAGAGCCTGAAGGGGAAGGAAAGCAGGTTTGCTGGTCCTAGGGGCCTCATAGAGGTTCCCAGTATTATATAAATGGATCAGCAATTCAACTCTTCTCACAGAAGACATAAGAGATGTGGTTTTGATCCCTGGGTCAGGAAGGTCCCCTGGAGGAGGGCATGGCAACCCACCCCATATTCTTGCCTCCAGAATCCCATGAACAGGGGAGCCTGGAGGGCTATAGTCCATGGGGCTGCAAAGAGCCAGACACGACTGAAGTGACTCAGCACGCACACTCGCACTCCTAATGTAATTATTTGTAGTTTCGTGTATATACTTTTTTCCTTCTTTTTTAAAAATTTTGTAATTTTATGTATTTATTTATGGCTGTGCTGGGTCTTCATTGCTGTGTGGGTTTTTCTTTAGTTGCGGTGGCTTCTGTTGTTGCTGAGCACAGGCTCCAGGGCACTCGGGCTTCAGTAGTTGTGACATAAGAGCTCTGTAGTTGCAGCTCCTGGGGTCTAGATCACCGTCACAGTAGGTGTGGTGAACAGGCCTAGTTGCTCCTTAGCATGTGGGATCTTCCCAGACCACAGATTGAACCCACGTCTTCTGCACTGGCAAGCGGATTCTTTACTGCTGAGCTACCAGGGAAGCCCCAAACATCTGCAGTTGATTCTGATGGTAGGGAACCTTTGGTGTTCTTAATTGGACTAAACATGATTCCCTTCCCACTCTGACTGCCAGTTTTTAAGGTGTGTAAATGTAACCTTCTTTCCTTGTTCTTTTGCTAAGGCTGAATTTTTATGCTATTTGACATTCACACTGAATGATGAGGATTATTAGCCCCACTTCACAGCTCAGGGAATTGGGGCTCAGATAGGAAAAATGACATATCCATGGCCACACAGCAGTGAGTGGGGAAGCCACATTGGTGTGACTTAGCTCGGTTTGGTTCTAAAGTCCTTGCTGTTAACTCTGAGTCACTGAACACAAGAGAGAAAGGGAAATGAGGGGAGAGGGGACAGAAATCCTTCAGAGCAAGAGAGAGAGACCAGAACCTGAGTGAGACACAGGGGCAGGACACAGAGGGACAAAAAGTGGGAAAGACACAGCTCAAGCCCCAGTGCAAGACAGAGAGCTGGAGCAGGAGACCTCTGGGAAATGTGAGCTCAGGGACCCACTTGCCAGGGCAGACCACATGGAGCCGGGATGGAGGCAGGGCTTCTGGGCTTGCAGCTTGGATGGGGAATAACCCAAGACCTCAGACTGCCTCTCTCTGCAGGAAACCGTGAAACAGCAGTGCCTAGATGGGCAGAAGGACAACCTAAGCTTGACCTCTTAATTGGCCCTTTATCATCACTTAGGCCCCAGTGTGGCAGCTTGTCACAAGAAGGGACGGTCAGAGGACCAGTTCTTGCAGAAACTGGGGAGAGGGTGAAGGAGACCCAGCTTCTGCCTTCTCAGCTCTGGGTCTGTGATCACCTAGGGGCTGACACTCACCAGAAGGTTCAGCTAGAAGCGGAATGCCTTCTTTAACCCCACCCCCAACCCCAAGCCCGTGGAACCTCCCACATCAGTAAGGTCTGGAAGAGAATGAGCCCAAGCCTCCATTAAGGGTCAGAGAGTGAGGGACGGAGTTTGAGGTAGGAATGAGGACAGGGGCCATGCACTCTAACCATTTTCAGTTTGGGGTTCAGATTCTAACTTGGAGGCCAAGTGTGAAGTTACAGCCCCTAAAGTGAGCAGGAAGTTATCGGAAGGGGTCGTTGAAAAGACGTACTGCCACTGACACACAAGAGAGACCTGGGCAACTGGATGCCTGTCACCCCCTCCCTTTCCTTGGAAGAAAAGCTGTGACCAACCCAGACAGCACAGTAAAAAGCAGAGACATCACTTTGCCAACAAAGGTCCGTCTAGTCAAAGCTAGGGTTTTTCCAGTAGTCATGTATGGATGTGAGAGTTGAACCATAAAGAAAGCTGAATGCCAAAGAATTGATGCTTTTCAATTGTGGTGTTGGAGAAGACTCTTGAGAGTCCCTTGGACTGCAAGGAGATTAAACCATTCAATAATCCTCCAGGAAATCAGTCCTGAATATTCATTGGAAGGACTGATACTGAAGCTGAAACTCCAGTACTTTGGCCAACTGATGCGAAAAACTGACTCATTGGAAAAGACCCTAATGCTGGGAAAGATCGAAGGCAGGAGAAGGGGACAACAGAGGATGAGATGGTTGGATGGCTTCAGTGACCCAATGGACATGCGTTGGAGCAAGCTCCGGGAGTTGGTGATGGACAGGGAACCCTGACATGTGTCCATGGGGGTCACAAAGAGTGGAACACAACTGAGCAACTGGACTGGACTGAACTGAACACTGCCTCCCTTGTCCTTAAAGTGTGGGATCTACCCACCATTCCCACAGTGAGAGGCATTTTCAAGGATGCAGCCTTGAGAGTAATGTGTTATTGAGAATATCTGGATGGTTTATGTGGCTGAACCTCATTAAGGCCTCTATATAAACTTTCAAAATGCTGGCATGCAAGTGCAGAACAGAGATCTACTTGTCTGCAGCTGCCCAAGACAAGCCTTGTAAATAAGTTCCCTTGCTTACTAAACCTGCCACCTACTGATCTGAGGTAGTCTGCCTCTTCCATCTTTTCTCGTCCTCCATTTACAGGGGGTTGGGTGTGGGGTGCAGTTTATGAAACAACAGGAACCAGGATCAAGACTTTGGGGTGGTGGGCTCCCCTCAGTCATGAGGATGGGAGATCATGCCCAGAGCAAATAGACTGGGGTGAATGAATTCCTGGCAAATGTGCTGTTGTGTGGGACAACCCCACCCCTGCCCCAGGCTTCCATTATACCCAGCCTTGGGGAGAGGCACCATTTCCATTGACCAAACATGAGTGATGCTCTCTGAGTTGGCGACATGGCAGATCTGTACTCCCAACTTCCCTGCCTATGTCAGACATTGCTAATCAATCACAATCTAGAGTCCCTTGGACTGCCAGGGGATCCAACCAGTCCATTCTGAAGGAGATCAGTCCTGGGTGTTCTTTGGAAGGACTGATGGTAAAGCTGAAACTCCAGTACTTTGGCCACCTCATGCGAAGAATTGACTCATTGGAAAAGACTCTGATGCTGGGAGGGATTGGAGGCAGGAGGAGAAGGGGACGACAGAGGATGAGATGGCTGGATGGCATCACTGACTCGATGGACATGAGTTTGGGTGAACTCCAGGAGATGGTGATGTACAGGGAGGCCTGGTGGGCTGCGATTCATGGGGTCACAAAGAGTTGGACATGACTGAGCGACTGAACTGAACTGCTCAGTCTGGACTAAGGCTCAGAATCCTCTTCCTCAGAAAACCTCAGAGCCTCAAACAACCCGTGCCAATTCCTCAGAGCTAGCATGTGAGATGCTAACCATTTGCCACCCTTGGCCCTGATGTCCTGGAGTTTATCAAGCAGAGAGGGGCTGGGTATAGACCACTTCACTGCTTTATTGGAAGGGGAATACACTCCGTCACAATGCAAGGCCCTGAGCCCAGCAAGATCTCGAGTTCGAGATGTAGCTGGTTGGCTGTGACTCTGTAGTAGCCCTTGATGAAACCCCGGGAAGTGCAGGAGTGGCACCTCCAGTAGGCCTGGATGATGCGGGCAGCATCGAGCAGACGGCAGTAGCGCAGGCGGATGCGCCACATGCGGACCCAGGACTGCAGCCTGACTGCTGCCCACTCCTTCCGTGTGAAGTTCTCCAGAGCTGCCCGCCGCCTGTTATCTTGCAGCCGCGCCAGCTTGACCCTCCACCAGGCCTGAATGATCCACACTCTGAGCGCCGTGTGCAGCAGCATCCTGCGCACCAGGGTGCCCCGCCACCAGGCCTGGATCTTTACTGCTTCTGGATCACTGACGGGAGGCTTCTTTTGGGGTTTTGTGACCTAATGAGAAAAATAAAAGGAGACATTGAGAGGATATTCCCCACCCACTTCAGCCCCAGGGTGTGCCACGAAGGGTCTCTGATGCCCTATGAGCAACCACTCCTCCTCTGATCCCCAGGAGCACTGTGCAGGATGCTGGCTGGACCCACAGGCCAAGTAGGTGTCCTTTCTGTTCCCCTCTGGTTAATGGGCATGGATACACCACATTGACCTCTGAATCTCAGAGCACCCATCTGTAAAACGGAAGTATATGTGTCCTGGCTACCTGGTATTTTTTTAATTAATTAATTAATTTTAATTGGAGGCTAATTACTTTACAATATTGCAGTGGTTTTTGCCATGGGTGTTCATGTGTTCCCCCCCTCCCACCTCCCTCCCCATCCCTTCCCTCAGGGTCATCCCAGTGCACCAGCCCTGAGCACCCTGTCCCATGCATCAAACCTGGACTGGTGATCTGTTTCACATATGATAATATACATGTTTCAATGCTATTCTCTCAAATCATCCCAGCCTCGCCTTCTCTCACAGAGTCCAAAAGACTGTTCTTTACATCTGTGTCTCTTTTGCTGTCTCGCATATAGGGTCATCGTTACCATCTTTCTAAACTCCATACATATGCATTAGTATACTGTATTATTGTTTTTCTTTCTGACTTGCTTCACTCTGTATAATAGGCTCGTTTCATCCACCTCATTAGAACTGATTCAAATGCATTCTTTTTAATGGCTGAGTAATATTCCATTGTGTGTATGTACCACAGCTTTCTTATCCATTCGTCTGCTGATGGACATCTAGGTTGCTTCCATGTCCTGGCTATTATAAACAGTGCTGCGATGAACATTGGGGTACATGTGTCTCTTTCAATTATGGTTTCCTCAGTGTGTATGCCCAGCAGTGGAATTGCTGGGTCATGTGGCAGTTCTATTTCCAGTTTTTTAAGGAATCTCCACACTGTTCTCCATAGTGGCTGTACTAGTTTGCATTCCCACCAACAGTGTAAGAGGGTTCCCTTTTCTCCGCACCCTCTCCAGCATTTAGTGTTTGTAGACTTTTTGATAGCAGCCATTCTGACTGGCATGAGATGGTACCTCATTGTGGTTTTGATTTGCATTTCTCTGATAAAGAGTGATGCTGAGCATCTTTTCATGTGTTTGTTCTGGCTACCCAGTATTACATGGGTCAAATTGGCCAACCTCAGGCCAGATTTCCATAATCAGAGTGTTATCAAAGTCCACCTGAGACTGCCCACCCAACCAAGATCCAGGACTCTTCCCTTCAGAGCCCACACACCTACTGGAGAAATGGCTTCCTCTGCTATCCTGCCCTTTCATCCTTGGCTCGAGCTCCAATTCAACCTGCTCTCTTCCTCTGCAATATCATAGTGTTTAAAGTTTCCCCCATCCCGTAAAATGCTGCCTCTCATCTCTTCCTCATCTTCACTTCTCTTGACTTTCAAATTTTAAATCTTAATTAGCAAGCAAACATACATGCACACATGCTCACACACATACACACACACACACACACACACACATACACACCACTGATTAAACCCAGCTTCTAAATAGAATATTGGCCATTCCATTCCACAAACACAACTCCCACATTTGCACTCCCAGCCCCGTGTCATCTGGGTGAGGGGATCATACCACTCCTGATCTCTTATCAGCATTATCCGCTCCCTTTGTTGCTGCTTTATTCTCTTGTTGAGCCTTTTAAAGAAAAAAAAAAACAGGAAAAGGGGACAGACAAGAAAGAGTTTATTCCTGTTCCTGGCTCTGGAACATACCAAAGACACTAGCCGCGGTATCAGGACACAAAACCCGGAGACATCCAAGTCAGGGCTCCCCTTACCTCTGCCTTCTTGAACGTCGGCGATGGTTCTGAGGGTAAACTATTCTCCACCAGCCCCTTATTCTCCTGAGGCTTATTTTCAGTGTTTTCATCAACTGTCTTAGGCTGGTCTGTCTCCTGCAATCAGCAGAGAGGGGAAAGGCAAGAGTGAGGCTGCTCTCCCTCTCTCTCCAGTAAGCAAGCCACACAGCCCTAGTGCACAGGGCTTCCCAGAGTAGTCAGAAGTTAGGGGGAGTTCTCTCACCCTGAGATTTATGGGGACAGCTCCAAATGCCTAGTGTGTCAGCCTCTGTCTTACTCACCATTATTGGTTCCACATGGATTGGGTGTAGATGGTTCAAATCCCCTCAGGTCTGTGTTCCTCTAGTCATGGCATGGGAGAAAAGAGTCAGGGTGGCAGACCTGTGATGTCATAAGGCCAGTTGTGACTCAAGCACCAGGATGGCTCCCAAGAGTGAAGCCCCAACCAAGGAAGAGGCAACAGTGCTGTCCGTTCTCTTCTGCTGGAAATGGCCAAAAGCAAGACACTGGAAAGAGTGGCCCATCAATATAAAGGTGTATAAAGATAGTCATTGGTGACATCCCCAGTTGGCAAAATTGGGCATTGATCTAATGGTTTATAGTCCGTTTATACTATAGCCTATAACATAACTGCTGAAAAATAATTTTATATATATATGTACTGATGAGAAAGTGTATCCAAGATGTATTTTGTAAGTGAAAAAAGCTGAACATCATTATGATCCCATTAGATGAGATATAAAACCATCATTGTATGGGATGGTAAAAAAAAAAAAACCATCAAAATGTATAATTATACATATATGCTATAAATGCAGATAAAGAGGGAGTAAGGTATGTACACCAAACAGCTACCAATGATTACCTTAGGAGAGAAGAGTTGAGTTGCTGACCCATTCATGCAATACGGCAGAACTCTGTGAGGCCCCCAGGACCAGCAGACCTTCCTTCCTTCCCCCTCAGGCTCTGGGGCTGGGAGCATATTCAGGGGGTTGATCCCACTGACACCCTCACAGACCCCCTCCTTTCTTCTCTTCTTTCCGCTCTTCCCTGAAGAGTTCTCCTTAGGACTTCTGGTAGAGGTAGAGAAGAATGATAGAGAAGATGGGGGCTGGAGAAGGACGCTCACCCCCCTCACGCTCGCCCCAGGCCCCTTGCTTGAATCGTGTCCCCCTCCTCTCCTCGGCCCCTGGGGCAGCTCCTCCCTGCCCACTGGATTGAGTCTGAGTCCGTCCTGGTGGCATTCAAAGCACCCATATCCTCCCTGCCCCTAGGGTCATCACATTCACCAACACCCCGTGCCCTGGCCTCTCCTGCTTGAGTCTCCCTCCACCCTGGGACTCAGCCCCCTCGTTTACCGGGGCTCCATCTGTGCAATCGTGCCTGTGTCCTTGGAGCGCAGGGACTTTAATTTCTCCCCTCACTGCTCAGATGCTCACGGATCCAGCTATGAGGAGCATGTGTTCAGTGACCATTCGTTTATCTTCTTTTATGAAGTATTGGTTTAAGCATTTATTCCACTTTTATTGGGCTGTTTGTCTTCATCACTGCGTCACAGAAGTTCTTATACTCTGGATATGAGTCCTTTGTCAGATACATGTATTGTAGATGTTCTTTTCCCCGGTCTGTGACTTTTTAAGTTCTGTCTTTTGATGAACAGATGGTTTTAATTTGGATGAAGTCCAGTTCTATCAATATTTTATACTGAGTGCTTTCTCTGCCCTAAGAAATCTTTGTCAACTCCAGGGTCACAAAATATTTCTCATGGGTTTTCTTCTAGAAGCTTTGTATCAGCTTTGCTTTAGTTTTTGTTTAGGTCTATGATCCATCTTGAATTAATTTATTTTTGGCTATGATGTTAGATAGGGGTCAAGTTTTCTGTTCCATTGAAAAATACATTTCCTTTCTGCATTGACTTGGCTTGGTACATAAAAAAATCAATAGACTGTGTAAATATGAGTCTATTTCTGACTTCTTTATTCTGTATCATTGATCTGTTTGTCTCTTCTTACATTCTTACCTGTTCTGATTACTGTAACTTTATAGTTTTTCAAGACAATAAGTCTTGAAATTAGATAATTTATCTCCTTCAACTTTGCAATTCGGTATCAAGCATTTCACAACTGCTCATACAGTTGATCTCTGTATACTATAACCCTCGAATCTTTCCATTTCAGGTGTGCTTTTAATTTTTATTTGTTAACAGGTTTGTTAGAATGTATAATAATGCAGATGCTATACAATTCATCCCCTTGAAGTACCTGGTTCAGTGGTTTTTATTTTTTTAATGTTTTGTCTGCGTCGAGTCTTTGTGGCACACGGGAACTTTGTTGTGGCTTCGGGGCTTCTCTCAGTTGTGGCTCACGAGCTCAGTAGTTGTGTGTGGGCTTATTGCCCCACCACATGTGGGATCTTTGTTCCCTGACCAGGGATCAGACCCTCATCCCCTGCATTGGAAGGTGGAGTCTTCTTTTTTTTTTCTTTAATGTTTCACATACTTATTACTGAGCAAACGGATCCCTAGTGAGGAAACACCCACAGCCAAACATTCCATTGCTCCCATAAAATACTCGTGAGCTGTTCAGACAGTGGTGATGTTCTCATTGCCGTGATTCCCTTAAGATGCGCATGATCTTGACACAGCATAAATGTTTGCCACTTCATATGTGAGACTCCTTATATCCCCAGCTTGGATCTTCTCCAGTGTCGTCTCTTGGAGCTTTGCCTGATTTTATTACCAGTTTTCATTCGAATCCACTAGGGAATAGGATGATTCCGTTTTTGTTTCCTGGCCAGGAATCACTTGATCCTGCAAGTCCTGTGAGAAGAGAGCAAGGAGCAAATTCAACCGAACATAAGATAGGATGATGGAGAAAAGACTGAAAGGCGGATTCTTAACCACTGGATCACCAGGGAAGTCTGTATTCGATGGTTTTTTAGTATATTCACAGAGACACGCACAATTTCCTTATTCCTGTATTTTTTTGGGTAGACTGGGGGTGCCTGTAGGCCAATTGAGGGATCCGGAGGTGAGGCATCCTCAGTGACATGGGCAGGCTTCCTGATGGAACCTGTGAAGTGGTTAGTGGGCTCTGCATCAATTTCATATGTTTTAAGCCCTACCTGCTGTTCTTTCAGCCCCTCCCCACCCTTCAGTCAAACTGCTCCCCTGTGTTTTAGGAATGAGAAATGCACACCTCAGTGACCCTGGGGCTGTGATCTGAGGAAGTCCCAGGGCCTCATGATGACCAGGTGGGTCTGCAGAGGACAGAAATAGGCAGAGCCAGGAAGGGCCCCACCTGGTGTCTTTTGCCTGGTTCAGAGCTACAAACAGAGCTAAGAGTTTCTACAGTGGCTCACCTCACCCTCACCTGTGGCCTTGAGTCCATTATGGGTGGAAGAAGACAGGAGAGCTCTTGAGCCCATTGGAGTGGGCGGTGGGAGGCATAGTGCAGCAGCCCTGAGTCACAGAGCTTTGTATTTGTTATAAAACAGAGCAGTGAGCTCACTGCCTGCTCAGCTTCCCTGCAACTACTGGACACTGCAGACTGAAGTCTTGATCCTCCTCCTCGAGATCCTGCTTTCCCCACTAGGTCTTCCTCATCTTCATAAATGTCACCACTGACTACTATGTTGCCACCTTCATCTCATTGCACAATCAACAAGATCTGTTGACTTCTCCAAACACAGCTCTGTCTCCCCGTTCTGCCACTGGGCCCTCTCACACCTCCATCACCTCTTACCTGCTATTACTATAGCTTCCTAAGTGGCCACCCTTCTTTCCCCCAAACCTCTACTAATTAATTCTCCACACAGCAACGAGCTGTGTTTTCTCTTTACTGTGAACCAGCTCATTTTACGTTTTTGCTTTCAACCCTCTCATGGCTTCCCATTGCCTGGAAGGAAGGGAGTGAGGGAGAAAGGGAGGAAGAGCCCAACTACAGAGTCTCAGCTGACCAAGGCCAAGAATAGAGGCCATAGGAGGGATTATTTTCAGTTTCAATTCCAAGGGCATTTATTTTCGTTCTCCCCGGGAATGTGCTAATGGAAAAGGGGTTTGTGGATTAAGGGGCATCTCCATATTACTTGCAATATTGTTCAGGAGGTATGTGTATCCCATCGTTAAGCTCAATTTAAGGCGGGGACATAGGGAGTGAATTCTAGTAACATCCTCTGATCCATAAAAAGATTTTCAGGGATTCGGTCTGAACCTGACCCTTCAGGCCCCAAGACAATGAAAGGAGCAGCTCTGTCCAAGGGGGAGGCCTGGGGAGACCGGGGGGAAGCCACTGCCGCTTGAGAAGCACAGGCTCAGCTGTTGGACTCAAGGCATTAGAGGAAATGTATGGGCAGAATCCTTAACATTCCCATTTTCCACTGAGTTTCCAGAGGAGAGGTGGCTTCACTGCACTGCTAGCTCTCCAGTCAAGCCTCTCCACCTCTTTACTCCACCCCACAGCAGGAGCTGAATTATCCAGTGAAATCAGGACAATGAACATTCCTTTGACATGTTTACCTGGCAGGGGCATTGCTCACAGGAGTCATGCAGCCTGGCTGTCATTTGGACCAAGGGCAGAGCTATTCCCACCTCAGACCCTTGTCCCCAAGCAGTGAGAAATGCAGGGTCCCACCTGCACCCCGACCCCCACCCCAAGGGCAGTCTGGCTCCTAAAGCTTCCTGACCTGGCCTGGGTGGGGCAGATTAGCCTGACTTGTAAGAATACATCCATGATGGTCTGTTGGGACAACAGTTTCATTTTTATTTATTTATTTTCGGCCATGCTGCGTCTTCGTTACTGTGTGGGCTTTTCTCTAGTTGCACCAAGCAGGGACTACTCTCTAGTTGCGGTGCTCAGGCTCCTCATTGCATTGGCTTCTCTTGTGGAGCACAGGCTCTTGGGTGAGCAGGCTTTAGTAGTTGCGGTTCCTAGACTCCAGAGCACAGGCTCAATAGTTGTGGTGCACAGGCTGGAGAAGGAAATGGCAACCCACTCCAGTATTCTTGCCTGGAGAATTCTATGGACAGAGGGGCCTGGCAGGCCATGATCCACACGGTCGCACAGAGTCGGACACAACTGCAACGACTACGCACGCACGCACGCACGCACAGGCTCAGCTGCTCTGCAGCACGTGGGATCTTCCTGGACCGGGGACCGAACGCATCTCTTGCAATTGGTAGAAGGATTCTTTACCAGTGAGCCACCAGGGAAGCCCCCTGACGGTCTTCCTTTCATTCCTCAGACCCCACAGCCAGGCCTTTACACACACTGGACAGCCACAGCTTCTTAGCTGAGAGATCAGCAGCTTCCGACCCCAGTGAGCCCAGAGCAGGGGGGTGGAAAGCTGGCCTAATGAGGTCACAGAGGACACTCAGGGTCCAGGAGCCAGAAGCCAGCTGAGGGCCCCATCCCCAAATTCCCTGGAAAGGCTAAAGCCCCTAGGCCTTTACTAAGCCATCTCTGCCCTCCCAACCCAAGAAGCTGGAGGAGACAAGGCCCAAAAGAGGAGACTTTTAATACAAAGAAAGCAGGGGATGACCTGGGGAGAACTTAAATAAAGGGGATGTGAGTGTCAGGAGCCAGCAGCCGGGGGCCTGGGGGCCCTGCGGAGAGGGATGATGCAGACAGAGTTCCTGGCCTCTTTGATCCGCCACCACCGGCCAAGCCTGCGGGAGGGAGAGATGCCGCTGAGGCCAGGCCCAGCCCCCCGCAGCATCCACCTCTGTTCCCACCCAGCCAGTGCCACCTGCCCCACCCTCGCCCCTCGAGGCATGCCTCATACCTGTGCTCCTGCCCCACCCCAGCCACCAGGAAGTCCCCGGCACTGGAGAACTTGAGGCTATTGACAAAGCCCACCTGAGAAGAGGGAAGGACTACGTAGTGAGATGTGAGAAGAGACCCTCCACCACAGCCCCAGCATCACAGTTAAAGGTCCACCCTGCTCTGCCCTCTGCCGCCTGGGCCTCAGCCTCCACATCTGTGAGATGGGGAAAGTAGATCGCAGGCCTTGCAGAGAGTTTGTGGGGATTAGGGAGACAGTGTGCACCAAGTATGGCCTGGATCCTGGCTCAGGAGACTCCACGACCAAGCCCTGAACTGCCACTCTGCCCTAGGCTGTCCCAAGTCCACACGCTAGCCTGGCATTCAGCCCGGCACCAGTCATGCAGAACAGGGTCAGGCCCTCTGTGCTCTGTGCACACTTCCCTGCCTTGTACCCCAGGACCCAGGACAGGGCCTGGGACTCCTTTGGGAGGGGAGTGGAGGAGGAGAAGGGAGAGGAAGAAGGGAGAGTTTCTGCAGGCCCTGTAGGAGCTGGGGCTACAAAGGGAAGTCACAGCTGGCCCTGCCCTGAGGAACCACCCTTCTGGCAGGAAAAGACTGGTAAGGGGCTTTGGGAGAGTGGTAAAGACAGGCTGGTATTCAAGCCCCACTCACCAGGGGGATGTCGTAGAGAAGGTCAAGCTGCCGGAAGCCCTCTCCACATTGCCAGAGCCGCAGAGAATTGTTGTGGGAGCCTGGGAGACAGAGAGACAGTGAGCAACCCCCTCAGCAGCCTACCCTGGGATAACCTCCTCTCTGCCACACGGGGGACCCACCTGTGGCCACAAGGTCTGTGTTGAGCAGGGCTGCGACTGACGACACCCAGAAGGGCTGCTCCAAGCCTGGCTCCCCCCGCAGCCCATGGGCCTCACGCTGCAGGGCAAGTGGCCGCTTCTTGGAGAGGCCCCACAGGGCCACGGAACTGTGGACAGGGAGCAGGGTGAGTGAGCGGTCAGAGGCAGGGCAGAGGGCCACATGGCAGGAAGGGACCAAGTGCACAACAGCCACGCGAAGCAGACAGGGTGACCTGCGCTCTCTGCCTCAATGTCCCACCTATGGAAAGCGGCTACTCCAGCTCCCGACCAGGGGGATTTTCTATGCAGCAAGCCTGGGGCAGGGGTGGGAGGCAGCTCTTACCCGTCGTCTGCACCCGACACCATGTGCTCCTCATTGATGAGCTGGATGCTGTCGATGGAGCCCCTGAGAAAGGAGCTGTGAGGGGCATGGCCCAGCCTCACCCCCAGCCCACGCTGCCCCCCACGCTGGGCACAGCAGGCCGCCTTACTGGTGGCCATAGAAGACAAGCTGGGACTCCTCGGGGATCTTCCACACACGCACGGTCCCGTCCCGGCCCCCAGCGGTCACACAGCACTCCCTGCTCAGAGCATCCAGTGCAGCCACAGCGTCCTGGTGCCCGAAGCTGGAGCAGGGGACAGATGGACGATGAGGTCACCCATGAACCTGAACACACACGAGTGCATGCCCTCTCCCCAGGCACACTCACAGCGTCTCCACATAGGAGTTCTCTGCCACATTCCACACCTTCACAGAGCGGTCATGGGATGTGCTGTAGAGCTGGTGGGTGCCTCTGCGGAACGCCAGCCCCTGGGAGTTCATGGAAAGAGGGAAGAAGGGGACCTGGGCTACAGCAGGCGAGACAGAGGTCAGGCCCAGGGAGCCCCCTCGAGAGTGCTCTGTGGGGCTCTACGTGGAGCCAGAGGCACACTCACTTGCCCTTGTCAAGCAGGTACAGACTCCTCGGAGGCCACCTCCTCCCTAGGCAAGCTCGCCTCAATCTCCCCCAGCTCTTCCCCATCGCTTCCCCCTGTTTCTGTCCTATACACCGACGTGCAGGTTCTATGAGAATGAGGACCCTCTGCCTCATTCACGCCATTCCCTGGAGCCCAGCACCAAGCCTGGCCCACTCAGGTGCTTGAGAAATGTCCACTGAAGGAGACCCAGCTCCTTACCGACACAGCGTCCCGGTGTCCCGTGAAGGTGTACAGGTGCTGGCAGCTCTGGGCCTCCCAAATGAGAATGAGCTTGCTGCGGTCGCCTGAAGCCTATGGGGACAAGGACCATGGCCAGAGGTACCGACTGTGTGCCCACACCTCTCACCCACCCCCGGGGCCAACGCAGCCTTACCAAGTACTTGCCATCGGAAGAGATGGCCATGCAGAGGACATGGGTGCTGTGGCCAGGGGGTTGCCCCTCGGCGCCCTTCTTGGCTCGAGGGATCACATGAAGTTTCCGTCCACTCTCCACGCTCCCTGGCACCAAGGGGAAGACAGATGCTGCTAGGACTGGGGTAGGCGTCTGGTAGCCCCCTTTAAGGGCCCCATGGGACCATGGAAAAAGTCCTGGCCTCAGGTCAGAAGATCTGGCTCAGCCACTGTGAGCCCCTGGACAAGTCAGCTCAGTTTCCTCATCCGTCAAGTGGGGCCAGTAATCCCAAAGGGCAGCCAGGAAGCCCGGAAGAGAAGGGACAGGGAAGTGCTTGGGGCTGATGGTGCGAGCTCTTCCTGTTACTACTGTGGGTGGAGGAGGCCAGCCCTCAGCGGTCAAAGGCTGGGAACCCAGGAGGACCAGGAACTCAATCCCAGGGCTGTGCGGAGCCTCAAGCATCCTCTAGTCCAACTGCCCACCTGCAGCATCAATTCCTGTTAAATCACCACCCCGCCTCTCCTCCATCATCTCCGATGACATTGACAGAGAGCTCACAAAGCCCCACTCCTGGGCAGACACTTCCACCGTCACCCAGAAAACACCTCTCAGGGAGCAAACCTGCCTCCAGAAGCTTTCCCCATCAGGCCTCCGTCTTCCCTGCTTATTCCCTCCTCCCCAGACCAGCCCTCCCAGATGATCCCTTGGGGCTGCACCCCCACCCAGGCACTCACTCACACTTAATAATGGTGCAGTCTTTAGCAGCAGAAAAGATGGCCAGGTCGTCAGGGGTGACAACCAAACATGTGATAGACAGCTGGTGGCCACGTAAGATTCGAATGTCAGCCGGGTCTGGGGCCTGGATCTAGGCAGGCAGGGGCTGGGTCACTGCGACTGGGGGCAGGAAGGCCCCCCTCCACACACACACACACACACACACACACACACACACACACACACACACGCCACTCTTTCCCACCACACTGCCAAGAAGGAAAGCCAAACCCAAGGTTGCAAGGACTGACCCTGTCTGGCCAGGTGCCCACTACGTTTCACAGCAAAGACCCCACAGCCTGAGTCCCCAATTGGGCCATTTGCCCACCGACCCAGGTGATTCCCTCCAATCTGACACCAAAGTGCCCTGCCCACTCACCTCCTTTGCCACTGACTTCTGCAGCCTGCCCCTCTGCTCGAGCTGCGTGAAGAGGAGAGGAATGAGATCCCAGAAGCAGACAAATCCCATCCCTTCCCTGCCACCACTCTCCCTCCACACTCACCACATCCTCCTTCAGCCTCCCTGCCACCTGGTCCTCCTCAAATTCGCGGGCCTCAGCCTTCTCCTCCTCTGTGGAGGAAAGAGGAGCCCAAGTAAACCCAGGCCAAGACTCCACTTTTCCCTTCCCGTCCCAACGTGCCGCCTCAGTCCTAGGCCCTGAACACTTGGGCTGTGTCCCACGGAAGTTCAGACCACCTTGGGCAAAGGCGGCAGGGCATGGGGGGTAGGGCAGGGAGGGCTGGATGATCTCCTCCTGCCCATCCTCTAGCTTTGCTTATCAGATCAGTCTAAAGCCCCATGAAGCCTGGCCCACCCGAGGAGGTCCATCAGAGCTCACAGCCACCCTCCCATAGGGCAGCCAGAACCTGCAGCCCCGGCTGCCCACCAGGTACCTGCATCAGTCACCCACCAAGGGGCACAGGCCGTGCCCCTCACCTGCCCAGCCCACAGGCTCACCTTGCTGCCTGAGCTGCTCCAGGTAGACCTTGGCCAAGCGCAGCTTCTTCTCCTGTGCGGTCTCCTCCAGCTCCTCTTCCTCCTCCTCCTCAGTCCTCCTGGGAGCTAGACTGTGGGCAGGAGCGGGCTGGGTTTGAGGAGGTTCGGCCCACTCCTCTGGCCACTGGGACTCTGCCTCCTCACTGCTTTCCCTGCCACTTGACCACCTCCATCCCTGCCAGCCTTCATGGCCAGTGACCACACACACAGAAAACTGAAAAAAGATGTAACTTACCAAACTGAAAGGGCCCATCCAGGGACCAACATAAGGGTGAAAATAGGCCCCAAACCTAAAGACATAACTGTGAAGTCTCTCAACTCTGGAGGGAAAGAGAAGGTTCTATAGGTCCAAGAAGAATCGGATCATGTTCAAAGGGTCAAGAATCAAAATGACTCCAGACATCCCTCAACACCAGCCCTGAGAGCAGGACACAAAGGAACTGCACACACAAAACTCGGAGTAAAATGCTAACCACTGGAATGGCGGGCCAAGTTAAGCCATCAGTGATGAACGAAGATATTTTCAGGGGTACAAGGTGCCACAGAATTGGTCCCTTCTCCTTTTAAGGATGGAGGGTGTGTTTCCCGAACAAGAAGACTGACCTAAGAATGGGGAAGGTGTGGAAGTGTTAGTTGCTCAGTCATGTTCAACTCTTTGCAACCTCATGGACTGTAGCCCACCAGGCTCCTCTGTTCACAGAATTCTCCGTAAATACTGAGAGTGGGTTGCCATTCCCTTCTGAAGGGAATACCGAAGTGGATTGGGAATACTGAAGAATACCGAAGTGGGCTGCCATTCCCTTCTGCAGGGGAGCTTTCCGACCCAGGGATAGAACCTGGGTCTCCTGCATTACAGGCTGATTCTCTACTGTCTGATCCAGGCATGGGAGATAAGAAACAGAAGATCCAACATGGAAAGCAGAAAAGGTAGATCTCAAAACAACAACCACCCCCAGACACAAGGGAGCCGCCAACCCAGATCTGACGTGAGAAACCAAGAGGCAGACATATTGGGACTATCATCGCCCCATCCTCACTGCTGAAGCACCATCCTCTTCCCTGAGGATGGGATTCCAGGTGAAGCTTAACTGGGTCTGGCTGGACCTTGTGAAGACCTTGATTTCCCCTCCACTTCCCTCACTTAAGATGAGTCCTACGCTGACTTGCTCCTGGGAGCTGGAGGTAGGTCATGGGAACTCAGAAGCAGAAAACCCAGGGCCGCCTGTTCCCTCTGATCACGTGCCTGCAGATATCTAGTCCCTGTCAGGTACCCCAACTGTTTCCAAGACTCATCCATGACCTTGCCCATAGCTTCCCCAGAAGGGACATTGGAAATTCTCAGGGAAGCCAAGGCCTCATGTTCTTGAGACCAGTTAGTACCCAGCGCCAAGCAAGTCTTCAGCCGACAGAGTTGCTGCCCTTCCCTCATATAACCAAGGTCTACACTTCTACTCAGTTTACTCAAAGGAATAAATCTTTGTTTAGGGTTCGCACACAGGAGACAGAACTCTAAAGAAAATCAAGAGAAGCACACACCATTATAATTCCACTCATATAACATTCTGGAAAAGGCAAAATTCTAGGGATAGCAGTTACCAGGGGGGAGAGAAAGAGAGGAACTGACTACAAAGGAGCCAGGGGGAATTTTGGAGGGTGGTAAAACCCTTCTCTATCTTCAGAGCGGTGGCAGTTTATATGAGCCTGTTACAACTCACAGAAAGGTACACTAAGAAACAAATATCACTGTATGTAAATTACACCTGAATCAGAAAAGGAAAAAAAGGAGATAAAGAAAAAGGAAGAAAGGAAACCAAAGAAATTATTAACTCAAGTCAGGAATGGCAGTTGGGTCTTCTACATTTCTGCCCAGGTCTAGTTCTGGTGGGTGCACAGAGGTCCATCATTTCATCATTACTGTCTATGGTACAATTACATTTCATTAACTCTTCTGTAGCTAATAAATTTCACAACACATTTTAAAAATATTTCAAAGTGTTTCACACAGGGCCTGGCACACACACACCTGCAGTAACCTCAGGACTACAAAAAGTATATAAAGTCCTTCTGAGAACAGGTTAAGACCAACATGTACTCAACATTTAGAGGCAGAATTTCTAAAGCCAACTTTAAAAAAATAATAATTTAGCATTTGTATTTATTTATTTGTTGGCTGCGCTAGGTCTTTGTTGCTGTGCCTGGGCTTTTTCTAGTTGTGGCAAGTGGGGACTATTCTCTAGCTGTGGTGCACGAGCTTCTCACTGTGGTGGCTTCTATTGCTGAAGAGCACAGGCTCTAGGTTGTGTGGGCTCAGTAGTCGTGACACACAGTCTTAGCTGCCCTGTGGCATGTGGAATCTTCCCAGACCAGGGATTGAACGCATATTGGCAGGTGGATTCTTAGCCACTGGACCACCAGGAAAGTCCTCTAAAGCCAACTGTTAAGGAAGGCACCAGGATTTCCTGGTGTGACAGCTTCCATTCCACAAGGTCAGGCCTGACACTTGCTAGCTCCCTTTGAACTCCGCAGTATGTTTTCACCCCCATCACCTGCAGAATGAATGAGGTACACAAAGCCCTTCACAATCTGGATGCACGTACCACCTGCCCTTCCACCCTCTCCATCTTCCATTTAGCCCGTTTAACCCCTAGACTTTTCTCTGATTCCTGAATGCATTCCCTACCTCTCCATAAGGAAGCCCTCCTGATCTCTCCAAGCCCTATTTAAACTCCCCTTCTCTGTTCCCACAACACACAGCTCTAAGATATGCCTCCCATCACAACACACTCTGTCTTCACCTGCCTGCTCATCTCTGTTCTCAAAACAATGAAACTAGTGCCTGGCACTCTCAGTAACTGAAATTGTGAAGAACTAACAAGCATTTCTTGTATCCTCCCCTTGCTTGGAGTTCAGCTCCCTGTCATGAGCCAGGAAGGTTCAGCAGGTCTCCCATTGGGACTGGGGGTCCTCCCCACACAGAGACCCTGCAGAGAAGGAAACGACAGTTCTCAGGGTCAGAAAGTGGAGGAAAGAGTCAAGACCTGAGATCCTGGGTGCTGGCCCAGTTCTAGCGCCCCTTCAACTGAGGATTCCTTGCATACACCATGGGTCCCAGGGTTCCTTTCCACTAGGTGGAAAAAAAGAGCTCACCTCTCACTCTCCGAGTCGCTCGAGATCTCCTCATTCATCTTGCCGCCACCCTTGGACTTGACCTTGTCCCCAAAGGAGTCGCCCTGGGAATTACATAATACGTTTTTGGTCAGGGGTCCCGACCACTCGGGCTCTGACCACGAGTCCCTTAGGGTCCCTCGAGAGCCACTGGGAAAGGCAGTGGCCCCTGGCTCAAGTGAAAGACTTTTCAGGATTTGACGCACGGAGAAAGGGAAGAAGCTGACTCCAACCTGGGTCCCGGGGCGAGGGGACCGGGGCCGGGACCCCCGGATGGGATTAAGGTGGTCCCAATAGGCAGGCTAGATCCCCGCCTGCCAAAGCGCCATGCTCACCTTTCGCCGCCGCTTCAAGGCCTCCGCACCAGCCCCGGCCCCTGAGGCCGGCTTTCCCCTCTTACCAGCCGGCCCTGTCGCCGACATGCTGCCCACGGTGCGTGTTGCAGCCGCAGCTAGAGAATTCACGTGGCGGCTAAACCCAGGCAGTCCCACCCGACTCCCCTCTGGGATAGGCTCCCACCGCCCTATAGGTCCCGCCTCCCACAGCTCTATTGGGTCCTTGGATAGGTTCTGCCACGCCCCCAAGCTCCCATAGGGTAAATGCCTGTGGCCCCGCCTCCCAAAGCTCCTATAGGCTCCTGCGCCCTGGCTCAGACGGTAAAGGAAGCAAGCCTCTTCCCGGCGCTTCCGGCCAACGACTGTGGCGCATGCGCCCCGCCGCTGACTGACGTCTGAAGAGGGGTCGGACTCCGACGCCTTCTCTGTGTTTGCGCCCTTTGGACGCTGGGGGGCGTCAGAGATGCAGGGTCCCTTTCCCTGGACCGTGACTCCTCCCCGTCAGGGGCGGGGACCAGGGTGAGGGTCTGACTCCCTAGTAACCGGGGGAGAGGGAGCCAGGCAGTCCCTGGGAGAGGAAGGCAATGCCTGCACCTGCGGCCAAGGTCACTTGACAAACCAGTGGACACGTATTGCATGCCTCCTCAGGCGAGATGTGCACCGCTAAGGGTGCGTCAGTCCCCTGGGCCTTGGCTCTGTCCAGGTCAAGTGTTCACCCATTCATGGGACAGGCTGCCCCGGCTCGGCCTGCCCAGCCTCTGACTCACCAGACTGGTGACCAAATTACTGGAATCCTATCCACACCCAGTTCATCCCTGCTCCCCTAAGGCTTACAGACGGTTGTTAGAACTGACTGCCTAGGAGGTACTGACCCGGTGGCCACCACTTCTCCCAGGTCCCTGCTTCTCTTAGGTGAGTGCCCTATGGCTCTGCCTACAGCCCTCCACAGGGCAGGACAGGGCAGGGTGGGTGTGACTGGCTTTTGCCAGTTCGGTGCCACTGGTCCAGGACCCGGACTGGCATCCCAGAAGTCTGATGGGAAGAGTTTCTGTGCTACTGGGTCCCAAGCTCTGGAGAGACAGAGCTGGCCTCAGGAGTGCTGCCCCCCGGAGCCACTGCCGACTCTCCTCCATAGCTGATGTGACTCAGCCCAGCAGCCATGCCAGGTCCAAGTCAGCTGAGAGGGGGGAGGAACAGAGAGTGCTCTGCAAGGAGGAGCCCAGAAGTGGGAAGGGGTAGATTTTCCTTTCACTTTCCCTTCCACCTCAGTACACACAGGAGAGCTAGAGAGGGTGGAGAGCCCCTCTTCCTTAACCAAACTGGGAAGATTGTACAGAGGCCGGGCCTGGCCCCAGTGACTAGAGAGAGAAGTCTGTCCGGTGTGCAAAGATTTGGTTTTGGTCAGGGACTAGGGGAGGGGGGTCGGAAATGGAGGCAGAAGGTTACCAAAGGCAAACTCAGAGTGGGGCAAGTTGGTGCTGTGGCAGCCAGGTCAGGTACAAAGGCCGTGGAGGTCTGAGGGACTCCTCTGTGCCACAGAACAGCCATGGTTCCAAAGCACAAGCTCCAAGTGCAGCATGAGGGTCCTGAGAAGACGAAGGGGCGACAGGGGGCAGAAGAAGAGGACAGTTTCCGTTCCACTGCTGAGGCCCTTAAGGCCGCACCCACAGAGAAGTGCATAGCCCGAGTGGACCCCTCATGTCCACTCAGCTGCAACCCTGGAACCCAGGTAAGCTGTAGTCCCCGGGCAGTCCCGATGCCTGCTCCCTCCTGGGTACAAGGACACTCAGACCTGCTCCCCACCACCTTGGCTCTGGCCAGGTGGTTCCAGGCTCCCAAGAAAGTTGTGTTCTCCCGAGACCCCAGAGGTCAGGCAGGGCTATAGCCCATCAGATCCAGGCAGGTCAGGCAGATCCAGGCAGTGTCTGCGCTTCAGACATCAGGGCAAGCCCCTGAGCTTCTCAGGCGTTCCCCTCCCACATTTTAAGGCAGGGTTCCCGGACAGGGCCTCCTCTGATGCCCCAGTGCAGTCTGATTCCTGTCAGCGTCCAGCCAGGTAGCCCTGGGGTGCCCAAGCCAGCCTGCCCTCCCTGCACCTGCTCTGGCCACAGGTGCATGAAGACTACGACTGCACCCTGAACCAAACCAACATTGAGAGAAACAACAACAAGTTCTACATCATCCAGCTGCTGAAAGATGCTGACTGCTTCTTCTGCTGGACCCGCTGGGGACGCGTGGTAAGTGCCACCCAGCCATCCTGTGCCCCGCTCCTCCCCACCTCTCCCTGCTCAGTGCATGCCTCCTGCCCCCAAGGGTCCCCACAGCTTACGCAGGCCGAAAGGCCACAGCCACTGACTGTGGCCCTGCCCCGTCTCTGACGCCCAGGGGCACTTGGCACAGGCCGGCACAACAGAGGCAAGCAAGCATTTGTGGCAGGCACTGTGGCTGTGTCGCTTACAGGGAGAGGTGGGCCGGTCAAAGCTCAGCCCCTTCGAGTCACTGGAGGATGCAAAGAAGAGTTTTGAGAAGAAATTTCGGGACAAGACCAAGAACAGCTGGGCAGAGCGGGACCACTTTGTGGCCCAGCCCGGCAAGTATACACTTATCGAGGTGCAGAGAGAGGACGAGGCCCAGGAAGTCGTGGTGAAGGTGAAGTGGCCAGGGAGGAAGGGTGGGCCTGGGCCGAGGGCAGGGACACTACTGCCTGGCTGAGCGCCCTCAGGACAGGCCTCGCTCTCTAGCCTCGACCTGCTCTGGCTGCAGGTGCCCAGCCCAGCTGCTCCTGCCCGTGTGTGTCCTTTACCCCTAGGTGGACGGAGGCCCAGTGAAGGCTGTGGTTCAGCGGGTGCGGCCCTGCTCCTTGGACGCAGCTACGCAGAAGCTCATCACCAACATCTTCAGCAAGGACATGTTCCAGAATGCCATGGCCCTCATGAAGCTGGGTGAGGAGTCAGGGGCGGGCAGGGTAGCAGGGGCCTGGGGGTGGCAAGGCTGCGGGACGGACCCCTCACTCTCCCCATCCTCCCAGATGTGAAGAAGATGCCACTAGGGAAGTTGAGCAAGCAGCAGATCGCCCGGGGTTTCGAGGCCTTGGAGAAAGTGGAGGCGGCCTTGAAAGCCCCCACAGATAGTGGGCGCAGCCTGGAGGAGCTGTCCTCCCACTTCTACACTGTCATTCCCCACAACTTTGGCCGCAGCCGGCCCCCGCCCATCAACTCCCCTGAGCTTCTGCAGGCCAAGAAGGACATGTTGCTGGTGAGGGCTGGCAGGTTACAAAGCAGACAGACAGGGGGATGGGGGACAGAGAGATGGACTGTGACGAGCAGACCAAAGGACAGAGGAGGGGAAGGCCAGGCAGATAGATGAGGTGCAGCTGAATAGGTGGATACACAGGTGGGGCAGCCACAGCCCTAGTCAGGTGGGAGGGCGAGGGAGGGTCAAGAGGACAGCCAAGCTGCCAGTGCCCATCACCTTAGGTCCTGGCGGACATCGAGCTGGCCCAGACCCTGCAGGCCGCCACTGAGGAAACAAAGAAAGTGGAGGAAGTGCCACACCCACTGGACCGAGATTACCAGCTCCTCAAGTGCCAGCTCCAGCTGCTGGGCCCAGAGACCCCTGAGTACAAGGTGGGCCGGGCCCCACAGAGGAGCCAAGCTAGCAGTGGGCACTGTTCCTCTGCCTGTCTGCCCTCCAGGTGCCCAGAGGGCTCCCTCGGCCTGGGCCTTCTCTCACTGTGTCTCCAGACCCTGAGGAGAGCCCTGGGACTGGGGGACAAGAGGAGCTTGGTCCACATGTCTCTTGCTCTTGACACCGAACTTCTGCTGTCCCTGCAGGTGGTACATACCTACTTAAAACAGACTAGCAACAGCGACAGGCCTCCTGCTCTTCAACATGTTTGGAAGGTGGACCGAGAAGGGGAGGTGAGGGAGAGTCCCCCCGTCACCACTACCTTCTCCCTGAGGGAGAAGGCCTTGGCTTACCCGCTCCTTAGGGAGTAGGCTGAGCCACTCTGAGTGGTTTCCACCAGGCCTAGGGCTTGTGCATGTGTGCATGAGTGTGTGAGTGGCCAGGGGGCCCTTGGCCTTGGTTATTTCTTCTGATGGCAGACAGAAGCATCTGAGCTTGGGGAGCATGACTCTTCTGGTTCCCACCTTCCCCCACCCCAGGGAGATCGGTTCCAGGTCCATGCCAAGCTGGGCAATCGGAAGCTACTGTGGCATGGCACCAACGTGGCCGTGGTAGCCGCCATCCTCACCAGTGGGCTCCGCATTGTGCCACATTCTGGAGGCCGGGTCGGCAATGGCATCTACTTCGCCTCAGAGAACAGCAAGTCGGCTGGCTATGGTGAGGCGTCCCTCAGAGCCAAGTCCTGGGTGGGCATGGGGACACTAAGGAGCATGGGGCCCGGTGCTTGTTCAATTGGTGGTGGACCCAGGAGTGGATCTCTTGGATGCTTATTGACTCGAGAGCTCAGTGGGGAATCCTGGCGGTTGGGGGACTCAGGAGGCATCCGGTGGCCAGGACAGCTTCCTGAGGGAGGCAATGTGGATAGGATGAAGGTGCCAACCTGACCTGGAGAGGGGGTTGGTGAAAGAGGAGCCTTTGAGGTAAAGTAGCCCGGGTGTGGCACAAAGCCTGGGAGGCTGCAGCAGGTCAGCATCTCTGAGCACAGCCTGAAACAAAGCTTAGAGAAAATGCCTGGTGTGGATGGGGGGCTTGGGGCCCAGGACGATCAAAGGAACCTATTCAGAGAAAGATGGGGAGTACAGTTGAACCTGGCTGCAGCCACAGGGAGGGTGGTTAAGGTCAGAGGCTGCTGGGAGGCTGTGTTCCCATCCAGGCCAACTATGATGGGCACCCAGTCCAGGGCAGTGGAGGTGGAGGAGGAGGAGGAGAGAAGCCAGGAGACGAGTATGTGAGAGGTGGGGTGGGCAGCATGTGGGAAAGGGTGGAGGGTGTCTCTGATGCCCCCCAAGTTTCTGTCCAGAGGTGTCCTCACTGAGGTGATCTCCCTATACTGGCTCCTTGGTCCAGGTTGACCACATTATTGGAGACCATCACCACTCAGGAGAGCAAGGTTGGAGGAGTCGTCTAAAAACAGATGGGGCTGAAGGTTGCTCAAGGCCTGGGAGCCCACTAGGAGGGCAGAAGAGCCTAAGAAGGAGAGGAGAGTGGCCTCAGGAGATCTTTGCGAGGATCCCAGGATAGAGGGTGAAGGAGGCCAGTGGCAAAATCAGCAGAGCAGGCCAGAAGAGCCCCCGCCCCAGATATGGTCACTGAAAGGCCATTTCCGACCTTGGTGAGGGTGGCAGAGGCCTGGCCTCAGGGAGCTGAGAGGAGAAAAGAAGCAGGCAGGGACAAGGAGCCTGGAGAAATGGTGGGAGGAAGGATGGAAGAAGGCCTGGGCAGCAAAGCCAAAGGAGATAACAGTGCAGCAGGGGCCCAGGGAGTCAGGCAGAGGCCAGTCTGCCTACCCGGAGCCTTCCTGTGCCCCCAGTTACTGGCATGTCCTGCGGGGCCCATCACATTGGCTACATGTTCCTGGGTGAGGTGGCACTGGGCAGAGAGTACCACATCACCGTCGATGAGCCCAGATTGAAGCAGCCACCCTCTGGCTTCGACAGTGTCATTGCCCGTGGCCACACAGAGCCTGGTGAGTCTCAGGAAGCTGGACAGGCCTAAGCATTAGAGGTGAGGCTGAGATGAAGCAGGACACTTTCAGGGAGAAGGTGAGCAGGAAAGGGACTGTGAAGAAGGACAAGAAGAAGCCGGCTTCTTCACTGCAGTCCTTCACTTTGTCATTCAACATACACTCACTGATTCAACAAATCATTCCTGGGCATCCAGGAGGGCTTCAAAGAGGAGGTGTCATTGAGCGTGGAAAGATGAGCAAGCATTTCCCAGGCAGAGAAATGGGGGAGGAGATTCCAGGCAGAAGGCCCACCCTGTGCAGCAGTTTGGAGGTTGGCTGGGGGGAATGAGTGGGCACTCCCTGTGACAGAAGAGCATAGGGGATAGGACTAACTGGTAAAGCCAAGGACCAGTGGCCCGCGGGTGACCCATGGCCCTTGCTGTGCCCTGCAGATCCAACCCGGGACACCGAGCTGGAGCTAGATGGCCAGCGAGTAGTGGTGCCCCAGGGCCAGCCCGTGCCCTGCCCAGATTTCAGAAGCTCCAACTTTTCCCAGAGTGAATATCTCATCTACCAGGAGAGCCAGTGCCGCCTGCGCTACCTGCTAGAGATTCACCTCTGAGCTGTCTGCCCAACCCTCCCGCCCCCTGGGCAGGAGCTCAACCATCATCCTCAATCCCATATCAACTTCCTGCCTTCACATCTCCCTCCTGTGTTCCAGGGATTCCCTCTCCCTCTGATCCTTGTTGGTTCTGGCATGGCTGTGGCCTCAGTCTCACCTCCTAAGGTGATGGGTGTGATGGACTGCAACACGAATACAGCAGCCTATTCAAGGCTGTGTAGTTAGGGGGGCACAAACTAAGAGTGGGTGGGTCCCACATCCACCCAGGGCATCCTCTGTGGCCTAACTGTCCATCCAAGAGAGGTGAGATGATGGATTTCCCTGGCGGTCCAGTGGTTAAGACTCTGCTTTCACTGCAGGGGGCACAGGTTCGACCCCTGGTTGGGGAATTAAGATCCCACAAGATGTATGGCAAAAAAATAAATGAATTCTCTGTGAAGTCATAATTTTTGTTTATGAAAATCTTTCACCATCAAAAAAAAAATGAATAAACAAGAGAGGTAGGCTGCACGTCAGGCACGCACAGGCAAGTTTATTAAACATTGTATCGGCTTACTCCCTGGTCTCTGCTTGTCTGTGCCATAGCTGCACCAGGCCCGGGCCTCCTTGCTCTCCAGGGCGACTTGCCACACCACACAGCATTTCCAGCCCCACTCCAGGGAGTGACCACTCACACGGGTGAACACCAGTCATGCACACACTCCCACCCACTGTGGTCACAGTCTATGTTGGTCCTTGTAACAACTGTCCTCCTCTGATCACTGAGCCTCTGAAAGGGACCCTTCCCCTCCACTCAGAGCTGTCATGTGGGGACCCATCTGGTGATTCTTCAGTCCAGACACGGCCAGGCAAATCAAGCATTTCTCATGTCTTGCCACCAAACACCCATGTGTATCTTTTGTCTATTATAAATGAGTTGAGAATATTTGTGAGGGTTTCAGCTCTGCTGTCATGAAAGGAGTGGTAATTATCACCCCAGCTTACTCTGTCCACAGACGAGGGGAGCAGATACTAGACAGCAGGTCAGGACCCAGTGCTGGGTCATACCCTGCATTTCGTTGTCATTCTCTTTGGTTTCCTTTAATCTGAAACCATTCTTGAGCCTTTTCTTTTCTCTCCATAACTTTGGACACTCTTGACACTCCTAAAGAGTACAGGTCAGTTGTTCTATAGGCTCTCTCAGTTCACGTTTGTCTGATATTTTGCAATAATTAGATTCAGGCATTGCAGTTTGGCAGGAACGTTATGTGAATGACATGTCCTTGGTGTACTATATTAGGAGGGACGTATCCCATCCTTGGTGATGTAACTTTGCTCAAAGTCATGTCCACCAGGTTGTTCCACGGGGAAGTTATCATTTCCCCCATTTGTAATTGATCAGTAATCTGTTGGGAAATATTTTGAGTGTAAATGTCCCATTCCTTATCAACTTTCACCTGCTAGCTTTTACATTCAGTGACAATTTTTACCTGAAATTGATGACTTCAATGAATTTTTGCTACGATGGTTGCAAATTTTTATCTAATTCCATCATTTCTTCTGTATTTATTAATAACAGTCACCTTTCTTTCCCTATTATCAGTATGGACCCGTGGGTTCCGATTATATTCAATATCTGTGCTATAGTTGACGTTGAATGGTCCAGTTCTCTGTTATTTGGACGAGACTGTTGCTGTTTTGATCCTCAAGTTGTCCCTGCTTTGGCTAGCAGAAGGTCCTTCAGGCTAACTCCTGTGTCTACATTATTTTGTGAGCACTTCCTTAGGTTCTGGTTATCACATGACATTCCAGGCTCATCTTGTACAAACCTAGAATCAGCCATTTCTCCACAGGGGCTCCCTAAAGCAGGAGATGATATTGAGAATCCAAGATCTGGGCAGAGGTGTGCTCTTTGGAACTGCGTGTTTTTGCTTTTCAGTCCTGGCAGCAAAGAGGACTAGGAAATATGTACATGTAAATAAACACATCTATCTCTGTCTGTTTCTCCGATTCCAGTGTGCCCTTCCATTCTTTCCCAAATCTATAATTATCCTCCCTTCTCCTATAGTCGGAACCTTGGTTCACATCAACCTCAAATCATTTACTTATTTGCCTAATCCCACACAAAAGCAGTTTCAGAATTGCTGTACCCACAACCATTGTGAAAAACAAACTTGCTAAGTAGAGTTCAAGATTTATCAAACCTTATTCAAGCTAAGTTTTTTGTCTTTAGACTGAAGGTCAGTGGTTAAAGCAACAGTTTGAACACAGGTTCAAATATTACTTGGATTAGTTATTTATTTCCCTTCATTGTGGTGGTTATTCATTTGGAATGCAGGTAGGTTCATTTGTTTCTATATATATTCACTTTTAGGGGGCTTTCTCATCTTTGTTTATTTTTATTTTTTTCAACACATAGACCATTAATATGGTCCTCCAAAGTCCAGTCTGTCCAAATCTGTGCTGGGAAGAGTGTTCTTCTCCTAGCCCTCTCACTCCATGCTCCATGCCTACCAGCCTGCTGGAGTTTCTGGTTTATCCTCCCTGCATTTCTTTTTGAAAAAAAAAAAAAAAAGTGATAAACTACAAAATGTTTTCACTGTTAATTTAGTTGAACCATTTTAGAGGGAGAATGCACTCCCCAACCCACCATAGTCCCCATCCCTGCCTATTGCCTTCCCCAGGCACCTGTTCTCATCTGCTTTCCCATCTAGTCCTGCTGAGTCCTCCATAGGCCCTACAGGCCTAACTGGGCAGTGGGAAAGCCAATGCCCTCTCCTTCCTCTGAACCAGGATCTCAGATTCACCTCCTAGAGGCAAATACCCACATCAAAGTTGTGGTCAGGTACGGGAAGTATTGACTGTGTGGACAGAGCGTAGGAAGCAGGTGACCCAGATTCCAGGTACAACTCAGCTGGGTAATCTAGAACACACTCCTTCCCTCTCTGAGCACCAGTCATCCAAATAACAGAGAACTGGACCAGGGCTCTTCAAATTCCTGCAGCAGGTGAGTTAAACCCAGAGATCCATGCCCTATTGTCTGCCACCCAGATCCGTGCCGGTGCGGACTGTGTGCCTGCGAGGCACAGGCACAAGCAAAGCACAGATAGGGTCCCTGCTACCAAGGCGCTTGCATTCTAGTAAAACAGGCTATAAGCAGCACGTGCGTAGATATGAAATACAATTTCAAGTAGGAAAAGGGCCAGTAAGAAAAATAAAACAGGGTTAAAGAAGTAGTGATGAGAAAGTGAAACAATTTTAGGAAAGATGGTCACTGAAGGTAGAGACCTGAATTAGGTGAGAGAGTGAGCCATGAAGAGATCTGGGGGAAGGGTGTTCTGACGGAAGAAACAGCACATGCAAACTTCCTCAAGGGAAAAGGAGTTTGACATGTGGGACCAGCACAAAGACTGCATGGCTGGAAGTATGGGAGGCAAGGAGGAGGAGGGTGAAGTCAGAAAGGTGAGAAGGCAATCTCAGCACAGAGGGGCTGAGATTCTATTTTGATGACAGGAAGCTCATGGAGAGATGAGTGCAGAATCATGACCTGACCTGATTTGTCTTTAGAGAGATCCACTTTGGCCGGCTGCATAGAGAGCGGATCTATGTTGTCAGTCAAGATCCAATCAACAAAACACAAATCACTCTATGTATTCTAGACAAGAGGAATTTGATACAAAGAAGGAGCTGAACTACCAGAGGGGCTGGTGAGTCAATCCCGGGATTAGCAACCGCAGGAAGTTGCTACCATTCTTAGGTTGGAAGGATAATGGAATTCCAATGCCCAAGACTGGGCTCCCCCAGCAGGTGCCAGAATCCCAGAGGGGTTCTGCCTGAAGGGAGCCAGGGCTATGGAGGGAGATGAAGTCTTCCACAGAGGCAGATCTAGAGGTAGATCCAGGCTGAGCATGAGAGGAAAAATACCCTGGCTTCTTCCCTCCTGCCACCCTCCAGTTCTGCTGGTAACTTCCAGTGGCTGAATATACCCCAAAACCAACTGACAGAGGAGCCCAGGAAATCAATTTCTTGGAAGGCAGAGCAGTGCTGGGGAATATGGGAGTGGATCTAAGGGCAAACAGACAAATGACCACCATGAGGTGCAGGAACGAAGATCAGATCGGTGAGGAAGACGCTGCAATGGTCCAGGTGAGGGGTGGCAGTGCCTGGGAACATAATGGTGGAGAGACGCGGCTGAATTTAGACAGGTTGATCTTTTGGATGTGGCGTTAGTGGGAAAGGGAGGTGTAGATGGAAACTTCTGAGACGGCATTTACTAAGAAGGGGAAGATTCTGTGGAGAAAGTTGCGGTCGGGGGCCATGAGTCAGGCACTATGTTGGGGTGTAGAACTTTTGAGATGCCCAGTAGTTTCTGTACAGGAGTGATGTTGAAGAGGCACCTGGGTATCCAGACCGGGATTCAGAGGAGAGGAAGGAGCTTCAGACACAAAGGCAAGCTATCAGGGTATAGATGGGGTTTTGCCATGGGACTGGGCGACATGACCGCATTGGAGTCACACGTCTTTCCCTGAGCCAATACCTTGTTCGGGGGGTGCCATACCATAGCTAGGGCTGGGTTTTTGTGCCTGCAGTATGACATGAAAGGTTAGGATCTTACCCAGACCACAGGTCCTGAGAGTTGGGGAAGGTAGCTTCCTAAAGAAAATTCAGGGTGTTCTTAGCAGAAGCGAACTCATTTGCTAACAGCAAAAACAACCAAAAAAAGCTTTTAGTTACCCCTAAGGCTTCCTCTCATTAATTCCACAGTGTCTTGAAGCACCTATTCTGTGCCAAGCTAATACCAGCAGAGCAACCTACTATGTGCCAAGTCCTGTGCTTCCCCCTCACTTTACCTAGAGAACTAGCCCTCCTGAGGACCAGAGGGTACTTAGGCGTCTCCCAGCTCTTGCGTCCCTGGTACCTCAGTTTCCCCTCAGTACCAAGGCTGAATGATCCAGTTACCCTCATTGAGGGGGATGGCATAAGAGAGCAGATTTTCTGCCTGGAAAAGACAGAATAGGACCTGGCTGACTCCAAAGCCTACACTCTAACGTCCTCAGTCTGCACCCCAGCCTATGATTGCTCCGGGCCCCCCTCCCCAGGCCCCCCCAGCATTTCCACAGCACAGCCTCCAGCCTCCAGCTGGCAGCTGCTAGGACCCAGGGGGCCGGTGCCAGGCCCTGCCCCTCCCTTGCCAGCTCTGTGTGTCTCCAAAGGGCAGCATCAGAGTGACAGCCGGTACCATCTCCAGCAGGGGCTGAGTCGCTGATGTGGAAGAGAGAGCCACAGTCCCCGGCCTGCACCCTTCCATGGGGCCAGCCAAGCCCCCAGAAGGATGGCAGCCCGGGCGTCTGAGCCAGCGCCTGGGCAGCCTGTGAGGTGAGAGGCCAGAGGAGCAAGGGATAGATGGCGGGTGATGGGAATGAGAGTAATAAGGGGTGGGGAGGGGAAAGCTCCATCTCCCTCTCTCTCTCACTGCCTCCCAGCACAGAGCGAAGCCTAAGCGCTCGGATGGCCAACGCCACAGGTCTGAGCGCCCCAGAAGTCGCAGCCTCGATGGGGTTGATCCTGGCGGCTCTTGTGGAGGCTGCGGCACTGCTAGGCAACGGCGCGCTGCTGGTGGTGGTGTTGCGCACGCCGGGACTGCGCGACGCTCTCTACCTCGTGCACCTGTGCGTCGTGGACCTGCTGGCGGCCGCCTCCATCATGCCGCTGGGCCTGCTGGCCGCTCCGCCGCCGGGGCTGGGCCGCGTGCGCCTGGGCCCCGCACCCTGCCGCGCGGCGCGCTTCCTCTCGGCGGCGCTGCTGCCCGCCTGCACGCTCGGCGTGGCAGCGCTCGGCCTGGCGCGCTACCGCCTCATAGTTCATCCGCTGCGGCCCGGCGCGCGACCTCCGCCCACCCTAGTGCTCACGGCCGTGTGGGCAGCCGCAGGGCTGCTGGGCGCGCTCTCCTTGCTCGGGCCGCCGCCCGCACCGCCCCCGGCCCCGGCTCGCTGCTCGGTCCTGGCGGGAGGCCTCGGGCCCTTCCGGCCGCTCTGGGCGCTGCTGGCCTTCGCGCTACCCGCCCTCCTGCTGCTCGGCGCCTACGGCAGCATCTTCCTCGTGGCGCGCCGGGCCGCCCTGCGGCCCCCACGACCCGCACGCGGGTCCCGGCCGCGCTCCGACTCTCTGGACAGTCGCCTCTCCATCTTGCCGCCCCTCCGGCCTCGCCCGCCGTGGGGCAAAGCAGCCCTGGCTCCGGCGCTGGCCGTGGGCCAGTTCGCAGCCTGCTGGCTGCCTTACGGCTGTGCGTGCTTGGCGCCTGCTGCCCAGGCCGCAGCGGCCGAGGCGGCCGTCACCTGGATAGCCTACTCGGCCTTCGCGGCTCACCCCTTCCTGTACGGCCTGCTGCAGCGCCCTGTACGCCGGACGCTGGGCCGCCTTGCCCGCCGAGCGCTGCCGCGGTCCCCCCGAGCCTGCACTTCGCGGGCCTGGCACCCGCGGGCCCTCCTGCAGCACCTCCAGAGACCTCCAGAGGGCCCTGCCCTTGGCCCTTCTGAGGCACCTGATCAAGGCCGGGATTTGACAGAAAGGGAAAGCCTGAGCATGTCAGAGGCCACGTGAGAGATGTCTCCCAGGTGAGCCGGGACTGGAGAAAGCAGGGTGGTGTCGGAAAGGGCCCGTCCAGCCTCCAGCACAGCTTGTGGCAGGTGCCCTGCCTGGAGTTCTGACCCTGGAATGGGAGAAAGGGGGCCTGTAGCCTGGTGAGGCCCAGATTCTTCTGGGAGCAATCCTGAGTTCAGGGCCCAACTCTGCATGGCCTTGTACACACACCTACCCTTCCCTAGGCCTCAGTTTTCCCATCTGTACCCGGGACTATGTCTAAGGGCTCCTCCAGCTTGAGTGATCTGGACACTCACAGATGGTCCCCAGGCCAAGGAAGAAGCGGAGGTGGGCAGGATCACAGAGAAGAGGGCCCTAAGGGCTCACAGCCAAAGGGAGTGGGCCAAGCAGGGCAGGGTCTGGGTTACAGCCACAGCAGGAAGAACGAGTGGAGGGACATTCGGAAAGACCTCTGCGACATATGCACCAAGAAGAAGCTGGACAGAACTACTGAGACTCCTCCATCAGCTTCTAAAAATGCCCAGAAAAAAACTGGATCATTTTGGTGCCAGAGACAGGAGGCTGGACAACATGACCCCCAAAGAGCCCTAAAGCCCCAGAATTGGCATGTGGAAGGGGCTGAGGCCCAGCTGGGGTGATGGAGTCATAGATGGGGGTCCTCTGGGACCTCGGCTGCACCCATATTCTGTAGGTTTTGCCAACACCCACAATGTTTCACAGCTTCCTGGTCTCTGAGAATATTTATTCAAAAACAGGAATTGAAAAAACTGTACAGAGTATCTGCTGCTGAGAACTCGGCCCCTGCCCCCATGCTACTCCCCCAGCTGCCTGGCAGTGCCCCCTCTTCAGGCTGCCCTCTGCCAAGCCCAGCCAGTCCATTCCAGTCAAAAGGGTATCAGTGGAAGCAGCAGGAATCTGCAGGGAGGTGGGGAGAGAAGCAAGGCCCCCAGCCACCCCCAGGCCTCCTCCCTAATCCCCACACGGGGGACAGTAGAAGGGAAGCCCTGAGGGATGGGGAGTGCATGAGTGACACCCCCCAAAGTGGGGGCACTTAGGATGCTCCCTGCGTCCAAGCACAGAGCTAGAGGGGGTCAAGCCCCCTATATCCTGGGGCTGCCACAGCTCCCAAAACCCTGGGCCAGAAACCACCCCCACTCCAAGAGCAGGAACTCCCACAGACCGGGGCAGGGTTGAGAGGGGGGGGTTGCATCCATGCGTCTGGGCATTAGCGGTGTTTGGGACCCCCTCCCGGGGTGGAGTCCTTGGGCAGGTAGCAGAGGCAGCCCCCTGCCGGCGGTCCTGCCTGCCCCCGCACCTGTGCCTCAGCCAGCCTCAGTAGGGGGAGAATTTCTGCCGCTCAGCTTTCTTGCTCCCATTGGCCGCTGCCATCTTGGCAGTGTAGGCCGCCAAGCCCGGCGGTGGCCCTGGGGAGGCAGGTGGTAGAGCCAAGAAGGGTACGGGCTTGAGGCCGATGAAGTTGGAGAGGGAGATGGCATAGGGCGTGCCCAGCAGGCCTGGGGGAGCGGTGGGCAGGGCCGTCAGGGGTGGCGAGAAAGGGGCAGGCAGGTCTGTGGGGGCCGAGCCGGGTGTCCCCCCAGAGGTAGACTTGGCCGTTTCTAGACTGGAAAGAGGGACAGAGGGGGGAGATGAAGGGAAGGTGGGGGCGGCGAGACAGGGGGCAATGAGGGCAGACATAAGGGATGAGATTAGATGAAAAACAGGAATTGAGAGCAATAACATGGATGGGTGTGTTTGGGGAAAAGATAGGACAGGTCGGAAGGGTGGGGATGGGACACAGCAGATAAGGACAAGCAGACACAGCATCGGGTAAGGGAAGACATGGGGAGACCGGAGTGCCAGGGAGGAGAGACAGGGATGGACAGAGAGCACGAGGGACAGACGCAGGGGGAAGATGGGGCAACGTGGATGAGTGCGGCAGGCTTAGGGAGGCAGAGGACAGGCCCAGGAGAAGGGATGTCCGCTCTCTCCACCTGACCGGTGCCTTTCTCAGGCACAGACGCCCCATGACCTGTGACATCCCCACCCCACACTCACCAGGCAGTGATGAGGTATTGGGCCAGGGCGATGGAGACAGGTGAACCAGTGATGGTCACGTGCCGCTCACCAGCGCCCTCGGCTTGGTTCCCGATCTTGATATGTGCCCCTGACATCTGCCGGATCTCACTGATCTTGCTGCCCTGGCGCCCGATCACGCAGCCAATCAGCTGGGGAGGGGGTGGAATTCAACCCTAGGTGAGGCCCAGACCCCCCACCCCCGGGCTCCCCTACTCGCCCCCTCAAACCACCCCATCCCATGCTCACATCGTTGGGAACCAAGAACTCCTGTGAGCTGGTCTGTGTGCTAGGATCCAGTCCTACAGGCGGGAAGAAGAGGGACTGGGTGTGAGTCTGGGTCCTTCCTGCCTCCCCTCGTCCTTTCCAGAGGGGGCTGCCTGGCCCCCTGGGATCTGCCCCTGCTTCCTTCCGCAGGGACTGCTCACCTGGCACCATGCTGGGTGAGGCGAAGGGGACTGCGTGGCCCGAGAGCTGCTGGAGCTTGGTGACCTGTGCCAAGAAGAGGGGTCAGGAGTCAGAGGAGGCTCTGTTTCTGAAGGAGTGCTGTGGGCTTTGGGCACTCACCTCAGCTGGAGTCACAGCGCCATACTGACCCTGGACAGAGAACCCCTGTGAGGACAGAGTGCGTCAAAGAGGGTCACTGTGATAGGGCAGTGTGGGTAGAGTCACCCCTCCCCACCTCTCCCTGGACCCCCCATTCCTTCCTCCGCCTCCCCTGCTTCTCCAGTAACACGTCCCACCCTTCCTGCTGTTCCCCCTCACCTGGTTGGTGGAGAGAAGCACAGTACCTAAGGAGAGGCTTGGATGGTATGGGATAGTGGCTCCTTTGGGTGGGGACTGGAAGGGACACATGGGGAGGCGCGGTCAGGACATTCTTAGGCCCCCCTGCCCTCCCCAAGGGCCCTGTGTTCCCAAGGCCCTCCCCATAAGCCCCAGATCAACACAGCTCGATGTCCTTGAGCATCTCACATCCATCCCTGCAGCCCCGCCCTACCCCCACCTGGTGCCACAGACATAGGCTTGGGGGGCCTGACAAGGCAGCCCCAGGGTCCAGCCTCTGCCCTCTCTCCCTGCCCCCAGACCCACCTCCAGGATGACAGCACAGATCTGGCGCACACACAGGATGATGGCATCAGGCACCCCGGACACGGTGACGGCACGCTCTGTGGAGTTGGGGAGCAGGTCCCCTGCCACCTGCACCTGGGCACCTGTAGTCTGTGGGCAAAGAATGGGGGCCACTTCCGGCTACTCCCATAGCCCAGAGCAGAGGACCCCGGCTCATAGCTCCCCAGGGGATAGGAAGCCGTAAGCCCAGCTCTCTCCTTAAGACCCCCCTCCCCTCACCTCTCTGATCTCCTTGATCTTGGTGCCCGCCTTCCCAATCAGCGAGCCACACTGGCTTGCAGGGATGACAAGGCGCAGGGTCACTGGAGGCCTGGAGACATTCCCTCCATTTGCAGGGGCAGCGCAGAGGTCCTGGCCAGGAAGACGTGGTTGGCCATGCGTGCCTGTGCTGCTCCCCCGCCCCTGGGGCACCTTCCTGCCAGGGGGTGAAGGAGGGAAGCCCACCCACATCCCACTGGGCCTTCCATCCCGCCCGTAGCCACTCTGTGGATCAGAGTCCCGTTCCTCCTAGGGGACCACCCTTGGCCTCCCTCCAGCCGGGCCACAGACCTCATCCAGCTTGAAAGCGATCATGGAGACCGCGTGGAAGACGGCTGCTGTAGATCCAGTGATGGTGGTGATGCGCTCAGGGCAGGAGCCCTCAGAGATGGTGATCCGGGCACTGCTCTGCGGGTATAGGACAAGCACCGGGCAGCGGGGCTCCTTCTCTGCTTCCTGGCCAGGAACCTGCCTGCCCCCCACTCACCAGCCCCCAGCCAAGGCTGGAAGTGGCCACCTTCTAGGGGCACTGACTGGTGATCCTGGATGGTGGATTCAGGGACAGGGTGGGGCAGGCATCTCCCCTCCCCTCCAAACCAGGTACCCTGGGCTCCTCTCCCAAACTCCATCCTCACCTGTTCCCGGATTCGCTTTACAGTCTCTCCTTTCTGCAGGAGACAGAACAGAGAATGGCTCTTAGGCCAAGTGGTTGTTGCTTCCTTTCCAAGCCTAAGGTCTCAGGTTGGAGGGGACACACAGAATAGAACGAGGCACCTACCTTCCCAATTATGCTGCCCACCTCCTGCAAACCAGACAAGAGTGAAGTCAGCAGCATACCCATACCCCAGGCACCGCCCTTTGCCCCACTGAGGGTGGGGGTGGGTTGGACTCCACAGGAGACAGGATACCCAAGATCAGACTCCCCGCCACAAGCCGGCCAGGTCTTGCCTCACCTTTCCCTTTGCCCCCTCCTGAGCCACAGGGAAGCCACCTCACCCCCCCACACCCCGCCCCCGCCCCGCCTCACCTTCCCGTGCATCAGCATCCGCAGTGTGAGGGTGATGCTGAGCTCTGGCTCCTCCTCCAGCCCCGCATCTGAGCCGCTCATCCTGTCAGGCGGGGCTGGGGCTGAGGCCGCCTGGGAATGCGTCCACACTGTGGCCTGGCTGGCTCTGTGGGGACAGTGGGAGAGGGGTTAGAGAGGAGCTCCACTGTCTTTCAGGTCCCCTGCACTTACATGGGAATCCCAAAGCCAAACTAGACAAACTTCCAGAGCAGGGAGACAGCGTGGACCACAAGTTTCAAGTGTCACACTGACCAGTCTGCTGTGTGCGACTCACCAGCTGTGTAAGCCTGGCCAGCATCTATAACCCTTCTGAGCCTCAGCTTCCCCATCTGTACAAAGGGGATACCAAGTCCAGTCCCCAGAGTTCACGAGAATTAAAATGAGTTGGGTGCCTGTGTCTCCACAAGTATTCTTCCCTTTCCCTGGTACATCAAAAGAAAGAATGAACTCGGAGGCCTGTGGGAATCCAGAGAGAGGGAGCCTCCTCCCTGACCTCCTGGGAGAGGGGACCCCTGTGGACTAGGCCTTGAAGGTTGGGTGTAAACTGAAAGGTTACTTCAAACAAGAGGCACTTGCATCCAGGAAGCAGAGCCCCCGCTGGCTAGAGCCTGGTTGGAGCAGCTGGAGAGGGAGCCGGAGCAGCCAGGGCGGTCTTGAAAGGTGGGTGGAAGTGGAGGTAGCAAGACTCCGGGAGGGTGGGCTGTGCCTGTCCACTGGGAGTCACGAGAGCAGAGGCTCCTGCGACAGCTGGGAGCAGGGTTCACTCAGCACTGGGGGTGGGCGTGGGGTGTTGGGACCAGCAGTGTGCACGGTGGCTTTCTGAGCCCTCTCCTAAGTCCCAGGGAGGTTAGAAGTGTCCGAGCTGGCGGTGTTCCCAGGCTGGAGCACTTTCTACTGTACCAGAAACAAATTACTTGGACTCTTAAGTCTCAGTGTTTTCACCCATAAGATGGAGGGACTGCTTCCCCTGTGGGACTGGGTGATGGGTAAGAACGGGACTGGCGGCCGGTGGGGGAACGTCAAGGCTGTTAACTGATGGAGGAAGGAGGAGCCAGAGATTAGCTGCTGGGATTAGCCTGGCCGCCAGCCCTCCCCACCCGACCCCTTTTCATGCCCCGACTTAATCCTGGACCTTAATCCTGCTTGGAAATCCCTCTCCTTCAGCGGCTATCTCCCGTAGAGGCTCAGCCTTGATGGGGAGTTCATGGGGGACCAAAGCCCAAGCAGGAAGACAGGGAGGGGACCACCTGGTGCCATCTGAGCCAAGAGCAGGCCCTGACCCTAAAATCCCTACTGCTAGGAGGGGCGGGGGCTCAAGTGCCCCCAGAGACCTCTAGGCACCTTCCTCCCCAGCCCCCTGCCCTATCCTGCCTCCAGCATCAAGAGTATAGATCTCTTCTCTCCAGTGTCCCCTTCAGAAACCCACCCCCCACCCCCCACCGCTAGCCTGAGGTTGAGCATGGAGGAGGAGGGGTGGGTCTCCCAGCCTGGCTGACTCAGGAAGCCACTGTATGGCCTGAGACCTCTGTTTCTTCATCCGTACTAGGGGGGTGATACCCTGACTCCCCAAACAGCCAGTAACTGTTGCCTCCCCAGAACCTGTTCCTTCCTCTGCTTGAGTTCTGTCTGTAGGCTCTCCAGAGTTCAGAGGGCAACAGTGGATGCAGGGCCGGTGCTCTGTGAGCATCCTGGCCAGCGTCATGCTGGCTGCCCTTGCTAACGTTCCCCCAGCTGCCAGCACTTCCCCCAGTAAAGCACTCGTGATGACGCGCTTCATTTCAGTTACCCTGGCCAGCCTGGGAGCCCCTTCGAGCAGAAGGCAAGACTGCCACCTTCTCCTTGTGTTCCAGAGCCAGGCCGGAGAAGTTACTCAGAACACACTGGTTATCTGAATGGAAGACTTCACCAAGCAGAAGGGGAGCCTGGTGCCCAGAGAGGGTCTGTAACCTGCCCAAGGTCACAAGAAAGGTGGGGTCTGCTGGGACTAGCAGGGTCCTGCCTGCCTCCTCTGTCTGGCTGTCCTCTTTGGGGGTGGGGGAAGGTTGCAGGGGCAGGTCTTCAAAGGTGGGGAGCAGGCTTTAGTCGTCCCTGAGATCCCTGCCTAGTTAGTAGACATGGGTTGTGTTTGGAAAAGACTGTATGTGTCCAGAGCCACATCTTAGGCTCTAGAATTTTCTGGGGCTCACGGACCCCTTTGGGGTGATAACCTGTGGGAGACCTGACATCTGCACATCACCTCTTGTGGGCAAAGGCTCCTGGGAAAACAGGGCAGAAGGGCTGAGATGTGGCCAAAACTAGGGCTCCTGCCCTGAAAAAGATACCTGGGTCTACACTGAGCCCCACTGCCCCAAGTCCAAGCGACCTTGACCAGGCCTGCACCTGACGGACCTCAGTTTACCCACCTGTGCTACGTGTGTGTCTGTGGGGGCTGGGGGGACAAGGGGAATGGCTGGTCTCTCTGTCCTTCCTGTTCTAAGGGACCCTCAAGGTCTTTCCTGTCTTTTGGGGAGAAGAAGGGGTCTCGATCAGGTCTCTAATGCTTCTCCCAGGAGCTCTGTAAACAAGCAGCCCTACGAGGCATCCTGGCTCCCCTTCTGCCCTCACAGGGGCTCTAGGGAATTGTTCACTGCTCCGGCCTGGTGGGCCCTAGGTCCCTGCTGGGCCACCCACATGGCAGCTACGCACCATGCCACACTGACCTCCAGCTCACCTCTGGGGGTGCCCAGCCCCCTCTGGTCAGCAGGGCTCCCTGGCAGAACATACCAAGCTCAGACCAGGCCTCTGACCTCAGGCGTTCCCTCCTGCTCCCCAGACCCCCGCCCCAGACTCAGTGCCCACTCTTTCTGCCCCTGGCTTCCTGCCACTCGGGCTGCAGGGGGCGGGGCGGGGGGTGACAGCTGTGTAGCCATGGCGGCTGCCCCTTCCTGCCCCTCCCCCCGCTGCCTCTCTCTCATGACAGCTGCCCAATCAAAGGGCCGGGGGCTTAGCCAGCTTCCCCCCCCACATGCAGGGATCAAGTGTCCACCCTGGCTTTGTTCTGGAGCAAGAACAATCCAGGGGAAGGGAGGGCTCCTGGGGCCAAGCAACTCAAGTGGACTGGCCCGCCCCTTGGGGGATTCCCTTGGCTCTGTTAGCCAGAGTGTCTGTCCCAACTAGGGTTTGTAGACCCACCTGGGCTGGGAAGAGAGAGAAGGGTCCAGTCTCCAAGTTCATCCCCACCTCACATCCCAACATCCCCTTCCAGCCCCCAACCTAACAGCCTTCTTCTATTCCTGCTCCAAAAGCAGCCATGCTGGCCACACCCAGTGATGCTGGGGAATGGCTCGGGGCATCAGGCGAAGCAGGGCGTGGTGGGGGGTGGGGGGTCAACATTGGGCCTAGAGGGGATCAGTACTGAGGGACCCTGACTCCCCTGCCCATCCTTTTCTCTGGGCACACTCAGCCTTTCCGATTAGCTAGGCCTCCGCAAGAATTGCCCCAGCATCCTCGGATCCACATGCCCAGCCTCGCAGTCTTACAGCCTCCCAGGATGGCCATTCATACCTACTTTATGGGAGAGTCCAGGGAGGAGGGGCCTGCAGGGGAGCAGCCTGGGATCCTTGAGCTCCAGCCTCTGGTTTCTTGACCTAGAACTGTCCTGTAGACTCAGTACTAGGCAGAGAAGGGATTCTCTGACAAGCTGGCTGGTGCCAGAAATGCTATAGTCTTCCTTAGAGCACCGTTAGGCAACGCCCCCCTCCCCCAACCCACCCCCAAGAGTCCTCAGGGCCAAGGGAAGCAAGGCAGGCCCTGGCCCAGATTGGACTCCAGAAGAACAGGCACAACTTCATGGTACAGCCCCACCCACTGGTACCCATCCCCTCACTGTCTCACCCCAGTTGAGAAAGGTCTCTCTAGCTCCTACTCTCCACACTGAAGACTGGGTCACTCTGCTGCCCAACAGCCATCCTTGGTTCCCCAGTCTCCAAGGAATAAAGCCTGATCTCCATAGACAGGCCGTCAAGGCCCTTCATGATCCGGCTTCTGCCAACTTCTCTTGTCTCATCCCTACCCCATCCCCCACACACACAGACTACAAAACATGCCTAGCACCTCCAGGCCTCTGGGCCTTTGCCCAGGCTGATCCTAGCTTCAACTGCCCATCCTCCCCACTCTCTGTCCAAATCCTTCTCAAATGCCACCTCCTCTATGAAGCCCTCCCCAAACCTTCCAATCACTCAGGCCTCTTTGCTCCTCAAAGATGCCTGTCACTAAGAGCCCCATTTGGGCAATTCTGAGTCTGCCTTTCCACTATGCAGAGTTCCAGGAGCCAGGACCAGGCTCAGTATGTAGGGAGAAGAAAGGACTCAGGGCTCAGAGGCATTAGAGACCAGCAATGAGGCTAAGGATCCCAGAGAAAACTGTGAGAGCAGGGTGAGAAGACTCAGGGCGCAGGGGACCAGCCACATGGGAGAGTCAGGATCCGCCTGGGCAGGACTCCCAGTTCCCATTCCTCAGCACCCCAGCCCTTGCTCCTGCTGTGTCTTTGAGTCTAGGTGGTCCCCGGGCATATCACTGGGGTGGGGGATTTGCGCTTTGCTTTGAGACTTCTGGGGGCCCTGAGTGAGTTTCCCCACGGAAAAGGGAGGCTGAAGGAAGAGCTGCGGTGTGGGATAGGTTTCACAAAGTCAGGCTCAACCTGTCTTAGCTGGAAGGGCCTTGCCAGACAGGAACCTGAGGCCCTGAGAAAAAGGGGCTTGTCTGCAAAGCTACATGAGAATGAGGCAGCTGGCAGAGCTGGCGGAACCCCGGGGTCCACCTGTGCGGCTCAGAGCTCCTTCCTCAAGAGGTCAGTGCCACCAGGCAATGGTGATGGAGGCCGGGGTAGGGGGGTGGCGCTGATGGGAGTAGGGAGGGTGGACAGAGCCTGTCTGGGGACACAGGGCGGGGCAAAGCAGCCTCCCTGTGGCCTGGGCCTGCCAGGGTGTGTGGGCCGCCTGCTCCCAGCCCCCCACCCTGAGCATGCAAGAAGAACAATCCCCTTGTGTTTGGGCGGCCTGAGCCTGCATGCTGATGAAGGCTAGGGGGTGGGGGCAGGGATGGGGGCGCCTTGGAGTTTGAGGGGGTTCCAGGGCCCAAAGGGGCTGGGGGACTGTCAGATGGGAAAACAATAGGGTCCCAGGTGCTGGCTCTGAAGCAGCGAGGGTAATCCCAGGGAAGAGTGAAGGCTGGAGTTGATGTTTAAGGTCCTGGGGAGTCCCTGGGGTCTAAAAACTCTTTGTGGGAGAAGAAAAGCCCCTGGCGACACACACTCTGTTGGACCCGAGTGAAGGTGATCAACCTGGGCTTGGTGGGGGACTAAGAGCCCAATTCCGGGAGGAGGGAATGCACCTGGTCCGAAGTGCATCCCTTTAAAGACCACTCCCCAGGGCGCTGGAGCCGGGCGGGGCACTGGGTGCCACAGGTCCCAAGATGGCGGGCCTGGGATAGGGGAGTGAGGAGGCGGGCACCTCCCTCTCCTGGCCAGGCAGGCTCCAGGGCCAGGCTCAAGTGAGTAGCCAGAGCCCCCGCACCTCCTAAGACTCCAGCTAAGAAGCTAGGTCAGAGCTGAGGGGCTCAAGAGCCCCAGGGCACCAGGGACCATTCTGAGCCACCAAGCTGACATCTCCACACACCCCTGGCCTGGAGGTCTGTGTCTGGCGCCCCCAGGGACTGCAGAGAATGGGAAGGGGTGTGTGCTGAGCCAGGAACTGCAGGGGAGTGGCTGATGGGGACAGAGGTGGAGCAGAACCAGAAGCCAGGGCAGGAGGTCTAGAGAAGAACAGGTCCAAAGGACAGAAACAGCAGGTGGGATGAGGGCCTCAAATCTGGGGTGTCGGGTCCAGAAAGCCCTTCCCTGGTAACTGGGGGCTCCTCTGGCCGACCAGCGCCCCCAACCTGTGCAGGCCTGGGCCCGTATGGGACAGGGAACGTGTTCTTTGCAGTCTCCCGGTCTCCCAAACCCGGGACCCTGGCCTGTGGACTCTGGCGCGGGCTCCCCGCCCCCCAGCCGAACCCCCAAACTTCGCGACCGGCGGTGCCCCGCCCGGCCCGCGCCCTACCTCGCTGGGGCTGTCCTGCGGCGGCGGCGGCGCGGCGGCTGGGCCGCTCAGTCCCACATTGTCCCCGGGAGAGGCGGCCGCTCACAACTGCGAGTGACATCAGCTGCGAACAATGAGGGGTTTGACAGGCGCGGAGCCCGGCCGGCCCGGAGCCCGGCTCCGCGCCCCCCCCCCCCCCCCCGGCCCGCCCGGCCCGGCCCCTCCCCGCCCCCTCCCCGGATCCGATTACAGCGCGGCGGGCCCGCCCCAGCCGCCCCAGTGCCGCAGCCGCCCGCCCCGCCCCGCGCGCCGCGGTGCGCCCCGAGCGGCGGTCGCTTCCGGGAGGGCTAGCACGACCCTCCCCCGGCAGCTCCTCCAGCCCCCGGGAGTGGGGGGCGAAGGGGGATCCGGCCTGAAGCGCGGTCCCGGTCACGGTTCTGCCCGCGCCGCGCCCCGCTCCCAGTCCCTTCGCTCTCGGCCAGCTGGTCCTTCCGCCCCGAGTCCCCTGCACCCCCATCTCGGCCTCTGCCCCGCTCCCGCTCGGATCCCTCGGAGCTCAGGTTTCGACCCATTGCGGGGCCGTTTCCGGCGCTCCTGGCTTCTGCGCCATCCATCCCCGCGCGGGGCTCTCGCCCACCACCAAGCCCCACACCCCTCAGCCACCCCCAGCTTCCGCCAGGCCCGGCCCTCGTGCGTCCAGGACAGGTTACCGGACCAGCTGGAGGAGGGGCCTGAGAGCGGTGTGACCCGGTGCACCCGCCCCGTGATTCCCCCCAAAGCTACCCCCAGAATTCCTTTTTGGGCCAGGGTCGCGGTGTAGTTGAGTACTCGACTAGAGAAGGGATAAGAGTAGGCGGGGGGAGCTGGGCGGTTCCCAAGCTCTCGCTTTCCCCGCACGGCGCCCCAGGCCGACGCGCCCCCTGGGACTCAAATCTACCTCCCCTTCTCTGTAATCGGCTCAGCCTGGTCCCACTGACCTCCACCTCCCCTACAGCTGAGTCTCTTGGCACCTGGGTGTGTGGGGGTGGGGAGGGGAATCCAATCTCCCTTCCCCTCCATCTGGCCCGGTGGACAAAGGGCAGGGGGACCATCTGGTCCCGCCAGGGTGGGGGAGGGGCTCGCAGTGGCGGTCCCCAAGGGACGGGGGAGGGGCGGCGCTCTGGAGACAGCGAGAGCCTGCGGGTCTAGTTGCATCACTTTATTTCACAGACCTTCACTCTCGGTCTCCCCACCAACCAAACCTCAGAGCAGGAAACTAGCTAGGCCGAGATGACCCAGGCCTGGGGAGCTGTGGAGCACCCAGCTGGGAGATCTGAGGGTCGAAGTGGTGCCCCCCCTCCTCCTTTGGGAGCATTTGTGATCCGGGGCCAGCTGCAACCTGTGGGTTAGTGAAGTTCAGAGCTAGCCATACCCTAACCCTGGTAGAGGGTCTCCTGCAAGGGCTGGCCTCGTGGGATCCCTGCCTTCCCAGACATGGGGTGCTGCCTGGTTGGGGAGGGCAGAATGTGCCTGTGTAAGTACTTGTGTGGTGGCAGAGTATGTGTGTGTGTCTGTGCGTGCAATGCAACGCTGCCTTGAGTGTCAGCTCAGAGCTGTGTGTACGGCCCAGTGAAGGGTCATATTTGGGAACATAGATGACTCTAATGTGTAAGTATGCATGTGTGTATGTATATTTTTGTGGCCTAAGAGGCGGAGTTAGGGGCTGCGCTACCTAACAGAGCAGCCAAAGGAGGAGGTGGTAGGTGGGGAGAAGCTGGGCAGAGCAGAAGGAATGCAAGCTAATCAGGAAAACTTATAGGAGAAGTTCATCTAATGGGTTACCCTCCACCAGATTATGTCCCTTGATTCCTGAAATTTTTTTCCTCTTGATTTCACCTCTTCAGCCTGTCCCTGCAAGAGAAAGAAGAGGAAAAGACAGACCCTAAAAGAAAACAACCCAGATAGACAGACATACCTGTTGCAATGTACAGGACGAGAAGGAACCCACAAAGGGAAGGAGAGAGAATGAGCAAGAGCGAGACCAGGGCAGGCAAGCGGCCCACCCCCATCAGCAGGGCTGCTCCTCATGCTAGCCCCTGCAGGAAATCCAGCAGCCCTGTATGCCACTCCTCGGGTTTGTCAAGGTAACAGGGGTGCCCCGCCCCCTCCATGACCAACACCCGGTGGTTGGGCAGCTGCTTCAGGTGCTCAAAGCTGGTCTGACCCATGGGGTCTTGGTCTCCATAAACGATAAGAACTGATGCCTAGAGAAAAAAAGGAGGCAGAGTCAACAGGGACCTGCCATTCCAGACCCAGCCTCCTAGAGATAGCTCCAGCCCTCCCCATCACTTTGGTCTCTCCCTGGGGTCACTGCAAATGATGGGAAGAGAAAAGCTGGCCCAGTGAAGGGGTCATATGGAAAGGCATAAATTTGTGTCTGTCCCAGTACGCAGCATGGGGCTTGGCATAGTAATCTGCTGTCAGCTTACCCCAAGGGTAGAGATTGGTGGTTCAACTCATCTCAGAAACTACCCCTTTGGTTACCCAGCCCCCCACCTCCCGAGGCCCCAGGATGGACTCTTGTTCCTGGCAGGGGCATCTCAGCCTCCCACACAGGGGTACCTTCACTCTGGCATAGTCGGCAGCATTGATTTTGTCAGTGCAGATGGGGGCCACTGGCACGTAGCCCCGGAGCTGGGAGCCTGGGGCCGTGAGGAAGGGCAGGGAGTACATGCCACTCAGTGATGGGCTGATCACGACTGGGGGGCCCAGATCCAAAGCATCCACCACAGCTGCCAGGAAGCTGCTGGGGACCAGCTCCCCAATAGGGGCAGGTGCTTTTGCTTCCTTGGAGTGCCCCAGACCTGCAGGGATTCAGGTGTGGGAGAGACAAAGGTGGTGAGTAGGAAGACAGCAGAGAGATGGTCCCTTCCTCCAGAAAGCCCTCCTAGGTCAAGCTCTGTGTCAGGTTCCTGCAACATGCATGCAGTTATTCCTACAGAAACCTAGGTCTGTCGTACCTGTGGCAACCATAAGGCATTTCCCTCCATGTTTGTGCCCACCTCCACCAGAACAGTGTCCTCAAAGAATCAGGCTCTGAAGCCCCACATGGCTGGATCCAAGTCCCAGTGATCCACTTACTATGTAACCCTGGGAAAGTGCCCTTAGCCCTCTCTCCGCTGTTCACTTTCCCCATCTGTTAAAAGGAGGTAACGAAAGTATCTGCTATTTGAGATTGTTGTGAAAATTAAATGAGTTAACTGCTTCAGAGGCAGCTGTCCCAGGGCTGGCAGGGTAAATGCCCTCCAGGATGGGATGAGGGGTGGTCTGCACACATATCTCCCCTCTGTTAGTCAGTCCCTACCTTCTGCAGAAGGATTAGTTCATGGCCTTGGCTTGGAAGTTCAGCCCAACCCACTGTCAGAACCAATCCTGTCCTGTCCTGGAGGCCCGCCCTTGGGCACTGAAACCATACCAGCCATGGCCAGAGATGGAAGCAGGTCGGCCATGCTGCCCCTTTCACACTTGGCACCGTGGGCTTGGGCCTGCCAGTTGAGGTTATGACTGGTGGTCTGGTGCTGCCCTTCCCTCCTCAGGACCTAACTTAGGGCTTTGTGGGTGGGATCATGACCAAGGGCTTAGCCACCCCCAAAGGTGCCAGGGGACACTCCTTAGGGCTTCCAACAGAGCCAGTGGTTACAGCTCTTTCAAAACATTTTACTTGCCATCAGCTGAGTACTAATTATTCTGTGTTACATACTGGTCACATACTCACATGGAGCATCTCAGTCCATTCTCATTAAAACCGTCCTCCAGAATGGGTGTGGTTATCTCTCATTACAAATAAAGAAACAGGCTCAGAGACACTGAGACACTGCACCAAGCAACACAGATGCAGCTGGGCAGTGTCCAGACCGTATCTGGATGGACTAGAGAAGCCTGAAGGCCTTGTAGTGTGCACTCTGACCTGTCCAGCTCAGGGATCAGCCTGGCTACATCCCCCCAGTCCCCCAGCCCCAGGTCCCCGGTGAGGCCCCCACAACCCCTATCCAGAAGCCTGCCCCCGCCCCCCGAGTTACCTGGCAGGTCAATGGCCACAGCCCGGTAGCCAGCCTGGGCCAGCCTGTGCAGCGTGCCCAGGTTCTGCCAGGTCTCGGAGGAGAAGCGTATGCCATGCAACAGCAGCACAGAGAAGCGGGCGGCCTGCCCACCGCTAGGGAGAGCCTCTCGGAAGAAGAGGCTCTGGCCCTGCACCTGGATGGTGCCCTCGTGCTGCTCCACGCCCGCCATACCTGCTGCTGTGCTGGTGCCACAGAACACCCTGCCCACGTGGAGCAAGGAGGCTGCCCGGAGGGCACGGGTCTCTCCTGCAGCAGCAAAGGAGGCTCCCAGATCTCTAGGCGCGCGCCTTGGATGAGGAAAACATAGGTGTTATTTCTGCTTCTGCCACTACCTAATTGCCTTAGTTTCCTCATCTGAACTGTGGGACATGAACGTCCACCTCAAGAATGTATGAGTTTAAAAAATACCAAAAAACTGATAATTGAGTGTGCCTGCCTTTGGAAAGAATTCAATACATGGGGCTCCCATTACAATTATTGTTCCCATTGTTATTATCCTTTCCTACCTTTGGGGATAATACAATAGAACTTAGCTCCTAGGTGGTGAAAGTAAAGTCTCTCAGTCCTGTCCAACTCTTTGGGACCTCACGGACTGTAGCCTACCAGGCTCCTCTGTCCATGGGATTTTCCAGGCAAGAGTACTGGAGTGGATTGCTATTTCCTTCTCCAGGGGAATCTTCCCAACCCAAAGATCGAACCTGGGTCTCCCGCATTGTAGACAGACGCTTTACCGTCTAAGCCACCAGGGAAGTCCTAGGTGGTAGATAGGATTACATGAAGCCAGGCGTGTAAAACACTCCCTGTGCCTGGCACACAGTAAGCATAGTAAACGTATCAACAGTAAGTAGCTAACTGTTCTGCTTATCAGCCTTTTCCTCTTCCAGGCACTGCTATAGGTCATGGATTGGCACCGCAGACCCAAGGGAGTCGGGGCTGGAGTGAAAAAAAAATCTATTTTCCGGAGCCGGAAACCGGAGCGCTGAGCGGGGAAAAGCTTTGGAGTTCCGGCCCACGAAGCCCGCGAGGTGCTCAGCGCGCTGCCCGCTGAGGCCCAACACACGGTCGCCGAGGCCAGGCGCGGTCTCCGGCACCGCCACCTCTGGCTCTGTCCCCTCCGACGAGGTCGGTTGTGGATCGCAGGGTCTGGTAAGGTGCATGCAAAAGCCGAAGGGGGCTGACCCTAGTAAGGGGGCCTGGGGAGCCAAGATAAGAAGAGGAGAAACTTTGCGGTGGGTGGGGGTGGGGTCTAACTAGAGAAAGGAAGAGAGGGTTGGAGGGCGCAGGATAGGTACCTGGGGAGCTGCGCGAGGCGGCAGGCGAGTGAAGGCGGCGACTCGGGCCGGGGCGCGGAAGCAGGGAAGGGGCTGGTGCGGGGAAGGAGGGAGGTGGCCCGCCGGAGGGCGGGGGCTGGGCCGTGCTCCAGGGCGCCCGCTTGTGGCGGCAATCCGTCGCAGGGAGGTGGGTGCTGCTATGCTAGACCCATCTTCTCACAGCGGTCTTGGTTTCCCCATGCCCCTCGACCGCATGTACCCCAGACTGGATCGGACGGACCCAGAGACCCTGAGCAACCTGCCCGAGGTGCATATGGTTTATCTTGAGAGGAAGTGTTCCTTTGGGGCCTCATCGCTCCTGCTCCCTCCCCACTCCCCCCCTCACCCCGCCTCCATCCCCTGCCTGGGCTGCCCAAGCCCAGAGTTTTCAATCTGGAACACATATGGAAGCCAGACTGATTAGAATGCGAAGTTTTGCCAATGTCTGGCCTTGATCGATTTCCCAGCTGCCCTGAGCATATTTCCTTGCCTGTAGAATGGGTGTGATGCTGTGTGTTCAACCTCCCATCCTCCCTGTTCCAGGCCTGGCCACACAGGCTAGGGACAGGTCAGATGTTGGTCACATGTCACTAACCAGGATAGATGACTTATAGAGACATGAAGGAGCCTAGAGGCCACCAGGGCTCTGGCTGAGTGCGTGCATGTGTGTGTGTGTGTGTGTGTGTGTGTGTGTGTATTTGCAGGGGTCAGGGAAGTGGCTGACCAGAGACCTGGGGCTGCTTCAAAACAATACTAATATCTGGCAGTTACACAGTGAAGCTTCCATTCCAGACATTAGGTCCTTAAGACAACCCTCTGCAGTGGTGACAACCCTTGGTGGGCCTAAAGACAACCCTTATCCTTAACCCTACCATACAGACCAGAGACTAAGGGTGGAGACACGCTGGTGGGAGGAAGTCGGGTGACTTCTCTTTATGTTCCAGCTCTCAGGCCGAAAAACAACCTGGAAAATCTGGACAGTGGGAAGTGGGGCCGGGCCTCTGTGCTTTGGGGTGCCTCTCCCCAGTGTCCCTTCCAACTTGGCTGCCAGGCGCGGGACTGAGACCGCGGACTGCGCAAGCGCACTGAGGCTCTCCGCCACCTAGTGACCGCAGCGGCCCGCAGAGTGGTGGAAGCAGCGCCAACGTCGCGGCGCCGTTTGACTGCTGGTTGCATCCGAGCAGAGCCCGCCCAACGGTGGCGGGTCCAGTCATCCCTGTTGGCCCGGTAAGTGTCCCCGGGGAGTGAGGCCAGCAGGTTGCCCGGGGCGGGCCATTCTTGCCCCGCCCCTTGCTCCGGGAGCCCTGGGGCAGAGTCCTGCCGGAGGGGCCGCGCTGGGGCAGCCAGTGTGCTTATGTTCCTTTGTCACGTGTGTGCACCCGCTCAGTTGTTGGCAGGGTGTTCTTGAGGGCTTGGGTGTCTGTGTGCGTGTGATGTGTGTCAGTTTCTCTGTGTGCCTGCGCTGGGGGGCAGTATGTCAGTCTATCTGCCCGCTTGTGTCTGTGTATGTCTACCATGAGTATTTCTGTGTGCTGTGTGGCTTCAAGGGTGTATATCTACCTGTATGTATGTGTATTTCTGAAGCTCTGTGTTTCGGTGTCTGCCTGCCTGTACCTCCAAGTACACGTTCTTGTGTACGTGTGTAGTTTTAGGATTGTGTGCTTGAGATATGAGGGTCTGCATATGATTTTATTTTATTTTATTTTGCATATGATTTTAAAAGCGTGTGTGTGTGTGTACCTGTGCGTCTGCCTTCCTGATAACTGATGTATGTGTGATTTTGAGGGTGTATTTCAAGGTATCAATTGTACACAGGCCCATGCATGCGCAAGGAGGCTGTGTGTCCATGCAGGGACAAGCCTGTACAAAGGAAAAGTGTTTGGGGACAAGAGTTTGTGTGCATGTCTGTATACCTGTGTCATTGTTGAAACGTATGCCGAGGACCTCATGTGGGTACAGTGCCTCCCCTCCCCCTCTTCCATCTCTGTAGCATACTGTTGCCTAGTGCCCCAGCTGCCTGGGTTGCCATAGCAACGGCTGCAGTCCCATCCCTCCCTACCTGGAGAGGTGCCCCAGTGCCCCAGGCCCACCACAGGAGAGGTTCAGCGTGGATGTTCTGCTTGGTGGGAACCTAGGCTTATGTGCTGGATGTTTGCATCTGAGGCTGGTGGTGGGCAGAAAGAAGAGAGGAGTGTATTCTTCCTCCACGCAGCTCCTGGTTCTGCTCCAGAGGGGCTGCCACTGCCCAGTCACCACCTGACCCTGGAGACTGGGGCTGGGGGCTTGGGAAACATCCCCAAAACTTCTGGGAGAGGTGGGTAGGGTCCAAGGCGATTCCCCAGCTCAGATCTAGGGCCAGTGCCCAGCGGGCACTCAAATAAAGACATGTTCACTGGAATCCAGGAACAAGGATTCCTAGACCCAAAAAATGATGATAGGCTAGCCCTTGGTCAGGCCCCCTGTATTATTGAAATCTCACAGAAGGCTTGGGAGAGCAGCTGCAAGGTTATTTTCTCCATTTGACTGACAAACAAGGTACACAGCCAGGAATTGGCAGAGGAGTCTCAAAGTCAGGGCTGACTGCTCTGGGTGTGGGTCCTGAGGTCTGTCTTCTGGGCTGGCAAAGACTCAGACTGGAGGAGTCCATGAAACAGGTCACTTGGCATGAAAGCTGGGGGGTAGGAGGCATTTGTCGCTCCAGCCTCCTGCTGCCCTTTCCATTTGTAAGTGTGCCATGCTTCTTGCTAGCCCTGTACTCAGGCCTAGGCACTTCCTCCATCAGGGATATTCTCCATGAGTTCTCTTCCCACTTAATATCAGTTGGGGTAGAACATTAAATATTCCCATCACATTCTGATTTCAGCATTATTGTATGCAGTCTGATAAACAGAACCATTTGCAAATATGCCCTTAGTGGGACGTTGCTTTGCCCTTTGATGTCTTTCACCTTTGATGACCCTCACCCCTCCAACCAACAGTTCATCCATTACCTCCCAGCCCCAGTTTCCTTCTTGGCAAAATTAGTGTGGCCTGGTAGTTGGGAGCCCAGCCCTGGGCTCAAGGGTCAGTTCTGCTACTTGCTACTCTGCACATCGGGCAAGAGAATCTACCTCTCCGAGCTTAAGTTTGCTCCTTTATAAGACACCTATCATCATATCTGTTCCCTAGCGTTCTTGTGTGGATTCATGAGTCATTACATGTGAAGGGCCTAGCACAGGGATTGGCTGTTGTAAGTCCTTAATGAATGGAAGTGGTTTTAGCTGGTACAGGGATGGTGGTGGCCACTGATGCCAGGGGGACATTTCAGATGCTCCTCACACTTATGGGGTATCTGAGCCCTTGCCCTGGCATGTGGAGTACTTGGGTGTGAACCCTCAGACACTTGCCCAGAGCAGAGGAAAGGGCAAGGGCTGAGCTTTTCCTCTGCTGGGAACTCCTAGGTGGGATTTGAGGGGGTTTTGTGGGGGCTCAGCTCTACCCTCTTCTCCATCTCCTCTTCTCCTCCAGACTGTGGTACAGACCTCCATGAGCCGGTCCCAGGTTGCCCTGCTGGGCCTGGGCCTGGGCCTGCTATTCATGCTGCTGCTATATGTGGGGCTGCCAGGACCCCCTGAGCAGACCTCCTGGCTCTGGGGAGACTCCAATGTCACGATCCTGGCTGGTCTCACCCCTGGCAGCTCCCCCATTTTTTACCGTGAGGTGCTCCCATTCCACCGGGCCCACAGGTAGGTGCTTACCCTAGGGTGGAGTAGAAGGACTAGGCCCAAGGAGCGTACCCATGTGGGACCCCCCCAGCTCAACTCCAAGTGCTCAGGGCCTGGGAGGGTGGTGGGAGAAGCCTTGGAAGAAAGAACCCCCAGGACACACACACTCCCCTGTGTGCCCACAGGGTGGATGTGGTGCTGCTCCACGGAAAGGCCTTTAGCTCCCGGACGTGGGAGCAGCTGGGCACGCTGCAGCTGCTGGCACAGAGGGGCTACCGGGCTGTGGCCCTTGACCTTCCAGGTGAGCCCCCGCCCCTGGGTCCAGGGAGGTAACAGGCAGCAGGGACAAAGGGACAGAATGCCAGAGGATAGACCTGGAGGGGTAGGAAGGCCCTGAGGTGTGGGTGGGGAGCATCTGGACCCCAGGGTCTAGACAGGCAGTGGCAAGTCACAACACAAAGGGACAACACAGAAAGCTCTGTGTTTATTTTCTACCTTGAAAACCATGGTGTGGATTGTTGTATGTCACAGAGCACTTAGAAACACGACCTTAAAATAAAAGAAACATTACCTGCCTCACAAAAGATCACATGGGGAGAGCTCACTGTACTTTTTATGACAGTGTAGGTAGCTTTATGTCTTTTTCAGCTATACAAATGATTTTTTGCTGTTATTCTTGTCATTAAAAAATCAACCAAGAGTGACCCCTCTCAGAGACCCATGCCACTTCTCTTTCCCTGTCACTTCTCAAAGCAGTTTGAGGGTGCCAGATCCTCTTTGGGTGCTTTTAGATCTAGAGACGCAGGGTTATGTGGTGGGGGTTGTAAACATGACTGGTGTCCTGCCTGCTTAGCGAGCCTCTCTGCAACCTGGTTTTCTTCCCCTCTGCCGTGTCTCATGGGTCATGTCAGGAACTGTAACCCTCCCTTATCCTAATGTGTGTCATTGGAGGGATGAACAGGTTTCATTTGGCCACCCTTCTACCGGTGGCTGTGTAGGCTGGTTTAGAGTTTTCAGTGTCAGTCAAAATGCTCAAGTAAGGAAGCTGAAGCGTCTTTGGGCATGCCTCTTCTTTTCTTTTTTTTCATTGCTTATTTTATTTTTTGACCACGCCACACAGCATATGGGATCTTAGGTCCCTAACCAGGGATGGAATCTATGCCCCCTGCATTGGAAACACAGAGTGTTAAGCACTAGACCACCAGGGAGGCCCCTGGACATGCTTCTTTGAGCATATGGGCAATAATTTCTGTAGGGTAGCCATCAGGGCAATTGATTTGTCACAGGACACACATTTAAAATTTCTTGACAAATATTATCTTACTCTCCAAAAATGCTATATGGATTTACTCTCCAATCAGTCATACATGAAAGTATCCATTTTCCTTCATCTTCCCTAACACTGTATTTTATCAATTTCTTTTTTTTTTAATTTGACCGTGCTGGGTCTTAGTTGTGGCACACAGGATCTAGTTCTCTGGCCAGGGATTGAACCCAGGCCCCTTCCATTGGGAGCATAGGGTCTTAGCCACTGGACCACCAAGGAGGTCCCTATCAATCTTTAGTTTTGCCAGTATGATGAATGAAAGATGGTTTTCTTAATAGCCCTATCACCTTACAAAAACATAACTTCTGGGGATTTGGGGGTAGCAGATGTTATGTGCCACTGGTCCCCATCTCTTTGACCACTATGGTGAGCAGGAAGTCCTGACCACCTTCCCAGCCTGCCTCAGCTGGTGCCTTCTGCTGTTCCCAGGTTTTGGGAACTCGGCACCTTCAAAGGAGGCAAGCACAGAGGCAGGGCGGGCAGAGCTGTTGGAGCGAGTGCTGCAGGACCTAAATGTGCAGAACGCTGTGTTGGTGAGCCCTTCACTGAGTGGCCGCTATGCCCTGCCCTTCCTGATGCGAGGCCACCACCAGCTGCGCGGATTCGTGCCCATTGCACCTGCCTCCACCCAGAACTACACCCAGGAACAATTCCAGGCCGTGAAGGTATTGGGAGGAGGGTCTCTGAAAGTCCTGGCTTCCTGTCCCTGGCTTGGGTCATGGGGGGAAAATACATAGGTTGTACTTGGAGGACACATGGCCCCATCCTTGATCTGGATGGAAGAGATGGGGTGTATCGGGAAGATATCCTAAGGAGGTGGCTTGAGGGTCAGTCCCCCTCAGGCCCCAGGATCATGGCGCCTTGCCTTGCCCTGCAGACCCCGACTCTCATCCTGTATGGGGAGCTGGACCGCACCCTGGCTCGGGAGTCACTGCGGCAGCTCCGCCATCTGCCCAACCACTCCACGGTGAAGTTGCGCAATGCAGGCCACGCCTGCTACCTCCACAAGCCACAAGACTTCCACCTCGAACTTCTTGCTTTCCTTGACCATCTACTGTGAGCTCACCCACTGTCCAGGCCCCAGGCCTGGCTGGAACTTGGAGAGTCTGGACAAGTCCACACCAGGGCAGCAGCCCCTGTGATTAGAGGGTAGAGGCCAGAGGGCTAGACCCAGTCGGGACCTTTCATTTTATCTCAGAGGCACAATTAAAAAAAAAAAAAAATTTTTGTCATACCTGGGGAGTGACAGGTCCTGTTTGCTGGCATTGCTGCAGGTGGGGTGAGAGTTGGAGCCAAGTGTGGGACTGCTCGGGACGGAGAGCTGGAGGGATTGCTCCAGCAGCCTGAGAAGGCTGAGGACATAGGCTACTTACTAGATGGCCGCTGAGTGGCTAGTCTGTGACTCCGTTTCCTCATCAGTAAAATGGGCATGATGTAACACCTAGTTCAGAAAGTGGTTTTAGGATTGAATGAATCTGGGTAAGCAGAGCACTTGGCCACACAGGGCCGGCAGGTGGGACTGTCATTGAGAGGGGTCATTACTCCTGCTAAATGATCACTGGGATTGATGGGAAATCCAGGGTCTGGTGGCTGAGATGAGTGAATCAGGATGTAGGTTCCATGGCCAAAAGGGGCAGGATGTGTAGAGGAGGGGATGGGGAATGTGGTTTATCTTGTAATATAGTATTGGGGAGGGGGAAATTTCCCCCTCTCCAGATGTTGAGTTCTTGGCTGGACTAACAATAAAACTGACACAAAACAGATTAACAGGAGAAAAAGAAATTTTAGTTGTGTGCAAGGAGGTCTCATAGAAATGAGACCTAAGAAGTGACCAAAGCAGGCAGCTTTTATAGTTTTTAGACAAAGAATAAATTTGTGAGGACTTGACAGGACAAAAACATATTTTGGATGCTCAATTAGTAAAGAATCTATTAATAAACAGAGTTTGGGCTTGGGGGTAGTAAAAGAAGTAACAAAGTTGGTTATAGAGGCTTCTTGGCCTGCATTTCCTATCCCTGGAGATAAGGGTGTCCTATCTCCAGATTCAAGGAGTGTACCTTTCACCGAGATTTCTTTCCTGCTTTCAGGGAGACAGAAAGGAGGGTCAGAATGTCCCTCTGGCATTGGACATTTCTTAAGTGACTTTAATTCAAAATAATCAACATGCCAAGAAGAGCATTGCTGGTGAGCCAGCAAGTCTGCTTGTGTCTGGGAATATGTGGGTCAGCAGCTGAACATAAACCCAGGAGGGTTGGATGGACCTTACCCTACCTTCCTAGCCTGCCTCCCCTGTGCCCAGAGGTTGAAGTCTTCAACCCCGCCCCTCCCCAAGCTGAGTCACCCTCTGGAACAGAGGGTAGAACTGGCTGAGAGTACAGAGGACAGCCGGACACACTGTGTGCGGCCTGTGGGTGGCCAGTGGGACACCTGTGCCTCTTTGATCGTCCTTCTCCGGTGGCTGCAGAAGAGCCAAGGAAACTGGCCCAGGATCAGCAAAGAACGTGCCACACGTATGCTTCTGTGCAGTTTCCCACCTCTCCTGTCTACAGCGTCACGATTACATCCTCTCAGCGTGCCATCCTCTGTCACATCCACCATCTTACACTCACGTGGTCATACACAGTCACCCACTGACACACAGCTTTGCCCACACAGCGGCGCGATCACACAGGCGCTCATCCGTTCACTTATCGTCTGTGCCTGGCACGCCGTCCGTCTGCTCTGTGCCCTGCCAGGAACAGGATCCTGAGGGTACCTGGACCAGCTTCCTGGCGCTCACAGATTGTTAACCAGTAAACCTTTCCACACAGGGAGCGTTGAGGCCGTCAGGGAGGCCGTCCTTAAGGAGTTGAAGCGTGAAGAGGGGAGAAGTAGAGACTCGCGGGAGGGGGTTGTGGAGCAGGTGGGGACCAGCTCCAGCAAGACTTAGCGGGACTGAACCCTGAGAGCGAGGGGGCGCCCAAGCGGGCAGCTGCGACGTTTCCAGTTGGTGCCCGCCCTCTTCTTTTCTCGCCCAATCTGGAGGTTGCAGGAGGTGGGACCGGCTACCCTGAACCAAAGGCGGGGCGGGGGGCGTGCCCTGCTGGGCGGGACTGGGCTTGCAGGGGCGGGGTCAGCCAGGAGCTCGCCTCCGGGTGCGGGGCGGAGCTGGTGGCGGAGGCAGCCGCCCCGGGGCGGGCTCCTGACTCCCAGCCTCAGGTAACTGGTGGAGGCTGCAACCACTGGCGGGCGGGGACGGCCTGGCCGACTGGGCCTTAGAGTCTGGGACGGCCCTGATTCGCAGTCTTCGGTTCCGCCCTGCGAGGTCCGGCCACGTGGTGGGCGGACCAGGGCAGTTTTGATCCTGAGACCTCACAGGACCCTGAGTCCCGCCCAGAGTCCAGGGCGGACGCCAAGCGGCGATCGCGGGCCAAGACCAGCCAAGAGCGAGGTGGGGGGCCTTGGTGAGGGGTAGCGGGATCTGGAGCTCCCTGAAGTGAAATCCAGGCAATGGGGAAATTTCTTTTCGAGAAGGGCGGCGGGAGTCAACGTGTGGGTTCAAACGTGGCTCAGTTACTTTCTAGCTGTCTCTGAGCCTCTTTTTGCTTTTTCCTCTGTAATGTGTGCATTCAGAGGCATGAACTTCATGGGGCTCCTTGGGGGATTAAATAAGGAACTGTGTTGAAAGTGGCCAGCACAGCGCCTGAAACAGAATGGGGGCTCTGTAACGGGGGACGTCCGGGGAACCGCCCTGGGGAGGGGCGGCGTGCAGATGGAGTCCACCTGCGCCAGGTGCGGGGAGGAGTAGGCAGCCACTCGCTTTGCCCCCAGCTCACCACGGCAGGGCAGCGCCATGGCCAGCGAGGGTAGCGAGGGCGAGCACCCATCTGTGACGCTCTTCCGTCAGTACCTGCGCATCCGCACCCTCCAGCCCGAGCCGGACTATGGTGAGCACGCGGCGGTTTCAGGACCTGTGGCGGGGCTTCAGGGACGGGGACTGTGCTGTAAACCAGGCAGCAGCCTCTGTCACCCAGCTGAGCCTAAACTGCTGCCTCAGATGGCTCCTCCACTGCTCTAAGTCGTTCCCTGGGTCAACAGACTTCTCAGCAGACCTTCTAGTCTGTGCTGCTCCAAAAGTTACAACCGGCGTTTAGATAAGAAAATCTTCTCCCTCACTCCCCAGGACTTGCGGTTGGGGAGGGGAAGCAGAGGCTCCCGGAAGTCTCCTGGGGTTGAACAAAGGCCGCAGCCGTTAAGGAATCAGGCTTGGTGCCAGATAACTGTGTACCTAGGTCCAGTCCACATCCCAGCTGGTGAGCCTTGTGTCTCTGAGTCAGTTTCCCCAAATTAAAAAAAAAAAAAAAAAAAGTATTTATTTAGCTGTGCCAGGTCTTATTTGCCATATGTGGGAGCTTTCATTGCAGCATGTGGGGATCTAGTTCCCCTACCAGGGATGGAACCCGTGCCCCCTGCTTTGGGAGCCTGGAGTCTTAACCACTGGACCACCAGGGAAGTCCCTGTTTTCTCATGTTTAGGGAGGGTAAGGATGACACCTGCTTCTCACTCTGGACTTGCCACCTGGCCTTCCACAAAGGGTCACTGGCCAAGAAACATCTTCCTTGGGGACCGAGATGCAAAGGTCTCTTATGGATGAGGAATTGTGTGGAGGCCGGTGTCTGCTCCCCTCTCTGGATGTCCCCCGCCATCTCTGCCTGGGCCCGTGAGAGGTGAGGATGGGTGGGGAGGCAGAAGCGGCAGCCAGGCTCTCTGTGTCCCCAGGGGCAGCCGTGGCCTTCTTTGAGGAGAGAGCCCTCCAGCTGGGCCTGGGCTGTCAGAAAGTGGAGGTGAGCGTGCGGCGCTGCATGGGAAGGGGGAGGTGGGCCTGAAGCAGCTTCTCGCCCTGCACTGACGACCCCTCCTCCTGGCCCTCTCTAGGTGGCACCTGGCCGTGTAGTGACTGTGTTAACCTGGCCAGGCACCAACCCCAAACTCTCCTCCGTCTTGCTCAACTCCCATACAGATGTGGTTCCTGTCTTCCAGGTGTCTTGGGGGTGTGGGGGTGTGGGAACACAATGTCCCACAATGGAGCAACCCTTGTGGACAAAGTACAGACCCGCCCATTCAACTGCAGGGCGCCTGCAGTGCTGGTCCTGGCACAGACTTGACCGTATAGAGCATTACTCCACTCTGGCAGACTCTGCCCAGTAGCCATTCCGTGCCAGGGTGGGTTGGGGGCGCTGGCGGTGGAGGTGGGAGGCAGAGATGAGGGATGACGGCTGTCAGCAGCCCTCTTCAGGGCGGGACCACAGTTGAGCGAAGTAGGCCAATGACTACATTTGGGGCTTGGGTCCGTCTTCCTGCCCATGCCCCCAGGAATATTGGAGTCATGATCCCTTTGAGGCCTTCAAGGATGCAGACGGCTACATCTATGGCAGGGGCGCCCAGGACATGAAGTGTGTCAGCGTCCAGTGAGTGTCCTTCATTCCCAGCTTCCTTACGGAACCCAGGTGTGACTGGAGAACCGCAAGGCCAAGGAACATCTTGACCCCTTACCTTGGGTGGGAATTCCTGCTATGACCATTGCCTGGATGGGGAGATGGGGACAGAGACTTGCTGGAGTCACCTGCTAGGCTGTGGTGGAGCAGGGCCCAAGGCTCCAGCCTGCCTGCTCAAGCATCTCATGGCTTCCCCCAGCACCCAGCTTACACCCTCTCCCTGCCCCTCAGATACCTGGAGGCTGTGAGGAGGCTGAAGGCTGAAGGCCACCATTTCCCCAGAACCATCCACTTGACCTTTGTGCCAGGTAGGAGTGGCTGGTGGGGGCCACCTTCAGGGGCAGGGAGAGCGTGTTGGGGTACCCACCCTGTCTCACATTCTTGCTGCCTTTACAGATGAGGAGATTGGGGGTCACCAAGGCATGGAGCTGTTTGTGAAGCGGCCTGAGTTCCAGGCCCTGAGGGCTGGCTTTGCCCTGGATGAGGGTGAGCAGGGTGGCAGGCCGCTGAGCAGCCAGCAGAGGGTAGGGAGGCCGCTAGTGGAGGCTGGGCCACTCCACCCTCTGAACCGCCTTTTCCTCCTCAGGCCTGGCCAACCCCACTGACGCCTTCACTGTCTTTTACAGTGAGCGGAGCCCCTGGTGTGAGTATGCACTTGGAGGGTGGGGATCACTGTGCAGATGGGAGGCAGGGCCACAAGGGACAGGGGTCCATCCGCCCAGGGCTCCCCAGCACGCTGGGGCCTGAGTAGGCCTTGAACCCAGGGCCTCTGCCTCCCAGCCCCTTCCTACTCCGGCGTCTCTTTCCTGAGCTTGAGTGGAGGCCCTAACCGTGGGCAGAAACCGCTCTACCCTGTGCATTCGGAGGGTGACGGAGCCCTGCCTGAGGAGTTTGGAAGGAGGTGGAAGGCCATGGGCCCATCTCAGGGCTGGTTGCTTTTCCAACCTGTCCCATTCTGAAGCCACCCCCTTCCCCCTGCCTCTCCCAGGGGTGCGGGTCACCAGCACTGGGAAGCCAGGCCATGGCTCGCGATTCATCGAGGACACAGCAGCGGAGAAGCTGGTGTGTGGCCCACGGGGAGGGAGTGTGGGAGTTCCCGAGGCTCTGTCCTGGGGCCCCTGTCACATGTCACCTCACACTTTCCTAGCACAAGGTTGTGAGCTCCATCCTGGCTTTTCGGGAGAAGGAGAGGCAGAGGTGAGGCAGCCTGGGAAAGGGCACAGGGCTCTGGGAGGTCATGCAAGGGAGGAGGTGGGGTTAAGCCACCTTTTTATCTGTTCCTCCTCCTTGCTGCCGGCTGTCCCTGTCCCCTCACCACAGGCTGCAGTCAGACCCTCAACTGAAGGAGGGGGCTGTGACCTCCGTGAACCTGACTATCCTAGAGGGCGGCGTGGCCTATAACGTGGTACCTGCCACCATGAGTGCCAGCTTTGACTTCCGTGTGGCCCCGGATGTGGACCTGAAGGTGCCACCTCCACCTGGGTTTGGAGGAGGGAGCCTGGGTCCTCAGCCCAGTCCTCGGGGTCAGCTTACCTCCCTTCTCTTAGGCTTTCGAGGGGCAGCTGCAGGACTGGTGCCAGGCAGCTGGCGAGGGGGTCACCTTCGAGTTTGCTCAGGTATGGACGGGGGCGCCTATGATGGGGGAGTCATAGGAGCTGGGGAGACTGGGTTTGCTGCGTGTCGCTGTACACTTGGTATGCCTGCATACATCCTGACATTTCTTTAGCCGTGAGAGACATGTTTGATTAACCAACAAGCATTAGTTGTAGAGGCCACTGTTAGGTGCTGGGGAACACTGGTGAGTGGAATTAAACAGTTTTTGCCCTCAGTTCTTACAGCATGAACAGAGAAATAGACATAAGTCAAATAATTATTTTATATAAGTATGGACACATGTGATCCAGGAAAGGGTGGGATCTTATACTGTGTGGACTTGTAATTGGAGTCTTTGACCAGACTGAGGTCTGGGACCACCTTCTTGAGCAAGGGGCACTTGGGCTAGGATCTGAGGATGGAGGACAGAGGTCCTTGGCCTGTGGCCTTTGAAGGACTGAAAAAGGGCCTGTTGCTGGACTGGCCAGCTGGATGTCTGGGTAGGTGCATGGGAGTGTGTCCTGTGCCAGGCACAGCTTACTCTATGAAGAATAGGGCAAGATGCCCAGACTCTGTCCTGATCCTGCCATCCTTCTCCCCACAGAAGTGGACAGAGCCCCAAGTGACACCTACTGATGACTCAGACCCTTGGTGGGCAGCATTTAGCGGGGCCTGCAAAGACATGTGAGCACGCTGGCCAGCCCTCCTCTCCCCTTCCCCTCTCTTCCACCTTCCTTTGCTCCTTCAATCCTTCCCTTGCCCTCCCTGCTTCCACATTCACCAGGAACCTCACTCTGGAGCCAGAGATCTTCCCCGCTGCCACGGACAGCCGCTATCTTCGCGCGGTGAGCTGCTCGTGGGAGGGTGGGCACTGGAGTGGTTCCTGGGTGCTGGCCTTCCCCCTAATAGCTCCCCTCATTCCCTGCAGGTAGGGGTCCCAGCTCTGGGCTTCTCACCCATGAACCGCACACCCATACTGCTCCACGACCACGATGAACGGCTGCACGAGGCCGTATTCCTCCGTGGGGTAGACATATATACTCGGCTGCTGCCTGCCCTGGCCAGTGTGCCGGTTCTGCCCAGTGAAAGCTGAGCCCTGTGCAGTCCAACCTCCACCCTGGACCACTGCCAAGGAGCCCTCTTCCCTCCTGCCCTACAATAAAGTCTCTGTGGACTGGGGCCACTCCGAAGTACTAACAGCAAGGATGTTCATGGAACAGGGTTTCAAAGATAACAACTACTTCAGAGATGAGGGACCATACACCACACGCCACACCCGTTGCCCCAGTATATCAGTAACTACTTTTGAGCCTCCCAATACCCCAAGTGACCACCATACTCAAATGGTGGACAACAAATGACCACCATACTCAAAAGCTAGTCTTGAGGACCTAGTGTGACTGAATGGCGCTTCACTGGCTACTCTGAGGACTAAGACAGCAGGCTAAACAGCTGATCTAGGGGGCAGAGAAGACAGCACAGTCATACAAGATAGCGCCACCATTGCTTGGCCTCCTGGGGGCCCGTTCAGTAGTGAATGCTGCCCAAGCCTGCTGCTAAGTCGCTTCAGTCGTGTCCGACTCTGTGCAACCCCATAGACGGCAGCCCACCGGGCTCCCCCGTCCCTGGGATTCTCCAGGCAAGAACACTGGAGTGGGTTGCCATTTCCTTCTCCAATGCGTGAAACTGAAAAGGGAAAATGAAGTCACTCAGTTATGTCCATCTCTTAGCGACCCCATGGACTGCAGCCTACCAGACTCCTCCATCCATGGGATTTTCCAGGCAAGAGTACTGGAGTGGGGTGCCATTGCCTTCTCTGGCCCAAGCCTGCTAGGAACCTGGAAATCCTCAGGCCAGAGTGCAGAATTCCCCTTTCTTCTGGGTAAGCTTGAAGACATGACGAAGGTGTTCGGGTTCTGTTTCCTCACCATTCTGCCCAGTCCAGCAACCTGTGTGTCCCAGTATCCCAGAGGCACCCACCCACTCACTCACCAGGTCCCATTCTTGCACTTCAAGGCCGTATTTCCCGACTCACACACGGTAACAATCCAGGAAGGCTAAAACTCTACTCCCACATAAAACATTGGTACCCACCCGACCCAAACCCTAGTTCCAGCCCTGGGATCACAGACACAGGCTGACCGACAGATCCTGTCTCAGATTTATTTGTACAAATAGCACAGGAGGACACCAGCCCCGCGCAGACAGCAGCCCAGGGGGTCACACCAGTCCTTCTGTCCTCACACTGGGAGATGAAGGTCTCTACTCCGGAGCTTTGGTGGGGGCCTGGGCACCCTTGGCAGCTGGAGCCGCAGCCACAGGTGGCTTGGCTTTGGTTGAAGCCTTGGCCTGGGACTTTGGCCGGCAGAGCCTGAGGCCCTTGGCGATGCGAGCACGAGCACGCTTCCCAAGCTTGGGGTGAGCGATGTAGGCAAGTCGGCTGAGCTTGCGGCTGCCGCCTGTTGGCATCTTGGGCTTGATCTCCTTGGGCTTCACGAGGGCCTTGACAGCCTCAGCACGTGCACTCATGGCCTTGGCATTGTTGGCCTGCATCTTCTTCAGGCCTTTCTTGTTGTGCTTCTTGGCAAAGCGCATGTTCCTCAGGAACTTGGGGTCTACCTGGTAGACAAGAAAGGTACAGACAGCTGTTAAGTGCAGCATGTAAGGGCCAAGTCACCCTTGGTCCCCCTCTCTATAGCAGCACCTTGGAGACTATCAGGCCTGCTGGGACTCAAGACAGCATCAAGTCAACCTTAAATGCAAAAATAACCTGAGCCTTAGAAACTATCTGCAGACAAATGCGTACCACCACCCCAAAACTCAGTAATGCAACCCTGCTAATGCTATACACAGAAGACATTTTCAGGGCTACATGTCCAGAGCCCAGTAGAGTTCAAATGCAGGCACAGAAGGAAAGAAGAAATTACTACAGCAGGATTTTGGTTGAGTCTTCCCCAAAAACCCCTTCAAGGGACACCCCACCCCCTCCTCAAAAAATATCAAATATCAAGGTTGGTACAACAGATTCACAGCAAACAAGGTGTTAAGAGACTGAGGGAGGAAAGAGAGTAGGGGGAGAGACCAATGGTACATGGGAGAAGCAAAGTGGAGAGAGGGCACAGTTCTGCTCAGACCCCACGGCATTAGCCTTCCTGGCTAATCATCAGAACTCCCTAGCACAGGGTCAGATCAAGTCATATGGGTGGTCAAAGTGGAATGCAGTGCTCACAAGGTAACAGGTACACATAGGCAAGGCCATCCTTTCCCTGGAAAGGCTCTGGGTGACCAAGGGAGATGATCAGACTGCCCTCAGGTAGCAGGTTACCACCTGACCAGGAGGTTATACTCCAGGCCAATAAAGGCCAAGTAATACTTTATTACAGGCCTAGCAGAGCTTGAAGTCCAAGTAAAACGAAGGACAGTTAAGCACATGAATGAATGAAAGACCCTGTCCATGTAACTGGAGCCAAACAGACACACTCATATGACTCGGTGCACACACTCACCCCCTTAAGAGATTCATATCGTTGTGATCGGGGTTTCTTGATGCCGTTTCTATGCCATTTTCGGGCTGCAGGAAAGGAAAGGAATTAGACCAAAGTAAGAGATTTCCTCTAATATGACAACCATCACAGTTGGCAAGCCGGGGAGAACCATAACTTCCCATCACTTAATATTTGTTTAAGAAACCCTTTATCACTGAATGCAAATGGGTATCTTAAAGCTTGTAAATCTAAACCCCAAAGGTAATGCTGAAAGTAACATCAGCCCCATGCCCACAGTAGAAAATATGCCTTTCCCTGGCCAGTATCCCTAATCCTTGCTAGGGCCTGGAGCATTAGATGAAGGCTGGGCCAGGGAACTTACACTGGTTGTGCGTGGTGTGGTTCTTGGACTTGGCCATGTCTGCACCTGGAGAACGAGAGGGAGATCAGAGCTGGGGGCTCACCAGACTGAGTCTACCTTTTCGCCCTGATCTAGAAGATCGTGCGGCCAGAATGAGGCTGCAGCACAGACGCATGTGCCTCGATTCACTCTGCAAGACCCGACGCCAGTCTCCCCCTTCCAAACTCAGGTAAGGGTACCTTGAAACCAACCCCTAGCCGCAAGATTGCGCTCTCCCCCTAACTCTGAATCCTCCCCACTCGCATCCACCCGGTGAAAACCCATGAGCACCGCCCCCGCTCCGCGGCCTCCGCTCCTCACAGCCAGGCGCCGGTCTCCCAGTCCTTCCCAGGCCTCGCGCCCCGCAGCCATCCAGGAGTCACGGATGGCTCCGGATACCGCGCGGCTAGCACTCACCGGGGCCCGCAGATGCCGAAGCGCGTGGGACCGGAAGAGAAAGAGGAAGGCCGCGGTGCAGCACAGGAAATAGGCTCGTCGCAGCAGGAAGGCACTACTGGAAAAGCTTCCCCCAACGCTGTGAAGAAGGGTTCCTAAGCCCGGAGGATACAATCCAGACAAGAAGGCGAGGCTAACAAGCTGGGCCGGCTCATTCAGGTTTTGCCTCCTATTTTTCCTGGACTTGAGTCTCAGGTCTCATTAAAGGTCTTGAAGGCGACGGGAGTCCTTGAGGAACACACGTTAGGCGGGAAGTGACAGGCAATCAGTGTGCCGAAAACAGTACCCCTGGCTACTGTGTGGAGAGTGAACTGTAGAGGGCAGAGGAGAGGAGGCAGAGCTGTGAGGAATCCGGGACAGGACTTTACCTGGAGCTGAGTGGGGACACGAGGGGTGGATAGGAGTGGATAAAGAAAGACAGTAGACTGGGCTTGGGATGCAGAAGGTTGGGGAGAAGGCCAGTGTAGCGCTTCCGTTTCTGGCTTGAACAAGCGGGTGAAGATGGTGCCTTCAACAGAAACGGGCAAGAATGGGGGAGGGACAGGGGTCTTGTTGCTTTATTCTGAGGGCGCCAATGGCTCCGGTGTTTCTTTATTTTTTTAAAAAAACTTTTAATTTATATTGGCGTACAGCCGATTAACAGTATTGTGAGAGTTGCAGGTGCCCAGCAAAGTGACTCAGCTATACGTATACGTTTATCCTGGATGTTTTCTTTTTAGATGCATTAAATGTGATATGTCTGTTGATACCCCAAATGAGTAAAGCTTGTCTCCTGATATCTATTGCCCTGTAAAGTCTTACCCCTACTTTTTTTTTTTTTTCCACACAGCGGTGGGGTCTGAGGGCACTTTTCTTTATTTTTCTGGCCGCACTATGCGGCATGTGGGATCTTCCCCCAAACCAAGGGTTGAACCCCTGTCCTCTGTACTGGGAGTGTGGAGTCCTAACCACTGGACTGCCAGGGAAGTCCCTGAGGGTACTTTTAAAGATACAAATCAGATCTTGTCAGTTAAAATCTGCAAGGACTTCCCCTTGCATTAGAGATGAATTCTTTACCTCCCCTAATCCTGGAACTCATCATTCACTTCTCTCCACCCCTATGGACTTCTTTCTTTCCTGCCAAGCACAAATACTTGTTCCTGCTTCAGGGCCTTTGAACTTGCTATCCACTCCACTTGGACTGCCTTCTTCCTGCTCTCTGGATGGTGTCCTAGACTGCCTCTAGAATAGAGACCTTCTGCCCCATCTCCGCAGTTACTCTGTGTCCTCTTATTCTGTTTGCTTTCTTCATAGAACTTTCCCAGCCTCTAATTACCTGTTTTATTTACTTGTGTATGTGTTCATTGGCTCAAGCACCATGAATTCAGGACTGGTTTGGTCACTGTCATTTTCCATCGCCTGGCACAGCACTTGATGTAGAACAGGAGATTAAGAACCCTCCACCCCCATAGCCCCCCCCCCCCCACCCTGAATGGACACTCCTTGCACTCCTCAGCAGGCAATTTCACCGACTGATGGACACATGTTGCAGAGAGTTGAGGAGTGAAAGGGAAAGAAGGATGTGGGGGCTGGACACACAGGCGACTCCTTACTGAAGCATTCCTGAGAAAAGGGAGAGAAATCTGGCAGGTTGAGTTAGGAGAATGAAGAGCAGGCTCAGATGCTCCAGGGGTGACTGAGTGCCAACAAAGAAACAATTGAGGGTTTTCCCTAGCGGTCCAGTGGTTGAGACCCCACACTTCCACTGCAGGGGGCATGGGTTCAATCCCTGTTGGGGAACTAAGATCTCACAACTTGTGTGGTGTGGCCCCAATTTTTTTTTTTTTTTTTTTAAGAAAAAAAAAAAAATCAGTTGAGGCCAGAAAGAAAGGTGTCTCTACAACAGCTAAGTCCTTGAGGGGTGCTGAGAACAGGCGGACCAAGCTGGTGGGAAGAGGTGGGGACGATAGGAGGTGGGAGTGGTGCAAGGCCCCAGGGTGTGGGAGAGGTAGGGCTGGATGTTGGGGCAATGAGGAGAAGGGTATTTTTGGTTTTGGGGTGTTTTTTTTTGGCCACACTGCACCTCTTGTGGGATCTTTATTCCCTGACCAGGGATTGAAACCACACCCTCAGCACTGAGTCTTAAGCACTGGACTGCCAGGGAATTCCCAGAAGAGGTTTTTGACTCTCACACCTTGAGAAAGGGAAGCACACAGGGTAGGGGCTGGCAAAGGAGGCTGTGACAGCTTAAAAGGAACCAGGCTGCCCCACTGTGTGGCTTTCCAACTGGCAGGAGCTTTCACAGCCCCTAGAAAGTGATCAGTGATACACGCTGAGGACTTGTTGCCGGGTTGTTTTGACACTGGCAGAGTGAGCAGTGAGCAGAGAGCCGGACGGGGAGGCAGATTCAGAGGTGGATGACAGCCATGCAGTACGCCTGGAGTTGCTGTGGGGATGGGCCCAGGGCAGAGTGCCAGCTGAAGGGCAAGGGAGGAGCCAGTGACAAGGATGAAGAGTTTGGGCTGTGATCTGAGGGGACCATTTTGGGGGCTAAAAGGAACCATGATCGGGAGCCATTGGCCTGCCATGCATTTCATAGTGGGAAAAGATGGTAGGGCCAGCCATAGGTATAAAGAGAGAGTTTTCCTACCTAGCTTCCTTTCTTTTTCCCTTTCCTTCTCTCCTTCTTCCTTTCCTTTCTTCCTTCCTCCCTCCTTCTTTATTTCATTCCTTTTTCTTCTTCTTTCTTCTTCCTCCTCCTTTTCATTCTCCCCTCCCAATCTGTCTCTTTTTCTCTTCATAAATGTACAAAGAGCGTATACAAGCTCTTCTGTAACCTGATTTTATTCATTCAGTCGTAACCTGTGGACATCTTTTCCTTTTCATGAAAACCCTTTGTAATCCTATTTTATTTTACACACTTAAAAAATCTTATTCTGAGAGGAGGTCAATAAACATCACCAAATGTCAAAGCAGTTTCTAACACAAAAAAGGTGAAGCCCTCAGCCGTTCCCCCAGGGACTCAACCTCTGTCTGTGCGGAGGCTTCTGTGGCATAGCCTTGGGCAGAGCTGCTAGCTGGACTCAGCAGAATGCCTGTCAGCCAGGTCCCTTGTGCCTTGGGCACAAGTCAGACATGTGAGGCCCCTGTGACCCAACAAACCTTGGTCTGGGTGGGACTGGATGTGATGGGACTGAGTCTTGCGGCCTGCAGAGGCGTGGTCTTGTCCAGGCCTTGTCCAGCCACAACCCAACCCACAGCCTGAGTAGGATCCACTGGGGCCTACTTATTGAAATTTACAGGGTCAGAGACATCTGGGGTTATTTTTGCTGTGCTTGGTACAGTGCCAGGGTACCTGTGGGGACCTCATAAATGTTTGAGGAATTAAATGTAAATACTTCACAAATCCAGGCAGATGTTGAATCAGTGGGCAAGACATCAGTCAGCCTGGAGGGAGTTCACAGAGACAAGTCAGTTCTTTTTTTTTTAATTATTATATTTCTGGCTGTGCTTCGTTGCTGCCCAGACTTTTCTCTAGTTGCAGAGTGGAGGCTACTCTCTAGCTGTGGTGCCAGGCTTCTCATTGTGGTGGCTTCTCTTTCTGAAGTGCAGGCTCTAGGCTCAAGGGCTTAAGTACTTGTGGTGCTTGAGCTTATTTGCACTGTGGAATGTGGGATCTTCCCGGTCCAGGGAGCAAACCAGTGTCCTTTGCATTGTAAGGCAGATTCTTATCCCCTGGACCACAGTTCAGTTCAGTTCAGTTGCTCAGTCGTGTCCAACTCTTTGTGACCCCATGAATTGCAGCATGCCAGGCCTCCCTGTCCATCACCAACTCCCGGAGTTCACTCAAACTCACGTCCATCGAGTCCGTGATGCCATCCAGCCATCTCATCCTCTGTCGTCCCCTTCTCCTCTTGCCCCCAATCCCTCCCAGCATCAGAGTCTTTTCCAATGAGTCAACTCTTCGTATGAGGTGGCCAAAGTACTGGAGTTTCAGCCTCAGCATCATTCCTTTCAAAGAAATCCCAGGGCTGATCTCTTTCAGAATGGACTGGTTGGATCTTCTTGCAGTCCAAGGGACTCTCAAGAGTCTTCTCCAACACCACAGTTCAAAAGCATCAATTCGGCGCTCAGCAAGGGAAGCCCTATATGTAGACTTTTGGATGATGGCCATTCTGACCTGTATGAGATGAAACCTCATGGTTTTGATTTGTATTTCTCTAATAATTAGTAGTGTTGAGCATCTTTTCATGTGCGTGTTGGCCATTTGTATGTCTTCTTTGGAGAAATGTATATTTAGGTATTCTGCCCATTTTTTTGATTGGGTTGTTTGTGTGTTTAATATTAAGTTGTATGAACTGTTTGTGTATTTTGGAAATTAACCCCTCGTCAGTCGCACTGTTTGCAAATATTTTCTTCTAGTCTGTAGATTACCTTTTCGTTTTGCTTATGGTTTCCTTTGCTGTGCAGAAGCTTATAAGTTTATGTCCCATTTGTTTCTTTTTGCTTTTATTTCTATCGCCTAATAAAGACTGACCTAATAAAATATCGGTATGATTTATGTCAGAGAATGCTTTGCCTATGTTCCCTTCTAAGAGTTTTATGGTGTCATGTCTTATATTTAAGTCTTTAAGCCATTTGAAGTTTATTTTTGCATATAGAGTAAGGGTCTGTTCTAACTTCATTGATTTACATGGGGTTGTCCAACTCTTCTCTGCAAGGAGATCCAACCAGTCCATCCTAAAGGAGACCAGTCCTGGGTGTTCATTGGAAGGACTGATGCTGAGGCTGAAACTCCAATACTTTGGCCACCTCATGCGAAGAGTTGACTCATTGGAAAAGACCCTGATGCTGGGAGGGATTGGGGGCAGGAGGAGAAGGGGACAACAGAGGATGAGATGGCTGGATGGCATCACCGACTCAAGGCACATGAGTTCAGGTGAACTCTGGGAGCTGGTGATGGACAGGGAGGCCTGGCGTGCTGGGATTCATGGGGTCGCAAGGAGTTAGACACGACTAAGCAACTGAACTGAACTAACTTTTCCAATACCACTTGCTGAAGAGACTATCTTTGCATATTCTTGCCTCCTCTGTTGAAGATTACTTGACTACAGGTGTACGGGTTTATTTCTGAGTTCTCTATTCTGTTCCATTGATACATGTATCTGCTTTTGTGCTAACACCAGGCTGCTTTGATTACCACAGCTTTGTAGTATCATGTGAAGTCTGGCACGGTTATGCCTCCAACTTCATTCTTTTTCCTCAGGATTGCTTTGGCAATTCTGGGTCTTTTATGGTTCCCTGTGCATTTTAGGATTATTTGCTCTTGTTCTGTGGAAAACGTCATGAGTAATATGATAGAGATCACATTAAATCTGTAGATTGCTTTGGGTTGTATGGCTGCTTTAACAGAATCAGTTCTTCCAACACAAGAGCATGGGATATCTTTCCATTTCTTTGACTCATCTTCAGTTTCCTTTATCAGTTATGCCGGCTAATTGAAGTAAAGCACTGAACACTGTGCTGAGTATACATTAAGTGTTTAGTCATTGTTCATCCCAGCCACACTGTTCCCCATAAGGTTCCTGAGGAGGCAGACATGGCTTAAGGGAAAATGTCAGTGTCAAGTGAATGAGTGAGCACAGGTTCCAAGGAAGGTTCAGGATGGAGGGCCACCACAGTCCTCAGGGGTGCTGGGTCCCCTCAGTCCTGAAGTTACAGAAGGACGGAGACTGCCAGTGTGCCCAGACAGGAGGAACTGGAGTGGCTCGTCAGAACCACAATGTTTTAGGAGAGAAGACTGGGAGTCAGAGAGGAGGCCCCTGAGCACCAGGTTAAGCTTTGGATCTGGTTGAAAATTCCTGTGAGAGACCACCTGGTTCTTGTGGCCCCAGAGGGCAGAGCTATGGCCAAGGGAGGCAAAGACCAGCTCCACGGATGAGGGTCATTTTTGCAATCAGAATTTCTTCCACACCATGGGCTGCTCCCAGAGTGATAAGCTCTCAGGTATTAGAAATTACTGGGAATAGAGGTTGAAATATGGGATGGAGGGCCGGAAACTATAGCTCTCAAGTTCAGTTTCCTCCAAAAGTCTGGGGTCCTAAGCTTCTGGAAGAAGGAAAGGTGGTGGGCAGTCTGCAGTGCCAGGCTGGGGCCCAGGATCTGTCAGGAAGAGAGAAGACAGGCCCCACAGAGGCTTGGGGGTAGCACATTCCTCCAGTCACTGAGACACCTTCACAGCCCCAGGCCACATATTCCCTCTGGGGGGTTCCTGGGGTGATGGGACATCTCCAGCCGAGAATGTTAGCCTGTCATCCACATGGGGGCAGCACAGGACCGCGGATGGAATGGGGCCGCCAGTCGCCGCCTGGAGCACCCGTCCTTTGGGAAGAAGCCCTTTGAGCCTTCAGGCCCTCTCACACCCCAGCTTCTAGCACCCATCACCCCCATAAGCCCTCCCACCCCCACCCATTTTCAGCAGGTTCTCTGTGTAGGTTGACTCTTCCCTGGCTCCAGGGTGTCCCACCTAAACCTGGATCCCAGAGAGGGATCAAGGTAGAGAAAGTGGAGCCTGTGGGTGTCCCTGGGAAGCCCCTGCTAGTCTACATCTGAGTTATTAGAGATTATGCCTGTCGGGGGTTAAAAGAATAGGTTTCCATATCAGACTGACTTGAGTTCAAATTCTGACTGCTGCTTCCCAGTGGAGTGACTTCACCTCTCAGAGCCTCAGTCTCTCCACCTGTGACAGTCGGGGGATGCTGAGCAGGCAGGAAGCCTCCCAGGTCTGGCTGAGCATTTCCTTGGGAAATGCTTAGAGCCTTGGGAGCTGCCAGGGTTCTCATCACCCTATTTCACAGACGAGGAGATGGAGTCCTTGGGCCTGACTTGCTAGAGGTCCCACAGCCAAACGGAGAGCTGTGCTAAATCACTTCAGTCATGTCCAGCTCTTTACGACTCTATGGACTGTAGCCCGCCAGGGTCCTCTGTCCGTGGGATTCTCCAGGCAAGAATCCTGGAGTGGGTTGCCATGTCCTCCTCCGGGGGAATCTTCCCGACCCAGCGATCAAACCTGCGTCTCTTATATCTCCTGCAATGGCAGGCAGATTCTTTACCACTAGCGCCACCTGGGAGAGCTATTGTGGTCCAGATGCCCCCACCCCAGGACCAGAGGAACATGGGATGGTATGTGCCCAACGAGGTCCTGGAGGAAACCCTGTGATACTGACAGGTGACCTGGGAGAAACCCTGGCCTCTGCAGCCAACAGATGCTCAGAGTAGCAGTGTCCACTGTGCTGGCTCTGCTTCCGCTCAGACCCACCGGCCCCTCCCAGAAGATGCCAGAAAGGAGGGGTGTTGGTGGTGGTAGCAGTGTCCCGGGGAGGAGGGCAGGCTCCTCTCCTGCCAGCTTGGGCTGGGCTGGGTTCTGTGGGTCTCAGGCACAGGGACTGGTTGGGTGTGAAGGTGGAGATGCTCATCAACACGGAGGCCTGACCTACCAGAAAGGGAGGGATGGAATACGTGGGCATGAGAGGAGGCCCGATAGGGCAGGACTGTATCCATGAGGCTCCCCCAACTCTCAGCCCTGTCTCTGAGGTGAAGAAAGAGCGTCTGAAAAGGAAGAATGAAGCTGAGGGCTGGGAGGGGCCCCTCTCCTTCCCCACTAGCAGCCTCCAGTGGGGCCAGCGCTGCAGCGCCATGGCAACTGTGGCCTCTCCAGCTCCCCTCTCTCCTCGAGCCCCATCGTGCCTGGATGCCCCCCCAGCCTGTGCACACCTTTCTAGCTGGGGCTAAAGAGAAGCTGGGGAAGGGGAAGGCTCCTTTCTCAGCCCCTGTTATGGCCCAGGGGCTGAGTCCCAGGGCCACCCGAGGCTCAGGATCACATGGAAGATTCTTTAAGGGGCAAGAGGGAAGGGTGAAGTGGCCTTTGCAAGAATTCTTCTGAATGAAGGAAGAATGAATGAAATCTCCCTAAGATTTCAAACCCCCAACTCCCAAAGTCTGTACTCTCTCCCAGGTCACAGAGGCTGCGACCCAGGAGCCCCTGGAAGGGATGAGAAAACCAGCGCCGGGGCAAGGGTATTGAAAATCACCTGGATCTCCTCTCCACGCCTATAGGTAGGGAAGCTGAGGTCTAGCGATGAGCAGGGACTTGCCCAAGGCACACAGAGAGTATGTGGCAAAGGCAGAACCCGGGTGGTCAGAGTGGGACAGGGCAGGGGCCATCCTTACTGTTGGCTTGAAGAGCAGGCAGTGAGGACCAGAAGGGCTGTGCCTTACAGTGTGGGGGTGGGGGTGGCTCTGGGGAAGGCTCTGGGCCTGCCTTGCCTGCTCCCCACTTAGCGCTTCAGTAAACCCACTTCCGGCCTCAGGGCACAACGGAGTGAGTGAGGAAGGAGGCCTGGCCCTGATTAGGGAGGAACAAGGGACACCAGGTAGAGCCGCAAGGAGCTGGGGATCCGAGGAGGGGCACAGGAGAGCTGGAACCTGCAAGGTCCCACTGAGAGCCCCTGAGCGAGAAGCACTCTGACCCAAGTGCTGCACTTTCCAAGCTCTGGGCCCCTGGGCAAATCCCCCAAACTCCCAGCATCTGCCCCTCACTCTCCCCCGCTCCAGGTAAAACAGGGTCAGCCCACAGCCTGGAGGGAGATTCTCTGTGATGGTGCAAACAGAAAGAATGACCCCTGGCTCCACTTGGGAGATGAGTGGCTGGGCCTCTGAGCTTGAAATCCTTCATCTGCTGGCCCAGGGCTACTATCAGGACCACCTGGAGCATCTGTGAGATGCAGAACCTGAGGGATGGGACAGGAGGTGGCCGCGGGCACAGCACCCCAGGATGCAGAACAGAGAGAGTCCGTCTAGGCAGGAGCCTCGGGTTTGGAAGAGGGGCTCTGGAGCCTTCCTGGGAGAGGAGGGGGGCTGCTGGGGTGCAGGGGCAGGCCTTGTGAGGTCAGGGAGAGGGGGTGGGGTGAGGAGGATGCCGTGGGCCGAGCAGGCTCAAGCTGGCATTTGCTCCCTATGGCTCTCTGGCACTGGACCCCAGCTGATGAGGGCCTCCGGGAGCTGTCTCCGTACCCCCGAACCCCCGAAGGCCTGGCCCACAGTGGGTGTCCTAAATCCAGGGCCTGGGCAGGAAAGGGGTGTTCTGCTAGGGCCGGGAGCCAGGAGCTCTGCATTGGTCCTCGCCACACCTGCAGACTGGCTTCTTCTGTTAATCCTGTGTTAGTGAAAGTGAAAGTGAAGTCGCTCAGTCGTGTCCGACTCTCAGTGACCCCATGGACTGCAGCCTTCCAGGCTCCTCCGTCCATGGGATTTTCCAGGCAAGAGTACTGGAGTGGGGTGAGGCCCAGAAAGGTAAAGTGACTTGCCCAGGGTCACACAGCTATTTCTCTGTCAAGGCCACTCCTGGAAGGTCTGCTGGGCTTGGATGCTGCCGGAGACACACGCCGATGACAGCTTGGGAAAAGGAGGGCTACGTCCTAGCTGAGGAGTGAGCCTCTGGGAGAGCCTGCTGTGGTGTCCACGGCAGGTGGGTCCCAATACAGCATCCCTGCTCCGCAGCACTGTTGGTCCTTCCTTTCTGTGTCCCCCCAGTGCTCGTTCATTAGTGGGCCGTCACATTCTTAAGCACTCACCCTCTGTCCACTGGTGAAGGCTGGAGGGCATGACCCAGTTGTTGCCTTGACACTTAGCAGCTGGGTGACCTTGAGCAAAAGCTCTATCCCTTTGTAGCTCCGTGACCTCCTCGTGAGACAGGGATGAGCGTGCCACGTTACGGTGAGGCTCCGGGGATCCTCACAGGGCCTGGCCGACGGGGCTCTGTCCCATTTGATAGCCCCCCGCCCCCAGCCCCCCGCAAGGCTTGAAACAGCCACAAGGCCAGGCTGGTGATACTTGGCTCTCTCCCTGACCCCCAAATCTCCCCTGGAAACATGTAGGCTGCCCACCCCCAGGGCACCCCTCCCAGAGCGTGCTGAGAGAGTGGGGATGGCTCCCCAGATACTCTCTTCAGGCAGGGATGATGAGATGACGGGGGTGGGGGGGGTGGGGGGGTGGAGCCAGGAGAGGGCGGCTGAGGACAGCTGCTGAGTGGAGGCAGTGAGGGCCCGTGCGGGCCCCTGGCCACCCCTAACAAGCAGCCCGCAGCACAGGGAGCCGTGGCTGAGGGACCCAGGGTCGTCGCTCCGCCTGCCACAGCGCTGGCCCTGCCTGACTGGCGCGAGTCCTCCAAGCACTAGTTTTAACCGATCTTTTTTCTGCAAGAAGCTCCAAAGCTCCCGGAGGCGCGGGGGCGGCTTCCCCTTGACTTGCGTCTCATAGAGGATGCGGCTGGCTAAAAATAACTCGAATTACTGTGCTCCCGCCCCCGGCGTGGAGGAGGGGCCCGGGGGCCTGCGGGGGCGGGAGCCTGGAGGGAATGGAGCTGCAGCCCGGAGGGGGTTCCCTGTGAGGAGGAGAAAAGCGGGGCTGGCAGGTGGGAAGGGGTGCTGGGGGCTGAAGGGAACGGCCCTGTCTCACCCACTTCTCTTCAGGCCGGCTCCGGAGCAGAGCTGGGGGTGAAAGCTGGCCCTGATCTCGGGCCGCGCACCGCGTAGGGAGCCAGTCTGGCTGGGTAGTAGCAGCGGGCGCCTTCCAGCAGGAAGTATGTTTGAAGGAGACCTCCTTCCACTCAGGTCAGCGCTATTGAATGCAAGCAGCGACAGCAGGGGGCGCTCCTGGTTTCCGCTCGCCTTCCCTGTGGTGGGACACGGAGCCCCAGATCTTTATCCAAAAGCTGGGCGCAACTGCAGCATGAAGCACTAGACTCCTGGGCAAGCCGAGGCCTCCTCTCGCAGCCCCACCTCCTCCGTCTGTCTGCAGGGGCAGCATCAGGCCTCCCCCATCACCCCCTGGGTACAGGGCTGAGACAGCCCACGTGTGACCACCCCTCAGAGCAGGCTGGGGGCTGTGGTAGAGTCCAGGAGGCCCTAAGCCAGCAGGACCTGGGGTCCCCACATGAAGGGGGCCTGGTCCGGGAGGGTGGGGGCTCCAGTGCCCATGGGACAGGGGAGGTCACTGTGAGGCCCAGGAAGGAGCCTTAGGTCGGGCTGCACAGTGGGCTGCCAGCCCTGCTGGCCTCCTGATGCTGCCCTCTCTGCCCTCCCCAGCTTCGTACCCCAGGGCTGAGACAGAGCACAGGAGGCTCAACAGCAGGGCCAGGGTCTCATGGCGGAGAGGGGACAGCATGGCTGGCCTTTGTGCACACGCAGACCCCACAGAGGCAGTGGGGAACACACTGGTGGGGGCACCAGTCAGCCCTGCAGGAGGAATGGGCTGGGACCTCCGGGGCGCTGGGTGGGGGTCCTCCATGCTCTGTATCTCAGCTTCCTTATCCATAGGGGTGGTGGTTGGATGCCCTGGCAGTCCCCTTAGATGGAGAGCAGAAGGAGCCCAAGTGGAGTAGGGAAAAGAGCAACTACCCCTGCCCGCCTCTCACCTCTCAGCGCTCACGGGGCTCTGCAACGTTCTGTCCTAAAGTCACCCTCACTTTGCACACAAGGAAACCAAGGCTCAGAAAGAAGAAGTGACTCACCCAAGGTCCTAGAGCTTGTGCATGATGAACCGGACCTTTATTTATTTATTTGGTTGTGCAAGGTCTTAGCTGTGGCACGTGGGATCTTAGTTACGGCAGGCCGGATCTAGTTCCCTGACCAGGGATGCAACCCAGGGCCCCCCTGCATTGGGAGCACGGAGTCTTAGTCACTGGACCGCACAACTGGACCTTTGAACCCAGGACTGTCCAGCTACACAGTCTGTTTTCTCATTTCATCTTGTTCTGAACATGGAGCCAGATGCACTTGTGAGATTGAGTCGAAGTGGGGTGCATGGGTGTGGATCCAGAAACAAGACGCACAGAGTCATGTAGCTGTGGACCCATACCCCGACCCACCCATCCCCTACCCCTCTAGGGTTGGCTCAGGTTACAGGGCACCTTGTTCCAGGGCACCATTGTGCCTGGGAAGTGTCCGTGTGTGCAGGGGGGTCGGGGAGAAGAGGGAGTGTATACCCTGGCGGGATGGGAACATTATCATTAACAATAATGATAATATAATCCACCCCCCCCCCAGGATGTTTTTAGCAGCTCTGTTCCTGAGGAGAAGCTAAGAACACAAACATCCAGTAAGAGGAGAATTAAGAAATCAACTGCACCTCCCGCAGCAGCAAGGGTGAACCCTAAAGCATAATGTAGAGGGAAGAACACAAATTGCAGGAAACTACACTCAGTTCAAAGGCATTTTTATCAAGTCCTCCACCAGACTGCGGAGAAGGTGATGGCACCCCACTCCAGTACTCTTGCCTGGAAAATCCCATGGGCGGAGGAGCCTGGTGGGCTGCAGTCCATGGGGTCGCTAAGAGTCGGACACAACTGAGCGACTTCACTTTCACTTTTCACTTTCACGCTTTGGAGAAGGAAATGGCAACCCACTCCAGTGTTCTTGCCTGGAGAATCCCAGGTACGGCGGAGCCTGGTGGGCTGCCGTCTATGGGGTCGCACAGAGTCGGACACGACTGACGTGACTTAGCAGCAGCAGCCACCAGACTGAAACGACACAGTTCTGTTTTAGACGTTCAAATGCGTATAATCGAGCTCTTACAAAAGAGCGAAAGTGATAAACCAGCATTCTGGGTACTCTGGGGGAGGTAGGAGTCGGGGAGGGGTGTCACACACAGGGAGATTCCGCCAATGAAATCTGTTGCTGGCTCACAGGGTGCCAGGTGCTGTTTGTGGTGCTGGGGGCAGGGGTGGTGGGCACAAGCAAAACAGACGTGAACCCCAGGTCTCACAGCGCTTACAGTCTCGCGGAGCGCACTTTGATCCTGTTCTTGTATTGCATGGTAGGTCACCAGCGTCCGTTAGGTTATTATATATTGTCACAGACATTCCTTTGTTGTTGTTCAATCACTAAGTTTGTCCGACTCTTTGCGACCCCATGGACTGCAGCACGCCAGGCTTCCCTGTCCTTCACTTTCTCCTGGAGCTTGCTCAAACTCATGTCCATTGAGTCAATGATGCCATCCAACCATCTCATCCTCTGTCGCCCCCTTCTCCTCTTGCCCTCAGTCTTTCCCAGGATCAGGGTCTTTTCCATTGAGTCAGCTGTTTGCATCAGGTGGCCAAAGTATTGGAACTTCAGCTTCAGTCCTTCCAATGAATATTCAGGGTTGATTTCCTTTAAGATAGACTGGTTGGATCTCCTTGCAGTCCAAGGGACGCTCAAGAAAGCCTCTTATGTTATTACCCCTTATGTTATACCTAAAAGAATGTCACAGACATTCTTTTACATTAATCAAATACTATACTTAAAGAAGTATATAAGAACCACAAAGGTAACTGACCTCTCCCTCAAAAAATCCCACCCAAGAGGGTGAGGTGCGGGGGCTGAGCTCCTCTCCCCACCTCTTCTCACTGATACACCATCACATTCATCCAGGAGTCCCAACCCTTGGACCCACGTCCCCCCCCCCAGGTGTCCAGTTCCAGCTGAATGTCCCACAAGGTTACGCCCTCACTCATCAGCAGGTGAAGGTCAGATTGGCTTGGAGTGCAAGGTTGGTGGCGGAGGAGGGTGTCCAGCTTCCAGGAGAGCCAGAGCCAGTTGGGGAGGTAAAATGAAATGGAGAGAAGCACAGAGCCTGGGGAAGAGCCCCCCTCTTTCTGGCCCAGGGCTCTTACATGACAGAGGTGGAGGGTGCCAAAGATGGGGAGTAGCAGGTCGGCTCTGTTTCAAGCTCTGCATCTTCACCTGGGGGTGTTAGTCTGACATCCATCCATCCAACCATCCATCATATATCGGACACTGGTGATCTATCACACAACACCACAACAGGAACATTATGTACCTCGTGAGACCGTAAGCTGCATAAGGCCTGGGGTTCACATCTGTTCGGCTTGTGCCTGCATCCACGGCCCCCAGCCCACGTCCCCTGCACAGCAGGGGAGGGCCATTCTGGCCGCCCTCACTCAGTGGCCTGGTGCCTGGTGGATACTTGCAGAGGGGTACCCTGCCTCTCCGTCACTGCTCTCAGCAGAGAAGGATGCACCTCCAGGCCCTCACATGTGCTGTGCCCTCCGCCTGTAGCACTGCACCCCCACCTGGCTCAGCCTAGCCGTCATCGCCGCTGGGAGGCCTTCCAGGACCGCCCCAGCCAGGCCAAGCCCTCCTCTTCACACCTCCTGCAGCACCACAAGCTGTACCCTGGTCGTGCTTTGTCTAGGTCCAGCTCTCCTGAGTTGGGGCACTCCCCTAGGTCAGGCCCAGCTTCCCCAGGGCTGGGCGGGGGTGGCCCCCCAGGAGGGCTCTCAGCTTCATCCTCTCTGGCATTCCCACTCCAGCACGCATTTTCTCCCTGGAGGAGCCAGGCACAAAGGGGAGGTCAGTTTCTTCACCAGCCCCCACACCTCTTGGACTCCACTCTCTGGGTCTTCACCCCTCCCCCCAGCAATCCACCCATCTTTCCCTGAGGGCTACCAGGGCTCCACGTGTCCATCTCTTTTCTTCCAGAGGTGCCCTTGGCAGGAGAGATAGTGGGTGGGCAGGGTCCAGGGCTGGGGAATGGGATGACAGGAAGCTCCCTGAGAACCCTCCCCCAAGCTCTGTATCTCCACAGTCTGTGATGGATGCAGGGTGGGGGATGGGAGAGATGGCAGTGACTGGTCCCTGTTCCAAATCCAGGTCACTCCCAGCCTGCTCAGCAGTCATCGGTAATTAGGGGCCAGCAGGACGTGGGCAGGCGGGTGGCAGGAGGCCTAATTGTCTGATTTTTCAGGTAATTAACGGGAGGCTGTCTGGCCTGTCCCCGCGGGGCCCAGCATCCGCCACCCCATCCCCTGGGCAGCCCCAGCCGCCTAATGAGGCCAATTATTGAGGTGCCCCGGCCCTCATTAGCCACCTGGAAAGGTCATGTGGGAATGGCACCGGGGGTGGAGCTCAGCCAACCTTGGTGGAGGTTGGGAGCCAACAGCAATCGGGTTTGGGATGCGCTGGCTATAGGTCTCTGTGGCCACTCACTGAGCGGTAGCCCACCCGCACGTGGGACCTCACTTCTCGCCCCTGCTCTCAGGACAGGCAGGAGCTTTAGGTCAGATCTTACCCCCTGCCACTTCCCAGCTGTGTGGCCTTGGGCATGTCCTCTGGTCCGACCCTCTGTTTCCTGAATCAGAGATAGTGGAGGTAAAACTCCGGGGGCACAGGGGGTTCCCTGTGCATAGGTGCTCACCTTCTTCCCATGGGGTCAGCTCCTTTGCTTCACTCTTAAGGAAATGTTGGCCCAGAGCCGGCAGGGCCTAGAGTCGTTGGTGTGTCCGAAGCCCACTCTGCAGTGTCTGGCGGCTGGGGGTAGGCGGCAGAGGTGGCCCTCTGAGATTCACCCTAGGGACCTCAGCTACCAGGTGGGGAGTCCTGGGAGGAGTCATAGAGATGATCCAGCTTGGGAGAGGCGGGGCCTGGGAACAGCTGGACTTTTTGGAACTTGAGCAGAGTGGCGATGGGGAAGCAGGAATTCTCCAGGAAATGAGGGGCTATGGAGATCATGATGGAGCCGGAGGCTCTCCACCCGCTCCAGGACACTCCAGGACATAAGACAGTGCTGCAGCCTGCTGTCCAAGGGAGGGCTCCGTTCTGTCTTGGTTGGTCCACACCATTCTTGGCCCAGGAGATCACTGTGCCTTCCGATGTTGAGTTTTTTGGCTTCTGTGGCTCCTCTGTTTCAAGAATTCTGTGACCTAATTCCACGCTGACAAATTCCATGCTGTTCGGGCTCCTATAAATCGTCAGCTAATGCTACTTTTGGTCCTACAGCCAGCCCAGAATCTAGGTCAAGGGTTTCCAAACTGTGTCCCCCAGGAGCCCTAGGGTGGGAGCAGAAGTGAGAGGCCACTGACCTTCCAGTTGGAACAGCTGGACTTCAATCTTTGATAAAATATTAGTAGGTGCTCCTTTGTGAGCTGTAGCCATGTGCCAGACATGCACTGGGCCTCTGCCTCCGCGTGTGTCCTCAGAAAACCCCATGAGGAAGGTAGTGTCACCTCCCCATGTTACAGTTTGGGTCGCGGACACTGTCGGGGGCTGAGACCAGGTGGCACACCCCAGGGCTCACAGCCTGTGCAAAGGAGAGCCGGGACTTGGACCCAGTTTCCATTCTGAGCTGCTGGGAATGTGGGTTCTGCAGCTAGGGAGAAAACTAGGTGCAGGACTCGAGGGGAGTGTCCCACTCATTGTCATCGGTTTCCTCCGGATTGGAGAGTGTGTGTGCACCTGCCTCTCTGCTCCGGAAGACAGTGGCCCCAGCCCCAGGTCACCCAGGGCCCCTGCACCCCAACACGTGCTGTCTGTGTGCACTAGGGCCCATCTGCCCGTCTGTTTCCCTTCCCTCTGCCGTGGGATCTGCTTCTCCGTGGTCCAAACAACAAGCTCCAGCCCAGAAATAGCATATGTTTCCAGCCTCTGCTAGTCCAAGTCATAAATCGCCCAGTGTGATGTGCTCCTTGTGTCAGCTTGCTTCAAAACTCGGCATGGGGGTGGCTGAGTGAGTGTGAGGAGCGTGCAGGGCCTCCTCCAGGCTGAGAAGCTGGGAGCCGGGGTGAGTCCAGGACTGAGGCTCAGGAAGGCAAGCAAGGACTGGAGCTGGCTTGGGGGCTCAGCCTGGAGCGGGAACCAGCGGGTGGCGGCCTGGTGTCAACCTGGGCCTCAGGGCTGAGACTTAAACAGGAGCTGAGGTCAAAGGGTCAGGCATCAGTCTTGTCCAATGGCCAGAGGTCCAGACTTGGCTTGGAGTCAGGGGTCAGAGGGTAGGGGCTGTGACTCAGAACTTCATGAGAATGGAGAGCTAAGCTCAGTCTGGGGTCAAGGTCAGGCCTCAGGCTGAGTAGGGTTAGAGGTTAAAGGTTAGAATCAGACCAGTGCCGAAAGCCACGGCTAGCTGAGAAAGAGGTCTGCAAAGACTCAGAAGCCGTCCTAACTCTGTCCTGGAAGTGACCGGTGGTGAGATGGCGACAGAGGGATCCCTGTGATAAATAAGACAGGATGTTGTATGCAAAGCCACTAGAGCAAGGCTGGGGGCCTAGCCCCCAGTCCCAGCCCCTGCCTTCAGGATGGGAGCCTTGGTTGCTGACCTCTGAAACGTGGAGGATCATGCCCCTGTCTCCGTGTTGATCACGCTCTGTCGGTGTTGCTGATTTCTACCCTCGGGACTGTAGGCCCTGGAGTAGGGGTGAGTGAAGCTCACTCAGTCGTGTCCGACTTTTTGCGACCCCATGGACTGTAGCCTACCATGCTCCTCTGTCCGTGGGATTCTCCAGGCAAGAATACTGGAGTGGGTTGCCATTTCCTTCTCCAGGAGATCTTCTCAACCCAGGGATCGAACCCGGGTCTCCCGCATTGCAGGCAGACCCTTTACCATCTGAGCCACCAGGGAAGTAGGGGTAGATAAGCTAACAGAGTAAGGGGCAGTGGTCAAGGTGGGTATGTGAGATGCTTCCATGGCACCGAGTAGGGGTCTCGAGAGGAACTGTGCCAAGGCCCTGCGTCCCCAGTCACACCCCAGGGCCCTGTCATTCCCAGGCTGCCCCTGAGAGGCGGCCGTGCAGCCAGTTCCAGCCGCCGCGGCCCACCCTGAGCTGCGTTCAGGCAGCACTGTCCGGACCTCCATCCCGTCAGCTGGGTTTTCCCGCCTCTTCTCCGATCCGGGCCCCACGTGGCCAGAGATGTGGGGAGAAGCCCACAGAGAAGCTGGTGAGGGAGCTGGGGTGGAGGATGCAAGCAGGAATGAGAGGCCAGTGGGCAGAGGAGAGGGTTCCAGGGAGGAAGCCTTATCACAGGCCACTCTGTTCTCATCTCCCACGGGGCCTGGTCATGAACCAGCCTCGGCCACTCACCCACCCCTGACCTCAGAGGTCACGCCCTTACCACAGGGGAGTCCAGGGAGGTTCAACAAGGCGGGGGCACCAGGCATGTGTGTGGGTCGGGGGCTGGAGGGAGGTGAGAGAACCCCTAGGAGATGGGAGTGGTGGGGAGCAGTGGAGGACAAGTGGACAACAAGAGGGCGGCCCTGCCCGCCCAGGATGCGAGGCCTGCAGGCTTTGGCTGTGAAAGTCCCGGTCACCTCCCCCGGCTGAGCTATTAATACCCAGCTGGGACCCACGCACCCTTGCTGGGAGCACGCCGAGTTCCTTGGGGGCTAAAAATGGTCTGCGATGGGGGTGGGCCCCGTGTCCTCCCTCTCTGCTTGTCAGAGGAGCTGGGGCCAAAGGTCAGGCTGGCCTGGAAGGGGGCCGGAGCCAGGGTGGGGGTGCAGAAGGCGACTGAGCCCTGGGGTGGCCTGAGGATTCCAGGCTGGAGCAGGAAGGCACGCAGCCAGTCCAGTCCCTGAGGGTGGGCGCAGGGGGCTTGCCAGTGATCCCACCTGGAAGGGAACCAGCACCTTCCCTCCTGGCTCCTTGCCCCCACCTGGGCCTTCTCCCTTCCCTCCTCAGCTCAGTCTGCCCCAGGCTGTAGAGGGGCTGGAGGCTGAGGGCTGACTGCCTGTCTCCTTCTGCCAGGAGAGGCCTGGAAGAGAAAGGGGACTCTGGGGAGCAGGGAGTTGGGAGCCTCCAGTGGGATCTGGGTGCCGAAAGCAGAGCCTTTCAATGCTTCAGCTTTATGCGTGAAATCTAGATTATTCACAGCATTCTCTCAGCAGTAAGTAAATGGCAGTACCATTTTATAGATGAGGAAATTGAGGCTTGGTCATCTCCACAGAGCCCGAACTGGACAGACCCAGTTTGTCAGAACTCCAAACCCCTGTTGGAGTCATGTTGCCCCCTGTTAATGTCACTGCAAAAGGAGATTTCTTGGTTTGTCTCAGGGATCCATGAAACAGATATTTCCATCAAAATGCCCTGATCACTATAGTGTCCCCAGCCTACCCTGGTGGCCAGACAAAGAATGAAGGGCCTGCAATAGGCCGCTTTGTCCTACATCAGTGAACCCCATTCCCAGGGATCATCAGCCACTTCTTGCCTCCTTCCTGGGGCTCAAGGGCACATTCGGGAGCCTGTGCTAGTCTTCTGGGCTCAAGGCCACCTGAGGCCACCCGCTCCCTGCTATGTCCCCCTCCCTTCCCATGACAGATGCTCCAAGATCCAGAGCCGACCCCGGAAGAGCAGAGACTTGGCCGGGAGAGTCCAGATGAGAAAGTGACTGAGAGGTGTCAGCCCTGGAGGCCCCCTGAGCCGGAAATCCCGACAGCTGCCTGGCTCACGGGTCCTGGGCACTGGGCCCTGACCCAGGGCAGGCAGCGGCCGCGTCAGGTGTCCAGAGGAGTTGGGGGAGGTGATGGCTGGAGCCAGGGGCAGTCTGCCTGTGGTTAGCGAGGCTGTCAACACCTCCTGGGGTGTGAAGACAAGAGTGAAGCCAGGGGCCTGGGGGCAGGGTCCTCCTTTAGCCTGGAGGGTCCGAGGGGAGAGACGGGCCCTGTCTTGAGGGTCTGGGAGAGGAAGCACAGCCCTGTCCTAAGCTGAGAGAAACCTGGCCCTGCCTGAGAAATCTGAGGAGGGGGACAGATCCCCTGTGGGGGCTGGTAGATGGGATGTGTTTCCTAAAGGCTGTTGGGGAATAAGGTGTGGGAGCTTGTCCCAGCCTGACACCAGGGAAGGCTGCCCTATCCTGGGCTCAGGGGGCAGCTCTGAATCTACCTGCCACCTGGTCCTATCTGGGAGGTACACGGCTCTGCAGGACAAAGCAGGCAACCTCTGTGCTCAGGCTGACCACACAGACAGCCCCAGGGTTTCACTTCCCTAGGAGAAAAGGAGAAGCTAACCTTGCCTGGATTTTCCTCAGCCTCTGGGGAGGCTCTTCGCCTCTGTGCTGGTGAAGATGGGAGGTGGGCTACCTCAGAGAGCCTGAACCAGGGGAATCCGCCCAGGATGGGCCCCTCTGCCCATTTGATGCAGGCACCTTTGTTCTGCTGATGCCCACGTGCTCAGCTCCTCTGGAGCCACCTCTCCAGGCAGTCTTTCTGGATTGATAAGAAACAAGCAGGCCCCATGCACTCACTCCCATGCCAGGCCTGCAGTGTCCAGGGCCACCCTGTGTCTTTAGGACCCCCACCCACAGAGCCTGACCACATGAGGCTTTGGGCCTTCACCTCTCTTCTCTCACTTTCCTTTCAATGCTCCTTCTCTCCCAGCTCTTTCCTAGACCCCCAGGCCTCTGGTTCTCTAACTGAAGCAGCCCCTTGGCCACACCGGGTCTGGGGTGCTCTCCTATCTCAGCTGTCTCTGCTGCTCAGTTGGGGGCTCAGTCCCCTGCCCTGGGTCTCTTCTCTCTGGGTTTATCTTCATCCTCTGGGCTCTGACTCTGCCTGACTCGCTCTCGTTTTAGTCTCCATCTCTGCCCCCTCTCTGTCTCTGTCTGGCTCCCAGACCCAGTCTCAGATATCCCAGCCTTTCTGTTACCGTTGCTCTAGGACCCAGTCCTGGCAGTGTCTCCTCTCCCCACCGGGCTGGGGCACCTGCTCAGACATCTGCTCTGCCGTCTGCTCACTGGGGCCCACCAAGTGCTCAGACAACACTTGTGGTCTCAACTCTGGCCAAAGTTCCAGGGGAACCACTGTGATTCCCAGAAGGTGGATGTGGGGGAGACAGACCAGAGGGGCCTAAGCTTGCCTGTCCCTTGAGGGACTCATGGCCCTTGGCCTCCCTCTGCTTGGGCCACTGGCCGTGGTCCTACCACACACAACCACCAGCACCACAGGCCTCACAATTCACCCCACCACTGATGGTTCAGGGCTCTGGGCAGGGTCTTGTCTTGTGTCTTCTGGGGCCAGTAGGGCTGATGTGAGCAGGTGTCAGGAGGGAATGTCCGCGCACTTGGCGGGCACTGGGCCCTGTGCCCAGCATGCAGAGGTGCTCCATCGAGTCCCCGTGACTGCCCCGTGACTGTAATCCCCAGGGTCCCAGCGTCACAGTAGGTGGGGCGGGGGAGGGGCTGAGCTGCTGCTGGAAGCCTCCCGTGTTCACCCACGTCCTACCCACGTCCCTTCCGCTGTTGGCCAGGAGACCTCTCCCCACACCTGGGACCTTCCTGTCCTCAGAGTCAGTCTGAATTGCACACTGGCGCTCACTAAGTTAATTACTGCTGTCTTGGGGATATATTTTTTTAAGAAGACATTTTTTCCAGGGGGAAAAACACGCAGGAGTTATAATTAGTCAGGAAGAGGAAAGAGGATCGGAGCGTGTGAATCACCAGCCCCGGTGACAGACGGTTAGAGCTGAGCAGAACTTTTGGGAGAAGCTGCTGGGGTGTGGGTGAGTTGGGGCCGGGGTGCTGCCCCCAGGCAAGCTGGGGTCCTCAAAACACCAGGCGTGTTCGGGGATGGGTACTTCACCTGTCACCCGGAAGTCTTAATACCCTGCCCCTAAGGCTCTGTCCCCCATCACCATCAGGGTTCCAGCTTGTCAGCTCCCCTGCAGGTCCTGCTGGCCGTGACCATCCCCCGGGCCTTCTGTCCACATCATCCCAAGGCCAATGCCAGTCCCTGCTGGCATGTACCTGGGCAGAGAGCCTTGCGGCCTGAGCGAGGAGAGAAACCGTTGAGGGTTTGATTTGCATCTAGACCAGCTTCTCATTCATTCACTCACGTGTTCATTGAGTACTAAAATCCTGCCGTGTGTGTGGTCTACAGACAGGCCAACCGAGGCCCAGAGAAGTGCCGCTCCCAGCCCAAGGCCACACGGCAGGCAGTGCAGCAGTCTCTCTGCCAAACCAGACCCTGGGCAGTGCTCTGGGCCACCAAGGTGACCACAACCAGGCCCATATTCTGAGCCCTTTCTAACTGAGCCCATATTCTGATGGGGGAAGTGCCTCTAAGGCAGAACACCCAGGGCCGTGAAGTGGGAAGCACAGTGGGAGTCCAGAAGCGGCTCTTGATCCAGCCTGGTGGTCAGAGACGGCTTCCCAGGGGAGGAGGTGAACAGTGTCCCGTGGCTGGAAACGACATGCTGGCCTAGCACGCTGGAGGGATGTTGAGTGACTCTGTGCCGGCTCAGACAGCAGCAGGAGTGAGGAGTCGCTGCGGAGTGTGGCTTCTGAGCCAGGTCCTCACAGTCCCCGTCTCCCTGCTGTTTCTCTGGAGTGGCCGTCTGGGGCACTCTCGGACCCTGGTCCTTGCTGACCCTCCACTAGTTCTTTTTGATGTCTGAGGCCCACTGACAAAGGTAACCCCTGTCTGGGCAGTCAGTGGCCAAGGGGACTGGACCCCAGGGTTCTCCCTCTCGCCTTCCCCTCTGGCTGAGGGCTGTCTACCCAGTGCTCTGGGGGCTCCACGCAGGCCTTGGGGTCCACTGGAACAGCGTGGCCTGTGCCTGAGAGCAGAGGAGAGTACGCTTCCTCCTCTGGGAGGGCGTGGCATCACTGAGCACACAGAGCGCTCCCTTCCAACCCTGGACCGAATTAGCCTTCCAAATTACAGGCTGCATGTCCTCCAAATTGGGGATTGGGTAGGAGAACAGAGGGCCAGCTCTCCTTCCTGCTTCCTGCTCAGAGGGCCCTCGGTTGGCCCATCCCTAAATAACAGGACCATGTTAGGAAAGAATTCTGGGTGCACACACCCTCCCATCCCAGGGTGCAGGAAGCCCCAGCCTCAGACCTACATCAAGGCTCAGGGCAAGGCTGTGTCCTTCTGGGGTTTGACAACAAGCTGAGAACCAGAACATCTAGTTAAGGCCAGTTTGTTATTCTGAGGGCACTTGGGGGATCAGACATTCATTCATCAAACACCTTCTGGACACTTTCCCTGTGCCAGGCCTTGTGCTGAGCTCTGAGACACTGAGTGGCAACGGAAGTGACAGACATGTGACCAGGAAGAACATGTCAGAATAAGCAGGCCTGTGGCAGGGGCTGTTCCCAAGTGGCCCTGGGAACCCTTGATGCGGTCATGGAGAACTTCCTGGAGGAATGGGTATATAAGCTGAGTCCCAAAGGATGCATATGTCTTTAGCCAGGGGAAAAGAGTTCCAGGAGGAAAGAACATCAAGTGCAAAGGCCAGGAGCACAGAGTGAGGGAGGGGTGTGAAGAAGTGGGTGGAGCCACTGGTTTGTTCAGATCCAGGGGCCTTGTCAGTCATGCTCAGGGATTGGATTTCATCAGAAGTACAAGGGGAGAGGAGGCCTGTGATCCCGGGAGTAGAAGAGGATTGTGTGTGTGTGTGTGTGTGTGTGTGTGCGCGCGCGCGCGCGCACGCACACACACAAGCGGGCAGAAGCAGAGCTGGACCCACAGCCCCACCCTGGGGGCTCCGGTATAGGTATAAAGGGGTGTGGGGGCAGAGGAGGGGGTCCTGGGACATCCCACATTGGCCTCCCTGCTCTTCCAGACAGCCCAGGGCCTTTGAAGCAGCAATCTGTTTTACCACAAGGAAAACATGGGAGCCTGATGGTATTTCTTTGTGTCCTGAAATTAAGGTGCCTTCCTGTGCTTTCACTAATTGGTTTGGAACTTTTCATGTTTTTGTTTTATGGATGTCGAGCATAAATGCAATCCTTGTGTGGTGCTGAGAGCAGAGAATGGAAGGAAAACACCTCCTGAGCTCGCCCACGCCTGTGTCACAGAGGAGGCAAGTGAGGTGGGGGGGGGGTGCCAAGGCCACACAGCCACAGTGGTGGTCCCCTGGGAGCAGGAGGGGTGGCTTTTGGGGCTCTTTGGAGAGAGGATGCTTGGTGAGGGGTTCTTTCAGCAGAGGGGAGAGAGGACCTGGGGGCTCCTCCAGCTTCTGGTCTTGCTTGAACACCTCCTGGAACAGAAAGCTCACTGCTTCCTGTCCACTTGTGCTGAACTGGCCCACTGTTACCTGGTGGGCAGTTCTCCCTGAGTGGGCTGTGCTGCTCCCTTCCAGTCCTGCCCAAAGTTCCCTGCATTTTGACCTCTACCCCACCCGGGACCTCTTGTCTCCACCTTGGCTATGAGAGGTGACGCTGGGGCCCCAGGTGGTCTTGGCAGGCAGGACCCTGGGCCTCTGCAGCCTGCCCAGGCTGGGCCTGATCTGGCCCCAGTGTGGTGCCTGCAGTCCTGAGCCTGATGCTGGGAGGGCTTCCGGGCTGGAGCTTCCCCGGCTGGCGGCCAGCGTGGGAGCGTGAGGAAAGGCACGGAGACCGCTTCCTGGATGTGTGACCTGCTGTCCTGCACGTCCTGCAGGGCCCGGCCCTGCTCGGCCGAGGACATGAGCCAGTGGGTAGAGTCAGGGCCTGGCGGGCAATTCCACGGGCCGTGCTGGGCAGACGGGTGGGGCGCTAGGTCGGTGCATGCCCTCACTCAGGAGGCTTCTGTTTACCCCCTGCCGTATGTCTGACCCTGTGATGGCTGCTGGGCCCTCAGAAATGAATTAGACAGCGACCGGCTTCTGCCTCTGAGAGTGGTCTGGAGTGTCCAGTGGTCTGGACAAGCGGGAGGAGATGACAGAGAGCAATAAAAAAACCTGCCTCCCTGGCCATAGCGAGATTGGCTCCAGACTTCGGGTTTGTGAAATCCTACCTTACCGACTTCCAGCAGCAGAAAGGGATCTCTCAAAGTCACGTCTGGCCTCCTGCTCGTTCTGCTTGACCTGCCGTGCCTCCCCTTTGCTGGCCCCCATACGGCCTGTGTACTCTGGTCCAGCCTCCCCGGGAACTCGGCTGCAGTGAGCACTCAGGGTTTAATGGCCTCTCTGGCCATCTGGCCTTTGCCCAGGTTGTTCTGTCTGGAAAACGTCCCCTTCCTTTTCACTTGCTGACGCCTACTCACTCTTCAGAGTTGGCTTCCCAGCTTCCTCTCTGGGTAGCTTTCCCAGCCTCCAGATCAAGACAGCCCCCTGGCGCCTGTCCCTGTAGCCCCCTACCCTGCTCCTCAGAGCACTCATGGACCCTGTAATTAATCGTGGGCTAGTCCCACTGACGGCGGCCCCCAGGACCCAGAGTGGCTGGGTTTCTCATGGCCACCACTGGATCCCACGGTCTCACCCCACATGAGCCCAGAGCATGTGCTTAGTCAATATATGTTGAATGATGAATAAATGTAAAAACCACAGTGTTTCCATTAATAGAAATTTAAGTTCGGGCACAGACGTCAGCTAGTAAGATTGAAATACATTCTCATACCCACAAGCTGAGGATGTTGCAAAGATTACCCTGGACCCTAAAAGGTAACCACCCCCACGCCTGGTCCCCAAAGTCATTGGCAGCAGCCAGTTCAGGGCGGCTCTGATGTGAACAGCAATAGCATGACCCTGGCTGTGTGTTGGGAGCTACCTCAGCACCAAATAAGTGCAGAAATTTTTTCAATGAAACATTATGTTTGGATGCCAGAACCTAGAGTATCAAAGATGTGTGTGGAGCCAAGATTCATTCATCAACAGACATTTCTTCAGAGCCAGCTACGTGCCAAGGGTTGGCTGAACACTGCAGATCTGGCCGTGGACAGACAGCCTGCCTTTGCTTGTATCGGCGTCAGGCTGAAGCCAGAGGAAACGCGGGATCAATGGACCCATGTTCGGCCGTGGACCAAAGGGAAGGGAAGACATGTCCTCCATGTGTGCTCTCTGAGCCCATCTCTGTCAGCAAAGGGGCGCAACCTGACCCTGTCCCGCAGGGCCCTGGAGACTCCAGTCGTTCTGCTGGGGGCCTGGGCCAGTCACCCCCGCCCCTCCCCAGGACCAGTGTTCAGGCAGCTGTTCTAGCTGGGAGGTGCCAGAGGACCCGGCAGACACGTCCCTGCTCATGTCTGCCCCCCTTCACGGCCTGTACATGGGATCCAGCCCCCAGCCAGTGTCTGCCGACGGTCACATTAGGGTCATGTGCAGATCAAAGCTGCCTGTCTCTGCTGCCAGGTCACGGCTGGGGTGTCCCGCTGCTACGTGCGTGATAGGTGGGGGGTATGCAGGGGCTGGGGGCCCTGGGAGAGGATGGTGAGTGCCCTGTGAGATCAGGGCCTTGCCTACTCGAACTCACCAAAACCTGGCCTTTCTCATGCTTCAGACCAGAGTCCCCCCAGAAAGACAGCTGGCAGCGAGACAGCCACCTCCCTGGGGCCGGGGCCCCCAACCCAACTGGCAGGACTTGGGTCAGTGGCCTGGGATCTCTCTCCGGCCACCATGCCGACGTGCCGAGGCCCAGGTCCTCACCGATGGGGCCCTGCCGGAGCCGGGAGGGCTCTGAAGGACACAGACAGCTCTTCCTCTGGCAGGACAGTGGGGCCATTTATCAGGGAGATAAGCAGTAGCCAGAGGGCAGAGCTGGAGGAAGAAGCTGTCTGGAGTAGATAATCTAGGGTCACTCAGAGGGCAGAGGGTGCGGAAGGGCTCTGTCCCCACCCCTCCCTCTGCCACCCAGACCCTGCCCCTGTGCCTGCTGGGCAGGCAGGCATCTGGATATCTTACCTCATGGGAAAACCTGATGCCCTCTGAGGGCAAGGAGCTGGGCTTCGTTGGGCATGGAGTGAAATGGGCATTTCCTGTTCACGTTCTGTGCCATGGCAGGGCCCCTGTAATTCTGTCTTGCCCCTTCACAGCTGGGGAAATCAAGGCCTGGAGGAGTGGACTTTGGGCTGGTCTCGTCAAGGGGAGCGAGCACGGGGTGCTGAGCCTGCCTTCAGCTTCCTGCACAGGGTGGGAGCGGAAATCCACGGGGTGCTGGGTCACTGGGCACTCGCGATGTCCCAGGAGCTGCCTGCATGGGCTCTGTCCTGTCCTCTACCTCGGGGGCCAGGCATTACCTTGTCCTCCTCTTCCAGAGGGAGGCAGTGCCCAGAGAGGAGAGGGCACCGGCCCAAAGGCAGAACCACTAGGAAGTGGCCCAGGGAAGGTTGGAATGCAGGGTTCTCAGAACTGTGTCCAGAGCACTGTCTGCCCAGAGGGGCTTTGGGTGCCTGGCAGAGACCAGAACAAACCCACTGGGTGGAGGAAAGCTCTGGGTCCCTCTGGCCAGCTAAAAGCTGGTATCCCCAAACTGTCAGAAACCCCCAGGCTGCTCTGCTTACCCTACCTCGGCGCTTGTGTGTGTTAGTTGCTCAGTCATGTGGAACTCTTTGCGACCCCATGGACTGCAGCCTGGCAGGCTCCTCTGTCCATGGGATTCTCCAGGCAAGAATACTGGAGTGGGTTGCCATCTCCTTCTCCAGGAGATCTTCCCGACCCAGGGATCGAACCTGGGTCTCCCACATTGCAGGTAGTGGCGCTCAGTGGGGCTCAATATACATTTCTGAACAAATTATTAAGTCTAAAACGAGCAAACTGATGAGCAGAAATAATGTCATTTCCCCTCTGTGAGTCCCTGGAGGTGGTCAGGCCTTCTCTTGGGCCTGGGAACACTGGTCTCGGCGTCTCCCTACCAGGGACACCTCTGCACACTGCTTACTAGCTCTTTGTGGTGGTTCCATCCTAAAAGACAGTATTGCCTTTGGGAGTGTAGAGAAGAACCCAATTCTTGGACTGTAGCGGGAGGAGGGGGAGGATGAAGGAGTGAGGAGACCCCTCTCCTGGGTTGTTGCTGGGACCAGGGGCTGGTCTGGGAGATGAACCTTGGATCTCCTCTCTCTGCCCTAATGTCCAGGGCAGTAAATTTGACCCAGAACCAGCCAGAGGCTTTTCTGGAAAGTATCTGCAGAATACTTTCTGCAAATGAAAGGTAGCTGGGGGAGAGAGGGGCAACCTGGGAGCCTTGGAATTCATCTGGCAGGCCTAGGGGCCCGGCGGTGCTTTAGAGAGCCTATTTTGCCCATGACCAGCTTTGGGGGTTCTGGGTACTCTTTAGCCTGGGCCATGCTGGGCCAGGAGAGGGGTCTGGATTGTGCAGAGAAGGGCTCCAGGGCCAGGGGGAGGAGCCAGTGGGCATGAACACTGGTGCAGGAAAGAGCCCCTGGGGGCTTTGTTGTGGAGGGACAGGTGGACAGACAGGCACAGCTGTGTCGGCCCCACCACCACAGCCCCCTGGGGGCCCCCACACCCAGAGGGGCCTGACCTGGGTTTGCTTGGGGCCGTTGGGACTCAGGTGTGGAAGGGTTTCTACCCTCGGACACTGGGTCACCTCACATCAACCCAGGGGGAGATGCACATAGACCTCCAGTCCTCAGGAGATAGGCACCTGGCTGCCTCCCCCAGAAAAACCCCATCCTAGGAAGTCCCCTCCTTGGTGGTTTGTGGGGGGTCACATTACCAGCAGCGGGACCCCACACTGAGCTGGCCTAGCCCCTGGGGGGACAGAACAGGCACATGACAATTTTAGCAACCCAAAAGAAACCCAAGAAACATGGCTCTTGCTGTGCCCCGGACAACGCTGAGCTTGGCCTTATGGGCAGTCTTCCACGGCCTTTTATTCTCCTGACCCTGTGAGGTGTGTGCACTGTTGATCCTTGTTTTCCAGGTGAGGAGCCAAGGCCCAGAGCCACATCCATGATCCTAGCGGCAGACATGCACGGCGCTCCCAGAGGGGCCTCAATGCACTCCCCAGGTATGTCCCTCTGCTCATGGGCGTCCTCCTAGCAAGAATCCTTAATGGGGAGGGGGGCACTGGGTGACCTGAAACACCCACAGTAGAGTTCATGTGCAGGACCCCAATGAGGTGGATGTGGAAGCTGGCATGGAAAGTGGATCAAGCCTGTGGTTGGGGGGAGGTTGTTTCTGCTGGTACAGATGGATCCCATTTGTGTAACACATGTGTCACAGATCTAAAACCTGGGGTGACGTGGGGGCAGATGAGGCACCCCAGTACATACATGTACACACAAGAGCCCAAGGACCACACCTCCCCTACCTTAGCATCGAGCACCCACACAGACCGGATCACAGCAACCTGCCAGGGCACTCTTGCCCTCTCTCTTTCTTTCTCTCTCCACCTGGGCCTCTCTGCTCACCTGGCTGGGGACAACGCCTGGAGGTGGGCTGGGCCTGGGTCTTGGGCACAGAGTCCCAGCTGGGGCTCCAGGCCTGGTCCAGACATAAGGCGGCTGGGAGTCTTGGCTTAGACCCTGCTCAGCATCCCGGACACCTCCCTCTCTTCCTCTCTGTCACTTGCTTCACGTTCCTCTCACGTCTTTGGGGTTCTGAGGGGTCCTGCCCTCAGTGGCAGCAGACACATTGGCGACACGTGCCCTTCCTCCTGCCCCGGAGACTCACGCTGCCTCTGGGTATCTGTCTGAGGTCAGGCCGACCCGTGGTGGTTACAGCCTCCCTCGAGCTGTACTCCCAGCCTGGTCTGGCTGCAGTTGAGCTGGATGGAATAAAGGAGCCACTGGCCTTCACGCCCCCGCCCATGCCTCCCTGCCGCAGCCCTGGGCCCAGGGGACTTGGGGGTGGATGAAGGCTTCTGAGACGGTGGCAGTGCCCAGAGTGGGTGTTGTGCCCGAGGATAGGGAGGGTGTGAGGATGGAGGGCTGAAATGAGGATGGGGTGAAGCGGGGACAGGGCTGAACACTAACAGGCAGGCCTCCCTGGGGCAGGTCTGATCTTCCTCTATGCCCTGAGCCCAGTGCCTGCCTGGTGTTCCCTGTGGGCCCAGGATACCGAGGGGCAGGAAGCTAGATAGCTTCTGGTGCAGACTTCCTGTGGTCTTGGGCCAGGCTATTTCCCCATCTGTCATCTGGGGCAAGGTGATGGCAAGGGGAGGGGAAGGCGCAGGCCTGGGCATGCCCACCAGGTACCAGGAAGACAACTACCAACCACTGTAGGGTATCCACACGGGCCTTTCTCGTCCGTGTCTGTGGCATGGAGTCACCCTGGCGCCAAGTACTCTTGCTGTCCATGTGGACACCCGCCTGAGGCCACACAGATATGGGATGCTGGTTTCAGGATTTGAACCTGTCGCCTCTCTCAGGCCGCCTGCTGTCTGTCTGAGCAGAGCAAGAAGCTGCCAGACACTGGCCCAGGATTGGGGCCACCTGAGCCCTGCACTGGCCAGAGGAGGCACCAGACATCCCCCCTGCATGTCCACCCAGTCCACCCTGCTCTGAACTGTTGCGTGCATCTCAGCTTGACGAGGCAGGACCTCACCCAGCCCCACAGAGAGCCCACTGCGAACGCGCCAGGAGCCCAGCCATTGCCCTCTCTCAGCGGCTGTCCCCAGAGCCTGAGCCTAATCCACTGCACGCTCTGCCCCTTGTTCTTCCCAGGTGGCGTTACCCCTCTGTCCCTCTCCTCTGACCGAAGCTGGTCACCTCACTTCCAGCCCTCGTCAGCTCTCCCTGAACCCCATCCTTCAGCGGGTCTAGACTTTGTTCCCATGCCCAGAATTCCACCTCCAGGCATACAGGGGCCTGGTGGGACTCCAGATGGTGGCCAGCCATGGGACCAAAGAGGACACCCCCCCAGTGACAGGAGCGGAAGGGCTGGAGGCAGGAAACCTCTTACCGGTAAGACTTACCTGCAAGTCTCTGCTTCGTGTCCCACAAGATGGGGGGTGGGGGGTGGAATCCCTTCCTGGGAGGCTGAAATGAGAGGACGTGTGTCTAGAACAGAGCCCGCACGGGGAGTTTCCTCTTCCTTCTCTGGGCTGGCCTCTGAGCTCCCGGGAGGCAAGTAAACCGCCCGGTGCAGCCCACGGCGCGGATGGATCCATGACCGAATCAACACGCCGTACTCGTTGCCCAGCAGCTTGTGTTTCTGGCTTTTGGACTCACACAGAGCACACAGGCCAGAAGTTCCACTTGCCTCCTGTTGGAAGGTTTGCAGGCCTCAGGGCCTGGTGGCGGGGGAGGGACAAACGGCCCCTGAGGGCCTGTGCAGCCCTGACCTTCCCACGGCCTAGACAGGTGTATCCAGGCGTCCCCCCGCTAATGCTGTGTTGAGGCTGGGGACTCTGAGGGGGACCCTATTTGGGTCCCCGGTGGGCTGTGTTGTCCACGTGCCCGCTAGCTTGTTCTAGAGAGGGCCTCAGCCTCATGCCTTCCTAGAGACCCTTGGAGTTTAGCAGAGAGTGGTAACCCAGCGTTGCGTAAAGAGCCCATCCCCGCCCAGCCCCGGTCAAGACTCCACGGGGAGGGCAGAGGCCTCGCACTGTTGCAGGAGAGGGAAGTATCACGTCCTGGGACCTGCAGGAGCCTTTAGAACAGACCACCGCTAAGTGAGGGTCCTTGCTTCTTTGCGGGAGAGAATTCAGGATGGAGCCAGAGAAAAGCGGAGGTAAGTTTATTTAGTGCAATGCACTTACTCCATAGTCAGAATGCTGACCCTCGGAAAGCGAGAGCAGCCCCGGGGGATGGGGGTCGTGGATGTTTATGGTCCAAGTAATTTCATGTGTTAACAAGTGGGAGGAATATTCTTGTTGTTTCGGGGAAGGGGGGATTTTTCCAGGAATTGGGCCACTGCCCACTTTTTGGCCTTTTACAACCATCTGGGAACTATCATGGCATAAGGGGGAGTCATTTTGAGTATTACCATGAAAGTATAATGAGCTGAAGGCCAATGACCAGGCCATTCCCGAAGACTGCTTGATTTCAGCTGGTTCCATTTGATCTTAATCGCATCCCAACCAACAGCTGCGCCCCTTCAATATCTAGTGGTTGTGTGCTGCTCTTTCCCTCCTATCGTTCCCCATCAGAGATTTTCTCCTATATTCTTTTTTTTTTTTTCAATTTCAAATTTGTTTTCATTTAAGGATAATTGCTTTGCAGAATTTACTTGGTTTCTACCAAACATCAACAGGAACCAACCATAGGTATACGTAAGTCCCCTCCATTTTGAACCTCCCTCCCTCCTGTGTTCTTAATATTTACTTATTTGCTTGGCTGCGCCAGATTTTAGCTGGGGGCATGTGGGATCTAGTTCCCTGACCAGGCATTGAACCCGGGCCCCCTGCCTTGGAAGCAGGGAGTCTTAGCCACTGGACCACCAGAGAAGTCTCTTACTCCCCTATTCTTATGGGAAGTAGAAGGACAATAATCTGTTTTCTGTAGCTATTTCAGGGTTGAGTAGGGGCATTGACCCTGTCTATCAGGTAGTAAAAATTTCTGGATGTCTGGTATAGGGGTCCCAAGGGCAGGATAGCTTCTTATTTTAAGTCAGAGGGTGGTATGGGCTGGAATCCTCTGCTAACCATCATTTTGATGTGGAACTGTTGTAACCTGGAAGACATAAACTTTCCCAGGAGGTTAAAGAGGCAGAATCCAAAGAGGAGTATGATCTTTACTTGGGGTCCACGTAAGGAACCAAGTAAGGCTAGGGAGGGTGCTCTTGATGGTGGACCACATGGCATTATGGTCTACTCCCTGGTTGTAGCGGTGTAACCATGATACTTGTTATAAGTCCTTTAAAAAATATTTATTTGGCTGCACTGGATCTTAGTTGTGGTACACAGGATCTTAGTTGCGACATGTGGGATCTAGTTCCCTGACCAAGGATGAAACCCAGGCCCCCTGCATTGGGAGCTTGAAGTCTTAGCCACTGGACCACCAGGAAAGGCTCTCATAAATCTTTGTGATGTCCATCTCAATCTGGCCTGAATTGTTGATATAGGTGCAGTAGGTTTCGTTTATGACCACACAGACGCCACCCTGCTTGGCCAGCAAGTGATCCAAGGCTAATCTATTGTCCACAACAATGTTGGCCAGTGAGTTGAAAGAAGTTGAAAGTCTACTTAGGGCATTGCCAGTGGACTGGGCTGGGTTGCCTAAAGTGTAGGTTAGGATTTCTAGGGTTACCTCATGGTAGGCACAGCCTCTCAGATCAGATCAGATCAGTCACTCAGTCGTGTCCGACTCTTTGCGACTCCATGAATCGCAGCACGCCAGGCCTCCCTGTCTATCACCAACTCCCAGAGTTCACTCAGGCTCACGTCCATTGAGTCAGTGATGCCATCCAGCCATCTCATCCTCTGTCGCCCTTCTCCTCCTGCCCTCAATCCCTCCCCGCATCAGAGTCTTTTCCAATGAGTCAACTCTTCACATGAGGTGGCCAAAGTACTGGAGTTTCAGCTTTAGCATCATTCCTTCCAAAGAAATCCCAGGGCTGATCTCCTTCAGAATGGACTGGTTGGATCTCCTTGCAGTCCAAAGGACTTTTAAGAGTCTTCTCCAACACCACAGTTCAAAAGCATCAATTCTTCCACGCTCAGCCTTCTTCACAGTCCAACTCTCACATCCATACATGACCACAGGAAAAACCATAGCTTTGACTAGACGAACCTTTGTGGGCAAAGTAATGTCTCTGCTTTTGAATATGCTATCTAGGTTGGTCATAACTTTCCTTCCAAGGAGTAAGCGTCTTTTAATTTCATGGCTGCAGTCACCATCTGCAGTGATTTTGGAGCCCAGAAAAATAAAGTCTGACACTGTTTCCACTGTTTCCCCATCTATTTCCCATGAAGTGATGGGACTGGATGCCATGATCTTCGTTTTCTGAATGTTGAGCTTTCAGCCAACTTTTTCACTCTCCACTTTCACTTTCACCAAGAGGCTTTTGAGTTCCTCTTCACTTTCTGCCATAAGGGTGGTGTCATCTGCATATCTGAGGTTATTGATATTTCTCCCAGGCAATCTTGATTCCAGCTTGTGTTTCTTGCAGTCCAGCGTTTCTCATGATGTACTCTGCATATAAGTTAAATAAACAGGGTGACAATATACAGCCTTGATGAACTCCTTTTCCTATTTGGAACCAGTCTGTTCCATGTCCGGTTCTAACTGTTGCTTCCTGACCTGCATACAAATTTCTCAAGAGGCAGATCAGGTGGTCTGGTATTCCCATCTCTTGAAGAATTTCCCACAGTTTATTGTGATCCACACAGACTCTCAAGCAGCTGCTAATCCACCTGCCGGTCCTGTTCCTGCCAGTGTTAATCCAATAACCCTCCTGGGATGATATTAAATATCATTCTGTATTGTGACTGTGAATAGAACCAAATGTCCTAATGTACAGGCTCCCCTGTGCCAACATTTTATGAGGATAAGCATGTACAGGGGCGGGATTACCCTGGAGTACCTTGTCTTTGGGCGCTTACTCGGGGGAGTGCTGCTGTCCAGACATATCCTGAAGGTGCGATCAGAGGTCTGAGAATAGGGACTTCCCTGGTAGTCGATGGTTAAGACGCTGCACTTGGAGCAGGAGGCGTAGGTTGATCCCTGATCGGGGAACTAAGATTCCACACGCTTGCATGCTCGATTGTGTCACATGCCGCATGCCAAGAAAAAAAAAATGGGGATAGAAGAATTTAGCCAGGAAGCAGCCATCTAGATCCATGGAAGGGAAAAGTTATGAACGCAGTGCAGAGACAAGGGCCCATTAGTATATTCCAGATAGTTACGTCTGGGAGTATTCCATGCCCTTGGCTTAGATGAGATGATGTAGTGAGAAGGTTTTAACCCACAGCTTCCATAGAGCCTGACACTTTCCAGCCCCAGGCTTAGTCCGTTCCATCCCTATCTTGTATGCACCTGGGGTCAGGGCTTCATTCTAAGCACAGAGAGTGGAGGCATTTGTGGGAATGCAGTTTGGGTCTGGCTTAAACGCTGTGCTAATGTTACCATCTGGTGCCCAGGGATTGTTCTTAAGAGGCTCACCATAGCGGGGAGAACCAGTAGCGGTATAGTGGCGCTGGAAGCATGCCTGCCTTTTGTTTGTGTGTATGTGATATATATTTTGTTGAAGTATAGTTGACTTACCATGTTTCAGGTGCACAGCAAGGTGATTCAATTATGCAAATACACATATATTTGAAATTCTTTTTCATCGTAGATTATTACAAGATGTTGACTGTAGTTCCCTATGAAAGTGAAAGTGAAGTTGCTCAGTCGTGTCCAACTCTTTGCCACCCCATGGACATGTAGGGGTCCATGTAGTTCCCTATGCTATACAGTAAATCTTTGTTGCTTGTTGCAGTCTTTATTAATTATAAATCTAGCCTTCTGTGCATACTAAGTCAAACAAGTGGAATCAAAATATCGTAATTTTTTTAGTTAGGCAAAAATTGATAAGTTTTCTGAAATATATGTATTATACATATTTATATGTACAAAAGCTTTTCTACTACACTTGATAAAGGCTTGAGAAAGAACGTAAAAAAAAAGATGGAGAAATTGGAAAACATAAACTAAATGAAATGGAAGCACTGAATATGAAGTAGAAAAGTGAAACAAGCTAGATAAAAGTAAGAGATCATCACATAGTCCAGTTGTTTTTAAACATGACTGCTCATTAGAAATACTTTTGGAGCTCTGGAGGAAAAAAGCGATACCTGGGCATTTTATTTTTTAAAAATATTTCAAGATAATTCTGATATGCATCTGGATTTTAATATCGGTGATTACAGGTTTTTCTGTTAGATCCCAGTTTTGGTGATATAGAGTTCTGTTATTTTTCTGTCCACCAATCATGATACAGTGGTATTAAGTAATAGTTGCACAGTCACAATAGAAGATATTTATCAGTTTTCACAATCAATAGCCAGACAAAAAATAAAAGATAATTGCAAGCTGTAATGAAATTTTATAAAATAATTACATGCAATTTGGGGGGGGGGGGGTCAAGCAGAATTATGTGGTAAGTGGAAGTGCATCCATGCACATGTTTTCATTCATCCAGCCAGTCTATGTCTTTTGGTTGGTGCATTTAATCTATTTACATTTAAGGTAATTATCAATACGTATGATCCTATTACTATTTTCTTAGTTGTTTTGGGTTTATTTTCTGTAAGTCTTTTCCTTCTCTTGTATTTCCTGCCTAGAGAAGATCCTTTAGCATTTTTGTTGTCAAGGTGGTTTGATGGTGCTGAATTCTCTTAACTTTGCTTGTCTGGAAAGCTTTTGATTTCTCCATCAAATCTGAAGGAGAGTCTTTCTGGGTAGAGTAGTCTTGGTTGTAGGTTCTTCCCTTTCATCACTTTAAATATATCAAGCCATTCCTTTCTGGCTTGCAGAGTTTCTGTTGAGAAATCAGCTGATAGCCTGATGGGAGTTCCCTTGTACGTTGTCATTTTTCCCTTGTTGCTTTTAATATTTTATCTCTGTTTTTAATTTTTGTCAGTTTGAGTACTATGTGTCTCAGCGTGTTCCTCCTTGGGTTTATCCTTCCTGGGACTCGGTGCTTCCTGGACTTGCTTGATTATTTTCTTTCCCATGTTAGGGAATTATTCAGATAGTGAAAGTGAAGTCGCTCAGTTGTGTCCGACTCTTTGTGACCCTGTGGACTGTAGCCCACCAGGCTCCTCCGTCCATGGGGTTTTCCAGGCAAGAATACTGGAGTGGGTTGCTATTTCCTTCTCCAGGGGATCTTCTCGACCCAGGTATCGAACCCAGGTTTCCCACATTGCAGGCAGACTCTTTAACCTCTGAGCCACCAGGGAAGCCCAGAGATAATTCAGATATTATCTCTTCAAATATTTTCTCAGGTCCTTTCTCTCTCTCTTCTCCTTCTGGGACCCCTATAATGCAAATGTTAGTGTATTTAATGTTGTCTCATAGGTCTCTTAGGCTGTCTTCATTTCTTTTCATTCTTTTTTCTATTTTCTGTTCTGTGGCAGTGATTTCCACCTTTCTGTCCTCCAGGTCGTTTATCCATTCTTCTGCTTCAGTTATTTTGCTGTTGATTCCTTCTAGTGTATTATTTATCTCTGTCTGTTTGTTCTTTAGTCCTTGTAGGTCTTTGGTAAACCTTTCTTGCATCTTCTCAATCTTTGTCTCCATTCTTTTCCCGAGATCATGGATCATCTTCACTATCATTATTCTGAATTCTTTTTCTGGGATGTTGCCTATCTCCACTTCATTTAGTTGTTTTTCTTGAATTTTGTCTTGTCCCTTCATCTGGGACGTACCTTTCTGCTTTTTCATCATGATTAACTTTCTGTAATGCAGATTTTGTTTTAGCTGCTATGAGACTGTGCTTCTTCTTGCATCTTCTGTTTGCCCTCTGATGAATAAGGCTAATAGGCTTGTGTAAGCTTCTTGATGGGAGGGACTGGTGATGGGAAAGACTGGGTCTTGCTGTGGTGGGCAGGGCCTTGCTCAGTAAAGCTTTAATCCATTTATCTGCTGATAAATGGGGTGGGGTTGCACTCCCTCCCTGGTAGTTGTTTGCCCTGAGGCAACCCAGCCCTGGGATCTGTGGCTCTATGGTAGGGTTAATGGTGAGCTCAAGAGGGTTTATGCCAAGGGGGACCTTCCAGTGCCCCCCGTACCCTGTGGTGAGCCCCTGCCGACCCAGAGGAGGCCCTCCAACACTAGCAGGTAGTTTTGGTTCAGTCTTCTGTGGGGTCACTGCTCCTCTCCTCTGGTCTTGGTGTGTGCAAAATTTTGTTTGTACCCTCCAAGACTGGAGTCTGTTTCCCCCAGTCCTCTGGAAGTCCTATAATCAAATCCTGCTGATCCTCAAGGGCAGATTACCTGGGGATTCCCAGTCCCTTTGTCAGATCCCCAGGCTAGGATGCCTGATGTGGGGTTCAGAACCTTCACAACAGTGTGAGAACTTCTTTGGTATTATTGTTTTCCAGTCAGTGGGTCACCTACCTGGTGAATATGGGATTTAATTTTATCGTGATTGCACCCCTCCTACCATCTTGCGGTGGCTTCTTTGTCTTTGAATGTGGGGTATCTTTTTTTGGTGGGTTCCAGTGTCTTCCTGTCAATTGCAACAGCTAGTTGCAATTTTGGTCCTCTCACAGGAGATGAGCGCATGTCCTTCTATTCCACCAGCTTGAACTGGAAGATGACTACTTTTCTGGGTAACAAAAGTAGCCATGATTGGGACTTCCCTGGAGGTCCAGTGGTTAAGACTGTGTGCTTCCAATGCAAGGGGAATGGGTTCGATCCCTGGTCAGGAAACTAAGATCCCTACGTATAGTGCCACCAAAAAAAAAAAAAAAAAGTAGCCATGATTAACAGAAAAGTTATGTCACTTTTTAAAAAAGAGTTAAACATGAGCAAGGTATTGGGCCTGATAGAGATATTGTCTGTTACACTTGTATTGGTTGGGGTTGGTGGGGAGATGGTTTCCATGTGTTGGAAACTCATGGGACTGGTAAAACTCCTGTTGTATGTACCTTTTGTACCTGTAATGACGGCTGTAAGCCAGGGTTTTTATGGTAGGCCCAACAATTAACTACATTTTCTTCCCTGGCGACTATTTTATATTTGTTTATTAAAGCATGATTTTCTCATTCCTCTTGAACCATGACCATCATCAGAAGTCCTACCAGGAATATTATGGCTTTTGGCATCATATTACTCTATTTTTTTATTTCAGACCTAGCAGAGGTAAAGATGTTTACTGGGGGAGTGGCTCCTGAAAAGTGGCAGAATAAGAGCATGATAGTCAAGAAACACAAGGATGACTAGGCCAACCCACCACAGCCACAAGAAGTCACTTACCTGTTCTCTTGAACAGGTGTCTGAAGTCTTCCATGGACTCGAAGGAGTAGGTCTCTTCTGGTTCCTGTTGGGACTTATAAGATACAGGTTTTGTTCTAGACAGATGAACCCAAGTAGTAATTCCCCATAGGTTGACAGCAGATGTGGTACTTTGGAACGCTTGATATGGTCCCTTCCATTTTGTTGTATCTGGTCCTCGGGGACCCTTCCTTCCAGGTTTTTAGTAGGACAGAGTGCCCTGACTGGATGGAGACCTCAACCTTACCCTTTTTTTTTTTTTTTTTTTTTTTACTTTAAAGACTTTTTAAAAAATTTATTTATTTTTAATCGAGGGATAATTGCTTTACAATATTGTGTTGATTTCTGCCATATATCAACATGAACCAGCAATGGATATACTACGTCCCCTCCCTCTTGAACCTCCCTTTGACCTCTCACCTCTTCCTACCCCTGTAGGTTGTTACAGTCCCAGTTTGAGTTCCCTGAGTCATACAGAAAATTCCCATTGGCCATCTGTTTTATATGCAGTAGTGTATATGCTGACCTTTCTCTGCGGGGTGGGCAGTACTTTGTTTCCATATTCTTGGAGGGCGCTTTGAACTTAGCTCAAGATGAATTTGTGGCTTTCCTCATCAAATGAGATCTGAACTCACAAAGGCCTTCCCATAGGTCATTTCAAATGGGCTAAATTTTAAAATTCCCTTTAGGGCCATCTTCGTCCATAGAAAGGCTACAGGCAGAAGGGAGACTCAGATTTCTGAAGTCACTTGGCATAGCTTAGCAAGTGTCTCCTTTTTTTTTCTTGGACGCCTTGTTTTTAGAACATGATTTGCTTTTTCTGCTTTGCCTAAGGATTGGGACCTCCAGGAAGAGTGGAGGTGGTCGTGAATGCCTAGAGCTGAGGAAGCCTGTTGGGTCACCTTGGCAGTGAAAGAAGGTCTGGTATCATTCTGTAAGCTTTGGGATCTCATAGCTCTCTCTGTAAGCAGAAACTCGGATCCATCTAGTCCCTTTTCAGTCCTAATGGGGAAAGCTTCTGTCCACCCTGTGAAGGTGTTCTATGAATGCCGATAGGTGTCTCCATCCCCTGCATGGGAGCATGTCCATGTGCCAGGCTTCCCCTGCATAGGCTCCCGATGTTGTATGGGCTGAGTGAGGGGAGAAAGTACGCGGTAGCTTCTTGGGGCATGGCGGCCACAAAGCTCGCGAGACCTGGTGACATTTTTTAACAGTTTGGGACAGTCCCTTGCCCAGGAACACCTAAGTAACCAGTTTGGATAGGGAATCTCACCCTAAACGGGAGGACTCATGGAAGTGCTTAATTATTTTCCATTCCTTGATGCAGGAATGAGAAGCTTTTTTCTTTTGTCAGCCACCCTGAGGGCTCTCTTTTCAGCCCCTTATGTTTAGTCAGCCCACTCGAGTTCTTTCGCTGTACAGGGTGGTGCTGTCAGGCCTGAGAATGGCAGCTGTGCCCGAATGCAGCCTTGGTGGCCTTGCTGGCCAGGGTGTCTCTCCTTGTTAGGAGGTGTGGCCCCTTTGGTGACCCTGCAAGCTCCTTTGAAAGCTGGAATGCTTCTAGGAGTTCTACAATTTCTGGTGGTGTTTTATAGGGACTCCTTTGTTAGGAATCTTCTTTCTTCCCACATGACAGTGTGCACATGTAGCAGTAGGAATCCTTACTTGGAATCAGTGCGTGTGTGTGTTTGTTTTGTTTGTTTATTTTTGGCTGTCCTGGGTCTTCACTGCCACGAGGGCCTTATTCGAGTTGTGGAGGTTGGGGGCTACTGTCTAGGTGTGGCGCACGGGCTTCTCATGCGGTAGACTCTGTTGCAGAGCATAGGCTCTAGGGTCCACAGGCTCGGTAGTTGTGGCTCACGGGCTTAGTTGCTCTGCAGCATGTGGGATCTTCCCTTATCATGGATTGAAACCGTGTCTCCTGCATTGGCAGGCAGATTCTTTACCACTGAGCCACCAGGGAAGCCTCCTCAGTGTTTATATTGACTCTATTTAAATTATTATTTAAAAAAAAAAAACTTGTTTTTGGCTGTGCTGGGTCTTCGCGGCTACTCCGGCTTTTGTCCAGTTATGGTGTACGGCCTCTCGCTGCTGTGGCTTCTCTGGCTGAGGGGGTATGCGGGCTCAGTCGTTGTGGCTCCCGAGCTGTAGAGCACAGGCTCAATATGTGGTCCACGGGCATAATTGGACTTCCCTGGTGGTCTAGTGGTTAAGAGTTTGCCTGCCAATGCAGGAGACGTGGGTTCGATCCCTGGCTCAGGAAGATCCATCAGAGGAGGAAATGGCAACCCACTCCAGTATTTTCACCTGGAAAATCCCATGGACAGAGGAGCCTGGTGAGCTACAGCCCATAGGGTCACAAAGAGCTGGACATGCCTGAGCACAGTACACACACAGGCTTAGTTGCTCCAAGGCATGTGGGATCTTCCAGGATCACGGAGCACACCTGTGTCTCCCGCATTGGCAGGTTGATTGAGCCATTGAGCCACCAGGGAAGCCTGTGTATTGACTGGTTTTTTTTTTTTTAATTTGTTTTCATTTATTATGGCTTCCCATATATTGACTTCAAAGTATTTGTTTTATCTTTGGCTGTGTTGGATCTTGGTGTGCACGGGCTTTCTCTGGTTGTGGCAGGTGGGGGCTGCTCTCACTGCAGTGGCGTCTCTTGTTGTGGAGCCTGGGCTCTAGAGCGTGCAGGCTTCAGTAGTTGTGGGGCACATTTAGTTCCCCTGTGGTGTGTGGGATCTTCCTGGGTCAGAGATGGAAGCTGTGTCCCTTGCATTGGCAGGTGGATCCTTAACCACTGGACCACCAGAGAAATCCTCTATTGATTCTTTTCTTTTATTAGAAAAATTATTTGGTTGCACTGAGTCTTTGTTGCTGCATGCAGGGTTTCTCTACTTTTGGTGAGCAGAGGGTACTCTCTGTTGCAGTGCATGGGCTTTTCACTGTGGTGTCTTCTTTTACTGTGGAGCACAGACTCGAGGTGCATGGGCTTCAGGAGTTGCAGTCCATGGTCTTAGTTGCTCTGCGGCATGTGGGGTCTTCCCAGACCAGGATGGAGTCCCTATCCCCTGCATTGGCAGGTAGATTCCTATCCACTGTACCACCGGGGAAATCCTCCTATATTGATTCTTAATCCTTTTCCTAGCTGGAGTGCTCTGGTCCAAGGGGATCAGCTTGGTCTTTTGGGTGGAAGTGTAAGAGGGTAGAACTCCAGGCTCACAGTTGTTCACAGACTGACTATGGACATAGCCAGATGGCCTTACCCCTTTGTGTATAAAGCTGCTTCTGTCAGTAAACCATTGTTTTTTTTTAAGTAACTAATTCATAAAATTATTATTACTTAATTTTTATTTTATACTGGAGCATAGTTGATTTTCAACATTGTGTTAGTTTCAGGTATACAGAGTAGTGATTCAGTTATATATATATACTTTTTCAAATTCTTTTTCCATTTAGGTTATTACAGACTATTGAGTAGAGTTCTCAGTGCTATACAGGAGGTCCTTGTTGGTTATCTTTTATTTTGTAATTTTAAATATAGTAGTGTGTATACGTCAATCCCAAATCCCAATTTATCCCTCCCCTGGGCCTTTCCCCTTTGGTAATCATAAGTTTATTTTCTCAATCTGTGAGTCTGTTTCTGTTTTATAAATCAGTTCATTTGTATCATTTCTTTTTAAAAGAGTCTGCATTAAGTGATGTCATATGCTATTTATCTTTATCTGTCTGACTGACTTCACTTAGTATGATAATCTCCAGGTCCATCCATGTTGCTTCAAATGGCATTATTTCCTTCAGGCTGAGTAATATTGCATTCTGTGTATATCTATCTATCTATCTCATATCTTTATCCATTCATCTATCCATGGGCATTTAGGTTTCTTCCATGTCCTGGCTGTTGTAAACAGCACTGCAGTGAATATTGGGATTCATGTATCCTTTTCAACCATGGTTTTCTCTGGATATACGCCTAGGAGTGGAATTGCTGGGTCATAGGGCAGCTCTATTTTTCATTTTTTAAGGCACCTCCATACTGTTCTCTATGGTGGCTTTACCGATTTATATTCCCATCAACAGTATAGGCAGGGTCCCTTTTATCCACACCCTCTCCAGTATTTATTGTTTGTAGACTTAAAAAAACAATTTTATCGTGTATTTTATTTTTGGCTGTGCTGGGTCTTAGTGCATGAATTTTTCTCTGGTTGAGGCAAGCGAGAGCTACTCGGTAGTCGCAGTGCTTGGGCTTCTCATCGCAGTGGCTGCTCTTGTTGCAGGGCACAAGCTGTAGGCGCTCGGGCTCCAGGAGCTGCAGCTCCTGGGCTCCACAGCACAGGCTCAGTAGTTGTGGTGTATGGCTTAGTTGCTCTGCAGCATGTGCAATCTTCCCTGGCCAGGGACAGAACCCGTGTCTCCTGCACTGACAGGCAGATTCTTTACCACTGAGCCACCAGGGAAGCCTGTTTGTAGACTTTTTGATGATGGCCATTCGCCTTGGTGTGAGGTGATAACTCATGGTAGTTTTGATTTGCCTTTCTCTAATAATTAGTGATTTTAAGAATCTTTTCATGGTCCTCTTGGCTCTCTGTATGTCTTCTTTGAAGAAATGTCTGATAGGTCTTCTGCCCATTTTTTACTTGGGTTGTCTAGGTTTTTATTTATTTATTTATTTTTGACTGCACCTCGTGGCGTGTGGAAGTTCCCTGACTAAGGATGGAAGTCACGCCTGCTGTGGTGGAAGCACAGAGTCTTAACCACTGGTCCACTAGGGAAACTCATTTTTTTGTTTGCTTTTTGATATTGAGTTATATGAGCTGTTCGTAAATTTGGGAGATTAATCTCTTGTTGGTTGCATCATGTGTAAATATTTTCTCCCATTCTGTGGGTTGTCTTTTCCTTTGGTTTATGGTTTCCTTTGGTCTGCATAGCTTTTGAGTTAATTGAGTCCCATTTGTTTATTTTTGTTTTTATTTCCATTACTCTAGGAGACCAATCAAAAGTTTGTTTCTGAGTTTATTTTTGTGTATAGTGTTAGAGAATGATCTAATTTCATTCTTTTGCATACAGCTGTCCAGTTTTCCCAGCACTATTTACTGAAGAGGTAGTTTTTTCTCAATTGTACAGTCTTGCCTCCTTTGTCATAGATTTATTGACCTTGGTGTGTAGGTTTATTTCTAGGATTTCTACCTTGTTCCATTGATTTATATTTCTGATTTTGTGCTGGTACCACACTATTGTGGTGACTATAGCTTTGTAGTATAGTCTGAAGGCAGGGAGCCTGATTCCTCCAGCTGTTTTTCCTTCTCAAGATTGCTTTGGCTATTTGTCTCTCAGCTATATAGAGGAGAAAGGGTTTTCTAAATTTTGGAGACCTAACGCAGAGGTAGTCCGTAATTTTTATTTTAGATCTAGGAATGCCTGTTGGCAGTTTTCATTGCAGTTGAGAAGTTTGTGGTCACTTCCTTTTAGGGTTTCATAGAGAGGCTTTGCCCAAATCTTGCAAAATCCTGCCATCCCCAGAAAGGCTCTCAGTTGCCCCTTCTCTGGGAGTCAGTGGGAGGGTGGGTGGTGTTGGAGGGTCACAGTGACTTCCTTTTGGTCTTCATCTGGTGGGTGAGCACATTTCCCCACGTACGTAATCTGTTGACTGGAAGTCTGGGCCTTGTGAGGAGAGACTCAGTATCCTCATTTCCCTGGGGTCATAAGAGCTCATATATTAAGAACTGGGTTATTAAATGCTGGGCCTCAATGGGCCTCGGGTCTCTAGGGATACTGTTTTTGTTCACGGGTTCCAGTGAAACCTGACCTGGAGGCACATTAGAGCTCTTCCGGGAACCTCAGTGTTCCAGAAAGAGGGGTTTACTTGAGAAACAGTATAGGGTAAGGGGAGACCTCCTCTAAGGGTGGCTGAGGCGGGCTTCATGGCCAAGAATAGTGATTTCTCCTGGTGGGTGCCTTCTCTGAGGGTGTCTCCAAATTGAACAATTGTCTGGAATTGAGTGAGCATCTCCCTTCTCAGCAAGGGGATGGGGCACTCAGACATGAGCAGGAACTGGTGTGCCAGGGTGAACTTTCCTAGTAAGCAGCTGAGGGGTTGTGTGAATCATTTGGCTTTGGGCTCCATTAATCCCTATTACTATACAGGATGGGGAGAACAAGGGTCCAGGGAAATCAGTCGTCACGGAGTAGGTGGATCTGTTAATAACAAAAAAAAAAACTACCCCAACCTGCCATGTCAAGGGTTACCCAAGGCTCCTCCCAGGTGTCCTTTGGGAGCCAGGGCAGGTCCTGGGCCCTCAGTCCTCTCAGCGTTGGTTTAGGAGCCCTGAGTCCCCTTCAGGACTGGGGGCAGTCCCACTTCCAGTGGCCCTCTAGTTTGCATATCAGGCAGAGTCCCTGTGGATTTTTCCCACAGACGGGGCATTTGTCCTTCCAGCAGCCCTCCTGGCTGCATTTGTTTATTATTATTATTTTTTAATTAATTATTTTTGGCTGCACTAGGTCTTCATTGCTTCGCAGCCTTTCTCTAGTTGCCACGAGTGGGGGCTGCTCTTCATTGCAACGTCTGGGTTCCTCATGTGGTGACTTTTCTTGTCGCAGAGCATGGCCTCTAGAGCGTGCAGGCTTGTGGACAAGGGCCTAGTTGCCCCACAGCACGTGGGATCTTCCTGGACCAGAGATTGAACCTGTGTCCCCTGCGCTGGCAGGTGGAATCTTAACCACTGGACCATCAGGGAAGTCCTCCTGGCTGCGTTTAAAACAGATCCATTCCCAGCTGGGCAGCGCTCTGATCCAGATTTTCTAGTCCTGCCCCCACCATGGGCTGTCACAGGGAGGTAACCCTGAGGAGAGGTGGAGGCCGGATTCTTCACTCTCTGGGCCACCAGAGAAGCCACAAGAATACTGGAGCTGCGTCCAAGTTTGGGCCTTTCCTTGTTGTTCCTGAATCCTGTTTTCCTCCTCAAGCCTCTCTCTCTCCCATTCCATAGTTTGTCTTTTCATTTTATTTATGGCTTCCTTTGCTATGCAAAAGCTTGTAAGTTTTATTATATCCCATTTGTTTATTTTTGTTTTTATTTCTATTGCCTTGAGAGACTGACCTAAGAAAACACTGGTATGATCTATGTCAGACAGTGTTTTGCCTATGCTCTCTAGGAGTTTTATGGTGTCATAACTTATGTTGAAGTCTTTAAGCTAATTTGAGTTTATTTTTGAGCATGGTATGAGGGTGCGGTCTAACGTCGCTGATTTACATGTGGCTGTCCAACTGTCCCAGCACCCTTGCTGAAGAGACTGCTTTTTTTTTTTTTCTATTGTATATTTTTGCCTCCTTTGTCAAAGGTGAATTGACCATAGATACATGGATTTATAAAGAATCTGCCTGCAATGTGGGGTACCTGGGTTTGATCCCTGGGTTGGGAAGATCCTCAGGAGAAGGGAATGGTTACCCACTCCAGTATTCTTGGGGCTTCCCTGGTGGCTCAGATAGTGAAGAATTTGCCTGCAATTTGGGAGACCCTGGTTTGATCCCTGGGTTGGAAAGATCTGCATCCCACTCCAGTATTCTTGCCTGGAGAATTCCATGGACAGAGAAGCCTGGTGGGCTACAGTCCATGGGGTTGCAAAGAGTTGGACACAACTGAGTGACTGTTCCTTTCACAATGCAGATTTATTTCTGGGCTCTCTGTTGTGTTCTGTTGATCCGTATGTATGTTTTTGTACCAATACCACGTTGTTTTGATTACTGTAGCTCTGTAGTAGTGTGTGAAGTCTGGGACAGTTATATCTCCTGCTTTGGTTTTTTTTTCCCCCTCAGGATTGCTTTGGCATTTCTGGGCCTTTTGTAGTTCCATGTACATTTTTGGATTATTCTATTTCTGTGAAAAATGTAATGGGTACTTTGATAGGGATCATATTGAATCTGTAGATTGCCATTTAACAGTGTTAATTCTTCCAACCCAAGAGCATGGGATATTTTTCCATTTCTCTAAATCTGCTTTAATTTCCTTTATTAATGTATTATAGTTCTCAGTGTATTAATCTCTTTGATCAGATTTATTCCTAAGGGTTTGTTTTGTTGCGGTTTTATTTAATATTTGTTTTCATTTATTTATTTGGCTGCACCTGATCTTAGAAGCCACATGTGGGATCTTCAGTTGTTAATTGTGGCATGGGAACTCTTGGTTGCAGCTTGTGGGGTAGATCCCATAAACCCTGACCAGGGATTGATCCTGGGCTCCCTGCATTTGGAGCATGGAGCTTTAGCCACAGGACCACCAGGGAAGCCCCAGTCCAATTTTAAAAGTTATTGTTTTTTTACATTATCTTTCTGATATTTTATTATTAGTGTAAAGAAATGCAACCAGTTTCTGAACGTTAATGTATCCTGCTGTTTTGCTGAATTCCTTTTTTTTTTTTTTTTGAATTCCTTTATTAGATCTAGTAGTTTCAGTGTGGAGTCCTTAGGGTTTTCTATGCATAGAATCATATTATCTGCATCTAGTGACACTGTTACCTCTTGCTTTCCAATTCAGATACCTTTTATTTCTATTTATTTTTTTTATTGCTGTGGCTAGGACTTCCAATACTATGTTGAATAGAAGTGGTCAGAGTGGACCTTTTTGACTTGTTACAGATTTTAGTGGGAAAGCTTTCAGCTTTTCGCTGTTTAGTATTTTGGCCGTGGGTTTGTCAGAAATGGCTTTTCTTATGTTGAGATGTGTTCTGGTTATGCCCTGTTTGGTAAGGCTTTTTATCACGAATGGATGAGGAATTTTGTCAGATGCGTTTTCTGCATCTTTTGAGATGGTCGTGTGGTTTTTGACCTTTGTAAATGTGTTGTATTACACTGATTGATTTGCAAATGTTGAACCATCCTGTGAACCTGGGATGCATCTCACTTGGTCATTATGTGTGGCCTTGCTTATATGCTGATGGGTTCAACTTACTTATACATTGTTGAGAATTTTTGTGTCTGTATTCATCGAAGATACTGGCCTGTAGTTTTCTTTTTTGGTTTTCGCCTGGTTTTGGTATCAGGTGGCTTCAGAGTGTATCTGGGAGTGTTCCCACCTCTTCAGACTTTTGGGAGAGTTTGAGAAGAATCAGTGTGAGTTCTTTGTTTGTTTGGAAGAATTTGCCTCTCCTGGAGTTTTATTTGTAGGGGGGTTGTTTGTTTTTTTAATTAGAGATTCTTGTTCACTTCTAGTGATTAGTCTGTCCAAAATTTCTATATATTCTTTTAAAAAAAATTTGTTGAAGTAAGGTTGCTTTTACAGTGATATGTTATTTTTTGCTGTGCAGCAAAGTGAATCAGCCATACATATACATGCTGCTGCTGCTAAGTTGCTTCAGTCGTGTCCGACTCTGTGCGACCCCATAGACGGCAGCCCACCAGGCTCCCCCGTCCCTGGGATTCTCCGGGCGAGAACACTGGAGTGGGTTGCCATTTCCTTCTCCAATGCATGAAAGTGAAAAGTGAAAGGGAAGTCGCTCAGTCATGCCCAACTCTTCGCAACCCCATGGACTGCAGCCCACCAGGCTCCTCCGTCCATGGGATTTTCCAGGCAAGAGTACTGGAGTGGGGTGCCACTGCCTTCTCCGATACATATACATATATCCCCTCTTTTTTGGATTTTGTTCCCATTTAGGTCACCACATAGCATTGGGTATAGATCCCATCTGCATCTGTTTTGTACGCAGCAGTGTATGTATATCTGTCCCGATTTCCTAATCCATCCCACTGCCACCTTTACCCCCTTGGTGTCTGTACCTTTGTTCTCTACATCAGTACCTCTCTTTCTGCTTTGCAAATAGGCTCATCTGTACCATTTTTTTAGATTCCGCATATATGTGTTAATATATGATATTTGATCTTCTCTTTCTGACTGACTTCACTGTGTATGACAGTCTGTAGGTCTATCCATGTCTCTGCAAATGGCATGATTTCATTTCTTTTTATGACTGAGTAATATTCCATTGTATATATCTGCCATATTGGTTTTTTTTTTAATTATTATTTATTTATTTAACTCTGCTAGGTCTTAGTTGTGGCATGTAGGATATTTAGTGGTGGCATGTGGATTCTTAGTTGCAGCATGTGGGATCTAGTTCCCTGACCAGTGATTGAACCTAGGCCCCCTGCATTGGCAGTGTGAAACCTTAGCCATTGGACCACCAGGGAAGTCCTGCCATATCATCTTTTTATCCATTCTTCTGTGATGGACATTTAGTTTGCCTCCATGTCTCGGCTATTGAAAATCATGCTGCAGTGAATGTTGGGGTGCCTGTATTCTTTTGAATTCTGGTTTTTTTCTGGGTATATGCCAGGAGTGGAATTTCTGGATCGTATGGTAGTTCTATTTTCAGTTCTTTAAGGAACCTCCATGCTGTATTCTGTAATGGCTGTGCCAGTTTACAGTCCCACCCACAGTGTACAAAGGTTCCCTTTTCTCCGCACCCTCTCCAGCATTTATTGTTTGTAGATTTGTTGATGATTGCCATTCTGACTGGTGTGAGGTAATACTTCATTTTAGTTTTTTTTTTTTAATAATTTTATTTATTTATATTTGGGTATGCTGGGTCTTTGTTGCTGCAAGGGTTTTTCTCTAGTTGCGGTGACCAGGTGCTGCTCTCTGATTGCAGTGTACAACCTTCTCATCGTGGTGGCTTCTCTTGTTGCAGAGCTTGGAATCTAGGGCCCACGGGCTTCAGTAGATGTGGCTCCTGGGCTCTAGAGCACAGGCTCAGTAGATGTAGTTTCTCCACGGCCTGTGGGATCTTCCTGGACCAGGGATCGAACCTGTGTCTCCTGCACTGGCGGGTAGCTCCTTTACCACTGAGTCACCAAGGAAGCCCTCATTTTAGTTTTGATTTACATTTTTCTAATAATTAGTGATGTTGAGCATCTTTTCATATGCCTATTGGCCATCTGTTTGTCTTCTTTGGAGAAAGGTCTATTTAATTAAAAATGTCTTCTGCCAATTTTTTTTTATTAGGTTGTTTGTTTTAAATTTTATTTATTTAGGCTGCCTTGGGTCTTTGTTTCTGTGCTTGGGCTTTCTCTAGTCTTGGCAACCCAGGGCCAGTCTCTAGTTGTGTGGGCTTCTCGATCATGGTGTACAGGCTAAGTTGTCCCACAGCAAGTGGAATCTTCTCTGACCAGGGATCAAACCCATACCCCCCGCATTGACAGGTGGATTCTTAACCACTGGACCACCATGGAAGTCCTGTTAGTTGTTTTTGATATTGAGCTGCATAAGCTGTTGGTTTATTTTGGAGGTAATCCCTGTCAGTTGCTTTGTTTGCAAATATTTTCTCCCATTCTTTTTTATTAAATATTTTTTGACATGTAAACCCTGCTTTATTTTTTGGGGTGCACTGAATCTTTGTTGCTGCATGTGGACTTTCTCTAGTTGCAGAGAGCAGGGGCTGCTCTCTAGCTGTGTTGAATGGGCTTCTCACTGTGGTCACTTCTCTTGTTGTGGAGCACAGGCTCTAGGTGCTTTAGTAATTGCTGTGTAGGGGCTCATTAGCTATGGCTCACAAGCCCTAGAGTGTGCTTCTTGTTGTTGTGTAGTTGCTAAATCGTGTCTGACTCTTTTGCGACCGTCCCTGGGTCGCATGAACTGTAGCCTGCCAGGCTCCTCTGTCCATGGGATTTCCCGGACAAGAATACCAGAGTGGGTTTCCATTTCCTTCTGCAGGGGATCTTCCTGGACCAGGGATCAAACTCATGCCCCTTGTATTGCACGGTGGATTCTAAACCAGTAGACCAACAGGGAAGATTCAGTTCTTCATTTTATTATTGATTTTTTCCTATCATTTTTTAATCTCTATTTATTTTCTCCCAGGTCTTTAGTATTTCATCCTTCTGCTGACTTTAGGTTTTGTTTGTTCTTCTTTTTCTAATTGTTTTAGGTAACACTTTGGCTTCCCTGATTGCTCAGTTGGTAAAGAATCCACTTGCAATGCAGGAGACCCCAGTTCAATTACTGGGTCCAGAAGATCCCCTGGAGAAGGGAAAGGCAACCCACTCCAGTATTCTGGCCTGGAGAATTCCACGGACTGTATAGTCCATGGCGTCACAAAGAGTCAGACACAACGGAGCAACTTTCTCTTTCTCTTAGGTCATTTATTTGAAATTTGTCTTGTTTGTTTTTTTGAGGAAGGCTTGTATCTTCCCTCTAAGAACTTCTCGTTGCATCTCATAGATTTTGTATGGTTGTATTTTCACTGTTGTTTGTCTTAAGGTATTTTTTTTTTAACTTTTTATTTTCTATTGGCCTATAGCTGATTAACAATATTGTGATAGTTTCAGGTAAACAGCAAAGGGTCTCAGCCCTACATATACATGTATCCATACTCTCCTCCCATCCAGGCAGCCGCACAACACTGAGCAGGGTTCTGTGTGCTATCCAGCAGATCCTTGTTGGTTATCCAATTTAAATATAACAGTGTGTACATGTCCATACCAAACTCCCTAACTATCTCTTCCCCTGTCCTTCCCCCAGGCAATCCTAAGTTCATTATCTAAGTCTGTGGATTTCAAGGTTTTCTTTAATTTCCTTCTTGATTTCCTCATTGATCCATTTTTTTTAATAGCATGTTGTTTAGTCTCCATATAATCATTTTTTTCTCAGTTCTTTTCCTGTGGTTGACTTCTAGTTTCATGCCATTTTGGGCAGAGAAGATGCTTGAAATAATTTTTGTCCTTTTAAATTTCTTGACTGCCGGGGTCCAGCCCCAGCTGATCCAGGGTATTCGAAGGAGAGACGGCATAGGCGAGGGTCAGGGAACAACTGCTTAATTAAACGTTAATTAAGGAATAGAATAAGGATAGCTCAGTAGGAAAATTCAGTGGAGAAAAGAGGCTGAGTAGCTTGGTTTACGCGGGGGACCAATAAAACTTCAAGACAAGAAGCTTGCACCACTTACGTAGGCCGCAGGCGTCCTTCCGTTCTCCCGAAGGAGAGGAGACACTGAGGCCTCCCCGGTCGGATCTTAGAAGCCCAGGCATAATTAGTAAGCATGGTGGGTTCCGCGCTCCAGATGGAGACTCAACCAGAGTGAGAGAGAGAGAGACATGGGGAGACCAGTCTTTCGAGGAACTGATCCCAATTCTTTATTTTCCATGGTCTACTTTTATACACTGAGATGTTATGCAAAAGTCACGCGGGGTCAGCAGTCCTGACTTTTATCAAAGTCAGGTGCTTCATACAAATGTATACAGAGGTCTTAGGGGTGTTACATCATCTTCTGGCCAGGGGGCCTGCTGACAATTTACGACCCTCTCCTTGTGACAGCGGTCAGTCAACCAGGACACTTATTTCTCCAGGGGTGATTATTCTTAAAACAGACGCCACCCAAATAAAGTTACATTCCTATAGGGTGAGGGTGTAGTGGGTTTTAGTTAAGGAAAGAATTTACTTAGCCTAAGGTCTAACGTGATTGATATCAAAGGTTAATACTTATTTCTTTTATATATTCATTAATGTGTGTAAGGGTAGGGGATATGGAGACTTAGCAACAAACATTGGCTCAACAAATGAAAAACCCTTCACCAATATGATTTCTAATCAGCCCATTACACTTATACTAATAATTTTCTAACTTTTCTAAAGAACCTGTTTTTAGAAGGTTTAAAGCATCTCGTGCCTCTCACAGTTGGGAGGCTGTGAGCAATCACATGTGGCCAGACAAGCCTGTCAGGCAGGCTAGAGAACCTTCAGAGGAGTTTGTAGGTTAAAACACTCCTATCACGCCCAGGAATTATTATTAACTGGAGCTCTAAGTTAACTCCTTCTCCGAAAGAGGTGGTGGGGGACAGCCCCCCGTAAAGCCAGAGGTGTAGGTGAGAGCACAAAGTAGTAAAGTAGGCAGGCTCTGGTTATGGGGGTAGATGCTCGAGGATTTCCAGGGGGACTCCTGAGGCTCGATCCTGCCTTTGCGTATGTCGAGCCTCCTTCCTCATGACCTTTGCCATGGGCGGAGTGCCTCATGCCGGCCCCCAACACTTGACATTACTTTTATGCTCTAGTATGTGACCAGTCCTAGAGAAGGTTTCATGTACAATTGAAAGGATTGTGTGTTTTTAATGTAATGTCCCGAAAATGTCAATTAAGTCTAACTGTTCTACTGTATCATTTAGGATCTCTGTTCCTCATTGACTTTCTGTCTAGAAGATCTGTCCATCGGTGTGAGTGGGCTGTTAAGGTCTCCTACTATTACTATATTCCTATGCATTTCTCCTTTTATATCTGTTGGTATTCATTTTATGTATTTGAGTGGTTCTGTATTAGGTGCAGGGCTTCCCAGTTGGCTCATGTTAGAGAATCTACCTGCAATGCAGGAAACCCAGGTTGCTTCCTGGTTGGGAAATATCCCCTGAAGAAAGGAATGGCTACCCACTCCAGTATTCCTGCCTGGAGAATCCCATGGACAGAGAAGCCTAGTGGGCTACAGTCCATGGGGTCGGAAAGAATGAGAACGACAGAGCATACATGCATGCATGTTAGGTACATATATGTTGACAAGTGAAAACTCGCTTCTTGTATTGATCCTTTTATCATTATATATTGACCTCCTTTATCTTCCTTTACGGCCTTTGCTTTGAAGTCTACTTTGTCTGATACGAGTATTATAACTCCCAGCTTCTTGTCATTAATGTTTGCATGAAACACCTTTTTCCATCCCCTCTCCAATCGATGTGTGTCCTTTGCCCTAAGGTGGGTGTCTTGCAGGCAGCATACTGTAGGTGGTTTTTGTTTTTTAATTTGCTGCTACTCTCTTTTTTGGTTGGAGCTTTCAGTCCATTGATACTTAAGATAATTATTGATACATATGTATTTATTGCTATTTTAAACTTTGTTTTCTGGTTGGTTCTGTTTCCCCATTGTTCCTTTCTTTTTCTTTGTAGTTTGATTATTTCCTTTTATTTTATGCTTTTGTTGTCTTTTTGGGTTTTGTGAACTTATTGTATGTTTTTGGTTTGTGGTTGCCCTTTTTCAAGTATATTTGTCCCTTCCTTTATCTGCTTGCATTGGTCCAATAGTCATATAGGCTTAGACACGTTAAAAAAAAGAATCTGCATTTTCTTACTCTCCTTCCCCACATTTTATGATTTTGGTGTCCTTTTCTACATCTTCATATTTCCCACTTTGATATTCCTTGTGTTTGTCATCACTTTCACAAATAGGGCTTTTTTTAATTTTTGATCTGTATACTGACTAAATTAAGTGATTTATCTAAAGTGATTTTTTCTTTCCATATCTTCCTGTTCTTTTTTGTTCAGAGAAGATATTTCAATATTTAAGATGGGTTTAGTATTTACTTTTGTGAGAAATTCTTTATTTCTCCTCCTATTCTAAATGATAATCTTCTGGGTAGACTATTTTAGGTTGCAGATTTTTCCCTTTCAAGACTTTGAATATACTTTGCCACTCTCTTCTGGCCTACAGTGTTACTATAGAGATATCAGCTGATGGCCTTATGGGGGAGTCCCTTGTAATTAACTCTTTGTTTTTCTCTTCCTAAGGGAAGAGAGGGAGGATTCGAATCCTACCTAATTTTGCCATTTTTATTATCATATGTCTTGGTGTAGGTCTCTATTGGTTCATCTTGTTTGGAACCCTCTGTGCTTCCTGTCCCTGGCTATCTGTGTCCTTCTTTAGGTTTGGGAAGTTTTCAGCCATAATTTCTTCAGATACATTTTCAATCCCCTTTTCTCTTTATTCTTCTTCTGGAATTCCTACTGTGTGTAGATTGGCACACTTTATATTATCCCATAGATCCCTTTTACTGCTTTCATTTTTTTTTCTCATTTGTTTGTGTGTGTTTTTTATTTTTTTGATTGGGTTATTTCCATTCTATCTAATAGGTCATTCATTCTTTCTTCTGCATTATTCATTCTGCTATTCATTGCCTTGAGCTCAGCTTTTGTGTCAGCAAATGAATTTTCTAATTCTTCTTGGCTCCTCCTTTTAGTTTCTATTTCCTTTTTTACAGTCATCTGCATTTCTGTCAATAGAAGAATTCTGTCAATAGTCTTTCTTAATTCCTTCAATATTTTCATTACCTCCATTTTGAACTCAGTGAGTATTAGACCGAAGAGATCTGTGTCATTGTTCTTTCAGGGGAATTCTCTTGGTCTTTGAACTGGGAGTTGTTCCTCTGCGTCTTCATTTTTCTTCTATTTCTCTTACTCTGTGAAAGTGAAAAGTGAAAGTGAAGTGGCTTAGTTGTGTCTGACTCTTTGCGACCCCATGGACTGTAGCCTACCAGGCTTCTCCATCCATGGGATTTTCCAGGCAAGGGTACTGGAGTGTGTTGCCATTTCCTTCTCCAGGGGATCTTCCCGACCCAGGAATCAAAGCCAGGTCTCCTGTATTGCAGGCAGACGCTTTACCCTCTGAGCCATTAGGGAAGTCCTCTTACTCTGCGAGTTTGGGAGAAATAGTTATCTTCTATAGTCCTGGATGTTTTTTTAAATGAGAGAGTGCCTGTGGGTTGCTTGTGTGAGTTTCACGTTTTTTGGCATGAGGGCAGTTACTGGTTTGGGTGCTTGCTGTCTCTTTCCTCAGCGTGTGCTGCCCATTATCCCCTTGGTAGGAGATGCGCAGGTGCGTGGCCTGCACAGGCTCCAGGAAGGTGGGGGCAGAAGTTGGTGCCCGATCCTGGGACCCTCAGCAGCAGTAGCAGTCTGTGTCAGCCTCTGGAGTCTTAAGATGGCAGCAGAGGCTCACACCCACCCCTGGAGCGTGTGTAGGTGCGCCCTGCTGCCTGAGAGTGTGTGGAGAAGCTCCTATGGCAGTCCCCCCCTCTTCTTGTGCCCACCCCAATAATAGCGCAGGCTCCTTCCCACACTCCCTCAGTTGTGGTGACCACACCCTAGCCCCTCAGGCTGTCCCCACATAGCCAACCCCAGTCCTCTCCTGGGTCTGACCTCTGAGGCCCAAGCCCCAGCGCCCAGCCCCTGCTCACCCCAGTGCCAGTGTCTTGGCTGGAGAGCGGACTTCCCGGTGTGGAGAAAGCTTTCCACGTTTACCGTTCCCTCCCAGGGGCTCAGGGCCTGTCCTGATTCCTTTCTGTTTTTTAATGCCGTTGCACGGTTACATGGAGATTTTGTTGCTCTTTTAGAAGTCTTGGGTCTTATGCCAGCATTCAGTAGATGTTCTGTGAAAATCATTGCATCTGAAGATGTGTTTTTTATTTATTTGTGGAACAAGGTGAGCTCTGTATCTTACTTCTTGGCCATCTTGATCCATTTTTTGTGTCACATTTTAGATTCAGCATATGAATGATATCATAAGTATTTGTCTTTCTCTTTCTGACCTGCTTTACTTAGGATGGCAGTCTGTAGTAGTATCCATGTTGCTATGAAAGGCAGGATTTCATTCCTTGTTGTTGAGCAGTGTTCCATTGCGTGTTTGTGCCACATCTCCTGTATCCATTCATCTGTTGATGGACATTTAGGTTGTTTCTGTGTCTTGGCTATTGTGAATAGTGTTGCTATGAACATAGGGGTGCATATATCTTTTTGAATTATAGTTTGTCTGGATATATGCCCAGAAGTGAGATTGGTGGATCATATGCTAATTCTATTTTTAGTTTTCTGAGGAACCTCCATTACCCTTTACAGTGGCCACACCAACGTACATTCCCAAGAACAGTGTGGGAGGGTTCCCTTTTCTCCACACCCTCTCCAGCATTTGTTATTTGTAGACTTTTTAATGATGGCCATTCTGACTGGTGTGAGGTGGTGCCTCATTGTGGCTTTGATTCACATTTCTGTGATAATTACAATGTTGGGCATATTTTCATGTGCCTGTTGGCCACTGTATTTTGTCTTTGGAGAAACGCCTATTTAGTTCTTCTGCTTATTTTTGATTGGGTTGTTTGGCTTTTTGTTGTTGTTGAGTTGTATGAGCTATTTAAATATTTTGGAAATTAAGCTCTTCTTGGTCATATCACTTGCAAATAACTTCTTCCATTCCATGAGTTCTCTTTTTCTTTCATTTATGGCTTCCTTTGCTGTGCAAAAGCTTGTAAGTTTTATTAGGTCTCATTTGTTTATTTTGCTTTTATTTCTATTGCCTTGGCAGACTGACCTAAGAAAACATTGGTATGACTTATGTCGGAGAATGTTTTGCCTGTGCTCTCTTCTAGGAGTTTTATGGTGTCATGTCTTAGGTTGAAGTCTAAGCCATTTTGAGTTTATTTTTGTGTGAGAGTGTGTTCTAGCTTCACTGATTTACATGCGGCTGTCCAGCTATCCCAGCACCATTTGCTAAAGAGACTGTCTTTTTCCGATTGCATATTCTTGCCTCCTTTGTCCAAGATTAATTGGCTCTGGGTTTGAGGGTTTATTTCTGTACTCTCTGTCTTCTGTTCATTGATCTCTGTGTCTGTTTTCGCACACACTGTTGTGATTACGGTAACTTTGTGGTATTGTCTGATGTCTGGGAGAGTTATAGCTCCTGCTTTGTTTTTTCCCATAGTATTGCTTTGGCAATTTTGGGTCTTTAATGTTTCTATATACATTTTTGTATTATTTGTTCTAGTTCTGTGAAAAATGTCATGGATATGTTGATAAGGATCATGTTCAATCTGTAGATTTCTTTGGGTGGTATTGCCATTTACCAATATTAATTCTTCCAACCCAAGAGCATAGGATATCTTTCCATTTATTTGAATCCACTTTAATTTCCTTTGTTAATATTATATAGTTCTCAGCATAAACGTCTTTTACCTCCTTGGTCAGATTTATCTCTAGCGGTTGTTTGTGTGTTTGTTTTGATGCAGTTTACTTTGTCTTCATTTTTGCCCATTTCTGTATTTGGTGCACTGGGTCTTAGCTGTGACACGTGGGGTCTTTCATCTTTTACTTGTGGCATATGAGCTCTTAGTTGCAGCTTGTTGCCTGTAGTTCCCTGGCCAGGGATCAAACCTGGGCCCTCTGCGTTTAGAGTTCAGAGCCCTAGCCACTGGACCACCAGGGAAGTCCTGGTGCAATTTTAAAAAGTATTTTTTAAAAATTATCTTTCTAATATTTCATTGTCAGTGTAAAGAAATGCAACCAATTTCTGAATGTTAATCTTGTTTCCTGCTACTTTGCTGAATTCCTTTATTAGATCTAGTGGGCTTCCCTGGTGACTCAGACGGTAAATAATCTGCCTGCAATGCTGGAGACCCTGGTTCGATCCCTGGGTCGGGAAGATCCCCTGGAGAAGGGAATGGCTACCCACTCCAGTATTCTTGCCTAGAGAATTCCTTGGACAGAGGAGCCTGGTGGGCAACAGTCCACTGGGTAGCAAAGAGTCAGACATGACTGAACAACTAACCCTTCCCCTTTTATTAAAGCTAGTAGTTTTACTTTGGAGTCCTTATTAGTACTTTCTATATGTGTTATATGCATCTAGTAACAATTTTACCTCTTGCTTTCCAATTCTTATACCGTTTATTTCTTTTTATTGTCCGATTGCTGTGGCTGTTCTGTGTTGTGCTTAGTTGCTCAGTCACGTCCGACTCTCTGCGAACCCATGGACTATAGGACTTCCAATACTGGTGATTGAGAGCGGATACTCTTGTCTTGTTCCCGATTTTAGCAGGAAGACTTAACGCTTTTCACCACTGAGTATTCTTTTTACTATGGGTTTGTCAGATATGGCTTCTCTTATGTGGAGGTGTGTTCTCTCTATACCCAGTCAGTAAGAGTTAGGAGTTGATAAGAATGAATGTTGAATTTTTGGCAAATGCTCTTTCTGTACCTATTGAGATGGTCATGTGAAGTGAAGTGAAAGTCGCTCAGTTGTGTCCAGCTCTTTGTGACCCCATGAACTATATACCCCGTGGACTTCTCCAGGCCAGAATACTGGAGTGGGTAGCCATTCCCTTCTCCAGGGGATCTTCCCAACCCAGGGATTGAACCCAGGTCTCCCACATTTTAGGCAGATTTTTTACCAGCTGAGCCACCAGGTAAGCCCAGGTTTTTGACCTTCATTCCCCACTCCAGTACTCTTGCCTGGAAAATCTCTTGGATGGAGGAGCCTGGTAGGCTGCAGTCCATGGAGTCGCGAAGAGTCGGACACAACTGAGTGACTTCACTTTCCTGCATTGGAGAAGGAAATGGCAACCCACTCCAGTGTTCTTGCCTGGAGAGTACCAGGAACGGGGGAGCCTGGTGGGCTGCTGTCTCTGGGGTCACACAGAGTCAGACACAACTGAAGCGACTTAGCAGCAATGTGGTATAGTACCTTGGTTTGCGTATGTTAAACTATGCTTGTAAACTTGGGATGAATCAAGTGGTTTGTGACCTTTTTTATGTGGTGTTGGACCGATCCAGTTTGCTAATATTTTGTTGCAGACTTTTGCATCTAGTCATTACAGATACTGGCCTCTAATTTTCTTTTTTGGTGGTGTCTTTTGGTATTGGGGTATTGGTGGCTTCATAGGGAGTATTTGGGAGTGTTCTCTTCTGTCTTTTTGGGAGAGTTTGAAAAGAATTGGTGTAAGTTCTTCTTTGTATGTTGGTAGAATTTGCCTGTGAAGCCATCTGGTCTTGGACTTTTGTTAGCAGGGAGTTGTTTTCTTTTTTAAAAAAAATTACAGATTCTGTTATACTCTCATGATCAGTCTGTCCAAATTATGTTATTTTTAAAAAATTTTTATTGGATTAGAGTTGCTTGACAATATTGTGTTAGTTTCTGCTGTAAAGTGAATCAACTGTATATATATTATATATATATATCCTTTTCTTTGGATTTCCTTCCCCTTTAGGTCACCACAGAGCATTGAGCACAGTTCCCTGTGTATACAGTAGGTTCTCATTAGTTATTTATTTTATACATAGTAGTGTCTATATGTCTATCTCAGTCTCCCAATGTATCCCACCCTGCCTTTCCCCCCTTGGTGTCCATGTTTGTTCTCTATGGCTGTATCTCTGTTTCTGCTTTGCAAATAGGTTCATCTGTACCATTTTTCTAGATTCCACATCTATAGGTTAATATATGATATTTATTTTTGTCTTTCTGACTTACTTCACCATGCATGACAGTCTCTCAGTTCATCCACGTATCTGCAAATGACAGTTTTCATTGCTTTTTATAACTAACATTCCATTGTTTATATGTGCCATTTCTTCATCTTTTTTTTTTTTAAAACATTTATTTATTTGACTGTGCTGGATCTTAGTTGTGGCATGCAGGATCAGTAGCTGGGCATGCAAATCTTAGTTGCAGCTTGTGGGATCTAGTTCCCTGACCAGGGGTCGAACCCAGGCCCTCTGCACTTGGAGTGTAGAGTCTTAGCCACTGGACCACTAGGGAAGTCCCAGTGCAATTTTAAAAGGTATATATATATTTCACATTACCTTTCTAATATTTCATTGTCAGTGTAAAGAAATTCAACCAATTTCTGATTTTTAATCTTGTTTCTTGCTACTTTGCTGAATTCTTTTATTTAGTAGTAGATCTAGAAATTTTAGGAGAAGGCAATGGCAGCCCACTCCAGTACTCTTGCCCGGAAAATCCGATGGACAGAGGAGCCTGCAGGTCCATGCGGTCTCGAAGAGTTGGACACAACTGAGCGACTGCACTTTCACCACATCTGAGCAACTTCACTTTCGCTTTTCACTTTCATGCATTGGAGAAGGAAATGGCAACCCACCCCAGTGTTCTTGCCTGGAGAATCCCGGGGACGGGGGAGCCTGGTGGGCTGCCATCTATGGGGACTGAAGCGACTTAGCAGCAGCAGCAGGTAGTAGTTTTAGTGTGGAGTCCTTAGAACTCTCTATATGTTGTATCAAGTTATCTGCATCTAGTGACAGTCTTACCCTTTGCCTTTCAATTTGGAAAGCATTTATTTCTTTTTATTGTCTGACTGCTGTGGCTAAGACTTCCAGTACTATGCTGTATAGAACTGGTGAGAGTGGACATCCTTGTCTTGTTCCAGATTTTAGCAGGAAGGTTCTCAGCTTCTCATCATTTAGTATTATTTTGGCTGTGGGAATGTCAGAAATGGCTTCTCTTATGTTGAGATGTGTTCCCTCTAAATCCACTTTGGTAAAAGTGTTTTTAATGGATGGATGTTGAATTTTGTTGAATACTTTTTCTGCATCTATTGAGATGGTCATGTGGTTTTTGATATTTGTTAATGTGGTGTATTAATTGATTTGTGTATGTTGAACTGTGCTTATGAACTTGGGATGAATCCCATTTAGTTGTGGAGTGTGATCTTTTTTCTGTGTTGTTGGATTCGGTTTGCTATTATTTTGTTGTGAATTTTTGCATCTATGTTCATCAAAGATACTGGCCTCTAATTTTCTTTTTTGGTAGTATCTTTGTCTGGTCTTGGTATCAGTGTGTTGGTGGCTTCATAGTGGGTATTTAGGAGCATTCGCTCCTCTTCAGTCTTTTGGGAGAGTTTGAGAATAGGTGTAAGTCCTTCTTTGTATATATGGTAGAATTTGCCTATGAAACCATCTGGTCCTGGGCTTTTGTTTGTAGGGAGTTTTGTTTTTTTTTTTTTTTTTAAATTATAGATTATATTTCACTTATAGTGATTGGCCTGTCCAAATTATCTTTTTTTTTTAACTTTTATTGAAGTATAGTTGCTTGACAATGTTGTTAGTTTCTGCGGTACATTAGAGTAAATCAGCTGTGTATATATACACGTATTCCCTTTTTTGGATTTTTGTCACCACGGAGCAGTGAGTGCAGTTTCTTGGGCTATACAGTGCATTCTTGTTAGTTATCTATTTTATACATAGTACTGTGTCTACGGAGAAGGCAATGGCACCCCACTCCAGTACTCTTGCCTGGAGAATCCCAGGGATGGGGGAGTCTGGTGGGCTTCCGACTATGGGGTTGCACAGAGTCGGACACGACTGAAGTGACTTAGCAGCAGCAGCAGCAACTGTGTCTATATCTGTCTCAATCTCCCAATGCATCCCACCCCTCCTTTCCCCCTTTGGTGGCCATATGTTTTTTCTCTACATCTGTATTTCTATTTCTGCTTTGCAGATAGGTCTATCTGTATCATTTTCCTAGATTCCACATATACAGGTTAATTTATGATTTTTTTTCCTCCCTCTGACTCACTTCACCATGTATGACAGTCTCTAGGTCCATCCACACCTCTGGAAGTGGCACAATTTTTGTTCCTTTTTATGGCTAAGTAATATTCAATGGACATGGGTTTGGGTGGACTCCAGGAGTTGGTGATGGACAGGGAGGCCTGGCGTGCTGCGGGTTCATGGGGTCTCAAAGAGTTGGACACAACTGAGTGACTGAACTGAATATTCCATTATATATATGTGCCATATCTTCCTTTATAAAAAATATTTATTTATTTGACTGAGCCAGGTCTTATTGAGGCATGCGGGATCTGCAGTTGTAGCATGCGGGATCTGTAGTTAGGGCATGTGAACACTTGGTTGTAGCATGTGGAATTTAGTTCCCTGACCAGTGTTCAGACAGAGGCCCCCTGCGTTGGGAGTGTGGAACCTTAGTCACTGGACCACCAGGGAAGTCCTACCATATCTTTTTAAAATCCATTACTTGTTCTTTTAAAAAAAATAATTTATTTAAAAATTTTTGTTTATTTTTTGTTGCACTGAGTCTTCATTGTAGAGCACAGGCTTCTCAGACTCTAGGCACATGAGCCTCAGTAGTTGTAGCGGGGCGGCTCAGGAGTTGTTATGTGTGGGTTTGGTATTTGTGGTGCACAGGCTTAGTTGTTCTGTGGCATGTGGAATCTTCCCGGAGCGGGGATCAAACCAGTGTCCCCTGCATTGGCAGGCAGGGAAGTCCTCCATTCCCCTGTTGAGGTACAGTTAGATTATTTCCATGTCCTGGCTATTTTAAATAGTGCTGCAATGAACACTGGGGTGCATCTGTCTTTTTGAATTACGGTTTTCTCTGTATATGCCCAGGAGTGGGATTGCTCATTCATACTGTAGTTCTAGTTTTAGTTTTTTAAGGAGCCTCCATCCTGTTCTCCATAGTTGCTGTACCAATTTATATTCCATCAGCAGTATAGTAGGGTTCCCCTTTCTCCACACCCTTTCCAGAATTTATCGTGTGTAGACTTTTTGATGAGGCCATTCTGATTGGTGTGAGGTGATATCTCGTTATAGTTTTGATTTGCATTTCTCTAATAATTAGCAGTCCATCCTAAAGGAGATCAGTCCTGGGTGTTCATTGGAAGGACTGATGTTGAAGCTGAAACTCCAGTACTTTGGCCACCTGATGCGAAGAGCTGACTCATTTGAAAAGACCCTGATGCTGTCAAAGATTGAGGGCAGGAGGAGAAGGGGACGACAGAGGATGAGATGGTTGGATGGCATCACCAACTCAATGGACATGGGTTTGGGTGGACTCCGGGAGTTGGTGATGGACAGAGAGGCCTGGCGTGCTGCAGTTCATGGGCTCACAAAGAGTCAGATACAACTGAGCAACTGAACTGAACTGAGTAATTAGCAGTGTTAAGCATCTTTTCATGTCCCACCTGGCTATCTGTATGTCTTCTTTGAAGAAATGTGTGTATGGGTCTGCCCGATTTTTGATTGGTTTGTTCGGAGTTTTTTGGCCACACCTTGTGGCCTGCAGAACTTCCCCATCCCATGCACCCCGAAGTGGAAGCACAGAATCTTAACCACTGGACCACCGTAGGCAATCATTTGTTTGTTATTTTTTATATTGAGTTATATGAGCTGTTTGTAAATTTGGGGGTCAATCCCTTGTTTGGAATCATTTGCAAATATTGTCTCCCATTCTGTGGGTTGTCTGTTTATGGTTTCCTTTGCTGTGCAAAAGCTTTTTGAGTTTAATTGAATCTCATTTGTTTATTTTTGTTTTTATTTCCATTACTGTAGGAGATGGATCAGAAGATTTTGTGTATGGTGTTAAAAGAATGTTCTGATTTCATTCTTTTGCATGTAGCTGTCCATTTTCCCCAGCAACATTTCTTGAAGAAGCTGTCTTTTCCCCACTGATGTGTTTGTTCCATTTGTTGTGTATTGACTGACTGTGGGCGTGTGGGCTTATTTCTTGGATTCCGGTCCTGTCCCGTTGACGTATGTTTCTGCTTTTGTGCTAGTGCCGTACTGTCTTGATTACTGTCGTTTGTAGTATAGTCTGAAGGCAGGGTGCCTGATTCCTCCAGCTTTGTTTTTCTTTCTCAAGATTGCTTTCGCTGTTTGTCTCTCAGCTATATAGAGGAGAAAGGGTTTTTCTGTTTGGGAAACCTAACGCAGAGGTGGTCCATACTTTTTATTTGAGAGCTAGGAACACCTGTTGGCTGTTTTCATCACAGTTGAGGGGTTTGTGGTCACTTTCTTTCAGGGCTACATAAAGAGACTTTGCTATGAGCCCAAATCCTGCGAAATTCTGCCATCCCCAGAAAGCTCTTCAGTTACCCCTCTGTTGGGGTCGGGGGTGGGTGTTGGAGGGTTACAGTGACTTCCTTTTGGTCCTCATCTGGTGGATGAGCACATTTCCCACATACTTAATCTGTTGTATGGAAATCTGGGCTTTGTGAGGAGAGACTCAGTATCCTGTTCACCTAGGAAGTGGAGGACCTGAATGGTGGTATCATCTGAATCTTCCCTAATGGGACTGGAAATTAGGAGATCGTCCACATAGTATAAGAGAGACCCCTTACCAACTGGTGAGTGCTATCCCTGTAGCCTTAGAGCAACAGAGTCCAAGTTAGCTGGGAAGTTATATGAGCATCTGGATCTGTCCACTCAAAGACAAAGAGATAGATACTGGGAGTCTGAGTGCAGAGGAATGCAAAAGAAGATGTCCTTTAGGTATAGCACTGTAAACAGTTTGCATTTTCTGAAACGGTAGTATGGTTGTATGGATTAGGGACTAATAAGTGAACTGGCCAGTCCTGGGTGTTCTTTGGAAGGACTGATGCTAAAGCTGAAACTCCAATACTTTGGCCACCTCATGCGAAGAGTTGACTCATTGGAAAAGACGCTGATGGTGGGAGGGATTGGGGCAGGAGGAGAAGGGGACGACAGAGGATGAGATGGCTGGATGGCATCACCAACTCGATGGACAAGGGTTTAGGTGAACTCCGGGAGTTGGTGATGGACAGGAAGGCCTGGCGTGCTGCAACTCATGGGGTCGCAAAGAGTTGGACACGACTGAGCGACTAAACTGAACTGAAGTGAACTGGGACCACTGCCTCATTAACTACCTTCAGGCCTTGAACAAGCCTGTATTCTCCACTTTGCAGGCAGAAGCAGGGTTATTAGGCTGGTACAAGAGTAACTGTGGTTCTGGACCTTGAATTTTAAATCATATGCAGGCTCAAACACATCTATATTAATCAAAACAGAAACCATTACAATCAACACATTTTTGCCAATGAGAAGTAAATTTGTTTATTCCTGTAATATCAAAATCCCTGCTTCAGGATTCAATGAACTCTTGGAAACCATTTTCTACCTCCTTCTGGTTGTGAAAGCATTTTTCCTGAAAAAAGTTGTCAACGTGCTTGAAGAAGTGGTAGTCAGTTGGTGAGAGGTCAGATGAAAATGGTGGATGAGGCAAAACTTCGTAGCCCAATTTGTTCACCTTCTGAAGCATTGGTTGTACAGCATATGATGGGGCGTTGCATGGAGAAGAATGGGCCCTTTCTGCTGACCAATGCCAGCTGTAGCTGTTGCAGTTTTTGGTGCATCTCAGTGGTTTGCTGAGTATACTTCTCAGATGCAATGGTTTCGCTGGGATTCAGAAGGCTCTAGTGGATCAGACAGGCAGCAGACCACCAAACAATCATCATGACCATTTTTTGGTGGAAGTTTAGCTTCGAGAAGTGCTTTAGAGCTTCTTCTCAGTCCAGCCACTGAGCTGGTTGTCACTGGTTGTCATAGAAAATCCACTTTTCATCACATGTCACAATCTGATTGAGAAATGGTTCATTGTTGCTTAGAATAAAAGGAGACAACACTTCAAAATGACTTTTTTTGGTTTGCTGTCAGCTCATGCGGGCTTCCCACATGATGCTAGTGGTAAAGAACCTGTCTGCCAATGCAGGAGATTTAAGCGATGCAGGTTCAATCCCTGGGTCAGGAAGATACCCTGGAGAAGGACATGGCAACCCACTCCAGTGTTCATACCTGGAGAATCCCATGGACAGAAGGCCTGACGGGCTCTAGTCCATGGGGTCGCAGAGTCGGACTTAGCGCACATGTCAGCTCATGAGGCACCCACTTACTGAGCTTCTCCTTCTTTCCAATTTGCTTCAAATATCAAATGACCAAAGAATGGTTGACACTGAGTTCTTGGGCAACTTCTTGTGTAATTATAAGAAGATCAGCTTCGATGATTGCTCTCAATTGGTTGTTGTCAATTTCCGATGGCTAGCCACCAAGCTCCTCATCTTTAAGGCTCTCCTTTGCAAAACTTCTTGAGCCACCGCTGCACTGTATGTTTGTTACCAGTTCCTGGGCCAAACGCTTTGTTGATGTTGTCAGTAATCTCTGCTGCTTTTACAACCCATTTTGAACTAGAATAAGAAAATCGCTCAAATTTACTTTTTGTCTAGCATCATTTCCTTAGTCTAAAATATAAAATAAACATATATGGCAAAACCAATACAATATTGTCAAGTTAAAAAATAAAATATGGAATAACACACACACACAAAAATAAAATGTAAAATAAACAGCAAAAAAACATAGAGCGAGAAATGCATGTTAAAATGATATATAACATAATGACATCTATTTAGGAATGTATTCCAGTATCAAATGGCAAATTTCAACAATGCAAAAACTGAAATTGCATTTGTGCCAACATAATATTACACATAAATTGGCCGGGTTGTAAAAGCCCATATTTTAAGAACTGGGTTATTATATGCTGAACCTCACTGGGCCTCAGGTCTCAAGGGTTACTGTGTTCTCTGTGGGTCATCAGCATTGGGTTGCGATGAAATCTGACCTAAAGGCACATTATAGCCCTTTCAGGAACCTCAGTGTCCCAGACAGAGGGGTTTACTTGAGAAACAATACAGGGTGAAGGGGAGACCTCCTCTGAGGGTGACTGGGGTGGACTCCATGGCCAAGAACAGTGATTTCTCCTTGCGGGTGCCTTCTCTGGGGGGTGGAATCTCCAAATTGAACTCTCGCCTGGAATTGAGTGAACATCTCCCTTCTCAGCAAGGGGATGGGGCACTCAGGCATGAGCAGAAACTGGTGTGCTAAGGTAAACTTTCCTAGAAAGTAGCTGAGGGGTGTGTGTCGTGTGAATCGCTTGGCTTTGGGCTTCTCGATCCTCGTTACTCTACAGGGTGGGGAGGACAAGGATCCAGGGGAAAAAGTCATCACAGAGTAGGTGGATCTATTAATAACAAAAACAAACTTTCCCATTTGCTATGTTAAGGGTTTCCTAAGGCTCCTCCTGGGAAATGACCAGGTGTCTTTTGGGAGCCAGGGATGGTCCTGGGCCCCGTCAGGCTCCAGTCCTCTCTGCCAGCATTGGCTTGGGAGACCCAAGTCCCCTTCAGGATGAGGGCAACCCCACTTTCAGTGGTTCTCTGGTTTGCATGTCAGGCAGAGTCCCAGTGGATGTTTTCCATGCAGGAGACATTTGTCCTTCCAGTGGCCCTCCTTGCTTTATTTAAAACAAATCCATTCCCAGCTGGGCAGTGGCTCTGATCTAGATTTTCTAGTCTTGCCCTCACCATGGGTTGTCACAAGGCGGGTAACCCCGAGGAGGGACAGAGGCCAGGGCTGCTGCTGAGATTGTGCCATTCATTGTTGTCTCTGAATCCTCTTTGCCTCCTCAAGCCTATCTCTATTGTTAGATACTACAGAGGCCAAGACCAATAGCTTATTCATGGGGATTTGGGGTCTCACAGCTACCTTCTTTAATTTTTTCCCAGTGTCTTGGGCAGATTGAGTGATAAAATGGGTATTTACTAGGACTTGCCCTTTGGGGGTTGTCAGCATTAATATTGGTATAATTTTTTAAATCAACATAATTTTTATTGAAGTATAGTTGATTTACAATGTTGTGTTAATTTCTGATGTACAGTAGTGATTCCATTATACATGTGTGTGTATATATATATATATATATATGTCCTTTTTAAAATATTCTTTTCCATTATGGATTATATTCCACAAGATTGGGTATAGTCCCCTGTGCTGTACAGTAGGACTTTGATGTTTGTCGTTGTTACTGCTTAGTCGCTAATATGTGTCCAGCTTTTTGAGATCCCATGAACTATATATATAGCCCACCAGGCTCCTCTGTCCATGGGATTTCCCAGGCAAGAATACAGGAGTGCATCATCATTTCCTTCTCCAGGGGATCTTCTTGACCTAGGGGTTGAACCCATGTCACCTGCTTTTATCATATATTCATATATATATATATATATATATATATATATATATATGATATCTTGCATCTACTAACCCCAAACTCCCAGTCCATTCCTCTCCATTCCCCCTCCTTGACAACCACAACTCTGATTTCTATGTCTAGGAGTCTGTTTCTCTTTAGTAGATAGGTTCATTTGTGCCATATGTTATAATAAGCATATAAGTGATGTATATTTGTCTTTCTCTTTCTGACTTACTTAGTGTGATAATCTCTAGCTGCATCCATGTTGCTGCAAATGGTATTATATTGTTCCTTTTTATGACTGTGTAGTACTCCATTGTATCCATGTGGTACATCTCTTTTATCCATTCATCTGTGGATGGACGTTTAGGTCATTTCCATGTCTTGGTTATTGTGAACAGTGCTGCCATGAACATAGGAGTGCATGGATCTTTTTAAAAAATTCGACACTGTTTTGTAAAAAAGAATAAGCAAATCAATTAATCTCCCAGGAGGCCAATTAAGAAAAACAGTAGGAAACTACATGTGGACAGAGGCAGAAAGGAAAATAGAACATTGCTTCAATTCTTGAAGGTATTAAAAACCTATGACCATATTTTTTTTAATTTATCAATTAAGATTTAAATGGAAAAATATCACAAAGCTTGTAAGCTAAACTTATACTAGAAGAAATGCAGAATCTGAAGGGTTTTGTATAAAATTAACCGAGTGTACAATGAAGTCTTACCACAGGTAAAATGCCAGGATGCTTCACAACTGAATTCCACAATAAAGTTTAGTAACAAATATAATTATTTTCAAGAATTTTTTTCAGAAAAGAGAAAAAAAGGGGGAAACAATTCTTAATATATAAGGCCAGTGCTACTCTGAAACCAAAATCTACCAAAAAATTTAAAGAAAAAAAATCATAGGCCGATCATATGCATGCATTTATTCAACAGATGCAAAAACCCAAGCAGATACTATCAGACCAAACCCAGCAACAAATAGGATGAATGATGACACATTGTGATAATTCTGGGGATTTTATTTATTCTAGGTTTATTCTAGGGATACAGGCTGGTTTAACTCTGTAAAATCTACTATATAATTTGTCAAATGAGCAGAAAAATGCATAGAAATCACATAATCAGTAGATCATATGGCATATTGAATGAAATGTATGACCCATTCATTAAAAATAAAATACTCATGGAAAACTTGGAATAGAAGGACATTTCTTAATCTGATAAAGGCTATCTACAAGAGGACCTTAAAATAACAGCAGTGAAATCTTTTCACATTTTTGTTTTTATTTATTCACTTATTTCAGGCTGTGCTGGGTCTTTGTTGTTGCTCACGGGCTTTCTGCAGTTACGGCGCTCGGGCCTCTCACTGCGGTGGCGTCTCTTGTTGTGGAGTACAGGCTCTAGGGTGTGCAGGCTTCCCTCGTGTGGCTGGTGGGCTTAGCAGTTGTGGGGCGCAGGCTGAGTTGCCCCGCAGCATGCAGAATCTTCCCCGACAAAGGATAGAACCTGTGTGTCCCCTGCCACTGGCAGGCGGACTCTTAACCACTGACAGTCAGAGAAGTCCAACAGTGAAATATCGACAGTAAAATGTTGATGTGGGAAATGGAATCAAATGTTTCATCCCGAGGTACATGACCAGGGAACGCAGCGCACCTGTGACACTATCCTGTGTGACCCCATTTATTGAGGTTCATACACAGGGAAACTGCCCAGCTAGAAGCCCAGAAAGTGGCCTTGGCAGGCTCATGTCGAAATATTCTGGGTCTTGACAGTATTTTTCTGTCGCTCTGGTTGGTGGTTACAAGTGGGTCCATAGAGCAATACAGTGGTTATGTCTGTGAGTGGATGGATGAATACACTCCATGCACGTGTTTTTTTTTTAAAAAAAATACTTATTTGTTTTGGCTGCCCTGGGCCTCCATTCCTGCTGCGTTTTTCTCTGGTTGCAGTGAGCTGGGAGCTGCTTTCTAGTTGTGGCATGTGGGCTTCTCGTTGCCATGACCTCTCTAGTTGCAGAGCATCGGCTCTAGGGCACATAGGCTTTATTAGTCGCATCCTGGGCTTTAGAGCACAGGCTCAGTAGTTGTGGCCCATAGGCTTAGTTGCTCTGTGGCATGTTGGATATCCTCCTGGACCAGGGAGTGAACCCATGTCTCCTGAATTGGCTGGTGAACTCTTCTCCACTGAGCTACCAGGGAAGCCCCATGCATGTATCTTTTTGAATTATAGTTTTCTCCAGGTACATACCCCAGTGTGGGATTGGATTGCTGGATCATATGGTAATTTTATTTTTAATTTTCTGAGGAACCTGCATACTGTTTTCCATAGGAGCTACACCAGCTTACATTCCCAACAGTGTCGAGGGTGTCCTTTTCTCCACATCCTCTCCAGCATTTATTGTTTGTCGGCTTTTTGATGACTGGTTCCTGGGTATACCTTGTTATAGTTTTGATTTGCATTTCTCTAATGATTAGTGATGTTGAACATCTTTTCATGTGCCTGTTGGCCATCTGTATTTTGTCTTTGGAGAAATGTCTATTTAGGTCCTGTGCACGTTATTCCATTGGGTTGTTTTGTTGGTGGTGGTGTTAAGTTATATGAGCTGCTCATATATTTTGGAAATTAAGCCCTTGTCAGTCATAGCATCTGCAAATATTTTCTCCCATTCCATAGTTTGTCTTTTTATTTTATTTATGGCTTCCTCTGCTGTGCGAAAGCGCCTAAGTTTTATTAGGTCCCACTTGTTTATTTTTGTTTTTATTTCTATTGTCTTGGGAAACCAACATAATAAAACATTGGTACAATTTATGTCAGAGAATGTTTTGCCTATGCTGTCTTCTCTCTCTTACAGTGTCATGTCTTTTGAGGTCTTTAAGTTAATTTGAGTTTATTTTGGGGCATAATGTGAAGGTATGTTCTAACTTCACTGATTTACATGCAGCTGCCCACCTATCCCAGCAGTACTTGCTGAAGAGACTCTTTTTTCCATGGTATAGTCTTGCCTCCTTTGTCGAAGTTTAATTGGCCATGGGTGTGTGGTTTATTTCTGGGCTCTCTATTCTGTTCTGTTGCTCACTATGTCTGTTTTTGTACCAATACCACATTATTTGATTACTATAGGTTTGTAACATTGTCTGAAGTCTGTGAGAGTTAGACCTCTTGCTTTGTTCTTTTTCCTGACAGTTTTAATTCTGGGTCTTCTTTGGTTCCATATAAATGTTCGTATTATTTGTTCTAGTTCTGTGAAAAATTTCATGAGTAATTTGATCGGGATCACATTCAGTCCATAGAGTACTCTGGATAGTATTGCCATTTACCAATATTAATTCTTCCAATCCAAGAACACAGGCTGTCTTTCCACTTGTTTGACTCCACTTTAATTTCCATTGTTAATGTTTTATAGTCAGTGTGTAGGTCTTTCACCTCCTTGGTCAGATTTATTCCTAAGGGTTTGTTCAAGTGTTTGTTTTGGTGCGATGTTATTTAATCTTTACCTTCTTTCGTTTATTTATTTGTCTGTGCTGAATCTTAGCCGCAGCACAAAGGGTCTTTTAGTTGCAGCATGTGAACTCTTGGTTGGCAGATTGTTGAATCTAGTTCCCTGACCAGGGTTCGAACCTGAACCTCCTGTGTTTGGAGTGCAGAGCCTTAGCCACTGGACCACCAAGTAAATCCCGCTGCAATTTTAAAAGGCATTGTTTTTTTTATATTAACTTTCTGAGATTTCATTCTCAGTGTAAAAACTGCAACCAGTTTCTGAGTGTTAATCTTGTATCCTGCTACTTTGCTGAAATCCTGTATTAGGTCTAGTAGTTTTAGTGTGGAGTCCTTGCTGCTAAGTCACTTCAGTCGTGTCCGACTCTGTGTGACCCCATAGATGTCAGCCCACCAGGCTCCCCCGTCCCTGGGATTCTCCAGGCAAGAACACAGGAGTGGGTTGCCGTTTCCTTCTCCGATGCATGAAAGTGAAAAAGTGAAAGTGAAGTCGCTCAGTTGTGTCCGACTCTTAGCGACCCCAAGGACTGCCGCCTACCAGGCTCCTCCATCCATAGGATTTTCCAGGCAACAGTACTGGAGTGGGGTGCCATCGCCTTCTCCGTGGAGTCCATAGGGCTTTCTATATATAATATCACGTTATATGCATCCGTGACAGTTTTATCTCTTGCTTTTCAATTTGGAGAGCTGAACCTTGTATTTCTTTTTATTATCTGATTGCTGTGGCTGGGACTTCCAATACTATGCTGACTAAAGTGGTGAGAGTAGACATGCTCGTCTTGTTCCAGATTTTAGCGGGAAAGTTCTCAGCTTTTCAGTAGCTTTTCAATAGTATTTTGGCTGTGGGCTTGTCAGAAATGTCTTTTCTTATATTGAGGTGTGTTCCCTCTATAGCCAGTTTGGTAAGAGTTTTTATGGTGAATGGATGTTGAGTTTTGTCAAATGCTTTTTCTGCATCTATTGAGATGATCATGTGGTTTTTTTCCTTTCGTTAATGTGTATTTATTACATTGATTTGTGTATATGGAACTATGCTTGTTGAACTTGGGATTCCCACTTGGTCATGGTGTATGATTACTTTTATGTGTTGTTGGATTTGGTTTGGTAATATTTTGCTGAGAATTTTTGCATCTGTATTCATCAAAGATACTGGCCTGTTGTTTTCTCTTTGGGTGGTATTTTTTGTTTGGGTTTGGTATCAGATGGCGTCATAGAATGTATTTGGGAGTGTTCTGTCCTCTTCAGTCTTTTGGGAGAGTTTGAGAATTGGTATAAGTTCTTTTTATGTTTGGTAGAATTCTCCTATGAAGCCATCTGGTCCTGGACTTTTGTTTATAGAGTGTTTTTTTTTTTTTTAATTACAGATTCTGTTTCACTTCTGGTAATCAGTCTGTTGAAATTATCTATTTATTCTTTTTTAAAATTTTTATTGGGGTATAGTTGCTTTACAATGTTATGTTATTTTCTGCTGTACCGCAGTTAATCAGCTATACATATACATTGATTCCCTCATTTTGGATTTCCTTCCCATTTAGGACACCACATAACATTGAGTAGAGTTCTCATTTGTTATCTATTTTATACATAATAATGTATATATGTCTATCCCAATTTCCTTATTCATTCCACATCCCTCCACTTCCCCTTTGAAGTCCATACATTTGTTCTCTGCATCTGTATCTCTGTTTCTGCTTTTCTGCTTTGGGAGTAGGTTCATCTGTACCATTTTCCTAGATACTACATACATGCCTAAATATATGATGTGTGTTTTTCTCTTTCCAACTTACTTCACTGTGTATGGCAGTCTGTAGATCCATCTACTCTGCAAATGGCATGATTTTGTTCCTTTTTATGGTTGTGTAATACTCCGTGTATATGTGCCATATATATATATATTTTTTTTTTTTTTAGTATTTGTTTATTTGGCTGCGCCTGGTCTTGTTATGGCATGTGGGGTCTTTACTGGCAGCACGCAAACTCTCAGGTGAGCATGTGGAAGCTAGTTCTCTCACAAGGATCGAACTTAGACTCCCTGCATTGGGAGAGTGAAGCCTTAGCGATTAGACCACCAGGGAAGTCCTGCCATATCTTTTTATCCATTCCTCTGTTGATGTACATTTAGACTGTGTCCATATCCTGGCTATTGTATGTAGTGCTGCAGTGAACACTGGGGTGCTTGTATCATTTTGAATTATGGTTTTTGTCTGAGTATGTGCTCAGGAGTGGGATTGCTGAGTCATATGGTAGTTTTTAGTTTTTAAAGGAACCAACATGCTGTTCTCCATAGTGGCTGTGATAATTGACATTCCCACCAATAATGTAAGAGGGTGCCCTTATCTGCACATCCTCCCCAGCATTTATTTTTTGCAGACCTTTTGATGATGGCCATTCTGACTGCTGTGAGGTGATACCTTATTGTATCATTAGAGAAATTGCATTTCTCTAATAATTAGTGATGTTGAGCATCTTCGCATGCCTATTGTTGTTCAGTTGCTCAGTTGTGTCCAACTCTCTGTGACCCCATGGACTGCAGCACCCCAGGCTTCCCTGTCCTTCATCATCTCCCAGAGCTTGCTCAAACTCATGTCCATTGAGTCACTGATGCCATCCAACCATCTTGCCTCCCCTTTGCCACCTGACTTCAGTCTTTCCCAGCATCAGGGTCTTTTCTAATGAGTCAGCACTTCGCATCAGGTGGCCAAAGTCTTGGAGGTTCAGCTTCAGCATCAGTCCTTCTAATAAATATTCAGGATTCATTTCCTTTAGGATTGACTGGTTTGATCTCCTTGCAGTCCAAGGGACTCCCAAGAGTCTTCTCCTTCTCAAGTCTTCTCAAGAACTCTTCTCAAGAGTTCAGAAGCATCAATTCTTTGGCGTTCAGCCTTCTTTATGGTCCAGCTCTCACATCCATACATGACTACTAGAAAAACCAAACATAGCTTTGACTATATGGACCTTTGTTCACAAAGTAATGTCTCTGTTTTTTAATAAGCTGTCTAGGTTGGTAATAGCTTTTCTTTCAAGGAGCAAACATCTTTCAGTTTCATGGCTGTAGTCACCATCTACAGTGATTTTGGAGCCCAAGAAAATTAAGCCTGTCACTGTTTCCATTTTTTCCCCATCTATTTGCCATGAAGTACTGGGACCAGATGCCATGATCTTCGTTTTTTGAGTGTTGAGTTTTAAGCCAGCTGTTTCACTCCCTCTTTCACTTTCATCAGGAGGCTCTTTGGTTCCTCTTCACTTTCTTCCGTAAGGGTGGTGTTATCTCCCTATCTGAAGTTATTGATATTTCTCCCTGCAATCTTGATTCCAGCTTGTGCTTCCTCCAGCCCAGCATTTCTCATGATGTACTCTGCATATAAGTTAAATAAGCAGGGTGACAATATACAGCCTTGATGTACTCCTTTTCCTATTTGGAACCAGTCTGTTGTTACATGTCCAGTTCTAACTGTTGCTCCCTGACGTGCGTATAGGTTTCTCAAGAGGCAGGTCATGCAGTCTGGTATTCCCATCTCTTTCAGAATTTCCACAGTTTGTTGTAATCCACACAGTCAAAGGCTTTAGCGTTGTCAAAAAGCTGAAGTAGATGTTCTTCTAGAATTCTCCTGCTTTTTCTATGATCCAACAGATGTTGCCAATTTGATATCTGGTTGCTCTGCCTTTTCTAAATCCATCTTGAACATCTGGAAGTTCTCAGTTCACATACTCTTGAAGCCTAGGTTGGAGAATTTTGAGCATTACTTTGCTAGCATGTGAAATGAGTGCAATTGTGCGGTAGTGTGAACATTCTTTAGTATTGCCCTTCTTTGGGATTGGAATGAAAACTGACCTTTTCCAGTCCTGTGGCCACTGCTGAGTTTTCCAAATTTGTTGGCATATTGAGTGTGGCACTTTAGCAGCAGCATCTTGTAGGATTTGAAATAGCTCAGCTGGAGCTGCATCACCTCCACTAGCTTTGTTCATAGTGATGCTTCCTAAGGCCCACTTGACCTCACATTCCAGCATGTCTGGCTCTAGGTGAGTGTTCACACCATCATGATTATCTGGGTCATAAAGATCTTTTTTGTATAATTCTTCTGTGTATTCTTGCCACCTCTTCTTAATATCTTCTGCTTCTGTTAGGTCCATACCATTTCTGTCCTTTATTGAGCCCATCTTTGCATGAAATGTTCCCTTGGTATCTCTAATTTTCTTGAAGAGATCTCTAGTCTTTCCTACTCTATTGTTTTGCTCTATTTCTTTGCATTGATCACTGAGGAAGGCTTTCTTATCTCTCCTTGCTATTCTTTGGAACTCTGCATTCAAATGGGTATATCTTTCCTTTTCTCCTTTGCTTTTCACTTCCCTTCTTTTCACAGCTATTTGTAAGGCCTCCTCAGACAGCCATTTTGCTTTTTTGCGTTTCCTTTTCTTGGGGATGGTCTCGATCCCTGTTTCCTGTACAATGTCAACGAACCTTCATTCATAGTTCATCAGGCACTCTGTCTATCCGATCTAATCCCTGGAATCTATTTCTCACTTCCACTGTATAATCCTAAGGGATTTGATTTAGGCCATACCTGAATGGTCTAGTGGTTTTCCCTACTTTCTTCAATTTAAGTCTGAATTTGGCAATAAGAAGTTCATGATCAGAGCCAGTCAGCTCCCAGTCTTGTTTTTGCTGACTGTATAGAGTTTCTTCATCTTCAACTGCAAAGAATATAATCAGTCTGATTTTGGTATTGACCATCTGGTGATGTCCATGTGTAGAGTCTTTTCTTGTGTTGTTGGAAGAGAGTGTTTGCTATGACCAGTGCATTTTCTTGGCAAAACTCTTTAAGCTTTTGCCTTGCTTCATTTTGTACTCTAAGGCCAAGCTTGCCTGTTACTCCAGGTATCTCTTGACCTCCTACTTTTGTATTCCAGCCTCCTATGATGAAAAAGGGCATCCTTTTTTGGTGTTAGTTCTAAAAAGTCTTGTAGGTCTTCATAGAACTATTCAACTTCAGCTTCTTCAGCATTAATGGTAGGGGCATAGACTTGGGTTTACTGTGATATTGAATGGTTTGCCTTGGAGACAGAGATCATTCTGTCATTTCTGAGATTGCACCCAAGTACTGCATTTCAGACTCTTTTGTTGACTATGAGGACTACTCCATTTCTTCTAAGGGATTCTTGCCCACAATAGTAGATATAGTGGTCATCTGAATTAAATTTACCCATTCCAGTCCATTTTAGTTCACTGATTCCTAAAATGTCTATGTTCACTCTTGCCATCTCCTGTTTGACCACTTCCAATTTTCCTTGACTCATGAACCTAACATTCTAGGTCCCTATGCAGTATTGTTCTTTACAACATTGGACTTGACCTTCACCACCAGACACATCCACACCTGGCCATTGTTTCCGCTTTGGCTCAGCGTCTTCATTCCTTCTGGAGTTATTTCTCCGCTCTTCTCCAGTAGCATATTTCCTTGGTGACCCATTTGTTCATGCCTATTGGCCATCTATATGTCTTCTTTGGAGAAATCTGTTTAATTAAAAATGATTCCCATCCATTTTTTTTGATTGGTTGTTTGTTTTAAATTTTATTTATTTATGGCTACACTGGGTCTGTTGCTGTGCACTGGCTTTCTCAAGTTGTGATGAGCTGGGGCTACTCTCTTCTCACTGTGGTGGCTTTTTGTAGAGCACAGGCTCTGGGCACGTGGATTTCAATAGTTGTGGCACATGGCTCAGTGTTTCGACTTGTGGGCTCTAGAGCACAGGCTCAGTAGTTGTGGTGCACAGGCTTAGTTGATCTGCAGCATGTGGATCTTCTGGGACCGGGGATAGAACCTGTGTCCCCTGCACTGCAAGGCTGATTCTTAACCACTGGACCACCAGGGAAGCTCCAGCTCTTTGTTTTATTGATTTTTTTCTATTGGTTTTTGATCTGTATTTTATTTATTTTCTCCCTGATCTTTATTCTTTCCTTCCTTCCGCTGACCTTAGGTTTTGCTGCTCTTCTTTTTCTAATTGTTTTAGTCCGCAGGTTAGGTTGTTTACTTGAGATCTTTCCTGTTTGTTTTTTTGAGGAAGGCCTGTATCACTTTGAACTTCCCTCTAAGAACTGCTTTTGCTGCTTCCCTTAGATTTTGTATGGTTGTGTTATCATTGTTGTTTGTCTCAAGATATTCTTTTTTCAGCTTTTTATTTTGTGTTGGGATATGGCTGATTAACAATGTTTTGATAGTTTCAAGTGAACAGGGAAGGAGCTCATCGGTACATATACATGTATCTATTCTCCCCCAAACTCCCCTTCCATCCAGGCTGCCACATAACATTGAGCAGAGTTTCATGTGCTACACAGTAGGTCTTTGTTCTTATCGATTTTAAATATAGCAATGTGTACATGTCCATCCCAAACTTCCTAACTATCCCTTCCCCGTCCTTCTCCCTGGCAACCATAAGTTCATTCTTTAAGTTGGTGAGTCTCAAGATTTTCTCTAATTTCCTTTTCGATTTGTTGACCCATTTGTTTTCTCGTAGCATGTTGTTTAGTCTCCATGTAATCGTTTTCTTCCCTCATTTCTTTTCCTGTGGTTGATTTCTAGTTTCATGCCATTGTGGTCAGAGAAGATGATTGAAACAGTGTTTGTACTTTTAAATTTGTTGAAGTTAGTTTTATGCCCCAGTTTGTGGTCAATCCAGAGAAGGCTCCATGTGTATTTGAAAAGAATGCCTACTCTGGTTTTCTTTTTTTTCACATAACGTCCTGAAAATATCAATCAAGTTTCACTCCTCTATTATATCATTCAGGATCTCTGTTGTCTTATTGATTTTCTGTCTAGAAGATCTGCCCATTGATGTGGGTGGGGTGTTAAGATCTCCCAGTATGATTGTATTCCTATCCATCTCTCCCTTTATGTCTGTTGGTATCTGTTTCATGTATTTGGGTCTCCTGTATCAGGTGCAGGGCTTCCCAGGTGGCTCAGTGGTTAAGAATCTGCCTGCAGTGCAGGAGACCCATTGCAGGGAAGATCCCCTAGAGAAGGAAAAGGCTACCCACTCCAGTATTCATGCCTAGAGAATTCCATGGACAGAGGAGCCCAGTGGACTGCAGTCCATGGGATTGCAGAGTCAGACACAAATGAGCACGCACACACGCATATTACACGCATGTATGTTGACAAGTGTAAAATCCTGTCCTTGTATTGATCCATTTATGATTATATTAATATATTTTCCATCTTTATCTTTCTTTATGGCCTTTGCTTTAAAGTCTATTTTGTCTGATATGAGTATTGGGAGTCTCACCTTCTTATCATTTCCATTTGCATGAAATATATTTTTCCATCTCTTCTTCAATCTATATGTGTCCTTTGCCGTAAGGTAGGTCTCTTGTAGGCAGCATATTGTAGGCACTTTTTTTTTTTATCTAGTCTTCCACTGTTTTTTGACTGGAGTGTTCAGTCCATTGATATTTAAAATTGATATGTACATATTTATTGCCATTTTAAACTTTATTTTCCAGTTGATTCTTTGTTTCTCTGTTGTTTGTTTCTATTCTTTTTCTTTGTGGTTTGATGATTTCCTTTTATTCTATGCATGTGTTCTCTTCTTTTTGGTTTTTGTGAATCGATTGTGTGTTTTTGATTTGTGGTTACCCTTGTTCAAGTATGTTAATCTCTTCCTATATCTGCTTGCTTTGGACTGATAGTCATATAGGCTCAGATATATTAAAAAGAATGTGCATTTTCTTACTCTCCTTCCCCACATTTCACAATTTCAGTGTCCTTTTTTACATCTTCATATTTATCCTTTTGCTGTTCCTTGTATTTGTCATCACTTTCACAACTAGTTTTTTTTTTTTCTTTTTGATCTGTATACTGACTAATTCAAGTGAGTTACTTTCCAATTGTGATTTTTTTCTTCCCATATCTTTTTGTTCTTTTCTATTTAGAGAAGACATTTCAATATTTCCTTTAAGATATGTTTAGTATTGTGTTTTTTTTTTGCTTTTCTGAGAAATTCTTTATTTCTTCTCCTATTCTAAATGATAATCTTTCAGAGTAGACTATTTTAGGTTGGAGACTTTTCCCTTTTAAGACTTTGAATGTATTTTGCCACTGTCTTCCGGCCTGCAGTGTTACTATAGAGAAATCAGCTGATAACCTTATGAAGGATCCCTTGTAATTAACTTCTTTATCTCTTGCTACCTTTAGAATTCTCCCTTAACTTTTGCCATTATTTTTATCATATGTCTCAGTATAGATCTGTCTGTGTTCATCTTGTTTGGAACCCTCTGTGCTTCCTGTCCCTGGATATCTGTGTTCTTCTTTAGATTTGGGAAGTTTTCCGCCATAATCTCTTCAAATGCATTTTCAATCTCCTCTTCTCTTTATTCTCCTTCTGGAATTTCTACTATGTGTAGATTGGCATGCTTTATGTTATCCCATAGGTCCCTCTTACTGCCTTCATTTTTTTTGGTTTTCTGGGTTTGTTTGTTTGTTTTGATTGGATAATTTCCATTATTCTAACAGGTCATTTATTCTTTCATCGGCATTATTCTGCTATTCATTGCCTTGAGCTCAGCTTTTGTCTCAACAAATGAATTTTCTTATTTTTCTTGTTCCTCCTTATAGTTTCTAGTTCCTTTTTTAGTAGTCATCTGCATTTTTGTTGATAGTCTTTCTTAAGTCCTTCAGTGTTTTCATTACCTCCGCTTTGAAGTCAGTGTCTGTTAGACTGAAAGGTCTGTGTCATTGTTCCTCAGGAGAACTTTGGTCTTTTAACTGGTAGTGGTTCCTTTGCTTCTTCACTTTGCTTACATTTCTCTTAGTTTCTGAGTTTGGGAGAAACAAGATTTTTTTCTATAATCTTGGAAATATATATGTTTTTAATTTGTTTTCACTTATTTGGCTACAACAGGTCTTCCTCTCAGCTTGTGGGATATAGTTCCCTGACCAGGGATGGAACTCAGGTCCCATTGGGAGCTTGGTGTCCTACCCACTGGACCACCATGAAAGTTCCTTGGAGGGCTTTTTACAAGAGGGAAAGACTATGGGTAGCTCGTGTGGGTTTCACATTTTTTGGCGTGAGGGCAGTTACTGGTTTGGGTGCTTGCTGTCTCTTTCCTCAGCGTGTGCTGGCCGTTATCCCCTTGGTAGAGGATGCGCAGGTGCGTGGCCTGCACGGGCTCCAGGAAGGCGGGGCAGCACTCGGTGCCCGATCCCGGGACCCTCAGCAGCAGTAGCAGTCTGTGTCGGCCTCTGGAGTCTTCAGGTGGCAGCAGAGGCTCACACCCACCCCTGGAGCGTGTGTAGGTGTGCCCTGCTGCCTGAGAGCGTGTGGAGAAAGAAGCTCCTGTGGCAGTCCCCCCTCTTCCTGTGCCCCCCTCCCCAATAATAGCCCAGGCTCCTTCCCACACTCCCTCAGTTGTGACCACACCCTAGCCCCTCAGGCTGTCCCCACACAGCCAACCCCAGTCCTCTCCTGGGTCTGACCTCTGAGGCCCGAGCCTCAGCACCCAGCCCCCGCTCACCCCAGTGCCAGTGTCTCAGGCTGAAGAGCGGACTTCCCGGTGTACGGAAAGCTTTCCACGTTTACCGTTCCCTCCCAGGGGCTCAGGGCCTGTCCTGGTTCCTTTCTCTCTCTCTCTCTCTCTCTCTTTTTCCTTTTGCCTTATGCAGTTACGTGATTTTCTCACCCTTTTGGAAGTCTTGGGTCTTCTGCCAGCATTCAGTAGATGTTCTGTGAGAATCATTCCACATGTTGATGTATTTTTGGTGTATTTGTGGGAGAAGGTGAGCTCCATATCTTACTCCTCTGCCATCCTGATCCAGTCTCTGTTGTATATTTTAGGTTCAATATGTAAGTGATATCATAGGTATTTGTCTCTATTTCTGACTTACTTCTCTTCATGTGGAAATCTCTAGTCACATCCATTGCTGCAGTGACGTTATTGCATTCCTTTTATTGGCTCAGTACTATTTCAGTATATATGTGTACAGCATCTTTTTTATCCATTCATCTGTTGATGGACATTTATGTTGCTTCCGTGTCTTGACAATTGTGAATAGTGTTGCTGTGAACACAGTGGTGCGTGTATCTTTTTGAACTATGGTTTTGCCAGGATATATGCCCAGGAGTGGGTTTGGTGGATCATAATTTAAATCTATGTTTAGTTTTTTTAGTAATCTCCGTACTGTTTTCCACAGTAGCTGCATCAACTTACACCCGAGAACAGTGTAGGAGGATTCCCTCTTCTCCATACCCTGTCCAGCATTTGTTATTTGTAGACTTTTTAATTATGGCCATTCTGACTGGTGTGAGGTGATACCTCCTGTTGTTTTGATTTGTATTTCTCTAATAAATCACTGCAGATGGTGACTGCAGCCATGAAATTAAAAGACGCTTACTCCTTGGAAGGAAAGTTATGACCAAACTAGACAGCATATTAAAAAGCAGAGGCATTACTTTGTCAACAAAGGTCCATCTAGTCAAGGCTATGGTTTTTCCAATGGTCATGTGTGGATGTGAGAGTTGGACTGTGAAGAAAGCTGAGCGCCAAAGAATTGATGATTTTGAACTGTGGTGTGGGGAGAAGACTCTTGAGAGTCCCTTGGCCTGCAAGGAGATCCAACCAGTCCATCCTAAAGGAGATCAGTCCTGAGTATTCATTGGAAGGACTAATGCTGAAGCTGAAACTCCAGTACTTTGGTCACCTCATGCGAAGAGTTGACTCATTGGAAAAGACCCTGATGCTGGGAAGGATTGGGGGAAGGAGAAGGGGATGACAGAGGATGAGATGGCTGGATGGCATTACCGACTCAATGGACATGGGTTTGGGTGGACTCCAGATGTTGGTGATGGACAGGGAGGCCTGGCGTGCTGTGATTCATGGGGTCGCAAAGAGTTGGACATGACTGAGTGACTGAACTGAACTGAAGTGAGTAATATTGTTGAGCATCTTTTCATGTTCTATATTTTGTCTTTGGAGAAATGTCTAGATCTTCTGCCCATTTTTGATCAGGTTGTTTGGTTTTTGTTGTTGTTGTTGAGTTGTATGAGCTACTTGTGTATTTTGGTAATTAAGTTCTTGTTGGTCATGCCTACCTGCCAGCCAAGTCACTTCAGTCATGTCTGACTCTTTGTGACCCCAGGGACTGTAGCCTGTCAGGCTCCTCTGTCCATGGTATTCTCCAGGCAAGAATACTGGAGTGGGTTGCCATGCTCTCCTCCAGGGCATCTTCCCAACCCAGGGAACAAACTTATGGCTTCTTCATTGCAGGCGGATTCTTTACCACTGAGCCACCAGGGAAGCCCCTTGTCAGTCATATCATTTGCAAATATTTTCTCCCATTCTATAGGTTGTCTTTTCATTTAATTTATGGCTTTCCTTGCTTTGCAAAAACTTGTTTTAGTAAGTTTCATTTGTTTATTTTTGTTTTATTTCTATTGCCTTGGGAGACTGACCTAAGAAAACACTGGTATGATTTACGTCAGAGAATGTTTTGCCTTTTCTCTCCTCTAGGAGTTTTATAGTGTAATGTCTTATGTTGAAGTCTTTAAGGCAAGTCAAGTTTATTTTTTAGCATGGTCTGAGAGTGTGTTCTAACTTCAGTGATTTACATGGAGCTGTTCAACTCTCCCAGCAGCACTTGCTGAACAGACTGTCTTTTATCCATTGTATATTTTTGACTCCTTTGTTGAAGAGTAATTGACTGAGGGTATGTGAGTTTATTTCTGGGCTCTGTATTCTGTTCTGTTGATGTATGTCTGTTTTTACACCAATACCACACTGTTTTCATTCCTGTAGCTTTGCAGTATGGTCTGAAGTCTGGAGAGTTATACCTCCTGCTCTGTTTTTCTCCCCAGTATTGCTTTGGCAGTTCTGGGCCTTTTATGGTTCCATATAAATTTTTATATTTGTTCTAGTTCTGGGAAAAATGGATAATTTGATATGGATCTCATTCAATCTGTCCATTGCTTTGGGTAGTATTGTCATTTACCAGTATTAATTCTTTCAATCCAAGAGCATGCGGTATCTTTCTTTGAATCCACTTTAATATCCTTTGTTAGTTTTTTATAGTTCTCAGCATATACATCTTTCACCTCTTTGGTCATATTTATTCTTACATGTGTGGGTGTGGTGTTTATTTTGGTGCAATTTAATTACCTTTGTTTATGTGTTTATCTGGCTGTGCTGGGTCTTAGCTGGACACATGGGGTCTTTGATCTTTATTGCAGCATGTGGGATCTGTAGTTGAAGCATGTGAACGCTTAGTGGTGGTTTGTGGCATCTTGTTCCCTGGCCAGGGATCGAACCTGGGCCCTCTGCATTTGATGTGCAGAACTGTAGCACTGGGCCATCAGGGAAGTCCTTGTGCAATTTTAAAAGGTGTTTCTTTTTACATCACCTTTGTAATATTTCATTGTCAGTATAAAGAAATGCAAGCAATGTCTTAACGTTAATCTTGTATCTTGCTACTCTGCAGAATTCCTTTATTAAATCTAGTAGTTCTAGTGTGGAGTTCTTAGAGCTTTCTATATGTAGGATCATGTTATCTGCATCTAGTGACAATTTTACCACTTCCTTTCCAATTCTGATACCTTTTATTTCTATTTATTGTCTGATTGCTGTGGCTAGGGCTTCTAATACTATATTGAATAGAAGTGGTGAAAGTGGACATCTTTGACTTGTTCCAGATTTTAGTGGGAAAGCTTTCAGCTCCTCACTCTTGAGTATCATTTTGGCTGTGGGTTTGTCAGAAATGGCTTCTCTTATGTTGAGATGTGTTCCTACTATACTCAGTTTGGTAAGAATGGTTATCATGAATGGATGAGAAATTTTGTCAAATGCTGTTTCTGCATCTGTTGAGATTGTCATGTGAGTTTTGACTTCTGTTAATGTGGTGTATTACGTTGTTTTGTGTACGTTGAACTATCCTTGTGACTTTAGGATTAATCCCACTTGGTTGTTCTCTGTGTTGTTGGATTTGGACTCCTAATATTTTGTTGAGAATTTTTGCATGTATATTCATCAAAGATGAAAAACCTGTAGTTTTCTTGTTTTGGTGGTATCTTTGTCTGTTTTTGGTGTCAGTTGGCTTCATAGAGTATATTTTGGAGTGTTCTGTCCTCTTCCATCTTTTGGGAGAGTTAGAGAAGAATTGGTGTGAGTTCTTTCTTTGTTTGGTAGAATTCTCCTGTGAAGCCATATGGTCCTGGACTTTTGTTTGTAGGGAGAGTTGGGCTTTATTTTTTTTTTAATTACAGTTTATATTTCATGTCTAATGATCGGTCTGTCTAAATTATCTATTCTTTTAAAAAATGTATTGGAGTATAGTTGCTTTAAAATGTTGTGCTAGTGTTTTATAGCAAAGTGAATCAGCTGTATGTATTATATCTGTATGTATATATATCCCCTCTTCTTTGGATTTCCTTCCCGTTTAGATCACCATGCAGCATTGAGCACGGTTCCCTGAGCTACACAGTGGGTTCTCATTAGATATCTAGTTTATACCTAGTAGTATATATATGACTATGCCAATCTCTCAAAGCATCCCACCCCTCTCTTTCCCCTCTTGGTGTCCATATGTGTGTTCTCGATGTCTGTATCTCTATTTCTGCTCTGCAAATAACTCTTATTGTTACCATTTTTCTAGATACCACGTATATGGCTTAATATGAACATAGGTTTTTCTGATTTACTTCATTGTGTATGACAGTCTCTACAATTTTAGTTTCTTTTTATGGCTGAGTAATATTCTATTATATATATATGTGCCATATCTTCTTTCTTTAAAAAAAATGTTTATTTGGCTTTTCTGGGCCTCACTTGCAGCGCACTGGATCTATCTATAGTTGGGGCATGTGAACTCTTATTACATGGCGGCATGTGGGATCTAGTTCCCTGACCAGGGACCGAATCCAGGCCTCCTGCACTGGGAGTGTGAACCTTAGTCATTAGACCTGCTCTGTCTTCTTTATCCACTCCTTTGTTGTTGTTGTTTTTAAACCCATTTATTTATTTAAACTATTTATTGTTATTGGTCACAGCGGTCTTCTCTGTGGGGCATAGGCTGCTCACTGTGGTGGCTTCTCGTTGCAGAGCACAGGCTGTCGGTGCCCGGGCTTCAGCGGTGCGGCACACGGGCTTTAGGACACGTGGGTGTCAGCAGTCGCAGCACAGGGACTCAGTAATCGCGGCTCTCGGGCCCCATAGTTGGGGTGCACAGGCTTGCTTGCTTCGCGACATTTGAGGTCTTCCCAAACCAGGGATCGAACCAGGGATCAAACCAGGGTCCTGCATCGGCAGGCAGGATTTTATCCACTGTGTCACCGGGGGAATCCATTCCTCTGTTGATGGACATTTAGGTTGCTTCCATGTCCTGTCTGCTGTACATAGTGCTGCAGTCAACATTGGGGTGCATGTATCTTTTTGAATTATGGTTTTCTCTGGGTATATGCCCTGGAGAGGGATTGCTGGGCCACATGGTAGTTTTATTTTTTAGTTTTTTTAAGGAACCTCCACACTGTTTTCCATAGTGGCTCTGCCAATTTACATTCCCACCAACAGTGTAAGAGGGTTCTCTTTTCTCTGCACCCTGTCCAGCATTTATTGTTCATAGATTTTATAATGATGGCATTCTGACCGTGTGAGGTGATACCTCATTGTTGTTTTGATTTGCATTTCTCTAATAATTAGTGCGGTAGTTTGAGCATTCTTTGGCATTGCCTTTCTTTGGGAATGAAATGAAAACTGACCTTTTCCAGTCCTGTGGCCACTGCTGAGTTTTCCAAATTTGCTGGCATATTGAGTGCAGCACTTTCACAGCATCATCTTTCAGGATTTGAAATAGTTCAACTGGAATTCCATCACCTCCACTAGCTTTGTTCGTACTGATGCTTTCTAAGGCCCACTTGACTTCACATTCCAGGATGTCTGGCTCTAGGTAAGTGATTGCAGTCATCTCACACGCTAGTAAAGTAGTGCTCAAAATTCTCCAAGCCAGGCTTCAGCAATATGTGAATCGTGAACTTCCAGATGTTCAAGCTGGTTTTAGAAAAGGCAGAGGAACCAGAGATCATATTGCCAACATCCACTGGATCATGGAAAAAGCAAGAGAGTTCCAGAAAAACATCTATTCCTGCTTTATTGACTATGCCAAAGCCTTTGACTGTGTGGATCACAATAAACTGTGGAAAATTCTGAAAGAGATGGGAATATGAGACCACCTGACCTGCCTCTTGAGAAACCTATTTGCAGGTCAGGAAGCAACAGTTAGAACTGGACATGGAACAACAGACTGGTTCCAAATAGGAAAAGGAGTACGTCAAAGCTGTATATTGTCACCCTGCTTATTTAATTTATATGCAGAATACATCATGAGAAACGCTGGGCTGGAAGAAGCACAAGCTGGAATCAAGATTGCCGGGAGAAATATCAATAACCCCAGATATGCAGATGACACCACCCTTATGGCAGAAAGGGAAGAGGAACTAAAAAGCCTCTTGATGAAAGTGAAAGAGGAGAGTGAACAAGTTGGCTTAAAGCTCAACATTCAGAAAATGAAGATCATGGCATCCAGTCATGTCACTTCATGGGAAATAGATGGGGAAACAGTGGAAACAGTGTCAGACTTTATTTTTTTGGGCTCCAAAATCACTGCAGGTGGTGACTGCAGCCATGAAATTAAAAGACACTCCTTGGAAGGAAAGTTATGACAAACCTAGATAGCATATTGAAAAGCAGTGACATTACTTTGCCAACAAAAGTCCGTCTAGTCAAGGCTATGGTTTTTCCAGTGGTCATGTATGGATGTGAGAGTTGGACTGTGAAGAAGGCTGAGTGCCGAAGAATTGATGCTTTTGAACTGTGGTGTTGGAGAAGACTCTTGAGAGTCCCTTGGACTGCAAGGAGATCCAACCAGTCCATTTTGAAGGAGATCAGCCCTGGGATCTCTTTGGAAGGACTGATGCTAAAGCTGAAACCCCAGTACTTTGGGCACCTCATGTGAAGAGTTGACTCATTGGAAAAGACTCTGATGCTGGGAGGGACTGGGGGCAGGAGAAGAAGAGGAAGACAGAGGATGAGATGGCTGGATGGCATCACTGACTCGATGGATGTGAGTCTGAGTGAACTCCGGGAGTTGGTGATGGACAGGGAGGCCTGGCGTGCTGTGATTCATGGGGTCGCAAAGAGTCGGACACGACTGAGCGACTGAACTGAATAATTAGTGAGGTTGAGCATCTTTCCTTGTGCCTACTGGCCATCTGAATGTCTTCCTTGGAGAAATGTCTATTTAATTAAAAATGCCTTCCACCCATTTTTTGATTGGGTCGTTTGTTTTAAAGTTTACTTATTTATGAGTGCAGTGGTGGGTCTTTGTTGCTATGCATTGAGTTTCTCTAGTTGTGGCGAGCGGGAGCTACTGTCTCTCGAGCTGAGGCACTCAGGCTTCTCATTATGGTGGCTTGTTGTGGAGCACAGGCTCTGGGCCTATGAACTTCAGTAGCTGTGGCCCGTGAGCTCAATAGCTCTGCCTCATGGGCTCTAGAGTGCAAGCTCAGTGGTTGTGGTGCACAGGCTTAGTTGCTCTGTGGCATGTAGAATCTTTAGGACCGGGGAGTGAACCCATGTTCCGTGCATCGCAAGGCTGATTCTTAACCATTGGACCACCAGGGAAGCCCCAACTTTTGGTTTTATTGATTTTTTTTGATCCATATTTTATTTATTTCCTCCTTGATCTTTATTATTTCCTTCTGCTGACCTTAAGTTTTGCTTGTTGTTCTTTTTCTAATAGTTTTTGGTGGCAGGTTAGGTTGTTGTGGTTTTTTTTTTTTTTTTTGAGATTTTTCTTGTTTGTTTTTTTTGAGGAAGGTCTGTGTCACTGTGAACTTCCCTTTCTCATAGATTTTGTATGGTTGTGTTTTCATTGTCGTTTGTCTCAAAGTATTCTTTTTTTAAAAAAACTGTTTATTTTGAATTGGGGTATAGCTGATTAACAACGCTGTGATACTTTTAATGGACAGCAAAGGCTCTCAGCCATCCAGATACATGTATCTCTTCGCCACTGAACTCTCCTCCCATCTAGGCTGCCACATAACATTGAGCAGAGTTCCATGGGCTATACAGTAGGTCCTTGTTCATCATCCACTGTAAATATAGCAGTGTGTACATGTCTATACCAAACTTCCTAACTGTCCCTCCCCACATCCTTCTCTCTGGCAACCGTAAGTTCATTCTGTGTCTGTGAGTCTCAAGGTTTTCTCTAATTTCCTTTTTGATTTCTTTGTTGGCCCATTTGTTTTCTTGTGGCATGCTGTTTAGTCTCCATGGAACTGTTTTTCTTTTCTCATTTCTTTTCCTGTAGTTGATTTCTGGTTTCATGCCATTGTGGTCAGAGAAGATACTTGAAATAATTTCTATACTTTTAAATTTGTTGAGGTTAGTTTTATGCCCTAGAGATGAGGGCAATCCCAGAGAAGGCTCCATGGGCACTTGAATGTGTTTTCTGGTTTTGTTTTGTTTTGTGGAGGTAATGTCCTGAAAATATCAGTTAAGTCTAACTGTTATATTATATCATTTAGGATCTCTGTTGTCTTACTGATTTTCTCTTTAGAAGATCTGTCCATTGATGTGAATGGGGTGTTGAGGTGTCCTACTGTGTATTCCTGTCTGTTTCTCCCTTTATGTCTGCTGGTGTTTATATTATATGTTTAGGTTCTCCTATATTAGGTGCAGGGCTTCCCAGGTGGCTCATTGGTAAAGAATCTGCCTGGCGATGCAGGAGATGCAGGTTGATCCCTGGGTTGGGAAGACCCCCTAAAAGAGGAAACGTCAACCCACTCTAGTATCCTTGCCTGGAAAATCCCATGGACAGGGGAGCCTGGTGGGCTATATGATCCATGGGGTTGCAAAGAGTTCTACATGACTGAGCACACAAGCACGCATATTGGGTGCATGTATGTTGACAAATGTAAAATCTTCTTCTTGAACTGATCCTTTGATCGTATGTATTGTCTTTCTTTATCTTTGGCCTTTGCTTTAAAGTCTATTTTGTCTGACTGGAGTATTTCCATTCCTGCCTCTTGTCATTTATGTTTGCATGAAATATCTTTTAACATCACCTCTTCAGTCTATATGTGTCCTTTGCCCTAAGGTGGTATCTTGTAGGCAGTATGTTATAGGCTCTTGATATGTATATTGATACACATATATATATTTGTTGCCATTTTAAACCTTTTTTCCACAGTTGATTGTTTCTCTGTTGTTCCTCTTTTTTTTTTTTTTTTTTCCTTTTTTGTGGTGTGATGATTCCCCTTCATTTTATGCTTGTTTTCTCTTCTTTTTGGTTTTGGTGAATCTATTTTATGTTTTTGATTTGTGGTTGCCCTGGTTTTCAAGTATCCCTGCCTGTATCTGCTTGATTTGGACTGGTAGTTCTATAGGCTCAAACACATGTTAAAAAATTTGTATTTTCTTACTGGTGTTCATGTTTTATGATTTTGCTGTCCTTTTTTTACATCTTCATGTTTTATCTTTTTGCTGTTCCTTGTGTTTGTCATCTCTTTCACAAATAGGTTTTTTTTTCCCTTCTTGATCTCTATACTGACTAATTTAAATGATTTACTTTCAACATTCAGAAAACTAAGATCATGGCATCTGGTCCCATCACTTCACAGGAAATAGATGGGGAAACAGTAGAAACAGTGTCAGACTTTATTTTTTTGGGCTCCAAAATCACTGCAGATGGTGACTGCAGCCATGAAATTAAAAGACGCTTACTCCTTGGAAGGAAAGTTATGACCAACCTAGATAGCATATTGAAAAGCAGAGATATTACTTTGCCAACAAAGGTCCGTCTAGTCAAGGCTATGGTTTTTCCTGTGGTCATGTATGGATGCGAGAGTTGGACTGTGAAGAAAACTGAGCACGGAAGAATTGATGCTTTTGAACTGTGGTGTTGGAGAAGACTCTTGAGAGTCCCTTGGACTGCAAGGAGATCCAACCAGTCCATTCTGAAGGAGATCAGCCCTGGGATTTCTTTGGAAGGAATGATGCTAAAGCTGAAACTCCAGTACTTTGGCCACCTCATGCGAAGAGTTGACTCATTGGAAAAGACTCTGATACTGGGAGGGATTGGGGGCAGGAGGAGAAGGGGATGACAGAGGATGAGATGGCTGGATGGCATCACCGACTCGATGGACCTGAGTTTGAGTGAACTCCGGGAGTTGGTGATGGACAGGGAGGCCTAGTGTGCTGTGATTCATGGGGTCGCAAAGAGTCGGACACGACTGAGCGACTGAACTGACTGAACTGAAGTTTCCTATTGTGATTTTTTTTTTCTCGCTATTTTTTTCCTCTTTATTTCTTTTTAGAGAAGACTTTTCAATATTTCTTTTAGGATAAGTTTAGTATTGCTGTATTCTTTTACTTTTTGCTTTTCTGAGAAATTCTTTCTTTCTCCTGTTATTCTAAATGGTAATCTTGCTGTGTAGCATACTCTAGGTTGCAGATTTTTCCCTTTCAAGACTTTGGATATATTTTACCACTTCTTTCTGGCCTGCAGTGTTTATTTTTTTTTTTAAAGAATTAAGTGATGAATGTTTTTTGGCTGTGCTGGGCCTTCGTTGCTGCGCACAGGCTTTCTCTAGTCGCGGCAAGCAGGGTCTACTCCTCGTTGTGATGTGCGGCCTTCTCACTGAGGTGGCTTGTCTTGTTGCAGGAAGGGTTCTCGGCGCACAGGCTTCAGTAGTCGCAGCCTGCGGACTCAGTAGTTCCGGTACACAGGTTCAGTTGCCCCGTGTATTATAGGATCTTCCTGGACCAGGCATTGAACCACGTCCCCTGCACTGGCGGGAGGGTTCGTAACCGCTGGACCACCAGGGTGGTCTCTCTAGTTTCTTTTCTTACAGTGTTCTCCATTTCTGTTGACAGCCTTTTTAAATTCCTTCAGTATTTTCATTGCCTCCTTTTTGAACATGTCTGTCAGACTGAAAAGGTCTGTGTCCTTATTCCTTCAGGGGAATTTTCTTGGTCTTTTAACTGGGAATGGTTCCTCTGCTTCTTCATTTTGCTTGTGTTTCTCTTACCGTGTGAGTTAAGGAGAAACAATTTTCTGTTAGAGTCTTGGAGAGCATTTTATACGCAGGAGCATCCCTGCATAGCTTGTGTGGTTTTAATTTTTTTTTTTTTGGCATGGGGGCAGTTACTGGTTTGGGTGCTTGCTGTCTCTTTCCTCAGCGTGTGCTGGCCGTTATCCCCTTGGTAGAGGATGCGCAGGTTCGTGGCCTGCACAGGCTCCAAGAAGGCGGGGGCAGCAGTTGGTGCCCGATCCCGGGACCCTCAGCAGCAGTAGCAGTCTGTGTCGGCCTCTGGAGTCTTAAGATGGCAGCAGAGGCTCACACCCACCCCTGGAGCGTGTGTAGGTGTGCCCTGCTGCCTGAGAGCGTGTGGAGAAAGACACTCCTGTGGCAGTCCCCCCTCTTCTTGTGCCCCCCTCCCCAATAATAGCCCAGGCTCCTTCCCACACTCCCTCAGTTGTGGTGACCACACCCTAGCCCCTCAGGCTGTCCCCACACAGCCAACCCCAGTCCTCTCCTGGGTCTGACCTCTGAGGCCCGAGCCTCAGCACCCAGCCCCCGCTCTCCCCAGTGCCAGTGTCTCAGGCTGAAGAGCGGACTTCCCGGCGTACGGAAAGCTTTCCACGTTTACCGTTCCCTCCCAGGGGCTCAGGGCCTGTCCTGATTCCTTTCTCTTTCTCTTTCTCTTTTTTCTTTTGCCTAATACAGTTACATGATTTTCTCACCATTTTGAAAGTCCTGGGTCTTCTGCCAGCATTCAGTAGATGTTCTGTGAGAATCATTCCACATGTAGATGTATTTTTGATGTATTTGTGGGAGAAGGTGAGCTCCATATCTTACTCCTCTGCCATTTTGATCCAGTCTCTGTTATATTTTAGGTTCAGCATCTAAGTGATATCATAGGTATCTTTCTCTTTCTGACCTAGTTCACTTAGTATGACTGTCTCTAGTTGCATCCATGTTGCTACAAATGGCAGGATTTCTTTTTAATGGCTGAGAAGGCAATGGCAACCCACTCCAGTACTCTTGCCTGGAAAAGCCCATGGACAGAGGGGCCTGGTGGGCTGTAGTTCATGGGGTCGCTAGGAGTCGGACACGACTGAGCGACTTCACTTTCACTTTTCACTTTCATGCATTGGAGAAGGAAATGGCAACCCACTCCAGTGTTCTTGCCTGGAGAATCCCAGGGACGGGGGAGCCTGGTGGGCTGCCGTCTATGGGGTCGCACAGAGTCGGACACGACTGAAGCGACTTAGCAGCAGCAGCAGCGCTGAATTGTGTGTATGTACCACATCTTTATCCATTCATCTGCTGATGCACATTTAGATTGTTTCCGTGTCTTGGCTGTTGTGAATAGTGCGGCTATGAACATAGCGGTGCATGTATCTTTTTGAATTATGGTTTTGCCTGGATATATGCCCAGGAGTGGGATTGCAGCAATCATATGGATCATATGTAATTCTCTTTTTACTTTTCTGAAGACTCTCCATACTGTTGGTGGCCACACCAACCTATGTTCCCAAGAACAGTGTGGGAGAGTTCCCTCTTCTCTGTATCCTGTCCCACACTTGTTATTTGTATAGTCTTTAATAATGGCCATTCTGACAGGTGTGTGGTAGGACCTCTGTAGTTTTGATTTGCATTTCTCTAATAATTAGTGATGTTGAACATCTTTACATGCACCTGTTGGCCACCTGTGTTTTGTCTTTGGAGAAATACCTGTGTAGGTATTCTGTTCATTTTTCAGTTGGGTTTGATTTTTGTTAAAGCTGTTGTTGTATGAGCTGCTTATTTATTTTGGAGATTAAGCCCTTGTTGGCCATGTCACTTGCACATATTTTCTCCCATTCCATAGGTTGCTTGCTTTATTTATGGCTTCATTTCCTGTGCAAAAGTCTGTAAGTATTATTAGGTCTCATTTGTTTGTTTATTTTTTTTAATACATTATTCTTTTAATAACTGTTTATATATTTTTTGGCTGCGCTGGATCTTCATCGCTGCACGTGGGCTTTCTCTGGCTGTGGCAGGCGGGGCTGCTCTCTGGTTGCGGTGCGTGGGCTTCTCACTGCGGGGGCTTCTCTTGCTGCGGCACAGGCTCCAGATGCGCAGGCTCAGTACTTACAGCACTCAGGCTCAGCAGTTGCGGTGCTTGGGCTTAGTTGCCTCAAGGAATGTGGAATCTTCCCGGACCCTTCCTTCCCACTGAACCACCAGGGGAGTCCTTCATTTGTTTTTTATTTTATTTCTATTGCCTTGGGAGACTGACTTAAGAAAACCCGGGTATAATTTATATCAGAGAATGTTTTGCCTACGTTGTCTTCCAGGAGTTGTATGGTGTCATGTGTTATGTTGAAGTCTTGAAGCCACTTAGAGTTCATTTTTGTGCATGATGTGAGGGTGTGTTATAACTTCACTGATTTAATGTGACTGTCCAACTGCACCAACTGCTGAAGAGACTGTCCTTTTCCCATTGTATATTCTTGACTCATTTGTTAAAGATTGGTTGACCTTTAGATACGTGGGCTTATTTCTGGGCTGTCTGTTCTTTTCCGTTTATCCATACGTCTGTTCTTGTGCCAGTACCACACTGTTTTGAGTACTGTAGCTTTTTGTATTGTCTGAAGTCTGGGAGAGTCTTTTTTTTTTTTTCCCTCAGGATTGCTTTGGCAACTCTAGGTGTTTGATGGTTCCACATAAAGTTTTAAATTACTTGTTCTAGTTCTGTGACAAATGTGGATAATTCATTAAGAATAGCATTCAATCTGTATGTAGATTGCTGTGGGTAGTATGGCTATTTTAACAATATTAAATCTTTCGATCTAAGAGCACAGGATATCTGTCCATTTCTTTGAGTCATCTTCAGTTTACTTTATTAATGTTTTATAGTTCTCAGCATGTCTTTCACATCCTTAGAGTAATTCCTAAGTATTAATATTTTATAGGAATATGATTTTAAAAGCTAATTTTTTTACTTTCCCTTTCTAGTATTTCATTGTTGGTGTAAAGAAATACAACCAATTTCTGAATGTTAATCTTATGTTCTGCTATCTTGCTGAGTTTGTTTATAAGTTCTACTAGTTTGTGTGTGTGTGTGTGTGGAATTTTTAGAGTTTTCTGTGTATGTAGTATTAATGTCATGGGACTTTCCAGGGAAGACTAAGGAGGGATCCCTCTGTACAGCCGTGAAACAGAGACAACGCCTGGCCTGTGGCCAAGTTGGCCAGGGAGGCCAAGGGCCAGCCGACAGTCTAAGAAGTCAGGAAGAGCGGAGCAGGAGGAGGGGACTATCCCTGCCCTTGGCTGATGGATTTTGTGAATGAATGTAAGTCTGTGATCCGTTGAGGGACGTGGCCACCTGTGACTTCTGCTCAGGGCTGCAGTGAGGCCAGGCCCCAAATGTAGTGGGTGCTCCTGTAGTCCTCGATTTGGGCCCCTGGATGCAGTTCTGGGTCTTGGAAATGAACTGAGAATGGGTAGGGAGGGGAATGGGGCTCAAGGAGCCACAGAGGGAAAGCTCACCCCGTGAGGTCACCACTTATTGCTGTGTCGGGTGCTTGTCTCATGGATCTTCTCAAGTCCAAAGGGACGGAGTGATTTAACCAGAAGGTGGGGAAGGAGAAGGAGAGACAGCCAGCAGAGAGCAGCCTCAGGCTCGGCCGGCTCCTTACTAGCCAGAGGGCTGGTCTCTGCCAGGTGCTGTGGACTGCGCCAAGTCACCTAAATGGCTACTTGGTTTTCACATCTCAGAACCCTCAGTCCCGGCCACGGGAGCTGTAGCCCAACAAGTAGGGCAAGATTATGCCCTTTGAGGTCCCTTCATGGTCACTACAGAAGATGTTGCAGGAGAGGGAAGTGTCACGTCCTGGGACCCACAGAAGTCACTGGGACAGGCCACTGCCAAGTGAGGGTCCTCAGCTTCACGCAGGAAAGAATTCAAGATGGAGCCAGAGAAAAGCAGAGAGGCACGTTTACTGAGAGCAATACATTCCGTCGGCAGAATGTGGACCAGCTCAGAACTTGAGAGCAGGCCTGGGGCTCATGGGTGTTTATGGGATAAGTAATTTCATCGCTAACAAGTGGGAGAAATATTCTTACTATTTCAGGGAATGGTGGGGATTTTCCAGGAATTGGGCCACTGCCCACTTTTTGACCTTTTATGGTTCATCTTGGAACTATTAAGGCATAAGGGGGAGTGATTTTGAGTCAATGACCAGACTATTCTCAAGCCACCTTGGTTGCAGCTGGTTCCATGTGGTCTCTTTTGCATCCCAATAGCTGTGTCCCTGCTTTATGTATCTCGTGTTTGTCCTGCTCTTTCCCTCCCATCTCATGATGACTGCCACGTGGGAGGGTAACAAGGGTGTGGGGCTCCCAGAGGTGAAATCTGAGCCAGCTTCCTGGTGGAGGGGGCTCTGAGAGCTGTGTGGCTGGGGAGAGAGACGGCCTGAGCCCCAGAGAGAGGACAGGGAAGGGCCGTGGATAGGGGACAGAGGCCCACGCAGTGACCCAGACACAGGAGGCAGCATCCTCTGGAAGGGCGGTGGGCGTGAGCAGAGCGCTGTTTCCTCCGGGAGGAGGCAGTCCCCTGGAGGAGGCTGGGCACCAGCTTCTGGGACTGGTAGGAGCCAGGTTAGTGGCTTCAAGGCCACAGAACAAGGTCCTGCTTATAGACATGGTGGCCCTGACACCGCCCCCCACAACCCCAAGCATGAGAGAAGCAGCTTCCGGAAGGACAGTTTCTTCCCATAGCTTGCAGAGCTGGCCCCAGAGTGGGCCTGCTCTCCTGAACCCCCTCACCGGACACCCTACGTTCTGTAAATAAGAAGGGGGCTCTGCCGCATTGGTAGGGTTATCTGGAGAACTGTAGGGTTATCTGGAGACCTATAGAAGAGGATTATGTCGTGTCTGCCTGGGTGGATCACAGCACAAATGAGGTGTGATGGCCACATGTTTGTGTAGCCCGGGAAACTGAGGCCCAGAGAGCAAACTAGAGGCTCACTGCTTCTCCTTCAAGTGGCTATTTCCTTAGGAAACATTCCCAGGTACAGATCTGCTGGGTTAAAGGCTGTGCATATTTTTAGGCCTTTTAACACCAGCAGCTAGATGGCCTTCAGAAGACGTCTCCAGGTCCATGGGCTTGGCAGGTTGTGAGGTAGTCATATCGGTGACCCAGCACTGCTCCGGAAGCTGTCATACTGGTGGCCTGGGACAAAGTCCCTTGGAGTCCCCCCGTGATAGAAGGACTCCCCTTTCCGTCTGTGGGGACTCAGGGCTATGCAAACCAGCCCTGCCCTCCTGCAGTCTCATGGGAGCCCCACAGGTAGACAGGCCCTGACAGCGCTGATTAGGGGGTGGTGGGCACAGTGAAGGAACTTGAGTCTATCCCGGTGGCTTCCTGGAGGAGGCAGTGCTAAGCCAGGTAGGAGGCAAGCTGACTACGGACAGAAGGGAGTGTGTGTGTAGCCAGGCCATGAGGTAACCTTGTCCAGAAGCCTCCCTGGGGCTGAGCCTGACCCAAGGATAAAGCACCCCAATTCCATCATTCTTTCCCAGGCAAGGGTTGATGTGTGGGCAGCTGCTCCCCCCAAACTCCAAGTAACTGAACTTCTCTGGCCTTGGGTTTCCACTCTCACAGTAAAATGGGAGCCTGGTAGAGGAGTTTGGAGAGCTGATGTGAGGTCTTCAGCTTCAGGCGGAGGTCACTACTGGCCCCAGATACCCAGGAGGCAGCATTCTCCTGGGAGGGAGGAGCATGGCTGAGTCCACTGGCTGAGATGCCAGGACTCCCTCCAGCCGAGGTTCAGGCTCAGATCACAGCATGCAGTGTCCTGCTGGCAGAGGAGAGAGGCCTCAGGCCATCTTCCAGAGGGCCTGACCCACCCCCCCTGTTTCCCTCCCCCTGGACAGAGTGGCCCAGCACCCCACTCCTCCCCCCACCTGCAGGGTCACCAGACTGCGTCCCCCTCCTTCAAGGCAGCACGTCCACCCCCTCCGTCCTCCTCAGGCAGGGGCCCACCCTGCGGTGTGGCTGCTTGGGCAGCGCCTGCAGATTTGTTCTGGGGGCCTTTCCCCAGTGGGGCGAGGCCCTGGGGGTCCACTGTCAGCCCAGGGCCAGAGGCTCTGAGGGTGTCTGGGAGCTCCCCCACTTCCCAGCAGCCAAACCCAGTAACAGCTGCTCCCACTGTCCCTGGGGCCTGATGGTTCAGACAAGTCACTCCCACACCTGCTGAGACACGTATCTTTGTTATCCCCTGGAGTGAGGCTCAGGGAAACGAAAGATCACTTCTGAAGGTGGAACTGCAGAGCAGTCTGCAAAGTGAGACTCCCATCTGGGCCAGAGAACTCATCCCCTGGGTCACCCCGGCTTGGGTGTTTCCACAGCCCCTTGTTCAGGAGACACCTCTGATCCTGGCCACAGCCCCCAGAAAGGGAACAGATTCAGCACAGGGGTGGCAGCTGAGGTCCAGAGAAGGCAGAGCTGGCCTTGGCCCACACAGCTTGGAGCCGGTCACCAAGTCCAGGGCAACGGAGGGATGCACACCTACACGGAGGCTCTTGGGAGTCCTGGGGCTGAGGGGTGCTGTGTGCTCCTCAGAGTGACCCGCTCTGGGAGGCCAGAGGCCGGCTGAGGACAGAGGGGTCCTCCCAGGACCCTTGAGTCAAATGAGGTGACTATGAGCCCATTGTCTGCTGACTAACAGACCATGGTTCCTCTGGCTTAGCAGGTGTTATACAAGAACTCAGTGTCAGAACTGCGAGCAGCCCTCAGTGAGGCCAACCAGTGTGTGCAGCTGGGGAGACCGAGGTCCAGAGGGTGCAGGAACCCAGCTGCAGGCCCATGGCCCTTCAGGCAGCTGAGCCTCTCCCTTGGGCCTCAGGTGGCTTAGTCCAGACCCCACTTGGGCAGGTGCTGACTGTGGCCAGGGCCCGAGCCTGGACTGAAAGTGGTGTTGGAGCCCACCTAGAGCTAGAAGTTGGTAGAAGCCCCACCCCAGACCCCCACTTTACTCTGATGGTCATCAGGGATCCTAGGAGCCCCAGTATCATCAGGCCAGGCTCCCACTTCCCCCCGAGGCATCTGGGAGGACCGAGTTCAGAGGCTGCCTGGGAGTCGAAAAAGGTTGAAACTGTGCTCAGAGCCCAGGTGTTGGTCTTCTGCAACTGGAGTTGTAGCGGGGGTTCAACCCTTCCCCCACTCCCAGGGTCCCGGGCTTGAGTGGGCTGGGGGACGCCTCGGGCTCCAGGGATTCTGAAGCCGGAAGGGTCCCTTGGCCAGGTTCGGGTGGGAGAGCATCCACCTCCACTCCCAGTGAGCCTGGCCCCCTCCGCCCAGGGCAGCGGTCCCGCCCCAACATGTTCCTGAGAGTCCAGATGGGGTGGGGGGGTGCGGGACAGGCAGGCGCTGGGGAGGGCAGGGCCAGGCATTTCCTGCTGGCGGGTGCCAGCTCCAGTGCCCTGAAGGAGGGCTTCTTTAGTCTTAGTCACAGGAAGTGAGCAGGGCAGATGGGCAGCGTGTGTGCGGTGCCGCCGGGCGGGGCGGGGCTGGGCTGGGCGGGCAGGCAGCTGTAGGAACCAGGAGGCAGGCCTGGTCCTGCAGGTTCCTTGTAGCCATACACACGGTATCTGCCCTGGACAGCCAGCCTGTTTCCTGCACCCAGATGCCAGGGGAGACCGGCCCCAGACCCTGGGTCCTTCCTGCCTGGTGGCCAAGTCTCTGCTCTGCAGCTGTGTGGTTAGACAGGTCACTTCACCCTCTGAGCCTCAGGATTCTCATCTGTAAAGTGGGGAAAACTGCAGCACTCACATGCCCCTGGCTTTCCCCCTCCCCGTTTGGGGTCCCACTCCTGGGGTCCTGGAGAAAGAGCCCACCTGGTAGAGCCTGTGCCCTCCTTGAGCAGAAGGGCTGATCTGGGCCCACAGCACAGGGACTTCTCGAGAACCGGGTGCAGTAACAGTTGATTCATACAGGTGCAGCCAGGGGTGACCCCCAACCCCCTGGCCTTGGCTGAGCTTTCTGCCTCCCCATCCCCTGGTGGCCCCCAGAAGTTGGAGCCCCCCTGCAGTCCACTGGGGGTGGGTTACCAACACCATGCTGCCTGCAGCCCCAGGGCTGGGACACCCGCCATGAGGTCACCCCCTGTCCCACAGCCCTGCTTCTGGGCAGTGCCTGGGGCCCCAGGGGTCTGGATTCTCTCTGACACAGCTCTGACTCGGCAGGTAGGAAGCACAGTCTCTGTCCCCATCCCCAGCCTGAGACCTCCTCCCTAAGGCCCCAGCACTCTCCCTCTCAGGAAGCCCCAGCACACTCTGGCCAGTTGGAGAAGGGAGGAGGTCTGGGGGCTCAGGTTCCGGTGCCCAGGCCCTAACAGGAGGAGGCCGGAGGCAGGGCTGTGGTGGGGAGCATGTGCCCTGGCCTCTGGGCCAGCTGCGTGTGGAGGGAGGCTTGCCCAAGGATGAGCTGAAGGGATCTTGAACTGGCTCATGCCACAGAAGGGCCATATGGGAGCAGAGGCCTGGTGAGGACTCAGACCAAGGGTCTCCCCTGCTTCCCCACCCGTGGGCCAGGGCCCTCTCCCAACTTTGGCGCTCTCACTGAGGGCCGGTGCTGGCTGGGGGCAGGAACACAAGTGGGATGTCCTCCCTTCAGGGGCAGGGTAGCAGATGTCGATGGAGCCTGGGAGTCCATCTCAGCCACTGAAGAACCTGGGGTCTTCGGGGGCTCCTAGAGCATGGCTCTGGCCCAGCTCCGACTGAGCCCAAAGGGGCAAAAGGCCAGGAAGGCGAGAGGGTCTCTGGACGGATGTGGCTGAGCCAGTGGGGAAAGGGTTGCCGGGCTCTGGCCCAGCTGGGCGGTCGGCCTCCCCAGCCTGGGAGCCTGGGCTGGGCGGGGGCAGCGGGGCTCAGGGAGGGCGGGCTGTTGATCCAGCCCAACAATGATGAAACGGCCCCTTTGTCCCGTGGCGCCAAAGTTGCTGTGACTGAAGGAGGCGTGACGTGAAAGGGTCATTGTTCCCACTTGGACGGCCACTCGGGGAGCTGGAGGACCAGCCCAGGGTCGGCCGCCTGCCAAGCCTGCAGCCCTGCCTGCCGCACGGCGGGCGGAGTGTCCCGGGATTGCAGCCTTCCCTCCCGGGGCCAGCTCCCTCCCGGGCTGGGCCGGCACAGGTATCCACCCGGAGGTGCCCCTCCATCCTGAGCTCCACGGGGCTGAGTCCGATGTCACGGTGCTGGGGGCTGGGCTCTTCACAGACATGGGAGCCCTGCTGGGCAGGACGCCTGGGTGCCGGGAGAGCCGAGGTGGGGTGAAGCAGGTGCTTCGTCCTAGGCCGAGGAGACAGGCCTGACCACACACCCCAAGATGTTGGGAACCCCTCCCTGACCCTTGCAGCTTAGGGGAGAGAGGCCCAGAGAAGGAACTGGGTGGCCCAGACCACAGGGCATTAGCAGCCAGTCTGCTGACACCCAGGCCAGACCTACCTCCCCACAAGTCTGCATGCCTGGTGGACCCCCGCTCTCTCTAGACACTGAAGCCCCACCTCTTTGCAGCTCCCACCCCTCTCCTGCTCTCTAATCCATTCCCCTGAGCACAACCCCCACTCACCCCCCACCACACCCCACATCTTTCTAAAACCCAAACTAATCAGGTCCCTCCTCGGCCTCAAGCCCACCATGTCCTCCACATCCAGAGAAGGTTCTAGCTCTTGTGCTGCCCTTCAGGGCCCTCACTGTGCTACAGAAGCCAAGGGCAAGAGGCCCCTTTAGAGACTGGAGTCTCCTTTAGCCTGTATGAGGAGGTGACCAAGTAAAGCCCTTTGAAATCTTCCCAGGGTCAGCCTCCACCCCTTTGCTCCCACAGATCCTGCCCCCTCCAGTTCACCACCGCCCCCCGCCCCCCGTCCTCCTCCTGGTCCACCTGGCCTCTGGGGCTCAGGTGAGGAGCCAGGAGGCTGGGCAGGGTGATTGGGAGGGGCTGGTTCACACCCAAGCTGGGGCCCCCTCACCTCCCCCACCATGGCCTCCCTGGCCCCAGTACCCAGACTTCCTCTCCTCCGGGGCTCTCCACTGCCCCCATCAGCTGGCATCAGGCTCAGCTTGACCCAGGCTAATTAGACCCTCCCCTAGCCCAGAGGAGGCTCTGGCTCCAGCTCTAGGCTTTTTTCCCTGGAGGGACAGAGCTAATTAACCGAGAGGGTTTAATTAATCAATTAGTGTGGCCTCCAGACCCCTCTACTTAGCTGTCACGGTGGCAGGTATTTATAAACATGAGTTCTGGCTGAAACCAGAGGGGAGGACAGGCGACCATGGTGGGCACAGAGGCTGCAGAGGCCAGAGCTCCTGCCGGGCCCAGAGGCGCCCAGTCCTACCTCCTCAGCATCTCCACAGGCAGACATGCAGCCAACAGCGTGAGGACACAGCGCGGTGTGTTCCCTGGGGATGCATGTCTGTGTGCACAGGCCTGACGTCCTGAGCCGGACGGGTTCCCAGAGGTGCCCCAGACAGTGCCCAGAGGGCCGATGAGTCAGCACCCTGGCCATCGAGGCCCCCAGTGGGATGACTCTGCACAGAGGACCGTGGGAGCCAGAGGAGGCACCAGAACATCAGCTGCGGGGAGAAGTTGGGAAGGCTTCCTGCAGGCGGAGGCATTTGAGCCTTGCTTAGGGAGAGGGTAGACAGGTGTGGCCATTTGAAGGGAGTGATGGTGATGCAGAGTATTCAGGGCGAGGAAATAGCTTGTCCAGAAACAGCTGGAGGCGGGACCTTTGCCGCAGGATGTCCCCTTCTGCGGGAAGCCGCCTAGATGCCCCGTTGTTGTTGCTCAGTCGTGTCTGATTCTTTGTGACCTGCAGCATGCCAAGCAGGCTTCCCTGTCCTTCATTGTCTCCCAGAGTTTGTTCAAGTTTGCTCAAACTCATGTCCATTGAGTCAGTAATGTTATCTAAATATCTCATCCTCTGCCGCCCTCTTCTCCTTTTGCCTTCAGTCTTTCCCAACATCAGGGTCTTTTCCAGTGAGTCGGCTCTTCTTATCAGGTGGCCAAAGTATTGGAGCTTCAGTATCCGTCCTTCCAATGAATATTCAGGACTGATTTCCTTTAGGATTGACTAATGTGATCTCTTTGCTGTCCAAGGGACTCTCAAGAGTTTTCTCCAACACCACAGTTCAAACTCATCAATTCTTCAGCACTCAGCTTTGTTTATAGTCCAACTCTCACATCCATCCATTACTACTTGGAAAAACCATAGCTTTGACTATATGGACCTTTGTCGGCAAAGTGATGTCTCTGCTTTTTAATACACTGTCTAGGTTTGTCATAGCATTTCTTCCAAGGAGCAAGCATCTTTTAATTTTATGGCTGCAGTCACCATCTGCAGTGATTGTGGAGCCCAAGAGAATATAATCTGTCACTGTTCCCACTTTTCCCCCTTCTATTTGCCATGAAATGATGAGACCATACGCCACGATCTTAATTTTTTGAAGCTGAGTTTTAAGCCAACTTTTTCACTCTCCTCTTTCACCTTCATCAAGAGGCTCTCTAGTTCCTCTTCACTTTCTGCTATAAGGATGGTGTCATCTGCATATCTGAGGTTATTGATATTTCTCCCAGCAATCCTGATTCCAGCTTGTGCTTCATCCAGCCCAGCATTTCGCATGATGTACTCTGCATATAAGTTTAATAAGCAGGGTGACGGTATTGAGGCTTGATGTACTCCTTTCCCAGTTTGGAACCAGTCTGTTGTTCCATGTCTGGTTCTAACCGTTGCTTCTTGTCCTGCATATAAGTTTCTCAAGAGACCAGTTAGGTGATCTGATAGTCCCATCTCTTAAGAATTTACCAGTTTGTTGTGATCCACACACTCAAACGCTTTGACATAGTCAGTAAAGCAGAAATAGATGTTTTTCTGGAATTCCCTTGCTTTCTCTGCAATCCAGTGGATGTTGGCAGTTTGATCTCTGGTTCCTCTGTCTTTTCTAAACCCAGCTTGTACATTTGGAAGTTCTCAGTTCATGTACTCCTGAAGCCTAGCTTCAAGGATTTTGAGTATAACCTTGCTATCATGTGAAATGAATGCAATTGTCTGGTATGAACATTCTTTGGCATTGAAATGAAAACTGACCTTTTCCAGTCCTGTGGCCACTGCTGAGTTTTCCAAATATGCTGGCATATTGAGTGCAGCACTTTAGCAGCAGCATCTTTTAGGATTTCAAATAGCTCAGCTGGAATTCCATCACTTCCACTAACTTCGTTCGTAGTGATGCTTCCTAAGGCCCACTTCACTTCACACTGCAGGATGTCTGGCTCTAGGTGAGTGCTCACACCACCGTGGTTATCTGGGTCGTGAAGACCTTCCTTGTACAGTTCTTCTGTGCATTCTCGTCACCTCTTCTTAAACTCTCCTGCCTCTGTCAGGTCCCTGGGTTTCTGTGCCACACTGTGCGCATCCTTACATGCAGTGCTCCCTTGATATCTCCAGTTTTCTTGAAGAGATCTCTACTCTTTCCCATTCTATTGTTTTCCTCTATTTCTTTGCATTGTTCTTTTAAAAAGACTTTTTTTTCTCTCCTTGCTGTTCTCTGGAACTCTGCATTCAGTTGGGTGTAACACTTTCTATCACCGTTCCCACTTTTCCCCCTTCTATTTGCCGTGAAGTGATGAGACCATACGCCACGATCTTAATTTTTTCTCCCTTGCCTGTAGCCTCTCTTCTTTTCTCAGCTATTTGTAAGGCCTCCTCAGACAACCACGTTGTTTTCTTGCATTTCTTGGGGATGGTTTTGATCGCTGCCTTCTGTACAATGTTATGAACCTCCATCTGTAGTTCTTCAGGCACCCTGTATACCAGATCTAATCCCTAGGCGCCTTACCTATTAGAATTGCGTGTCCCTGAGCCTCTGCCCCTCCAGGCTGTGCACTCTGGGACAGCCTCCCAAGATGTTGTCAGCATTTTTCCTCTGCCTCCCCCACCCACCTGGCCCCGGGAACCCACAGATGCATGGTAGTCCCTTTAGGAAGGTTGGGGGTACAGGCTCCCTCCCTTAGGATGCTGCTTTCCTGCGGTCGGCTCTGGTGGGAGCCCAGGTGGTGTTAGGCTTGGGAGTGGTCAGAGACCCCAAGCCTCAGTGGAGCTCAGCCCTGGGGTAGTTGAGTGGTACTGAGTCCAGGCTTGTACTGTTGGCCACACAGTAGGCAAGTAAATCGAGAAGTGAGTTGTTGCTACAAGGATAGCAACTTTATTTTAAAAAATCAGCAGACTGAGAAGATAGTGGACTAGAATCCTGAAGAACCACTTCACCGGAGTTAGAATTCAGGCTTCTTTTGTGTTTAAAGGGGAGGGGGTGTGGTTGGCTGTTGCAAACCTGGTGTCAGATCTTCGGTCTCGGCTGTCCCTGGAACTCAGGTCATGATGTCCTGTAAACTTCCAATAAGACAAATGTGATTCTCTGTTACACAACTTTCTATCTCTGTATGAATGGGAAAGTGTTACACCTGAAAAATCAGAGCCCTGAGAATGAGCTAGCCTGTATATTTCAGGCTATGGGCAGCATTCTTTTTTCTTTTGTAAATTTTTTAAAAATAATTATTTATTGGCTGTGCTGGGTCTTGTTAGTTGCAGGGAGCGGGGACAGCTCTCCAGTTGCAGTGCGTGGGCTTCTCACTGGAGTGGCTTCTCTTGTTGCAGAGCTCGGTCTCTGGGCGCGCAGGCTTCAGGAGCTGGGGCTCATGGACTCGAGAGCGCAGGCGAGTAGGTGTGGCACACGGGCTCAGTCGTCCCGCAGCGTGTGGGGTCTTCCCGGACCAGGGATTGAACCCAGGTCCTCTGCACTGGCAGATGGATTCTTTTATCACTGAGCCACCAGCGAAGTCCCCTAGGCAGCATTCTTACTTTGTAGCAAAAGCAATAGAACACAAAGGCTCGAGTGAAAGAAACAGGTCCAGCGCAGGGTCAGATCGGTTCTTCCCCGTGAGAAGAGTCAGCCAGACGGGCCCCCAGACCCCAGTGCGGACCCCTCTCAGCTTGACTTCCACATCTGCCCATCAGGGATGGTCAGCACCTCCCTCCCAGGGCTGCAGGGAGGATTACATGAGTTTATCACATAAATCCAGAGGGACACTCTGGCCCAGAGTGAGGGCCTTGCGGCTGTGTTATTATCACTAGTCTTACTGCAATTAGAAATGCCAGAGGATCAGATGCCAGCCAGACTCCCAGGCAGAACAGCTTTGAGGGGCAGCTGGAGCCTCTGGCCCTATAACTCGGCCCCCAGTGCCTTGCTGAGTGCCCGGCACTGCAGATACATGGCTTCTCCGAATTAGAAACAATAATGGCCAAAAGTTAAAGACAAACGGTCCTGCTTTCCTTTCAGAAACCAACTGGAAAAAGTAGAGCACAGGTGTTTGACCTGGAAATGCCGCTTTTAGGCATAAGGCCCAAGAAAAGAGTCTGCAGTGTAAAAACACTGCACCCAGGGTCCCAGCCCACACGTGCCGATGGGACAGAGAAAAGGCAGGGCAGCCCTAGCACTGAGTGACCGGGGAGGGGGGAGCAGAGGACGGGGCTGCCGGGGCCTGGCTCCAGGCGGTTGGAGGAAAAGCGGGAGCCAGGCCTTATTCCGGCTGTTTCCCATCCAGGAGCACCTTCCCAAGTCCCCATGCCGGGCTCCAGCAGGGCCGGAAGAGAAGCAGCTCCCAGCAAGCCTAGGTTTGGGGCCAGTGTGAGCAGAGGACAGACGGGGTCCCGTGGGTGCAGGGCCAAGGAGGGACAGGGCTGGGGAACTCAGGGGCTAGTGAGGAGGGTCTTTGGGCAAGAGACGTAGGAAGTGGAGCAAAGGGATAGAGTGCGGGGAGCAGGCTGAGCTCAAGGCCCTTCCTGATGGCCCCGGAAGACACTCAGGCTCCACGATCGAAGCTTCCCCAGACGCAGGCTGGGACTGGGAGGAGCAGGCCGTGGAGCTGTGAGCAGAGGCCAGGGCTCCCCCAGGGCCGCGTGCTTGGCAGCTCTCTGTGAGTTTTTCTGGACCTTGGGTCGGGGACACTGCAGGGAGTCCTCTGGGCAGGTAGACATAAGGGGCAAACGTCCTCAAGGGGCTGCAGCAAAGGGCTCTTCTGGGCAGAGAAAGGCACCCCCACCCCAGCCAAGGCCTCTCGGCCCGGGACCGTGGCCTTCTCCCCAGGCTGGGCACTGGCTCCTAGGCGACTCCTGATGCCTGGCTGTCCAGGGCTTGCGACAGAACTGAGGGTCTGGGAGTGGGTCCCCTGGGTCACTTTTCTCATCAGGGAACCCGAGGACCTGGACTGGGGAGGAGGCTTGTCCAGGATCACACAGGAGTCAGCAGTGGCCAGCCCCGGGCGGTGCCCCCCATCAGGGGGCAGCCACAGTTAAATCAGCATCACCCACTGCTCGTGTTCCCAGGGCCTGAGAGGAAGACCCTTCATCCTGCCATCTCCTCTTAGAACTACAGTTCTCAAGCCCACTGTACAGGTGAGAAAACTGAGGCTCTGGGAGGGGCCTCCAGTCTGTGCTGTCGAATACAAGGGAGGACGCTGGTGGTCTCAGCGTGCAGGGGCACAGTGAGGGGTGGGGGCAGGGGAGCAGGGACTCCAGTGGCCAGAACCAAGCCCAGGTCCGCTTGCCGTGCGCAGTGAAGCCCATCTGCTGACCCTGGGTTGTGGTGAAGGACAGGCAGTGTTCACTGCAGGCGCCAATACAAGGGAAGGGGTGGCTGGCGCTCAAGACCCTTCCCCTCCCCGCAGGGTTTCAGTGAGGCATTTTGAAAGGCCAGGTGAGGGAGGGGAGTCGGCAGGCTGTGTGATCAGCTTGTGCGCGATTCTCTGGTTGACGGTGAGGTCACGGGACGGTGTCACAGGGGCTAACGTTACCCATCCTTGGGAGCCAGTAGGTCTAGGGGCTGCTGTCCTCACGGTCACCAGGTCGTTAACATCTTCCATTTGGTGGGTGGTTTTCACGTCTGTGAAACAACTCAGGAAGTGTGCATCTTACAGTTTTATCTGGGTGCTTCACAGAGGAGCTACAGCAGAGGATATGCTGGGGGCAGGGGGTGGGTCTGCCCTGGAAAGGCCCACAGAGTCCTGCTAAGTCACACAAGTCTGCTGGCCCTGAGTGGTGTCATCTCCCCGCCCCTCCCAGGCCACAGTGGTCCAGCCCCAGCGCGCACCCTGACCATCCTAGCCTCCTCAGGGTCCCCTGTCCTGAACACCTGCCCCTTAGCCTGTTCTCCACTCAGAAACTAGAGGCTCTTTCTTTTAAAAAAAAAAATTTTTAACAATGGTTTTTAATTGAAGTATGGTTGATTTACAATGCTGTGTTAAATTCTGTTGTATCACCAAAGTGATTCAGCTCTGTATGTACACACACACACACACACATGCATTCCTCTTAAAATATGCTTTTCCATTGTAGTTTACCTTAGGATGCTGATTACAGTTCCCTGTGCACTCCAGTAGGACCTTGTTGTTTGTCCCTCTGTATACAAATGCGTACATCACTCCCCCGGCTTCCCACTGCATTCCTCCCCTTCCCCCTTGGCAGCCGCCACCCGTCTGTTCTCTGCGTCCATTTCATCGTGGATAGGTTCACGTGGGTCGTGTTTTAGACTCCACGTGTAGTAGGGTGGTAGAGCATTTGTCTTTCTCTGACTCCCTTCACTCAGCGTGCTATCCTCTGGGTTTGTCTGTGTGCCTGTGCGCGGCATGATTTCCTTCTTTTTCATGGCCGCGTGGTGTTCTGTGGTGTGTATGCCCCTCGTCGTCTTCACCCATCCATCTGTCAGTGGACATACCGGTCGTTTCCGTGTCTTGACTAGTGAATAGTGCTGCTGTGAACATAGGCGTGTGTGTATCTGTTTGAATTATAGTTTTGCCCAGGTGTGTGCCCAGGAGTGGGACTGTTGGATCCTGCGGTAATTCTCTCTCTGTTTTCTGAGGAACCTCCTTACTGTTTTCCACAGTAGTTGCACCAACTTACATTCTAGGCAGTCTTTCTAGGGACAACCAGATCTTGCCAGCCCTGGGCTTAAAGCTCTTTAGGGGCTCCCCTGTCCTCTGGACCACATCCCTCCACTCTCCTCCTGGCCCTTCCAGCCCTGGAGAAGGGGCTGTGACTCCTCTTTGGCCTGCAGCAGGGGCGGAAGGGCCCTGGGACTGGAGAAGGAGGTATGGGTGTGGAGCGGGCAGATGGGGTTGCTCCAGATGCACAGAAGCCATGGGGGTAGGTGACGGAGCAGCCCCGGAAAGGGGACTGCCTGCCTGAGCAAAGTGGATCTGGCAGGGGCTGGCATCCCCTGTCGCCCGTCAGGGCTCATCTGGCCCATAGCCAGAGACGGTGGGGCTGAGGCCTCATCTTACCCTTGGGGAGTCGCTAATGATGGTCTGTAATGGCCTTGCCTGGGAAGGGATGACCTCACCAGCCACACCCTGGTGAGAGGAGGCTGGAGTCAGAGGCAGGCGGCTCCTTCATCACCCTGAGACCTGCTCGGGCTTGTCTTGTCTGAGAAATGAGGGGGCCGTGTGCACGCACGCGCTCGTGGATCTGGTCCTCCCCAGGGCCAGAGGGAGAAGGCTCCCAGCCCCTGGGTGAGAAGACGGGGGAGCAGGGCAGGCAGGCCTTGCTTCTGCTCAGCGTCTCTGGCTTCTGGTAAGGACTCAGCTGTGGGTCCCTGTGTTCCCGGCCACATCAGCGCTGATGTGGAGGGCCTGCCCGCTGCAGACACAGCGTCCGGGGGGCCAGCCTGCGTGTGCCGGGCGGTGGCGGCAGGTTCCAGCACAGTCTTGCCGCCTGCCCCCGCCCTGCCCCATTCACTGGGGATGACTGTGTTTGCACTCTGGGGAGCGGCCCTGGGGGAAGGGGAGTGGCCCCTCTCCTGAGGGCTGCCTCCCTCTGCCCCAGGCCCAGCGCAGGACCACCCGAGAGAGAGTTCATCCCTTTTGTGGTCTCCTTGTCACACCCGCTTCAAGGTGACTCCTCCACAGGTTACAAGTTCTTTCTTGTGTCCAGCCTTAGTCACTCCTGCTGTTGCGCCTGATTCATATATCGTAGGACAGTTGAGGCCCCATTATCCTGCCACCCAGCCTGACGTCACTGAGCTTCCCTCAGGCATGTTCCCACTCCTGGGCACATGTGCCCGGTCGGCACAGGAAACGGATGCTGGATGAATGTGCAAGTGAGGGAGTGAGTGGCTCAGTTCCTCCTGTGGAACGCTAAGTGGATGAGGGGGTCCTGGGGGCCCGGGCTGAGATGGGGACAGGAACGGGAACCCAAAGGGAGGCCAAAAAAAAGAGGGTCAGGAAGAGAGAGATGGACTGAGGGCACAGAGAGGGGGCCGGGCGTCCCTGAGCCCCGCTGGCGGCCGGACCTCAGCCAGAGATGCCTGGGATGGACAGCGCCCACGGGGCGGCCGGGACAGCACGGCCAAAACAGACTGGAATCGCAAGCGCTCAGAGTGAGGGACCATGACGCACGACCTGGGACCCAGCGTGGGGACAGGGTGTGGCCTAGGCCAAGGTCAGAGCAAGGACCCAGCCATGCCCTGTCCCTCCATCTCCATCTCAGCCAGGCAGGCAGTGAGGTGGGGGTTGCTGCAGATGAGGACAGAGGGTCAGAGAGGCCCCCAGGCCTAGGGTTGCGTAGGAGGCATCGCCCCTCAGCCCTTAGCTGGAGGACTGGCTCTGGAGGAGACTGCTGCTCCCCCCCGCCACCCCCCCAGCCCTGTGCTTGGGCACGCCGGCACTGCCAGGCACTTACTCGGGCTGTCGAGGGCCCAGCCCCCAGCCCAGCACCCGCGGGCTTCCCCAGCCCAGGCGGAGGGCAGCGAGAGGGAACAAAGGTCCAGTCTCTGCCTGCTCAGGCCCCCACCCCCTTGCCTGCCCCTGGCACAGAAGGACCCAGGCCCAAGGGAGCCCACGAGCAAAAGCAGCCCCCGCCCCTTTGCCGACACTGTGAGAACCGCCTCCTCCCACTCCTCAGACCTGGTGTTCCCCAGTTCTAAAGATGGGAAGGCTGGGGACTTCCCCCTGGTGGTCTGGTGGCTGAGACCTCATGCTCCCAGTGCAGGGGGCCCGGGTTTCCTCCCTTCAGGGAACTAGATCTCCAGTCCCGAAACCAAGACCCAGCGCAGCCAAAGAAAGGAAGATGAGAAGGCTGACAGCCACGCAGCTGGGGCTCGAACCACGAGGCCCTCACCATAGGCGAGTGAGGCCGGGACTGGACTGTTGGATGTAACTCATGGCGAGATGGGGCGGGACACAGGAGGGAGCCTGGATGGCCCCAAGGTGGGGGGTCCTAAGGAAGCAGCTGAATCAGTCACTCTTCCCGCTGTGCCCACCTACCTGCCACCTGGAGCCAGTCCAGTGCTGGTCACAGCAGAAGGGATAATGCCAGGGGGGCAGCAGAGACGGGGAGATGGGAGTCAGCAACCCAGACCCCCAGGTTCCCGACTGGGGCCAACTTGATCAGAGGTGAAGCCCCTGCAGGGGGGCTCCCAGTTTCCCATCTCTGATGTGGGGCTGTGGGCCCACTGGGGGCCTCGCTCCCCAGGCCATGGCCTTCCAATCCCTCCAGGTCCCTTCCGTGTCCCCTGCTCCCCCCAGGGTTGAGTCTGAAGCCTCCAGAGGGGCCCGTCTAGAGGGCTGCTGCTCAGCTGCCCTGGGGAAGCCAGCCATGGATCAGGCCCCCCTGGAGGCCCAGGTCAAGACCAGGAAATGAAGGTGAGGGGCTCATCATGCCTGAATGGGAACACACCAGGCATCGGGGTGTGTTGGCCCCACTGTACAGAGATGGATGCTGTGACTCAGGAGGGCCGAGGGACCTGGCTGCCGTGGGGCTGGCCCACTCACTGACCAGCATCAGGTCCTGCAGGCATCCTAGGGATGGTGTGGGGGACAGTGAGGTTGACAGACGCACAGCCCATGTCCCATCCCCGAGAGCAGCAAGAGGAAGGGCCAGGGCTGCGGGGGCCAGTCAGGACCTGGGGCGGCTGGGCGGTCTGGGCAGCGTCCGGGCGGGCAATGCTGGGTGTGTCTGGGCAAGCAGGGCTCAGCTGTGTGACCTTGGTGCACGGAACGTCTCCACGCCTCGCTCTCCTGTCACCCAGGGGGGCCAAAGCCCCAGTGTCCCTGCCGACCCACACCCCAGCTGCTCCTCCCAGCTTTGGGCGCCTCTGACCAGTCCCAGTAAGTGCCCAGCAGGCCCCCGGATATGGCCATAGTGCTTCTCCTCATTGCCCTGGCCCTTATCAGACACCACTCGTTTTAAAGAAAAAATAATATTTATTTGCAATATAAACAAAGTCCCGTTCGGGAATATATGTGTGTGTGTGTGTGTGTGTGTGTGTGTGTGTGTAGGGTCACAAATTTTCCTTCATAAGATCATAAAGCAAAACTGGCCACCCTTGTTGGCATACCCTCATGTACACAAATCTGATGCGTTTTTCTGGGTTTTTCTTTTCAAAGGTAAAAAAGAGAGAAAGAGAACCATGTACACAGCATGGAAGCTTCTTGTCAATTTCTCAACTGTGGCAAGATTTTCACCTGCTGCCTTGAAGAATCCCTGAAAACCAGCCCTGTGAGGTAAGATGCATTGGGGCAGGGTTTCCGTGGCCTCGCTCACATGCCAAGTGCTGGCTCGCTCAGGGACCCCGGCCCTCCCCAGGCCCCCATGCAGCTCCACCACCCGGGAAAATGGAGCTTGGAGAAGGAACGGAACCGGAGGATACCAGAACCCGTGGCTCTGCTCTGTGGACAGCGGGCTTGGGTGGTGGGATGGACAGGCCTCACACCCCTTTCCCTGTCCACCCTTGCTGCCCCACCCCCCCACCCCCCGGGACTGAAATGGATGTGAGTTTCTTAATCCAAGGCATGGGCAAGGTGCGCACAGGGCCGGCTTCCACGGGTTGAGGGGCTGGGAGTGGCAGCTGGAACCCAAGCAACAACCAGGGTTGGGGAGGAGACCTGGGAGGCAGGGCTGCGCCCTCCACCTAAACTTCCCCAGCCACTGGGCCTGCTCCCTTAGCCAGAGAGAGAGAGAGAGAGAGACAGAAGTAGTGGATAAAAAGGGCCTGGGGCCCTCCTCGGGGCTGAGCCCAGAGGGTTAATGCTACTGCTTGGCAGTCCCCTGTGGCCTCCTCTTCTGCCTGGGGTGGTCTGCAGGGACTACCAGAGGGCAAGTGGGTGGGCAGAGAAGGCAAAGGTCACCCGTCCAGCCCACCACTCACAGCGGGCATCACAAGCAAATGCAGCGCCAGGTGGGCTCGGCCGAGGTGGGAGATACAGGCAGGCCTGGGAGACCCCTGCTGGGAGCAGCGAACCACCCCTTTAAGGGCCACTGCAGAAACGGAGGCGTCACACATGTGCAAAATGCATTTGGTCAAGATCAACGTGGGGTTTGTCTTTTCCATTAAAACAGAAACAAAAACTCAAGAATTGCTTTTTGAAATAGGAAGAAAAACAAACTGATAACACCTCTCTCTCTCTCACTGGATCAAGAAAGGGATGAAATACTGGTTTATACAATCCACTGTTGCATGTAGCCTGAAAATAACACTTTCCATTACAAAAAAGAACAATCAAGCAGAGCTTCAACACGCTCTCTGCTCCAGGGAGCTTGGGTTTACCTGCCAAAAGTAAAAAGTAAACTCAGGTCCGTGGATGTGTCTTTTAAAAAAACAGCCAAACTGGCTGAGCCATCAGCAGAAAGGAGTGTCCTGGGACAAGGAGAGGCCCCGAGGGACTCCCAAAGCCATGTGTCTGATCGCCTTGGGCCCCTCCGGAAAGTCCTGCCGGTGGAGGCCTGGCTGTGGGACACTGAGGGGAGCTCACCTCGGCACAGGTGATGTCTGGGTTCCTCGGGCCAGAGGCAGCAGGCCTGGGCCCTGCCGGCGGGCCCTGTGGGGGCCCGGGAGGGGCTGGCCCGTCGCCCCATGCCCCCGGCCTCACGTGGACTCGAGCGTGTTGAGTGGGAACAGGTTGTGGTTGGTAGGTGTGGAGAAGTAGAGCTGCTCGCTGGGGGTGTGGTTGTCACACGGGCTGCTCAGCCCCAGCGTCCGCTCGAAGTCCAGCAGCTGCCCCATAAAGTTGAAGTTGGGTGAGATGTTGGACTTTTTCCTCTTGACAAAGTCGTAGGCGTCGTTGAGCGACAGGTTCATCTTCTGCATCAGGTAGGCCACTGTGACGGTCACCGAGCGGCTGATGCCCGCCAGGCAATGCACCAGGACCCCGCACTTCTTGGAGCGGGCCTCGTCTGCAATACACGGGCATGGGTCAGGCTGGTGCCTCCTCCAGGGAGCTCCCGCGGGTCGGGCACAGAGAGGGGCATGGCAAGGGACTGGTGCCGCCCGACTCTCAAGGGACTTGGTGAAGTCCCAGGCGGGTGGAACAGCAACTTGGGGTCAAGGTCAAGAGCATGAGCATGTAGGGGCTCTGCCACAGTCCAGCTGACATGCCTGCACCTCGGTTTCTGCTCTGTCGGACGGACCTGTTTACTCACAGGGCCAGTAGAGAGACCTGAGCCAAGGGAGGGCTCCGTGAGCCCTGTGCCTGCTGCCAGTCCTCCCGCTGCTGGAACTGTGTGCTAGTCACCTGCGTCCTCTTGGGTCATCTGCAGCATGGCTACCAAGGTTATCTTATCAATGAGACAGGCAGACACACGCAGTGACAAGGCCACACAAGGGTTCCTGCTAACACGCAGCACTCACCCCTGCTAGCCCACCTCCTGGGGCAGCTCCAGGGGTGCCCCGAGAGCCTCCTTGGGCCATGGGCGTCATGGAGGCCCTTCCACATGGGACCAGCGGGCAACGCTCAGCTCTGGACTGGGCCCAGCTAGTCCCTGGGGGCCTGAGTCCTGCTCCTGAATAGATGGGGGACCAGGGCCAAGCCTAGTTTCACCAGTGGAGCTTAAGTGGGGCCCACTTCCTAGACTGTTCCTCGGCCTGTGTGCCAGTGACACCTCCCAGCACAGCCACTCAAGTTCCGTCAGCTCTCCCCACACCCTCTCAGTGTGGCGCCAGGCTCCTGACACGCATTCGGAGTTCACATGCCGGCCGAGCCGCTGACCACCTCAGTCCTGTGCTCTCCCCCCAAGACCCGAGGGCGGCTGCACCGCTGTGCCATGGCTGTGCTGAGGACAGAGATGGACGAGAGGCAGCCCTGAGGCCCCCGGGGTTCCCGCCTGAGCCCCGGGAGCCGGGGCCACTCTTGCAGGAGGTGCGGAGGTTCACAGACTGCTCCTCGGGGGTGCGCACTGTCTCGGGCCTGGCAGGACTTCCCTTTTCCCAATCCCACATGAGGATTCCCAGGGCTGAACATGCAGTAGGTGGTTCATCCAGACTCGGGGACCGACTGGGGGCAAGACCAGCAGGGGAAGAGACAGATGCCACAGATTCACGTGGAACACGTTGTCGGATCTTGAAATTTGGGGCAGGATAAGGGGGGTGGTGGAGAAAAGCCTCCAGTGGTGGTGATACATCAAGATAATGGGGAAGCCTGGTCCCCGAACCCAAACCCAGGTGATCCCAAGTAAAACCACTTCCTGCTGGCTTTATTTTTAGCTCTTTAAGGGGTGTGGCTGGATCTTGGGGAGGCTGGTGCTTCATCCCCTCTCCGCCCCCACCCCCCCACCCCCAAGTCCTGTGGGATCTTTGAGCCTCACTTCCTTCTCTTGTCACACAGGGAGCACGGTCCCCCCCCACCTCTATATTCTGTTCTGTCCCCGTCCCCTGATGTAAAGGGGCCTTCAAGAGGGATAAAAGCACCTACAAATCAGGCTCAGCCCTGGAAAGGCGTGGGGGACCCCCTTCACCCCACACCTAGCTGCGGAGACCACGAGTGCTGAGGTGGCACCCATACCCTCTTGGGCACGTCCTCGGGGCAGAGCGGGGGAAGCTCCGGATAGCCCCTGACACAACCCCTCCCCCGCCCCAGCTTCCTTCCTTCCTCCCAGCCAGGCACCCAGTTTTGGTTCCCAGTAAGCGGATGAGGCGGGGAAGCCTCCCACTTCCTGTTATTAAAGCTAGCCCGGCCCAGCTGACACCGAAACGCCCTCCACTGGACACAGCGGCCAGCGGGAAAACGCTGCCCGGAGGCTGGGCAGAGCACAGGTCACCAGCCTCAGAGAGCCCAGGGCTTACATTCACCCCCTCATCCCGTATCCCTTTCCTGAATCCCGGGGATGGCCGAGCCAGGGACGGTGACCTGCCAACTGATAGCTTCCAGCTGGCCGCGGAGGAAGCGGGCAGGGAGGTCAGAGATAAGGAGCCCGAGTCAGCCGAGGCTGCGGATGCAGGGGCTCAGAGGGCGCCGAGCCAGATGGCAGACACACTGATGTGGGGGAGGCCTTCCTCTGCCTCCCCTCACCGCCTGGATACCAAGCCAGCCCCACAGGCTGCTGGGAACATCTGAGGCCACCCCGAGGCTCTTTGGGTCAGCACGTCCCAAGAGCTGACAGGTTGGGGTAGGCCTCTGGCTCCAGACTACCCTTCAGCCGCCTCAGGTACACAGTAGAGCCCAAAGAGGCACCGTGACAGCCTGTCCTCAAGAAACATGTGCTGAGGTGTGACGCAAGGCAATTGAGACCCGTGGGAGGTCTGAGAGCTGGGACGTTTGAGCCTGCTAAGCTCCAAACAGCACAGCCAGAAAACCCAAGGTGTCTGGACAGCAGAGTCCACGCTGCTCCAGCAGCTGTGGAGAGCCCGCGGGTCGGGGGCCTGCTCCAGCCCCGAGGGCCTCAGTGACTCACAGTGGGCCCCGGTACACCCATTGGCACAGGCTGGCACACGCAGGGCTCCACACAAGCCTCGACAGGCGCAGAGGTACCCAAGCCAGGCATGGGCGACACCCAGAGCCCCACACATCTCGACACGCACGCCTGCCCCCCCTGCCTGAGCGCAGGAGCTCTTACCAATGAAGCTGATGGCCTCAGGGAAGAACTGGGAGAGGTTCTGGCTCCAGTGGTCAGAGATGGGGATCTGTTTGTAGGTGAACTCGCCCCCGTGCTCAAAGGCGTTGGGCAGGTTGGGCGTGACGTTGAGGATATACTTGATGCCGTACTTGCCGAGCACATCCAGGTTGGTGGAGTCCTTGGCGCAGCCGAGGTAGAGGTAGGGCAAGATCTGAACAGGGAAGGCTGGCTGGCTGGACGGCACCGGGCTGCCGTCTGACTCGGTGGCACTGCTGGGCAGCTCTCGGTCTGACTCCCCATCCGAGCAGTCAGAGCTGATGCGCAGACCCCCCAGGCCCAGCACCGAGGTGGGTGGTGAGCCGCTTGGCGAGGACGAGCTGTCCACGTTGGTCTCGCAGTGCTCCGAGTACTCTGTCTGGAACTTGTTGAAACCACCTGTGGCCCCGGGTGGGGGTAGGGGTGGACAGGGCCCGCGTGAGACCGACAGTGCCACTGGCCAGTGTCCCCAAACTGGGCTCCTCGCAGCAAGGACCACGCCACCACCAGTGGACAGCACAGGCAGTGCTGAGTGTTTACACATGGACCCTCTCTCCTGCTTTCTCCTCATCTGTCCTGTGGCCCACGCTGCAGATGGGGAAACTGAGACCCCAGGTGGTAAAGTAACATGCCTGCACACCATACCCTAACCCATAGGGCTTCAGGGCCCCAGCCACACCACTGACTTTAGGACACTTGAGGACAGAATCCAGCCCATGCCTCTTCCACGGCTCCCCTGCATCAGGCACCCATGGGTGCTCAGTAATTGCTAAGCAGTAAAGGAAAGCAAACAACCCCATCTCAGGCCAATACCTCTGGGTTTGCAAACCCTCTTACAGAAGAGATCACAGGCCAGAGCTGCATCTGGGTCAGCTCAAGGCAGAGGGCCTGGGCCCTCGATTGGGAATCCGGTGCTTGCTCCCACTTCCCACCACTGCCAGGGAGGGTAGTGAAGGTATCGGCTGGTTCTGTCCCCCAGCAGGAGCAAGTTCATAAAAGGTGTCCTGGCTCCTTTTCCATAACCCACCTTAGAACTCAAGGTACCCCCACCCTGGCCTTGGACCCACAGAAGGGGAGGCTGCTGGGGGCTTTACAGGGACAAGAAATGGGGAGCGCGCTGCAGCTAAGCATGGGCCCTGCGCCCGAGGGTGCCGCAGGCCTCCTCTCCCCTCCCGTCTGCCCGCCCCGCTGCCAGCAAGAGGCCATTTTGGAATGTTAATTGGAAACACCGGCTGCAGTCACTCGCCTCCCAGGACTGCCTCCCCCTTCCACCACCTCTGGGGTGACTGGCTAAGGACTTGGGGGTCTCGGAAAACCAGAGCTGGGGCAAGGGACACTCCTTACAGCCCTGCCCCAAGCACTTCCAAGAGGTGGTGATTCCCCAGTGACAAGCCCCACACGGGGATGCCCGGAGTCCCCCAAACTCTCCCTCTGCCCTGGCAGGGGCGAGGGTGGTGATTAAAGGCTCCTGTCCTAACTCTGGCCTTCCAGGGACACCCATTCCAGGCTGGAGGAGCTGAACTGGTTCCCAGGAGGGGACCATCCCTCCTTTGCCGGGCTCCAGGGGAACCTGGGAGCTACCATGGCCCCAACAATGGGGAAAAAAGGAAAGCCCGAATGGGGAAAAGTTTGTTCAGCCCATTCAGATCATGCCCGGAAAGGGATGTAGAGGTGGCCACTGTACCAGCCTACACCCGCACAGCTTGGGCCGGGAGCCCTGGAGGGGAGGATGCGAGCGGGGGAGACGTGGCGCCGGCTGGACAGGCCGGGCACGGGGAGTGAAAGCCGCCTCCGTCGGGGGCATCCGGGAGCCACGGGAGAGCCCCAATTCCAGACTGGGTCTCGCTGCCGCCCTTACCTTGGAGGTAGTAGGCCTGGCAGCCGTCGTCGCGCAGCTTTTGCAGGAGAAGGCCAAGCACCGAGGCGGGAGCGCCGGGCTCTGGCTGCCATTCGGCCGTGGCCTCATCGTAGAGCAGCACGGTGGCCGCCTTGCAGCGCGTAGCGAAACGCTCCTTGTCGGCGTGGTTGGGGATGATGGAGCGGATGGGCAGGTTGCCTTTGCGGAGGCGGCGCAGCATGAGGCCCGGGATGGCCAGGTTGATGGCCGTCTCGATGTGTGACGACTCGAAGAGCTCGTGGGGCCGGCAGTCGAGCAGCAGCAGGGACGCGCCGCCGCGCGCCTCCAGCTCCTCCTGCAGCCACTCGGCGCTCTTGCAGGGCATGGCCCCTGCGCCCGCCGCCGCGTCTGCCCCGGTGCCGGCGCCAGATCCAGATCCCGCACCGGGCTCCGACCCCGCCCCGGTGTCCCCAGCCGCCGACGCCCCCGAGGCCGACATGTGCGCCCGCGCTGGGGGGCCGCGGAGCTGGTTTTTCATGGGGAGCGCGGGCGGCCCGGGGCCGGGGCCGGGCAGCCCTGCCCTGGGACGGCGCCCCGGCCGCGCGGGCCCCAGCCGCGTCTCCGGGCGCCCGCCTCCCGCCGAGCTGCTCGCCCGCCGCCCCGGCCTCCCGGCCTCCGTCCCGCCCGGCCCTCCGCGCGCTCCGCGGCCTGACAGCCCCAATTAAACAGCGTCTCAGGCGGCCGCGCGCCCAGGCGTCCTCGGGGGGGCGGGGCCGCGCCGCGGCTCCCGAGCTTAAAGGCGCCGCGGCTGCGGCGCCCCTCCCCACGGGGTCTGCGGGCACGCGAGCGGTCGGTCCCCTAAGCCCGGAGACCAGCCCCCTGGCCTTCGCTCGGCCTCAGCGCTGCCGCCCAGAACCCACTACAACTCTCCGAGGGGCCCGACCAAGACACTCCTGGGTCCCTATCCCGGAGCTCCCAGTTCTGTGCCTGTCCCAAGAGCTATCCTCGGGGGCGTCCCGCTCCAGGGATCCTCTCCCCTACATTCCCGCAGTTTCCCGGGGATGGAGCGGAGGAAAGGGGCGATCAAGCTGAGCCGAAGTCCTGTCGACTCCACTAATTCATGAACAACTCCCAGCGAGTTCAGCAAACGGGAACTGAACACCTACTCCGTGCCATTCCCTGTGCGCCTAGGTGGTCACCGTTTCAGGCGGCTGCACAGTCCCAAAGGGTTCTGCGTTTGGAGACCTGAGGGGTCGTCTCACTCCAGCAGGCCCGAGGGGGAAAGCAGAACTAGGCAGCTGCGAAGGTAGGAAGGCCCAGGGCCGTGCCACCCTCCTCGGGCTAGGTTGTAGAAATCCCCAAAAGGACCGGCCCTGGGAAGAGACAGCGGGACCTTTAAGAAAGCTTTACAAGCGGAGTGGTGACAGGCTCGGAGTGAAGCGCCACGTGACTTTTCCACTGGACGGGACGGGAGGGAGGGGGCCCCCTCTGTAATCTGCTCTCCTCCCACCTTTCCTAACTCACGAATCAACTTTAATGACAGGCGGGACGCACCACGCAGAGCGCCAATCGCTGCCAAAGGAGCGGGGCAGAGGGAAGGCGGGGCCCGCCAAAAGTTCCACCCAGCGCGGGCTGGGCGGGGCCTCAGCGGCACTGGCTGCGGGTGGCAGGCTAGCTGGCTCGGCGGAGGAGGTGAATGGAGCCGCAGGTAGCCCTGGAACAAAGCGGCTCCACTAGCGCGGCGCGCGTGCGCGGGGCCTGCCGCGTTTTCCCTACGGAGTCAGGGCTGTGTGCGCTGGGGAGGGAGTCCCTGGCTGATGCTGCAGTCCGTCCGGTCCGTTCCCTGCCCGGCAGAGTGCGCCCACCTCCTTGGGGCTTACCCCCTCCCACTCTGCCCGAGGCTGGGCGGCTCCCCGCCACCCTGCCTCTACATCCAGTGGGGAATTAGGGTCAGAGATGAATGGCGGTGGTGCCTGAGATTTGCCAGAGTGCGTGCCTCTGGAACCTGCAGGATTTGAGCTTTCCGACCAGGTAGAGGAGCGGCCCTGCGGCATTCCCCGCTACCCATCTCCCCACTAACGCCCTTTTGTCCTCGCGGAGGAGAGTTTACCAGAAGGTTTCATCCCAACTGCAGGGCTGTGTCGCAGAGGAGCAGGGATCTCTTCCACGGTTACACTTCCGGAAGGACCAGAGTATTGCAGTTATAGATGGTCTTATCACCCGAGATGCTAGGCCCAGGGAAGTGATAGGAAAAGCAGGTCTCTGGCTTCCCACGCAGGCTTGTCCTAGGGTTGCTGGGCAGCACCTTCTTGCCTGGGGATGCGGAACGCGTGGAAAGGGCTCGCCGAGCCTGAGAGGCTCAGGTGCTCACTCTGCTCTGCTACTTGCTGATAAATTGTGGTTCTCACCTCTCTGGGCCTCAGGTCTCCCCATGTGGGAGGGTGCTGGGCCCGACAGCACCCAGTCCATCCCAACTCTGTCAGCCGGAGAAGGCAGTAGTCCAGGTGCTGGTCGGCAGGGACAGCACGCAAACAGAGAGTCCTGGGATTGACTCCTCTGTGCTTCCAATGAAGGGGCAACAGGTGCCACCCCTTTGTCAGGGAACTAAGATCCCACATGCTGGGCTGTGCAGCCAAGTAATAGACAAAAAAGAGAGGTCAGAGCAGACACCCATGGGAGAGGCCCTCCTTGCCAACGAGGCATTCCTCAGTGGGCTTGTTGGGGGCCTGTTGGAGTGTGGACTACAGCAGTGTTCTCATTAGTGGGGGCCCAACGGAGAGGGGACTCTCTGTGCCCCTCCCAGGAGAGGGAAAGAGCCCCACCTTCCCATAATTCGCTTGTGATGGCTTCCTATTCTCCTTCCCACTCCGGACTCCTCTCGGACAGCCACCCTGGAGGAGAGGCCTGTGAGGATGCGGGGAACTGGGAAGACTCCCTGGGGGTGGGGGCTTCCTCCTGTAGTACAGGACAAGGGACAGCATGAGGGAGGGGGTGACAGTGGCAGAAAATCAGCCTGGCCACCTGACGTGCAGCATGGTCCCGGGCCCAGTCACCCTGGCTGGAGAAGAGCCCAAAGCCTTGGTTCCTGAGTGGAAGCCCTGCCTCCGGCCTTCAACAGCTGGACACAATGCATGACGTGATCCCAGCAGGGCTGCCCCTGAGTGTTGGGGGAAGGGGCGTGGACAGACACAGAACCATCTGATATACATACACAGCTCAGAGCCTGACAGGAACTTGGTTAGGGTCCGACAGCAGACTCCAGAGCTGCCCCTGCCCAGGGCCTTGCTCTGCAACTGTGAGCCTCTCAAGGATCCTGGAAGAGGGGACTGGGTGGCCTGGGATCAAAGGCATTCCTCCTCTTCAGGAATGTGGCTTTTCCTGCCCTTCCAGGTTCAGATCCTTCCTCACCTGCAGCCCCTGGAAGAGATGCCCCACTCACTAGGGTCTCCTCAAAGGGCAGGGCGGGTCCCTGGCGGTGAGTTGGGAGCTGTGGGTGGGTGTGGAGTTGTCTGCGGAATGGACCCCTCTCCCACATGCCTCAGGCCTCTGCACACACTTTCCTCAGCCTGGACAGTTTTTGCACTCTTTGTCCATCTTCTAGAAGAATATCCCAGCTTCTAGACTCTCTAGGCAGGTGATGCCAGGAGCCTGTCCCCATCTTTGCTCTGGACTCTTATCACAGTCATAGTAACAGCCCACCCCCCCGTATGTCCAGTGGCCTGTCTCCCTTCCCCAAGTCACTCCTCCTGCCACCTCTGCCTCATCCCTCGTCCCTTAGTTGCCAGGCCTGAACCCAATAGACACGTTTGGAGCCATCCGCCCTGTCCGCACACATTCAGCCCCAGAACCACATGGTGGAGGGGCCTTCCCAGGGGGCAAGGCTTGGTTGTGACAGCGGGAGCTCTGATATGAACTGAATAGAACTGGTGTGCACCACCCCAGCTGCCCCCCACCCCATGTCCATGTGGCATGGTGACCCGGGAACGGTGTCACCAAGCATAAGCATCTTGGAAGCGAGTCTCCCTCTCCCCACTGGTGCCCCTGGATTTCTTAGAGGTGAGCCACCATGTTTTTAATGGCACGGGCAGGAGCGAGGAGGATTGTCCGTTCCTGGCCTTCACATCCCAGCACAGATTTGAGGTGAGCTCCTGCTTGCTTCCATGAGGGCAGATTTTCCCACTGTGAGAGCTGAGCAGAGGCAGGGGCTGGGCACCCAGTCCAGGGTGCCTGCTCTGGTGACAGAGCCCGTCTCTACCCAGGACCACTCCACAGGCTGGAGGAGATGTGCCATCCAGAGCCCTGCCTAAGACCCAGACTAGTGGTGTCTCTGCTTGCCCCTGAACCTTGGGACAGCGTCTCCACATACCTTGGTGAGGTGCCTGTCTGGCTTGCAGTCAGAACAGCTAGTGTCTAAGCCAGGACAGGAGTGGACTGTGAAAGGCCTGGCAACTCTCCTGTTCCGGATCGAACTCCTGGCTGTACACATCTGTGTGCGTGCACATACACGAACACACACTCTTAAGGACACAATACAGGCACACACACACATCTATGTGTTCACACATACATGCTCATAGGCACAGATGTGTGTGCAGAAAGACACAGAACACCAATCCCTGGTGTCCAGTGCTCGGGACAAGGATTTGATCCCTGGTGGGGGAACTAAGATTCTACATACCATGGAGCAACTAAGCCTGTGAGCCACAACTACGGAGCCCACATGCTCTGGAGCCCACGTGCCACAACTGAGACCTGACATAGCCAAAAATAACATAATTTTTTAAAAATATACAAATACAGTTAACTGGTTGGGGTTGAGCCAGACCCTTAGGTAAGGCATTCCCTTCCTAGGCCTTGGTTTCCTCATCTGTAAGATGGACAGCCAAGCCCTGCTTTGCTCACCGCACGGGGGAACCTGGGGTGGTACAGGGCCAAGGAGGTGAGCCCTGCACTGGCGTGAGGGCAACGGTACAGCCGTTGTGCTGGGACCAGGCCTGCTGGATGTCGGCCCCAGGGCAGCCAGCCGTGAGCAGGGCTTGAAATGCTCACTTGCCCAGGCTGACCAGCCTGGCGGACCCCCCTTCTTGAGGGGAATCCCAGGCCTGAGGGCCTGAGAGAGCTTGGAACAGAGGGCAGGTGGGGTCATGGCAAAGGCCTGGCTGGGCCCAGGTCTCTGGGTGACTCATGGGGGACTCTGGTGATGCAAGGAGGCTCACACAGGGGAGGTCTCAGAGGCAGGATACCCAGCCCTGTTGTACCCCAACTCCTCCAAGCTCAACCACCCATAAGTAGGTAGAGAGTAGAGATGCTGGGCCCTGCAGGGGAGGAAGTGTGTGGAGGCAGGGATGCTTTGTCTGGGGCACTGAGTAGGAAGCAGGAGGAGGTCAGGGTGAAGCAAGCTGGTCCAGCTAGGAATTGGGAATTCAGCAAATAGATTTTGTCTCCCTTGACTACCATAGGTAATCAACTGGTTTTGAGGCCTGAGGATGGTGCAGCAAGTGCTGTGATTGACTAGTAATGCCTGCCCGGGAAGAATCGTGGCCAAGCAGCTGACCCTCAGGCTGACCCTCTGGGCTGGTGTGTGGCCAGGAAAGCCACACTCTCAAATGAGTAGCCCTGGCCGAGGGCCTGCAGTTGCTGCTGGGTGGGCAGCTGGGAGAGAGAAGATGACATCCGTCTAGTCTCCCTCTGAGGTTCCCACACTCCCTTGTCCAGGGCAGGTTCTCAAAAAATGAGCCCGCATGGGAGGGGAGCCTCCCCACCTCTGCCTTCTCCAGGCTCCTTGGGGAGTTACCAGAGCTCTGCCCTGGCTTCCATCCTGCTGGCTTTTGTCCTCTGGTTCTCCCGGGTGTGAGCCACTCTCCCCACTGCTCCCCAGGGCCTCAACTCCTGGGCCGGGCGGGAGGACGCTGGATAGGCTGGCTGTGCAGTTGCAGAGCTGTCCCAGGCAGCAGCCTGTCCGTGCAACTCTGCCATCACCGGGGCCTGGGATTCCCCGCTGGGAGGCAGGCAGGGATAGATCCTTCCACTCCATCCAGAACTAGTCAGCCCAGAACACCCCAACCCGGGCCAGTAGGGAAGGGTGGGCCCAGGTGACCATGGATTCCACTAGCCTGTAACAACCCCTCTGGGTTCTCTGTGGGCACCCCTCTTAACTGGGTGGCAAGTGTCCAGACATACTCTGTCTACAAAACAGAGTATGTGCACATGTGTGTTGGATATTTCTGCACAAGAGTGCACTTCCACTCTCTACCTACTTATGGGCAGTTGAGCTTGCAGGAGTTGTGGTACAGCAGGCTGGGTATCCTGCCACTGTGACCTCCCTTGTGTGAGCAAGTGAACATTTCAAGCCCTGCTCATGGCCCAGCCAGGCCTTTCTCATGACCCCACCCGCCCTCTGTTCCAAGCTCTCTCAGGCCTGGGGTTCCCCTCAAGAAGGGGGGTCCGCCAGGCTGGTCAGCCTGGGCAAGTGAACATTTCAAGCCCTGCTCACGGCTGGCTGCCCTGGGGCCGACATCCAGCAGGCCTGGTCCCAGCACAACGTTGGGCTGTACCGTTGCCCTCACGCCAGTGCAGGGCTCACCTCCTTGGCCCTGTACCACCCCAGGTTCCCCCGTGCGGTGAGCAAAGCAGGGCTTGGCTGTCCATCTTACAGATGAGGAAACCAAGGCCTAGGAAGGGAATGCCTTACCTAAGGGTCTGGCTCCAACCCCAACCAGTTAACTCACCTACCCACAGCGCCTGCAATGAGTCACGGTGGCCAAGGTGATGGGAAGGAAACACAAACACAGGCGCGTGGGAAGGGCAGACACGCCTGCCTGGGGCTCCCACACAGGCCCCGTCGTCTTCCTGATCAGGGGCCTGCCTGATACTCTCAAGGCTTGTTTCCTTCTGGTCTCATGGCCAAGCTTTGCACCAGCCCTGTGAGGGCTGTCAACTCTTGACCAGTGGGGAAACTAAGGCCCATAGTTACAACCCCAACTGGGCAGAAGGCTGGGCCCCGACTAAGAACTAGAGCTCTGTTCCCCCAGTCCGGTGGTGCCCAGGTGGCTCTGACCTCCACAGGGAGCCCCTTGCTCCACCAGCTCTCTCCCATCACTGGGAGGGCAGGGTGCCCACACTGGCAGGGTCGGGGACAGACGTGGGGCACGTGCAAGGAGGTGTGTGTGCTATCCAATGTGCTTCTATGGCTAATTCTTCCCATGACCCAGAACCTGTCCACTGTGGCTCCACAGTCCAGGCCCCCCTGTCTCCCCTGGACCATTTCACTAGCCTCCTTCCCCGCCCCCCTGCTCCATCCCCACAGTCCATTCCCCACCCAGCGGTCCTTCCCTGCTCTGAATCCTCCCACATCGGGGCACAGACCAGCGTGGCCTCAGTGATCTGGCGCGTCCCCTCTCCCGCCTCCCCTCAGGGTCCAGGATCCTCTGCCCTGCAGTCTCCGTCCCCCCAGCCCAGGCCCCTGTGGCACCCCACCTGCTGTCTCAGCAGGGCCTTAGCACTCACTGGTCTGAGTGACTGCATGCCTATCCTCCCCACCCCGGCCCGGCCTCCTGAGCCAGAGTGCGCACCAGAGGTGGCTGAGTCCGAACAGGGATCCGACTTCCTTTTGGACTCTTGGGTCATCAGCCACGAGCACGGTCCTGTGATTTAAAATGCCTCTGGCCCTTCTCTGCCACACTGGAGGATCCCAGAAACCTCTCACTTCCATTCCTCACTTGGCCCTCAGCCTGTCCTGCATGGGCTGCCCGGAGTCGGAAGTCTCCTTACCATGACAGAGTGGCTCCTGCTCCCACTGAGCCTGGCAGGCTGTCCTCCCTGTCCGCAGGCTGGTGGCCTCGATCTCCCTGTTTGAGAGCGCGGGCCACCACCCGAACCGGGGCATCTCATCCTCCCTCTGTAGACTGCTCTCTCAAGTCCCAAGTCTGGGTTCCAATCCTGCATACCACCATTCGCGAGCCTGGAAGAGGAGCTGGACTGGGTGGGGAAGCCCCCTTTGTTGAAACTGAGGTCACCCCTAGAGGGCCAGGAGAAACAGCTCAACAGCCCCAAGAAAGCAGTGGCCAGCTCCGATTTCCTTGCAGCTTGGAGGGAGAAAGAAGTGGTGGAGGAGAAGAAAAGAGCTCAGCAGGTCCCCTGCCCCAAAGTTGTGGGTGAAGGCGAGCCCTCTCCTCTCACACACCCCTCCCCAGGACCTCTGCCATGGGCTGATCTCCCCCTTCTGGGTTGTGGACAGCACCACATGAGCCCGCCTGGGGCTCAGGGATGGAAGCCAGGGCTCTGGGGGTGCATCAGCCACCCTGTCACCCTTGGCCTCCCGCTTGACACCTCTGATCCTTTCTGAAGCCACTTCTGCGAGGAAGGGCCTGGAGCTCCAGTGGTTTGTTGGGGCGAGGGGGGGCGGGGAGGTGGCCAGAGGGTGCCTCTGGCAGGCATTGCCAGCCAGAGCAAAGGCAAGGAGCAGTGATGGAGTCTGGGGTGGTGCCCTCTGTCTTGCCCAAGCCAGCTGTGGTTTTTCGAGTAGGCTAGCTAGCAGTGGCAGGCTCCTGACAGTAAAGTCAATCCAACCTTTCAGGCTGGGAAGGTGGAGGCGGCTGGGAATTCCCAGGGCACCTGGCGGGTAGATGTGCCAGGGGCCTGGGATGGGTGCTTCTGGTGGGCCAAGGGGCGGTGCCTGGTAGGTCTCTCTGTAGCTGCCAGGGCCAACTGCCTCATTAGCACCTGCCTGCTGCCAGCCTGGGCCTGTCTGGTCCACTCCCCATTGGCCCACACACCCTGTTTTTCAGGAGTCCCTCCCATGAGGCCCTGACAGTGACAGCGATGGCGATCAGCCACGTGACCACGATGAGGCTGCTGAAATGACCTGGCCCTGACATGAGGTTGCCGGGTTGAGGCCTCAGTGCTCAGCCCCATCGCAGGTTTCGTGGCCAGCATGTGTTTCCACGTGGGCTCAGCTGCCCGGTGGCCGCCTGGTGCTGAATGTCCTGTGCTCACAGGTAGGCAGGCATGGGTGCTTGCACTACACAACAGTCTGGGCAACTCCTGTTCTTGATGTGGCCTCACCCAGCTCTATTCCTGCCACAGGGGCACATGCCCCCAAAACCTGGGGCACCCCATCCCTGCAAAGACTAGGGTCCCCTGGGAAGAGAGGAGGGACCAGTGGCGTCTCAGGGCTCCTAGTGGGGCCCTCGGAGGTGGTCACAGGGAGGACCCAGGGCCAGCTCTGCTTACGGGTCCCTGCTCACGTCCCCGCCCCTTGCCGTGGCTTATGCAGTGTCCAGCTAGAAGCCAGCACTGCCCTGACCGCACAGCCCTCTGGCCTGAGCCAGGGGCTCGTGGGGGTGAGGCATTGAGGGCAGTTTGGCCAGAGCTTGAGCCCCCTGTCAAAACCTCCCCAGTGGGACTTCCCTGGCAGTCCAGTGGCTAAGACTGCACTCCCAACACAGGGGGCCTGGGTTCAATGCCTGGTCAGGGATGATCCCACATGCTGCAACTGAGTTTGTATGCCGCAATGAGTGATCCCGCATGTCGCAATAAAGACCCCGACAAAATTTTGGCATAGCCAAATTGAAACACCACAAAATAAAAACCTTCCCCAGAACCACTAGGCCAGGCCAAGAACTCAGGCTGGGGAGTGGCTGGATTCCTCAGGCCATGAACTCTATTGGGCCACGGAGCACCCACAGTCAAGGAGCTGGAACCTTCAGATCTGGGGTACTGCTGTGGACTTGGCTGGCCCCTGGAGGTGCCCAGCCTTTCCATCTAAAAGGGGGGCAGTACCTTTGCCTACTACTCTAACTCTTAGGGATGCGGGACAGCCAGGTGGGTTCTACCCTGGATTACCAGAGGGAAGGACTTCTTTGGCCTAAGGTGCTCCCAGCCGGCCCCATGCATGGCGGGCAGCAGGAATGGGAGGAGTGGTGACTGGCAGCCTGACCAAGGGGCCTGGCTGCACTGCTGACTCCAGGCCCGCTTCCTCCTCTGTACACTGGGGCACGCACAGAGCACCACGCAAGGCAGGAGAAGTGCTTGGGAAGGGTCCAGCCCAGGGCTGAGCACGTTTCCCCGGCTCAGCCCTCTTGTGCCTGGACAGTGGTGAGAGGGCCCTGGGGGCGGGCGGCGCCCCCTGTGAGAAGGGCTCCTGGAGCAGAGGCGTGGGACTGGGGCTGGTATGCAGCCGTGCTGTGGAGTGCGGGCAGCATGGACTCTGGGCAGAGAGGCTGTGGCGCCAACAGGAAGGGTGGCAGAGGAGACAGCAACTCTTCTGAACCTGGAGTGGGTGGCTGCCTGAGCTGAGGCTGATGTGGGATGGGGAAGGCCCTGTCCCCAGCCTCATGCCTCGGTGCCCACAGCTGCCCGCCGAGCTCCCATAGGGAAGGGCAGGGAGGGACTGGGCATCACACCTGGCCCTCCCTCCAAGTCTCAGCCACACTGGCCCCCCGCACACCCTTCCTTAGCTGTGACTGCCACTCACTTCCTGCCCTTTGCTCAGTCTTGGCAGACAGCAGCCCCTGTTCTGACCCACGGGGAGCCTTTCCTAGCAGGGGGCTTTGACCCATGCCTCCTGCCTCCTCAGGGCTCTGCCTGTAGAGCTGTCCAAAGTGGGATTCACAGAATGCTAGTCTCAACAAGCGTACTTGGAGAAAGAGGCTCACGTGGTCAGATGTCTGAGAAACACTCTGAACTCTGGCCCTGGCTGCAGAGAGAGCATCAGGGTGTGTTAAAGGCTCTGAGAAGTCCTGCAGGGACACAGCAGGCTTAATTTTGGCCGTATCTGGCATTTGCCAGACTCCAGGGACCACAGCATCCGGTTTTTTTTGCGTAACCTTCACTCCCAGCCCACGGCACTGCCCTCAGCCTGTCCTTCAACAGAGAAAATGGCTTTATGTTGCCCAGCGGCTGCTCAGACCACGTTCTCTTCCCTGCACTTCCCTTCCTGTCTTCAGATGAGAGGCTGAGGGTCATCAAGAGCTGCTTAAAACCCCACGTTCTCCCTGTGATTTGCCTCAGGTGCTGAGGCCTGCGTTTCACCAGCAGGTCCAATGCCGCAGTGAGATCGGAAGTCATCCTGGCTCCTGGGGAGGCCAGGATGATTAAATGGGCGCTGGCCAGAGCTGAGCCGGATGCCTGGCCACACTTCCCCCAACCAGTGCAGCTCCTGTGGTTTCCAGCTCAAGGCTGCACAGGGAGGCTGCTCCTCTCAGCATGGGGGCTGTGGACAAGGCCTCCTCCCCAAGAGTTGTGTTACCAGCCCTGAGGGGCTTCTAATGAGTTCCACATGCAAGTGAGGGCCTCTGAGAGGAAATGGGAAGGGGCTGAGGAGGGGGAGAGGGGCCTGAGAGGGGATTGGAACCATGTGTTTGGAGGAGGAGGACAGGGAGGGAGAGTGGAGGCCAGAGGAGGGAAGACTATCCTCACAAGTCCTGCTGCCCTCCCCGCACAAGGTGACTGCCAGGCTCCCAGCCCTGCAGGAGGGCCCAGGCCAGCAGGCTGCAGGGGTGGAGTGGGGAAGGGTGGCAGCGGCAGGGGAGACCCCTTAGACGGCCCACTTCTCTCCTTCAGACAGAAAAAGCCCCAAATCCCTGACCCTCTGGACTGGGGTTCTGAGCCATTAAGAGCAGGATAGAACCAGGTAGGTGGCAGGGCCCATGGGGGCGTGAGGAGGCCCCTCTACAGCCGGCCAGCAGCAAGATGCTCATTCAGATCCAGCCCAGTTACCCTGACGCCACTGGAGAGCCCTGGGTGCAGTGAGGCCACTGACCTGTCAGCTCTGTCCTCCAGGTTCAGGGGTGGGCAAGGAGGCCTGGCATGTGGATTGGCTGCTCCTCCTGCCCTCCCTGTCCAGTGGGAGCCATGACTGGGCACTCAGATTGGCCTGGTGGCTAGAAGCCTCATAGGAAAAGGCTCTGTAGGATCCATGTTGGCATGTGGAGTGGGGTGTCTAATGAGAGAGACCCATGGTGGTTAGGGAGCAGACGGGAGGGCCTCATGGGGTACAGTGGGTCTCCCTCCCAGGAGCACTGGTTGAGCCCCAGGTTTCCAGCAGGCCAACCAGGGCCAGGGAGAAGGCAATGGCACCCCACTCCAGTACTCTTGCCTGGAAAATCACATGGACAGAGGGGCCTGGTGGGCTGCAGTCCATGGGGTCGCTAGGAGTCGGACACAACTGAGCGACTTCACTTTATTTTTTCACTTTCATGCATTGGAGAAGGAAATGGCAACCCACTCCAGTGTTCTTGCCTGGAGAATCCCAGGGACGGGGGAGCCTGGTGGGCTGCCGTCTATGGGGTCATACAGAGTCGGACACGACTGAAGCGACTTAGCAGCAGCAGCAGCAGCAACCAAGGCCAGGCCTGCAGCAGGTCTTGTAGCCAGTTGGCTAGCCCACAGGAGTGGATGATGGGGGCCCTGCCCTTTAGCTCCCACTTACAGCCACCTCCCCAGGCCACACACTGGAGCCCTGCTGGGACAAAACCTGTTCTTACAGCCTTGTGTGAATAGTCTCAGCACATCTTTCCAGCACCCCTACAGGCCTCGACTGTTCTTACCCATGTTGTAGATGGGCAGAGCAAGGCAGAGAGTCAGAGCACTCCTGGCAGAAGAGCAGGTGCAAAGGCCCTGGGGCCAGAATGTTCCTGGTGTGTCCGAGGAACACTAAGGAGGCTGGTGTGCCTGGAGCAGCCTGAGGGGTGGCTGGAGGGGGTAGGAGATGAGGGTCGGGCAACAGGCAAGCTTGAGTAGGGCCTCCTGGCTGCAGTGAGCGTTGTGGCCTGTACTTAAAGGAGGCTGGGGAACTGCTGGAAGGGGTTCAGCAGGGCTGGCATGAGCTAGCTTACAAGTTTTATTTTTATTATTTATTATTTTTTAATCTTAGGGCTTGGCTGACTCTGGCTGCTATGCTGAGAACAGATGGAGTGGGCCAATGGCAGAAGCAGACCAGGCAGGAAAGGAACAAGCCTCATTGCAGCAGGTCTGGCTGCTCAGGGGTGCTTGCTCCAAGTGCTGGGCAGACTCTCACCTAACGTGCCTCAGACTAAGCCCCGGCCCCTCAAGAGAGGCTGCCAGAGCTGAAGTTCCCCTAAACCAGAGGCAGTTAACCCAACAGAAGACCGTGGGAAGAAATATAGATGGCCAACAGACACATGAAAAGATGTTCAATATCGCTGATTATTAGAGAAACGCAAATCAAAACCACAATGAGATATCACCTCACAGCAGTCAGAATGGCCATCATCAAAAAGTCTACGAACAGTAAATGCTGGAGAGAGTGTGGAGACAAGGAAATCCGCCTACACTGTTGGTGGGAATGCGTAGCCATTATGGAACAGTATGAAGGTTCCTCAGAAAACTAAGAATTGCCATATGATCCAGCAATCCCTCTCTGGGCCTATATCCAGAAAAAACTGGTAATTCAAAAAGATACATGCAAACCTATGTTTGGGCTTCCCAGGTGGCTCAGTGGTACAGAATCCACCTGCAGTGCAGGAAATGCAGGTTCGATCCCTGGGTCAGGAAGATCCCCTGGAGAAGGAAATGGCAACCTACTCCAGTATTCTTGCCTGAAGAATTCCATGGACAGAGGTGCCTGGCGGGCTACAGTCCATGGGGTTGCGCCGAGTTGGACATGACTCAGCAACTGAACAAACCCCACCACCACCTGTGTTCACAGCTGCTCTGTTCACAACAGCCAGGACGTGGAAACAGCCTAAATGTTCATCAGTAGATGAATGGGCAGAGACGTGGTGCACACACACGGGGCTACTACTCCGCCACTGAAAAGAATGAGGGACTTCCTTGGTGGTCCAACAGCTGACACCCTGTGTTCCCAATGCAGGGGGCCTGGCTGGGTTTGATCCCTGGTTGGAGACCAGATGCATGCTGCAACCAGAAGACGCTGCATGCCACAGGAAGACGCGGTGCAGCCAAGTAAATAAACACTAGAGAAAAAACGAAAGGATGCTGTGTGCAGCGACTGGACGCAACTAGAGATTATCATACTGTGTGAGTAAGTCAGAGAAAGACAAATACCACAGGATGTCACTTCTGTGTGGAATCTACAATGCGACACAAATGAACCCATCTATCAAACAGAACCACGGACACACAGAACCAAGCGGTGGTTGCCGAGGGGAAAGGGGCTGGGGGAGAACTGGAGTGGGAGGCTGGGGTTAGCAGATATAAGCTTTTATATATAGAATGGATACACAACAAGGTCTTACTGTAGCACACAGAATTATATTCACTATCCCTTCATAAGCCACAATGGAAAAAAAGAATATATATAACCGAATCACTTTGCTATACAGCAGAAATTAACATTATAAATCAACTATACTTCATTAAGAAAATATTAGAACTGGAAAAAAAAGGAGACTTTGGGATATGTTTCAAAGGGCATGGGCATCCTTGTGGGAACCTCACCAACGGCCCTGTTCCTAAGCACACCCCAGCTGAGGGCGAACTGGGCCCAGCCTCGGGACCAAGGCCACCCTGGGAGCCAAGGCTCACTTCACAGTTGGGGCCAAGAAGTCCCACTGCAGCAGCCCCGACTCGGGCCAGCCCAGGCCTCCACAACGGGAAGTACTTTATGTTTCTAGTTAACAGGCACATGTGAGCTGCTGCCTGGAGGGTCCGGGAAGACTAATTACGTTGCTTCTCCTGCTCCAAGTCCCAGAGGCTTCTAGGACAGCCAATCCAGGAGCAGCTGTCACGGAGAACAATTCTGGGGGCTGAGCTGAGGGTGGGGGTGGGTGCTGGCCCTGCTGAACACAATCAGTGCTCCCAGCCCCAACTTGGGCGTGAGGGTATGTCCTTGGGTGACTCTGGCTGGGGTCAGAGCAGAGGTGGGTGGGGCATCATAGGAGCTTCTGGGGGAGCTGGCTGGTTCCAGAGACCTGCCAGGTCAAGGCACGTCACTGGGCAGAAACTAGCTGGGCAAAGGCAGGGGCAGGGCAGAGGTCTGGAGGAGAGGCCAGCTGAGCAGAGCATCTGCAGGGCACTGGTGCCCTCGGCCAGGCCTGAGACCAGGAGAACAAGATGGACTGGGTGAATGTGGGCCCCAGGTGCCTGGGGACGGCCACGGCTCCGCAGTCGGTCTCCACTCCAGAGCTGAGGCCAGAGGCCAGGAGCTGACATCAGTGTGCGCGGCTGAGTGACACCACGACCCCACTGGCTCCTACAGGCCAGGCCTCTGCCCACTGAGCACCCGAGAGAGTGTCAAGGTCCCACTTTCAGAAGCAAGTATTCGTGCCTCCAAGAGCAGCTTTGGACTGAGAAACGGAAGCTGCAGGAGGACAGGACTTCGCTCCTGCCCAGGGCCCTCATCTAGCGGTGCACAGGTTTCTCATGGGTGGTGGGAGAGACTTGGGGGCAGGGGTTGAGGTTCCTGTCACAGCAGCACGCCCAGGCAGAGGGGGTTCAAGGTGGCCTCACCTGAAGTGAAACCATGCTCAGCCTTGCCCTATAAATAGGTTCTTGGGAGAGTGTTTCCACACAGCAGCTCCCAGCCGGAGGAGGGACTGGCACAGAAAGCTTCCTAATGGCTTCGCCCCAGGCTGTCTGGCCTGGCTCCAGTCTCATCCTTGAACCTGGATGTGAGGGCCCCATGCGCTGGGCCTCTAGAGACACTTCCCCAGAGTGACTAAGAGTGAGCCCAGGGTGCTAGGGTGACAGCTGGGGTGGGCTGGAGCCCACCCAACAACGGGACAAGGCCTGGTGTCAGGGTGGTGACGCTCACAGGAAGTGAGCTCGGGCCTTCAGTCTACCACTGCTGCCTTGGCAATGTGGTTCCCTCCTTGGCAGCCTGGAACAGGGCAGGGTGGAGGGGATGCTTAGACAGAAAACTGGGGCTGATGTCTGTGCCCCTTAAATGACCACACACCCATGAAGGCTGGAGCCATCAGGGGCTCATCTTGAGCGGATCATTTAGGAAGAGGAGATTAATGACAAGGAGCCGGGACAGTGTGACTCACCACCCTAGCGCCTGCTCAGCGGGCTGGGTTTCCGGGATTCCCGGCAATAATCACAAACGCCCACCCCAAGCCTGCGCTGGCCCTAGTGGCAGCCTTGGAGGGCCTGCCTTCTTGGGTGGGGGTGGTGGTGGGGGGGCTGTCTGCCAGCCCAGCTCCCTCACCACCACTGGGGATGCCCATGGCAGCGGTCATGGGGTCAAGAGACCAGAACTCTGGCCACGGAGAACTTCAGAGCCAACACAACTCTGGGACCATCAGACTGTGTCCTCCTGGACACAGGCCAAGTTCTGGGAAAGGGGTCCGACCGCCAGAAGTCTCTATCCAGCCATACACTGAGCACACTCGCTCTGGGCACCTTTTGTGTCCGAAGCATTAGGAACTAGCTCACAAACTGTCTCTACAAGGTTACTGAACCTAACTAAGGTCACGGAGCTAGCAGGGGCAGAGCTGACTGTGGTGGTGGGTCAGGAGCCCTCGCCTGCCTGCTCTCAAGCAGCATACCCCTGTGGAGATCAGGAGACCAGGGACAAGGTTGCTGGTGGATGTGAGGATGGCAGAGTCTCCAGGACAGGCTGGCTCATGCCCCTCAAGTCTCTGGAGAGACACAGGTCTGCGGGGACCCATCGACACTTAGCCTGTCTGGGCTCCTGGGAGTGGTGCCTCAGGAGTGAAGGGTGGTAGGCTTGCCACAGGCAGGGGCTGGACTCTGCTGCTGCTTTCTGGCTTGGTTTGGAGCCTACCTGACCTGCCTCTCTCTTTCTCTGGCAGGAAGTCCAGATCCATTCCCGGAATCTGGCAAAGGATAGGTAGGGGGCTGCAACTTAAGTCAGAGATACTTCTTTTATTCCGCATGGTAGGAAAATTAAGAGCATGAAGGGATGGGGGTGTGGGGTTGGGATCTGCCATGAAGATGTACTTCCTAACAAAAGCCCCCTGGCCTAAAAACATCTTCCTAGCCAACCCCCCCCCCCCGCCCCCCCCGGCCGCAGTTTGGTTTTCTGGAATCTCAGTTACCAAAATCCAAAATTAGGAGAGATGACAGCTAAGCTGAGGCATTTACATTTCTAGAGGACTGCTTCTGAGCTTGGCAGCATGGCTGGGGGACTGGTAAGAGCCCCAGCCACAGGGGAGCTGCTGGGGTGGGCTAGCAGGGAGTATCATTTGGGGAGGTCACAAGAAAGGCCGTCACGGGGCCCCCAACCAGGCCAAGTCACCTCACGTTCCCCACCGCCAACCGCTTGTGAGAACCCCCATAGCCAGACCTGTCAGCCCCCAGCCCAGCCAGCACTGCCTGGTTGAGCCCCGCACTCTGCCTCAGCCTGGTCACTCACACTGACCCCCAGGCTTGGAGGTGGCCCGTCTCTGTGATGTTTCAAAGACAAAGACAGCTCTCCAAGAACCATCCTTCTCCACTGTGCCTGGCCTGGCTGGTGACTCCATCAAGGCAGGCGAGTGTGGCAGGAAACCCCTCAGGAGGCCCTGGTCCAACCCCTCGTGCAAAGCCCTCCCAGATGGCCCGTGGGCACAGCTCTGTCCCCCTGCATCTGGGGAAGCCCAGGTCACGCCGATACTGTGCCACCAGACAAGCTGTGTGCTGTTGAGGGGTGGGGGGTAAGCAAACCTCTCTAGACTGTTTACATCTGATAATGGTTGTTGGGAAAATACCACACTACAGCCTCCCAGGCCATTTCCCAAATCCTTAGCAGACTCTCAAACCCATTTTTTTCTCACTGAGGAAGGGAGATTTCAGAGAAAGATTAAAAACTCGATCCTGGTATAAACTGAAGGCGTGATGGGTGGCAACCCCACCTGGTCTGCGAGCAGAGCTGGACACAATGCCTTGGAGACCCGGCTCCTGTCCTGCTGTCTCCAGCAAGGGCCACCCTGGGTCTCTGGAGAGGACCTCACCTGGACTGGCTGCTCAAATTGCCACAGCCCCAACACCTGGGAGCTCCAGCTCCACCAACCACAAGAAGGCCGCCCATGTCTCATCAGAGGCAGGGCAGCCAGCCTGGGAGGGACAGACAAGCCTGGCCCCACAAGCTGTGTCCCCTCTGAGCAAGCTGACTTGGGGCCGCTAGGACTTTCCCTAAAGGCCTCCAGGGCGACCTCCCCGGTGGTCCAGTGGCCAAGACTCCATGCTCCCAGTGTGGGAGGCCCAGTTCGATCCCTAGTTGGGGAACTAGATCCCCATGTGATACAACTAAAAGTTTGAATACTGCAACGAAAGATCCCACACGCTGCAACTAAGACCGGGCACAGCCAAATAAATACTAAATAGATAGATAAACCATATCTCCTTAAAAAAAAAAAAAAAAAAGCCTTCAGAGACTGGGAGCCATGACCTCCCGAGGCAGCTAAGGAGCTTACCTGACAGTTTAGACCAGCAAGACTTCTGGGCTCTTCTACATGCTAGCAGGGCCATGTGGAGAACTGCAGCAGCTTCCGGGGGGCTCTGAACCGTCCTGAGTCGTCAGCCTCTTGCCCATCTAGCAAGCTCCATCCTCCTGGAGGGACAGGTGGACCAGGGAGCCACGGGCCTCTGTTGAGTGCCTACCTGGTGGGGTGGCCACCACTGCTACCTGACACAAGACCCTGAGGCTCAGAGGCCACATCACCATGCTGGGGCTACACAGCTCAACCAAAGGCAGAGCCTGAGGCCTGACTCCAGACTGAAGCTCTCTCCCCACCCAGGTGGCAAAGCAGCTCCCCCAGGCTCGTCGTTCACCAGGACTCAACACAGGCTGCCTCCTGTCAGCCTCAGCTCTGAGGCATTCAGCCTCTGCTCCCACCTGGAACCTGCATAGGCTGGGAACCTCACTAGCCGCCTGGTACTGACAGTTCCTGGGACTCTTAACACCGCCCGCTCCCCTAGGCCCCTGGGCAGGGCAGGTATGTTGGAGGGTAAATACCTCCCTGGCTGGCTGGGCCCCAAGAGGCTGAATGCAGAGATATGGACGACACCCAGACATATGGGGAACACTTGCCTGGCTTTCCTGCACAGATGCAGGGAAGCAGCCCATGGAACCCTCGTGAGCAAGGGGACAAGCAGGTGCCTGAAGCCTCTAGGTCCCAGCTGAAGCAGCCAGCCGCACCAGCCAGAGGGAACTCTGGCTGTCCTTGCTCCTGAAGACCCCGAACAGCGGCAAGCAAGGTGTGCAGGGCTCTGGAGGTGATGCTGGCAGGGCCCTCCCAGATGTCATTTTGTTCTCCCTTATGGACGCTGGGGATGGAGGCACTGATTAGGTCTCACTCAGAACAAGCCATTCCAGTGACGAGTCCATCATTTTAATGTTCAGGTTCCTTTGCCCTCGTGGATGCAGAGGAAGAAGCCACCAGGCCCCAGTAAACGTGGGACAGAAATCAAGGCCCCTGCGAAGCCACCATCCCCTCCAGAGGGCTTGTTCCTAGATAAATCGGACAGACGGGCCCGCTTTGGGCCTTTTGTCAGATTTAAAGGAAACTATTGGCTCACCCAACAAGTGGTCCGCCTCTACTCTGGGATACAGGACAAAGCCAGTCACATGGCAGGAAGGTCAGTAAGGGATGAGTGAAATGCAGGGTGGCGTGGGGCTCTCACCTCCAGAGGAGAGCTCCTTCTCAGGGCTCCTTAAGACTCCAAGGTAACAAACATTAATGTGAAGTGGCTCCTTCACAGTAAACTAGGTATATCATCTGTGCATACATGGGCCTGGCCTATGGTGGCCTCCCATCACCAGGTGGAGTCTCTGGGTGCAGACAGTTGGGTGGAGGGCATAGGTGCACAACCCCTGGGGCTCTGGGGTGGATATGGTTCCCAGGGCTGAATCTTATTTATTTACCCAAGTGTCCAGTACAAATCCCCGGCCTGCCACCCCCCAAATTGACCGAGCTCTTGATTCTCGTTCCCCTGATCATGGTGGTGTTCTCTGCATGATTAGCTGCTGGTTCTCCAGACACTGCTTCAGCTTGTCTTCTGTCAGTGTCAGCCGCTGCTCCAAGATGGAGACTGTCTGCAAAATAAACGGTCAGGCTCAGGATGGAGGGGCCCCTGGGCTGCCCTCAGCCAGGCCTGCTCAGCTGCCCCGGAACAAACGCCATCTTTTCCCACCCAGGCTCCTGCTTGGTGCCCTGTTCCTGGGTTTCCATGCCTGCTCCTGCTGGTTGGGGAAGGTGGTTCTGTGCTGTTTGCGGGCAGCGGAAGGGCACAGTGAGGGACAGCAGGCCTGGTGGTCTGACATTTAGACTGAGTTACAGAGCAGCAGCACTTGCTCATCTGGGCCAGGCTCTGTCCTTTCAGAGACCAGCCAACCAGAGACCATCAACCATCTCCATTCCAAAGATGAGGACACTGCACCCACAAACGAAGGGCCTCCACCTGGGTCCCGCCCAGGCCTTTTATCTTCACAGCTGGAGGGCCTTCCCAGGCTTGGAGGTGAGAGCCCTGAGCCCAGGAGGGCCACAGCCCGTCCGAGTCCACTGGGGACTGCTGTTTCTGAGCGGTGTTCCTGAGTCCATTTTCTCCGCTATGATAGGAACGATAATGGCAAGCTCACAGCAGTCCTGGAGACTGTGAGGTGACAGCATGGTGCCCAGCACATGTCAGCCTGGCCCATGCTGGCCACAGTGACGATGCTCGTCATGTTGGCCTCTGGGGGGCAGAGACTGACTCTCTGGCCTCTCCTGCACACCCGGCATGATGGCTGGTCTGCCGACCTGGCCTCCAGACAAGGCTGCAAAACCTGCCCCCCTCCTCTGCCTTTGGACAGAGCACTGGCAGAGGGGCAGGAGTGCCCAAGCCCACACAGGCCCTGGGTGAGTCCACTGGAAATGAAGCAGGCTTGGTTCCTTGCCGTGTAGCCTACAGGCATTAGAAAGGGCTCAGATTAAGAAACAAGACTTTCTCTTAACTTTACCCATTTGTGGGCTTTCCCAAGAGGTTTTGCCACCTTCCCTGGGGCTCCATGGAGGCTCTGGGCCTTGGTCCAGTAGAAAGGAAACTTTCCTCTCACATATTTAATAAAACACTGAAACATTTGGGGAGGGAGTTTCCCCTCTAAGGCTGCTATAAATTCTCGCAGCATCCCACACGGATATCAGCCTCATGGAGGCTGCTCCTCCTGGCGGCTGGCCCCTTCTAAACAAGCTGGCTGGGCTGCAGGGGCTCTGAGCCCCGGGGCACAGGATAGAGCCTGAAAAGCTGCTGCCTGTGGAATACGAACTGGCACCCTGAAGAGGCAGAACTGAGCTGAAAGAGACGATGACATTCCCCTCTACTGGCCGGCCAGCCATGGAGGGGGTCTGCAGCTCGTAAAAGTGGCAGCGGAAATAGCCCCCGGCTGGCCCAGAGCAGCATTCCTGGAAGTTTCCACTGGCTGCTGCAAAACCCACACTGAGCCAAGCTCCAGAATCATTCCTCATCCAGACTTTTTCCGATGGTCCCGGACTCTAGGCCCCAGTGGGGGAGCCAGCCAGCTTGTCCTCTTCTGGCCAGCACTGCCCCTCAACACACACATACTTAAAAGAAATTTTTTTTCCATAGGGACTGAATTTCCAAACGTGGAGGCAGTGGGTTTTGGGCCAATGTCAATACCAGGGGTGCCACGCATTTCATGGGGCTAAGTAGAGTGTTCCATGGCGGGCGGGGGCTACTCAAGCTCAGCAGAAATATGGTCATTAAATTTGATGATGTTAAACTTCTTTGAACAAAAAAGCATTATCTATTTCACCTCAAGCCACAAATGGAAGGTGTTGGGAGGTCCTTCCTTTGGGAGCTATAAACACCTGAGGGGGTGTTTCATACCATGTTATAGATAAATGGGCTGAAAAAAAAAAGCCCACCCCTCTCAACTCTGCAGCTTCTCCCTTTCCCCCAGGCAAGGTTCTGGAAGAGCCGCATCATCTCTGTTTGGTCTCCACCCCCCGCTCCTGGTGTGCCCAGCTTAATCTGCCAAGATGCTGGCTGACAGCCACCAGGCGCTGATCAAGTCCACCAGGCTCTTCCCAGTCATGTAGGGTCCCACCAAACCCCTTCTGAGCTGGAAGAATGGGCCTGTGAGAGAAGCACAGCTTTGGAATTCTGTACATTAGAACAGTCTCTGCTTCACAAATCTGTCTTAATAATCCTATCTCACTAGAGCATGGGACCTCATTTTCATGGGAAACGGTTATCCGTTCTGATAACGTGAAGCCCGGAAGCCCTGATTTCTGATTTGCTGACGCACCTTCCTTCCACCAGAGACAGGGCTTCCCCAGTGGTGGAAAGGCTCCGATGGGGCAGCCAAGTAGCAGAGGTCAGACATGCGCAGGGCTGGCAGTACACGCAGTCAAGAGGCCAGGCAAGCCACCTGCAGGGAGCGGCCAGGCCTCCAGTGTGCTCTCCGGCTGCTGGGGTCCCTGTGAGGAGGCAGCAGTTCCCCTCACAGGGACAGATAAGATTCTGGGCCATGTCCTGTGCCATGTTTGCACTGTGACCTTTACCTGTGGGCTCAGCTTGCCTCCGTGAACACGTGCTGCCTCGGCATCCAGGGCAGAGCCCTGCCTTCAGTCCTGCACGCCTGGGGCCACGCCAAGCAGGCTGCTTGCGGCTTACCCCACCTCATGCCCTGGTCCAGCAATGGGACCTTTCCTCCTGCCACCTGCTGCCCATACTCCCTGCCTGGAGACAAGGCCAACCTGCCCTGGAAGGTGAGGAGAAGCACTGGAAAGACAAACACCTCTGCAGTCCCTCTGAGTCCATGCTCCCAGCCCAGTCACCTCACTTTCCTTTATTCAAGGGTGAATGATCTGGTCCCAACCTCTCACAAAGTCCCCAAGGGGATGAAAGTCGGGTGTTGTGGCAGGTCCCAAAGAAGGAAATGGCCTAGCTGGACGTGGTGTCACAGGATTAGCAACTTAATTTTAAGCAGGGCCAAGGAAAACTGGAGAAGGGGCCAAGGAGTCAAGGGTTCTGGCTCCTGGGCAGACTGGTCTGGGCAAAGTGTCTGGGAAAGACAGCCATCATTGAATTGGTGATTCAATGGCTAAGACTGCGCTCCCAGTGCAGGGGGCCTGGTTTGATCCCTGGTCAGGGATTAGATCCCACATGCTGCAACTAAGAGTTAGCATGCCATAACGAAAAGATCCTGCATGCAGTAACTAACAGCCAAATTAATACACAAATAAATGAATATTAAAAAAAGAAAGACAGCCATCAGCCGGGACTCTGGGGTCCAAATTCTTCCACAGAGAGGGCCCTCCTGTCTGTTGACCTTGGAGAAACCAGGCAGCTTCATACACTCTCCTTGGCCCTGTGCCATCCAGACACAAGGTCCCCAAAGCCCAGACCTGAGGGAAGACCCAGGACTGCGCTTGGGGTGGGGGTGGGGGAGTCCTGACTCTCTTTGCTGAGCTTGCTCTCTGTTGCTGTGTGGGCTACTCTCTGGTTGCTGTGCATTAGTATCTCATTGCAGTGGCTTCTCCTGTTGCAGAAATAGGCTCTATGGCTTGCAGGCACATGGGCTCAGCTGCTTGGCTGCATGTGGGATCTTCCTGGACCAGGGATTGAACACGTATTCCCCTGCATCGGCAGGCAGATTCTTTACCACTGAGCCACCAGGGAAGCCCCATCTTAATTCCTGACACATACAGCCCTAAGGGCTGTTCTTGGCAGCTGACATGGAGCGCTCACAATGTTCCAAGCACTCCAATATGACCCCTCAGGGCGGGAGCATTTATCATCCCATTTTTTTCCAAAGAGGAAACCAAGGCACAGTGATATTAACCTGCTGAAAGTCACACAGCATACATATGACAAACCTGGAGTGTGAGCCCTGGTGGCCTGGCTTCAGAGTGAGGGCTAACGTGCCATGAGCTGCGCATGTTTGCTTTGTCCCCACCCATGTATAAGGAGAGGCCCGGCCTACTCCTCTTCCCTGGCTCACTGTGGCAGTGCCTGAGGACTACTGGCCCTGGGCCCCAGCAGTCTTGATTGTCCCCCGCCCTGTGCCCCAGCTCAAGCTGCCTGAGGACACAGCCATGGATCTCTCTTCTCACCCAGTGGCAGCCACCTTCTGTCCAGGCCACTTGGTCTGGTGGCTCTGGATTAAATGAGCAGAAGCAGCTGGAACGGACACCCCCGAAGGTCACCCAGCAGTGTCCTCACATCATCTGGCCACTCTCTGAGGCGGTTTCCAGGCCTCAAACACCTCCCATGCCCACGAAGCAGTCTCTTATCTAGCTAAACATTTAGGTTTGGAATTATCAAGACAGTCACAATTTTGAGCTATGAAAAGGCAATGCTGCTGCTGCAGCTTCTGCTAAGTCGCTTCAGTTGTGTCTGACTCTATGCTACCCCACAGACGGCAGCCCACCAGGTTCCCCCCATTCCTGGGATTCTCCAGGCAAGAACACTGGAGTGGGTTGCCATTTCCTCCTCCAAAGAAAGTGAAAAGTGAAAGTGAAGTCACTCAGTCGTGTCCGACTCTTCACGACCCCATGGACTGCAGCCCACCAGGCTCCTCTGTCCATGGGATTTTCCAGGCAAGTGTACTGGAGTGGGGTGCCATTGCCTTCTCTGATGAAAAGGCAATAATATAAGGATATATCAACAAAAACCTTTTAATACATACGCAATGACAAGCAACCCTAACACCCTTATTTTAGATGCTATCTCTCACTGGGGTGCTCTCCCTACAAGACAAGCAGTCAGACCCCAACTAAGTTGTGGGACTTGCCCAGGTCACCACTGGCACCCCACCCCTCACAAGACTGGGTTCCACTTTAAATGAAGCACCTTCCTCCCTGAATCAGAGTAATAGGAAGCAGAACTCGGACTCCATGCCTGGACACTATCACTCTTTGCCCAACACCGTCTGCCTCCCAGGGTCACAGCCATAGGGGAACCAGAAGTTTCACTTTCAAAGTCACAGCTGTCAGAGAATCACCTGGGGGCTTGTTTCAGAAACACCTTCTTCTGCTATTACCAACAATTTCCAGGAAGCCACAGCCCTTCTCTTAAGGAAAAGCATTCCCTTAGAAACACTCCTGTTTGCTGCTGAATGAATTCTGTGTTTCTCTAGACCAAGGGCTGGCACACTCAGTCTGCGGCCTGTTTTTATAAAAAAGGTTTTACTGCCATGCCCGCGTGCTTACATTTGTCCACGGCTGCTCCAAGGGCAGGTTGAGTAGTTGTGACAAACTCTATGGCCCACTGAGCCTAGAATATTGACTGTTAAGAAAAAGTTTGCCAACGACACTTTCTTCAGTCCTTGCCGGAGACACTTTCTTCACTCACTCAGATCCTCTGGGGCATCACCCTGTGCTGGCCCCTGCCAGGTTCAGGGTGACAACGGCGCAGAGCACAGGATCAGTTGGCCCCACAGGATGTGCAGCGAGGTGGAGGCCAGTGCTAAGCAGCTGTTGGGACTGCACTGTGTGCTGGGAGATTGCGGGGTGCTGCCTGGTCAGAACCAGGGGAGGTGGCCCAAGGAAGTGAGTAGGCTAAGACCGAGGGGGAGCTCACCAGGAGAGAGAGGCAGGAAGGCCCTAAGGTGGGAGGGAAGGCAAGAGGCAGGAGAGGGGCCTGGGAGGAGGCAGGAGATGGGGTCGGCCCTGCAGGCCATACCCCGCAGCCCCAGCTTCAGCCTCAGAGCAGCAGGAAGGGGCTGGGGGCTTGAGGCTGGGTGAGGCCCCTCTGGCTGCTCCATGGTGATGGTCTGGGAGTGCCTGTGATTAGGTATGAAGGAGGCGAGAGTGAGAGGGGATGGTGGTGGGTTGGTCTGGAGGTGGTAGTGGGTGGGCTAAGGGCAAACATGGACAGACTCAGAGCCATGAGGTATGACCCGCCACCGCCTGGTGGTGAGTCAGATGGGGAGCGAGAGACGAGAACACAGGGTGAGAATGGGCACGGGCTGAGGCCCCTCCGAAAGGGCCAGGCAGGCACGGGGCAGTAGTGGAAGAAGCCTGGGCCAGCAGCAGGGTTATTCTGCATTTCTGAGATGATCCTCATTAATGGGGGTAGAGGGGCTGGCGGGAGACAGGAGAGCAAGAGGGCCCTGAACCACAGTCCGTGGTACTGGAGAGCAGAAGCCGGTGCAGGTGTGCCAGGGGCACTGGCCAAGGCGCAGGACCATGTCAGCGATGCCACTGACAACCCCCGGAAAGCAGCCTGGCCCCTCAGTGGGTGCCAACTGAAGGACCACCCCACCCAGGGACCCCATAGGAAGCAGGATGCTGGAGGCATTGGGGACCAAACCCAAGAGCACAGGAGAGGCCAGCTGGGGCCAATGGGTGGGGTTCCTGGCATGACCTGGTCAGAACCCTCTGAGGAAAATCCCCTGGGAGAGACTCAGCAAGGCTGAATCTTCTGAATCCTGATTTTCCTGCTGAGGGGGGAGAAGACATTGTGACCTGTCTCCTATGAGGGCAACACTGACAGGGCGAGATGCTTCTCTCACTCACAGTTCAACAGTGAACTGTGATGCTTTATGAAACACCCTGAAAGGCCTTCTGAGTGTGGTGTAAAAATAACCAATTTTTAAAGAGACAGGCTTTTATTTTTAGTCCCTTATGAATTATAGTGATGCCTGAAGGAGCTGCACCAAAATGCCAGTCCTCGGTACTAAGTCTGGCACCTGGGGCCCTGAGCTCCAAGCGGGAGGGAACGCAACACGGGGGACATTTTGACAGCGTCACAGTTCCAAACCTTCCTGCCTCAGATGCCTTTTCTCTGCTGGCATCGAGTCACCAGGCGTCTGCACCCCCTTAGGGCACAAACTGCAGGGACAGAACCTGGTGTGTGTATCTCTTCTGGCCTCCAAGGTGGCCAAGGGGAGCCTCCACCCTCACTCCTGCCACGGGGCCTCGGACATCTGCGACGCTGGGAGAAGTCAAAGCAGGTATGTGGGGCCTCTGCCCGCGAGGGGCTGGGCAGCCGTACTCCCAGGGGCTCTGCTCCGGTCCAGGGGAGAATTCAGCGGGCATCATACGGGGGAGGCGAGAATCAGTGCTCCCTGGGAGAATAATCCTCCACCTTGGGAAGCCGTGGAACACAGCAGGACAGGTTCAAGTTACCCGCAGCCTCGTGGAGCAGCGCAGTCCTTTCAGGCACACGCGCTCCCCCTGCCTGTCCCATCGACCGCCCACTCCCCAGGGCCCCCCACCCTCATGGCGCAGCCTTAGCCCTGCCAACCTCCTTTTCCTCCTTGGCCTGGTTTCCTCTCAGGTGAGCTTGTCCTGTACTTTCCCTCAGCTCTTTCCCCCATCTCTCATTTCTGGCTCCTTTTTAAGCCTCTTTTCCCATCTCTTTTTACTTTGTATTTAGGGAGAACGCAAGAAATGTGTTGACCTGGCCCACAGGGACTGAGCTCCGCATGGAGTCCAGCCCCCATGGGAAGGAGAGTGCCAACCCTGACAGGAGGCCCCAAGGCCTCTGTGAGGAGACAGAGCAAGACAGGCAAAGCGCCAGGTGCAGCAGGGGCAAAGGTCCCAAGGCGGAGAACACAGCACTCTCTTGGCACTGCCAGGAGGCCAGAGTGGTTGGTTTGGAGTTACCGAACAGGGAAAAAAGAGCAGTGGCCACAAGGAAAGTGGAGGAGGGACCCCAGGGCCCTCAGCCAAAAAGGGACAGGAGTCAGGGAGCCTCCACTCCCCGGCACTGCCTCACCAGACTCAAATTTGAGCAGGTCCAGCCAGGGAGAATGGTGCTCCTGTGGCCAATTTTCCAAGTGCTGGATCCAGAGGGGACCCTGGGAGAAGAGGCTCAGCTCGGGAACTAATCACAGCTGTCTTAGTTTCACAAGAGGCAGTGAAGCGGGACTGAGTAAACTGGCACTTCAGAACAAAGACCTAGCTGCACCCTCCAAGCCAGGTCCCTTCCAGCAGCTGCCGCTCTGTCCAGAGCCACCACGGCCACCATCTTGACTGACAACCTCTTGCACACTCCCCGTGTGCAAATGCAGCAGGAAAACTAGTAGAACCCTAACTTCTTCAGAGCCCGGAGGGGCCTCAGGACACCACAAGCCCTCCTGACATCATCATGCACTCTCACGCTCATCAGGGGCCCATCCCAGGCGTAACCGAGACGCTGGCTCCTAGGGGCTCCAGGCACTGAGGGGCTGCAGTACCAGCCCTATCTGGGCGGGCTGCTGGCAAAGCTGCCACGACGGACAGTGAACACCACCTTGAAGGAGGGGAAAGAATGAGGACGACCAGCCAGCTGTTCGCTCCACATTTTCCTCAGCTATCGGGCGAGTTCCTTACAAAGCGGCCCGTGCACAGGTGACTCACTCCAGGCCTCCCCGCCTGGACATCCACCATCCTCCCCGCCGCTGCCATCCAGCTCGGGAACAGCCCTTCTTCCCGCAGCCCTCAACCCGCAGCCACGGCGCTTCCCCGTCCACACTCTGCTGTGAGCAGAGCCCCAGGGTGCTCGGGGCCCCCCGTGGAGAGTAGCGTTGGTGTCTATGGTTGAAAGGCCCTCCTGTGTCTCCCTGGAGCAGGGGAGACAGGTGATTCAGAGGTGGACACCATGGCTGAGCCCACACAGATGACAGCAGAAGAGAGCTGACATTCAGCCACGTGTCCCCTCCAGCGCACTGCCTCATGGCGAGGGGAGCGCAAACTGCCTTGGGAAGGCAGTCTCGTGGGAAACCAGGAGATGGGGGGTCTCACAGTCTGGAAGGGAAGCAAGCCGAGAGGGCTGGGGGTAGGAGGGCCACATAAGCACACACCTGCTGCAGTGTGGGAAGGTGGCCAGGCTGAGAGAAGGGAAACGTGCAGGGCAGAGGCGACCCCTGGGAGAGGGCGGGGAGGGCAGGGGCAATGGGGAGCACACAGAGCGCTGAGCGGGCAGGGGAGGCCGTGGGAAGGGCTGCCACAGGGTGCCCCCTCTGTGGCCGTGTGGGGCTGTGCGCGGCAGTGCTGCCAGGACTCTGCCCAAAGAGCCTCCTTGCCTGACCCCAGGACTCCCATCATGCAGTCAGTGCTGTGGGTCCCCGCGTGGATGGAGGACCATTCACAGATGGATGAAGGACTGGATGACTCCTCAGTCCTCATCCTTTTGCCTTGGCTTCCCGGAAACACCCCACCCCCCTGCCCTCCACACCATTCTGCTATATTCCTTTTCTGTTCAACAGCACAGGACGAAAAGCCAGGTTCCTGGGCCTGGCACTCAAGGCCTGTGTTGCCCATCACCACTGCTCTCTCTGCCCCACCCTGCCTGCTCAAAGCCCCACTCCAGCCCTGCGCCCCTAAGAAGTGCTCCGTGTCCCCACCCCAGCACCGGTCCCTGCCCTCCTCCTCTCTCAGCATGTCATGGTGCTGACACGGCTGTGGGCCTTAGAAACGCCGGCCTCCCGCTTTGTCCTGGGTAGTGAGAGCACAGGCACTGAGGCTGTACAGCCTGCGTTCAAACCTGAACTTTACCACTACCTTGCTGAGTGGTCCTGGAAAGTTATCTGACCTGGACTTCAGAGTCCTTATCTTGTAGAGCCATCGTAACACTTGATCATAGCTAACGTTACATGGCACTTGCTCTGGGCAGGGGTTCACAGTGGGAACACGGCGCCCCCCGGCTCACAGGGGTCCTGGCTGAACTCTGGGCTAGTGGGGGAGGGGCCCGAATGAGGCCCCAAAGATGGCCTGTGGTCACAGGCCTCGCAGGGTCTGAGCCATCAGGGCACGTGGTGGTCTGGCTGCTTCTTAAAGTTCTCCTGTGACGGAAAGTTCCTTTTAATCACTTCCAGGCTTGTGGTTGATTCTGGCTCCTCCAGGCAGTCTCCCTAGAGGGGATGGGTCACCCCAGCCCCCTTCCCTCAACACAGGAACCAGATTCCTGGGGGGAAGGGAGGGTCCCATGTACCCTGAGTCTCCGGGAGAGGGCACAGTCACCCAGCCATGCCACTGGGGCACTCATGTCAGGCTGTGGGCAACATTCAGGGGCAGCCATTGGCTCAGCAACCCCGACTCGACTGTGCTGCACAGAATGTCTAACTTTCCTTGGGTTTCACTGCAAAGATGGAAAAATGTGGAATTAATCTCTCCTGTAGCATGCTTTTGACTTCACTCAGATTCTAAAGATGTAAAACAGATGCAATAAAAGGGGAATCTCTTTGCTGTGGGGTCTTGTGAGCTATCAAAACAACACAGGGCTGCTGGGCCCAGTGCCTGCCTGGCTCAGCCTCGTCTCCTGGCAGCTCCAGTTCCGGCTCTCAGGGTGGTACATGTACGTGTGTACACATGCGGGGCCCTGACTCAATGGTACCCTGGCCAGCCAGCCGCCACATGTCAGAGGTGAGTTGGGGTGGAAGGGGCTAGCCCATCTCCCTCGGGAAGGGTTGCTGGTCTGGGCCCAGCTCTTCCCACCACCAAAGGTCTGCGTCTCAGCCCCAGCCTGAGACTGGCGCCTGAAGGTCTGTGGGCCAGGGGCCTTCAAGTCAGAGGTGTGAACGCCCGCTCACAAGCAGCCGGCTGATGGCCATCAGAGTGCCAGCCTCACAGGCACAAAGTTTCTGTCTATTCCTGCTCCCAGGCACAGCCCCGGGAATGTCATAGGTGCACACTGACTGCTGGATGGACACACAGCAGACCCTGAGTGCCGTGAGGATGCAGAGAAGGCAGGTCCAGGTCCCGGGGTACCTGAGGATGACCCTGCTGGCTGGTTAGGGACATTCCCCCAGCTTGGTTTGGATCTGGGGAGGCCTGAGGGAGCAGTGGAGGAGGGAGAGGAGGGCAGACAGGCTGGAGCCCGAGGTGTTGCTGCCAGCTGGCCTGGGGAGGGAGGAAGCCTCCTGACCTCAGCAGGAAGTGAGGGTGTGCAAAGCAGGACAGAAATCCAGGAAGCAGCCCAGTTCCTCCCCCTCCCCCGCTCCCACGCCCGACCTGATGGGACTGAAAGCTTCAAGGCCTGAACTTTAAAAGGGAAGGAATGGAGATTCCCGCTCATGCTGATGTCTGTCTGATAGGTTAACTCGTCCAGATCACACACAGCTGATGCACAGAAAAACAAGCTTCTAAAGACATTCCCCCCAAGCTGCCTGGTCTCAGCAACTGTCTTTTTAACCAATCCTCATCATCCCGCAGCCTGCTGCCAACATCACAAAATGAGCTTTTGTCCCTTGAGCCCTCCAGTCCACATTTCTGCTTCACATTATCTCAGGGATATAGGATTTCTCTGGCGTTTCTGCATCCCCCACCCCCACCTCTAATGAGGACTAGTTCTCTTCAGGAAGTACATGGGACACTATTTTCTATTGGTGGATTAGCTATGGGATTAGAGAATCTTGGCTAATTTACCTACCTTGTGACCTTATAACAATTCCTTTTAAATAAACATAGGCTTTTCCATATTACTGCTTACCCCCAAAGAAGAGGCTGTAAAAAGCAGGTCCACTCACCACCATCCATAAACTGGATGCTCCCGGGACCATGAGGTGCAACCCCCACCAGGAGGAAGACCTGAGCCATACACTCCCCGCCAACCCTGGCCTCTGCCAGCCATGAAGAGGCCACTTGGGAAGCCTAGGGTCAGGGAGGGACACGACCCCAAGGGGCAGGATGCCAGTCACTGCACAGGCACAGGCTCTGTTGTGCTCTGGCTCCAAGGAGAGTCCAAACACGGCCTGAACCTTGGCCACCTTCAGTATCCCATTTCTTCAGATACGCAGATTTTTAGCAGTCCACATACAATAGTCAATTAGCCAAGACCCAATAAAACACAACTGCACAAGTCAGAGAGATTGCTCGATAGCTTGCTAGAGGTCTGAAACCTCAGTACAGCCTGGCAAGTCAGGCTGTGGCCCTCATCCAACAGGCCCACCACAGGGATGCAGGACTCACAGGCTCCCCCTGCCCTGCTGAGTGCCCACTGCCCATGCTGGGAGACCCAGCCTCTCATCTTGGCCAGTTTTCTAAAGCCACCAGCTAAGTCCTGTTCAGAATAGGGGGCACAGAACCATTTCCCCCAAATGCCATGCTCTGCTCAGTTGAAAGCTCCTTTCTGCTTTTTCTCCTCCACCCCGCCATGGCTACCATGGGGAGAATGAGGGTCTGTACCAACAGTCCAGGCCCACAGGGCCCTCTGCTGAGAGGCAGAGACAAATGGCAGGCCCAACAGCAACCCCTTGCAGCTCCCGTCGTGCTTCATTCAGGAGGGCACCAAGGGGCCAAGCAGTCAGCTAGGGCTTGGTTAATCTCAGAGCTGCATAGGCCCATTTGGGGTTGCCTGTCACAACCAGAAGACTCATGGGCCCCTTCTCATGACCTGTGCTTGACCCTTCTAGGGAGGGCCCTCGGGTCCCCAGAGCAAATCGCCTGGGTCCCCTTCCTCCATCCTCTGAGAACTATCCAGAGCCAGGCTGCATGAAAGGTCCCTGCTCAAGACTAGTGCTTCAGCTGCTGCACACCCCCCCCCCCCCACCCCCCAACCCCTGCAGCTCCAAGCCTGCTTTGGGCCTCCCAGGAGAAATCTCATACGACCGTGAACACTCCCAGGCCCAGAGGTAACCGCAGCCTTCCCGAGCCCATGTGGTGGGCGGGAGCATTCCATCTGCAGCTTCTTTGGGAAGGGGGTGCTTCTGCCACAACCACAGACGAGATAGAACACAGAGCTGCCATCCAGTCCCCCTCACGGCAGCGCCAGCCCTGACTCGGTACTCCCCAGGCCTCTGCATTTGCAAAGCCAGAGAAGCCCGTGGACAAACTGCCAGAATGAGCAACAGGGCTGGGGGAGGGCCAGGGCCAGCTGCTCTGCAACCGTCTGGAGGGGACCCAAAGTGTCCAATAGACCAGAGTATCTTCAGTCCCTTGTCCCCAGGAAGTAGCCTCTCAACAGGAAAAACAAGTCTCTTGTCTCCCAACCCAGAGAGGCAGGAGCCCCGGCTGTCCTGAACTCAACTGTGGCCCAAGGGCAGCCCTTAAATATCCATGAAGAGGCTGGTAAACCCACTCGGGATTGTACACAGTCGAGGCAAGGTGGAGACATGCAGCTGAGGGAGGGCCCGCTCTTGCGGAAACCAGCAACAGCCATCCCCGTGGCCCTACCTGTGTGTGCCTCTGCCACGGCGGATGGGGTTGGGGGGAACGTGCACACACAAACAGGGGTCACTGGGCACTTTCTCTGTGCACCTTCCCAACAAATTCCATCTGACACACCTGGGAGGACACGCCCCCAGAGAAATGGAGAAACTGCTCTAAAATCTGCAGTCTGTTTCCACAAACAACAGCTGGTCTGTCCAGGAAAGAGGGACTCTGAGAGCCCCTCAGAGTGGTCAGGCAGCTCAGTCCACGGCAGGTGGGCCCAGGAGTCCCACACCTTCCCACCAGGGTAGAACTAGACACCTCACCTGAGCACCCCATCAGAAAGGAAATTGCAGGGACCATGGCAGGCAGGGGGGCTCAAAGAAACATGTCACTGTATCCAATTCCCCAAAGCAAACAGGCCAAAATCCTTATCCTTGCTGAGTTAGGTCATCAGAGTCACAACCAGCAGGGCTGGGTGGCCTGCCCCCGCCTGCTTCCCACGGCTCGGGTTCCAGTCCTGGAGCCCAGCGGCCCCCGTGACACGGAAACCTGAATGTCTGACATCACAGTCTTGAGCACGGCTGCCATGAAAAAACACAGTTGGAACAGGAATTTCATGGCTTGGTATTTTTAAAAAGCAGAAAGACATGAAACCGGAGTCAAAAATAACTTTGCTGTGGGTTTCTGAGGCGAAACCACTGGTTGCCTGCCGGGCCCAGGCCCCTCACTGCAGCCTCCCTGCTCCCAGGTACTGTCCACACGGCCGCGCCTCAGCCCTCGCCCCGAGGAAGATGTAGGGCCCCCGCAGCTTCCAGACACCACCCACCCTGTCCCTCAGAAGGAAGCAAAGGGTGCCAGGGTGGAGGTGAGGACGCTGGCTGTGAAAACAGCCTCTCCCTGCTCGCTGGTTAGTTTCCCAGCACCTGGGAAAGGGGCCCTGAAATCATCTGGCAGTAGCCCCACAAGAACACAAAGGGAAAGGTCAGGGCCTCTGTCTGGACACTCACTGGATGTCTGTCACCAAGCAGGCAGGCCTGGCAGGGGTCCACCTGGAGCCCTTCCTCTTGGTGTAGCCACAAGGGGAGGGGCCCGGCCAGGGGCAGCAGGGAGCGGCGACTCACAGAAAGAAGGCCGTAATAGTCTCAGGCCCCACCTGAGATGCTAACCCCTGCTGCCCACCCCCGGGACAGATAGATGGGCAGGGTCTAATGTCTCGCCTCCATGGAGGAGGAAACCACAGCTTCCCCAAGTCCACACAGATGGAAAGAGGCCAGGCTGTGCCAGAGCATCTGGGGCTTCTGACTTCTGGTTGAGCTTTGCTCTGGCCCCATGCAGGCCTCTGCAGTCAGGCCATCTATCTCAGGAAGAGACGACTGGGTCAGGCCCAGCAGGACGGTGACAGGATGGCCGCAGGACAGAATGGAGGTGGGGGGGCAGGACAGGCTCCCGGGAGGCAGGGAGGGCACACACATGGTACACAGCAGCCACATCCGTGATCTCAGCCCTAGCTGCTCTTGGGAATTCCCATGAGGGGTTCTGAAAATCAAGACGTCTCCCAAAGAAAAACCTAAATCTCATTGTTAGGGAATACATTTTCCGCAACAACCATTACAATGATTCAGTTCAAAGGATGGCTGTCAAAAGATGTATATACATCTTTGCAGAGCTTCAGTCTTGGCCCAGATGCCTGGATCTGGTTTCAACGCTCCCATCTAGTGCCAACTCCCCCACCCCGAGCCACCCGATTTTCAATAGTCTCCAGGCACCTCGGTCCCTCCTGCCACCTCCTGGACCTGGGGAAAGACCTCCTCTTTATCTCCCTCCCATCCTAATGCCTAGTGAGACCACTAAAGCCTCCTGGCAGCTCAAAAGCATTCCTGGGACTCCAGCAGTTATGGAGGCCTGTGGCATGTCCACTCCTGTGTCACCTGACCACACTGGTGCACTCCCACTCGGATCCCAAAAACATCTCCCTCAAGTGCTGCTTCACAGTCGGCGCCAGTCTAGCACCCAGGTAACCTGGAGCTTCCCCACTGTGCTCAGAGAACATGAGCAGGCTGGGCTGTCCCCACTTCACATGCGAGAAGGCTGAGGCTCTGGGAAGCCCCGTCCCTGCCCAAAGTTACCAAGGTAATGAGCGATGGAGCTGGCCCCAAGTCCAGGAGAGCAGGTACGCCCAGGCTAATGGGCAGTGGCTCACTGAGCTGAGCAGAGCAGCCTTGATACCCAAGGGTAGACCACAGCTCCCCAAAGGTAACAGGGACATGTAAGGTGGCCAGATGGGATCAAGGTCCTGAGGAGCTCAGTGGCAGTGAAACCCCAAACAGCAACTCTACAGGGGCAAAGACGGGGGGAGGCGGGTCTCTCCAACACAAAGAAGGGCCAGGGCAAGGGGGTGTGCGTTCTGGCTAGTGGCCTCAGAGGCTGGGCCACTGGGCTGTGACCACAGAGCACTAAGCAAGAGCGTCCAACCGTAACTTTCATGAAGGTCAGGTTTGGTCTGCAGATAAACTCAGAGGGTCGCACCAGCAGGAAGGCAAGGTGAGGACCATGAACCTCCACAGTGGGGTGCCGGCTGTCACCTGGGACTCTGGGACTCCACTAAACATCCCAGCCACTGCCCACTGCAGCCCCAGGCTTCCTCCCTGAAGGATGTTCAGCAGGACAGAAGCCCATGTCCCTCTCAGAGGCTGCTCAGAAGTAGACTTCCTTGTGGGGGAGGGGAGGGGCAGTGATGTAAGGGAAAGGGGACTTTGAACTAAGCAGGAGTCAGTGTTGGGCTGGCTGAGATACCCTCGGCTCCTCCAGAGCACAGGCATGCGTCAGATGGTAAGGAGCACTGCCAAGAGGGCAGCATCTGAGGCCAGTACCCACAGGAGGCGCAGAGCCTGGCTGAGATATTCACACAGGAACAAGGACGGCAGTGGTCATCCAGCTCTACACCTGAGAGGAGCCTCCAGAAAGGACAGTCCACGGCCATGCTGGTCCTAAAAGGAGGGGCCAGGGACCCTCCAACCTGAATGGGGCAGCTCTGGCTGGGGCTGAACACCTCAGTGAGAGCCCCAACTCCAGGAGAGGACATTGGGCATGGAAAACAACCAACGACCAAGCCCAAGGTAGCACACGATTTAGTGCAGACACTCCCTCAACACACACCATTTCGAAAACGGGTTGCACTCTAAGACCTTGACGGGGACTTCACCTTGGAACCCAAGCCACACTCTCGCTTCCAGGAACGCACACCGTCCAGCACAGTGGGTGACTGGCTGATGGGCTTGGCCTTTGGTCAGGCGTGCAGCGCCATCTGGACTTGCAAAGGGGCTGAAAGGTGTGAGCCCAGCCACAGGCCAAGGCAGAGAGGCTCACTTCTTCCAGGGATGCCACTTTCTTACGAAGTTACTATCAGACTCCTGACTGCTAACACATAACAAAACCTTCCATGTACGCCTTTAAAACACAGTGACAGGAAATGTTTTTAGTGTTATACTCCTCTGGATGCAACGAGGCTATTTTTAACCACCCTCTCAGACTTGATTTCCAATTTTATCCTATAAAGTTCTAATTCATTCCACCTCCCCTGATCTCTCACTTGACGAGGCTGTGAAGAACACGAGGCAGGCTGGGCGCTTTCTGACGGCTCTGAGGTGGGGGGTGTTTTCTAAGTCTTTGCTTCTCCCCCTCTCAGCACAGGCCTTCTCTTCCAAGGCTCAGGGCGCTCAGGGATGTCGGTATGATGTGCACAGTCTCACCATCCCCCCAGTCACCGATGCCTGACCTTTCCCCTCAAATGTCCATCCGGCAGTGGGTCCAAGGCATGCGATACTAGCTGGGATGCTGCGACATAGGGACCACGTGATGCCATGTGGAGGAGCTCTTCAAACTTAGCCTGGAGCCAGCGGTACAGAAGAGACACCATGCCACTTCACCCCCTTCTCCATCAGAGATTCAAGGGTACTCTGCCTCCTTCCTGAGCCCTCCCTCTACCTCTGAGCTGGCACAGGAGAGGAGTCTACACCCAAAGCCAAGGCGGGCAGGAGGATGAGGACCTTTAAATCCTGCGGTCGCCCAGTTGCCACCACCACCTACATGCCTCATGTTGGCTGTGCTGGACTCCCCTCACTGCTTGGATGTGCTCGTGGTCCCCACCTCCACCCCCGGCCCAGGCCTGCAGGCATGCTGCTGCTCCCTGTGCAGAACTGCTCTACTCCAGGACGAGAGACCCTCTGGGCATGCCCACGGTGCTGGCTGCCACCTCTTGTCAGGGCATTCTGCTCCACTGAAATCTCTGCACTGCACAGACCGCTGTCCATAAGCAACCAGGTACATTTATGCGCCTGGTGGTGGTGGGGCCACATGGGTCTCATGGATGAGGGTGGTCAGCGCCGCAGCTAACATTTATTGAGCAGCAACCCAGGGGTAGGCACAGGCCAAACATTGCTTGCAGACTCATCACCTTTAATTCTGACCACAAATATGGCAGGCTCAGGACTTCCCTGGTGGTCCAGTGGCTAATACTCTGCACTTCCCAATGCAGGGGACCTGAGTTCGACTCCTGGTCAGGGAACTAGATCCCACATGCCACAACTAAAGATCCCGCATGCTGCAACTAAAACCTGCTTCAGCAAACAAACAAAACATGGCAGGCTGGTGACAGATAAGCACACGGGGCTTGGAGAGCCACAGGGGTATCTCCAAGGTTTCTCAGAGGATAAAGAGCAGTGCCAGCTCAAACCCAGAGCCTGGCTGGGCTCTCGGGGCCTTCAGTCTCTGTGCACAGTTCTTGGCATGTCCCCGGAGTGCCCACCCAGTGACAAGTCGAATAAAGGGAAATTGTTTCTTTCAAAGCTCTGCTGTGGCCCAAGCCAACACTGGGTGGGCACTCCCTGGCAGGATTCAGTGTTGGTGATTTTGGGGTCCAATGGCTTGGCCAGGGATTGAATGGCTCTGAGAGACAGGATCCCAGGGCAGGCACTGCCATTTCATTCATTTGAGCTGAAGAGTAAGTACACTATAATTATGTTTTTTAAAAACCCAGGACTGTTAGGCCAACTTCAAATGGCCTGAATACCAGGCCAAGTGCAGATGATGGGGGGAGTCCATGTCACAGCCTACCTGGGTGAGGACGTCCAACTGGCCCACGATGTGCTCCAGCGTGCTGGTCAGCGACTGGGGCACGCTCACAGGCTCCTGGGATTGGCTCTGCATCGACTCCTGACTTCTGCCCCTGCCTGGCGGGACGAGGGGATCCACTTCTGGCTGAAGACGATGAAAGGAAAGAGAGCCCTTTAGTCTTGAGGAAACACTGAGGAAAAGAAGAGCCCCTCAAAGATCAAGGGGAAAACCACCAGCAAACTTGAGAAGATGAGTTCCCAATGTTGGTGAGCAAGAGTGGGACTCCACCTCTGGGCCTTCCTTTCCAAGTGGAGACTGAGGGCAAGGAGCGGAATCAAAGTAATTGTCAGTCCAGGCTGCAGGGCCCTGAGAGGGATGTCAGGTTGGGCTCTTGGAGGTCCTCAAGAAAGGCCAGGGGTGCCAGCTCTTCACAAGACCTGTAACCTTCAGTGTGAGGCCTCTCAGAGGCCAGGGCCCCTGAAGTCTATGCTGGACCCTGAAGTCACCCTTCCTCCTAGTTAGCCCAACGCCTACTCCCCACCCCAGGGATGGGATGGCCCAGAACTAAGGGAAGGGTCCGGCCCTGCCCTGGCGCAGATCCCTTGGGGAGACAGATTCTATGTGAAAGTACTGGTCCAATGGCTGGCGGAGTCAGCATCCACAGGACAGGTGCCCCATGCTGCTTCAGAGAAGACTCCAGGAACCTGAAGGACTTGGTGCTCCTGTCTAAGATCCTCCGTCCCCAAATGCAGAAGCCATCCTCCCCTGCCACCACCGCCACTGGACAAGTGATTTCCTAAATGGACTAATTTAGTCCAATGCGTGTCTCCCCAAAGGCACTGCTCTACACACAAAGGCTTCTCCAGACCCCAGAAGCATCGTGCACGTGTGCAGCAGAGCAGGATGCCGGGAACCACGTGGTTCCCAAGGACATAGTGGCAGATGCCTCAGGAAAATACAATTCCTCTATGGACTTGTTCCCTGTGGGAAGGACATGCTCAGCGAGGCTGACACTCCTCAGTGTCAGTTTTGAGGCCAGCCCCAAACCCCCAGTAACCCATAAATGCAGCCACCCTTGGGACTCAGTGTTTTCAACCACAATCTGACTGACAGACATTCAAAATGTTACATGTCCTTCTTTGGCTTTTGTCAGTCCTCCAGGGCTCTCCACAGGCTCTGAGAGAAAAGCCCCTTGACAGGGGACCCTGCTCTAGCCTGCCTCCCTCCCCAGCGCTGCTCCCACCTCTGCCCTCTGTACCCAGCTCCCAGGGTCCCCTCATCCACCCTTCCTTTCCTCTGCTCCAAGCATCCTGATCCTCCACTTACTCTGCAACCCGTCACACCCAACAGAAGCTCCTCTGTGCTCCTGCACACCTGGACCTGCCCTACCCCTACCCTGCTCCTCCAGCCACTGCATCTCCAGAGACAGGACACATGAGCAGGAAGAATCAAAGCCAGACCGTCCGCCACCCGCCCACGTGTCCATGTCTCTCTCCCTGTCTCCTGCCTGCACTCATCACTCCTCTCCCCTCTAAACCCAGGACCCATCATTGGGCTCAAAGCCTGTCAACTCCCTAAACACAACAGAGCCCAGGGCACTCCAGCCAGCACTACCCCATTCTTCAAAGCCACGGCCACTGCAGAATACCAGCTATGACTGCAGCTCACCTAGGATCAGCAGCCAGCTGGCATCTCATCTGAGTTGGCCCATCTCCGAGACAAATCCAGTGGCTCTGCCCTGGGCATGCTCCCCTGGGCAGGCTTCAGCATCCTTGAAAACAATCCGCCCAGAAGACAAGTACCAACCAGCAAAGAAGGGCAGCTCAGCACATGGCCCCTACCTGCATATTTCCCTTTATTAGGAAAGTGTTCTAATCTCATAGCTAACAAACTCTCAAGTGCACGTCAATTTGAACTTGGAAAAATGCAGGCCCCGGTGCTTAAAAAGAACTTGAATGTGAGACACAAACCCGAGGAGCATAATTGAAAACAGGGGCAGCGCCACATCCACATGCCTGCTATCTCCTGTGGCCATTGTTAAGACCTTGGCCCATGGGGCCTGGGGGTCTTCCAGTCCTCTACGAGTTGTTACACTTCAGCTCTCAAAGCCCATCCATCCCAAAGGGAAATGCTTCAGAAGCCTGACAGGCTAGGTGGCCCTAGGCAAGAGTTTTAGCCCCTCTTAGGGCCTCCACTTCCTCATCTGTAAAATGGGGGTGAAAACTGGGCCTGCACTTCCAAGGGCTGGACTGTGAGGAACGCTAATCTACGAATCACCCACAGGGAGGAGCCTATGCCCACAACTTCCAAAGAACCCCCTTCCAGACACGCACGCTCTTCCTCCTGTCACTGAGTCTCCCTGGCTCCCTCAGGAAAGGATGGGAACCTGGCAGCCCTCTGTCCTGACAACCAGCGTCCTCAAGGAGTGACCAGTCGGGCGCTACCTGCTGCCTGAGAAGGACGGGATGGAAATTTTGAGTGTTTCTGCAAAATGGCTCAGAGACGGACAGTGCCAAGCCAAGCCTCTGGAGGCAGGGGTGGGGATGAGTGCCACTGATTTCAGCAACAGGAACCCGCCTTCTGAGCCCAAACCAAGCCACTCCAAAGGAAGACTGAGGACAGTAGCTACGTGCCCCAAACAGGACAGCGGCCTCGGGGAGAGAGGCTGCAGGAACCTGAGCTCAGACAGGAAGTAACTGTCAGAAGTACCCAGCCTCCAGCCTTGCTCACAAGTCCAGGGTTCTGCCTGCCCTGGGCTATTCCTCCAGCCACGCCATTTGCTCTTGCTTTTACTTTCACCAGGACTACAGACATCATGGCGCTTAACACACTGCCGTCTGGCACATAAAGACGGACGCCGGTGTGGTGTACTTGTCACCCATGAGCCAGCATTTTAGATGTCACTTAATTTAATCCCTACAATGACCCTTCACAGCAGGCATCACTGGCCTTAATTTTCAGATGGGGAAGCAGAATCAGGGAGGTTAAATAACTTATTCTAATACAGGAAATGACAGCTGGGATCTGAACTCAAAGTACAGGCAGTTCCTGACAGGAAGCAGCCTCTGACAGGGGACATGGCCTGTGGATTTGCTTCCACACACCCAGTGCCTCTCTTCCATCCTCATGCAGGCTCCCAGCTCCCGGCTCTAATATTTTTTGCGTCATTCCCCAGCCCTACCTGCCTTGGAATGCTTGCATGGCAGAGCTGAACACAGAGCCGCCAGGCCCTCCACACACACTTGACGACACCTCAAAGAGCCAAGCCCACCATGACGACATTCCTGTGGAATGACACCTCCCCGCAAGGCAAAGGGCCAGCAATTCCGCCCCACATAGCTGCTCACCTGCACTCGAGCACTTTGCAGATGTGGCATTCCCCAAGAGCTTGGCAAGTAAGTGATAAAGCAGAGATAAGAAGATGATGGGCAAGAGTAGGAAGAGGCGCACGTGACAGGCTGTGGGTAATGACAGTGACGGGACATCAAGAGCAGTAAGGGGTTGTCTGTTCAACATCAAAGGGTATTAGGGGCCCTGCCCGGCGGTCCTCAGCTAGGTCTATCACAAGTAAAAATTGTAACAGCCTTAGTCCTACACATACATATGTAGGAAGCTGCACCAAGTCAACAACTTTCACTCTTACCAAACAAAAACATCTTAACATTACAAGAAAAAAAAGGTGAAACTCAGAATTCTGCTGTTGTTCAGTGGCTAAGTCGTGTCCGACTCTTTGTGACCCCATGGACTGCAGCACGCCAGACTTCCCTGTACTCCACTATTTCCCAGAGTTTGCACAAACTCATGTCCATGGAATCAATGATGCTATTTAACCATCTCATCCTCAAATATATGAATCAATCTAACTTTGTGGAAATCTCACTTGGGATCTGTGGGTGTCCCCACCCTGGTGCAGGATCCTGGGCTCTAACAGTAAGCTAACCTGTTTGCCTCAGTTTCTGTTGCTGCCCGCCTGTCATATGCTACCAGGAGCTCAGCCCTACACACAGTAGGAACTGCATAAATATCTGTGGTTGCTCTCAGCCACTCAAATACACGGGTAACCAACCCATGTACCTTCATTATAAAACAAAGAGCAGGGCCTGCAGGTCCGTCCTGGACAAGAAGTCAAGCCATCAGGGGTAACTTCTTGACTGTTCTCTGCATTGACTACTCTGGTCTCACTTTTCCATCATTATCAAGAAGCAGACATGGATAATGAGCTCCCGCCCAAGATAATCCCATCCTAACAAGAAAAAGACAAACAATCTAAAAGGATCTTAACTTATCCCTGGAGAAGGGAATGGCAACCCACTCCAGTATTCTTACCTGCACAATTCCACAGACAGAAGAGCCTGGTGGGCTACATTCATGGGGTCGCAAAGAGTTGGACATGACTGACAGTTCAGTTCAGTCACTCAGTGGTGTCTGACTCTTTGCGACCCCATGGACTGCAGCACACCAGGTCTCCCTGTCCATCACCAACTCCCAAAGCTTGCTCAAACTCATCTCCTTCGAGCCAGTGATGCCATCCAACCATCTCATCCTCTATCATCCCCTTCTCATCCCGCCTTCAATCTTTCCCAGCATCAGGGTCTTTTCCAATGAGTCAGTTCTTTGCATCCAGTGGCCAAAGTATTGGAGTTTCAGCTTCAGCATCAGTCCTTCCAATGAATATTCAGGACTGATCTCCTTTAGGATGGACTGGTTGGATCTCCTTGCAGTCCAAGGGACTCTCAAGAGTCTTCTCCAACACCACAGTTCAAAAGCATCAATTCTTTGGCTCTCAGCTTTCTTTATAGTCCAACTTTCACAACTGACAGTTAACTTATCTTAAATCTGAGTGTTGAGATCACAGAGTAAACAACTAGCCTGGAATGTAAGTAAAGGCAGACTCTTCCAAGGAAAACAGGAAGTGAGTATCAGTCACTCCGGCAAAGCCTGGGAAAGCAGGACACGGAGTGTCGTACAAGTGGCGAGAAGAGCATGTTAACAGCCGCAAGGTGAGTGAGGCCAGGGTGGAGGGAAGAGCCCACAGGAGCAAGGGCGGTTTGCACCTGCTCAGAGGGCCTTCCAAAATGGGAAAGGAGTACATCAAGGCCATGTATTGTTACCCTGTTTACTTAACTTATATGCAGAGTACATCATGTGAAATGCCGGGCTGGATGAAGCACAAGCTGGAATCAAGATTGCAGGGAGAAATATCAATAACCTCAGATATGCAGATGACAAAAAGTGAAGCCCAACTAAAGAGCCTCCTGATGAAAGTCAAAGAGGAGACTGAAAAAGCTGGCTTAAAACTCAACATTCAGAAAACTAAGATCATAGCATCTGGTCCCATCAATTTGTGGCAAATAGATGGAGAAACAATGGAAACAGTGAGAGACTTAATTTTCTTGGGCTCCAAAATCACTGCAGATGGTGACTGCAGCCATGAAATTAAAAGATACTTGCTCCTTGGAAGAAAAGCTATGACCAACCTAGAGAGTATATTAAAAAGCAAAGATATTACTTTGCCAATAACGGTCTGTCTGGTCAAAGCTATGGTTTTTCCAGTAGTCATGTATGGATGTGAGTTGGAGTATAAAGAAAGCTGAGCGCTGGAGAACTGACGCTTTTGAACTGTGGTGCTGGAGAAGACTAGAGAGTCCCTTGGACTGCAAGAAATTCAACCAGTCCATCCTAAAGGAAATCAGTCCTAAATATTCATTGGAAGGACTGATGCTGAAGCTGAAACTCCAATACTTTGGCCACCTGATGCAAAGAGCTGACTCATTGGAAAAGACCCTGATGCTGGGAAAGACTGAAGGTAAGAGAACAGGATGACAGAGGATGAGATGGTTGGATGGCATTACCGACTTGATGGACATGAGTCTGAACAAGCTCCGGGAGTTGGTGATGGACAGGGAAGCCTGGTATGCTGCAGTCCATGAGGTCGCAAAGAGTCAGACAAGACTGAGTGACTGAACTGACTAATTGAACTGAATGGTCTTCTCCACAGACCTCCACTGGGCATTCATTAGAAAGATGGGGGGGGAGGGTGGGGTGCAGGGATAGAAGAAGACCATCCTTGAGGGTATAGGCCTGGAGGAGGGGAGTAGTCACAGAAAAGGCACGAAGCCCCACCAAGATCCTTGTCACCTGTGGAACACAACTCTTAAGCTATGAGAAGAGCAAAAAGAGATAAAACCCTTTATTCCTGTGGGAAAGGCAGGAAACCATCTTGAGAGATCACTGAGATCTTCAAAGGCTGAGGGAGGGGCAGCACTGCTGAGACCCAGGGACACTGAGCCTAAGCCTGAAGCTGGCCCAGGACACAGAGAATCCCTCCAACAAAGCTAGCGAGCAACAGGTAACAAGCAGTAACAGCTTACTGCCGGGGTGGGACAAGACCATGGACATAGACACTCTCTGAGGGGCAGGCCCCCAGGCTAGACTGAAAGCTGGGGGTGGAGCAGGAACATTGAGAAAAATCCTCCAACACCCAGACCTCACCCTACGTGCAAGGTAATGCTAAACTAAGCTTAACTCCTAGTAAGACTATTTACCTCAGCCTCTGTCATCCTCAACATGTTGACTGGCATTCAATAAAAAATTATGAGACACTCAAAAAGACAAGGAAGAGACTTCCCTGGTGGTCCAATGGTCAAGACTCTGTGCTCCCAATGCAGGGGGCCCAGGTTCAATCCCTGGTCAGCGAACTAGATCCCATTTGCCATAACTAAGTCCCAGTGCAGCCAAATAAATAAATACCGAAAAAAAAAAAAGAAGAAGAAGAAATGACTATTGATAAATGTAACAACATGGGTGACTGTCAAAATAATTAGCTTGAAAGAAACCAGAGTAAAAGGAGTATATATCTGTATGATTTCATGTATATCAAATTCTGAAAAATGGAGAAAGCAGATTAGTAGTTGCCTGGGGCTGGAGGTGGATGGACAGGATTGATGACAAAGAAGCACAAGGAAATTTGGGAGATGATGGAAATATTCTATAACGTGATCATGGTAGTGATTACATAACTACTGAAACTCACAGAAGGGTTCACTTTTAAAAATGGTGAATGTTACTATTTGTATATTAATAAGGCTGACCTAAAAAGATGCAGTTACAACTGAAATGTCCTTAGGACCCCAACCAGCCCATCACATGACACTGCACGTGACACTACCCATTGCTGCTCTGCTCTCAAGGTGAAAATCACTGCCTGGCCAGGGGACATTAGCAATGGGTGAAACCTAAGGCTGAAGACCACAGGTGAGGTCTGTGAGGGCCACCACTGGTCTGGGGGTGATGGTTTCCAAATGCAGAGGGTAAGAGTCACATTTCAGTGACTTCTTGGTTGTTAGCAGATGTCCCAGGCAGGGTTTCCTAAGCAGCAGCCACCCAGTCTATGGAACTTTGGCCTCAGCCGCTCAGGGGTCCATACACAGCTTGCCAGTCACGAGCGAGCGAGGTCTGCATACAGCTGGCTGGAAGCCAGGAGTGGCTGGAGTTTTACCACAAAGATGTCACAAGCTGACTTGACAGAATGCCCCCCTCTGGTTGGGTGGGGTGGTTAATTATTAACACTTGCTCAAGACTGAAATTTCTCCTTTTCTTCTAATCTCTAACACTGGACCTTGTCCTCTGCCCAGGTTGCTCCAGAAACAGAAACTCTGTAATAGACCAAAGTATCCAGAAACTATTGCCCAAGGCTTGGGTCTGACTAGAGAGGGGAGATGGGAGTGACCTGGGTGGGCTCACTGCTACCCTCCTAGTACAGACCCTGAGTGCAAAGCTAGAAGAAATGGACAGACACACACACCATGGTTAAATCTCTTCAACCTGATCTTTCATCCAACTGCTCATCACATAGTCTGCTAAGCAAGGGTACAGACTCACACACACAGACGTTTCTTGGTTTTCACCTCAGGCCTTTGGCTTTGACACTTGGCCTCACGGAAAGCTAACAGTCATCCAGTCTGCCTGTCTCCCTGTCTGCTAAACCTGGACTTGGCGAGGGGAACAGGGGACAGAGCCGAGCTCACTCGGGCTCCCCTCAGCTCCAGCTTTTCCAGTGGAAATAGGCTCAGCTGTTTTCTCAAGTCAAAGCTCAAAACAAAGCTGGTACTGTGCTCCCCACACATATTTGTGGACTAGATCTACTACCGTCTTGTCTGCCCTATAATTTAGGGTTCCGGCCCGGAGTCCAACAAGAAAGGAAACTTCTGGTTCTAAACATAGTCCTGAACCCAAGAGGAATTCTGGCTTCTTAAAATCATCTAATTGTTCTGCAGTCTTGCCAATGTTCTTTCAAGCCAGCCCAAGTACGAGCACTGGGTTTGGTTGCCGCTGTTGGCTTCTGTGTTGAGTACGAGCATGCAGGGTGCCACTGTGAGTTCTCCACACCAGACTCCCAAGAGGGCGAGGCCCTGGGTCTTCTGTGCACCGAGTGAGCCAAGAGGCCCAGCGACAAGGGGCTGGACGACATCCTCTGAACCTAATCAGACTCTTCAAAATGACAGATCCCAATTCAGTGTAAGAGCCACCTGTGACCCCAGGCTCCCACCAATGGGAAGCAGACAAGGAGTCCTCTGAACTAAGAATCTGTGACCTGTGAAGAGGTCGCAGGATGGGTCTAACATGGAGGACGAGGGATCCACATGCCTGACCCACACCTCCTCACTCAGAACCGGTGCTGTCCAAATGGCAGGACAGCAGGCAGCTTGGCCCACTTTCACACCTCACAGTCCCCTCCTGAGACACCCTCTGAGGCAAAGACCATGCTGCCTCAGTCCTCCTATTACACCTGCATGGGTCATGAGCCTCCCTGGCATGTGGGAGGCCCATGTACATGTTAAACGTACAACCAGGGAACCCTCTTCTCAGTCAGGCCCAAAGCAAAACTGAGGCCCCCACCCCCAGCTACGTCAGCCACTCCTGGACTCAAAGCCAGACATCTCCTGCTGACTCCCCAGCCGTGCTGTCCGAGGGTTTCCAAGTATCCCCCCCTACACAAGAGGGCTGGTTTATGAAGCCAAATGTTTCAAAGGTATGAAAGGAGGGCCTTGGTTATACACAGGAAATGGAAAGGCATTCCAATGTCCAGATATGCCTCCAGGAGCAAAAAGTAGTACTGTCCTATTGAAATGACCCATGAGAGAAGCTGTGGGGAGAAGGGAGCGAGGATGAAACGGGGAGAGAGAGGCTAAGTGATTGCAAACTGGTGGCAGCAGCCAGGAAGCAAGCAGACCATCATGAAGGGGGAACATTCCTGTGCACAGGGGAGATCCTGGCCCTCTTCAGGTTCCAAGGGTGGAGGAGGCCTTTAGGGCCGGAAACCCCCAGGTCATCACACCTGGTACAGCCAGAATCCCACACTGGTAGGCAGCAAGGCAGAGCCCAGGGTCAGGGACACAAATGAGAAGGAAGAGGGCGGGGCAGGCAGTGGATCCTCCACGCAGCCCAGAGAAGTGTCAGGAGGACGCTGAGTGGAGCATCTGCTGCCAGTCTGCCCGGAGTTCCTGGAGCAGGTGCACCTCTGGAGCATTCTGAACACCAACATTAAGAAGCAGACAACGCCGCTGTGCGGTGCCCCAGGGGTGACCGACACCTTTGCAGGAGTGCTCTCTGAACACAACCTGCTTCCTGTAGGGCCAGTTTTTTGCTCAGTTCACCTCAGGCTGGGTGCTGAGTCCCTAGGGTTGTTACCTCCTACCGTGAGACTGAAAAACCTGCTCACCACACCACGAACACCTGAACCGAGACACCCTGGGCGGGAAAACTAGGCTTCCGATAAAGTTCAAGCATCAACGGCAGTTTATGTTTTTTAAACTGCTCTGATCTAATTTTAGACTTAGAGAAAAGTTGCAAAAAATAGTACAGAAAATTTCCATATATCCCTCCCCCAGTGTTAACATCTTACATAATCATTAGTACAATGGTCACACCAGGAAATGAACACGGGGACAATTCCATTATCCAAACCAAGGAAGGGCTCCACTCAGGCTTCACCAGTTTACCTATTAACATCCTTGAATCCTGGTGTTCCGGAATCCTATCCAGGATCTCGCACCACATTTAGTTTTTTCTCCTCAGTCTCCTACAATCTGTCCAGTTCCTCAGCTTTCCCTTCTTTTTCATGACATTGACACTTTACAAAGATTACTGGTCAGTTACATTGTCAAACATCCCTCAGTTTCGGTCTGTCTGATGTTTTCTCACAGCTGGAGTGAGGTTATACATTTTTGACAAGAGCACCACAAAAGTCACGTGTATGGCATCACAGGGCTCATGTGGACAGGTCTTCTGTATGAGTGACACTGACTTCGATCAGTGGTGATGCTGACCCCACTGCCAGGTTTCTCCAATGCACAGCTACGTCTTTCCCTGTGCAGTCAGTCAAGGGGGACTGTGGCTTTTTAAAAATGAACGTGTGGCTGTCATTACGCACTGTGTGTGTCAGCCCAGCTTGCTGATGGCTGCAGCTGCCCGGCAGATGAGAGGCATCTAATGAAGATGAGCAGCAGAGCCGACGTCTCTGGAAGACGCCGAAGCTCTCGGTGACAAAGAGGAACAGTAGCAGTTTATTTATAGATCCACTTGAAGACAGCTCATTGTAACTACTGGAGTTGAATGTTTAAAACCTCAGGAACAAAGGCTGGCTATTTTAAACTCTCCTTGCACTTGGTTCAATGGAGAGAGAGTTAGAGACACCAATCGTCCCCAGGCACCACTCCCACCATTCAGTAATTCATATTTTGTGCAGCTTCTCAGGATGTGAGCAAAGCCTGTAAGACAGATAGCCAGGACTGGCCCAGACTGCCCAGCAGAGGCTGTGGGCCTCCAATGAGCCAAAGCCCTCACCTGGGTGCTGCCTAGGAAGGAGCCGAGAGAGGCGGCCTCCTCCCAACCTGGGGTCTCACAGCCCCCCTCTCCTGGAAAATGAAGTTGCACACAGCTGTTGTGAATCAAGGTTACAGCGCCTCTCCACCTCCCTCCCCCTGCAGGCTGCGAAGGGGGACAGCGCACCCCAGTGGACGCCTGCCCTAGGACAGCTGGTGGTGGCGGGCCCACCTGCGCTGATGCATCTGCGGGGGTGGACAAGGGCTTCGGAGCTCAAAGCACACAACTGTCTGTGAGGACAGTGGAGCGGAGCCTCGAGGCCAGCCTGGCCTGGCCCACCTGCAGCTCTGAGCTAGGAGCACTGAACCTCTCCACGTCCCAGGACCACGCTGGGAGGGGAGACTTGGGGTTTCTCAAAGACTCCCACATCCTTCTTTGAACAAACAGGACAAAACAACGTTCTTGACGCAATGAAGAAAAATGTGAATATGCACTAGGCACCTAATATTAAGGAATTATTCATTTTGTTGGATGTGGTAAGAGAGCTTCAGTTATTTAACCAAAAAGAAGTCTTTATTTAGGGTAAAATAAAATAGCTGGATTAAACAAAAATATTTCAATTCTTTTAAAAACTGTGGGAGGAGACAAAAAACAAGGTTGGCAAAACGCTGGAGTGAGGTAACAGGTCCATTGGGGGGTTCATTATATTACATTCTACTTTTTGTGCTAGCTTAATAATTTCCACAAAAGGTTGTTTTGTTTTGTTTTGTTTTTGAGGTTAAAAAAAAAGCTTCCAAGTGACAGGAATGAGTTGTGGAGCCGAAGCCAAGCAAATGGGACCCCAGGAGGAAGCTGAGGTACAAGATCACTCCCACTCTGGTGTCCTGACACTTTCAAGCATAGGAGGCAAATTTGGCTAAATCTACAAATATCCAGGATAGCCTTTGGCACTGCCATAGAGAAAGCCCCAACTGCACCAACAGCATTCAGTGAACCCTGCAGCAGTGTCCAGAACTTCAAAGAAACTAATTTTAAGATAATCTCCATGGAAACCATCTATTCTGATTTTTTCCCATGGTAACCAATGAGAACATAAACACAAGCATTATTCAACACCCTTATACCACATGGGCCATGCTGCCATCCAATCTGGAAAATATAAGCTGCAAAGGGCTTTTTTCCATTGAAAATGAAAAGGAATGAAATGAAAAGGAAAACTAAAACTTCTAGTCCAAACATGTGGATTCTCCCACCCTCCATGACCCACACCACACCACCCCATGCCACCTAACCCTAAACTGACAAACCAGGCCAGCAAGTGCTTTCCTTCCTTTAGCCTGGGACCATCAAACGTGCCAAAAACCCAGAGCCAGAGCCTGCCTCCAGCCTCACACACTCCACCCATGCTGCCCACAGACAGCAGGCATGTGTCCCCTGAACTCAGATTTCCTGTTCCAGAGGCATGCTGGGCACCACGTGGATACAGAGGAAAAAGTTAGGCCTGCAAATAACTGACTGCAGCAGAGAGGGGCTGCTCTAGTAAGCAGTGCTCTGGGTGGGCAGAGCAGGAAGAGTTCGAAGCCTTCCTTCTGGGAAGGCTGCGTGGAGGAGGTGCCATCTGGAAAGAGACTGAAAGGATGAACGCAGCTCTGCTGGGGAACAGAGGGTGGGGCCGAAGAACCACAGTCAGATGGCAGCAACTGAGTCTATTTCCACTTGTGGCTCATTTCTTCCATTTTCAGGTTTCTGAGTTTGAAAGCTCCATGGAAAAAGGAAGAAAGGGAGGGAAGGGGGAACGAAGGCAGGCAGGCTCTAGATGCCAACGGCCTCGGTTCTTGCCCAATCTCCTGCTTTGTGTGCATGGCCTCTGCTGGCTTTCTGTGGAGAGACTTGTCAGCATCGCCTAACCAGGCTGTGGATGCTTATCAGTGCTGTCCCAAAATGGTAGCACCACAGCAGTGGCCCCACAGGTGAAACAAAAACACCCAAGGCATGTGACCTGTGCCTGCCCAGGACCTTTTAACCTCAGAGTAAAGTGCCACAATGTCAGGAACCCACTGTCCTGTGATTTGGGCTCACATGTGCAAGTGTGGGGGCTTCCCAGGTGGCGCTAGCGCTAAAGAACCTGCGTGCCAATACAGGAGACACAAGAGACGCAGGTTCCATCCCTGCATCGGGAAGATCACTTGGAGGAGGGCATGGCAACCCACTCCTGTGTTCTTGCCTGGAGAATCCCATGGACAGAGGGGCCTGGCGGGCTACAGTCCATAGGGTCACAAAAAGCTGGAAACAGCTGAAGCGACTTAGCACGCACATGCAACTGTGCAATCTCCACTGACCTTGAACTCACGCTTTGGCTGCCGGGGGAAAGGAATCCCAAAATAGCTCTGAGACCCTTGAAAGAGGTAAGAGAGCTCTCTAAAGGTGTGAGTGCACGCCCAGGTTCCTGCACCTGGTGTATTCCGACGCACTCAGAGCGGGACACAAGGGCATCCAGGCTTTGTCTGGATTCCAGAGTCAAGTTCACCCACCTTCATGGCACTGTGACTGTGTTAATGCGCCTTGCCCTGGATTTCGGAGACTACACCCCTGGTTGGTTTAGTCATTAATAGGCCTTCCTTCAATAGGAAGGAATCCTTCCACAATAGGAATTGTGCCTTTCTCCTCTGGATAGGGAGCTTGTAAAATGGATGGGAATTTTTCAGTGGCAGGAAACTACCATCATCCCCTTGAAACGGCAGGTGGAGAAGGGAGTTCAGCTTCTGCCCATCCCACCATCCTCTGGATGTCACAGCTGTCAGGGCCATCTCAGGGCTTGTTCCTGCTCTTGCTATCTGGAGGCACTTCCCCAAAAGGCTCTACAAAGAAGACCTCCACCTGGGGGTTTAATGTTGGGCCACAAGCACCCAGGCCATCTCAAGCTCAGGTGGCCCACCAGAGACTCACCCACCAACTTCCCTAAAGGCCCTGCAGACCCTGGAGGACCGGAGGCGACCTAGGCACCCCCATCTGCAGGGTAAGAGGTGAACACTGAGGACAACGCAGGAGGCAGGTGGCGTGGAGAACGTGGGTTCAAGCACTGATGATGGACTGACGCAGCGGCACTAGGGGCCAGGACAGGAGCCCACAGAGGATGCGGGCTCAGCAGAAGCTCAGAGGGCTGCCTGGGGTCCCACCCTCCCTCTAACTGACTGGAAAGAAAACCACACCTCTGCCTGCTCAGTTGTCAACAGAGCCCAGCAGGTTTAAAGAGTGCCTTTAGGTCTAAAGAGACCACAGGGCAACAGTGGGACTTCTTCTAACATGGCACAAAGATCAGAACCAACCACACCTCTTTCCAAATTGGGCTGAAGGGGCGCCAATTCTCCAGGCGCCTCTCCCAAGTTGTAGAAACTTCCTAAGATGGACAAAGGCTCTCTCCTTCCAGCCGTCTCCCTGCCCAGCATGCCAGGGTCTCTATCTATTGGTTTCCAGCAGCATCAGCATCATCAGAAATTTGTTAGAAATGCAAATTCCCTTACTGAATCAGACACTCTGGGGAGGGGACAAGGTGAATTTTAACAAGCCCTCAGGGAAATTCGGATACACACCAAAGTTTGAGAACCACCACAAGAGGCTTGCTGCAGTAAATGTCATATGTTAAAAGGCTTGTCGCCTCACTACACGGCCAGGAAGCCCTGTAACTTCTCCCAATGCACTGCCACAAAATCCTTCTCCTGCTTGTGAAAAGCAACCTGTCCCTTCTGGGAAACACAGTAAGTATTTAACGTGTGCCTGGTGGCAGCCCTGCCCCACCTCCCAGGCAGTCAGTCGCAGCCTCTGGAAGGAAAAGGAGAGGGGATCCTGCCTGCTTCCCAGAACTGGACATAGCGGGCCGGAGGGAAGGGTGCTGGCCTCAGGGAGCCCTCTGCTATGTGTATCAGAATCTCTGCTGCTCCTAGACAGTGCACAGTCATGGTACCCATCAGCCACTGTCCAAAGCAGGAAACTTTCTTCAAAAATTGTAGCTTGGGGACTTCCCTGGTGGTACAGTGGATCAGAATCCACCTGCCATTGCAGGAGACATGGGTTTGATTCCTCGTCCAGGAAGATTCCACGTGCCACGGAGCAACTTAAAGCCCATGAGACACAACTACTGAGCCTGCGTGCTGCGAGCCCATGCACCTAGAGCCTGTGCTCCACAACCAGAGAAGCCATCATGATGAAAAGAACGGAGAGTAGCCCCCGCTCACCAAAACCAGAGAAAAGCCCGGGGAACAGCAAAGACCCAGTGCAGCCCAATATAAGTTAATAATTATAGTTTGGGGGCTTCCCTGGTGGCTCATATGGTAAAGAAATCTGTCTGCAGTGTGGGAGATCTGGGTCGATCTCTGGGTCAGGAGGATCCCCTGGAGAAGGGAATGGAAACCCACTCCAGTATTGTTGCCTAGAAAATTCCATAGACAGAGGAGCCTGGTGGGCTACACTCCGTGGAGTCGCAAAGAGTTAGACATGACTACTGGAAAAAGAACAAACACTGAGCTTCTTTATTTCTAGGATCCTCTGGCTTCTCAAGGAAACTAAGAAACCTGAAGCACTTTCTAGGACTTCCACTCAGGTAAAGGTGGGGGAACATGCAATCCCAGTGTGGACTGAGGCATCTCGTCTGAGGGCCTCTGTCACCAGAGTCAGCAAAGGCTGCTGCAGCTGCCCCGCCCCACTGCCACCCCCACCGGATGGTCTTCTGCAGAGTGAGCTCGCAAAATAGAAAATGCCCGAAGGAGTACTGTAGGCTGGTGGGGAGAAATCAGGATACAGAGACTCCAGATGACCTGCCTGAGGTCACAGAAGAGACATGTCATATCCGGCCAGGCCTCAGCCTTGGCTGGGGACAGGACACAGGGGCAGTACTGCCAGCCAAGCTCTTAAAGGGACTCCCAGAGCCAGAAGTTTCCAGCATCACCCTCCTCCCCAGTAGGGCTGCCCAAGAATCTTTCCCCAGCAGCCATCCTAGTAAGAGTGCTTTACTCACCCCAGGAAGCCCCTGGCCAGCCAGGTCTCTGGTTGTCCTATACGATGCCCAGCCCATCCCAGATGATCTGGAGATGCCTCTGAGAAGAGGAACCTTGGGGTCTTAGAGTGGGTGATAACAGGGATGGGCAGTGGGAAGTCAACTTTCACCTAGGGTGATGGGCATGCAGACACCAGAGGCCCTGAGGGGAACTGCCAGGGGTCGACACAAGCACATACACACACAAGGGTGACAAAGGGCTGTGTTTCTGAGTCACCAGTCTGTCCTGTGCAGGCTTGGCTATCTGGCCCGGAGGCTGAGGAAGACAGGATGTTTTTGCCCCTTTAAGAAATGGGGAGAATACCTCTTGCTTGTTTCCAATTAAGAGCCTCTCAATTTTCCCAACAGAAAGGCTGAGACCTAGGGACACAGGCTTCATCCGGGCCTGGGCTGCTCACCAGCAGGCAACCTTAGGGCTCAGGTTTCTCCTCTGTGTAGCACCAGGGGTAGGAACAAATTATGCCACAGGAGTCACACAGAGATGGCCTCTCCACTAAGTCCCAGGAAACATGAAAACAAAGTCCCCACTGTTTCCAAGTCTACCCCCAAAGTCCAGACCCTGCCAGGCCCAACAATGGCCAAATCAAGCAAGAAGGTGCTGGGAGGGTTGGGGAGGGTCTGCTTTCCTGTGTCTCTCACCAGGCTCTCCATGCCCATGTGCCTGGCACTCTGACTGCTTGAGGATCAGACGAGATCGGGCACTTTCAGGGTGGCATGGCCTTAGACAACTGTTTGAGGATCTGCTGCCAAGAACCCCCTTTGATAGCCTGGAAAATTCTGAGCCAGAATTGGCCTCAAGTAGAGAAAGGAGAGGCTCTTCTCTAAGACATGTAAACTTGTGGTTCACATCTGCTCTAATTACTCACAATGCCCCATCTACAGATCCATACTTCTCCTCACTATGAAAAGTGAATGCTAGCCACAAATGTGTGTTCTAACCAAGAGACCCAAGTCTCCCAAGTTCCTGAGCAAGAATGCAAATCTATGAGACAGGTGGAGACGGGCCCCTTCCCTACCTTGATCTGATGACTCCTCAGGCCAGGGCCCTGCGTGAGAACCCAGATCTTGAGCAACCACCACCAAGGACTCCCAGATCCTCAGCATGGGACAAGATCCAGTGCCAGGGCTCTCTGGGCCAGGAATCAGGGCCCAAGAACCCTTAAGTCAAGCCCAGTCTGCAAACAAAAAATGTGGGAACTGAAGTAGGGGTACAGGGGGTGTCAGGGGCTCCATGGACCAAAGGAACTAAGAAGAAGAAATGGACCACCCTGAGTGAAGGCTGAGGCCTTGGACAGATAGCCTCGGCTAACCTGGCCTCCTCTTCCTGGGGACAGAAGAGGAGGGCTGAGGTTCGGGGGGTCCTGGGCACTGTGCCCCAAGGAATTGCGGGGGCGAGGGGGAAAGGAGGGCTGCTTCCTCCCAGCTCATAGATTTGCTTTCATATGTGGGAGCAGAGAGGACTCAGGCTACTCATCAGGATGTATAACTGACACCTGCAAGAGTCTGGAAGCTGCACCGGCCCTCACAGGGACAGCCTGGGAGCAGAGTCAGCCTCGAAGATGACCTGGTCAGAAGCGCCCCACCCCCTGGCCTGCTGTCTCTCACCATAGCAGGGGCAGGGGGCTTGTCTAGTTCTGTCAGACAGAAGAAGGAAAAGGAACATTCTAAAAATAGAAAAAAGGAAAACAAATTTTAAAAATAGAGCTTGGTGAGCACTCGCCATGTGCTAGGCACGGTTTCAAGTGCCTGGCTTGATGGGTAACACCTCATGCGATCTCACAGAGGAGGAGGAGTCCGCATCTTCCCGCCTGAGCTGAGTGGAGAAAAGCCCTTGGCCCGAGACCTCAAGGTTCTCTGAACTGGAGGGCAGCCAGCTCAGAGAACTCAGGAAGTGGTTTTCTAGTTTTACTGAATTACCTAGAATTTGGCCTTCTTAACCTCCTGCCCCACCCAGCACAACCTTCCTTCCTAATTGCACAACAGGCTCTCAGATGTTTGGAGGAGGGCAAGAGTAAGATTGTTATCAGAATAAATGCATCCTTGCTATGAAAAACGATTTTAGGATGCTTCTGTGGTTGAGGCAGAAGTCAGCTATAGTGGCTGGGACTTGGAGAGCAGGTGCCAAATCCAAGGTCAGCCAAGACACAGTGGTCAATAGCCTTAGGGACTGAGCAGAAAACACAGGAAGGAGTGAGAACCATGAGAATGAGTGAGAGAGGGCGAGGTGACCAGGGCTGGAGTAGGAAACAGAGCTTAATAGAGTCCCCCAACAATGCCAGTACAAGCCCCTGACACAGACAGCATGTGGGGACCCCCAAAAGCCCCTCTGGAGGCATTCATCTGCTTGAAATCTTCCAACCTTCCTCCACCACGCAGCACGCCACAGGGCAGAATGTGGCGTCTCCTACCCATTCTCAGCCCAGGGCACGGGCTGCAGTCCTGCCTCTGCAGGCTTCCAAGAAGAAAAAGCTCTTTAGCCACAGTCCCGAGATCCCTTCTCATCACAACTCAGCCAAGAATAGAGGGAAAATGGAACCCATTATTCTCATTCTGAAGGGCTGGGAAATGGCTTTTGCTTTTCAACATGAAATGTGTCTAAAAATAAGCTGTGAATTTCAACCAGAGGTTGAAAATAGCTCCGGCACTGAACAGAGCTCTGTTCACAGTGGGCTCAAGGATGGCCTTCATTCCAAGAGCAAGCGCTGAAGCCACAGCCAGGGCAGGGGTCCAGGCCAGGGGCTGTCACAGGCTCACAGGGCCGCCCCTGCCATGGTCTGCCCCTCTGGCTTTAGACGGCCAAACTCTAACAGGCCTGTGGTCCAGAATTCAAGATCCTGCACCTGGCCCAATGTGCTTCTAACAACCCCAAATGCCCAGGGGTGACTCATGTGGCATTTGAATCTGAGACCGGAGTGTAAACAGGGCTGGGGGGGAGAGGGGGGGAAGGTGGACATCAGGATCAAGAGCTCCCTGGCACAGCGGTGGTGCTCAAGGCTCTCTGAGAAGCCAAGCCACCAAATCCTCACCAGGCACTACACCTCAGAGCCAGGGGAAGCCTGCAGGCAGGAAGGGCAAGAACACACTTTAAGTGTAGTAAGGAAAATCAAACTGTTAAAGGTCTTTTTCTGCTATTTACCATCACCCCTGGAGATTCCAAAGTTTGATAAGCCAAACATTTCTACAAAATGGGCTTGTGTTAGAAAGCCAGACTAAGAGACCTGGGCCACAGTTGCTTGGTTGGGGGAGAGCCCAGATCTGGCCCATCAAGCAGGATCACAGGCTCCAGAGGTAGTGCCATCCCCAAGCCCCTCCCATCCCCAGCCAGCCCTGCTGCAGAAGCCCCTCTTCTGGGCTCACTCCCAAGGCGGAGTTACTGCAGTGACTCTCAACCAGGAGCAGTGCTGCTCCCCAGGAGACGCCTGGAGTGTCTGAAGACACTTCTGACCGTCACAACTAGGGGTGGGGGTGCTACAGGCAAGCCAGTGGGATGCTCCTAAACCTCCTACAATGCACAGACAGCCCCCACAGTGAAGATTCATCTGGCCCAAGGGATCAACAGCACCAAGGCAGAGAACCCCTGCGTTGCTGGAAGAATGGTATGTGGACAGAGTTAGAGGGGTGGGGGCTCCCTGAGCAGCTGAGACACCCTGGTTGGCCACAGAATCAGTCACCAGCACTACCTCGGCGCCTGGGAAGCCCATGGGCAAGAAAGGAAGACTACACTTGTCAGCCTGCCTCCCCACATCAGGGGAAAACCTAGCCACTGAGCTACACTATACCAACTAACTCACCTCAATTTGGGAAGATGAAAAAATTCTGTGTACAATGGTGGTGATGGGTGCAACAGTGTGAATGTACTTAATGCCACTCAACTGTACACTTAAAAGTAAGCACAATGGGGGCTTCCCTGGTGGCTCAGTGGTAAAGAATTTGCCTGTTAGTCCAGGGAACACAGGTTCGATCCCTAGGTCTGGAAGATCCCACATGCCACAGGACAACTAAGCCCACACATCACAACTACTGAGCCTGGGCTCTAGAGTCCAGGGGCCGTAACTACTGAAGCCCGCGAGCCTACAGCCTATGCTGCACAGCAAGAGAAGTCACTGCAATGAGAAGGCCGCACACTGCAACTAGAGCAAGTCCTCCAGAAGCGACAAAGGCCCTATATAGCCAAAAAAAAAAGAAAAACTCTTTAAAAAAAAAAAAAAAGCAAAATGGTCCACATGCCACAATGAAGATCAAAGATCCTGCTGTAAGATCCAGCACAGACAAATAAATAAAAATACATATACTTTTTTAAAAATAGGCAAAATGATGAATTTTATGTTACATATATAAAACAAACCAAACAAACCCCTCAGCTCTCCTCTTTGGCCTGGGAGTCCTGAGGTCAGAGCTGCCACTGAAAGTGCATGCTGGTGGTGTGCATGGTGTGCACAAGTGGGCATGGTTTGTCTGGAGGAGGACCTATACATCACGTCACGAGTCTCAAAGGGGCCTGTGACAAATGGGGAAAAAAGCCTGAAACAAAGAATGACTTTAGGATTAAAAAGTCACGCCACTTTCTGGGTTAGCAGAAGTCACCTACATCAGACGTGGGGTCCTGGTAGCCTGCCTGTGGGGGTGTTCGGGTCCCACTATGGAAATGGAGGTTGAGAAGAGTGAGTGTTTTTGGACCACGGAGCCAGGGTGCAGACTCTAGGTCCCACCCCTTTCCTCACTTGAGCCCCACAGCGTGATGCCCACTGGGCAGAGGGCTTGAGGCTAGCTCGGGAACAAATGTTTTTTCTGAGGCCTGCTAATGGTTCGGCCAGCCAGACCCTACCCTGCCTTGTCCGGCTGGCTTTCCCACCCCACACCCTCCGTCCTAGATGACCAGGCCCTGCAGCTATGGGAAGCAAGGATGCCCCACACCCTGTCTCTGGCTTAGACTGAAGGGACATGAGGCAGCTGTCTAAGTTACTTTCCCAAAAGCTACCGGAAAAGGAGCATGGGATTCTCCCCTTGCTGCTGATTACTAACCATTCCCAAGAGACAGACAGCAGACCCCCTCCTCTCCTGGGATGGGAAGAGCTTCCAGCCAGCGCTCTACCACCTGCAGTTTCTAGCTTAGTCAGCCCTGCTCAGGGGGCCAGCACGGTGGGCTCCCAGGACTACACACTGCGGCAGGCGACTACGCCTCAGGTGTCTCAACCGTGAATGAGAACAATCACTCAGAGCACTCATCGTGACGAGGTCAGGAATACACAGAGCACTACACGTCAAGGCCTCAACAGGGTGTGGTTCACCATAAATACCCAAGAGACAGGAAGCTGTAGAGGAGGTGGACATGGACCCCAAGGGATCACAACCCCACTGGAAAAACCCCCAGTCTGGAAAATGCTTTTATGGGTGGAAGATGAAATAGCGGCAAGCAGACCACTGGGCAACCCAGCCACCACTCTCCCAACAAAACCAAAAGCTGAGAACTGGACACTCCTTAGCAAATGCGGAGGGAGAACAAAACCTCTGGGCCAAGGGCAACTCTTGGAAGAAAAGCTTTAAACCCCAACCTGGCGTGTTCCTAGAGGGAGTTCCACACGTAGGACGGGCCGTGGGCAGGGTGGGGCCTCTGCTGGAGCCAAAGAAAGCCCTGGGATGGACCTGGAGGCTTCCTGGTTCTATTCTGGGCCAACCTTGACTCGCTGGGGGCCTTGGGCAAGCCGCTTCCTGTTGTTCAGGCCAGCTTCTGCATGTGGGAGAGGCCAAGCCGCCACTAAGGTCCAGGCAGGAGGGATTTAAGCAGCCTGCACCAGAGCTGACAATCCGCGTGGCTCCACCCTCTTGGCATCACTGTTTATTTCAGCCAAAGCTGAAAATTACCTTCTTCAAAGCGTGAGACCGTATCGATTATCTTTTTTACCCCAAATATTTGTCCAAAAAATATTGGTAACTACTGAATATTTTTAATTCAGGAACACTGAATGCCCTTTTACCAACAAAGGTACTAAAAATGGTTTGTGGCTGAGGAACTTCCTTTCCATGGTTTAAAAAAAAAAGGAAGTGAGAACAGGGCTGAGGCCCTTCCCATTCGTCCTAGCCGTGGCTTCAGGCCCTGCACCCTCTAGGAATCTGACGGTGCGCCCAAGGCTCGGCACCAGAGAGGTCCTTCCTCTCCTTAGGCCTCAACCAGCCAGTGGCCTGAACCACAGAAACAATCCCCCAGTAGACAACGCGGGGCCTAGGCATCTGGCAGTCTATGCTGGCAGCCTCCTCACATCTTGTTTGTTCACTCCAGATTTGAAACAAAGCACCACAAGCACCTAAGAAGTTTCTGGTAAATTATGAGATCTTACCAGGGTCTCTTCCCTGGAAGCTGCCTAAGCCTGCAGCGCCTCCACTGTCCCTGAGCCCAGTGCTGTTGACCACGACCCAGGCCACCAGCCACAGGGCTCAGTCAGGATAATGCCTGTCAGGCCACTTACCAGAGTCCCAGAGGAGCTGGCCCGCGTGGCTGGGGGCCTCTGCACTCTTAGCACTTCTCCATAATCGACGACGTCAAAGTTACTCTTCCAAACCATCACCTGTCAAGACCGACAAGCACACAGAATCAGGAGGAGAAATACCCCTTACCTGTCCTTCTTCACGGAGAAAACGGGCCCAGAGGCTACCGCCAAAGTTCTGGGCCAAAGGTGGGACTGTGGTCCCCACCTGGCACCCCCACTCATCTCTGGACCTGCCCCACCTCCCTGGAGAGCAGACTTTCTGAACAGGCCCCAGAGGATCGGGTGCTCCATCAGGATGGAGAGTCACCATCACCACTGGGCCTCTGCACTGGCTGCTCCCTGTGCCTGGGGCATCAGGTCCAGGCTCTGTATACCTAGCATCTCAGGCTAAATGTCTGCCCTAACACCACCTTCTAAGAGAGGCCTTCCCTGGCCCTCTTGCTAGTTTTGATCATAGCTCTCTATTTCCTTCAAGGCATCAGACACAGTAGTTGTTTAAATCTCTGTCTGCTTTCCCATGTTTATCACCTATCTCCCCACCAAAATAGAAGTTCTTTACAGTGGCAGCCTGGCCAGCCTCACTGTGAGAAGTGGTTCAGATACAGACTCCAGGCCATACCACTACAGTTAAGATCCTGGCTACACCCCTTACTGTGTGGCTCTAGACAAGGGACTCAATCTCTCTATGCCCTGTTTTCTTCATCTGTGAAATGGGGATGAATGGTAGTTCCCGCCTCACAGGGCTGCTATAAAACTCAGACACTGGCCCCAGGGAGAAGTCTGGCCCCAGAGAGAAGTGGTTAACACATCCATTATTCTACATCCCAAGAGGAGGATCTTCATGCCCTGAGGTTCTTCTTACAAAAGCTGGGTAAGAGTGCTCCCTGCTGGAGGGTGTCAGCACTCCTCCAGGGCCACTTCCAGAATGGCAGGAATTGTGAATCGTGTCCAGCAGTCAACTGAGGCCACAGAAAAACTGCCGGATCCACATAAGATAGAAACTCAACGTCCCCTGATGCTTCCCCCATCGGGATGTAGCCATAAGCCTGGTTCTGTGGGAAGCTGCTCACCACCCACAGAGCAGCACTGTTCATCACCCCCAGCTGATGGGGATCCAGGGTCTCTCATTGGTCCCCTTTACAAAAAGAACGTCGGCACTCACCCCCTTGTTTATAGGGTTCTGTGCACCAGTCTAACTGTTGAATAATCCTGAGCAGAGGAATGGCTATCAGGAATGTGGAGAGAGAATGACAAATGCCATTCCCAAAAGGCTCTCAGAGCACACAATAAGAAGGCAGCTGGGGAGCTGACAGCGGTGGCTGCCGAAGGAGGGCTCAGGGTGGGGGACCCTACTTCCTACTAGGGTGCCTCTTGTGCTTTTACCAGGACTTTACTTATGGTGTGGATTTATTAGTTCCCCTAGTCTTCTAAGCAATGAGCCAGGACTCCACACCCAGGGAAGGCTCAGGAGTCTCCTTGGTCTTCCTCCTGCCTTGTCTGGTCAGCACAGGAACTGGTGCTGGCGTGGGAAGACACCTGCCATCTCGTAGCCCTGCTGTGTCTCCAACCACCCTCTGCTTTACTGACAGACTGAACCGAAATCAGCTAGGGCTGGAGCTCACTGGGAAGCCAGTGGGACTGTCCTGGGTGAATCCAGCAGAGCTGTAAGGCTAGGAGCAGCAGGATGAACATTCTGGGCAACCTACCAGGTCACACTGCCTCAGAACAGCCACTCTTTCCTCCCCAGCTCTGGGAAGTATGGTTTTCTGGCCAAGCAGCGCTGCACCAGAACCCAGAGAAAGATTTCCAGTGGGAGGACTACCAGGCCCCAGACTCTGGGCTAGACCCCAGGGACATGGTGGCAAGGCAGGACAGGACCTCCTCACACGTGTTCTAGCTCTGCAGTCATGGAGCTGGAAAATGCTGTCCCTCAGACAGCACACGAGCAGGCCAGGGAGCAATGGCTGGCAGACAGTGGAGCGCAGCCTCCAGCCACGTCCTAGCTCAGACTCAAGCTTCCTCACCCACAGAACGGCTGAAGAGAAGATTTCCCAGGGCTGCCCCGAGGACTCAGTGAGGGGTCACACTCTTGCTGTGTTGCCCACATTACCAGGTCCACGGTAAGATCCAATAATTATCTAATTATTCACCTAGAATCAGGAAAAAGAAGTTCCTAAAAAACTCTGGGGACTTCCCCAGTGGTCTACTGGTTAAGTCTCCACGCTTCCAATGCAGGAGGCACTGGTGGGATCCCTGGTCAAGAAACTAGATCCCATATGCCTCATGGCCAAAAAGAAACCATAACAAAAAACCCTCTATTTTACCTTTCTCATGGCAACACTAACCCAGACTCCTTCCAGCCCACACTGGTCTGAGCAGCAGGAGTTCTGAGATGCTGCCATGGTCGGTGCCTGCAGCACCTGCTCTGGGGAAGCAGGGCGCCGCTCTGAGCACCCTACCCCAGGATCCAGCCTTTACGGCTGCTGAAAGCCCCCAAGGAAGCCAGTGAAACCCAGCCCATCCATCCCTGGGGCACTTAGGTCCCCTGTCTGTTCTACTCAGTATCCACTGGGATCCCTCAGACCATTCTTTACTTACTTGTTCATCTGAACCGCCAGAGGCAAAATACTCCCCCGTTCTTGAAAAGGCAACCGTGGTGGCTGGACCCTGTGAGAACAAACCAAGAAGAACAAACACCAATGGTCACTCTAGATCCTCAATGCACAGGAAGAAATCAGAATCTCATGAGTGAGTGACAGCAGGACTCAGGGCTGAGCACCTCACCCAGCCCGTGTTCTCCCCAGCCTGGGGCGGAGGAACCGGCAGGTGCCAATGCATGAGCACGACCACTGAGGCTCTGTTCCCAGACACCACTGACAAAGGTGGGCCACGAGGTCAAGGCCAGGATGAGCGAGACCGTCTGTGCTGACAGCCTTGCTGGGCCGACACCACTGTCCTCACTTTCCAAGGGGAAGCCAGAGGTCACAGAGATGCACTGGCTTATCCAGGCCCAGCACTGGGGCCAGAACTTGGTCCCTTTGACCAGACCATGCCCCACACTGTGTCCCTCTAATGAGTTCATCACTTTCCTCATGCTGGGGCCCTGGGAGGAGACCTGACCCTCTGGCTTCTCAGATGCTGAAGGTCCTCACACTTGTCCAAAGGATGATGCCAGGCCTATGCCTGGCCACGCCCTGAGGGCCAGTGAGCACATCCAGGCTTGGGGCAGGGGACGTGATCTCCCGTAAAGAGCGAGGACTTTTCCTCAAACGCCTGCAACCCACGGCAGAAAGACACACAGCAAGAGTCAGCTCAGCACACCACCACAAACCATCGCTTCCTTCTGGCCAAACTTTAATGTGGTTCTACCTGGCATCCCCCAAGCAAAGCCAGATGAAGGAGGTTCTCTTCTAGAGGACGACGGTGCAGCCGCTGTCTACGACCACCTCAGTTCCTCTAGAGCAGCACAGGGAGCAACAGGAACCCCTGCTGCCCGTGGGAGGGGCCCGTCAGTGGGGCTGACACAGCAGTGCTGTCCACACACCTATGGATAACCGGAACACTGGGAAGCACTTCCACTCAGTGCCAGAAAGACCAGACAGGTTGTAGGCTGGAAAGGGACCCGAGGTCATGGAGCAAGGGCAGCTTCAGCCTGCCCAGAAGAGAAGGCAGGTTAGACAGAGCTGCGGGAGAACGCACGTCTGCCTACGTCTCTGGAATCTACCCACAGCTCCTCTTCTCTGAGCTGCTCATAAAGGGGGGTGAAGAAGAAGTAGCATAAGCTGGCTAACGCCAAGTGCTCAGGCTGCCTGGAGCACTTCACTTGCCCTGACGCAGTTAATCCTCAGGTGCGGCCTGTATGTTCACCCTTCTGAAGGGTGACATGTCCAAGAGGGGAGGACAGGGCTGAGGTCAGGGATGAAGCCTCCAGCCGTGTCTCTCACTGCCTTCCTGTGCAGGTGGGGCCCCAGGGGTGGGGGTCACAGAACCCAGGAGTCCTGGGCAGCCATCCATCAGGACAAAGCAGATCCACTCTCCCTGACGGGAAACCATGTCCACTTGCATGGCTGAGAAAACACCACCAGGAGTGGAGCACGGCTGCAGGCGCAGGGTCTGGGCGCAGGGTGGGAGCAGGTCGCGTAGCGCCCAGATAGCCTTCCAGGGGGACAGTCACCACAGGCTAACAGGACTTAAGGGGAGGCAATTGCACGTGACAAGTTTACTTGAGTCTTAGACTCCTTACTGTCCCATACTTACAATATTTTAGTGAGTATATAGCTACACTACATGAATACCAAGATAAAACGACAAAACTGTTTTCATTCTGAGGAAAAACAAAAAGGAAAGAGAAAAGGGAAGGAAAATAGTACAGAGTGTATCAAAAAGCCGGGCTCTCTGCCTGCCCAGAGCTCGCTGAGGAAGGGTGGGTTTCCAAGAAGTCACAGCAACTAAGGAACCAAACAAATACTCGTGGGTCAGTCTCCCTTCCTGTTGTCACTCAACACCAGATGCCAGGCTGGAGACAAGATGCTGGAGGCCAAGCAGCAGCAGGACCACTGAAGAATGTGGCCAGCAGCCCAGTCTGGCAGGGGCATCAGGACCAGAGAGCAGGTGCTGGAAGTCCTCCAGGCAAGAAGAACTAGAGCTATCCCCAGGGTCCAGGTCCCAGGAAATGCCAGGGAGGGTGCAAGCGACAAGGGTGCTCTGAGGACCCCCCAGAGTGGAGGCCCACAGTCCTCCCCATCGGTGCCCATTTACCAAGAGGATGGCACAGCTCCTATGCCAGGCCCCTCGGTGTTCCTTCCACAAAGGCTCCTACCCTTCCACCCAGGGTGCACAAAACAGTCCGGGGCACTTGAAGCACAGCCCGAAGAACGGCTGTCCCTGGGCTCTGCTGTGAGCCAAAGTCATCACGGACTGCAGCGCAGATGCAAGCTCTCCACTGCTGATGATCCTTATGCCAAGCCTCGGGAGGTCTTTGGAGACCCAGACTACCCAAATCTTTCTTGGTTTTCAGTAAATTCATTTAAGGCTACAAATCTGCCTCTGCCTGCCACTGAGCATGCACCACCTTAGATCTCAGATCCCCAAAGCTTCCACTCTGCGGTATTTTCCTGTCCTTCATCCCAGTGTCCCGTTTCACTGGGACTCTCTGAAGCCCAGCAGTTACTGAGGAGCACACTCTGGTTTCCAAACCCTGGGGCTGGGGAGTCTCTCTCAGCCCCGGCAGGGGCCCGGTATGACGTGTGTTCTCTGAGACTGCCCTGCCTTCACGGTAACTGGCTCCTTTCAGTCAATTAGTCACTCCTGAAACACTCATCCACCAGCTCAGGGCAGGCATAGTGCCAGGCTGTTTTTTCACCAAGGCAAGGCCCAGGGCCTCTCCAGTGCTTCCTGAGCAGTATTCTGAGCAGCAGCTCTCACTGGGGCCCCGGCAGTGTGGATCCAACCTGTCTCCCAGTCACTGGGGGTGCCCATCTGGGGGCCAGGTCCACTGGCAGGGATGCTGCATAGGCTCAACCAGCTCCTTCCCCGCTCCGTCCCCGCATCTGGCCAACTGGAGCCTTTTCTGAGACGATCACCGGGAGCACTGGACGCAGCCAGGCCCCTACCTCCCTCTCCCCACTGACCCAGCCTCAGGTGGCCCTCGAGCTGGACTCACACCCAGTCATTTCACTACACACTGCCTCTGCCTGGACAACCTCTAGATCCGAGGGACCCACACTGGCTAGTTCCTTCACACTCATACAGCAAAGCATCAATGGCAGGGGTGGGGAGACAAAACAAAGGATGCCATAGCGTTTAGATCCCACAGCTCTGATGACCCTCACCCCGCAGCCCCTGCAGCTTGTCCAGACCTCTCCACTCTCCTCACCTTCCAGCCTGAGCCCTGCACACCTGAACCCTGGCTATTGTGTCCACAACAGTTACAGTGGAAGGCCAGCCAGGCGCCCCCATCACCACTACCAAGGGGTTCTGATGGTTTTCATTGGCTTCAAGCAAACACAACGGAATGTCACACCACATGCCCCACATCAGAGATAGAGGCATGGCCATCAAACACACACACGGAGATCAAGGAGGCCTCTGGCGTGGCTGCTTGAGTCTGACCCCGGTGCTCAGACAGAGGCACCGTAACCCACTGCACCAGACTGTGTCTTCCACAAAACTCTGAAAGGGAGGCTCTACACTGGCTCACTCAACCTGCTGTAGCCTGGTGGATGTCCCTTTAGGGAGCCCCGAAGACAAGGAACAGCCCCCTAGCTCCTAGGCTGCTCCTGACCTCAGCCAAGGACACCTGTTCCCAGCCCTTAACCTGGGCTGCCAGCAGGGAACAGAGGATCAGGCTGAGCTCCTGGTAACTTCAGTTGGAGCACATGAACTATTCTCCTCCCTCTTATGTTCCCTCACCTCTTGCAGGAGGTGCCCAGCCATCAAAGCCAGAGCTAAGCCTCTCAAGCAGCAAAGCGAGTCCCCCAAATTAACCGACTACATTAGAGCTTCAGGGTGCAAAGAAAGGAGGCAGGAGGGGCCTGTTCTGAGAATTTCCTTCCACCTGGGGCAGCCGGGGGTGGCCCACATGCACAGGCACTCTGTCCTGCTGCTGTGGCTCCTCCTTGGAGGTGAGCCCCCCTTAATGCCACTTCCTCAGCTCCAGCCCAGGCCCCAGCAAGGCACAAGCTGCCAGGAGCATCAGCTGACCCATTCTCAGAGCCTGTGATTTCTCAGCAACTGAGCTCAGCCCCTGGCACAGACAGACGCTGTCCCAGTTTGGGGTTCTAGGCCTTGGGTGATGGGTGCTCGCCCCACTGAGGGCCAGCTGTGGTGTGGGGAACCACGGGCCTGCTGGTCCCTGTATGGTTCCATCACTCCATAGAGACACAAACTCCAACTGCACAGCCACAAGCACCAGATTTAACTCCCCACCCACGCCCCACCTACCATCCTCTCCCAAATAGCTCTGGGGACGAAAACCAAATGAGCATGGCTCGAGATTATGTTTCGGAAAATACAGAAAAATAAATCTGTATTTCTAGCACACTGTCCCACGTGTGCCACACAGAACTCTGCGGGGGGCGAGGGGGAGGCCTTGCTCGGGGCAGTTGGTGGGAAAGCCCTCTCCACTGCAAAGTGAGGGGTGCAGTGGGATGAGGAGGCTCCCGTGCAGTGACAACCCCAAGTCTATACTGGCTCCAGCAAGAAGCAGGGACTCTCATCCCTCCTGCCTAAGTGCCCCAGTCTAGGCGGATCCCCAAGGGCAAGATTTTCCAGAGCCTCAGAGAGGGCACTGTCCACCACAGACAGCCCGGTGCCATCAGATACCAGGCTGTCTTCCAGGGGTCAGGCCCTGGAAGAGACCCAATTAAAGAAGGGCCATGCAAGTAGGCCTGGAGACCAAACAGCAGTAGGCCAAACCACTCAGGGCAGCTGCGGGACAAGGACTTTGGGTCAGGGAATCACTGTATCCCACCCACTGGGGAATGGATTTTAGGAGCTGTGGACAAAAGTCAAGTCAGAGTGAGAGGACGTTATGGAGCGGATGAGAACAACCCTAAGCAAAGTAAGAAGCCAGACAAACCCTACAGAGATTCTGGGGGTGAATGGGAGGAGGGGAAATGGACACACCCCATCCCAGACAGGAAAGGGCTGATGGCCATGGCCCTGACCCACCCATCACAGGGGTTGTCATCAAAGCCCCCTACCACGAACTCAGTTTCCTAACAAACACTGTCCGCTCATGTTGCCAGGACCATGCCCATAACAGAAACTGTAAACTGCCTGTTAAAGAGCTCTCACCTAGGGACTTCCCTGGTGGTCCAGTGGCTAAGACTTGAGCTCCCAATACAGGGGGCCTGGATTTGACTCCTGGTCAGCGAACTAGATCCCACACGCCACAACTAAAGATCCCAAGCGTCACAACTAAGACCCAGCACAGGAAAATAAATAAATAAATATTTTAGAAAAAAGAGCTCTCACCTAGAACAGCATGGGGTCATTTTCCAAGAGTTGCACAGAGAAGGGACTGAGCCCTGTGAGGACCTACTGTGTCTGGCGCTGAGGAACACAGACATCCTCTCCCATTATGACAGGTACAGGCGTCATTCTTACAGAGGAGGAAAGGCTGGCAAAGGCAAGGTCTTGACCACTGTCAAAGGGTAAGGGATGGTGCCAGAATGGTTTGATCCCAACACCCAGGCCCTTTCCTCCCTTTTGTGGACCCCCAAAACTCATGCTTTTCTGGCTGAACAAGATAAGAGAGTGCCCAGCGTCTTTTCTAAACCAGAAACAGGTGGGTATAAGCAGTTCAGTCCTGGAAATACTGGGGTGATTCCTTAGAAAGCTGGGCATCAGACAAGACTGTGAACTTTCCCCAATAAAATATATCAGACATTTGGCCTCAATCAAAGCAGCTGGCAAAGGTGACCATGAGGGCTCCTTTCCACCAGATCACTGAGAGAGAAATCGCCCCAGTGTCCCCAGAGGAGAAGGCGGAGGAAGGAGGGCAGTGCCCCATCCCCAGGTTGGCAGAGCCTCTCCACTCTGTCCACTCTCCACCTCAATGGCAGACTCACGTGGAGGCAGAGGGCTACCCCACCTCTCAGCCCCACAAGGCTCCTCGGCCCATCCCACACCCCTGCCCTGGCAAAGGGCACTGTCTGCTTAGCTGAAGTTTGCAGACCTGCTGCCCTCAAAAGGCCAGGGCCCACTCGGGCTGGAGCCAGCAATGGGCCTGCCCAGCTCTCTGGCCTGTTGCCCAAATCACTTGCAGACACTCACCCCAAAGAAGTCTCTCAAGAGCCACACGAGCCCCAGTAGCAGCCAAGGAGTCATTTCAGGGGTACAGCATGTGTGATGCCAGCTCCCATGATGCAGGAGCCTCGCTCAGTCACCAGTCGCACCCCCTGAATGGCCCTTTGTGGCTCAGAATCCCAAAGCTGGGACTGCAGGGAGAAAGCCCCAGAATCCTTTAGGCTCACAACAAACTAGTAACTCATGTCCGCCCCCAAACCCACAAGTCAGCTGGCCCCTCAGGAGCCAATGGAAGTGTGGCCAGTCACACACCAGAGAACCACCAAACTACCAGCAGGGTCAGACCCCTGGGGCACCAGCTGCCCTTGGTGCTGCACGCGAGCCCACCCAAGAGACCCAGACCACCTCAGGTGATCCCGATCTTAGCTTTGCACTTCGCATGGGGCCGTCTTGGTGCTCCTGTGCCTTCAAGAGACAGCAGATTTCTGGCCTCAACCCAGGGCAAGAGAGCTTCTGCCCAACAGCTCTGCCTCCTCGACTCTTCCTTCTTCACTCTGACCCTTCCTCGCTCTTCCCCCATTAGACGTGGTTCAGGCCAGCCCTCTTGCAGGACACAGAGACACTTCCTTGGCACACACAGAGACCCTTCTCTTGGTCAGGGTCTAGTTCACCCCAGCACCAGCCCCCTGCGGCTGACTCCTCTCAGCTGTCCTCTGACCCCCGGCCTACACTGTACCTTCTCACAGGTGTGGAACTGGAGGCCCAAGGGGGTTGCTGCTCCATGGAGCAAAATAACTCAATAGCCCTCCCTCTAAAGCTCCCTCAGGGCTCTGCCTGAAGGTGATCACAAGGAAGCCCTCAAGTCCAAACCAAAGCTTCAAGGGGATCCCTCTCCCACTGACCAGAACGCTGGCATCCAACAGGGAGGCTGGACAAGAAGCCATGAGGTCTGCTGGCCTCCTACACAGACCAGTGATCTATTACTAAGAACAAGAGTGAAATTACAACTCAACTTGTAACAGTCATACATATGGGCTCAGCGGGTGTGTTGGAAACTGTAGATATGGTTAATTGTCCCCGTTCGACAACCCTAAGCTGCCTAAACCATTCTCTGGGCCTCGGTTACCCCACCAGGAATCAAAGGTGCTTTCAAATCTGCCAACTACTCCATGGGACAGAATCCCTGGGCACCCAGGGCCACTGGGGAGCCACAGGGCTGCTCAGCCACAGGCTTTAGGAAGTGGCCAGTGACAGCTGTGCTGGGTGAGGCCCTCAGTCGCCTCCCGGAACAGAATGTGGACGCTCAAGCCGCCAAGGAGCTCAGCTGCGCATCTTACTGGAAGGACAAGGCCGGGGACACTTCATGAGGGGGGAGCCTAAGACCAGACGCTGCACAGAGCACGCGGGCAGAGCTGCACTCCTCAGCCACGGTACAGGCCCTCTCCCGGGGCTTGGCCAGGGCGATACACTTTCCAAAGGGGCAACACAGGTGTCCAAGAACTGCTCCAGGTTGGAACCACTCTGGACGGACAGCACGCACAGACCCTCACAGGTCAGGGACGTTTACGGAGCACACTGGCTCCCAGTGACAACACAGGTCCAACCTCCACAGGTCTGTCCCCTCAGGGAGAGAAAAGCCACTCTTGCTCCCAGCCCAGATGTCCACCTGCTCTAGGTATTCAGGTTGGTTGGTGGACTGTTTTTATCAACTGCCCCAATCAAGGCTGCTCAAGCGCACTATCCTTTCTAAGGAAGGCACCCTTAGCTGACTGTGAATCACCCCAAACCCAGGCCCCTAAGGCCCACAGCACACCAATGCTAAGTGTCTGTATTTGGTAGGGATTTTCAAGGGTCAGAACAGAAACAAATGTGAGCCTCACACTCCAAGTCCCACTTTGATCATATGAGCAGCACTTTGGGGGAGAAGCCCACCCTGTGTCACCTAACCCTCCAAGTACCACCCAAGACTCAACCTGCCTCTCCTTGTTCCCTAATGCATCTCATGCCACCTCAACTCTGCTGATGACCCCAGTGAGTCCCCTGCTTGCCAGGCATGAGCCCCAGGGGACGGGACCACCACATCCATTTCATACCCATGATGCCCAGCACAGCAAGCCGGGGAGCGGATGACAAATGGACAAGCAGGCAGCAAGGTGATAGGGCTGGGCTTCTTCTCTCTCCTCCCCCTTCCTCTGGGCGCTGCAAGCTTGGTGCCCTGAGGAAGGCCTGATTCCTCGAGCCATTTCCCATTCTCCACACCCCAAAACTACCAGTTGTCCTCAGCCTAGCTCCCACATTCCAGGTTCAACAGCAGACAGGCAACCACGTGATTTATCGTGGCCCCTGTCTTGCTTCTCTGGGAGAACAACATCCACAGGCTTCTATGCTCTGACGCTGGGCCTGAGCTAAGGAATGCCCCTGTAGATGTTGCATTCAAGGCTTCTCAGGCTCAGAGGTGAGTCAGCAGTCTAAAGAGCACTCACAAGAAAAAGCAAAGAACGGTGTGATCACCTGGTGTGCGCCTGTCTGCACGGTATTTCCGTGCATGGCTTTTCCTTCATCATCGGAACACAAGAGGCAGCAGCCTTCACGTGGTTTTCAAATGCCCTCCTGTTATAAGAGCCAAAACTAGTTACGCATGAATCTAAGTAATCCAATTGCCACAGAGATAACCAAGTGATTCGCCCGCAGGCTGACAACGAGAGCAGGAGTCACCTCAGCCCAGTGGCCACACATGATGCCCAGATGTGTCAATATTAGGGGAACAGGTCCACGCTCCTGCACACCAGACATGTCTCTGACAGACAAGGGGTCACCACAGCTGACGGCAAGTGGCCTCCACGTCCCAAGGAAGCAAAAGAAAAGGCCTGTGCCCCCACAAGACCCAGCCAAGGCCCTATACACCCCAACTCAGGTGGCAATGGGATCCAGAGGGCCCTCAGGTAGACAGCTCAACCCAGCTGCTGGCCCAAGAGGCATAAGCACCCCAGAGCCTCCCTCAGCCCTCGAGAGTGACCCCACTCTCCATCCTGCCTGCGCCTGCTCACAAATAGAGAAGTGGACAAACGGAAATGCTCTGGTCTCTGTCCCAGCAGGAAACACTCTGCTGACCACTCTGCTCAGCAGGAGACACTCAGCCGCACCCAGGGTGCTGCAGGGCAGAGCCTTAGGCAGCCCGCCTCCCACAGCCCGCCCACCAGGGCCAGTGCCCAGTCACTGCCCCACAGGGAGCCGAAGCACGGATGTGTTGCTAAAAGCGGCTCAGAGAGAAGGCCCCTCTCCTAGATTCAACTCCGGGAATTCCTCAGCAAATGTGTGGGAAGATTTCCCTCCTTCATGCCCACCTCCGCGAGGCACCTGTTGTTTCTGCCTCCAAAGGGCTCCAGGAGGCTTCATGGCTGTTCATGGAATGGGTCCCAGGGCTCTTCTCAACCGCACCACCAACAGAGGCCGGAGGTCACTTGGGACAGACTCCTTTCAGCCCCTAGAGAAACCCTGCCGCCCATGTCCAGGAGCCTCCCTCCCCACCCCCATCCGACTGAACCCCTGTGCTCCCTCCTCAGCTGCTGCCCCAGGCCCAGCGCTTCTTCAGAGGTCACAGCTCTCGTGGGTAGGAAACCTGTTTCTGCAGCTCACCCCACTGCCCAGGCTGTGGGGGGATGCAAAACACTCCTCCTCATCAGGCGCCAAGGGAAGGGTCACTTTGAGGTGGCACCTTCACCCCACGCCACGCCACCCCGCCCAGGCTGACGCCCTCACCTGATGGCCGTGGAGTGTGTAGAGCAGCCGGCCCTCCATGAGGTCCAGGATCTTCAGGGTTGAGTCGCTGGAGGCTGTGACCAGATAGTTCCCCGACGGGTGGAAGGAGAGGGCATTCACCGCCGCGCTGTGCACTGGGGTAAGGACAGCAGTCAGGCACAGGCCGGGAGGCCCGTGAAGCCAGAAGACAGCGGGACCAACCAAGGCTCGCACGGGGCTAGGCCAGGGCAGCCAGCACCCCGAGCTGCTGTGAGGAGCCTCCCAAGGACTTTCCAGGAGGGCAGCACGAGCAAAGGACAGGAGGAGACCCACCCAGAGGGCAGGCCGCGGGAGACACAGGGCAGGTGGGAGCACGTGGGGCAAGGCCAGGGGATCGAGCCATCCCTCCGCCTCTCCCTCCTCACCAAGCTGTCAAGCTAGAGACGAACAGAGTGCCTGAACATAACCCTCACTCTGCCTCACATGCTGCCACCTCAGAGAAACCAAATGGAAAAGAAAACCCCTGAAATGCCAATACGACGCCCCTGCCCTGGGGGAAAGAACGTGAGCGGGGTGGGTGAGAAGACAGTGAAAACAAGCTCTCGGGAGCCAGTCAGCCTGGGGTTCTGATCCCAGCCTCCCGACTGGCCCACCCTGACACACCGAGCTTGTTTCTCCTACGGCACAACACCCACCTTAGGGTGCTGTGGGGATGCTACCAGCTGATGCCTGGGAGGCGTCTGTGCAGAGTGAGCCCTGATGCTCCTCTCCACCACCCCAGGCATCTGACGCTACTCCAGGTCCTGCCACTCAACCCCCTTAACAGCTCAAGCCCCTCCATGACTCTTCCCCACTGCTCTAGCCCAACCCCACCATCCACGCTGGTGTCCCTCACTCTCCAAGATCTGACCTCTAGCCCTGTAGGCTCCCTAACTGGGGGACCTTCCTACCCCTTGTTCCCCTTGGGCCGGGAAGACCCTGGCTGGCCTCTTCCCCTGACCCTGTAGCTCAATGTTCAGTTACCGCCCCAGGGAAGCCTCCCCTGACCTCGCCATCAGGGCCTTGTTTTGGCCTCCTGAAGCACCATGAGCCTCTTCAAAGCAAGGGTTTTGCATTTATGTGCAGTTAATTCATTCCCCACTGGGTCCCCTAGAGACCACGTGCTCCACCAGGCAGAGGCTATGTTGGGTCCCTGGCTCCCGGCTCAAGGTCTGACACGGAACGGGTCTCAAAAAGCAGTTGGTGAGTGGGACCCAGACAGGACACACGGGGATGGGCAGTGCGAGGACCAGCAAGCCACATCACAGCTTCTTAGAGCAGCTGCTGAGGAAGACCTGGTGCCTTCATACCCACTACTACTGGCCAGGGGGCGGGTGGTGGGGTAGGGCAGCAATCAGTGGGACTACAGTAACCATGAACCCACCAAGTCAGAACAGCCATAAATACAAAGGCAAATTCTAAAGCCAATCCCTCATCCTGGCATGTGAGCGTGCAGGAGCCACTGCTGGGCCAATAAACACCCCCACCATGAACTAGTCTCCACAGAGCCAACAGAGGTGCACGGAGCCCCTCAAACTCCAGTCTGGCCAATGCACAGATGCCAGGGACTGTGGATTCACAGTCCTGGCACACTTAGGGGAGACAGCCAGGACTTTACGTAACACGATATTTAGGTCTGAACACTCTCGGCACCAGGAACTCCAAGAGATGGCCTGGAGCGGGGCTGCTGGGCCCCAGAGTCAGCTCCTGGAGCCACAGCCCAGAGCCCCCACAGCCCCACACACTCCTATACCAGGGCCAAGGCAAAGGGGGCAGCACCCTCAGTGCTTACCAAGAACAGGGGCATAGACAGCAGAGTAAAAAAGTCACAGCAACCCCAGCTGAACTGAACAGGCACCAGCCGCACACAGCAGCAGAAAGAACATGAATAGCGCAGAGTGTGACCAAGACTCCCCACATGTGGGGGGAGCACCCACGTGTGCAGACCCAGAAGCAGCGTGGACTGAAGCTCCTGACACAGAGCAGGATTCTCTCTGAGGAGGACAGGAATAGGGGGGCCTCTAATTCATCTACATACTTCCAGAATGTATTTTTTCAGCATTAGACTATAGTCTAATTGAGTGAATATTTAAAAAGTGAATCCTTCCTTCACCCTGAGTGTCAAGTCTGGGGAGCAGGAGACAGGGTCCTGCAGGCACTTCAGGCTGTGTGTCTCTAGGCTGCAAGCCTGCTCCTGAGGGGCTGTGCTCGCCAGAAGGCAGCTTCACACTCATGGTGAAGTCAGGGGTGGGGGGGGTTGGGGGGGTAGGGGTCAAGGGAGGCAAACACAGCAAGATCCCCTGTGCCCTCAGCCCCACAGCAGACAGCGTGGAGAGTCAGCTGCACACCGCGCCCCCACCCCCAACCTTACCACACCCCCATCTCCTCTTGGGCCTCCTCAAAATGCTGCTCCTGGCACTTCTGCCTCCCTGAGCCTGCAGAAGGGCACACTATTTTTGTTTCTGCAGCCCCTGGCAGCCTGCACTGGCATGAGTGCTACCCCCGCCCCGACCTGAGACAAAGTTGGGAGAGCCAGCAGCAGGATCGGGCGGAGAAGCAAGCTCAGGGAGCACAGGGCTTGTCCAGCACCAGCCAGGGGCAGGGCGTGGCTACCACGCCAGGGCCTCCCACCTGGTCAAGCCCACCCAAGGGAGGGAACTACCCCTCCTCCCTGAGGAAGGGTGCCCAAAGCCTGGCTCCATGATAAATGACAGGAGTAGCGAAGGCCTCTTGGCTGGGGTAGAAATACCTGGAACCGTTGACTCCAGAAGAGGGCTCAGCCCGGCAAGCCAGGCTTTTGGAGATGTGCCAGACCCCACAACCAACCCCCTTTCCCCACTCGCTCAGCTGCCTCATCCCCCAGCCCTGTCAGCCTGGGGCAGCTTCTCCAGCTCTGCAGAGGGTGGGACTGTGCCAGGGAGGCCTCATAAGAATTAGCCCTGGATGACAGTCCCCCTGGATGATGGAGGCCCAGCTGCCCCACGAAGGGGTGAGCCTCCTGTCACAAAACCCTGAGCAGTGATGGCCCACAAACAATCCACTTTTCACCAAGCCTGAAGCTGCAGGCCCTCCGCCTGAGTCCACGGCAGACATGAGTGACGGCTGATGGCAGGCTGCCAACCGGGCACAGCTGTGTGCTACACCCCACCCCCCACCGCTACCCCAGAGAAGGGACGCCAACTCAGGGTCAGGGATGTACCAGCTCGAGGTCTTACAAGTCACCAGGGTGCCAGGGAGGGGGCCTGAGGTCACTGCAGACCCTGCCCCCAGTAGTGGAACAGGTCACAGCTGCGGCCTAAGGAGACACCTGGATATTCCCAACCTGCCTGCATAGCTCTTCCTGCTGAATCCTCAGCAAACCTGCCCCCCTGCCCAATGGGCTCCAAACTGGCCAAGCGACCCAGGTGCCCAAGCAGCAGGTCCCTTCCAGGGACAGGCCACACCAGTGCCGAGCCGCACCACATTCCCCACCCCACCACAAGGGGCTGGGCACCTACCACCCAGGGTGGCTCTCACAACACAACTGGCATCACAAGTGACACGGAGGCTGTGGGCTTACAAGAGCTATGGGCTCACACGATGAAGGTGCTCTGACAGCAGCAAAGGACGCTCCAAACACTGCTCTGCAGGAACGCTGTGTGAACGCCGGCTCAGGGAAGGTGGGGGAGAGGCAGCGTGTTGGCCAGATCAGGTGGGACAGTACCTAGCCTCACGATCAACCCTTTCAGTCTCCAAAACCCAAAAAGGGTGCAGACCTGCCCTGCTGGCTACACAGCAGCTTTAAAACCTTCCTTGACCATGTCTGGGGTAGGGCGAGGCATCCAGGGGGTTGCTAAGGACCAATGTACAGAGAAGCTGGGACTCTGAGCTCTAACTGGAGCTTCTGGAGAGAACCATGTCCTCTCAGAGGCCTTGGGCAACTAAATGACTGGAATCAACACAGTGTTAGGAACCCGCAGCTTCTTCGCTGCATGACCCAGGCAAGCCTCAAATATCCCATCTGTGAAATGGGGAGCAGCCCTGCCCTGCTGACCACCCAGGCCTGTCCCTGGATATCGAACACACACGTGCCTGGAAAGCACAAGGCACATGAAGGGATCTGGGACAAGGCTGCTCAGATGTCTGAACAGTCTTAGTGTGGGCTCCGAGCATATGGCGCTTAAGCCACCTCCGTGGGGACTGGCACTCCCGGGGCTCCGCGCCCCACCAACTCCTTGCTGAATTGGGAAATCAGAACTGCTCCCTGCAGTGACAGGCCAGAGCAAGACACTCCTCGCCTGAGACAAAGGGTGCCAGCCACCTGCTGTTGCCCAAAGTGATTCTAACACGCCAACAGGGGACGGGAAGTACCCTCCACAGAGCAGGATTTTGGTGGGTGGCCACAGGCAGCCTGGACTCGCTGGCCACACACTGCAGTATCACGAACCAATTTCTCAGAAAAGCACAACAGCCTTATGCACTCAAACCCCAATCAGGGGAGACACTGGACACCACTGGCCTTAAAAACTTTCCCTGGGTGTCTTAAGGGGTCAGAAAACAACTTCGGGGCCTGCTGCCAAGGGACTGGGAGTCCTTCTTGGGGATTCAGCCTCCCAGGGATCCCCCTGCCTCTTGTGGTGGGGGGACAACTGCTACTCAGGAGCTAGAAACATCTCTCAGGTCGAAGGTGCTGCCACAGCGCTCTCTAGGGGAGCGGCAGGACCTGAGCAGACCTGACCAGGTCCCTGCCAGTCAAGAGGGTGAGGGGTGGACCCCCTACCAGTGAGCTCAGGCCCGCGAGGTTTCCTTGAGCCCTGGAGGCTGAGACCAGAGGGAATCCAGCTGTTTGTGGGGTGCTCCAGGCCCCCGAAGTCTCTGGTCCCTAAGCAGGGGTGGTGCTTAGGAATCGAATGCTTCAGGCTTGCTGAGTGGCTGTCATGAGAGGAAAGGACAGCTGTACTAACAGACTGAAATTCCTCTGCGGAGCCCGTCAGCCTCATGCACCTCAGGCCCCCTCAGCACTCGACCTCTGATGCCACCTGAGTCCACCCACTGCCCCCCAGCCCTGCCAGTCATAGACCTCCCACTCCCCCCTGCTGCCAAGCCTGCTCCCTCAAGAACCCGAGGCACCTCTCCCCAGCACCCTCCACTCTCCTCCACTGCTGTGGGTCACCACACCCTGACCACCCTCTTCAGGATACCCCACTTTCCTCCACTCCCCCGGCTCCACTCTCCTCAGCCCTCCACTGCGGGGAGACCAGGCTCCCACCCGTCCCTCTGGATGCCTTGTGGATCTTTTTCTTCCACGGCCCCTCAAGCTCAGGGATGCAGGACCTGTCCTCAGCCCTTCTCACACCCCAGATCCGGGCTCAGCTGGCCCCTCCACCCCATAGCATCAGCTTTGCCTAGATCCAGTCTCCAGAACCTATCCTCTGGGCCTGAGCCCTGCCTCACTCTCATGTCTAGCCTTCACCCAACATCGGGAATGGACAGCCCGCCCACCAGGCACATGGCTTCCTACTCAAGCAGGCTCTCAGCACGCTATCCTCTCAGATACCTGTCACCTCTTCACCCCATCCCAGCACGTCCAGCCAGGACATGGGCTACAGCATGGCATTCCAGGCCCTCCCCTGCGGGTACCTGTTGCTGTACCTCGTCCACACCAGGCACCCGACCCATCAGAGGTGTGCCTGGAGTCTCCCAGGGTCACCTGGAGATTTTCCCCATCAGTATGAAGATTTATGTGGTAAAACCACATATCCAGTACTAGACTGTAATCCTCATTTGGATTCTCCCATCAGATCCTCACAAATCCCATCAGGCAGGCTACCACCACCTCTGCACAGACAGGAAGCAGAGTCCAGGCACTGCTCTGCCTCATCACCTCCCTGCCCATCTCTCCCTGTCCAAGGCCCCCTGACCTTACACTCAGAGACAGCATTCCCGCCCAGCACCACTCTGCTCCTCCTACCTGCCCCCATCAGTGTGCTGGTATACCCAGTTTGCAACTTGGGCCTGGCCCAAAGCAGGACAAAGGCCTCTAAGGCTGAAGGAGAGGAGAGGCATGGTCTCCAAGGAGAGGGCAGACCCCACTGGGGCTCTGTTCTAGAAGCCGCTGTCTGAAGCAGCCATCAGTGACAAACTCCAGGGTTTCCTGTTGAGGCAAGAACCACTCTTGTGGCTGGCCCCTGCCACCTGGTGGTGGTGTGCAGTACTGCAGGCCTGGGCCAGCCAGGCCAGCCTTGCAAGGAAACCAGACCTCAGGACTCCAGGACGATTCAGCAGCAGCAGCAGCAGCATCACTGTCACCAACACTGCACCAACGCGACATAGAGAGGCACTCTCTAAGCTCCTGTCATGGATCAACTCATTACACAACACCACCTATGAAACACGTCTCATCATCGTCCCAGGGGTACACAGGAGTCAAGTAACCTGCCCAAACTCACCCAGCTATCTCCATCATGTGCCTTTCAAGACCAGGATCCATTCTCCCTTCTTGGAAGGTCTGTTCCTTTAGTCACCCCAAGAAAATGCCAGCCTCAAACATCTAAGACTCTGAACAGCTTGTTGGGGGTGCAAGGAGAGAACTCTGAACCCCACACCTCATAACTTTGTACAGATATGTCCTTCTTCGCTTACTCCTTGGAAGGAAAGTTATGACCAACCTAGACAGCATATTAAAAAGCAGAGACATTACTTTGTCAACAAAGGTCCGTCTAGTCAAGGCTACGGTTTTTCCAGTGGTCATGTATGCATGTGAGAGTTGGACTATAAAGAAAGCTGAGCGCCAAAGAATTGATGCTTTTGAACTGTGGTGTTGGAGAAGACTCTTGAGAGTCCCTTGGACTGCAAGGAGAGCCAACCAGTCTATTCTGAAGGAGCTCAGTCCTGGGTGTTCATTGGAAGGACTGATGCCGAAGCTGAAACTCCAATACTTTGGCCACCTGATGGGAAGAACTGACTCATTTGAAAAGACCCTGATGCTGGGAAAGATTGAGGGCAGGAGGAGAAGTGGACGACAGAGGATGAGATGGCTGGATGGCATCACCTACTCAATAGACATGAGTTTGGGTAAACTCTGGGAGTTGGTGATGGACAGGGAGGCCTAGCGTGCTGCGGTTCAAGGAGTTGCAAAGATCGGACATGACTGAGCGACTGAAATGAACTGTCCCTCCCATTTTCGGGTGTGAATTTTGTTAAGTGAGCCCATGAACTTGAAACTTAGTCCCAAATTCACAACCACAGTTCTTCAAACTACTCCAGCTCTGACTCCCTCTGGTCTCGCCCCAAACCCCCAGGTCTGTCTACCCATTCAGCCTCCGGCAGAACTCTCAGCACCTCCTGTGGTACCTCACCAGCTCCCTTCCTGGGTCCGCATCCCCACAACTGTGGTGAATCACAGTTCTGCCCAGTCACACCTGCCCTGAGGCCAGTTCCATACCCTAGTAGCTTCAGATATCTCATCTTGAGCTCACACAAGTCTGACCCAACCCCCATCTCCCTCCTGGAGCCTGACAGCAGCCCATATTGACAGCCCACCACCCTGCCTTCCAAGGGCTACAATTAAATTAGGAGACACAGCACCAGGGCTGTGTTTACCAGCCTGGCCCCTAACAAATGGACCCTCCAAACAGCTCCTGGCTCCACATCTGTGGAGAACACCATGGAACCAGAGGTGGCCAAGGTCCCACCAACACAGACCTCTTTTGACAAACCTCTCCCCTTCATCACCTCCAGGGCTATCAGCTTGGCCCCGGAGCACAGAGCATCCATTACAGGGGGAGGCAAGTGGCATGTGCAGCCCCTGAGAAGTGCCCCTCAAGAGGTGCCCTGACCAGAGCCCCCATTTGGCCCGCAGTGTGCATGAGGCTTTGCCACTTCACAAATGGCCACCAGAGGGCTGGTGGATGCCAGGTGGCAACCCCTTCCATCCCCTAGCCAAGTTTCCAGACAGCCACGCCATAGACGACCCACCCCTGGAGATCCCAACAGACCCAGGACTCCCCACAGCTAGCCAGGGCTGTCCTCAGGCCCAGTTCAGCCCCACAGCCATGAGCTGGGCACCTGGCACAGTCCCGCATCAGCCCCTCGGGGACACTCACACTGATAGTGCTGTAAGAGCCGGTGAGTCCGCACGTCCCACACCTTCACTGTGTTGTCCATGCCGGCAGCAGCGATGCATGTGCCACTGGGGTGGAAGTCCACGTAGGTGACAAAGCTGGAAAGAGGGGGCCACCAAGTGCTGTAGGAGGCCTGACTCAGAACAGACCCCAGAACGCCCAGCGCCTCCCCGTGCCCACACATCTGCTCATGCTGCTCCCCTCGGGGCAGAACACCTCCCTGCTGCCCTGTGTCTTTAGCGGGCGGCCAAGGGAAGGCAAGAAGGAGAGGGTGAGGAAAGAGCTAGGAGTGACCTGGGGGGGACTTCCAGAAGCAAGTCCCAGCACAAACCTCTAAATGCGAGCAGAGACACTGCTTTTCAGACCAATGGTCAGCCAGCTGCTCGCAGGCTTTCAGTCAGAGCCGGCGCCCCCACCTGAGCCAGAGGCAGGGCAGACCCTGACAACTGAGGCCCAGACAAGAGGAGCCAGTAGGTTCCAGATCATCTGCTCACCTATTCCTAGGAGACAAGCCAAGGGCCCTTGATAGACTCATATGGGACACTCAGGATGGTACTGTGGCCTCAGGAGGGGCCTTGACGTGGGGGTCTCAGCCTACTGGGGGCAAAAGCTGGAGTTCATTCAGGGATCCAGATTAGGTGAGGCCCTGCTCAAACACAGGCTCCTCCCTCTCAATGACGCAACATAATACGAACAGCCACCATCTGCTACAAGAACTGATTAGCCTTTCATTTGTCAAGTCGTCACCAAGGAGAACATACTAACATCCTTTTGGGGGTCTGGGTTCAACTTCTTCAGACACACATGTCACAATTCTGAGAACTAGAAAATGAAGGGAAGAGAGAGCCCCAAGAGTTTCATGCCTTGAGGTTAAGCCTCTTATTGTTCGTGGGGATGGGAATGAGGCAGAACCTTTCACACACACACACACACACGAACAGATGCAGAGCCAGGGAGCAGCAGAGACATGGCTGAGGGCCCCAAATGCCACCACCGGAGGCCCCTACGGCCTTTTTATGCCCTAGTCTGTGCTGTTCTCGAGGGCCTACGGGTGGGGGAGAGGATCTAGGAACTTACCCGCCATGCTCACAGTACGAGTGGACACACTCCCGGCTGGTCTTGTCCCACAGTTTGACAGTTTTGTCATCACTGGCGGATACGATGAGCCGCCCATCCGGGGAGAACCTGAACCGGCGGGGACAGGAGTCACAACACCAATCAACAGACATCACAGGTGCCACACATCGCCTTCCAGTCACTCTTCTTGAGCTGCCCAGCACAGGAATGCGCTGGGGCCACACACCCTGCTCTGACCCTGAGTGATCCTGGGCAAATGCTCTTCTCTCTGCAAGATGGACCAGAAGGGTGCCCACCTTCTGGTGAGCAGGTAAGAAGTATGGTCACACACAAGGCCCCCGACACTGCACATGGCAACATGCATGCTGACTCTGGTGTTGTAGCATCAAAGTGGCCCAAAGCTCACTATGGACATCGTTATCCTGTCCCCAGACGCCCTGAGTCCATATGTGACTCAGAATGGGTCAGCAAGACCAGATGCCAACCAAAAAGGATGGAGGTTCTGGAGACCTACCACCAAAGGCCTGGTGTGAGTTCAACACTCATTTGCTGGCTAGGCTGCTCCCGCTCTCAGAAGCCCAATGGTGAGGACCTCTCACAACAGCCAGGGACCTCCCAGGACAGAGAACCGAGTGCCCTAGAGGACAAGTAACTTCCTGGGGTCCCCAGAAGAGCACAGCTCAACAGTCCCCAACCTCTGACTCCCATGGTTTCCTGGTGTCCCCAGACACCCTCAACCCCTTCCCCTGAAGCACACAGATTTGACACGTGAGATCTGTTGAAATAAACAGAATAAACCAGAAGTAGGCATAGCTGTGTCTGCAGCTTTTAGGCCTTGAAAAGTACTTTCATTACCTGGCCCCACCCCCACAGTACTGGCCCCACACCAGAAGGAAAACCGGCTTCCAGATCAACCTCATCAGAAGCCTGGGGCCCCATCAGGCAGCTCTGGAACAAAACCCGCCTCTGAGGAGCAGAGCATCTAAGAGATAAGGAGGCAAGCCTCAGTGCCAAGGGCCCAGCTTCTAAGCTCAGCTCCACCACTTAATCCCTGTGTCAAAGGGCAAGATATTGCATTGTTCTGAGCCTCAGGTTCCTCATCTGCAAAATGGCAACGATGCCACCAACTTTCAAGACTGCCATGAGGAGTTAGAAGTAAATGTCTAGGGGTGGTATGACGTTATCTTGTTGTTGTTGCTATTGCTAATCAGTGGCCCCTGATTACCCACTTTGGGCTACGTGAGCACAGATGTCAGGGGTCAACTGTGGCCAGCAACTGGCTAACTTATCCCTCATGCATTAGCTCAGCGAAGCTTTGATAGCTTACAATGTGAGAACTACTAATGTTCTGATTCACAGATAAGGAAGTTGAGGCTCGGGAAAAGTAAAGAGTGGCTAAGTAACTTGTTCAAGGTCAGGATGCAGACACCTGGCATTTTTTCTGTACCCCCAACCCCTGGGGTCTCTCCGACAATCTCAGGTAGGACTACACTCACTTGGCACAGCGGACCCAGTTGATATGCTGGCTCAGGGAGAACAGGAATTTCTGGCGATGAGTGGACCACACCTTGACTGTCTTGTCGTCAGAAGCTGTCACGAAGGACTGGCCATCACTGCAGAAATGGACGCTCCTCACTGTGGCCGTGTGTGCACGAAACACAGTTGACTCGCCTTTGCTGCAAGGATGGGTATCCAGAGTCAGGAAATCCATAAACCCGTAACAGCAACATAAGGGCACATCAAAGCTCTCCCCACTCCTCAGGACCCTCCCCAGATCAATCCGGGCCTGAGTGCCCCAGTCCCCAAAAAGGGAAGCAAGAGCCTCCCCCAGAGGAGCAGAACCCCCGCCCCCCTCACCCATGTGCATGCAGCATCAGGCGGGATCCTCCCAGGATGGCTGAGGTCAGCCCAGAATCTCCCTGCTGACCCTGAAGGGAGGGCCCCGACTGAAGCCCAGCTTCTAATGGCGCCCCCTCAGAAGTGAGGCAGAGGTCCTACTGTGACCAGTCCAGCACCAGGGCCGAGACTCAGACAAGCCCGTTCCTGTCTTTAACTCACACGTTGGGTACCCATATGCGGACAGTCTTGTCGCGGGAGCCAGAAGCAAGCAGGTGTCCCGAAGGGGAAAAGTTCACACAAGTTACGGCGTCCTTGTGGCCGGCAAATCGGTAGGCACGGGTCTGGGGCTTCATGTGCCACACCATAAGGCACGAGTCCATGGAGCCACTGGCTGAGGAGACAGCGGACACGTGACCCTCAGCTTGAGCAGGCTGGAGCCTCCACCAGGAGTTGGGGCAGGGTGGGCAGCAGGGAAACTCAGCTTCACAGCCAGCTCCATCTTCTCCATCTTCAGTCACACCTCCAGTGACTGCTGAGCGGGGGTTTGGAGAGCCTGTGGCCTGTTGACTCTCCAGGCAGCAGTTCCACACAGGAACCGGCCCAAGATATGCCCATCAACCAGCCCTGGGCTGCCAAGGACCCAGGTCTCCCCAGAGACACACTCTGAGGCTCTAGAGAGCAAGTCCTCCTAAAACTGGAGAGCCAACTCAACCCAGTGGGCTTATTACCGTTAAGAGGATCCATCAGAAGGGCCCCAAAACAGACCCCAAATGACTTTGGTTTCCTTTTAACCTCCAGTGTATCATGAAACCAGCAGCTTCTGGCAGGGGACCTTGACGATGGGATGAAGGGGGAAGCTCACCCATAGAAACAAGAAAGCTGCAGCCATGTATGAACCCTCAAGTGGCCAAGAAGGGGGCACTCAGCAGCAGCATAAGGGCAGTGGGGGGGAAGGGCATACCCGGCTCTGCTCCACAGCCTTCTCGCTGGTGGTCATCTTCAACAAGAAGGCATGCCCATGGCACTGTGGACAGCAGAATCAGTAAAGGCCCACGGAAATGCCACTGTTTAGGCTCATTCTGAGGCCAGACCTCAGAGGTAGACAGGGTATGGAGGGAAAAGCCCGGAACTAGGTCCTACTCTCAAAGGCTGTATGATCTTAGCAAGGTCCCCAACCTCTCTGAGCCTCACACTCCACGTGCAGAATGGAACTCAGAAAGCCTAGTGCCCAGGGCGCTGGCTGCTGAAGCAGGCTGCAGGTCTAGAGAAAGCACCTGAGTTCTCACTGTGCCCTGCCCCCCGCCCCCATGCCACACCTCCCAGGCAGAAACTCAACCTTCTCAGTCCAAGATGCCTCCTCTTACCCAGCTGCTTTGTGTTGAGACTGAAGTCCACAGAGGTGACTGCATCTCGATGGCCCTTAAAATGCCTCTCCAGCGAGGGGTCCTCCTGAGGGAGAGCCAGGGTCAAATGCGTGAAGCCTGGATGAGGAAGGGGCTTCCCTAGGTCCAAGACACTTCCTAGAACAACCAGGAGGGTTTTTAAATGCTCAAGGTATGACCCTTTATATAGGAAAATTCTAAGGAATCACTAAAAAACTATTATAATAAACAAGTTCAGCAAGGTTACAGGATACAAAATAGACAAAAATCAAGTATATCAACAATGAACACTGTGAAGAATAGAAGTATGAAAACAATTCCATTTATGATACATAAAGAAAAAACTTAGGAATAACTTAACAAAAGATATGCAAAACACAGTGAGAACTAAAAGAAAAAATCACTGAAAAAAGTTGAAGGAGACCAGTTAAGATAAGAGGCTCCAGTTCAAGATGGAGTAAAAGTATGTGTGCTCATCTCCTCCTGCAGGAACACCAAAATCACAACTAGCTGTTGAACAATCATCGACAGGAGGATGCTGGAACCTACCAGAAAAGATATCTCACATTCAGAGACAAAGAAGCTAAGGCGAGACAGGAGGAGGGGCACAATCACGATAAAATCAAATCCCGTCCTCTTTGGGTGGGTGACACATAAACTGGAGAAGAGTAATACCAAAGAAGTTCTCCCACTGTTGTGAAGGCTCTGAACCCACATCAGGCTTCCCACCTGGGGGTCCCACAAAGGGACTGGGAATCCCCAAGGAATCTGACCTTGAAGGCCAGTGGGATTTGACTACAAGACTTCCACAGGACTGGGGCAAACAGGGACTCCAGTCTTGCAGATCACAAACAAAACAAAATAAAACCAAGACTCAGAGAAAAGGAGCAGTGACCCCACAGGAGACTGAACTAAAACTACCTGCTAGTGTTGGAGGGCCTCCTGTGGAGGCGGATCAGCAGGCGCTCACCACAGGGACGGGCACTGGAAGCGGCAGTCTGGGAAGGTTCCCGTTGGGGTGAAGCCTCTTGGAGGTCTCCATTAACTTGATTATAGGCTGGGTCCCCTCAGGCCAAACAACAGGGAAGGAGCACAACCCCACCCGTCAGCAGATAGTAGGATTACAAAGCTTTACTGAGCAAGGTCCTGCCCACCAGAGCAAGACCCAGTTTTTCCCATCACCAGTCACTCCCATCAGGAAGCTTACACAAGCCTCTTAGCCTCCACCATTAGAGGGCAGACAGAAGCAAGAAGAAGCACAATCCCACAGTAACTAAAACAAAACCCACATTACAGAAAGTTAATCACGATGAAAAAGCAGAAAGGTATGTCCCAGGTGGGGAATAGATGGGGAAACAGTGGAAACAGTGTCAGACTTTATTTTTCTGGGCTCCAAAATCACTGCAGATGGTGACTGCAGCCATGAAATTAAAAGATGCTTACTCCTTGGAAGGAAAGTTATGACCAACCTAGATAGCATATTCAAAAGCAGAGACATTACTTTGCCAACAAAGGTTCGTCTAGTCAAGGCTATGGTTTTTCCTGTGGTCACGTATGGATTTGAGAGTTGGACTGTGAAGAAGGCTGAGCGCCGAAGAATTGATGCTTTTGAACTGTGGTGTTGGAGAAGACTCTTGAGAGTCCCTTGGACTGCAAGGAGATCCAACCAGTCCATTCTGAAGGAGATCAGCCCTGGAATTTCTTTGGAAGGAATGATGCTAAAGCTGAAACTCCAGTACTTTGGCCACCTCATGCCAAGAGCTGACTCTGGAAAAGACTCTGATGCTGGGAGGGATTGGGGGCAGAAGGAGAAGGGGATGACTGCCGGGAGCAGGAGCTCTGCCTGTGGCAAAGGTCATGAGGAAGGAGGCTCGGCATACGCAAAGGCGGGATCGAGCCTCAGGAGTCCCCCTGGAAATTCTTGAGCATCTACCCCCAAAACCAGAGTCTGCCTACTTTCTGCTCTGTGCTCTCACCTACACTTCTGACTTTACAGGGGGCTGTCCCCCACTACCTCTCTCTGAAAAAAAGAGTTAACTTACAGCTCCAGTTAATAAAGTTCCTGGGTGTGATAGTGTTTCAAGCTACAAACTCCTTTGGAAGTCCTCTAGCCTGCCTGAATAGGTTTTTCCGGCCACATGTGATTGCTCAGAGCCTCCCAACTGTGAGAGGCATGAGATGTTCTTAACTGTCTAAATACAGATTCCTTTGAGCAGTTAAAAGATTGATTAGAAATTGTATTGGTGAAGGGTTTTTCACTTGTTGGGCCAATGTTTGCTGCTAAGTCTCCACATCCCTTACCTGCTGTGTCCCTGGCAGTGTATTGATTAATATAATTGGTGTAAGTAGCAGCTTTAATGTTTGTACCTTTAGAGAAAAATAAGTTTTCTGAAGAAAGGGTCTTAAAATGTTAACAGGCCTCCAGGCCAGAAGATGATCCAAATCACCTAAACTTTTGCTTATGATAAGTTTGCGGGAAGAAAGCCTGGCTTACTGCATGACTCTACCCCTTCCCCCGTTATCCTCTATGCATAACTTAAGGTATAAAAACTACTTTGGAAAATAAAGTGCAGGCCTTGTTCACCGAAACTTGGTCTCCCCATGTCATTCTTTCTCTCACCATCTGGCTGAATTATTCAGCCTCTTTTCTCCACTGAATTTCCTCACTGAGCTATCCTTATTTCAGCCTCTTTTCTCCACTAAATTTTCTCACTGAGCTATCCTTATGTAACCACTCTTTATATCCTTAATTAACGTTTAATTAAGCAATTGTTTCCTGATGCTCGCGACGCCGTCCTCGCTTTGAATTCCCTGGATCCACTGGGGCTGGACCCCAGCAGACAGAGGATGAGATGGATGGATGGCATCACTGACTCAATGGACGTGAGTCTGAGTGAACTCCGGGAGTTGGTGATGGACAGGGAGGCCTGGCGCTGCAATTCATGGGGTCGCAAAGAGTCGGACACGACTGAGCGACTGAACTGAACTGATGTCCCAGGTGAAGGGACAAGACAAAACCCCAGAAAAACAACTAAATGCAGTGGAGATAGGCAACCTTACAGAAAAAGAAATTAGAATAATGACAGTAAATATGATTCAGGATCTTGGGAAAAGAATGGAGGCAAAGATGAAGAAGATCCAAGAAATGTTTACCAAAGACCTAGAAGAACTAAAAAACAGACAGAGATGCATAATACACTGGAAGGAATCAACTGCAGAATAAATGAGGCAGAAGAACCGATAAATGATCTGAGGACAGAATGGTGGAAATCACTGCCACAGAACAGAATACAGAGACAAGAATGAAAAGAAAGGCAACCTAAGAGATCTCTGGGACAACATTAAACGCATGAACATTTGCATTATAGGAATCCCAGAAGAAGAGAGAAAGGACCTGAGAAATTATTTGAAGAGAATATCTGAAGACTTTCCTAACATAGGAAAGGAAATAGTCAACCAAGTCTAGGAAGCACAGAAAGCCCCAGGCAGGAGAAACCCAAGGAGGAACACCCCAAGACACATAGTAATCAAACTGACAAAAATTAAAGACAGAGATAAATTACTAAAAGCAACAAGGGGAAAATTACAAATAACATACAAGGGAATTCCCATAAGGCGATCAGCTGATTTCTCAACAGAAACTCTACAAGCCAGAAGGGAATGGCATGATATATTTAAAGTGATGAAAGGGAAGAACCTACAACCAAGAATACTCTATCCAGCAAGACTCTCCTTCAGATTTGATGGAGAAATCAAAAGGTTTCCCAACAAGCAAAAGTTAAGAGAATTCAGTACCATTAAACCACCTTTACAACAAATGCTAAAGGAACTTCTCTAGGCAGGGAACACAAGAAAAGGAAAAGACCTACAAAAAGTAAACCCCAAATACCTTAAATGTAAATGGATTAAATGCACCAACCAAAAGACACAGACTGGCTGGGTGGATGAAAACAAGGGCATGTATGCACTTTCACTTACCACATCACTCTGCTTGACCAACCACCGCCTCACCACCACCTCCCCACCCCCCCACCCTGCCACAAACTGTATGTAATTATTTTATATTGTTAAGTTAATCATGTTCCCATATGGCTTGCAACTGTAATTATCATTTGTTTTTGTCTGGCTATTGATGGTGAAAAACCCATAAACATCTTTTACTAATGTGATTATGTAACGATTACTCACGTAATACTATTGTATCATGACTGGTCAACAGAAAAATAATAGAACTCTACCACCAAATTAGGATCTAATAGAAAAACCGGTAAAATCCACTTTTTGAAATCCAGATGCATAACAGAATTACTTGGAAATTTTTTGAAAAACACAAATGCTCAGGTAGTGCTTTTTTTCTCCAGAGCTCCAGATGTTTCTAATGAGCAGTCATGTTTAAAAATTACTGGACTATATGACCTTGTTTTGTCAGTTTTCATTCCGATCCCAAAGACAGGCAATGCCAAAGAATGTTCAAACTAGTGCACAACTGCATTCATCTCACACGCTAGCAGAGAAATGCTCAAAATTCTCCAAGTCAGGCTTCAACAGTACGTGAAACGTGAATTTCCAGTTGTTCAAGTTGGTTTTAGAAAAGGCAGAGGAACCAGAGATCAAATTGCCAACATCCACTGGATCATAGAAAAAGCAAGAGAATTCCAGAAAAACATCTACTTCTGCTTTATTGATTACGTGAAAGCCTTTGACTGTGTAGTAGTCAAGTTGTGAAGTCACTCAGTCGTGTCCGACTCTTTGCGGCCCCATGGACTGTAACCTACCAGGCTCCTCAGTCCATGGAATCTTCCAGGCAAGAGTACTGGAGTGGGGTGCCATTTGATCACAGCAAACTGTGTTTCAAGATATGGGGATACCAGACCACCTTATCTGCCTCCTGAGAAATCTGTATGTAGGTCAAGAAGGAACATTTAGAACCGGACATGGAACAACAGACTGGTTCCAAACTGGGAAACGAGTATGTCAAGGCTGTATACTGTCACCCTGCTGATTTAACTGATATACAGAGTACATCGTGTGACATGTCAAGCTTGATGAAGCACAAGCTGGAATCAAGATTGCAGGGAGAAATATCAATAACCTCAGATACACGGATGACACCACCCTTATGGCAGAAAGTGAAGAACTAAAGAGTCGCTTGACGAAAGCGAAAGAGGAAGTGAAAAAGCATGGCATCCATTTCCATCACTTCATGGCAAATAGGTGAAAAACAATGGAAACAGTGACAGACTTTTATTTTCTTGGGCTCCAAAATCATTGCAGATGGTGACTGCAGCCATGAAATTAAAAGACGCTTGTTCCTTGGAAGAAAAGCTATGATCAACCTAAACAGCATTTTAAAAAGCAGAGACATTACTTTGCTGATAAAAGTCCATCTAGTCAAAGCTATGGTTTTTCCAGTAGTCATGTATGGATGTGAGAGCTGGGCTATAAAGAAAGCTGAGCACCGAAGAATTGATGCTTTTGAACTGTGGTGTTGGAGAAGACTCTTGAGAGTCCCTTTGGACTGCAAGGAGATCCAACCCGTCAATCCTAAAGGAAATCAGTCCTGAATATTCATTGGAAGGACTGATGCTGAAGTTGAAACTCCAATACTTTGGTCACCTGATGTGAAGAACTGACTCCTTGGAAAAGACCCTGATGCTGGGAAAGATTGAGGGCAGGAGAAGTGGATGACACAGGATGAGGTGGTTGGATGGCATCACCAACTCGATGGACATGAATTTGAGCATGCTCCAAGAGTTAGTGATGGAGAGAGAAGCCTGGTGTGCTGCAGTCCATGGGGTGGCAAAGAGTCGGACACAACTGAGCTGAACTATATGATGATCTATTATTTCTATCTGGTTTGTCTCACTTTTCTATTTCATATTCAGTGCTCCCATTTCATTCAGTTTATGTTCTCCAATTTCTCCATCTCTTTTTTTTAAATGTTCTTTGTGAAGCCTTTATCAAGTATAGTACAAAATCTTTTGTATACATACATATAAAAATATACAAATATATAATATATATATTGAAGAAAATTTACGAATTTTTCCTAGTTTTTTTCACTTATCCTATTTCATATTCAGTGCTCCCATGTCATTTAGTTTATGTTTTCCAATTTTTCCAACTCTTTCATTTCTTGATGTTTTTCTCAAGCCTTTATCAAGTTATCAGGTGTAATAGAAAAACTCTTGTATACATATAATAAACAATACATACATCTATTTTATAAAACTTAGGAATTTTTGCCTAACTAAAAAATGTATGACATTTTGATTCTACTTGTTTGACTTAGTATGAAATGTAACACAATATATCTAATTTTTTTAAAAGATATGCAACAAGCAACAAAGGTTTATTGTATAGCACTCTACAGGGAATTATAAGCAATATGTTGCAATAACATAATAAAAATAATTTCAAAAATAGTATGTGTATATGTATAACTGAATCACCAAAAAAAATAATTCTATTTTTCGGAATTTAGTAATGTTTATCTTTTTGCCAGTTTTTTTAAATGTCCTATGTATGACATACAAAATTTTAAATATATTTGTGTAGGATGTAAGATTAAATTAACATAAATAGAAATCTATTACATTTAAATTATTAATGACATTATTCAAGATGCTATTTTTTCTGCCCTTGATTAAAATAGTCTCAGAAAAATGTTAATATATCTCACAATTATTATATATATATATATTTTTTTTCCCTTTATTTCTTCAATTTTTGCTTTATGTCTGCTTCTTGTTATTGGACTTCCCTGGTGGCTCAGACAGTAAAGCATCTGCCTACAATGTGGGAGACCCGGGTTCAATCCCTGGGTTGGGAAGATCTCCTGGAGAAGGAAATGGTAACCCACTCCAGTATTCTTCCCTGGAAAATCCCATGGACCGAGAAGCCTGGTAGGCTACAGGCCATGGGGTCACAAAGAGTCAGACGTGACTGAGCGACTTCACTTTCACTTTCTTGTTATTAGATGTCTAATGGTTTATGATGTCTATCTTGTTTGTGAATCACACCTTTCGTCATTAAAAACATTCATCCTTGTTTCATTTAAAAATACATTAATTTTTTAAAAAGATCCAGATAAATGGAAAGACATCCCATGTCTATAGTTTGGATAACTTAATATTAAGATGCAATACTCAAGTTGATCTAAAGAGAGTCAATGCTGCTGCTGCTGCTAAGTCGCTTCAGTCGTGTCCGCCTCTGTGAGACCCCATAGACCGCAGCCCACCAGACTGCCCCGTCCCTGGGATTCTCCAGGCAAGAACACTGGAGTGGGTTGCCATTTCCTTCTCCAATGCATGAAAGTGAAAAGTGAAAGTGAAGTCGCTCAGTCGTGTCCGACTCTTCGCAACCCCATGGACCGCAGCCTACCAGGCTCCTCCATCCATGGGATTTTCCAGTCAATAGAATCTCATAAAAATCTCAGGTGCTTTTTTTTTTTTTTTTTTTTTTTGGCAGAAATTCACAAGCTAATCTTAAAATGCATATAAAATATAAAACAGCCAGAATAGACAAAAATTTTTTTTAAAAAAAGGACTTCTCTTGTGATCCAATGAAGAATCTGCCTACCAAAGCAGGGAAAGAGGCTCAAGCCCTAGTTTGGTAAGATCCTACATCCTGCAGGACAACTAAGCCGATGCACCACAACTATTGAGCCCATGCACCTAGAGCAACAGGAGAAGCCACTGCAATGAGAAGCCTGTGCAACGCAACTAGAGAGGAGCCCATGCTCACAGTAACTAGAGAAAACTCATGTGCAGCAATAAGACATAGCACAACCCAAAATACGTTAATCAGTTACATTAATAAAGTTTTTAAAATAAAAATAACGTATAAAAAAAAAGGGGTGCTTCCCTGGTGGTCAGCGGTTAAGAGTCCACCCTGCAATGTAGGCAACACGGGTTTGATCCCTGCTCCGGGAAGATCCCACACACGGAGAAGCAACTAAGCCCATGCACCACAACTACTGATTCTGTACTCTAGAGCCCAGGAACCATAACTCCTGAGCCTACTTGCTGCAACTACTGAAGCTCATGTGCCCTGGAGCCTGTGCTCTGCAACAAGAGAAGCCAGTACAATGAGAAGCCCAAGCATCACACCCAAGAATAGCACCCGATCTCGGCAACTAAAGAAAGCCTGCATGCAACAATGAAGATCCAGCACAGACAAAAACAAATAAACCTTAAAAAAAAAAAAGGGGGGGGGGGGTAAACACTCACTATAGAAAATAATCTGGTAGTTTCTCAAAAAGTTAAACATAGGACTTCCCTGGTGGTCCTGTGGTTGAGAATCTGCCTACAAATGCAGGGGACATGGGTTTGACCCCTAGTCCAGTAAGATTCCACATGCCACAGAGCAAATAAGCCTGTGTGCTACAAACCCTGAGCCAGTGCTCGAGAGCCCTTGAGCCCCAACTACTGAGCTCACGTGCTGCAACTAGTGAAGCCCACCCTGTGCTCAGCCATGAGAGAAGCCACCAAGCTGAGAAGCCCGCACAACCAAACAAGAACAGCTCTCGCTCCCCACAACTAAAGCCATGAACACCCAGCACAGCCAAAGATAAAAATAAACACATCATTTTTAAAAACTTAAACACAGAATTATCAAATGACCCAGCAACTGTAGGTAAATACCTGTAAGAATTGAAAGCATTCTCACACCAAGGCCTGTACAGAAACATTCATAGCAGTATTAATCATAATAGCACAAAGTGGAAAAACCTTACTGTCCATCAACAGATAAGTGGATAAATGACATGTGGTACATCCATACAACAGGATATTTATTCAGTCACGAAATGGAAACATGTACAGCTTGGAGTGTACATTATAAGTGAAAGACACCAAAGGCCACATTTTGTCTGAGTCCATTTATATGAAGTGTCCAGAATAAAGACAGAAAATAGATTCGTGGCTGACAGGGACTGAAGGGGCTGAAGGAAGGGGATGCGGGGGGAGTGGAGAAGAAGGGGAGCAACTGTTTAATGGGTACAAATTTCTCTTCGGGGTGATCAAAATGTTCTGGAAACACAATAATGCTAACACAATACTGTGAGAGTACTAAAAACCACTGAATTTTACACTTCAGAAGGGTGAATTTTATGGTATGCGAATAACACCTCACCGAATTTATTTTTTCAAAGAGAGAAAATGGGGTCTTTCAGCAACCACCATCTCAGGAATCGGATACCATACCCTCCACCCCACTGTGGACTAACAAGTAAAACCGAAGGTCCACCCTGAACAAGCCCCTGAGGCTTCACCACCACCTCCACTCCACCCAGCATCAGAGAAGCTGTAGCTTAGGAAGATATGGAGATAATATTTCAGACTTCTCCATCCAACAGCAATTCATGTTGGAGAGTTATACCCCGGCCACGCAAAAATCTCTCTTTACCCCAAATATCAGTAACCTCAAAGAAGCATTTTGGGGGTACCAGGGAGCCCAGCAAAACCTCCTCTTGGGGAAAACCCGTCCTTGGTGCAGAGCAAGGACTGCAAGGAGTTGTAACCAGAACAGAGGTTCCCGTTCCCCATGCCCCGCTCCACCCCCAACACACCTGCCTTTCACCTAAACAGGGAACGGCAGCTGGGGGAGGGCGGGGAACAGAGCAGAAACGGCTCCACCTGAGCTTCTTAGAAAGAACTAGGGTAAAACAGTACCCCCTTGAGGGCACGGTCAGATCTGCCCCGAGCCAGCGGACCCCTGAAATCTCCCAGCACCCTCTCTTCCAACGCCACAGGCTTGCTGGTTCCTCGTTTCCCCCAAAGCTGGGGAACACCCCCGGGGTCAAAAGGCCTGCTTCCCAGTCTGGGCCCTCGGCTCACGTGCCCAGACACCTAAGAAAGCCAACAAGCCACCACTCAGCGTCACTGACTTTCACAACCCAGCCAGAGAGTACCAGGTTGAGTTTTCAAAACAACCTCTCAAAAAGAGGGGCTTTGGAGTGCTCCCCACTGGCCTCTGGAAGGACCTGGGGCCAAGAGAGGGCAGCCTGTCACACTGACGCAGGCGTCCCGGGGGCCTAGCTGTTCCCACAGGGAATAGGGTACACTCTCAACAAGCCCCCGTTCAGCCACCCGCTGCTCAGGGAAATGGAGACTGAAACTAGAGGCCCGGCACTGACCCCAAGTCACACCTCCAGTCAGGCCGTACTAGCGTCTGTCCCGCTAGGAAGCAAAACCCGAGGGCACACACTACTGGTTTGTTAGCCCCGGCAGCGCGAACAGGGCCTGGCTCAAGAGGCGTTCACCAGGTGCCCGCACTCAGGACCGCCTGCACCGACCGAAATCTGGGGCCAGAGAGGACCGGCTCGGAACCCCGCGTCCGGCTAGGCGCCCGCTGTCCCCGCGGAGAGACTAAAGCTCGGGCGGCCGCCGCTAACAGAAACTTACCGGGCAGCGCGCGGTCATGGCGGGGCCGGGGGCGCCCAAGGCGCCGGAGGAGCGTAAAGGAACGGCGGCTGCCGTTGCGGCGCGTTCAGTTTCCGCGCCCCCAACCGCCGCCAATAGCAACGCGGGTCTCTTCACCTCGCCCCGCCCACCGCGATTAAAGGAGACGCGGTGCCCCAAGTTTTTGCCCGGCGACCGGAAGCAAAGCTGTAGGGCCGGGTCCACGGTCTCTGCGTCTAGCGCCACCTGACCAGTCAACCTACGGACGGCGCTGCCAAATGCCTCTGTCCACCGTCATACATTCCCCCTGAGAAATTGAAAAGTCCAGAAATAAAGGGTTCCCCCACCGACCCGTAGCCAGGCTAAAAAGACCATGTACAGAGCCTTCTGGGATTGCAGTTCCAAGACGGTCCTCATCCTTGTGTCTGGAGGATACCGGGACTACATTTCCCAAGATGCCACGAGGGTGGGGCCGGGATTAACCACCCGAAGCCAACGCGTTAAGGATCCCGGAAGCAGAGGGTGTGCTTGTGTTCTCTAAAAGCGCCCGCGAGGCCGGCTTTTCTACCCCATTCAGAGCCAATTATTGGCCCTTCAGGAATTCTTTAAGTGGTTCGCTCCTCCGAACGCGCTTAAAACAAGTGTCTGTTTAAAAGAACACTAGTCACCCGGAAGGCAATGGCACCCCACTCCAGTACTCCTGCCTGGAAAATCCCATGGACGGAGGAGCCTGGTAGGCTGCAGTTCATGGGGTCGCTAAGAGTCGGACACGACTGCGCGACTTCACTTTATTTTTTCACTTTCATGCATTGGAGAAGGAAATGGCAACCCACTCCAGTGTTCTTGCCTGGAGAATCACAGGGACGGGTGGGCTGCCGTCTCTGGGGTCGCACAGAGTCGGACACGACTGAAGCGACTTAGCAGCAGCAGCACCCGGAATCACATCCGTGGAGTCGAAAGGCCTGGGATATAGTCTCAGTTCTTACCCTGATTCGCTGTGTGACCTCGGGGAAAAAGTAACCCTGCTCTGTGGACCTCAGTTTCCCAGTTTGTGATATGAGAGGCTGTTTCGCAGTCTGGCCCTCTCAGGACCCTCAGCGCTGAGTACCCGATGTAAATTACAATACCAGTTTAAAAGAGGAAACAATGCCGGGACCTGTCCACCAGAGGCCGTCCTTGCTCACTTTCCGCTGTCCTTAGACGCGCGCCCCCACCCCCACCCCCGCCCCTACCCCCACCCCAAGCTGGGCCTGATCTAGACTGGACATTTTTCAAGATTTGTGAATCTTCCATCACCTCTTCTGGTGAAGTATGGATTGTCGATACTTAAAATGAAGCAGGGCAAAGGCTAACAGAATTTTGTCAAGAGAATATACTGGTCATAGCAAACACCCTCCTCCCACAACACAAGAGAGGTCTCTACACATGGACATCATCAGATGGTCAATACTGAAATCAGATTGACTATATTCTTTGCAGCCAAAGATGGAGAAGCTCTATATAGTCAGCAAAAAAAAAAAAAAAAAACCAGGAGCTGACTGTAACTCAGATCATGAACTCCATATTGCAAAATTCAGATTTTAATAGAAGAAAGAAGAGAAAACCACTAGGCCATTCAGGTATGACCTAAATCAAATCCCTTATGATTATATAGTGGAAGTGAGACATAGATTTAAGGGGTTAGATCTGACAGAGTGCCAGAACAAATGTGGATGGAGGTTCATGACATTGTACAGGAGGTGGTGATCAAAACCATCCCCAAGAAAAAGAAATGCAAAAAGGCAAAACAGCTGAGAAAAGAAGAGAAGCTAAAGGCAAAGGAGAAAAGGAAAGATATACCCATCTGAATGCAGCATCCCAAAGAACAGCAAGGAGAGATAAGAAAGCCTTATGTGAACAAGGCAAAGAAATAAAGGAAACAATAGAATAGAAAAGACTAGAGATCTCTTCAAGAAAATTAGAGATACCAAGGGAACATTTCATGCAAAGATGGGCTCGATAAAGGACAGAAATGGTATGGACCTAACAGAAGCAGAAGATATTAAGAAGAGGTGGCAAGAATACACAGAACTATACAAAAAAGATCTTCATGACCCAGATAACCACGATGGTGTGATCACTCACCTACAGCCAGACATCCTGGAATGTGAAGTCAAGTGGGCCTTAGAAAGCATCACTATGAACAAAGCTAGTGGAGGTGATGAAATTCCAGTTGAGCTCTTCCAGATCCTGAAAGATGATGCTGTGAAAGTGCTGCACTCAATATGCCAGCAAATTTGGAAAACTCAGCAGTGGCCACAGGACTGGAAAAGGTCAGTTTTCATTCCAATCAAAGAAGGGTAATGCCAAAGAATGTTCAAACTGCTACACAATTGTACCCATTTCACATGCTAGAAGGTAATGCTCAAAATCCTTCAAACTAGGTTTCAGCAATATATGAACCAATAACTTCCAGACGTACAAGATGGATTTAGAAAAGGCAGAGAAACCAGAGATCAAATTGCCAATATTCGCTGGATCATAGGAAGAGCCAGGGAATTCCACAAAAACATCAACTTTTGCTTCACTGACTTCACTAAAACCTTTGACTGTGTGGATCACAACAAACTGTGAAAAATTCTTCAAGAGATGGGAATACCAGACCACCTTACCTGCCTCCTGAGAAACCTGTATGCAGGTCAGGAAACAACAGTCAGAACCAGACATGGAACAACAGACTGGTTCCAAATTGGGAAAGGAGCATGTCAAGGCTGTATATTGTCACCCTGCTTATTTAACTTATATGCAGAGTACATCATGCAAAATGATGGGCTGGATGAAGCACAAGCTGGAATCAAGATTGCAGGGAGAAATATCAATAACCTCAGATATGCAGATGACACCACTCTAATGGCAGAAAGCAAAGGGGAACTAAAGAGCCTCTTGAAAAAGGTGAAACAGAAGAGCGAAAAAGCTGGCTTAAAACTCAACGTTCAAAAAACTAAGATCATGGCATCTGGTCCCATCACTTCATGGCAAATAGATGGGGAAAAAATGCAAACAGTGACAGACTTTATTTTCTTGAGCTCCAAAATCACTGCAGATGGTGACTGTAGCCATGAAATTAAAAGACACCTGCTCCTTGGGAAAAAAAGCAATGACAATCCTAGACAGTGTATTAAAAAGCAGAGACATCACTTCATATAATCAAAGCTATGGTTTTTCTAGTAGTAATGTATGGATGTGAGAGTTGGACCACAAAGAAGGCTGAGCACTGAAGAACTGATGCTTTTGAACTGTGCTGCTGGAGAACTTTTGAAAGTCCCTTGGACAGCAAGGAGATCAAACCAGTCAATCCTAAAGGAAATCAACCCTGAATATCATTGGAAGGATGTATACTGAAGCTGAAGCTCCAATAGTTTGGCCACCTGACATGAAGAGCTGACTCACTGGAAAAGACCCTGATGCTGGGAAAGATTGAAAGCAGGAGGAGAAGGGGACGACAGAAGATGAGATGCCATCGGTGATGCCATCCAACAGACATGAGTTTGAGCAAACTCCAGGAGATTGTGAAGGACAGGGAAGCCTGGCGTGCTGCAATCCATGGGGTCGTAAAGAGTCAGACACGACTGAGAAAATGAACATAAACAAAACATAAACACTGCTAAGATTTTGCCAGGCCCTGAGGTTTCTCATGATATCCAAGTATCTAAGATGGTGTGTGCCTGGACCTGCAAACCAGAGCCCAATGCCGTGAACTCAGAGACTGACAGTGGGTCAGGGGGTGGAGTGGGGGGTGGTGAGGGGGTTGGGGGGTAGGAGGGTGAGGGGTGGGGCGGGGGGGTAGGAGGGTGAGGGGTGGGGCGGGGGGGGGTGGGGGGGGTGGGGGAAGAGTTGGCATGTGGAGGAATGAGTCTCTTCTTTGGACTTGGAAGGTCTGGGGCCAGACACAAGAAATAGATACATTTTAACCCTAAGAAGGAAATGGCAACCACTCCAGTACTCTTGCCTGGAGAATCCCATGGACAGAGGAGCCTGGTAGGTTACAGTTCATCCAGTTGCAAAGAGTCCGCAGGACTGAGCGACTTCACTTTTCACTTTCACTTTTTTTTAACCCTAACTTCACTGTGATTTGGCTTAAAATTGGTTCCTGTATGTTAGAAGGGGCTTCCTATGTTAGAAATGTTCAGGCTCACTTAAGTTATACACTATGAAATTCTCCTTAAAACATGTATAGTATCACTTGCACACATCCCAAAATTGTTCAGCACTGTTCAAATGACAGTTTTCAAGCTTTTCCATCAACATCTGCATCTTACTCAGCTATTCTCTTGCCTACTTCCCAAATACTTAAAATGAAAACACTATGGAAGAAACAAATACACAAAACCATATCTATTACACATACAGATTCATTCATTCTTGTTGTTGGGTGGTGGTTTTGGTTTTATTTTTGTCTGTTGTAGTTAGAGAACACCTCTGGTCTACAAGAGTTCATAATCTACAAAACTGCATTTATAAAATCCTTCGGTAAAATGATTTTTAAATGTCAGGCTTGCTCGAAGTGAGAGGCAGTGGAAGATTTTACTCATCCTCTCTGGTCTTTCCAGCTCCCACTGTCTGCGATTCTTACACCTCAGGGAGGAGGAACTGAGGATGCCCCACTGGCTCTTGCTCATTTACTCACCATAAAAACGCAGAGATCAACTCTGACAAAACCACAGACAACCTAGGATCCACCACAAGCACCACAAACTAGACACCGCAAGCACAGTCTCCATAAACCAAGATTGGCAGCTCCATGTTCCATGTTCTGGTGGAGCAGACTGAACCCCGCTTCTGACTGGGAACTCCATGGGAGCAGGGGATGCTCAGTGTTGGAAGAACTTTAATGTTGTTGGGGGGATCTCCATGTTGAGGAGGCTCAGGGAGACCTTCTTTTCCAAGCCCCCCTATGGCAGACATGTCTCTGTCCTGGTACACAGCCCCCACACAGGGCCCCCTGCAAGGGCCTGTCATCACTCCCAGAACCCCTGCCACAAGGGACATGTGGCCCTCCTAGGGTTGGGGTGAACCAAGATGGTGCTCTGGTAGCAGGTCTCCCTGTTGTGGGAGTGACCCCTGCAGGATGAGCCTCCCTAGGAAGACCCATTGCAATTCTGAGCCTCAGGGGAACCCATTGTGAAACTGGCATGCCCCTGCAGGTCAGCTTTCTTATAGGGGAGGCCCACCCCAAAGTGGGGAGAGGTTCCATGGAGTCCCCAGCCTTCAACCTCACCTAGCTCTGCTCAGCCATCCAGCAGCAGTGGCCACTCTGGGTATGTACACAGCTTTGGCCTGCCCTTGCATGTTGCAAACAGTGGGTAGCATGACTAGTCACCACAGCAATTCCTGGGATGATAAGGTCAGTGGACCCAGGGGACTCTGGGGCCAGTTTTCAGAAAGACAGAGCTGGACAGTAGCCACATTCCTCACCATCCACTCAAGCCAGACAGGGATGCCTCTGAGTACTTCTACCCACACCCCATAAGCATGACAAGCATGAAGCATGACCTCTCTCCCATAGCCTCAAGAAACGCCATGAGAGATGCTAGACCTCCATTTCACATTGTCCAGGGAGAGGGGAATGGGCAGGCAGCCCAACTATGTGGAGAGGGAATTCCACAAAACTGAGGCTCAACCCCCAGCCCTGGCTCTGCACACATGAGCTGGGAGAGGGAGGCAGACATTCACAAAAGGTATTAATTCAATTTGAACCATTTCCACTAGAGAAGGCTTTCCAGAAGACAATTTGAACAGGGCTTCAGAGCAGTGATTCTCAGCCCTGGCTGCTGTTCAGAACCTCTGCAAGTGGGGTCAGGCACCGGTGTTTTTTAAAAGCTCTCCAGGTGAGTCTAGTGGGCAGCCACAGCTGAGAACTTCCTCTTGAGATGAGTGGAACCAAGAGAACTTTCTGTGATGATGAAAATGTTCTGTATGCACACTGTTCCACAAGGTAGCACTGGTCACATGTGACTGTCAAACACCTGAAATGTGGCTACTGTGCCTAAGGAATGGGATTTTAAATTTTGTTCAATTTTAATGAATTTAAATGTAAGCAGCCATATGTGGCTAGTGGCTACAATATTGGACTGCACAGCCCTAAAATAGGGACTGGTTCTGTGGCCCTGGGCAAGTCACAGAGACTCTTAGACTTTGATCTCCTGGTGAGGCCGGGGGGAGGGGCACAGTGTCCAGTCCACAGTAGCCAGAGCAATTCATTGTCCCCATGTCCCCCTGCCCAGCTGAGGAGGGTTTGGAGTGCTCAGTTGCCCAGTTGGTTCAACTCGTTGTAACCCCAAGGACTTTAGCCAGCCAGGCTCCTCTATTCATGGAATTTTCCAGGCAAGAATACTGCAGTGGGTTGCCATTTTCTACTTCAGGGGATCTTCCCAACCCAGGGATCAGACCTGCATCTTGTGTCTCCTGCATTGGTAGGCAGATTCTTTACCACTAGCACCACCTGGGAAGCCTGAGGTTTGGAGACACCAACCCAAACCCAGGGGACTTGGGCAAGACGGAAGGATGCCAGGCCACAGCTCCTCAGGTCCCCTCACAGATCTTTGCTGGCTGCCCCCAGAGCACCCAGGGTGGGAACACAGGGCTAGATACCCAAGAAATTAGGATAATCACAGCCCTGAACTGTGGTATGGTATAGCACCAGCAATAAAATAACTGACAATTTTCATTTACCAAGGAGTACAGCAAAAATAAGACTGGGAGCTGACTGTGGCTCAGATCATGAACTCCTTAAGGGAAAATTCAGACTTAAACTGAAGAAAGTAGGGAAAACCATTAGACCATTCAGGTATGACCTAAATCAAATCCCTTACAATTACACAGTGGAAGTGACAAATAGATTCAAGGGCTTAGATCTGATAGACAGAGTGCCTGAAGAACTCTGGACGGAGGTTTGTGACATTGTACAGGAGGCAGTGATCAAGGCCATTCCCAAGAAAAAGAAATGCAAAAAGGCAAAACAGCTAAGAAGAGAAGCTAAAGGCAAAGGAGTAAAGGAAAGATATACCCATTTGAATGCAGAGTGCCAAATAGCAAGGAGAGATAAGAAAGGCTTCTTATGTGAACAATGCAAAGAAATAGAGGAAAACAACAGAATTGGAAAGACTAGAGATCTCTTCAAGAAAATTAGAGATACCAAGGGAAAATTTCATACAAAGATGGGCACAATAATGGACAGACCTGGTATGGACGTAACAGAAGCAGAAGAGATTAAGACGAGGTGGCAAGAATACACAGAAGAACTATACAAAAAAGATCTTCACAACCCAGATAACCATGATGGTATGATAACTCACCTAGAGCCAGACATCCTGGAGTGTGAAGTCAAGTAACCATCACTACAAATAAGGCTAGTGGAGATGATAGAATTCCAGCTGAGCTATTTCAAATCCTGAAAGATGATGCTGTGAAAGTGCTGCACTCAATATGCCAGCAAATTTGGAAAACTCAACAGTGGCCACAGGACTGGAAAAGGTCAGTTTGCATTCCAATCCCAAAGAAGAGCAATGCCAAAGAATGTTCAAACTAGTGCACAATTGCACGCATCTCACACACTAGCTAAGTAATGCTCAAAATTCTCCAAGCCAGGCTTCAACAGTACATGAACCGTGAACTTCCAGATGTTCAAGCTGGATTTAGAAAAGGCAGAGGAACCAGAGATCAAATTGCCAACATCCGTTGGATCATTGAAAAAGCAAGAGAGTTCCAAAAAAACATCTTTTTCTGCTTTATTGATTACATGAAAGCCTTTGACTGTGTAGATCACAACAAACTGTGGAAAATTCTTCAAGAGATGCGAATACCAGAAATACTCCTGAGAAATCTGTATGCAGGTCAAGAAGGAACAGTTAGAACTGGATATAGAACAACAGACTGGTTCCAAATTGGGAAAGGAGTATGTCAAAGCTGTATATTGTCACCACACTTATTTAACTTATATGCAGAGTACATCATGCAAAATGCCAGGCTGGATGAAGCACAAGCTGGAATCAAGACTGCAGGGAGAAATATCAATAACCTCAGATACACAGATGACACCACCCTTATGGCAGAAAGTAAAGAACTAAAGAGCCTCTTGATGAAAGTGAAAGAGGAGAGTGAAAAAGCTGGCTTCAAACAGCATTCAAAAAACAAAGATCATGGCATCCAATCCCATAACTTCATGGCAAATAGATGGGAAAACAATGGAAACAGTGACAGACTTTATTATTTTGGGCTCCAAAATCACTGCAGATGGTGACTGCAGCCATGAAATTAAAAGATGCTTGCCCCTTCAAAGAAAAGCTATGACCAAGCTAGATAGCATTTTAAAAAGCAGAGACATTACTTTGCTGACAAAGGTCTGCCTAGTCAGAGCTATGATTTTTCCAGTAGTCATGTATGGATGTGAGAGTTGGACCATAAAGAAAGCTGAGTGGTAAAGAGTTGATGCTTTTGAACTATGGTATTGGAGAAGACTCTTGAGAGTCCCTTGAACTGCAAGGAGATCCAACCAGTCAATCCTAAAGGAAATCAGTCCTGAATATCCATTGGAAGAACTGATGCTAAAGCTGAAACTCCAATACTCTGGCCACCCAATGTGAAGAACTGACTCCTTGGAAAATACCCTGATGCTGGGAAAGATTGAGGCCAGTAGGAGAAGGGGACGACAGAGGATGAGATGGTTGGATGGCAGCACCGACTCGATGCACATGAATCTGAGCAAACTCTGGAAGTTGGTAATGGACAGGGAAGCCTGGTGTGCTGCAGTCCATGGGGTTGCAAAGAGTCAGACACGACTGAGAAACTGAACTGAACTGAAGGAGTACAGCAAGATCCATGTGAAGTTTTAACTACAAGCCCAGGAGCAGTACAGTATTTATACCCATTTTACTGATGGGAAAACTGAGGCACAGAGTTAGTATCAATATGTAGGAAACCAGGATTTGAACCCAAGTCTGTCTGCACAGCCTGGACCCTTAATCCTAATGTATACAGTATATAATGTATATAATGTATACCCTTAAATAGTTCAGGCCCTGGTGGAAAGAAAAGGGGGCCTCAAAATTTCACCCCAAACAACAGAGATGGGGACTGAAACTGTCCCAAGGTGTCCAATCCCACACTACAAAGTTCTTTGTTGTCTCATATTTTATCTTAAACCATGAATTTTAGCAAATACTCCTTTTTAATCTTTTAAATATCAAATTATTGTTTTAATGATTGACCAGTTAACTCCAAGTCACACTGATATTCAGAAATATACTTGTTTACCCCTTGGTTTCATGACCACCACCATCCCACCCTGAGTTTGAGAAGCAGGGCTATAGAACAGTCACTCAGCTGGTCATTAAACGGAGTGAGATTGCCAAGGCCAGGCCTACATGGAGTTTTCCAGAATCTAGGATGCAGCTGGTTTAAATGCCAGTTCCCAGACCAGCCATAGCGCCAGGTGAAGCTGGGACCCCATATTTATAATAAACCCTCTGGTGGTTCTTTTTTTTTTTGGCCACACCCATGGGCATGTAGGATCTTAGTTTGCTGACTGCACATCAAACCCATGCCCCATGTACTGGAAGAATGGAGTCTTAACCACAGAACTGCCAGGGAAGTCCTCCCCTGTGGTGATTCTGATGTAGTGGTCCAGGGAACTGATAAACTCTGGGCACCAGGAGGACCTGGACAGCCTGCCCCTGCCTTTGAGGAGCCACTTCTGCTGGGCCCACCCCAGGCATCCCTCATGCCTCCATACCCCTCACTCCTTATATGCTGGAGTTTTCTCGTCTATCTCCCCCTAGGCTATGACTCTGTGAGAGAGAGGACCACACCCTGCTAATCACAGGAGGGTCCTGGGCACTCAGCCCTGGCTTGGCACAGGGAATAGTCGCCGAAATTTTTGGACAACTCACTCCCTGGAACCACTGGGCCTGAGGAACACTAGGAAATCCCTCCCAGGGGTCCCTGTGATGCTGGGGCTCAGAGAAGGGCTTGCTATAGTGGTGGGAGTAGACAGTTCTATTCCACAAGCATCTGTGGAATGCCAGCTGCATGCCCCACTCTGTTCCATGGCCCCTGGGCATTATGGAGGGTCAGGTATATAGCTGCCCCTGCATCCCCTCAGTGGGGGTGGCAGGAGATGAACTAGCCTCTGCTCCAGGGGAATCAGACAGGGAAAGGGCCACCAAGCAGGCTGAGCCCTCTGAAAGTCCTTTTAGGGGTCCTGGCCCAGCACTGAGGGTGTCCCTCTGTTGGCAGGATGGGGAGAAGGCTTCCAGGACAAGGCAGGGGTGGGGATCTGAAAGCCAAGCAGGATGCGGATCCAAGTGCTTCTAGATGGAGGGTCCTGTCAGTTCATCCAGGCCCCTCTCGAGAGCACATGGAATGGATGAAGGTGTGTGACTGTGTGTGCAACCTGTACCTCTGGGTTCTTGCATGTAATTGTGTGTCTGCTGCACTTGCCTGCACGCTTATGGGATAACTTTGACATGTGTACCTGTATATCTTGGTTTGGGTTCTTCCAGAAGCTGAGAAAGGATTAAGGCTAATTCATGTGTTTGAGAGAACACCAGTAGGGAGTGTGAGCGTGAGACAGAGGAGGGGGAACCATGAAGGGTATTATTAAGCAAGTTACTACCTTGGGCGACTGGAGCCTGACGTCGCTAGAGAGCCCAGACCCAGCACAGGACATTCCTCAGGGTCACCTCACCTGGGGTGAGGGCCTATCCACCCACACTTAACAGCCTGGCACCTTCAGTCAGTTCTACATCAGGCCTAGGGGTTTCTGGGACACAGAAAGCCCTCAGCAGGGGTATCTGGCAGTAAGAGCCCAGGCTTGTGTACCCCAAACAGTAAGTGGGAGGGAGCAGGTAGAGCACCAACAACAGCTGTTACATCACATGCCAATGTACTGGCATACAAGCTGATGCCCCGTTACATCACATGGACACGCGGACTCCAGCGACCCCTCCTTGTGCAAACCTCTACTGGACCAACAGAAGGTCATCACAACATCAAACGAGCTCTGGCCTTGCCCTCCTTCCCTTCCCTGAACAGGCTGGCTCAGGATTTGACAAATCATGCTGGGCCTTCAACTTTGACTGAACAGACCTGGACCTGCTTTGGGCAGTGGCAGCTTCCACCCTTGGGCCAGGGTAGAGGCTGGGGGTCAAAGCGGGCTGGGGGCAGGGAGATGGGGGAAGCCCTCTGCAGAGAACGCAGTGGGGGCCTCCTCTGTCTGAACCTCATGGTCCACAGGAGCCTGGACAGTGGTCTCAAATGCCACTTTGGGGGCAATGGGGCATGTTGGAAGCCTGGGGTGCCAGGGAGGGAGTATGGTCGGTGCTCCCCTACAGAGGGTCCATCCTGAGCAAGGATGGAAGGGGAGAGGTTTGGGGACAGAGTCCTGGTATGGAGACCTGGGGGCAACAGGAAGAAGGGGTACAACTACAGGGAGATCATGACTGCACAGAGATGCACAGGAGGATGGGGGTCCAGGCTGTGGGGGTACCAGAACTCCCATGCAGACAGTTGAGAGCAGCGCCAAGGACTGAGGCCATGCGGGGTCTCAGGGATGGTGAGGGGCACCCCTGAAGCCTGCTGGGGAAGGGAAGGAAGGAGGTCAGATGGGAGCTTGGGGAAGCCAGGACATGGAAGAGTTTTAGGAGCTAGTGAAGAACACTGGAGGCCCCCAACAGGGAGGGGATGGGGTCTCCCCTGAGGCTGCAGGGAATGGGATGCTGTAGTGGGTCAAGGAATGGAGCCAAAGGAGGTCCGATAGGCAGAGGCTGAGCTCACAGGCTTGGAGTTGTGCAGATCTGGGCTCCAATCCCAGGTGCAACACTGACTTGCTGTGTACCGGGAGGCGACAGCTTAACATCTCTGAATCTTATTTCCTCCTGTACAACAGAGATCCTAACAGAAACTAAATGTATTACTTTCCTAGGGTTGTTGTAACAAGACACCACAAACCCAGTGGCTAAAAACAACGGAAATTTATTCTCTCCTGCTTCTGGAGGTTAGAAGTCAGAAATCGAGGTGCTGGCAGGGCCATGCTTCTCCCAAAGCCTCTAGGGAAGGACGCCCACCTTGTTTCTGCCTCAGGAGTTTCTCAGCTCTTGTGGAGCACAACTCCAATGTCCACCTCCTTCCTCACATGCCTTCCTCTCTGTGTACCTCTGGCCTTCTTATAAAGGACACCAGTAGTAGGATTAGAGCACACTCTCATCCAGTAGGACCTCATTTTAACTTCATTATGTTTTTAACAACCCTGAAAGTGAAAGTTGCTCAGTCATGTCCGACTCTCTGCGACACCATGGACTATGCAGTCCACGGAATTCTCCAGGCCAGAATACTGGAGTGGGTAACTGTTCCCTTCTCCAGGGGATCTTCCCACCCCAGGGATCAAACCCAGGTCTCCCACACTGCAGATGGATTCTTTACCAGCTGAGCCACCAGGGAAGCCCAAGAATACTGGAGTGGGTAGCCTATCCTTTCTCCAGTGGATCTTCCAGAGCCAGGAGTTGAACCAGGGTCTCCTGCACTACAGGCAGACTCTTAACCAGCTGAGCTACTCGGGAAGCCTATTTCCTAGCAAAGTTCCATTCACAGGTATATGGGTGAGTTATGACTTCAACATATATTTGGGGGGACACAACCTGCTACCCACTCCAGTACTCTTGCCTGGAGAATCCCAGGGAAGGGGAAGCCTGGTGGGCTGCCGTCTATGGGGTCACACAGAGTCGGACACGACTGAAGTGACTTAGCATAGCATAGCATAGCAACCCTATGGCATCGGGTTGCAGGAGGATTAAACCACAGGCCTGGCGTACAGTAAGCTCCATGAAAAAAAAAATTCCAATTATAAAATGAATAATTCATGGTGAGGAGAGGTACAATATGGTGACCATAGGTAATACTACTATATCCTGCATATTTGAACATAGCTAGGAGAGTGGATCTTGAAAGTTCTCATCACAAGGAAAATGATTTTTATGTAACCATGTATGGTGATGGATGTCAACCAACTCATTGTGGTGATCGTTTTGCAATACATACAAATATCGAATCATTACACTGCACACCTGACATTAATTTGGTGTTTTGTCAATTAAAAAAGGGGAGAGGCAGGCAGGGGTGGGGGTTGGGAGTGCAGGAACACAGACTGCAGACTTTGCTGTGCGTGCACATGTGTGTGTATGGACAGACACAGGTACATGGGAAGCAGGACACTGCTCACAGTTACACCCAGGAGAGCTGGTGACCCAAGGACCTCAGCCTGCAGTCCATCTGCCAGGCACAGCCACTCAGCAAGCCTCAGGGCCTGATGCTAGCTCCCTGAGCAGGAGGACCCTAAAGTCAAAGCCTTGCTTGTCAGGGACTTCCCTGGTGGCCCAGTGCTGAAGACTCTGTGCTTCCACTGCAGGCGGCATGGGTTCCATCCCTGGTCACGGAACTAAGATCCCAAATGCTGTGCAGTGCAGCCAGAAACAATAATAAATATAAAGTAATAAATTTAAAAAGCCTTGCTTGTCAGAGGATTCCTTGAGAGCCCTGAGCAAGGCCACCACTGACATCATGAGCAATTTCACAGACTATCCCGACACCCAAGGCTGCTTCAACCTGCAGCCTTGACATGCTGGGGGAGGGCTACAGGGTACAGCCAGCACACACAGCTGCTTCGGAAAGGAGGCAGGACACGATCAGGCCCTAGGGACGCCGGTGCAGATTCCGGGCGGCCACCCCACAGACCCCACAGAGGACTAGGTCAGAGGGGCTCTGCCCCCCCAGCCTCTCCCCATCAGTCACCTGCACCTGGTAGTCAGGCCGGGCTAACTCCTCTTCTGCCCGCTGCCCTCTTCCGTCTGGCCACATCCCTAGGGCAGGCCAGACCCAGTAGAGGGTGTGTCGGGGAAAACAAGCCTGGCCCCAGCTCCCCAGAACCTTCTGGTTTCTGCCACAGGACACCCTCCGACCTCACCCACACCACTGTGAGCTGCAGGTGAGCAGAGTTTATCCACGCTGCCATGACCCCTGGGGAGATATGTCAGGACGCCGAGTGCTCCAAGGAGAGAACACAGGTCAGTGCTGATAAGGAAAATGTTGCTGGTGACAGAACCTGGCTGCCCCCAGGGCCACTCCCCACTGCCCTGGCCTGGGCACCTGTCCTCTCCTCCCCCCTCCCCGCCCCCGCCACCCAGGGCAGCAGACCTGGCATCGGACCAGAGAGCCCCACCTGGGGTCCTCCTGTGTGGGGGCTCCAGGTGCTCAGGCCTGGCTGACAGAGGAGTTCTAGCCCTGCTGGCCCCCTCCAGCTCTGTTCCTCCCCTCTGACCCTCCCCTTCCCCAGCACCACGTTTGGTGCTGGGAATGGGGCCAAGAACACGACGGCATGGCCTTGGCCTCCAGGCGTGGACACAGAGGGCCGCAGGTGCTGTCGCGGTCGTGGCAGGCCTTGTGGAAGAACATGGTGTGCAAGCACGGGGTTGAAGGAGCGAGAAGGAAGGGATGGCGGGGAGAGCTGGTCCCCCCAAGATCTAAGGAAGGAGCGTTTCAGGGCAGAAGGGGCAGCAACACAAAGGCCCGAGGTGGGGATTCGCTGGGTGGGCTTAAGGGACAGAATAAGTAGCTGGGAGGTCATCTGGTGGGTGGGCCTTGCAGACCGTGAGGACGTGCCTTCCACTGAGTAGGGGGGAGCTCTGAGCAGAGGCACAGCCCCAGGCAAGTTTTGCCTTGAAAAGCTCCCTCTGTCTCCTCTGAGGTCTGTGGTTTTCCACGTGTGGCCCCAGCAACACCTGAGAACTGGCAGCAATGCCGACTCTAGGGCACGCGGCTGAATCCACAGCCCCAAGGTGGGCGCAGAAGGGTCCAGGGATTGCTGGTGTTGCCAAGCAGCCTTGCCCAGGTGCCCCCAGCCCACCTGAGGCCCTGAGAAGGCAGTGTGGGTGGCCATGAGACCCACGCTATGGCCTCCCCACCCACCCCACTCCATTCCTGGGAGCTCTGGCAGCACACAGCTCTGCCAAAACCTACAAACAAGAAAGAAGTTCACCTTTGTTCAGCCCGGCTGAATTATATAATGCACATTCCTAACCTATGTGACCACAGAACATTTCTTTCAGAGAACACCTGTTCAACAGCCTGAACACTGACCAGTGCCTCCTCTGTGGCGTACTTTGATGTATCCTCTCTGGACTCCTGCCGGTGCCTAATAATACCCACACACTCCGGAAAGTGCACGAATGTCCCAAGATGACCCTGACTGGACTCGGGTGATTTACAAACCCACCATCCTTTCCCAAGCTCCCAAGGGGGCGCATACTGACCTCACAGCCCTGACCTCACCAGAAAGGCAGGTGGGGGAAGGACAGTGATCTCGCATTCCGGGGAGTTAGTGGGCACTCGGTGGGGGGCAGTGAGGGGGAGAGGCGAAGCAGCAGTGCACAACCCTGCGGCGCCACACCGCCTGGCCGCCGCGTGTGTGACTGCACACCACGCCACAGCCGTGGCGCGCAGCGGCCCGTCCCTGCATGTCTGCCTGCAGCAAATGTGACTGCAGCTACACGTGGCTGCTAGTGTGAGTGTGCTGGCCGTGACTACAGTGGCTGGGCATGTGGCTGTGCACGAGGGGGTGTTAGTGACTCTGGCACCTGTGGGTCCTGGGCCAAGTGCGCATTTGAGAGACATCCGGTGTGTACACCTGTGAATGACCACCAGGCTGCTCTGGCCCTGAAAATTCCCAAACCTAAACTGTGACTTCAGAGCTGCCAGCAGCTTCCTGTCTGCTAAGACATGAGCAGGATGTGGAAAAACTACTTTCTAAATGTAGTTACCCAGACATAATGTGGGAGCCCTCCCACGCAGAGCCATGGTTACCTGATGTGCTGGCCAGAGTCAGTGGGACAAGGGCCAGGAGAAAGGCTCAGGGCCTGGGATGGGGAGACGCACCACCTGCCCTGTGCCCATCTGTCCTGAAGCTTCCTACCCAGCCCAGCTCCACGGGGCCTCAGCTGGTTTCCTGACCACTGTCATGGTCTACAGACCAGGATCAGACACGGCCAGCCCAGGGTGAGCACAGAGGATGGTGTGGACCCCAGGGAGGGGCCCGTGAGCCCGTGTGTGGACGAGAAGGGGTGCGACGGCAGAGTGCCTGCAGATCTCCCCAGGGGCAGACTCGCACAAATGCCTGAGCGACCCGGTGCCTGGTAATGACCTTGTTCAGGTTCTCCTGCCAGCCATCAGCTTCCCACTTTTCACATTTGCCTCTTTGGTGACACAACCTGCCCACAAACTGCCCCCAGTTCTGGGGCCTGAGAACTCACCATACACATGCACTCACAGAGCCCACAGAGAAGATTTGCCTGTTTACCCACTCCATTCATTAATTCACTCATTCATTCATTCGTCATATGTTCACGGAGAACCTCCTCTGAGCCAACAGCTCTGCTGAGCCCCTCTAGCCCCCCTAGACCGCCCAAGTCAAAGCAATGAAGGCAAAGTCCCAATGGACCTTGATGTAGGGGCTCAGAAAAGAGGAACTCAGGGGCTGGGTGGGATGGTGGCCGTTAGCTAGAGGGAAGTGCTGAGCTGGTGTCACAATCAGGCCTCAGCATCAAGCCAGAGGGGATCTGGAGATTGGGTAGATGTGAAGACTGCCCTCCTCTGACCCCGGGATCCCCTGCCTGGGTCTGGCACTTCATGCTGCCTGAACACCAGGGTGTGTCTCACCTAGGATTGACCCTAAGGCTTCACAGCTGTCCTCCAACCCCAGACCCCGTGGGAAAAGGTCCACCTCTCAGCCAGCTCTGGGGACCCTCTCAGTTGGGGCCTGGATGACCTCTGCTGCCCCCCATGCCCCATCCCACCAGCAACCCCACGTCTATGACTTCAGCGAGGGCTTGGAGGCCTTCTGGCTCCTCCCCATCCACCTTCCTCAGGGTCCTCAAAGGCTTAAAGAGCCCAAGCCCATCTTCTGAGCACTGCCCACTAGCCCCAACTTCTCATCCATGCCTTCTCATTCACATTTTACTATAATAACAGTAATACGATGAGACATATCCAACACCTCCTTGGTGCCTGGCACAACAGGTGATATTTTCAACTCCCCATGTCATGATGGAAGAGCTGACTCACTGGAAAAGACCCTGATGCTGGGAAAGACTGAAGGCAGGAGGAGAAGCGGGTGACACAGAACGAGATGGTTGGATGGTATCACCAACTCAACGGACAGGAGTTTGAGCAAGCTCCGGGAGATGGTGAAGGACAGGGAAGCCTAGCGTGCTGCAGTCCTTCGGGTCGCAAATAGTCGGACACGGCTTAGCAACTGAACAACAATATCATGAAGCGTAGTGACTAGAGCTGGAGACAACCAAGATCGTGGGTCCCCGTCCGGCCTGCTCCACCCCAACCATCACCTGGTTGGCTCTTCTCATTCTTCAGGACTTACACGGAATGTCCCATCCTCATGAGGCTTTTCCAAATCCCCAGATAAAGCAGCCCCTGTTCTGGCCACTCAGACCACCCACGTGAGCGCTCACTCTCACATGACCATGTGTCTGGATGGGCTTGTGTTTACATCTGTCTCCCCTGCTGGACTGTCCACTCCATGAGAGCTGGGCTGCCTCCCTGGAACCTGGCTCAATGCCCAGTAAACAACAGGTGCACAATAAGTATTTACTGAATAAGTAAACCTATTTATCTATTTCCTGAAAACTACCTCATTCCATCAAGAATCTGAGGTTGTTTATAACAGGGCATACAATTCTATATGAGAGAAAAAGAAAAGTTGGAATCAAAGATTTTGACCTTCTCTTGCCTGGAAAATCCCATGGACGGAGAAGCTTGGTGGGCTGCAATCCATGGGGCGCTAGGAGTCGGACACGACTGAGTGACTTCACTTTCACTTTTCACTTAAATGCACTGGAGAAGGAAATGGCAACCCACTCCAATGTTCTTGCCTGGAGAATCCCAGGGACGGGGGAGCCTGGTGGGCTGCTGTCTATGGAGTTGCACAGAGTAGGACACGACTGAAGTGACTTAGCAGCAGCATAGACAATAAATGCTGGAGAGGGTGTGGAGAAAAGGGAACCATCCTACACTATTAGTAGGAATGTAAATTGGTGTACCCACTATGGAGAACAGTACAGAGCCTCCTTAAAAAATGAAACATAGAGCTACCATTTGACCTAACAATCCCACTCCTGGGCATATAACCAGAGAAAACTATCAAATACACGCACCCTAATGTTCACTGCAGTACTATTTACAGTAGCCAAAACATGGAAGCAACCTAAATGTCCATCAACAGATGAGTGGAAATAAAATGTGGTACATATCTATGTGTATACTACATACATATCTGTGGTACAATGGAATATTACTCTGCCATAAAAAATGAAATAGTGCTGTTTGCAGCAACATGGATGGACCTACAGATTATCATACTAAGTGAAGTCAAACAGAAAAAGACAAATATCATATGATAACACTTTTATGTGAAATCTAAAAAAAAATAAATACAAATAAACTAATTCACAAAACAGAAACAGACTCATAGACTTAGAAAACAAACATATGAGGGCTTCCCTGGCGGCTCAGTGGTAAAGAAGCCACGGCTAACGCAGGGGACTCGGGTTCAGTCCCTGGTCTGGGAAGATCTCACATGCTGCAGAGCAACTCAGCCCAAGTGCCACAAGTATTGAGCCTGTGCTCTAGAGTCCAGGAACTGCAACTGCTGACACTCACACCCCTTAAAGCCTATTTTTCTGCAACAGAGAAGCCACTAAAATGAGAAGCCCATGCATCACAACTAAAGAAAGCCCAGGCACAGCAACGAAGGTCCAGCACAGCCAAAACTAAATAAATAGATAAAATTATAAAAAAAAAGAAAGAAAACAAATTTATGGTTACCAAAGGGGAAAGAGGAGGAGGGATAAGTTAGGGGGTTGGGATTAACATATATACATTAATATAATAATATATTATTATATATTAATATAATAATTAATGTAATAATCAACAAGGACCTGATGTAGAACACAGAGAACTCTATTCAACACTCCATAATAACTTACATGAGAAAAGAATCTGAAAAAGAATAATACATATATATGTATAACTAACTCACTTTGCTGTACACCTAAAACTAACACAGCATTGTAAATCAACTATACCCTAACATAAAATTTAAAACTTTAACAAAAAACAAAGATTGTTAACCTATTTGACCTTTGACCTAGTGATTTCATTTCTAAATATCCCACAGACGTCCTCACCCCATATGAGGATGTCTGAGGGTGCAACCTACTGGAAACCACCCAACAATCGGTAAGGGCTATGTGGGTGAACAATGAGCAACAGTGCGGTGGAGTATTATTACGCAGTTGTGGAAAAGGATGGGCATTCCCTGATCACTGACAGGGCTCTCTCCAAGCTATTAGTGTTAAGTACAAAGAGCAAAAAGGACTAGGTTCCGTAAGTGCAGCACTGGACACGTAGTAGACGATCAGCTGATAAATGTTGAATAAATGAGTGGAATCTTTCTGGAAGGACCCATGAGAACCTAGGAGCGGTGGCAGTGTCTGCGGAAAGATCTGGATGAGGGGAATTTTCGTTGTTTACCCTGAACCATGCTATTTGCACTTACGGCATATGCAAATATTATCTATTCAAATAAATAGGGTTTCGTTATTAAAAAAAAAGACAAGAATTCAGAGTGTTCACGTCAAAATCTGGATATGAGGCTTTTCTTGAAAAAATGGGAAGCAGGCCTGGCCACAGAGGGCTGTGTTCCTGAGAATGACAAGAGCTGCAGTGAGATGGGGCTGTCCCTGAGCCCAGGGGGTGCAGGGCCCATACTACCACACCCCATCAGGCCTCTGTGGGGCTCTGTGCTGTCAACCCAGGTCTATGCTGCAAAGAAATGAGCTTGCAAGGTGTGCAGAGTAGGGAGTTGCGCAGAGAAGTCTTCCCCAAGGTGAAGGGGTGGGTATTTAGCCATCACCCCTGGTTGATTTCACTTGTAACGACTCTAAAAGCCACAGCAGGGCCACCACAGTTCGAACTGGTGATGGCTGACATGTCACAAGACTGCTAGTCTTGCCCAAGAATCAGTTAACTCAGTACCAGTCAGGCCCCAACAATGCCTCTGGCCTCACCCCCAACTGGGACTTGAGGGCTCTAATTAAACCCAAAGGGAACCCCAGGAGAAAGGGAGTCACTGGAGGCCCCTTGGGCACCTTGACTTGAGGGTCACGGCAAGGAGATGGGTGACAAGGCAAGAACACATTGAGAGAGCTGGGAAGACAGGCCTGGCTCGATTCCTGACTCCAGCTCTGAAACTCTGGACAAGTCACCTCTCCATGCCTCGATTCCCTCGTCCGTAGCTCACACTGACTATATGCTGTTTCCAGGTGGGGGTGGTGTTTCAGGGAGTCCTCATGTCAACCTTGGAGAACCACTAAGATACATATTTAGCATAAATGGAGAGGGAAAGAAAGAGAGGTTTATTTCAAGGAACTGACTCACATGACTGTGGTGGCTAGCAAAACTGAAGTCTGGAGGGCAGGCCAGGAGGCTGGAAACTCAGGCAGAGTTTCTATATTACTGCTTGCAACAGAAGCCCAGCTCCAGGAAACCTCGGGTTTTCCTCTCAAAGCCTTCAGCTGACTGCGTTAGGCCCAGTCACGTTACTGTGGACAACCTCCCGTACAGTCAGCCTATTGCCGACATTAATCATATGTACAAAGTACGTCACAGCCACATCTAGATTGGTATTTAAACAAACAAGCAATATCACCTAGCCAAGCTGATACATAACATTTAACCACCATATAATGTATTACTTCCTTCTGTGCATGAGGAAAATGAATCTCAGAGAGGCTGTGGCAATTGCTTAAGGCTAAGGAACCCACGGAGGGATGGAGCTGGGAGTTGAACACAAACAAGAGTCTGCCTTTGCTCTGAGAACGGGGCTGCAGAAGGCGGCCCACATCTGAGAATTAAATAGGAAAAGGCACAGATCTGCCTGGGACCAGAATTCAGTAGGGCGGTGGTTGGTCTTAGGGAATCACTGTTAATCCTGAGAAAGGATGGATGGAATGGTGCGGGAACAGGGAGAAGAAGAAGAGAGGAGTATTGCTTCTCCCCGTCAGAGATGGGCTCTAGAGTAGAGGGCAGAGAACCTACAGCCTCCAGGGTCTCCAAGGAGCAAGGAGAGCAGGGCAGAAGGCAGCCTCCAGCAGGCTGAAAGTCCCAGTGCCAGGCAGCCAAGTCCAGAGCCTTTGACCCAAGTGCAGGGGACAGAGAAGGAGCACGGTGTCACCGGTGCGTGGGATCAGAATGAAGTCTCACCTCCTGAACCTGTGGCTGGCTGCCCAGAGGTTTCTGGAAGTGGATGATTTCCTCTAAGGGTCAGGCTGGGCCGTCTGCTTGGCTGGGCACTCCCATCTGCCCAACCAAACTGGACCAACACCCAGAAGTAGAGAAAGGCTTCCGCGGAGAGCTGAAACCCTTAGACATAGTCCCAGCCTCGTTCCTCCCAGCTCCCTTAATCTCCCTGGGGTGGGGCACTGGATCAGAGGCCAGCAGGTCAGCCCTGTTCTCCACCTGCTGGCTGTGTGACCTGGGCGAGTTCCTTCACCATCCTGAATTTCTGTCCGGTGTATGTGGCTAATCACTGCATGGCCTAGACGGCTTTTTTGTGGGGACCAGGGCCTACATCTGAACAGAGCTGCTACTTGTTCGTGGTAGTGCCATCCTCCCAGCCTTCTTACTGCCCAGTCCACCCAGGCCCACTGCTCTCAGCCTTGCTCACTCACTCTCTCCTCCTCCCTCCATTGTCCCAGCTCCCCCCTCTTCTCAACAGAATGCAGCAAAATAAGGCCTTTAAATGCCTGCACAGCCAGGGAGAAATGAAGGTCCTTGCCTTGGTTGATAATCACACAGCTGGTAACAGTGGGATGACCCCCACCCCACATACCTCCCTTGTCTCCCTCTTGCCTCTAGCCTCCCTCACCCCCCAATTTCCTCCTCCACACTAGGCTCCTCCAGCCTTCTCTGTGAGGCCCTCAGCCTGGCTGTTCCATCAGAGCAGTATCTCCCTGATGCCAGGTCCCAACTCCCAGGTGGGTCCCGTCCGTCCCGTCATCATCCGTCCCTGCCCTGTCCACGCCGGTCACCGTCTGTAACGGTCCCTTTCCTAGGGTGTGTTCTCAGCAGCTCAGGGCAGGGAGAGAGGCTCCTTTGCACTGTGCATCCAGCACTGGCCAGAGGAGGTGGGCTCAGTCAGGTCCCTTCGCCCCACCCTGTCATCACCCCATCACTGCTCCATCACCTCAGGGGGCCTGCTCAGGCCCGACCTTCAGGCTGGGGCTGGGAGCTGAGGACAAGCTCTGGGGAACCACCTCTGGACCAGTCCAATCCTTCCCCTAGCCCCCAACCCCAGACCCTCCTCCAGAGGCTGAGAGCAAAAGAGCCCAGCATGTGGGCTAGAGAGCCGGGAACCATTACATGTGGTTCCCTTTGCAACCCAAACCTCATCTGCTGTGTGACCCTGAGCAAGTCCTCTCCCCTCTCTGGGTCTTAGTCACCTGGGCTCTAAAATGGGTTACGACTACAGACACACACTCAGATGTCTGCAAGGTCAGACAGCTGTCACTTCTTGGACATCACACATCCTCAGGGTTAGGAACCCACTGGAGGGAGCGCTGGTGGAAAAGTGGAGACAGAAGGTCCTGCCTGGACCAGCCCAGGGGTTCCAGGCCTGCACGGTGCTCAAGAAAAGCTAAAAATCCGAGTTTCAGTTTAAAAATCTCCGGGTTGCTACATCTTGCCAACTAACTCACGTTTTTATAAGCACTGTGTAGGTCAAACAGAACTTGTCTGGGCCACAGTTTGTGGGTGCTAGGCTGGAAGGTTAGATTCTGGGGTCCTCTGGGGCTCTCTGAGAAGATAAGTGTTGGCTTTTGGGGGCATTTCTTGCTCTCTTTCAACAAGAGTGAGGGGTGTTGTTCCTTGTGGATAACCCTGACCTGCCTCCTAGAGCATTTGATGGCTTTGCTCCACTGTGGCCCCTTCTCCCCCTAGTCAATAGGAGCCTACCCCCTGCCCCACAGATGGCTTCACAAACCCAGGCCCAGGCCTGCCCCAGGTAAGCCAGAGCCTGGAAGGACCAGAACAAGTCAAGTGGTGGGGGCTTCAGAACCCTCCTGTCCCAGCCAACCTCCAAATTCCTATCATAACTCCTGGGCCCGATCACTATAAACCCTGGAGCTCGTGGTTTCCAACCCTCCAGGGCAGAGCTGAGCTGTTTCCAGAACCTCTAGCCTCTCTACAAGGCTGGCCCCTCACCCACCATTATTCATATAGGCACCGATACCCGAACGGGCACTGCAGGCCCAAGGCCAAGGCCACACTGAGCATCAGTAGCACAGGCTGAAGGTTTTGCCTGTCTTCAAGACTGTCCCACATCCACTGGGGTCTCCTCAAGAGGAAGGCTGGCAGGATTTCTCACCTGGCTGGCAGATGTGGAAACTGAGGCCCAGAGGAAAGCACGAAGCTTGCTCAAGGTCCCTGGGCTTCGTGATCCTTATAGAGGGGCCCTGCTAAAAATAGCTCCTCGAACAAGGCAACGGCCCCTGACGGTGAAGATGACGCAAACAGGGGAGTCAGGGAGGCTGGGTCCTAGCGTCATTCCCAGAATGGAGCCTGACCTTGCCTGAACTACGGAGGCTTGGGCTCCCCTGCCCGGGACCAGAGTGATAAGATGAGTGCTTTACACCACAGCTCTGAGGAGGGAGGCAAGACAGCAGTGAGGTTGGAGAAAAGAGAGGGAAGGAAAAAGCAGAGGGAGGGAGAGGAGAGCAAGAAAGCGGAACTCAGGAGAGGGATCTCAACACTGTCAAAATGGGGCCCACCCACTGAGACAGAGGGGCACTCTCACTTCACAGATGCATAAACTGAGGCTTAGGGCATGGGGTAATTTGCCCAAGACTCCAAAATCAAAAAGTAGCACATTCAAGATTAGAATTAATAGCTTTAGCCTTTGCCCTTCTAGCAAGGTCTCAGGGACTTCCATGGTGGTCTAGTGGTTAAGAATCCACCTTCCAGGGCTTCCCTGGTGGCTCAGTGGTAAAGAATCTGCCTGCCAATGCAAGAGACATAGGTTCAATCCTTGGTCTAGGAAGATCCCACATGCCTTGGAGCAACTAAGCCCGTGCACCACCACCCAGGAGCTGCAACTACCGAGCCTATGTAGTACAACTTCTGAAATCTGCACGCCCTAGAGCCTGTGCTCTACAACAGGAAAAGCCACTGCAATGAGAAGCCCACACACCACAACTAGAGAGTAGACCTTACGCGCTACAACTAGAAAAAGCCCACGCAGCAATGAATACCTAGCACAGCCAAAAAATAAGTAAGAATCTGCCTTCTAATGCAGAGGACATGGGTTCAATTCCTGGTCCGGTAACTAAGATCCCACATGACACAGGACAACTAAGCCTGCATGCTGCAATGAAGACTTAATGCCATCAAAACTTTTAAAAGTAAATACATGAAGTTCTTTAAAAAACAAAACAAAACAAAACAAGATCTCAATCTGGAAACCACTCGTGCAGCATTTCCCAAGATGTTGCCTCAAGCTACCCTATCCCCACATTATGAGGAGGGAGGCCTGGTTAAGACACAGATTCCTGGGTCTGATTATTTCAGTCCCATACTGGGAAGCTATTTGGCTCTGTTGTGGCCTTTCTCATCTAACTACCTAGCTGCATTCCTGCAGCCCAGCTATTCAAGCTGACTCACACTGCCCTCCAGGACAGAGCTGGGTTTTCCTACTCTATGCCTCACCCACCAGTCTCGCAGTCCCACAGACACCCACCCCTCCAGCCAGTACCTTTCTTCTGGAAGCCTTCCTTGTGGCTGGGATTCCCCTCTCCTCCAGTGCCTGTTGGAGTAATAGCCTCTTCCTCCATCTGGAATTATTTACAACATTCTATTTTACTTTCTGTGGGAGTCTTCTGTTTCCTAACCTTTCCTTCTATTAAACAGGAAATTCCCAGAGGGCTGGAAACTTGTTGGTTTAAACAACTGGCCTCTGAAATCCATGACTTCACCCAACCCTCTGCCAAACACAAGTGGCAAGGCTGGGAGAGCTTTACAAGGAGGAACAGAGCCTTAGAGAGGTTGTGACCTACCTGAGACCAAACAAGATCAAGCTGAGGTTAGAACCCACGTCCAGCTCTGATATCCAGTTCTTCCAGCTTCTGCTTTGCCTCTGATCACTCAAACAGCCCCACAAGGTAGGCAGAATGGGGATTATGATCCCATTGCTCAGATAGGGAAAGTGAGGCCCGGGGATGAGCAAAGCGCTCAGTACCATGTTTACTCTGTTCTGGCTGCACTTGAGTCTGATCTTTTCACTTACATTCTCTCCAGCTGTTGGGCACTGCACAGGGCCCCTCAGCAGGATAGGGCAGAGTTGAGCCCTAGATTCCAAGGCAAAGCTCTCATCTTGGAGCCCCGAACTGGCCCCAGTGCCACTTCAGACCCTGGTGCCTCCTCTGCAGGTTGACTTCCTTCACCTGTCTGGCAGCTGGCTGGGGACTCGGAGAGAGGCAACTGGGAAGTACTGGACCCACCTTGACCACCATCACTCTAGACTTTGTCCCTCTAATTAACACCCACCTGAGGAAGGAGCTACCTGGGCAGTCCTTTCCTCAGGAGAAGGGGAGAGCAACCCTGAGCCTGGTGCAGGCCCAGCACAACCAAGCCCAAGTTAAGCTGGGAAGGGTGTGGAGCAAGGAGGCCACGCTGGCGTTCCTGACAGGGCTTTGTCAACCTGTACCCTAAAGGTGTGGTCTGGGGGAGACTCAAAGGAGGTAGGGCCAGTTCAACTCTGGGAGAAAGCCCTGAGTCACCCAGCTGGTGCCCAGACCGGGCGGCCAGCAAGGGACTTTGGGCAGCCCACAATGGAAAATAATCAATATGTGCCAAACCCCAACCACGGGTCAGACCCCATGCTTCCACCGCCGGCCCCCCTGAGTGTGTAGTGTGTGGGTTCCATCCAGCCCCGTTCCTTGTGCTCCTTCTCTGCATCAGGTTAAGTCCCTTTATCTCAGACCACAAAGTGCAACGGATAGGTCTGCTTCTGCTCCTAGAATCCCTCCCTCCAGGTCCCTGGGAATCACCCCCAGGACCACACCATGCTTAAGTCAGTCCAGTCCCATCTCCTCCGGGAAGCCTCCCCTGTCCCTCCCTTTCCCCCACTCCCACCCACATAAAAACAAGCCTGGGTGAGTCAGATACTGCTTAATACCCTGGTCTGGAACTCCTAGTTTCCTCTCTCCCCTCTATTCCCAAGGTACCTATTTTTAGAGCCGTATTACCCCTCAGTTGCCCTAGAGGTGCTTCCCCCCACCCCCGCCAACTCTGCCCTTTTATGCCCCCAAAATGGTTCTGAAGCATAGGGGTACTTGGTGGGGGAAGCGACAAGGTGGTGCGGGATGAAGGTATCCATTTCTGCACAGCACTGCACTTCATCCCCACTACCGGCAGTCCCAGTAATCCCCTTTCCACCGAGTCAAAGTCCAAGGAGCGCCTCCTCGCCCCGCCCCGCCCTTTCCGCAGCACGCCTGCGCAGAAGCCGCACTCGTCCACGGCGCATGCGCAGCTGCCCATCTGGGTGTATATTAGGACGACAGGGATCACGGCCTGAGGGTTCTCGCAGACAAGGGCAAGGCTTGGTTCGACACTTCCACTTGGGTACCTGCGGCCTCCGCCACCTCCGCCGAGTTCCCCGCGCAGGTGAGGGCCCCGCGCTCTGCGTGCGGCGCAGCCGGGGGCAACCCGACCCCCGCGTGCCCTGCCTGCCGGCGCCCCGCTGCCCTAGCCGTTGGGACCCCATCCCCCACCGCACTAATCACCCTCCACCTCGGGGTCAACTTTTTTTGTTCCCGATCTCCTACCACATCGGCCCCTTCCGCCATTCCCCATTTAACCGACCACTTTCGAATGGCCATTCGCCATTTAACCGACTGATTTCGAATTCCTGCCTTAGACACCTCGTTAATCTCGAGTCCTAGACACTTCCTCCCCCACCTCTACCCGCTAACTTCTGACCTCCCCTGCCCAGGACCACCGCTTTCCGCCAGACCCAAGGCCCTCGTTTTTTAACCCTTGCTTCTTCCCAGTTAGTCCAAGCGGCATTTCCCCTTGTACCCTTGGCCTTCTGTACGCCTCTCCTTTCTCAGTTATGCCCAGTTCATGGAACTGTAGGGGCATACCCTCGGGGAAATCCTGGCCTCAGGAACCCCGGGCTGGACTGGATGCCTTCTTGAGAGTTTTGGGAGTGTGTGGGGACCAGGAGAAGATCAGGATCCCTAAGAGTCCTCTCTGCCTGGATGGATGACAGTGGCTTCTTCCCTGGCCTCACTTCACCACCTGGGTGGGTGCCAGGGTGTCTTATCTGCACTGTGCATCTTCCTCAAGGAGCCTCTGACTTCCCAAACCTGTTCCTGACTTGTCCCTCATGTCCCAGCCCCTTGGTTATTACTCATCATTATTTACGGTATTCGGTAAAGTAGCTTTGCAGGTGCCTTTTTAGGTAGCTGGGGAATGAAGAAGATGGTGATCTGGGTTGCGTGTGGTCACCACTTCTTAGTCCCTCATCAGTGCTGTCCTTAGACATTTTTGAGTGAGACTCATTAGTATCCCAGGGTAGCCTTGCTACAGACTTCAGGTGACAATCCAGTGACCTTGGGGTGGTATTTGCACAAATATTAACAAGTGTTGGTGTCACTCCTCATCTTTGTGCAGGATCAGTGTACCTCCGGGAGATGGAGACTGTTGTTCGTCGCTGCCCATTCTTATCCCGAGTGCCTCAAGCCTTTCTGCAGAAGGCAGGCAAATCTCTATTGTTCTATGCCCAAAACTGCCCTAAGATGATGGAAATTGGGGCCAAGCCAGCCCCTCGGGCCCTGTCCACTTCAGCAGTACTCTGCCAGCAGGTCACAGAAACCCCTCCAGCTAATGAGAGTAAGTGTCCTTAGCAATGATGTAGAGGGTGGTGGGATGTCTGCATTCATTACAAGACCCTGGAAGCAGTTCTTGTGCACAGTGCTGACGAGGGTCACGCTGAGGGGGTTACTGTGTGCCAGGCTCAGTTCTTTGCATAGCTTATCTCATGGAATCATCATCCTAACCCCACAAAGTAGGCACTTCTAGTTTTCACATCTTTAAAGGTGAAACAGTGGCCAGTGTTCCACCTTATGGATTGCATGTTGGTATCTGTTGGGAGTTTGTCAGTGCCTCATTCATGTAAGCCTAAGAATCTAGAATCTTTCTGTAAAGATGAAATCTAGAAGTCTGTAACTTCTAAAGTTGTGATTTTCTTCTTCTTTTTTTTCCTTGCCTTTGCCATGTTGCCTGACCTGTGCCTTTTGCCCTCAACTGCTTTCTCTGTGCTATGCCTTCCCAAATTCCTGCTAATTACTTAGGCAGTCACCCCTTTTTTTTTTTTAAATCACTTGTTTATTTGGCTACACCAAGGTCTTAGTTGCGACATGTGAAATCTAGTTCCCTGACCAGGGATCAATCCCAAGCCTCCGGCACTGGGGAGCAGAGTCTCAGCCACTAGACCATAAGGGAAGTCTGAGTCACTTATCTTATACTTTTATCTTTTTGTCTGGCTCCAGACCATGTGGGCTATTCCAGACTAAACCATCTTCAAAGTCAATTCTGTTAGTTGCTCAGTTGAGTCTGACTCTTTGTGACCCCATGGGCTATAGCCTGTCACGCTCCTCTGTCCACAGGATTCTCCAGGCAAGAGTACTGGAGTGGCTTGCCATTTCCTTCTCCAAGCAGGTTCTGTACCATCTGAGCCACCAGGGAAACGCAGAAAGTCAACTGTGCCTGTGTGCTTTTCAGTTACATTAGGCTACACTGAGGCTCTAGCAACCCCTGAATCTCACGGGCTTAACACACAAAAGATATCTATCTTGTTCATACAAGGTAGGTCATCTTGTTCACACTTTGGGTCATCAGGGCCATTTTCTTCTAAGCAGTGACCTGGGGTTCACACTTTGGTGTCCTACAGCTTTACCGCTGAAATAGATGGCTTTTGGGTCACTATTGCATGAGGGGAAAGTGAGAAGGTCTCAAATCAGCTTATCTTTTAAAAACTTTTCGTAACAGTAAATTTCAATTTTGAACAACAATAATCAGTGAGAGCCAATTTTGTTTCATTTGTGTCCCCATTTAGCCACTGTTAACGGAGAAGGCAATGGCACCCCACTCCAGTACTCTTGCCTGGAAAATCCCATGGACAGAGGAGCCTGGTGGGCTGCAGTCCATGGGGTCACTAAGAGTCAGACATGACTGAGCGACTTCACTTTCACTTTCACTCCCACTGTACTATTTTGAAACTGGTTCCAGAAATCTCCTCTGTAAATATCAGTATTGTACCTTTAAAAGATATGAGTTCTAAACCCACCATCACAGAACCATTATCACATCTAAAAGATGATGCAGTTTCCTAATGTCATCAGATACTCACTGATCCCCACCAGCTCTTGGGTATTTTAGCCAGGAAGCAACACATAACAGCTATTGGCCAGAACTAGTAACAGAGCTCCAACTAAATGCAAGCATACTGTCCTTTTTCTTTTACTTTTTTTTTTTTACTGTGGCAAAGTACATATAAAACTTCCCATTGCAACCACTTTTAAGTATACAGTGGTATTAAGTATATGCATATTGCTCTGCAGCCATCACCACCATGCAATGTCCAGAACTCTTTTCATTGTCCCAGACTGAAACTCTGTGGCAACTCAATCCTAACTCCCCCGCCCCCATTTTCCTCCCCCAGGCCCTGGCAGACATGATTGAACTTTCTCTGACTTTGACTACTCTAGAAATGTCACTTAAGTGGAATCATACAGAATTTGTTAAAGTAGTAATTTTTTAACACATATATCTTTGTATATTAATTTTAAAATTTTGTTTTTAAGAAAGAGATCAGAGATTTAGTTCTAGTCTTTTCCAGGAGAGAATTCAACTTTTCAGATTCCACTTAATTCTGGGGAATAATTTACCCTACAGGCTTGTTAGGTATGTTCTTTGAGTGTGAACTTGTAAGAAAAGAATGTTTTTTTCTTTTAGTAGAAAGGATTTAATCCTTTGTTGGATTTTTTTTTTCCTCCTTACCATTGTTTAGGAATTAGTTATGGTTTTTTTTTTTACTGAATAATCAAAACCCTGTTTTACCAGTCTCTTAGCAATAGATTTCTCTTGTATTCCTGGTTGAGTAAAATGTGACTTGTCCACTTGATAGACTATTATGTAACCATCCCAGATGATACTCAAAATATTTACTAGCTTACATAGATCTTTATAATGAAAAGGGCATATTAAAACAAGCATACAGGTGGCTCAGCTGGTAAAGAATCTGCCTGCAGTGGGGGAGACCTGAGTTCGATCCCTGGGTTGGGAAGATCCGCTGGAGAAGGGAATAGCTACCCACTTCAGTATTCTGGCCAGAAATCCATGGACTATATATATATAGTCCATGGGGTCACAAAGAGTCAGACGTGACTAGGCGACTTTCACTTCAACAACATACAGAAAAAGTAAAACTTTTTCTAAACCTGTACAAAAGGGGAAAAGACAGTTAATATGCCAAGTTGTCTGCAGTGGTTATGGCAGGGGGTTGTTTCTTTTCTGGTTTTCTGGTGTTTTTGTTTTGCCACACTGCAAAGCATGTGCAACTTCCCCAACCAGGGACCTGTGCCCCCTGTAGTGGAATTGTGGAGTCTTAGCCACTAGACCACCAGGGAAGTCCTGAAATGGTTATTATTATTTTTTTAATGGTTATGTTTTGAATGATAGAACTCTGTTTTTCTAGACTTCCTACAATGAATATGTATTTAATGATTCTTATAGTGAATGAAATGAACTTGAAAGCAATTTTTTTGGCCATGCCACATGGCATACGAGATCATAGTTCCCTGATCAGGGATTGAACCTGTGCCCTCCTGTAATGGAAATGCAGAGTCCTAACCACTGGACTGCCAGGAAAGTCCCATTTCTGGGTTGTTGTTTTTTTGTTTGTTTGTTTTTTTTTACTTTCCTTTTAGAAGATTTTGATAAAAAACTATATTACTATATGGAGACATCTTACCCAAGCTATAGGAGAGCCTGGCCTATGACTCACAGGAATATCCCAGGATGATGAAGAAAGACTTCCAGAAGGAAGATGAACACATTTGCTCAAGGGGAGAGGGAAGTCTAGGAAATTAATTCCCAGCCAGCTGTGTTAAGTCATGAACTTCTTTGAGCCATTTAGAGAAAACTGATAGTTTATATGTTAAGCAACAGCACGCTTTTTTTGGTCAAGAATCTAAACCAATGTTTTTGGTCTAGAAAATATTAGCAGAGAAAAAGTTGTATGACCATTTCCAATTACTTCAAGAGTGTATCCTCTCATGAAATATGCTGAGTGTACTTGGGGCAGATTTACTGAAAATAATCCAGCTCAAGAATGCAGGGCCGTTTAGAACTAGAAAGTACTACTTTGGGGATTGATAAGTGAGAGGTACTGTGGGTTTGAGCAGTAGGTGGACTGTGCCTGTTAACTCTTCACAGGAGCATTGTTTCCAGTGAGACAGATGAGAAAGCAGTTGAATTTGCAGAACCCAGTAAGAATAAACTGGTGTCTGGATCCTGAGGTAGAGGAAGTATAAAGTGTGTCTTCGAGGTAACAAGAGAAAGAAACAAGTGGGCCTCTGTGTCCCCAGCAGCCAGATCCGATGCTTCAGTTTTTCCATTTCCCCCTCAGAGGACAAAGCCACCATAGCCGAAGTGCAGCAGGCTCCTGATGGATCCCAGCAGACTGCAGATGGCACACAGCTTCCATCTGGACACCCTTCCCTCGCCTCGAGCCAGGGCACTGGGAGCAAGTGCCCTTTCCTGGCAGCTGAGATGAGCCAGGGCGGCAGCAGCGTCTTCCGCAAAGCCAGCCTGGCGCTTCAGGAAGACGTGCAGGAGATGCATGCCGTGAGGAAAGGTAAACTGACAGGGACCCTCGCGAGAGTGAAGAGGCCCTCGGCTCCTCCAGACCCTCAGATCTGTCTGAGCTATTACTAGGGGAGTTTCTGTGTCCGCATCTTCCTCTTTTAGGGCCAAGGCGAAAGATCATCCAGATAGGGGACTGTGTGGTAAATGTGGGAGTTTCTTTTCTTGTGTTGTGTAGGGTGTGACCAGCTTTTACAGTAACTAATTTCTGAAAATAGCCCGCAGGCATAAACTGTTAACTGGTTGCCCTGTGTTTCTTTCCCATCATCTGGTGGGATAAAAGGGAAAAAACAGTGTTACTGCAATTAGTGCTGGTCTTAGGACTCCCAAGGTAGCCTTTATTCCATTTGTGGCTGTATCCATGGAACACACAAGGTCCCCAAGAAACCTCGCCAGCAGAAATGATCAAATGGCTGGAATGGTTTTCTATAAAGAAAATTGTCTCAGTTAGGGTTGGGGGGTGCAGTGGGGAAGGCATGCTAACCAGCCAGGGGGAAAAAAAAAGCTTCAGAGTTTAATGTTCCTCAAAGCTGGCTGGTAGCTCTGAAAACAAAATCAAACAGTAACTAAAGAAGAGAGGCTTCATATATTCAGTTACATCTCACTTTGGTTATGATGGGCTATTTTTATGAACTAGGCAGTAAGCCATTTTTGACAATATGTCTGGAAGGTATTGTGGACTCAGAATAGAACACTGATCCCCTGTGCCTCTTGTTACTTGTTTTCCAGAGGTTGCCCAAACCTCAGTGAATCCCAGTGTGATTAACGTGAAGACCGAAGGAGGGGAGCTGAATGGACTGTTGAAGAACTTTCAGGATATCATGCGAAAGCAACGACCAGAAAGAGTGTCCCACCTTCTTCAAGATAACTTGCCAAAATGTAAGTCTCCTTGATATTTGCCTAGTGGAAGACCGTTTATAACTTAAACATACATCAGATTAAACATATAATTGCATGGTGAGTTGAGGATTAAAAACCATGTCCCTGGGACTTCCCTGGTGGTCCAGTGGTTAAGACTTAGCACTCCAAAGGCAGGGGACCTGAGTTGCATCCCTGGTCAGGTAACTAGATCCCACACGCCGCAACTAAAGATCCCGCATACCACAACTAACGGAAGATTCTGCATGCCGCAAGTATTAATAAGATCCAGTGCAGCCACATTAATTAAAAAAAAAAACCATGCCCCTTGCTTGATGCAGGTTGGTGCTCTTGTCTATAGTAAATGCCAGTCCTGTTGAGAGCCTGCCTCCTCTCTCTTAGCACCTACTGTCTGCTCACGGAAAGTGAAAAGTGAAAGTTGCTCAGTCGTGTCGTACTCTTTGCAACCCCATGGAGTATACAGTCCATGGAGTCCTCCAGACCATTATATGGGAGTGGGTAGCCTTTCCCTTCTCCAGGGGATCTTCCTGACCCATGAATTAAACCGGGGTCTCCTGCGTTACAGGAGGATTCTTTACCAACTGAGCTACCAGGGTGGGGGTTATGTTAAATGCTTGGCACATACAGTGTCCTTTGAGACACATACAGTCTTAAGATGCGGGCGTCAAGAAACCTGCCCAGATGAGTACTTCCTTCAGTTGTCCAGAACCTCCCTACTGCCAAGTGACCGAGCTGGGATGGGAACCCAGGTCTTCCACCAAAGCCTAGGTGTGCTTTTTAACCATCAGACTGTACTGTCTTTTGTTTGGTTTTTAGCTGTTTGCACTTTTCAGTATGATCGTTTCTTTGAGAAGAAAATTGATGAGAAAAAAAATGACCATAGCTATCGAGTTTTCAAAACTGTGAACCGGAAGGCGCAGTCCTTCCCCATGGCAGATGACTATTCGGACTCTCTCATCAGCAAAAAGCAGGTGTCTGTCTGGTGTAGCAATGACTACCTAGGAATGAGTCGCCACCCACGGGTGTGTGGAGCCGTCATGTAAGTAGCTCTCAGCTTTCAGATACCACTGGCATGAGCATGACTTTGCAACACATTGATAATTTACAGGGATTGGATCTATATTTTATAGGGGAAAATTTTAAAAGCTAAATTTTTAGCCTTTAAAAACATGTACACATTAATTTTAGAGAACTCTAAAGTGTAAGTAGTTGATGGAGCTCCTCTTTGTGCAAGGGTTCAAGTTTATGGGCTTGTTGACTATATGTCTGCTGACTTCCTACTTCTCCATAAGCAAGGACCCCTCTTACACCAAGCAGTCTTGCACATACCTGCCCTGCCTTGTAGGTGTGGACGGAGAAATACAACTTGAGCAGCAGGGGATGGTAGAGCCCGTTATTCATGTCCTTCAGGAGGTTTGCCATGGTTAAGGACACCTGAGAGATTTGCTGGCCAAATTCCCCAAGGAGGCTTGCCAGAGAGAGCCCAGTCTGAGGTTTAGTAATAGAGACAGCCTAAGATTATGGGACTGGTTTGCAGAGGGTATAACCGACAATCAGTCAAGATGTCCCTCTAGAGCCTGAGGTGATGTTATTGGAGAAAGAGATGTTTGTCAGAGAAAAGAAACCTTCGTAAATTAACTCAACTCAACTAAGACTGGTAAGTGGACACTTGCTCTTGGTCCCCCCAGAGGCATCATCACCCTGATGTTGAGACTTTGTCCCACCCAGTCTAGACAGGAAGTGGTTGAAACTTCTGGCCCCATATTCACAGGGAAAGAAGCGCCACATCAACATCAGTCTGAGTCTCCTGGATCCTAGAGGGAGGAACTCTTCTTACAGTACTCACACCCATGAGATGTATTTTCTGTTTGCCATTTTTTTTTTTTTTAAAGAGACACTTTGAAACAGCATGGTACTGGAGCAGGGGGTACTAGAAATATTTCTGGAACTAGTAAATTCCACGTGGACCTGGAGCGGGAGCTGGCTGACCTCCATGGAAAAGATGCTGCACTCTTGTTCTCCTCGTGCTTTGTGGCCAATGACTCGACCCTCTTCACTCTGGCTAAGATGATGCCAGGTAGGAAGCCTGCTGTGGGTGCCTTAGAACTGTCTGGGTTTCTTAGTAATAACAGGAAGATGACAAAAAAGACTTACCGAAACCACTCGAGGTACGCTAGGAACTTATAAACTGAGTTAACACTCCACGAAGTGTTACATTCTGAGTTCCAGTGGAGCAGGGTAACAGTGAAGAATCGGACTTGCAGGGCTTGTCCTTCTAGTAATTGCTTCCAGTGTGCTTTGTATTCCAAGAAAATCTTTTGGAGAATTCTCTTAATCATGTGTAGTTATCTTTTGATTGAGTTTGGAGTGAGGCAGCTAGATTTAAAAGCAGATTAACTCTGTGCCACTGGGTTATTTTATATCTTTGGGCCTTCTCAGAGGAGAAGCACTAGTTATTTTGCCAGAAAGAAACTGGCATGCAGGGTCTTTTTCCTACGGGGCAAAGTAGTATTTTCAGGGTCAAGTCTGTTGTCCTTGACTGTTGAGAAAATAATATGGCTTTGGTACAGATGGCAATAAAGCGCATTTTTGTCTTGTTAGGCTGTGAGATTTACTCTGACGCTGGGAACCATGCCTCCATGATCCAAGGCATTCGAAACAGCGGAGTGCCAAAGTACATCTTCCGCCACAACGATGTCAGCCACCTCCGAGAACTGCTGCAGAGGTCCGACCCTGCCGTCCCCAAGATTGTCGCCTTTGAAACTGTACACTCAATGGACGGTAAGTCTATCTAGAAGCCAGCCTGAAAACTTTTAATGAAAACAAGGCCTGAACTTAAAAGCACGGTATTATTTTTGTAGTTTCTTTTCTTTTCACCTTCTGCCAGGATTTTGTAGTTGGGGGACACCGTATAGATTGGGGTGATTGTAGGTAGATATTCTACTTTGGCTTTTACTAAGCTCCAAATCTCAAAACAGTCCAGAAACTGGGGGAAGTTCATTGCTTTCCCCATATTAAAAATATCTTAGAAGGTAAGTTATTGTGTTCTAATCCTTACCAAAACAGAAATCTGACACAGCAAGTGCTTCAGCATGGTCTGTGGTCTCTCCTCAGGGGCAGTGTGCCCACTGGAAGAGCTGTGTGACGTGGCCCACGAGTTTGGAGCAATCACCTTCGTGGATGAGGTCCACGCAGTGGGGCTCTACGGGCTGCAAGGCGGAGGGATTGGCGATCGGGATGGAGTTATGCCAAAAATGGACATCATTTCTGGAACACTTGGTATGTATACTCTGCACAGTCTGTAACCCATACTAAAATTAAATTCTGACTCAGTGGTAAAGAATCCACCTGCCAATGCAGGAGATGAGAGTTCCATCCCTAGGTCAGAAAGATCCCCTAGAGGAGGAAATGGCAACCCACTCCAGTATTCTTGCCTAGGAAATCCCATGGACAGAGGAGCCTGGGGACTAGTCTATGGGGTTGCAAAAGAGTCGGACAAAATTTAGCAACTAAACAACAAAACCAAGGACTGCTGGTCTAATGGGTCAGGTGAGGAGATGGTCTGATAGCATCTAAAGCCTAGGTCACTTTTTTGAGCAAGTTTTCATTTTCTCAGTGAGTGGCACAGCTTAGCAGAATCCCTTGAGTCATGGAGGCCTGGCCAGCAGAATCAAAGTAAATCTCATAGCTTAACATGACGGAAGTACCATTTGTTGCCCTTTGAGCTCATTCCAAACATAGTTGTGGGTCTAGGTACACATCGTGACAATAGCTTTTACTCTCTCTGCATCAGATTGTTCCCTTATATTAAAAAGAAACAAAAAGGAAGAATTTTAGTGCTGTTCTCTTGGAGCTACAGGTTCAGGGGCTGGGTTGTGAAGCTGAGCTCTGTCCCTAGCATGTGGGAACAGTCCAGTTCACCCAGTGTCTTTGTATATCCTCTGCTCCTCCTAGTTGAGATGCAGCATCTCTTGGAGCAACTCCAGACTCCATAGCCATGCTGCCTGCTGGGTGTAAGTCTTGCCTGTGTAACTCACTATCGGTGTGACCTTGGATTGGTGGTTAACTTCTCTGTGCCTCAGTTTCCTCATGGAGGTAACAGCAGACCCCTACCTCAGTTTGAAGAATATAAGTAAACAGTATACAGACAATTACTATAGGCCTTCTCTTCGTCTATGAAATAAAAATGTCATCTATACAAATTTGAGAATTTCAGAAGTTAGTAAAGCAGTTGGAGACACACACAGTGGCTGGCTAATGCCACTTTACGGTCTGCACTGGTAAAGGAATGGCAAGCAAAAAAGAGTGTCCTTCAGCCCCGTCAAGGGGCATGAGAACATCGTGCAGACCGGGAGAGCCTGGGGCTCTTGGGGCAGAGCCCTGCCAGGAGGAGAACTCTTGTTCAAGTGTCCTGTCCTGATTCCAGCTGCCCTTTCCTTGTAAAGAGCTCTCATGACGTGGGCCCTTTGAAGATATGGTCCCTGAGAGATGAAAAGGGCTGGAGAGAAAAATTTTCCATTGTGACATCTTATACCAGTCCAGTCATGTGTGGGGTTGAAGCAAGAATGTTAATTACAGAACATAATATTTAAGATTGAGGAGGACTCTTCTGGAGTCCTTAATCTTGAAACCTGAGATCCCGATTATTTAAGGGAACTCAAGAAGAAGGAAAAATGAGGCCAGCCCTAAATCAACCATAACAGGATCTGAGTTTTCCTTGTTGGAGTTTTGTGATTACTTAAGTAGAAATTAATACCGGTCCTGCCAAAACAAGTTAGTGTCTTTAGCTGGCTGACATTCTGGCCTCAAGGGTAACACTCACAGTGAGCACCCAGCTGGACCCTGTCCAGAGCACGCACAGTGCAGAATGCGGGGGATGCAGCCGACTTGGGTGGGCAGGGAGGACAGAGGGAGGTGGCGCTTGGTGTTAGGCATCCTGGGACCAGCCGCTGGTGCCACACCTAGTCTGGAGACCTGCACTTTGATCCTGATCAGACACCAGCTTGGCCATTTGACTTTGGGCAAGACCCTTTCGTAACATTCTCAGCTTTTTCCCTTTTGGAAATGGGCTGCTGTCCCTTGATTTCAGTCTTAGGACAAAGGAGAGAGAGAAGAGTAAGTGTTCTGAGGGTCTGCAGCGCCTGGCTGTGCACATTTAGGGCAGTCGCTGTAATAAATGAACCTGTCTCCTAGGCAAAGCCATTGGCTGCGTTGGAGGGTACATCGCCAGCACGAGTTCCCTGATCGACACCGTCCGGTCCTACGCAGCGGGCTTCATTTTCACCACCTCCCTGCCGCCCATGCTGCTGGCTGGAGCACTGGAGTCTGTGCGGATCCTGAGGAGCACTGAGGGCCAGGCACTTCGCCGCCAACACCAGCGCAACGTGAAGCTCATGAGGCAGATGCTGATGGATGCTGGCCTGCCAGTGGTCCACTGCCCCAGTCACATCATCCCTGTCCGGGTAATGACCTGTCTGTGACTGGACTCGCTGGGGGCTGGGCCTCTGCACTTGACCAGGAGATGTTCTGGTTCACGCCTTCCTGAACTTGGGCTGGGCAGGGTGACTGTTGGGGCCAAGGGCTGTAGCCAGTGGCTGTCTGCCATGTTTCTGCCTTTGGCTGACTTCACAATGAGAATGAAGCCTTTGAGCCCAGCAGGCTGGAGGTTCCTTCTCCAGCGCACTAGCCTTGACAGGGTAAACACAGAGCTTGAGTCTGGGAAGCTCTGGAAGCCGGAGCTTGGCTAGCTGTGAAGTATGGCTTTTTATTCATTTCATTGTGACACAGGTCTTGCTCTGCCTGCTACAAAGGGCAGTCCTGCTGGCGTCACAGTTGAGTTCGTCTGAGTAACAGAGCTGGTATCACCAAAGCTTCCTTCATCCCCAGGGTGCAGACACCCCCTGCCATCACAAGAGGCTCATGGGAGCTCCCGCTACCCCCCTTTGGAGCCTGGGAGGGAGATCAGTGTGAAAGTTACTTCTACTATGGTTTCAGTTCTCTGATCTGTGGTTAACAGCCCTTTAAACTGCAGGTGTCGGGGCAGCACTCTGCCTCTCTGCCAGGCTTGCATATGCAGGTCGAGCCCAAGCCACTTGGACATGCGTGTGACTAGTCTCTGCTGTCTGGTTCCAGCCTTATCTTCTGTTATTATCAATCTTAGGTGGCAGATGCTGCTAAAAACACGGAGGTCTGTGATGAACTAATGACTAGACATAATATCTATGTCCAAGCGATCAATTACCCCACAGTGCCCCGGGGCGAGGAGCTGCTGCGCATTGCCCCCACGCCCCACCACACGCCGCAGATGATGAGCTACTTTGTGGGTGAGTAGCCAGGGAGCTGCCAGAGCCCCGCGGGAGAGTGGCATGAAGCTATCTGCAGCATTTATAGTTCAGGCCATTCAGATTTGTCTTTTTCCAAGTAATCAAGAATTCTCAGGTGGTACAGAAGGGTGAAAGGCGTTTAGTCGTTTGTTCCACTTCATTGGAAGCACTGAGGGAGCCTGCTATCCGCTCACTGTTCCCATCCATGCCTCTGTCTGTGTGACTCAGGGACCCCCAGTGGTGACTGCTGCAGGAGAGATGCCTAAGCCTGCCCGAGCCTCCAGAGCTCAGCTCTGCACTTCTCTCTTCCCTGAAAACCAACTACACACCTAACCCCTTCTGTTCAGCATTTCATATTCTCATAGTTCTGTATAACCCAGGCCTTTCCCGCTGTGTCCACCTGAAGGCAGAGACTGAACGGGCTGCCCATAGCTGCCTCTGCCTCGGAGGTGTGTTGCCCTCCTGAGCCTCCACCGCCACCCACGGTGGTTTCCCTGCCTCTAGCCTTTAGGGCTACCCTGCAAGGAATGATCCGTTCCACACAGTGGAGCCATGTGGGAGCAACTTCTCTGAAGGGTGTAAAGTCAGACCTGGGTTTTCTCTATTTTTTAAGTAACAGCCTATTAAGATAGAATTCATATAAAACAAATTCTAACCTTCGAATTACATAATTCAGTGGTTTTTAAGTAATGATGTGCAACCGTCAGCACTCTGATGCCAGAATGTTTTTATCACCTCAGAGAGAAACTTTACACCACTTAGCAGCCACATCCCAGCCTTGATCCACTTTTTGTCTGTGGACTTGCCTATACATAACATTTTATATAAATGGAATCGTACAATATATGGCCCTTTATGCCTGGCTTATTTCACAGCACAGTGTGTTCAAGGTTTCATCTACGTTGTAGCTTGAATCAGCACTTCATTCCTACCAAATAATTTTCCTCAGTACAGATACACCACATTTTGTTTATCCATCAATTGGTGGATGTTTGGGTTGTCTCCACTTTTGATTATTATGAAAAAGAAAAGAATGCTGCTGTGAACTCTTGCATACAAGTTATTATTGGGGACATATATTTCCATTTGTCCTGGGTATGTACTTCCTCTAATTTTAAAAAACTTGCTCCTCACAGATAACCTGCTGGCCACGTGGAAGCGAGTTGGGCTGGAACTCAAGCCACATTCCTCAGCCGAGTGCAACTTCTGCAGGAGGCCACTGCATTTTGAAATGATGAGTGAAAGAGAGAAATCTTACTTCTCTGGTATGAGCAAGCTGGTGTCTGCTCAGGCCTGAATGTGCTGTGCCCTAAGTTACTCCACCTATCCCAAGTCACGTTGTATCCAGGTAGTCCCTCCACAGTTGTCTTTGTATGTGAATTAAATTATATTAATTTTAATCTATGGTAAACATGTAGTCCAGAAAATAAATTCTCGTCTAAATCAGGGTTCCTCTTTTTATTGGCTACTGAATCAAAAAGTCATTCATCCCTTTAAACTCAGTCTGTATTGCTGAGATGTGTGAAAATATCCTGGTCCCAGGTAGTGGCTCCAGACCCTACTCAGGATGGCACAGTCTCTCAGAATGCCGGAAGCTGCTGCTGCTAAGTCACTTCAGTCGTGTCCGACTCTGTGCGACCCCATAGATGGCAGCCCGCCAGGCTCCCCCGTCCCTGGGATTCTCCAGAGAAGAACTCCAGAGTAGGTTGCCATTTCCTTCTCCACTGCATGAAAGTGAAAGGTGAAAGTGAAGTCGTTCACACATATCCAACTCTTCGCGACCCCATGGACTGCAGACCACCAGGCTCCTCCGTCCATGGGATTTTCCAGGCAAGAGTACTGGAGTGGGGTGCCATTGCCTTCTCCCCTGGAAGCTAGCATGTCCTTTTTTGAAAACTAGAGTATGATTGCTTTGCAATGTTGTGTTTGTTTCTGCTGTACAACAAAGTGAATCATCTATACCTATACACATATCCCCTGCCTCTTGAACCTCCCTCCCACTGCCACCATCCCACCTCTCTAGGTCATCACAGAGCATGGAGCTGAGCTCCCTGTGTTATCCAGCAGCTTCCCACTTGCTGTCTGTCCTACACATGGTATTAATATGTCAAGCCCAATCTCCCGATTCGTCCTACCCTCCATAGAGTGGGACACGACTGAAGCGACTTGGCAACAGCAGCAGCCCCTCCCCGGTGGTGGCCACATGCCCATTCTCCACGTCTGCATCTCTGCTCCTGCCCTGCAAATAGGTTCACCTGTACCACTTTTCTAGATTCCACATACATGTGTTCATATACAATCTTTGTTTTTCTCTTTTTGAGTTACTTCACTCTGTATGACAGACTCTAAGTCCATCCACATCACTACAAAAGACTCAGATTTGTTCATTTTTCTGGCTGAGTAATATTCCATTGTATATATGTAATCTTTGACAAAGGCAAGAATATACAAGGAGAAAATACAGCCTCTTCAATAAGTGGTGCTGGGAAAACTGGATAACTACACGTCAAAGAATGAAATTAGAACACTTCCTAACACCATGCACAAAAAGAAACTCAAACTGGATTAAAGACTTAAATGTAAGGTGAGACACTATAAAACTCTTAGAAAAAACATAGAACAATCTTTGACATAAATCACAGCAAGATCTTTTTTGACCCACCTCTTAGAGTAATGAAAATAAAAACGAATGTGACCTAATTAAACTTAAAAGCTTCTGCACAGCAAAGAAAGCCATAAACAAGATGAAAAGACAGCCCTCAGAATGGGGGAAAATATTTGCAAACAAAGCAACAAAGGATTAGTCTCCAAAATAACAAGACGCTCATTCATGCAGCTCAATATCAAAAACACATGATCCTATCAAAAAATTGGCAAAAGACCTAAACAGACATCTCTCCAAAGAGGACAAACACATGGCCAACAAACATGAAAAGATGGGTTCAACATAGCTAATTATTAGAGAGAAGTGAAAGTGTTAGTCACTCAAAGCCGTGTCCACCTGGCGACTGTAGCTGCCAGGCTCCTGTGTCCATGGGATTCTCCAGGCAAGAGTACTGGAGTAGCCATGCCCTCCTCCAGGGGATCTTCCCAACCCAGGGCTCAAACCCAGGTCTCCTGCATTGCGTGCAGATTCTTTATCATCTGAGTCACCAGGGAATGCGAATCAAAACTACGTAGAGGTGTTAGGAAGTATTCTAATTTCATTCTTTTACATGTAGCTGTCCAGTTTTCCCAGCACCGCTTATTGAAGAGGCTGTATTTTCTCCATTGTATATTCCTGCCTCCTTTGTCAAAAATTACATATATACAATGGAATATTACTCAGCCAAACAGAGGTATGACCTCACACCATCAGAATGGCCATCATCAAAAAAATCTACAAACAATAAATGCTGGAGAGGGTGTGGAGAAAAGGGAATGAGTCAGGGGGCGTTCTACACTGTTGGTGGGAATGTAAGTTGGTACAGCCACTGTGAAGAACAGTATGAAGGTTCCTTAAACTAAAAATAAGATTCAGCAATCCCACTCCTGGGCATACATCCAGAAAAAACTAATTTGTAAAGACACGTGCACCATGCACCCCAGCAGCACTAACAAGAGGCAGGACAGGGAAGTCAGCACGGCTTTAATGCCGCAGGCAGTGGCCGGCACAGCTGTGCCCCAACCCCAAGCAGTTCTGAGGGCACAAGCCGCAGCTGCAGCTGCTTTAGTCCAAGCCTCTCCCCACACCGAACAGTCAGTGCTGAGGTGGCTGCTCCCACCCCAGCCCTGGCCCTCACACTTCCCTATGACAGTCGGGCAGTCCAGGCTGGTCTGTCACCAGCAGGTCCTCCAGTGCTCGCTGCACTGTGGTCTCCAACCGTTCGTTCGTGTTCCTTCCCCTGACTCCTGCCCCTGGGGTTCTGAGTCCCATAGCTTCTTGTGCTCTTACCTTCTTCCCGTGGGCCTGCAGCAGGCACGCACCCATCCTGTAATAAAACAAGCTCTCCCTCGGTCTTGAGCCCCACCTAGCTGCCGCTTCTGTTCTGCCCTTTCTGCTTAGCCCTCCCCACTTGGTCCTTCAGCCTGTTCTTTGTGGAAGCCACTCTTTTCTTGCCACATCATGCTTGTCTTTGCCAAATCCAGCGGCCCATTCTGTTTGCCTCTCATTGGTATTTGAGGTGGTTGTCCTTAGCCTTTTTATAGCTTTCTCTAAGCTTATGGGCCACTGACCTGACTTTCCTCCTCATTCCTGAGCTGGTCGTTCTCTGAATGTTGAGCGCTCACTGGGTTCATCTCTGACTGCACGTCAGGCTTCCCCTCTCTGCGGATCCTCTCTGAGGATCTCTCAATGCCTCCAACACACATGCCACCCTGGTTTTCAGTTCAAGCCGTACATCACTGATGGCCAATAAACAAGCATCTGAACCACGCAGCTCCTGATGGCGCCCAGGGCTGCCCACTCCTCCGCTACTTACCCTCTCCTCATCTTGCCATTATCGATCCACTAACTCCGGCCTCTCGTGTGGAAGTCAGCTCTCATTGACGCACATGACACTGTTAACAAGTCGTGTAAGTTCTATCTCAAAGACAGACCTCAAGCCAGGCCACTTCCCGACACCTCCACTGCTTCTCTCTTGCTTGTGCCGCCATCACCCTGGCACCTGCCCCAGCCCCAGCCTCTACCCCACACAGCAGCCTGCAAGAGCTTTTAAAAAACAGGGACTTTCCTGTCAGTCCAGCGGTTAGGCCTCAGCGCTTACACTGCTGAGGACTCAGGTTCAATCCCTGGCAGAGAACTAAGATCCCATAAGCTGCAGCCCCCTCCTACGCCCGCCCCCCAAATCATGTCCTGTCCCTCCCCTGCAGAAAATTTTTCTGAGTTTTCAAATTGTACCAATTAAGATTCCAGATGGTCGGGACTTCCCTGGTTCTCCAGGGCCTAAGATTCCAAGCTCCCAAGGCAAGGGACCTAGGTCCCAGCCCTGATCAGTAACGAGGGCACACATGCCGTATCTAAGAGTTGGCACGCAACGACTAAGACCCAGCGCAGCCAAATAGATAAATTATATTTAAATATTCTAGACTGTCACAATAGGCTGATGAGATTCTCTGGTATCAAGATCCCATCCATCTCTGCAGCTTCATCACCCATCCCACCCTCACCTGTTCATCCAGCCTCAGGTGTAGACACAGACTCACTCCTGGGTCTCAAATACCCACGGAGGTTCCCACCAGCTTCCAGGGGTTGGTGTTAGCCATTGTTTCTCCCCCAGATTTCTGTTCCCTGGCTCGTGATGTGACTGCCTCTCTTCACTCAGAAAAATCCTCAGAGAGACCTTCCCTGAATGCCAGAGCTAATTGTGTGCTCTGGCCTCCCCCCTGTGCTGCCCTTCAAAGCCCTGGTCACTCACCCTGCAGATCATTTCCCCGTCGCTCTGGAGTCCCGCGCCATGCACAGGGCCTGACACACAGCGAACACGAAGCAAACGTGCTGAGTAAGCAAAAGGGGTCTGTCTCTGCTGTAACTATACACCACAGACGGCGGGGCTTAAAGAACACCATCGTTTCTCAAGAAACAACGTTTCTCACCGTTCTGAAGGCTGTACGTCTCGGGTCAAGCAGCCAACAGATTCCGTTACTGGTGGAAGTCCTCTTCCTGGCCTGCAGACAACTGTCTTCTCGCTACAAATGCATGTGACCTTTACCTCTTCCTCTTCTCTTTTTTTAAAATTACTTTATTCTGTTTTTTGGCTGCGTCGAGTTGTCGTGCCACACGGGCCTTTCCTTGAGGCTCCTGTGCTTCAGAACTGCGAAGGCTCAGTAACTGCAGTACGTGAGCTCCAGAGTGCACATGCGCAGTAGCTGCTTGTGGCACCCGGGCTCCAACGTGCGCAGGCTCAGTAGTTGCAGAAGGGGGGGGGGGTGCCCCAGAATGCACATGCGCAGTAGCTGCTTGAGGCACGTGGGCTTCATAGTGCGCAGGCTCAGTAGTTGGCAGTATGTGCGCTCCGGAGAACTACCGGGTTAGTATTTGTTGCCTGCGAATTTAGTTCTCCCACAGAATGTGGGAGCTTAGTCCTAACAGGGATCAAACCTGTATTGGAGGGCAGAGCCTCACCTACTGAACCACCAGAAAATCTTCCCCCTCTTCTTTTTATAAAACCACTAATCCTACCACAGAGGGCCTACCTCCTACCCTAATTTAAATCTAATTATACTTCAAAGGCCCCACTTCCAAACACCATCACCTGAGGTTAGGGTTTCAACCAAGGAGGGACACAAACATTCAGCCTACAACAGTGACCTGTGAAAATCTGCAAGATTACTTTTCTAGAATGGATAGATAAGCTGAAGAACAGCCAAGCAACTGGAGGAATGAGAGAGTCCTGGCCTCAGCTCCTGCCCTCTGGGGGTGGGTCCATGCCCCTAACCAGGCCAAGCGATGAGAGAACTGGCTGAGTCCTGGTCCCATCAGATAAAGCCATGCACCCGGGCAGGCTCCCTGGGTAAGATGGAAGTCATATCCCCTGGGAACCACCATAAGGTTCCTTTCAGCTCAGGAAACGCCCTCATTCAGCTTTCCCAGCCCTGTTCCCCCAGGACAGCCTTCAGGGCCCTTCCATTGTCCACCAGATTCCCACGCCTGGAACTGCCTCCACCTCCTTTCCGTCCAGTAGTTTCCCCTCTACTTTGGGTCACGTTTCTCTCCCAATGCTTAACAAGACCCACCTTCCTTCTCATTTAGACTCAGAGGCAAGGGGTGTCAACAAGGTCATTAGCTCAGCTTCTCCCTGCTGTTTGTGATTATGAGGACAAAGGATGATGGAATGTTCTGCAGGGCAGGGGTCCCCAACCTCTAGGATATCATGCCTGATGATCTGAGGTGGAGGTGATATAATAGTAATAGAAATAAAGTGCACAATAAATGTAACGCTCTTGAATCATCCTGAACCCATCTCCCTGTATAATCCCTGTTGGTGGAAAAATTGCTTTCAACAAAACGGGCCCCTGGTGCCAAAACTGTCGGGGAGCACTGCTGCAGGAGTGGAAGGATTCATCAACTGCTTACCTAGGAAAAGTTTGTGTAAGCAAGGTTTCTAATAAAGATGCAAGTGTGAAAATGGATGATGTCATGGAAGCTCCCTAAGAATATTCAGAAGCCTAGGGCATTAAATGGGCTTCCCTAGTGGCTCAGATGGTAAAGAATCTGCCTGCAATGGAGGAGACCCATGTTCGATCCCTGGTTCATGAAGTTTTCTGGAGAAGGGAATGGCAACCCACTCCAGTATTCTTGCCTGGAGAATTCCATGGACAGAGGAGCCTGAAAGGCTACAGTCCATGGGGTCCCAAAGAGTTGGAGAGGACTAAGCAACTAACATTTTCACTTTCAGGGCATTAAATAATGTGTCCTAGAGGGAAATGGGAGAGCTGTAACTTGGAATCTTAGCAGGTAGAATTTCCTTACTTTTACATTTTTTCCCGTCAAGTTGTCCTAAGTCTTGTACCCAGACCTTGGCTTGTCTTAGCACTCTCTGATCGCCAATGGCAGGGAAGCATAAGGAGGCAACACCAGGGTGTGCAGATCCCCAGTCCTGCCCCCAGGTTCTGGAGCCTCTGATTCTGAGGCAGGAGATAGACAGGCTCCAGGTTGGATATTTACAGTCCCCCAGCCTCCTCTTTCAGAGAAGGCAGTGGCACCCCACTCCAGTACTCTTGCCTGGAAAATCCCATGGACGGAGGAGCCTGGTAGGCTGCAGTCCATGGGGTCGCTATGAGTCGGACACGACTGAGTGACTTCACTTTCACTTTTTACTTTCATGCATTGGAGAAGGAAATGGCAACCCACTCCAGTGTTCTTGCCTGGAGAATCCCAGGGACGGGGGAGCCTGGTGGGCTGCCGTCTATGGGGTTGCACAGAATTTACTGCCGGCCTCCTGTTTCCTCTCCAAAATGGAAGTGACCACAGAAACAGGGTAAACAGCCAGTCTTTGTCTCTTGTAAACATCTCAAGGGAATAATCATGACAAGGACAAAGAGAGGCCAGAACCCTGCCTGAGTAAAGGATAAAGGAGGCATTACACATGCTCAGAAAGTCTCCTTGGAGTCGAAAATCAGAGGATATTCCAGGCCGTAATGAGTCTTGCTCCTCCCAGAAGCCTTCACTTTGAGATCCATCTTGGCTAAGGTGTATGTGTGCAAACCTCAGGTGAGGGTCCTGAGACAAATTAACCAGGGGGAGAGCCAGCAAGATGATTGGCCTGAGGGAAGACAAAGACCCGGAAAACCGACCCCTTATAAGGGATTTAAACTTCAAAAAGGTGAGACTCTCTCTGAGCTCACCTGTGTGCCTTTCCAAATGTACTTTTCAATAAACTGTTCACTTTACACTTTACCTTCTACCTCCTCACCTCATTCTTGACTAAGCAGGCAAAGACTAGGGACCCTAGCCTAACTGCTGGCTCTCTTGCAGAAACCAGTACTCGAGACACCAAGCACCACACTTGGAGAGTTAGAGAACTCAGATTCATTATGCCAGCGGGCCCAGAGGAGTTAACACTCCAACCTCTGAGCCCCGAACAGAGGGATTGCAGAGTTTTTCTAGACAGACTGTAATGGGCAACGCTAGCTGTTAATAGGCTGGTTTAAACTAAGGGGTTTCGCGCGCACAGGTACAGTGGTCAAGATGGGGAGGGGGATGCCTGGCTTGGACAGGCATGATTAAGCAGGTTTGCAGGGGCTGGGAGATTTCAAAGAGCAGGACAAGGGTGAGTGAGATAAACTCCAGATCCTAGTATTGCAAGTCCCCATTTTCTGAGACTACATGACCTATGTGATCTAGACTTTGCAAGGGGCAAGCTGAGTTACAGAGGCAGAAGGAAAAGGAGGTGATGTAAAATTTTAACTTTTCCTCTTCAGCTCCCCTGTGGTCCAGTGGTTAGGACTCCCAGACTGGGAAAGTAAGACCCTGCTTCCAGCAATGGCTCCCTGCTGCTTGCTGCAAACTGGCAGTTACTGCTGCGTGCGTCCGAAATCAGTTCCACCACAGTTGCCTCTGAACCCCTTTCAGTGCACTGGGCCAGGGCCCTGACTTAGGGGGATCCATCTCTGGATAGAGAGAGAAAAATCTCTCACAGTCCCATCAGCTGGTAGTCCTCAGTGTAAGTCCCTTACCTAAAAATAACCACTGGGCGACCAGCTAGGTCTCCCAGACTTGAAACACATTACCATGAATACTTGTAACAGCCTGCAGAGTAATTCTGGCCATTCTCACAGGCAGATGTACAGACTCTATAGGGGAGGGCACTTGCCCAGGATAACCCAAATAGCAGAGTTGGTGGTCCCCCCAGGTAATGTGATTCAAGGCCTATCTCTTCCCCAGCCTTGCAAAGCCGTGTTGCGGGCAGTGTTAATGGTTGAGGACATGCAGCAGTGTGGAGAAGAAGGCCAGCCACCAGCGTCCTTCCTGACCACAGGAGCCCAGTTCCTAGCACCCCCTGCAGGGCCCAGGCCAGTGGCTCTGCCCCTAGATGTGGTCGATGACAGCAGAACTTTCCCCTGCAAATTGAATCGAGCACCATAGATGCCTCTAGACTGACTTAAGTGGAGCCCAAGAGTGCTCGTACCATAGCCCCCATGCTTCATCTCCAAGATGTTCTTCTTCTGAATCCTCAGAAGAACCAGGACTGGGAGCGTGAGTGCATGGCCGGGAATGCAGAGGTCCTAGCTGGGGTCTGCCCTAGGGCAGACTCTGTTGGTCAGAGACAGGCAAATTGTGCTTCTCACACGCAAAATGTGGTGCCCTAGGCAGGGCCTGACTTCTGCTCCCAGATGTGGCCAGAACAGTCTCAGAGCCACTCAGCAGTCCCCTCTCCCCTACCCACGAGACTCCAGCCTAGGGGAATGACAGTTCTTGTTTTATTTTCTCCCCAAGCATGGGTTAAGACGTGCATGGGGCCGTGCTAGCCTACTCCTCCAGAAACTGGACTGGATCAGGGCCCTCGTGGGGCTACAGATACGTGGGTCAGAGACCCTCCCCTGTCTTTCTTTTAGGCAGGCAGAGAATAGGGGATGCCAGCCTCCAGCAGGAGCCCCTGAACCCAGGTCAGAAAGGAGAAGGTGGCCTAGACTTCTCTCCCAGCTATAGCCTGGAGGGAGGGGGAAAAGCAGCCTCCTGTCCCTACCAGGGGTCCCCACAACCAGGCTGCAAGATTAGCCAAGTCTGCCTGAGCCCCAACCTTCCAGCCCAGAGGTCCTGAGCCCTGAGCTGCCCCAAACTGGGCCCATAGCCAGCTCAACTGGGTCCTCTCTCCCAGTGCCCCAGACGCCAGCTCCAACCAAGAGGCTGCACATGTCTCCTCTGCTCCTCAAAGGGCAGGTTTAATTGTGGGGATGGGAGACAGCCAGCCTGAGCAAAGCAGCTCAAGGACCCTGGGCCTAACAGGACCCATCACTCCTCACACACTTGTGGAGACACTGAACAGGCTCTCTCCAAACACTGGGCATCGAGGCTCCCAGCAGTATCCCAAAGTCTACACAGAAATCTAGCACCAAAACTAGAAACACACACACATACTCCATCGTGGCTGCAACTCCCACCTACGTACAATCAGCTATGAGAGGCAGGAGCAGGAAAGGGAGGCCCCTTCTTTGTAGCCAGGTGACGGCTCACCAAGGTGTCCCTTTGATGCAGAACAGACAGACTCAGCATGCACTCAAGGCGGAAACAGGGATGGGTTGTGAGCTCACCTTAGACTCTTCCCTGGCTCTCAGCCCACTGCTGCCAGGATTCACCGATAGGCCTTCCTCTCCCCAGCCTGGACCAGCCTCCCCAGTGCAACATAAACATGGCCACCAGAAGGCGCAATCACCCCCACTGAGCTTGCTGCACATCTTCCCGATCGCTTTAGGAATCTCTTAGGAATCTGGTGCCAGTCAGAAATGAAGCAGGCCTTCAGATTCCCTGCCTGCCCTTGAGGCACCCTAGGCCCTGCTGGTGAGGGAGATAGATCCTGAGGCCAATTACAGAGGAATGCCGAGCTCAGTAGGACTGCGAATTGAGGGAGGAGTTGAAAGGGTCAGGAGACCCAGTCTCTTCTCTGGGATGGACCAAGACCTCACTGTTCGAAAAACATGACGGTGAACACAACTGCCCTTAGCAGCTTCCCCCAGTAACCCTGCCAGCCTAAGCCCTGTGGGCCCTCCCCTTTTCTCCATGGCGATTACCGCCAATCACCTCTTGCTCCCCGCCTTTGTTTTAGGCCCAGTGAATTCTCCCCTTTTCCCTCCCAATAGCACCTTCAGTGAGCTCAGGGTTAGCTGTTGGCCCTCCAGCAGCATTTATTTGTGTGCCTGCTCTATGCCAGGGGGCCTGACAGAGCGGTGGGATTGCAAAGGGAGGCAAGTTGGGGCATCCCAGGCAGAGAGGCAAAACGGCGGGGGCGGGGTGGGGGGGCGGTTGGGGGAGTGGGGCGGGGGGGGGGTGGGAAGTGGGGGTGCGGGGTTAAAGGAGTGCTGGGCAGTCACTCTGTGCTATTCGGCTGTCGTGGGACCCCGGCAGAAGTTCCGGTTATAGAAGTGACGGTTGTCCCTGGTCAGGGCTATGCCCAGGTTGGCCCAGAAACTACCCTGGCCACTGGGCTGGTGGGGCCAGAGGAGGACGCTCTGGCGGCAGAGGCGCTGGCGCAGCCGCACGTAGCGGGACCGGTAGGCGGCGGGGCGCAGGATCACCAGCACCACGACGTCCTTGCGGTCCTCCAACAGGCGCTGCTGGGCCAGCAGGAAGCTGGCGCGCAGGAGGCCGCTGACCCGGTCCGTGTGGTCCAGCACGAACACGGTCTTGCGGCTGCTGTAGACCGAGGCCCACAGGTTCTCGAAGAGCGTCTTACCAGGGAGCCAGTCTCGCTCCTCCAGGCAGAGGCGGAGCGCCCGGCGCCCCCGGCGCTCCTCCAGCTGCACGCGGAGCTCGTTGTACACCCAGTCAGCCACTGCACTCTGCACCTTGTCGAAGACCACGAAGGCATCATAGAGCAGGGTGTCCTCGCCCCGTTGCCACCGCCGTCGGGGCAAATGGGCCAGACACAGGTGGAAGCAGTACCAGAGGTCCCAGCCACAGAGGTGGTGCAGCATGGGCACTGCCAGGCCCAGTGCCACCATTAGCAGCGAGAGGCCAAAGCAGTCCAAGGAGAGGGTCTCATCCAGGCAGAGGCGCAGGTCCTGTGTGAAGATGCTGCGGCCCTGGAGCTGGCCTGGACTGCCACATGTGACGCGCCTGGACAGCCCAGGCACGGCCTCCTGCCTCTCCAGCAGGAAGTCCACAAAGGCCGCCCCACAGGCACAGTGGAGCGGGTTGGCGCTCACGTCTAGGATTTTCAGGGTCCCTGCTAAGGAACCAAACCAGGAGGGATCCACTGTCTTCAGGGCATTGGCGCTGAGGTTAAGCTCTGTCAGCCGAGTGGCGCGGACGAAGAAGCCGGGGATCACGAAGCCGATGCTGTTGCTGCTCACGTCCAGCTTCTGAAGCCGGATGCCAGGCGGCAGGCTGCCGTTGCTCAGGGCCTTCAGCTGGTTTCCCGCCAGATCCAGGGCTTCCAGCCGGGGCAGGACGGTCAGGCTGCTCCAGTTGAAGAAGGCCAGGTTATTGTCCCGGAGATGCAGCTGCCGCAGGCTCTTGGGCAGGTTGTCCAGGTGACGAGGCAGGAGGGTGTGCAGATGGTTCTTGGACAGGTCCAGCTGGACCAGGTTCCTCAAGCCTTTGAAAAAGCAGAGATAGAGGTCTCCCTCGGCCCACATCTGGCTCAGGGAGTTGCCGCTGAAGTCCAGGGCGCGCAACGAGGCGCTGCTGAGCTTCTGTGACACGCGGCTGTGGATGCCGTTGTGCGCAAGGCTGAGGTAGCGCAGGGAGGGCAGCTGGGCCACGAAGCTGAGGTTGTGGCCCACGCCCTGCATGCTGAAGGGCTGGCTGTTGAAGCTGAGGTCCAGCGCCTCCAGCTGCGGCAGCTCCGTGAACGAGCGCCCATGGTACAGGTCCAGCTTGTTGTGGGACAGGTCGAGCACTCGCAGGCTGGTCAGCGGCACGAACTGGGAGCCATTAACCGCCTGCGAGATGCTGTTGTGGCTCAGGCGCAGGCACTGGAGGCGGGACAGGCGGGTAAACATCTCCTGCTGGATTGTCACCAGGTTGTTCCGTGACAGGTCCAAGGTGAAGTTGAGGTTGCAGCTTGGCATGAAGTCCTTTGAGCTGACGGCGTCCAGCGGGCCTGGAGCGAGGCCCCTGGGCAACCGCCAGACTTCCACCCGGCTGTCCACCTCCCCCAGGGCAGCCGCTGGCGTCGCAGCTCCGCTGATGCGGTTGTCCGACAGGTCCACGAAGAGCAGGCTCGGGAAGGCCCCAAAGATGCTGAGCTGGGCCTGGTTGATGAAGTTCAGCTGCAGACGCAGACTCTGGAGCTTGGGCAGCTGGGTCAGCGGCTGGAGCGTGGTGTTGGTGAGGGAGCGGAAGAAGATGCCGTGCATGTCCAGCTTCTCCAGGGACACCAGGTCCCCAAAGGAGGACGCCAGGTGCAGGTGGGCGAAGGACACCTTCTTGTGGTAATTGAAGGACAGGTTGAGTCTGCGCAGCTGGGTCAGGTCCTTGAAGATGGTGGTCTTGGTGATGTAGTCATAGAGGAAGTTCTCACTCAGGTCGAGCACTTGGAGCCTGTCCAGGCCGCGGAACCAATCTTTCTCTAGTTTGTAGAGAGAACTGTCCTTCAACACCAGGCCTTCGAGGCGGCTCAGGTGACTGAAGGTGTCAGGGTGCAGCTTGGGGAAGTTCTTTGGGCACTCCCTGCAGGGGTTGCGGGCGTGGTCGCAGCGGCGGCAGTTCCCACCCACGTCAAGCACGCGCAGGGCAGTCAGGTTGGCCAGGTCCTCGGGTGCCAGGGTGACAATGTGGTTGTAGGACAGCAGCAGGGTGTCCAGGCTGGGGGGCAGGTGGCGGGGTACCTCCGTGAGGTTGTTGTACTTGAGCGACAGGTGCGTGAGGTTGCCCAGGCCGAGGAGGGCGCCTGGGGCCACCTCCAGGGCCCGCGGGCAGGGGTTCTTGTAGTAGCAGTTGCCGTCCATGTACAGAAAGCGCAGGGCATGCAGGCCGGTGAAGTGGGTGGGGTCTAGCACCAGGATGCTGGTGCGGCTCAGCGACAGGGATACGAGGGAACTGGGCAGGGCAGGCACGGTCGTGATGCCGTTGTAGCTCAGGTTCAGCTCCTCCAGGGTAGGCACAGCCAGAAAGGTGTTGGGCTCAATTGTCATGTGGCAGGGGAAGTGCATGGGGCTGAGGCCGGCCGGTGGGCAGTTCCACTTGAGGTTGAGGACCCGTAGGTTGGACAGGTGGACGAAGTCGGAGTCATGCAAGTGGTGGATGCGGTTGGAGATTAAGGAGAGGCTGGTGACGTTGGCCCGGGGGGCTCCAGCCGAAAAGTGCGGCACAGACTTCAGGAACAGCCAGTTGCAGTTCACCTGACCATGGGGCTGGAGCTCACAGGGCAGGAAGGCAGGCAGGGTGCCCTCGGCCAGGGCCACTGCCAGTGCCGCTGCCTGCACCAGGAGAGAAAGGGGGTGCGGGGCACAGTAGGGGCCCTGCAAAATGGGCGCCGGGTCAGGACATGGCCCCAGCTCCACCTCCTCTGCTCCACCTCCCTGGGGGTTTCCCAGAAAGGCTTCCACCTCCGTCTCTCCCAGCCCTCCAGGGAGGTTCCTATTTCTCTCTCCAGTGCCCATCACACCTCCAAGGCCCATGGGGAACTTGGACTCAGATCTGAGACCCAGCCTTTGACTCAGAGAAAGGAATCAGAGCTCATCCTGAGACCTGCAATCTAGACTCATGATGGAGGCTTTCACTCAAAACCAAACCCTAGCTGGACAGGAGAGCCAGGTTGATGGTCAACAGGCCCCCCAGGCTCACCCTCGCTTCCCCCTTCCATTCCTCAGAGGTCACTTCTCTTCTCTCCCAAGCAAAGAGGCATCTTCCCTTCCCTCCAGCACCCCTGAAAACCTCTCTCTGCTCTCTGTCAGGCTCCCCGCAACCACTCCTGCTCTGTTTGGCCAAGAGGTGGGAATGGAGGTCTCCTGCTGGGGTTCAGGCTGGCCACTGCCCAGGGCCTTGGCCAGGATGGCCACTGCCTAGCTCTTTCATGCTCTGCCCACCTTAGCCAGCCCAGGCACTCAAACTGCTGTGGGTCAGAACGAATTGGAGGGAAGGTTGGGCAGCAAAGGGCAGACAGGGCACAGCCCTGGCGTCCCCCTGGCTTGTAGCCCAGCACCACCACCACCAGTGAGCCCAGCATCACCACCAGTGAGCCCAGCACCACCACTGAGAGCAGCCCTTAGCCCCAGCCTCCTCACCCAAGCAGTGAGTTTGGGTCTCCTGGCTCATGACTTCAGGGCTCAGTGCATTTCCCCAGAGCCACATGGGTGACTGTGCCTTTCACCCACCCTTGTCTGTAGCTCCCAAGCCCATGTTTCTCCCCATCACTTCCTCCCCACCTTGTCCCTTTCCCCGGGGTCCGAGGGCTGCTATCCTACCATGACAGGGAATGCGGCTTCTCCAGAGGGTCTGGCAGGCAGGTCGGGAGGCAGCTGCAGGGAAGGATGCTTGGCGCCCACTTCCCGAGCCGACGGCTCAGAGAACAGAGGAAGTGAGAATTTTGTAATAACCTAGTAGCCCCCTTCCTCCCTAAGCTCATGGCAGGGGTGGGGTGTAGAGGACATAATGAGTCAGAGAGACCATTTGCATAGTCAGGTGGCAGATCGCTCCGTCACTCCTTCCTCTTTCTACTCCCCGCCCCTCACCCCAGTCTGTCTGAACCATCTGTCACATCCCACGTGGGCCTCACACCTGTCCTCTGGGAAGTCTGGGGAGACATGAAGGCCCAGAGCTCAGTCTAAGGTTGGCAAGAGATTGGAATTAGGAGCAGTGTCAGACCTGGTGGGGTATGCCTCAGCCTTCTCAGCCCCTGCCCCCTCAGGCAGCAGTCTCAGGCCTGCAGCTCCTTCACTGTCCTTTCCTGCCCTGAGGTACCAGTCCCAGAACTGTGTGTCATGCCAGGCCTGGCGTATGGGGCAGGGGGCAGCACTGGCCTTGCCCAGGGTCATCTGCCCCTGCCACAGTGGCAGCTTCCTCCAGGAGCAGGCCCTCCTCTGCATCCCCAGAGCACCATCAGAGCACAAACCCCACTGCTGGATCAGCTGAGACCTCCTGGCTCATCCTCCCGAGGCTCCCCCCACAATCCTTCTGACCCAGATGATTGCAACAGATCACTCAGGCCCCAAGCCGCAGGATGCCCCGGGACCCTCAGCAAGTCCTGCTGGCTCCATGTTCAGAATCTGCCCATTCTCCCCCCCTGCCCCCACTTTCACATCCACCAGTCTGGTCTGAGCTGCCATCTCCTCCTGCCTAGACCAGTGCAGTTGTTACCTCCTCAGGATCGCCCTGCTTCTGCTCTCAAGGTCCACAGTTTGTTCTTATTAGGCCCCTAAGTCACATTAGGTCCCTTCTCTGCTCAGACCCCTCCATGGCCCTTTCTGGGGTCAGAGCCACAGCCCACACATAGCCAGCAGGGTCCTATGGTATCTGCCTGCCCCTTGCTCCCTGCCCAGTCTCCAGCCACACTGGCCTCCTGGCTGTGGCTCGAACACATGCATGTAATTCTCCTGCCCCAGGGCCTTTGAACGTACTGTTCCCTGTGTCTTGAAGCTCTTTTTCCAGATACTCACATGGCCCCCTCCCTCACCCACCTTACATCTCTCGTCGCACATTACCTTTTCAATGAGGCCTTCTCTGATCTTCTTATAAAGCCCCTACCCCAGATGGAGTACTCCTGAGCTCTTTTGTTAACCTAATTTGTTAACATTTTTGTTTTGTTTGCAAATAAAGAGTTTATTTGAAGTGTTAGAAATTGCAATTCTGGATATACAGATTTGGGTAAAATGAAAGAGTATTTCAGGGAAGAGAAAGAGTTCAGGGGATCATAAAGGCAAAAGCCATAAGGTTGTTAAAGTTGTCTGTAGGTGCTCAACACTTGCTGAATTCATGGGTCTCCACAGTCAGCTCTGGGCAGCATAGAGTGTTTCTGAGTGATGGCTAAGTGAATGAGGGAATGAATGAACAAATAAATAGCGTTTCTGGCGGGACAGGGCAGGGCTGGACATCTGCTACCCCTGCTTCTCTGTGCCCACCTCTGGGTGGGTGTCATGGCAGGCAGGCTCCAAGCTGCCAGGCACCCAGCTGGTGCACAGGCCCAGGGGGTTTGACAGCATGGGAATGATGGTGTTGTCTTCCTGCCCACTTGAGAACCAGTGTTCGAAGTGGGAAAGATCAGTCTGCCTTCTATGGGTCCTGGCTTGGGTTCCAGCTCCACTCCCTACAATTCTAAGCACTTCAGTAGAGGCAGAGAAAGGCCCCAGGGATGGGACACTGCCCTGAGTCCCAGCCCAAGAGGCACTTTCCAGAAAAAGGACAGTGCCCATCCAGCAGTGAATCCATCATCGGCCCCATCCATCCCCAACCCCGCACTCTTCCCATCTGGGATAGCAGGGGTTTTCTACACACTTCTCAGAGGCAGAAAATGAAGTTCTGGCTGCTGCTGAATCCCAAGTCCAAGGGAGATCCCCCCAGAGTCCCTGGGACCAGAAACCTAGGCCATTTGGGACAAGAGAGGTACCCAAGGTACTCAAGAGGGGGCCAATGAGCTGACAGCGAAGCCTGCATATGTACACACGACACAGCTCTTCCACAAACCTGCAGCCAGGTGGGCTGGGGCTCCACCCAGCAGGACCACAGGCCCCTTCTGCATTGTGTGTGTGTGTGTGGTGGGGAGGGGTAGGTCTATGCCCAGGGCCTCCCCATACCCAGGGCCAGAGGTGGTCCCTCAGGGCCAAACTCAGCTGTTGATTTAAAAATATTTTATTCTTTAAAAAATACAGCATTCAACCATCTTGTCCTGCGGTGACCCCCTGTCCCAGCCCCAAATGACCTCACCCCTTGTGGCCAAAGGGTTCTGGGCCATGCTGGGGCCCTAATCTTAGTTCCCCTGGGGGCTTGGTTCACGCCAGTCCCCCCCGCAGCGCGTTGAACCAGCCGAGCAGGGTCCCCAGATGCCCTGGGCACAGGGATGATAGGCAGGGACAGCAGTGGGGGAGGGTCACAGCACCCCAGGGGCCCTCGAAAGCTGCAAGGATGTTCAGTTACCAGTCCTCCTACCCATAGGAGGCAACCCCCACCCCAGAGCCCGGCTGCAAGGAGGGAGGTGGCCGTGGGGGTGGGGTGGGGGCAGCCCCACAGTTCCACACGCCAGCAGGGCTCAGGTCCCACCACCTAGCTGTCATCCCCATTCTCGCCGGGGCCTCGGATGAGGCGCTTGTGGCCCCGCTTGCCCTCGGGGCCCCTGGGCTTGGCGAAGGCCCGCTTGGCGAGGTGCTGCTTGGGGTGCACCTCGTCGTAGAGGAAGTCAGCCGTCAGCTCCGCTCCATCACCAATCTCGATCTGTGCAGGGCAAGGCATGGTTGGTCACTCCGAGGGTGCAGGGCCCTGACACACACCACCCTCGGTCACCCCCACTCCTGGAGCACCCCTTGGATCTCTTGCTCTCCAGCCCTAGGGTGTCCTCCCAGATGCCCACATGAAATGCCACCCCCAGGAGCACAGAGCTGGGGGCCTGCTGGTGGAAGGCCTTGTCACCTTCCACCTGCCTTCCAACTCAGGGAAAGGAGAGACACAGGTGTCACAGCTGGGGCTTGTCCAGGCCATCAACGACACACACGACCCCTTGGGTCTCAGTCTCCCCCTCCATCCAACAGGGCAACAATGCCCCCTGCTCTGCCATTGTCTCGGGACCCTGACATCCAACGTACGGGGTGATGACAGGGCCCGAGGGAACAGCACCCACCTTCTTGGCGATCTCCAGCTGGAAGTCCTGCTCCACGGAGTCGAGGAGGCGGCTCTTGCAGCTGGAGTAGAGCATGCGCTCCTTGATGCTGCACTTGTAGCCGGGCATGGAGTAGATGAACACTGCGGGGGATGGGGAGGTGAGCTGAGGAGGGCCTGGCACTCCTGCTGCCCCCACAGCCCCTGCAGGCGGCCCACCCAGCCGTGGGCCAGTGTGGCTCCTGCCCAGCCACTTGAGCAGTGGGAGCCCCGCCATGGCCACTCACCCACAGACTCCAGGGGGTCACCCTCGTGGGTGTGCTTGTAGAGGAAGAAGTGGTAGCGGGCGGCGTCTCGGGGCACTCGGGACGGCAGCTGGGCCACGTCCGTGGGCTCTGTGTGCACCAGCTCGATGGTCTCCCGCTCCAGGTCCAGCTTCTGCCAAGGGGCAGCAGGAGATGTGAGGGCACCGTGTGGGCGAGGGCCCAGGCCCACCCTCCCTGACAAGAATTCCCCAAAGTGGGAAGCCGCTGTCAGCTCCTCTCCCAGGGCTCCCCTCCCCGACTCTGAAGAGGCCACTCCTGAGCCCAGGCCTAACTCTGCCCCTTTGAACACTCTGCTAGAGAAGGAAGTCCCACCAAGGACGATGGACAGGTCAGGGGCGAAGGCCTTGACCTCAGGGAGGCAGCATCCCTGGGCCAGCCCATCCTCATGATGGAAGAGCCACTCTGAAAGGGGGAAGGCTGGACCACTGAGGCACTGGCTGGGGAAAGGCGAGTGATCAGGGGGGCTGCAGAGGGAGTCTGGGACAGGAAGGGGTTCAGGGCTGAGGGGGGAGCCAAGGGTGACGTGTGCACGCAGCATGGAGGGTGGAATGAAGGACAGTGTGGCAGGCGTCCCTGAGGGAAGAGACTGCAGCCACTACACACGGCGACTGTAGGAGGCAGGCAGGCATGGGGGCAGCCTGTTCCCATGGGTACAAGGGTGAGCTGAAGCGAGCTCATGCGTGAGGGCAGGAGCAGGTGGGGCACAGTGTACCCCAAGTGTGCGCCTCGGGCAGGGAACCAGCACCCACCAGCTGGATGTAGTTGATCGTCTTCTGTCTGAGCTGCTGAAGTGCCCGTTGGGCCTGCGGCTGCAGGGGGAAGGCCAGGCCCTGCAAGGTCTGGTGTTTGCTCTCCACGCTGATCTCTGTCTTCACCTGGGGACAGGTGAACAGTGAGCGAGGCCCTCACCTGCCCATACCAGGGGGTAGCCACGTGGGGAGTGCAGGCTCAGCCAGTGGGGCCTGACTTGACCTGGAGGCCTTGGGCTGGGACTTCTGCCCAGCGTGCCCACCTCGTTAATACGGATCTGCTGGAGTTCTCTTTCAGCCGAGGTCAGTGGGGCAGGCGCTGCACAGGACGACAGGTGCTTCTGGTACCCGGCAAAGGAGAGGTCATCCTGGCCAGTGGATGCAGTGTAAGTGAGCACCTTAGGATGGGCTGGCAGAAGCCCACTGAGCACCCCAGCTTGCAGACCTAGGACTCTCCCAGCCCTCCCTACTCATCCCCTGGCACCCACTTGCTCTGTAACCCTGCATAACACCCCACCTTCTGTGGGCCCGTGACCCTAGTCTGGTGGGATCCTGGTCTGGGGTGGTAGGGTGTGGGGTGCAGCTACCTTCACAGTCCCGAACAGCTCATCCTTGATGTGGCCGCCTCCAAACTCCTTCTTCACTGTGGCCCGTGTGGCTGCATATAGCATCTTCAGCCGCACCTGAAGGGCAGGGGCCAAGCCATGAGACTTCTCTCCAGGCAGGGCTGCCTGTCCAGGAGCAGGCAGGAGCCTCTGGGTGGGGACCAGGTCCCCTCATTGTGCCCACTCACCCAGCAGAGGGCGCAGCACGAAGGCGAGGCTGCAGTAGGGTGGTCCGGACAGCAGAGGGAACCCTCACCCAGCGCAACCTTTGCCTCTCAGAGCCAGGCTGACCGGGCAGGGAAGCTCTGAGATGCCAGGCTCCAAGTGCAGGACCTTGTCCCTCCCTCATTCATACTCCCTAGAGCAGGATCTGATATCTCCCCCTTTAGACTCCCCAGGGCAGCGCCATGTTATCTTGATCGGACCCAGCTTCCCCTCCTCCTCCAATCCCTAGGCTGGGCAGGAGTTCCGACCACTCACGGGGGAATTATCAGGTGACCAGGCGAGGAAGAGCCACTCGAAGCCCTGGGCATTCTGCGAGTCCAGGCGGTAGAGCAGGTAGCAAGGCTGTTGGGCATCCAGCAGCGGCAGGACAGCCCCGTCATAGTCCTGGTCCCAGCAGCCCACCAGCTCCCGAAAGGCGCCCAGCACGAGCTGTTCTGGGGGCAGAGGCCAGGTGAGCCAAGGAGTAGCCATGTCCCACAGCCACTTCTCACTGTGGGCCTTGGCCTCTGGAGGTGACTCAGACCCACTGACCACCCTCCCTGCCTTCCCCTGAAGCCTGTGACTCAATCAGTGTGTGAGTGAATGAAGGATTGAGGGCACCGAGCTGCCAGCCCAAGGCTGCTTCCTCTACACACACACACACATGCACATGTGGCCTCGAGAACATGCCAACAGATGACCCAACACAGACAACCGCACCAAGACACGCAGCCGTGTACCCACAGCCACCAACAACGCGGCCCCTTACAGATACCCACACCCCTCACCCCACTGGAATATACCCAGTGGACAGCCCCACTGTGCCTCCGGCCCGCTCCTCCCTCAGCCTGGGGCTCCAGCAGACCCCCCGGCACACCCTTCTCAGAATGAACATGCTTCGGAAGTACGGTCACAGCCTCAGGCCACAGGGATCTGCAGGCAAAAAGGCTTGTGGGAAAGAGGGAGACAGGGGCTCCCACCAGACACTGTAGAAACAGGTACCCTGCTGCCCTCCACCAGCTGTAGTCCCCTTCCCCAAAAGTAACCAATCAAAAGCAGCCAACCTCTTAATACCCAGGGCTGACCAGTCCTGCCGCCTTCCTGGCTGGCGCAGAGTGGCTGAATGGACACACACTTGACCCACCAACCCCCACCAGGCGTCTTGGTGTGGCACCAAACACCAGCCCATGTATGCACAGGCCCAGGCTGGAGGAAGAACTGGGGTAAGTGGACAACTACCACCTAGCCAGAGGGTACCAGCACCTGAGCACCAAGCCCCCCTGATGGGGACAAAGGGCTGGCTATCCAAGAGCGCCTACAGGCTGGGCCTGCCAGCCCATCCACCTCCCTCTGGCCTTGGCCTCCTCACCTATCCTCCCAGAACTCAGATAGATCAAGGCTGAAAACCAGCAGTCACGGGCTGACCAAGGCTGAAAACCAGCAGTCACGGGCTGACCAAGGCTGAAAACCAGCAGTCACGGGCTGACCAAGGCTGAAAACCAGCAGTCACGGGCTGACCAAGGCTGGGGAAGGCCGGGGCGGGCGGGGCGGGCGGCGGCTGGGCAGCAGCACCACCAAAATTGTTTAATTTGTTGCCAACATTTTTCAAACTGGAAAGTCTGATGTAACAAGTGGGATTCCTGGCTCTTCTAGAAAAATCAGGAAGATCAAGCCACACTCAGATAGGCTGCCGGCAGGAGGCCTGGACCCTCTGGGTCTCCCAGGTGCCCAACAGCAGAATGCAGATAAGGGCCCACCGAGAGACTCCTCCTGCTCAATGTTTCAGGGATGTTCTGTCTGGGAGGTGACAGGGAAGCCTGAGGTCTGGGGTCCATGAGTTCATCTCTTTGGAGGGGTGCAGGGGGCTGACCTACCCCCATATCCCCGACCCGGCCTCTGAGGGCATCTGAATTTGGGGACCCTGGACACCATCCAGCAGAGCTCTAGCTCGAAAGCCTGGGTGAATTCTCGGTCTGGGCAGACCCAGCTTTGACCCAATTCAGCATGTGAACAGTCAGCTGGGCACCAAGCCCATTCAAGAGGCACCCAGAAGGGCCCACTAGTGCATGGCTATCAAGAAGGGCTGGAAGGATTTGTGGGGGCCTGGCCCATTCCCCGGAGAAGGCGATGGCACCCACTCCAGTACTCTTGCCTGGAAAATTCCATAGATGGAGGAACCCATTCCCAGTTCTAGAGTCTGTACCCCTCACCTCCAGGGACAGTCCTGTACCCCAGGACTTCTCTACCCAGAGCTCCCCAAGCCTCAGTCTAATCCTCTGCCTCCCCAAATTCCCTCCCCACTTTACGCCTCAGCTCAAGCTCACTCACACTCTAAGCCCTATACCTCTAGCACCACCCCTTATGGAAGCCTCAGGTGCCCCAGGTTCAAGTCATGGCCCAGCCAAACGTGGAATTCCTTGGTCCTGCTCTCAAAGAGACCGACACAAGTTCGTTCTCCCCACAGCGAGGGCACTCCCCCTGAATAGGGCTCCGGCTTCTCCTTAGGAATCTTCCCCAGTCAGCAGCCAAGTGAGGCCAGGCCTGTCGACCACCCAGGGAGGTAAACGGCACTAGACACCGAGGGCGGTGCCTGGCCTTACTCAACCCCTGCGACCCTGCCCTGCCCCGCCCCCTGACTAGGCCAGCAGATGACTACAGAGCCTCTGGAAAGGCTCGGCAGGACCCCTGGGCAGGGCTCTCCTTGCTATGTCCCCAGTTCCTGTGTAACAGGCGTAAGGACCATGCCCACCACCAAGGCTCTCCTACAAGGCACCTCTCATTTCCAGATGGGATACTGAGGGGCTGAAGGACAACGTTCCCCCCACCTCCCAGAGGAGCAGTAGGGTCCAGCCACCAGCCTGTCCTCTTGCCCACAGGAAGCACTCACCGTCCTCAATGACAACTTTGATGAGTCGCACAGAGCCAGCCCGCGCCTTGGCAAAGAACTCCTTCAGCTCTTCGGTGGCTACAAGAACAAGAAACATGGTGGGTGCTGAGCAGGCACAGGGAACAGTGTGGGCAGGGACACGCTCGGGGCGTGCTCTGTCCTGGGGGTCTGGTGGCGGAGCTGGGAGCCAGATTATATACGGCCCCCCATGTGACTGGGAACCTGAGACGGCCGCTGAACGCAAGCTCCCAAATTTAGCCAGCAGAGGTGGCAGGCAGGCAGCCTGCTGGCTGGGACGGCTCTGTTGACAGGGCACATGGAGAGGAGACAGCCCACCCGGGAATGGGATAGGCCAAGCCAGCCAGAATGAACAACTCCCACCTGTTCCCTGCACCCCAAGAAGGCCCAGCACAGGGCTAGCCTGGGACACACCCAGCATCCTCATATCCACAGACAAAATTACAGGAGCCCCCAACATGCGTTGACCACTATGTCTATTCACGCATACACACACACACACACACACGGATACTGTCCCCAGGTTGCTAATAAATTCAGACACAGGCAAATGCAGAGCATGGCTAACAAATGTGTGCAGGCAAGTGGCTGTACACAGAAACACAGAGGTACACACTGCTGCGCACACGCGCATACACACACACGCCCAGCCCCATCCCCCAGCCAGGCTGCCTAACGCTGGGAGGCCCTGAAGAGCCAGGCCAGCCCTGGCTCAGTCCTGCCAGGGGGCGATAAACCTCCACCCCCAGGCAGCCAGGAAGAGGAGTGACTCTCAGGGACTCTCCAAAACAGACCCTAACTGTGGTCCCTGAGCCACAGAGCCAAAAGGTGACAGCCAATGACCAGGAACACAGCTGCAGAGGAGAGGATCATGGTCAGAGCTAGGGAACTGTGGAAATCTCAGATCCACTGGTGGTTCAGATGGGGGAGCAAAGGTCCAAGTTGGGAAGGACCTACTTGGGTCTCCAGAGGGCCACACAGGGCCAGGCCAGCATGACCTTGGGGCTGCCCAGGGGTCAGGAGAATTGTGTGGGAACACAGCTGGAGGGTTGAGGTCAGAGAATATTTATAGGGCCCGACTGGCAGCTCGAGGGTGGGTGCGGGGGGGCCTTTAGGAAAACAAACTCTGGTCATGTCCTCAGGTGCCCATCATGCAGGGTGACCGTGAGCATGATTCACAGGGCGGCGCTGTGTCCCACCTTCCAAAGCCACAGGGTGGGTGGAACTGCAGCTAAGCCGGGCAGGCCCTTGGGGTTGACAGCAGCATGGTATGGAGACATAGCCCCACTGAGCCAGGACAGATCTGCCCCTCAGTGGACTCCAGGCCTGAGGTTCCACCAGATGTATATGACCTCTGACCTCACTGAACCTCAAACTTCTCTATAAGATGGAGTTAATACCTCCCACAGCATTAGAGCCTGTCCTAATAACAATTATTCATTTTTATTCCTGCAATGACAGCAGGGCAGGCTATTACCTGCTCAGACCTTCCCCAAGGGAGAGGCTGACACACCCCTTCTAGTGTTACCAGGACAAAGTGACACCCCAGTAGCGGAAGACACATCGCCCTCCATGTCTCCTCAGCCACCATCAATAATCCAGAGGCCAGGCCTGGGACACCTGAGCCTCTATCATCAAAGATTCATGCCCCCCACCCGCACCCCTGCTGCCTTGCCTCCCACCCTCTCCCAGTCAGCCTCAGGTTACAGCCCTCTCCTGCCTGCTGTGAGGCAGTGGATCGGGACTGGCACCCAGGCATCCAGGGTGATCTCTCCTGCCACCTCCCCAGGCCAGAAATGGGAAGGGGTGGGCTGCTCCCAGGCAGAAGGAGGGCTGCCAGATTTCCCTAGGCAGGCTGATCTCAGTATAAGGGAAATGAGAGAGTGAAGGAGGGCCCAGGCCACAGGACCAGTCAGCCCAGCATGGGGCAGTGGAGCCCTAACCTCTACTCCCCTCCCAGTTTGAGGCAGCAGCAATGATCAGACAAAGGGGAAGGAAGGGGCAGGTCTGGTGAGGGGTTGTTCCCTTCCGTGGGGCTGAGTCATGAAGACGCCCCTCCAGCTCTTCTTGGAGAGCCCTGGCCCAGACCCAGGCTCCTGCTTTTTCTGGTCCTATGGGGTGTGGCCAGGGAAACCCTGTCAGGGCCAGCCACCAAGTGGCCACAACCGCAAGCAGAGATCCAGGTGGTCAGGCTGGTCGATGGTGATGGCTCCGGGCAGGGGATCCTGGTGTGGTGGGAGGAATGGCTGAGGGCCAAACCACCGGGCTTCTGGGCAAGCAACCTGGGCCTTTCCCACAGGCCAGGCAGCCCTCCCAGGCCAGTGACACAGGGGGACACTGAGGTCCAGATAGGGTCAGGACACCTGGCTCCTGGCCACTGCTTCATCCCTGTCCTGTGGAAGGAGGAATCGGGAGGAATTGCGGGAGGAGGAGGATGCTCTGGGCTCTGGGGTGGAGGACCTGGCCTGGAATCTCTAGGTCAGAACCTTCTTCCTTGCCTCCAGCCTGGAGCTGGGACCTTCCAACCCTGACTGGGACAGACTCAGGAGATCAGAGTGGAAAATGGCAGGGAGATCAGAGGTCAAGGTCAGACTGGCAATTCTCCACATCCCCACTTAGAAAACACCTGTCCCAAGGTTTTGCCAGCCTAGTTTGTGAGGGTCTGGGGAGGAGCCAAAAGGTCAGGACCCCCTCCTCACACAGACACAGCCAATAGGAGCCATACTGTGCATGCATTGAATCGAATGAACACTGAAAGGCACCCAGATTGTGCACACGCACACAGACACCCCCAGACATGTGCACACAGTCACGAAACACTGATCATGATGATTCCGTCATCGTCTGAAGATGATTCCAGCCGACAGTGTCCAATCAGCCATTAGTGCATGTGCGCTCGATGTACACAAGCAGTCAGATCCAGATGTGCATACATAGGGCTGTACCCACAAGACAAGTGCACATGCGTGCACACTCCCTCAGATGTGAACATCCGGGTACACCCACCCTGCGTGCTAATAGATGGGCACACACAGGCACATCCACCCCCAGATGGGAACACAGACGCTTCCACCCCAGCTGCGCGCCTGCACGTACACCCACCCTCAACTAAGCACAGTAAGTCCGCATTCCACCAAGAAATGACCACCCCAGGCGACTCGCGGCTGCAAAAGAAAACAGGAAGCTTCCCCAGGCTGATGCCGGGAGAGGAAAGAGGGGCCCGACAGCCAGGGAGGGGCCGCAGCCGCGAGCAAAGACCCTCGGCCCCCTGTCTGTTCGCCATCCGTCCTCACCGTGGATGCCGGTCTGATGCGCCATGACTCCGTGACCCGCTCCGCCCGCGCCCTCGGAGCCCTCGGCTTGGCCCCGGCCCGGCTTGGCTCGCTTGCACTCGAAGGAGAGGAAGGAGGAGGATGTGGTGGCGGCCGCCCAGACTCGCGCAGCTTCCCGGGCGGTGCCGCAGGACCCGCCCCCAGAGCGTCCCGCCCCTGACAGGCGAGGGGCGGGGACTCCGGGCCGCGCGTGCGCATAGTGGGCGCTTGGTTCCGGGTGGGCCTAAGACTGGGGATGGATCGGATTGCACGCGCGCTTGCGCGTGCCGTCTGTGACCGAAAACAGGTCCAGCGTATAGCTGAGCGTGTGTGTCTATGCACCCTGATCCGAGTGGCCTGGCGCTGGGGCGTGCACGTGAGTCCCAGCCAGGTGGGTTTGCAGGTGAGGGATCCGCGCTTACCCCATTGGTGGCCTTGAAGTGGGTGGAGGCGGGTGTTTGAGTGGCATCCCTTTCCTCTGAGACGTTTCTTGAGCACCTCCTGTGGGGCCTGCGCTCCTCGAGGCGTCTCGACCCGCCAGCCCTGCCCTAGCAGTGGGAGCCCAGACAGACCTTCTACTGGGCAGTCAGCAAATGAACGGAGTCTGTGGCAGTGAGCACCCTGTGCAGAGAGTAAGGGACCCTCAGGAGGAGGTGAAATTTGAGTGGAGACATGGAGGAAAGCCTGGTAGAGCAAGGGAAAAGTTTTCCGAGAAGAGGAAATTGCATGTGCAAAGAGGCCCCGAGTTTGTTGAGTCTGAGAAACTTCCCAACTCCTAATCAACTTCTGACTCCATAGCCAGGAGCATTGCCTTCTCTGGCATCAGCCCCTGCCTGCTGGTTACCAGCAGAATGTATCTTCCAGGCCACTGTGATTGAGTCAGGGTAAGCACAGGATTGGACAGTCTGTCCAATCAGAGCCTGTACTGGGACTTTGGTTGGGAAGGTTAGAAAGGCTTTGGGGGCTGGGGTTGCTGAGAGTTGGTGATGGACTATGTGGCCTGCCTGGTATCAGGCCTCAGCTTGAGCTCCCTGCCCCCTGTCCCTATCCCACCCTAACTAGGCAGCATTGAACCCTCCTCTGTGTGCTCCACACCCTGGGTTTCTCCAGCACACACAAAATGAAAGGTTTTTTCTTATTCATCTTCCTGTGCACACCCCGAGGACTGGGCCTGTGCAGTGAGCTCCCCATGACCACTTCACTTACTATGGAACCTAAAAACCACTTGTGACAGTGAAACCAGCCCTGAGGAGAACAGTTCATAGGCAAGTGCCCCCAACTCTGAGATCTCTCACAGCCCATTGAGGCCAGCAACACCGAGACTCTGGTTATATCAGCTTTCAGACCTGCCTCCCTCCACAAGAACACTTGGCAGCTCCACAGAACCATAAGAACCTCAACCTCTTGGAAACAGGAATTAACCAAGAAAACAGATTAATTAAAAAAAAATAATAGGGTTCTGTTCCCTATTAAAATGTCCTATCACTAGACGAACTACATGGCTGTCTTACTATCAAGGTCTCCCCTGCTACCTGGTTGGCCCCACCCTGCATCATTCTCTTTGTTTTTATCACTACCTAACATTTACTTGCTTATTTCTTTAGTGTCTTCCTCCCACCAGTCGTTAAGTTTTTGCCCTTGCTCTATCCCCAACACTGCTCTATTCCCAACAGTGCCCAGGGTTAGTGGGTCCCCAATAATATTTGCCAAAAAAAAAAAAAGTCTGAATGAACTGTGAGTCTGTGTGTTGCACAGTTACTATGGCAGGGCACATTTACTTAATACTCATGACAGTCCTACAGGGTAGGTGTCACTGTCTCCTTACACATTTAGAATCTGAGGTTTGGAGAAATAAAGTGATTTGATCCAAGTCACCAGGCAGTGAGTGTTCCCCAAGAACCTGAGTTTCCTCTACTCAAGAAATTAGGACAAAGGATGAGAAATCCTTCTGGGCAGTGGCCCCCACGGCCTCCATCACTGTCTCACACCTGAGTGAAAAGGGTTAAACCAGAGAAAGGAACTTCCTGAGAGAATGGGATTGTGGCCCAGTCCTGCTCAGTTTCAGAGCCTGTGATGCAAGCCGGGAGCCCAGGGACCAGTGGAGCATCCAAACAGACTCCATCTCTAGCTGAGATCTGGTTTCAGGCAGAAAGATGAGAAAGCTGCACACAGCTCCTCAGACGAGCCCAGGGGTGATCAGGGTGTCCAGGAACAGGTTGGTTGCTCCTTTCTTGCTGATGTTTCTCAACACAGAGTCAGCCATTGAAATTATTTGAATGTATTTTTTTTTCAGGTGAGTCAAAGATTAAAAAAAAAAATTTTTTTTTAAGTGAACTATTAATATAAAGACTTCCCTAGTGGCTCAGGCAGTAAAGAATCTGCCTGCAATACAGAAGACCTGGGTTCAATCCATGGGTCAAGAAGATCCCCTGGAAAAGGAAATGGCAATCCACTCCAGTATTCTTACCTGGGAAATCCCATGGACAGAGGAGCCTGGCAGATTACTGTCTATGGGTCACAAAGAGTTGGACACAACTGAGCGACTGCTGCTGCTGCTGCTGCTAAGTCGCTTCAGTCGTGTCCGACTCTGCGCGACCCCATAGACGGCAGCCCACCAGGCTCCCCCGTCCCTGGGATTCTCCAGGCAAGAACACTGGAGTGGGTTGCCATTTCCTTCTCCAATGCATGAAAGTAAAAAGTGAAAGTGAAGTCACTCAGTCGTGTCCGACTCATAGCGACCCCATGGACTGCAGCCCACCAGGCTCCTCTGTCCATAGGATTTTCCAGGCAAGAGTACTGGAGCGGGGTGCCATTGCCTTCTCCGACTGAGCGACTAACACACGTTAATATAAAATTACTGAAACAAAGGGAGGAGACTGTAAAATCTTGGAATGGAGAAGTCTTCCTGGGTATGTTACCAAACCCAGAAACCATAAGAGAAAAAAAAATTCATTTACATTAAAAATAAAAATTTTATTATGGCTGATTCGAGTTGTATGTATGGCAGAAACCAAAATAACATTGTAATAATTTTTTAAAAAGGAAGAATAAGTCTATATAGAAAAACCCACAGTCAAAATAAAAACAGAAACATAAAACTGTTCAGTTCATTTCAGTTCAGTCGCTCAGTCATATCCGACTCTTTGCGACCCCATGAATAGCAGCACGCCAGGCCTCCCTGTCCATCACCAATCAGTTCATTTCAGTTCAGTCGATCAGTCATATCCGACTCTTTGTGACCCCATGAATAGCAGCATGCCAGGCCTCCCTGTCCATCACCAACTCCCAGAGTTCACTCAAGCTCATGTCCATTGAGTCGGTGATGCCATCCAGCCATCTCATCCTCTGTCGTCCCCTTCTCCTCCTGCCCCCAATCCCTCCCAGCATCAGAGTCTTTTCCAATGAGTCAACTCTTTGCATGATATGGCCAAAGTACTGGAGTTTCAGCTTTAGCATCATTCCTTCCAAAGAAATCCCAGGGCTCATCTCCTTCAGAATGGACTGGTTGGATCTCCTTGCAGTCCAGGGGACTCTCAAGAATCTTCTCCAACACCACAGTTCAAAAGCATCAATTCTTCGGCGCTCAGCTTTCTTCACAGTCCAACTCTCACATCCATACATTCACCACTGGAAAAACCATAGCCTTGACTAGACGGACCTTTGTTGGCAAAGTAATATCTCTGCTTTTGAATATGCTATCTAGGTTGGTCATAACTTTCCTTCCAAGGAGTAAGCGTCTTAATTTCATGGCTGCAGTCACCATCTGCAGTGATTTTGGAGCCCCAAAAAAAGTCTGACACTGTTTCCACTGTTTCCCCATCTATTTCCCATGAAGTAATGGGACCGGATGCCATGATCTTCGTTTTCTGAATGTTGAGCTTTAAGCCAACTTTTTCACTCTCCTCTTTCACTTTCATCAAGAGGCTTTTTAGTTCCTCTTCACTTTCTCCCATAAGGGTGGTGTCATCTGCATATCTGAGTTTATTAATATTTCTCCCGGCAATTTTGATTCCAGCTTGTGCTTCTTCCAGCCCTGTGTTTCTCATGATGTACTCTGCATATAAGTTAAATAAGCAGGGTGACAATATACAGGGGCGGTGGCTGAGAGGAGCTACCCCATGCCCGAGGTCAGGGGCAGCGGCCGAGAGGAGCTACCCCACATCCAAGGAGTGGCAGCTGCGCAGGCGCAGGAGGGCTGAGAGCAGCTACTCCACGTTTAAGGTCAGGAGGAGCAACCTCATCCAAAATAAGGAGCAGCAGCTGCGCTTTGCTGGAGCAGCCGTGAAGAGGTACCCCACGTTCAAGGTAAGAGAAACCCAAGTAAGACGGTAGGTGTTGCAAGAGGGCATCAGAGGGCAGACACACTGAAATCATAATCACAGAAAACTAGCCAATCTGATCACATGGACCACAGCCTTGTCTAACTCAATGAAACTAAGCCATGCCATGTGGGGCCACCCAAGATGAGTGGGTCATGGTCGAGAGGTCTGACAGAATGTGGTCCACTGGAGAAGGGAATGGCAAACCACTTCAGTATTCTTGCCTTGAGAACCCCATGAACAGTATGAAAAGGCAAAATGATAGGATACTGAAAGAGGAACTCCCCAATTGGTCGGTAGGTGCCCAATATGCTACAGGAGATAGAAACTCCAGAAAGAATGAAGGGATGGAGCCAAAGCAAAAACCATACCCAGCAGTGGATGTGACTGGTGATAGAAGCAAGGTCCGATGCTGTAAAGAGCAATATTGCATAGGAACCTGGAATGTTAGGTCCATGAATCAAGGCAAATTGAAAGTGGTCAAACAGGAGATGGCAAGAGTGAACGTCGACATTCTAGGAATCAGCGAACTAAAATGGACTGGAATGGGTGAATTTAACCCAGATGACCCTTATATCTACTACTGTGGGCAGGAATCCCTTAGAAGAAATGGAGTCGCCATCATGGTCAACAAAAGAGTCTGAAATGCAGTACTTGGATGGAATCTCAAAAATGACAGAATAATCTCTGTTCGTTTCCAAGGCAAACCATTCAATATCACATGAAATTGTAACTGGCTACAAACAATATACTTGCAAATCATTTCAAAATAAAGAGTTTATTTCTTTTATATATAAAGAACTCTCATAAATCAATAAGAAAAAGACCAATGGCTCAGTAAGAAGACTGGGCACAGGATACAAAAAGACCATCTATAGGAAATGAACTGCAAATAATGTCTCTCAAATCTGTGAAAAGTTGGTTATCTTCTCCTATTAAGTGAAAGTCAAACTAGACTTGCATATTTTTTACTTATAGGTAAAAATTAAAGGTATGTCTGTTCAGTTGCTCAGTCGTGTCGAGCTCCTTGAGACCCCATGGACTGTAGCCCAGCAGGCTCCTCTGTCCATGGAATTTTCCAGACAAGAATACTGGAGTGGGTTGTCATGCCCTCCTCCAGGGGATCTTCCCAATCCAGGGATGGAACCCACAACTCCTGCATCTCCTGCATTGACAAATTAATTCTTTACCACTAGCGCCACCTGGAAAGCCCTTAGGTAAAAATTAAAAACTTTATTACAAAACTGCAATGGTCAAAGGATGGGGAAATAGGCTGATTGGTGCCACCTTCGTGTAGGACAATATCTACAAATTATTACATGTATTCCCTCTCCCGCTTTTTCTTTTAAATTGTGAAATTCACATAACATAAAATTAACCATTTTATACTGAGCCTGTGCACCACAACTAGAGAGTCCACGCATTGCAATAGACGCATGCTACAGACTCAAGAGAAGCCAAATTATCTAATTAAAACAAGCAGACCCTAAAGGGACCTCCTTGGTGGTTCAGTGGTTAATGAATCCACTTGCCAGTGCATGGGACATGGGTTTGATCCCTGCTCTGGGAAGATTCTCACATGTTACAGGGCAGCTGAGCCTGAGTGCCACAACTACTGAATACCACCACCACCACACCACCAACCCCGCCTAGAGTCTGTGCTCTGAAACAGGAGAAGCCACTGCAACGGGAAGCCTGCAATGAAGAGTAGCCCCCGGTCGCCACAACTAGTAAAAGCCTGAGCTTTTACTAGAGAGTTCACATGCCACATCTAAGTCCAGCACGATGAAATAAATACTACATTAAAAGATTAACCATTTTAAACTGAACAATTCAGTACATTCACTATGTTGTACAACCACCACCTCTATCTAATTCCAAAACATTATTTATCACTCCAAAATAAAACTCTATGTTCATTAAGCAGTTACTTCCAATTCTCCCCTACTCTCAGCCCCTGGCAACCATCAGTCTCCTCTCTATTTCTATGGATTTACTTACTTTGGATATTTAATACGTTGTTCAGTCGCTCAGTTGTGTCTGACTCTTTGGTGACCCCATGGACTGCACGCAGCACGCCAGGCTCCCCTGTCCTTCACTATATCCTGGAGTTTGCTCAAACTCATGTCCATTGTGTTGGTGATGCCATCCAACCATCTTAGAAACATAAAATATGTGAGCTTTCGTGTCCAGCTTCTTAATATAATGTTTTGGAGGCTCATCTACCTTGTACAATGTATCAGCATTTCATTCTTTTTATGGCTGAATAGTATTCCATTGTGCATATGTGCTACTGTTTGTCCATCCATTCATCCAGCTGATGAACAACTTGGGTTGTTTCCAACTTTTGGCTGTTATGAATAGTGTTGCTGTGAACAATGAATGCCTTTGATGCCACAATTCTGTTAGTAGGAACTGATCCTACCAATATGCCCACACAAAAAAATAGAAAACTATGCAAATGTTCACATTGGGGGACTAGCTACATAAAGTCTGCATGTTTGCAGAGACTGCTCAATAGCCCTCACAAGGAACAAGGCAGCTCTTGAAGAACTGATGCAAGCAAAGATAAAGGTATCTTTATGAAAACTGCACATGCAGGATACAGTGTAGAGTATCCTATCATTTGTGTATGTATATACACATATATGTGTATGTATATATACATATATATATATATAGCCCACCAGGCCTCTGTCCTTGGGATTCTCCAGGCAAGAATAGTGGAGTGGGTTGCCATTCCCTTCTCCAGGGAATCTTCCTGACCCAGGGATCAAACCCAGGTCTCCTGCATTGCAGGCAGGTTCTTTACTATCTGAGCCACCATAGAGTTACAGTTTTTTTACCCATTCATTCATTGATGACACACGTTTTTTCCATGTCTTGGCTATTGTAAATAATGCTGCAATAAACATGGTGGGGCAGATAGCTTTTTAAGGTAGTGATTTTGTTTTCTTCAGATAAATATCAAGAAGTAGAATTGCTGGGTCATACAGTAGTTCTAAATTTAGTTTTTTTGAGGAACCACCATACTGTTCTCCTTGGAAGGAAAGTTATGACCAACCTAGATAGCATATTGAAAAGCAGAGGCATTACTTTGCCAACAAAGGTCCGTCTAGTCAAGGCTATGGTTTTTCCAGTGGTGAATGTATGGATGTGAGAGTTGGACTGTGAAGAAAGCTGAGCGCCAAAGAATTGATGCTTTTGAACTGTGGTGTTGGAGAAGACTCTTGAGAGTCCCTTGGACTGCAAGGAGATCCAACCAGTCCATTCTGAAGGAGATCGGCCCTGGGATTTCTTTGGAAGGAATGATGCTAAAGCTGAAACTCCAGTACTTTGGCCACCTCATGCGAAGAGTTGACTCATTGGAAAAGACTCTGATGCTGGGAGGGATTGGGGGCAGGAGGAGAAGGGGACGACAGAGGATGAGATGGCTGGATGGCATCACTGACTCGATGGACGTGAGTCTGAGTGAACTCTGGTAATTGGTGATGGACAGGGAGGCCTGGCGTGCTGCGATTCATGGGGTCGCAAAGAGTTGGACACAACTGAGCGACTGAACTGAACTGAATACTGTTCTCCATAGTGGCTGCACCAATTTACCTTCCCAGCAACAATACATGAGAGTTCCGTTTTCTCCACATCCTTCCAGCACTTGTTGTCCCTGGTCTCACATGGTTTGGTTTTGCTTTGCATGAACATGCACAGCATGCCCTTGACATCTCTGGAAGGATGCACTAGAAAGGAGTACCATTGTTTGATTTCAGGGAAGGAAACTGAGTCATAATGAAATGTATTAAATATTTTAAATTAAATCTAAAATCTTGTTAAGAACAGATATGGAATTCAACAAAAGCCCATTGTGAGTGAAAAAAAAAAAAACACAGCCTAAAAATGGCCCTCTATTCCTCACAGGCCAGCTGGGTTAGCTGAGGAGAGGTCTCTGGCCAGGAGGGGGCAGGCTTGAGTTCGTTCGAGCAGTTGGGAGAAGGGTGTCACTGGAAAGTGAGGAATGGCAACTTTCACTTTTCACTTTCCTGCACTGGAGAAGGAAATGGCAACCCACTCCAGTGTTCTTGCCTGGAGAATCGCAGGACGGAGGAGCCTGGTGGGCTGCCGTCTATGGGGTCGCACAGAGTTGGACACGACTGAAGCGACTTAGCAGCAGCAGCAGCAGCAGGAGGACTCAACCCAGAAACAAAGACAGGCCCACCCCAAGGAACCTCACCTACAACTTCAGACACTAGACACAGAAGAGCCTGGAGGCTTCTGGAGACAGAAAAAGGCAGACACAGGCCATTCCAAAGTCCTGGGAGTGATGGGGCACTGGATTTCAGCAGCAGTAACAGCCAAAAAAACAATGACAGGGCAGTCAGAAAGAATTCTGGACCAAAATATTAAATAAAAAGCAAAGGCAGGGACTTCCCTTCTCTGATGGTGCAGTGGTTAAGACTCCATGCTCCCAATGCAGGGGTCCAAGAACTAGATCCCACCCATTGCAAGGAAGATCCCACATGTGCAACTAAGACCGGGCACAGCCAAATACATTTTTAAAAAAGAAAAAGCAAAGACAGAATACAAGCTCTTTCAGACTTACAAGGACCCAAAAAAATGACCAGAATCCAGTCAACCTTTCTTAGACATACCCACCACTTTGCTGAAGCAAAATAACAGAGTAAACCAAGAGAATCAGTCTTGGGATCCAGACAAGAGCAGAGGCTCCCGGGAGCCTATGGAGCCATAGAAGCCTGGGTAGCACTGGAGGAACGCTCAGGCCCCCTTGGAACAGGGAGGATGGGATTGCCATTGGATTCTACATGGCTCTGAAAACTCAAAATAGTTAAGGTGGGCAACAGACCACCTGTGACTCCTGGCTGCCAGGAGCGTCTCTGAATACACCTGAGAGAACAGGATTTCATCCACCTGGGGAGTCTGAGATGATAAGTGTGGGGAATAGACTGTTTGCATTGTTGCCTCTGGTTTTAGGCTTTAAAAGCCTCTGAGCCATTGGCTGATGGGATGAGGCGGTCACCCCACTGATAGAATTGGGTTTGCCCCACTCTGGGTCACTGGTGCATTTTGTCCCAATGACAGGTTGTAGCTCAGGTGTCCTTTAGAAAGCCTTCTCTTTGTCCCCTTCCCCTTTGAAGGCTAATTCAAGCACCATCCGCTAGGACTTCCCCATCACTACAGGTGAGCTCATTTCCATTAGTGCTCTTCTCTTGCTTGGGGTCTGACACACCAAGTTGGGGACAGTAAATTAGCTCCCAGGCTAATTTAGCTTGGCAGTAAATTAGCTTCCAGGCTAGCTGGAACTGAGTTACTTGAGGGACAGCTTGTTGGGCACAGCTCCCCTGCCCCAGGAACCATACTCTGTGGGTGGGGGGAACTCCCAGTGGGGCAGGGTTGGCCTCCAGGAGGAAGTAAAGACCAGTGAGCAAGTGCTGGGCTTAGGCATGGAAGCGAAGGTAGGGACTGCTCCTGTAGCGCACCCCCCCCCGCCCCCTCCCCTGCCCCAGGGCCCTGGGTTGTGGGGTCTCAGGGGCTTTGAGTGGTCAGGCCTGTCTTCCCAGAGGAGGAAAGGGGAAGAGAAATCCCCTGTGGGGGCTCTGAGTCAGCTGCACTGTCATAGTGGAAACAGCACAGCTTTGGGTGTCAGGACACTTCCCCTCTGTGGGCCTCAGGAGTCCTTGTTATGAGATGGAAGTAACAGTCCTGCATAGGAAGTTGGGCTTCAGTGGCAGAGGGTGACAAAGCACTGTGTTAACATGCAGGTGTGAAGGGGGACACAGCTGCAGACCCCATGGTGGTAGGCAGCCAGGAGTTAAGAGGCTTACAACATCTTGCCCCCAGCCCAGATGAAAGTCTTTCACTTCCCTTAGTCACAAGTCTCAACTCTGACTAGTTGGTATTTCGGGGTCAAGGATTCTGTTTGCCCATCAGTCACTGAACACTCTAGTGAGGCCCCTGCTGTCTGTCTAGAGAGGCCATCTTGATTGGAGGCACAGTGTTTACAAGACTTGGCCTTGAGGGTGGGAGTGGATGCTCAGGATAAGGAAGGCCAGGGTGACCACCAAGCCCGGTCTGAAAGTGGAGGGTGCCAGGCCAAGTGGGTGAGGCACGCAGGTCACCTGAGGGAACACTGTGCTCTGAGCCTCTTACTCAATGTGTCAGGCGTGTGACACCTCCAAGTACATCTTGTTCCCATCTTGCCCTTGTGTAAGGTTCCGGGCTAGCAAGAAGAGGCCTGAGCCTCTGCCATGGACATTGATCCAACCTAGAGGCCCTGGACCCCTACAGCCTCCCTGGGCGGGGAGGAGGCACTTTCCCTCTCAGAGGCTCGTGCCCCGTACGGGCGGGTGAACTTCAGTCTGCTCAGGTTCCTGGGTGAGCGGAGGCCAGCCTCTTTGTCTCTCTAGGCTCAGTGTTCTTGCCTGTAAAGTGGGGTTGATAACACCATCGGCTTGTCGGTAGGTTTGATGGCACCCAGGCCGCGCACAGGCTCCCTCCCGGGCGGCGGGGAGGTTGGGGTGTGGGGGCGTCGCCGCGCAGCCGGCTCCGCCCCGCCCCTAGCCCGCTTCCTCCACCCGGGGTTAGCGGGCGGTGCCGTCGGCCCAGCCTCTCGCCCGGCGCCCAGCGGGCAGCCCCCAGCCAACGCGCCATGTCAGCCGACTGGTTCCGGCGCCGCTTCCTGCCGAGGGGCCCGCTCCCCGCGCCGCGGCCACCCCGGCCCCGCACCAGCCCCGTGCCCTACCGGCGGCCCCGCTTCCTGCGCGGCTCGGGCTCCAGCTCCGGCACCGCCGACGCCTCGCGCCGCCCGGACGCCCGGCCGGTGCGCAGCCCGGTACGGGGCCGCTCGCTGCCCTGGAACGCAGGCTACGCCGAGTGAGTGCCCCGCCCCAAACGGGCCCCCGCCCGAACCTCCCCACTCCCCGCGAGTCTTATCCTGAGGCCGCGTCCCCCACCCCATGATCCCGCCCGGGGTCCCGTGCTGATGACTGAGAAAACAGGCTCAGCTGAGTGAAGGATCCCGCGCCCCCGACCTTGTGGATAACTTCCTCTGGTCCCTCCCGCATCCCATCGGGAAGGACCTGCCCCCTCAGCCCAAAAGCCTACCCCCTCAGGCTTCCAAAAGAGGTAGTGTCACTGGGCAGAGGTCCAGCGTTCTGGGCTTTGGAGAGTCCTTCCGCTCCTCACACACACATCTCACCCTGGGTTATGGCTGAGATGGGGCAGTGGATAGGCAAGGAAGCCTCACACCTCCCTAGGCAGACTTGCCCTTACCTCCCAGCCCAGGACAGCAGGTAAGCTCCAGAGGGGCTGAGTCCTGAGTTTTGCCTTAGCTGTGAGATCACTGAACAGTTTGCAAACTACCAGCATTTGTTTGTCCAGGTGTGTGTTAGGGACAGCACGGTGGCTATTGCTCCAGAGGGAGGGCTCCCTTCTATGTTTCAACTGTTCTCTGTGCCCATGGGGGCAGAGGTGTGTCCCTAAAAGGGTCACTGATCACGTCCTGGCCTCAGAATCATCAACGCAGAGAAATCTGAGTTCAATGAGGATCAGGCAGCCTGTGGGAAGCTGTGCATCCGGAGATGTGAGTTTGGGGTTGAAGAGGACCAGGAATGGCAGACCTTGTGCTCAGAGGAGGTGAGTGCAGCTGAGCCTGAGCCCCTCTTATAGACTGGGGCCAGGACTGCAGACTGAGGTTCTTGCCCTAGTGCCCCATTTTCAGCCAGGGGACAACTAGGGAGGCCAGGCAGATCCTGATGCCAAGCCCTTCCTGTACAGTTCCTGACAGGTCATTACTGGGCACTGTTTGATGGGCACGGCGGTCCAGCTGCAGCTATCCTGGCTGCCAACACTCTGCACTCCTGCCTGCGCCGGCAGCTGGAGGCTGTGGTAGAGGGCATGGTGGCCACTCAGCCCCCCATGCACCTCAGCGGCCGCTGCGTCTGCCCCAGTGACCCCCAGTTTGTGGAGGAAAAGGGCATTCGAACGGAAGACTTGGTGATCGGGGCTCTGGAGAGTGCCTTTCAGGAGTGTGTGAGTGTGACCTTTGGCTGGGGAAGGAGGGAAGGTTTTACCCCCAGGGATCTGAGGGACTCTGGGTTAGGGGGCGTCCCTGCACTTAATTGTGATCACCCTGGATCTTCGGATTGAGGATAAAATCGGGTTAGGCTGTTATTAAGCAGTCATCATAACCTCTCCTATTTTCCCAGCACCTCCTATTAATATGTGCTAGGTGCTTTTACCTGTATTATCTCATTGCACATCCTTTAGGTCCCTGGTTTCTCTTCCTCACTGTTTAGAATATGACTTCCATACCTCCCCAAGGATATATTTAGATCTCCTGACCACAGGGATCCTGGAGTCATAGCTAGACTTTGGGCAGGGACTGCCATGCTTGCTGGTTGGGAAGTGCGCTGTAGGGTGGGGGTTGGGGACACTGGCACGATGGCAGTACAAGCAGCAGCTAAAGCAGCCTTGGTTTGCCCCAGGATGAGGTGATCGGGCGAGAGTTGGAGGCCTCAGGCCAGGTGGGTGGCTGCACAGCCCTGGTGGCTGTGTCCCTGAAGGGAAAGCTGTATGTGGCCAATGCTGGGGACAGCAGGTGAGTGAGCCCTGGAGGGTGGGCAAGGTGGGGCAAGCAGATGGGCAGGAGAGGTGGGGAGACAGTGAAAGGGGGCTGGAAGTGGAGACAGAAATGAGGAAGATTGGCTGAGTTGTTTGTGTACTGGGCATGTGTCAGATGCCAGAGGGGGCAGGGACTAGGTCAGACGGTTGAGGCTTTACCCTGCAGGACTTAAGCAGTCATGGAGGGGCTTTGAGCAAGGGATTGGCATGGGCAGAACTGGCCCCTGGTGGTTGGAGGAGGGGCCAGCAGGAGGGAGGCCATGGGTAAGGATGGAGGCTGCTCCACAGACCTCTCCGTCTCCTCTAAAACTTCATCCAGGGCCATTCTGGTGCGGAGGGATGAGGTACGGCCCCTGAGCTCTGAGTTCACCCCAGAGACTGAGCGGCAGCGGATCCAGCAGCTGGTAGGTGCTCTTAGTGGAGGAGGATGTGGATGGAGCCCCAGCTCCTGGGCCACCAGAGGGAGCCTGATCTGAGCAAGGCCTCCCTATCCCAGGCCTTTATCTACCCTGAGCTTCTGGCTGGTGAGTTCACCCGACTGGAGTTCCCTCGGCGACTGAAGGGGGATGACTTGGGGCAGAAGGTCTTGTTCAGGGATCACCACATGAGTGGCTGGTGAGTGAGGTGGGGTTGGGGACACTGTGGGGAGGGCCCTGGGGTCCAGGCTCAGCTGGGTGGCCTGGGGCAGTCCCCTTCCACGAGGCAAGGTGGGCCTTGTTGGCCTGGGTTGATGCTGGGTCTGCTCCTGGTAGGAGCTACAAGTGTGTGGAGAAGTCGGATCTCAAGTACCCACTGATTCATGGACAGGGTAGGCAGGTCAGTGAATGGCCACTCCGAGAATCCCTCTTGAATCGCCCCCTGTGGAGGTGGGAGCTCCTTTGTCCCTCGTGGGGTGGGGGGCCTTGGCTGAGGTCCTAGGGGCTGCTCCAAGGTCACAGGACGTTTCTCCCTCAGCCCAGGGGCCCATGGGTCACAGTCCACCTCTGTGTACTTTACGTGTACATTTTCTGGGGCTGTTTGCTATCTATCACCTCACACCTCTATTATTTCCAGGCTCGGCTACTGGGAACCCTGGCCGTCTCCCGGGGTCTAGGAGACCATCAACTCAGAGTCCTGGACACAAATATTCAGCTCAAGCCCTTCTTGCTATCTGTCCCACAGGTGAGGGGGCCACAGCACTTCCATCTGCCCAGAAAGGCAGACAACTCAAGGTTGGCGGGAGCTAGGAAGGGAGCAGTGAGGAGACCTCAGACTTACCTTGCAGGTGACTGTGCTCGATATGGACCAGCTGGAGCCCCAGGAGGAGGATGTGGTTGTCATGGCAACTGATGGGCTCTGGGATGTCCTGTCCAATGAGCAAGTGGCATGGCTGGTGCGGAGCTTCCTCCTTGGCAACCGAGAGGACCCACACAGGTACTGTAGTTGCTGGGATCTGCCTGGACCTGGGTTAGTACCAGCAGCAGCATTAAGAAGTACAGAGAAGACAACACAGCAGAGGAGTCCGGCTAAGAACAGTTGGCCAGGACTGGAGCTACCTCAGGTTTCCTGGGGGTGACTGTGGGTCCTCAAATTCTCTGGGTCCATACTCACATGGTCCACACAGTCAGACTGTACTGCTTGAGTTCTCAAGTGTCCAGTGAGAACTGGGTGAGCTCTCCCTGAGGGCTGGCCTTGCCTCCTTGATCAGGCCCCAAAGTACATCTGCAGGATGGTCCCCACAGGTTCTCGGAGCTGGCCAAGATGCTGATACGCAGCACACAGGGGACAGACGACAGTCCCATACAGGAAGGGCAGGTGTCCTACGACGACGTCTCTGTGTTCGTGATTCCCTTGCACCACCACGGCCAGGGGCACAGTAGCCGCTGAGGATTCAGATACCGCATCCCAGAACCACTAAGGGGCCAGGTGCGATATGGGTATCCCTCCACCACGGTCAACAGCAGGTCTGCCTGCCCCAGTCCCAGACCGAGCCCTGACCCCAGGCTATTTCAAGGTGCGCATTTCTACAAGGCAGTCAGAGCTGGAAGAACATAGGAGTTCCCCAGGTCCCCACCCCTGCCAGGCAAAGAACGCTACTGTCAATAATAACGTCTGGCAGAGTCACTTTACATTAGGAATCCACGGAAGGCTCCTCGGAGAGGATCCTGAACAGCCTCAATACATTATTCCCAAATGGGGACAGCTGGACTAAGTGCAGTGGCCAAGGATGCCAGAAAGGGCAGACAGCCTGTGGTTGGATCCAGGTCTCTAATGCATGAATGTCACTGAGATCCTACTCTGCTCCCCTCTGTGCTGGAGGAGAGGCACGGACCCAGGGGCTATAGTTGGGGGAGAAACTAACGGGCAGAAGGAGCCCCAGAGAGGTGGCTGAGTGGTGAATGCCCTCGTCACTGCTCCTGACTGCTCCTCTCTGGCCCCAGCCCTGCCCAAGGCTGATGCCTCAACAATGCCCTTGTTGCTTCCATCACCTCCCTATTAAATGTTTATATGCAGAGAACCCTTGTGAATTGTCAATTGCTGTAAAGCTCGGCATTATAGTACACTTTTTGCTTTTTCTCGTTCTCTTCTAAAATAAAAAATCAGTCTTAGCCTTAGCTCCACCTTACAAATTTCCTATAATCAGCACTGTTTTCTCTGCAGCCTCCCTAGTTCCCAGCTTGGGATGAGCCCCAGTGAGAAAACTGCTGCCCGGGAGAACAGAAGGGAGGGTCCCCACTGCTGGCTGTGAGTTCTGGGCTTGAGGTACCAGAGGGAATGCCTTTGGGTTTTTAAAAAATGCAAATTATAGTAGTTTTAATATAAAGTTTACAGTAAATTTAGAATAAAGCTAGACTTACTGACTGGAGACAAGTTAGTTGGGGCTCCAGAGCTTGCTATTTGATGCGTAGTTTAGTTCTTCAACTTCCTCACAAGACCCCTTTTTATCATCCAGCACTGGCCAAGGCTCAGATGCTTAGTATTTGTTGAATTTCATAACCTCAGCCTTATCTAACTCCTCCCTCATCTACTCGTACTTTGATTTACAATTGAGATAATTCTTACCAGGCAACTCACAGCCTTAAACTGCAGCCAGAAAGGACAAGGACCACTAAGCCCCAATATGATGGTGAAACTTGTTTATTTAACACACTGGGGAGGCTCCCAGACCTCCTTTTCTGCCCATTAACTCACTTTAGACTCCATTTCCTACAAGTTCTCTAGGGAAGAGATAGGATAAACTATGAAATTACTCACTTTTTACTGTCATATTCCATAGCCCTGCACTTATGGGCCTACCTCTGTCCACAGCTGGGTCATGACCAACTGTGGTTAGCCCCAGCAGCTCTGGGCACCCTCTCCAGGACTCTAGTAAGACATCTGGCATGCACAACTGTGCCCTACCGCCCTGCAGTTTTACTTCCTATTTCTTCAGCAGTCCCCACCCTCCACTCCCCCCTGCCCCCAGCAAAGCTTTGTAAGCGGTATCCTGTGCCTGCCAACCCACTACCCATGTCAACTACTCAGCCAGCTCGCCCACAGTCTGCTTTGCTTCTCACATCACAAGGCTGAAGCCCAGGAAGTGGGCAACGGTAGGTCTCTCAACTGCAAACAAGCCAAACCGACCGAAGTGACCACTGCAAAGGCAGCCACGGTCACCTGCGTGTTCATGTCTCTCAGCAGAGCCAAAAACCGCAGTAGCCCTCATGGCAGGCCGTGAGGAGGGGGACCTCCTCCTCCCTGAGCAGTCGTGTTGACAGCCTGTGCGTGGCCTGCTGACGCTCCCTCTGCTGCCCTCCAGAGCCTTTGGTCAACCTCTAATGACCAGGGGCAAAGTGGCAGGCCCACGGTATTGCAGCTGAGGATGCCACGCTACTAGTGAGTTGCGAATTCACTGGCCAGGCAGTGGGTTACCAAGGAACAGGCCAGGCCTTCTACCAGAATTTTATTTCCACTATACTTGCCTCCCCCCCCACAACCTAGTGCCTAGCAGGATGAACCTTATTCCAGCTAGAGGTTGCCAACTGATCAAGGGTTGAGGTTAACAGTGGGGATGAAAGGCAGCTTGAGGTATACACCAGATACAGCCTTTGAGGATCTCAAGGTTGACTCAGGCCTGCCTTTTCTGGGTCACTCATTTCTGGCCTACTGCTGCTTATTAGAATGGGGGGTTGAGGGACCCAGACTGCTGTGCATTGGGAGCTTGATATAGGGTTCCTCCCACCAGCCCACAGGCCTTAGTTACCAGAGGCAGTCCCAGCAAGCCCAACAACTTGTCCACAGCATTACAGTGAGTCCCAGTATGAGCCAGGAGGACTGACAGGGGACAACCCACCCCCATGCCCTCCAACTCTGAGAACAAGGCAAACAGTGCTATGAAAACTCAACGGAAGAGGCTGCAGCCGTAAAATTCTGTCTAAGACAGATAACATGGAAAAAAATGTTTATATGTTAAGTACAAAAAGGACATAAAATTGTATATACAGTAGAATAACAACTATGTAAACACACCAAAAATCTATATGCACAGAAATGTCTAGAGGAACACTTAACACCAAAAGATTAGCAGTGGTAACATTTGGGTGGTAAACTGATTCTTTTTAAAATTCCCAGATTTTTCTTAATAAGCATTAATTATGACTGCAAGTTACATTTTTTTCTAAAAAAACAAATACCCCACTGGCTGGTGGTTGAGCAGTGCAGTGTCACTGTCACATATAAATCAGTGGCTTTGGCCCTGACTCTGGAGAGCCTGGTGCGCCCCCCTTCCCCGGGAGAACTTATGCACCTCGGCTCCCACTGAAGGTGTCTTAGCAGCCCTGGTGTTCCTCAGGGTCTCTGACTCACAGACACTCCTCCCTTAATTCTGCCTTATTTCCACCACTGCATCATCTTCGGTTACTTCCAGCTGCATCTTTCCCTTTCCTTCCCAACTCAGGAGCTGGCTCTGCAGCCACAGGTCCCCATAAACAGAAGCAGTGCAGTGCATATTTTCAAAGGACCTGCTGCCTCTGCTTCAGACACACAGGATCTCAATACAAATCATTTTCCTTCGGACAGACAAGTCATGTATGGTGGCTGCTCTGGGTACAGATACGTCACTTACGCAGGCCTTCTTGTTAACCTACAGTTCCAAGTACTCTCTCTGAACAGTTATTCCTACCATGAATTTTCTACCCTGGAAAGCCAGGGGTGGGCAGTTAATAGTTCAGATCACTTGGTTTCTAAAAGTCTCTCCACTCTGAGAATGCAGAGCTTTATAGTGTGGCACTGCAGAAACTGTAGATTCCAGTCTATGTCTGGCAAAGATGTATGCCCCTTGCCCTTAAATTTGAGGAACAAACCAAAAAGTAACTGCTAAAAAAGCAAAAGAAAACAAAACAGTAACTGCTAGCAATTCACAGCCTATTCCTGCTGCTGAATGGCGAGAGTAATGGCTTGCTTTCCCCACCAGTGGGTAGGTACTCTTGGGCAAGTCAAACATAACCTTGTTGGGCCTGTTTCTGGGTCTGCAGGGAATGTGTTACTCGCTTATATGTTTGGGAACTTGGTGAAATAATATGCCACTTGTCCTGCTCTAAGAAGGCCAGGCAGGGGAAAAGGTAATGAGCTATCTGCAGCTCATCTCAACCCCGATCAGGAAGCCTCCCCAAAACAAGGCAAAGAAAAGCAGCAAGAAAGCAGACATACCAGGTAAACAGGAGTGACCTGTAATTGGCAAAGAAGCCTCAGACAAGCTGAAAATGCTCTGGTTCCAGCATCCTGTCCCCAAATGCTAGAAGCCAGACACAAAAGGCATGCAGAAGTGACTGTCACACACATACAGGCGCAGACAGAGCATCACTGGGCAAAAAAGGGGCTAATACTGCAGAGAAGGCCCCAAAGTGCGACTTGAGGAACACAAAGCAGTCATTCCAAGACCCTCACTTAGCTGCCATGGGGACAGCAAACACTCAAAAGCTTTGCTTTTGTTTAGTCTCCTGAAGGGAAAAAGGTTAATAGGGAAGACTCACTAACACTTGTGGCAAACACTTTTAGCAAGGATGCAGTCTTTCTCTGGGGGCATGGGACTTCATCTCCTTCAGCTGAACTCTTTGATACTTTTAAAATATATATATATATATATATGTGCATACATATATATATGTATATATGTATGCACACACACGATATATTTAAATGAAGGTGTACACACACTGTGCTAAAATACAAACAACAGAATCCCAAGTCCATATATAAAAAGGCTAAATATAACACAGGCCTAGGCCAGCCCCATGTTGGGAGCTGGGCAAGGGGCAGGATCATCTGGAGACTATGTACACAACTTGCGGTGGGCAGGGAAGGCATCAATGTAAACAGCTCGGACTCACTCCACAATACTGGCCCACAGGAACGCGTGATGGAGCTCATGCACAAAAACAGACGCCCACCTTGCTTTCATACACAATCAAACCTGGCAGGCACCCAGAAGGACCGCGGATTTGTGTTGATGACAGGGGACCACACCAAGCTGCTGCTAGACCTCCCAGCCCCAGGAATTCACCTGCTCCCACTCCTCCCTCCCTTTCAGGTTTGATCCTTCGCCTACCCAGAGCCTGAGGCATGGTCAGGTCACCCACCTTCACATGACTAACTGGCAAGACTTCTGGAAAGCAAGGTCCTTCTGTATCTGTCCCTTTCTGACCCTAAAATACATGGAGACTTACTTCTGTAAATGTTTGGCACCTAAGTAATGCAACGGTTGTGGATAATGCCACAATAACACAGGGAGACCCAGTAACAAGACATGCAGGGTGAGGGCAAGGGGCACTAAACTGCCCTAGCATCTCAAAATCAGAACTGTGGCTTCCCATGCATTTATGGGGGTGGGAGAAGGGATGTGCAGAAAGAACAACTTCACTGACTCCTCAGCAGCAAATACATTCAAAACTGAAGGCGTCTCGAGGGCCCACTATACCCTCATCACAAGTCTGGTCACTCCTCTGGAGGAGCTCGGTGCAGTGACAGCTGGAAAGTCTGAGTCCCGATTGAGTCGGCCACACCAAGAGTCCTTTTGAAGAAGTTCGGCAAAGTAACTTTTTTCTTTTGAGCAGATGTACAGCACATTCTTGGGAAGGCCATGTGGAAGGATGCTCTCCAGCCCAGTCAAATGATCCAATCCCACTATTATCTTAGTCCCCTCTGAGTTTTTTCCTACTTGCCACCCTCGCTGTACAGAAAACAGCCAAGCACCATGCAGGTCAGTCATCAATGGTGGGCAACCAGAAGGCCTGGATGAAAGAAGAACATGAGTCAACTCTAAGAAACCAAGCTTCTCTCCTCAATGCTGAAGGATTTTCTTACCCCTCCCCCACCATCAAGGCGCCCAACCCTAAAGTTGAAGCAGCTATGGCTGGTGGCCCTCCCTCCTGACCAACTGACTGGCAATCTATAAACAGAGAAACACTCCCCAGTCTATGTGAAAGTAAGCTAGTTCTTTTTCCCTCCAACACTAAGTTCCATCACAGAGGTCCAGTGTTTAAAAAAATAGTACTCTCTGGGAGGTGGGTGTCTGGCTTCACTGTTAACCTACATGTGACCTCAGGCAGGCCCTCTCATTCAGGAGCTATAAATAACAAAAGAGGTTGGACTGAATGGCTCTGCCACATTTTTTTTTGGACAGTTTTCTTAGTTAAAAAGAAAACGAGATGGAGCAATGTATTCTGAGTAGGCTAGTAATGAAATGCCTCATACCCCAATACCTAGACAGGTTTGCTGCTGCTAAGTCGCTTCAATCATGTCCGACTCTGCGCAACCCCATAGACGGCTGCCCACCAGGCTCCCCCGTCCCTGGGATTCTCCAAGCAAGAACACTGGAGTGGGTTGCCATTTCCTTCTCCAATGCATGAAAGTGAAAAGAGAAAGTGAAGTCGCTCAGTCGTGTCTGACTCTTAGGGACCCCACGGACTGCAGTCTACCAGGCTCCTCCGTCCATGGGATTTTCCAGGCAAGAGTACTGGAGTGGGGTGCCATCGCCTTCTCCAGACAGGTTTAGGAGATGCCAAGAGGAAATAGGAGGCTGAGATTCACTGCTACTTTGTTTTGCTCATGTTGTCCAGGAGGAGACAGGGGCCTGGAGAAAATTCTAAGTGGTGAGCTGTGATTAACTAAGAATTTCTAATGAACTCAGCATAATCTGAGAGGAATGGAAAAACTGAAGTTTGCAGCCACAAAAGGCTGACTCAAAGAGTTTTAAGAAACCAAAAAACTATGAGGCATAGCTTCAGGTAGTCTGGACATAAAACCAGGAGCCAGAGCTGACCAAAGATCTCCTAGGACCTCAGAAGTGATCCCAGATCATGGAAAGAAAAGTAAAAGTGCAAAGCCAGCCCAATCACAGATCAGATAACAGAGGCGAAACAGGGAGGCCAGCAGCTGAGAAACATGAACATGGCTGCTTGTAACTGTGCCTACTTAAAACTCACTGTGCTCACGGAAGGACCCTACCCCAAATGAAGAGGGCCCCTACTCGGAGGACATCTCCTGCTGTTCACATACCATGTTAGAACAAGCGCTGGCAAAGGTCATGAACTTGGGGTTGAACTGCAAACAGGTAATGGGGCCTGTGTGTTTGCCATCCAATACAGCTACTTTTATACCACTCTCTCCATTCCACACATGGATCTTGCCATCCTCCGAACCTGAAGAGAAAGATCAAGGCATGTAACAACAGCTCAAGACATACTACAAAGACAAGCGGCAAACAGACACGGACTGACATCTGGAAAGCGGCCAACCTTCAGGACCCAGCCATCAGCAGAAATGCAGGAGGAGTAAAGACAGTGAAGAAAAGACACTTTAGGAACTGATCTAGACTCTATTCTCAGGCAAGCCATTTCCCCTCTAACTTCAGTTTTCTCATTTAAAAAGGGGGCTAAATACGATCACCCTACAAACATCTACACTAAGGTGATTCAACGCAAGGTTACAACAGGAAGTTGCTACTATCAGCAAGACAGTGCTTACAGAACTTAACTCTATGCTGGTCCAGGAGAAGACCATCATTAACGCCCATCCCCAGTAAAGACATGCAAAGCCAGGACAGTTTAAAGACACAATATCTTTGACATAATGTGCTAAACAGAAATCTGGAAATTTCTATCAAGAGGATAATAAATGGTTTCTTAATTAGTTATAACCAGCAAAAATAACATAATGCACTGTAACAGAGAAATAACCCCCAAAGGGGATAAAGGAAGCTTACCAATCATAATAAACTGGGAGTCTGGAGTAAACGAGGCCTCCAATGTGACAGCCTTGCTATTAGCATAACCCTAAAAAATAAAAGCAATACTCGTTACAGTGCCATTAACAAAAAATAATTGCCTACAAACACTGACCCCACATACACCTTCTCAATGCACAGTGCTACCAAGGTGCCAGACTTGGCTACCACCCTTTACAATTAATTCACTCCCAACTGCATGTTCAAGGGAGCTAGAAAATGTTTATGGTTAGGAATTATTATATATCTAAACACCAAACTTGAGCCACTGAGAAGTAAATGTCTCAGAATCCAAGAGAAATAATGTCATGTGCAAGAAGAAAATGTCAGTCCATGCCTTTAACCAAGGACAACTGCTGGTCTCCATCAACTAGCTAACATAATTCTCAGAAGGGATGACCATAGAAAAAAGGTAAGAACATTGGAAGAGGAAAAAAAAAAAAAGAGAGAGCTCAAAAGTTGTCAGCTCACCCCAAATGTATGCATCACCACTCCCTTGAATGCATCGATCAGACGGATGAAGCTGCCATTGGTGGAGATGAGGATGAGCTTGCCATCATTGCTGAACTTAAGTCCTGTCCACTCACAAGTCCGATCATACTGCATCTTAAATGTTGCAAATGGCCCCTGCAAAAGAAAAAGACAGCAGCCTCAGGCCCAAGGCACATCAATCATTCTTTCTGCCAGAGCCAAATCTCATTCTATCCCTTTAGATTCCTTTGGGACTAGGGAAAGTAGAGGATTAAGTACTGCTCTGATGCTTTCTAAGATCTACCACATACCTCTTCTAGTGTAGAAAAAGGCTCTTCAACGTCCATCTCACCCTTCAAAACTTCCATAGTATCAAGACAGTTCAAAGATTCAAAGATTTACCTTATCAAAAGAGCGAAGATCATAAAGTTTGACCATTTCAGAATTGACACCTGCGGCAAAAATTAATCCTTCTGGATCAAAAGAACAAACTGGCTTGCCCTGTAGATGCATGAGACCCTAAGACAAAAGAAAATTTTTTTAAAAGTTAATAAACCCAGGATTCTACAAAAAACAAACATAAAACTAACTAAAATGAAGTTTTAAAAAAATAGGTCTCCATGCAATTCATTTCAGATCAACTCTAACTGTACGATTTTACAGATACTGAATTCAAATAAAAACAAATCTCTGAAATCTAATATCTACAGTTCAGAGTCTCCAGGAAAACTGCCTTTAAAACACTAAGGCATGGATCATAATAAATATGCACTGGATTAAGGTATTAACTCAATTATCAGTCACCTACCAGGAAAAGATTTTCTCCAAAATTTAAAGACTCTGGGATTCCAGAAAGAAAACACTGCTTTCCCCCTTCCTTGAGAGGGAGCACTCATGATAGTGCTTACCACAGAAAACACTTAAAGTGTAACTGTGAGGCAACATTACCTGGCAGTTAGGAGAGCGGAGATCCCAGAGCCGAATGGTCTTATCAAGAGACCCAGAAATGAAAGTGTCATCCACAGGTGACATGGACAAGGCCACCACCCTGCAATGCATCAAGATAAATAGTAGTTGAAGCAAAGTATCTGCAATAATTGTATATGAACTCTAAACCACTTGGCCTGCCTCCCTATATATATGTTCTCCTAAGAATGTTATTTTAAGAAACAGGCATACACAAGCAATCTGGAATAATCAAAGGCAATTAGTATAATTTAAAAAGCAACTTAAAGCTACAACATAAAAATATATGATTCCAATGCAAATCAAATCATGAGATACCACTTCATACCCACTAGCAAAGCAAAAATCAAAGAGAGATAACAAGTGTGGGTGAGGATGTGGAGAAACTGGAATCCTGATACACTGCTGGTAAGAATGTAAAATGGTACAGTTGCTTTGAAAAAGTTCTACACTTTCTCAAAAAGGTAAACATTCCGTTGCTAGGTATACACCCAAGAAACAGGAAAACATATGTCAAAAAGAAAAATCCCCATGCGTCTGTGTTCATAATAGCATAATTCATGACTACTAAAAAGTGGAAACTCAAATGTCCATCACCTAATAAATGGATAAACAAAATGTGTTATCACCACATAGGAATATTACTTGGTAATAAAAAGAAATGAAATCACTTATTCATATTAAACATGCATGAAAGTTAAAAAGGTTAGATAGAAAGTAGATTAGTTGCTGCCAGGGGCTAGGAAGATGGGAAATGGGGAGTGTTAATGGATACAGGGTTTCTGTTTGGGGTGATGAATATGTTCTGGAATTATATTGTGGTGATGGTTGCCCAACTCTGTGGATATATTAAAAACCACTGAATTGTACACTTTAAAAGGATGAATTTATGGTATTGAACTATATCTCAATTTATTAATAAAAAAATTCCTTAACTAGAGATTTGTGGGTCCAATAGGTCTGACAATCTATGTTTCTAACATGTTCCTAGGTGATGGTGAGGTTGATAGTTTGAGCGTCATACCTACGGAGAGCCACAGGCCTGCGCTAACAGCCTATGCTATGTTTCTGATATGGGTCCCCTTTTATGGTTATACTGTTAAGAATCACTCGCTGAAAAATATTTCTTCCAAGGCCTCATCTGGGCTCTCTTTTCCCCTCTGCTCATGTTCTTGCTCTGCCATGCTCTGCACTGAAGATACCCACCATGTCCCCAGCATTTGGGCCCAGCCTATGGAGAAGGACAGCATGTGACTCTGCTTTACCTGCCTCTTGGAGCATGCCAGAGCCCTAACCAGGGGGGTTCTTGAGGAAGCCCTTGTGAAAATGGACACTCAGATGGTGCTTCCTTCTGGGTGTTATGGAAGAGCAGCTCCACATTCTGGCTTGGCTAAAAAACACTTCATAGACAAAAGAGTGGGTGTCATAAGTGAAGATTGCAGAGGAAATGATGGTGGTGTACTGTTTCATTTTGACAAAGAAAAATCTGAAGTTAAAAAATAAGGTGATTAAGTCACACAACTCATTTGTGAGTGGATTTTTTAACTGTAGAAATAGAGGAAGTTCAAATTTTAGATGACACTGAAAGGGGTTCAGGAGGTTTTGGTTCCATGAGAAAGAATTAAAATGTGTGCCATGAACAGAAAATGAGAAAATGTACTTTCCCCGCCACCCACCCCTCCAAATCTTCCAGCATAACTAAATTAACATTTGCACTTAGATCATCAACTTAAAAATTTTAAAGATACTATAAGCCAAAATTTCCTGGGAATGCTGAGGCGGTAATAAAACAGAGTGAGGAGAATGAATATGGACATGTAATTTTATATCCCGATATTCAGGTCAGAAGTTCAGGGGAAGTCTACCTTGGCATATGGCTCTGTTAAGAGGCACAGGGAATGCAAGGAGGAACAAGATTTCCACTCTAAGAAAGCTTAACTGTCTAGCCCAGACAATTCCAAGAGAGGGTCAGAGAAGGCTTTCCGGAAGCAGCTACACCTGTGTTGAATAGGGTTTCAATGGGAGTGGTCTTTCTGGAAGATGCCAGATAGGAGAAGGCATGAGGCAGTTCAGGAAGCAGCGCAAGAGTTCACCTCAACTGGACTGGCGGGAGATGACACTGGGAAAACGGGTCAGACAGAAAAGAACCTGACTCCAAGGTTTTTTGATGGAGGCTGTGAAGTGGTCAGAACTGTAAAAAAAAAAAACACCAGAGTGCAGAAGCAGGATAGTGAGTGGTGGGGAGATTAGGATTTGACAGTAATTTACCTGAGCAAGGACATAAGCAAAGGAGTAAGTATGGAGGAAAGTGACACATGAGGTTAAACCTAGGGTGTCAACAGGATTTAACAGCTCACTGAATGTGAAGGCAGGGAAAAAGCAGTGAACAGACAGCAGAGGCTGTGAGTTGGGAGAGCTAGGAGAGACGATGGAAAAACGTAAGGCAGGCAGAGGGACTGGCCCAAGGAATTTAACGAAGGATGGAGTATCAGATCTGTCAGAGACCTACAGAGATGTGTATAAAACCTGTAGGTGTGAAGTCCAGTCTGAAAATCTTGGGCTGAAAATACTGATTTGGGAAGCCATCTGAGGTGAATGAAATCAGTGATGGAGGTAGCTGAGAAAATACCAAGAAGAAGAGAAAAAAGCTAGGGTAGAACCTTGCTTACTTCAGAGTTAAAGGAGAAAGAGAGTCCAAGAATATAAAGAACAGAACCAAGATGGAAAGCCAAAGGGGGGGAAAAAAAAGCTTTACTGAGAGGCTGAGTGCCAAAGCAAGCCCCAGGCAGTGTATTTTACCTGGAGGCAGCAGGGAAAGGGGAGCAAACAGTTTGGCTTGGATGAGAGAATTAAACAGTGAATGAATGTGAGGAGGTAGAGATGGGAATATGCAGATTCTTCTTCTATGTCTGACAGTGAAAAGAAGTGGGTGATATTCTCAACCAAAAAATTCAAGGTAAGAAAGTCTGTAGGCAGCAAAGGAGATGGAAGAAAGTAGAGAGGGTTTGTTTTTCTCAAGGAAGAAAAAAAACTACTTCTTTCTCAGGGAAAGGTTTCTAAGGAAGAGAGGAATTTAGGTGGAAAAGACAGAAGTTGAAAAGAACTCAATTTGGATGGCTTTGACTTTCTCACAAAAGAGGGACAAAGTTATCTATTAAGAATCAGGAGGTCAAGAAATTGGGCAAGTGGTAAGATTGGACAGTTTCAAACAACTGCCATCAACTCCCAATTACAGACAATATGTTTGTGAACATTAATTTAACAAACAAACAAAAACATCTACTAGTCACAAGCCATTCTTTGTCTGAACTACACAGTAACCAACAATTGCCACCTCTTATGTTCAGCAACAAAGAAAACGCCCAGCCCAATCACAAGTGCCACTGTAAACAGGGTGTTCTCCGCCCACCTCTTATCAGGGCTCTGAACCACTCCATGTTGGATTACTGTACATTTGCAAAGAAAAGTACCAGTGATTAAAATAGCATCCAAGGGAAATTGTGTATAACATTCAACCCAAACTTGAAAAACCAGAGGAAAAATACTAGGAGAATTGGGATAAGAGACAAACAACCTGCATTATGAAACTGAATAAGGAAAAGAAGTTTAACTTTCAAAAAGTAACAAAGGACAATTTATTAATTTTGCATTCTCATGAAGATCTTCATATGGAACATGTTTATGTAGAGGAGGGGCATGCTGAAATGGGGGCCACCTATACAGGAAGCCTCAGACATGTAAACTGTCCTTTCATTAAGGGATGTCTGATATTTGAGATCTCTAAATGCCAAATGCAATTTTTACTATATAGGTTTCCACTGAATATCTTTAGTCCACATTTTTCCTATTAATGTTTTAACTGAGGTTTCAGTTTATCCATGAAGTCCTACCCCTGCCTCAACAACCTTGATTAATCTAGAGCTCACTGTTTAGGAAGGGTTGACAAGAGAAGACTTAAGAGATATGCCAAGCGGCAGTGAGAAACTAGCTTCATTTCACTAATAAAATCTCTCCACTCATTTCTTCTCTGGATAACCTATTTACTTTTTTTTTAACACCTGTGTCTTACCTTTTGCTATGTCCAGGAAAGTACCTGATATATTTGTTGTCATGCAATGACAGGTAACGAATAGTATCTGAAAGAAGACAAATATCCTATTATTTTTAAATAATAATTTACTTTGCGTTTTCATCTTGAAAAGACAAGGTAAAAGAATTCATTGTTCTCCATTATTTAAGCAAAGTTTGAATGCACAATAGTGAATAACTCCTTTCCACAGCACTTGAGTTTTCACGTAACTCAAAAGCAGAGTTCTCAAGCTGAAAGCATATAGAGCTATGTTTAAAAATCATTGTTGTTACCAATCTTTGGCTTCTGCATAGTTACAATGTAAATTATCCTGCAAATATGCCCCACCCCCCAAAAAAAACCTCACAACAGTTTCAGTACCCACAGAATGCAAACCTTAAAGAAAAACATATGGCTACTGACGAAACAGGCTCGAAGAACTAAACAACCATACTGAGCTCTGGATCAGGCTGGACTCTGGCATATTTTTCTCCAGCATTCTCCAACAGCATGTCAACCCAACCTTCACCTCATCTGAATGTAAACTGAATACACAATTTACATTAAAATGAAATAAAATGCAAAGAGAAGTAAAGTTCTACTCCCTTTCTAATTAACCAACTATAATGGTCCCTTATACAGAGAAGTGAGTTAGAAAGTGGCCAAAAGAAGAAATGAGAAAATTCAGATTAAAAAGACTGCAAGATATTTAAACATCAGAGTCATAAACTATACCAAGTCCAGTTCACAGCACTGAGATTTTTACAGGATCAAAGAAAGGAGTCATCAGAGATCAGTGCTTGCAGAAAATAAGAAAAGTACTCAACACCCAAATCATTCCTTCTGAAAAAGTAAAATAAAATACGATGGTGCTGGGAAGGGAATGAAGTTCCATAAAGAATAGAACTGGAAAGTACCATGCTTCTGACAAGACTAGGAATAAGAAACAATTGTTGAAAAATGTAATAGGCAATAGGGCCAAAATACAGAAAAGGAAAGGACAGAAAGAACATTATGGAGGCAAACAGTATACAGGAACAAAAAGGTTGAAAGCACAAATTCTTTCCACGCGTTTACAGGAGTACTAATAACAGGGAATTTAACCTGGGAGAGGGAAAAAGGCACAAAACTAAACAGCTTCCTTGAATACACCTTCAAAGTTCTCAAATGACAACTGTAAAGTATTCCTGACTGTTCTACTGCGAGGAACTCCTCACGGGCCCTGAACAGAAGAGAACCCTTCCCCATTACCTGGTCTCCCAGAGGTGGGCAGGGCGTCGCCATCGTCTCCGCCCCACTCGGTAGCTGGCGCACTGTTCCCGGCAAGGCAGTGGCCTGTACAGTTATCTCCTGTACCGGGTGGTATCATAGACCCTCAAACTGTACAAACTACTACCTCAGCCTGGAATCAGGCAAAAGGATACGAAGCGTTGGAGCAACTCCTCAGGATGTGCTCGAAACAGGAAAGGCAACGTCCTCACAGCAGAGGCCTGGCAGCAAAGCTGCAAGTGCTACACATTTGCCTCATCTTGCACCATATTTGGAGCATTCTCATTTAATCACCCAGAAAAACACCCCAACAGGAGAAACACCATTCATTCAGATGATCACAGAGATATATTTCCTCAAAATCCTGTTTTATATTCTTGTCCAAAAGTATCAATTGCACTGTTTACTTAGAAAACCACTTCTGAAATAAAGGCATGAAAAGTACAAACAATATACTTACTAAAAATCAAGTACAGAATTCTCATAAAAAAAAAAAACCAACCAAAACAACTTCTACTCATCTGCTCTGAGATATGCATAACCAAAATAGCAGTCTAAGCAAACTTTGTTGAATGACATTAGAAAAATCTTACTGCTAAAAATGAAATAATCAATAAGTCAGTGAGATTTAAAAAAAAAACCCCAGTCCTAACATGAAAGTGTTATAGCTCAATTCCAAGATGACCTGTCAACTGAGAATGACCTATCACAGAGGAAAAGCAGTAAAAACAAAGATCCTTTATTAGAGAAAGAATTCACAAGTTTTAAATTTGAAAAATAACTATTATTCTTCAAAGGCATTAACTTTATTTAAAGAAGAAAGGGAGTCCAGTGGTTAAGACTGGAGTGGCAGTGGTTAAGACTCTGCGCTGCCAATTCAGGGTACACAGGTTTGATTCCTGATGGAGGAACTAAGATCCCACATGTTGCACACATGGTATGGCCAAAAAATTTAAATAAGTAAATAAATGGAAAGGGGGATAAAATTCAGATCAAAAATGTCCCTGGAATCAAAGAAAACTAAGGTCAGTATATTGTCCTTTGTGACACAGACCATCAATAGTTTGGACAATACAAAAACTCTCCTAAGGTCTACTAAACTACCATACCTGAAAGTATCTGTGAAAACTTTTCTCAAAGCTGTATTATTTTGAACAGGAAGGCAGCACTGTTTAACACTTGCTGTGTGTCAAGTGTTCTTTCCTTTTATTTCTTCTAAAAGTATTCTTTCAAGTTTCAAGAAGCACAAACGGTAAATACAATTCGTAGCTTCCTATTTCCACTCCCCACCCTAAACTAGAAAACTTTCTTACTCAGTTTCAAGTCCTTCAAAAGTACTAATGGCTTGCTTCCAGCATCTCTTCAGTCATAATGATGTTAGCACAGCAAATACCACAGGAAAATTTAAAATAACTATAAACAAACATAAGCGGTCACAAAGGTTCCATAAACCTTACCTAACAAAGGTAATCATGACCATTAACTTGCTAAAAAGAAGCTTGCTTACCGTCTATTTTGTTAGAGCTGTAAACGACTGTATTTGCTGCATGAGTGTATCTGATGAGATCCACGCCATATTTCTTACTGTACAGGGTTCTCTTTGGTCTGCCGAGGAAATGGACAGAGAAAGAAAACCATCAAAATCTTCCAACACCAAAATCTAGTATCTTCATGTAAAGAGAAGCACTTGAATGATGTGGGAAGGGTGAAGATTCTTGGTAAGTCCTAACACTGAAAAGAAACAGAATTTCTTCCAAAAAGGGAGGAAATAAACAGAATCAATCAAGGGCAACAGCCTGAACCAAATGCCAAAGTTAGGAAGTAGAAGTAAATCTGACGGCTCAAATCGGCCTTTACTACAGTGTTCACAAGTAAGCTTTGAGAAGTAGTACATCTATTTGAGAAGAAAGACACACAAAACAATCCATAACTTACAAGAAGGAGGAAAATGGGAATATGTTACACCAGTGAGGCCAGAACATAAGCCATTCACTTGGAAAGATGCTCTTTCTTCAAGAAATGATTTATCAAAACTGAAACCAGGTGTAAAACTGCCTTTCCTAATATAACCTAGTATTTCCATCCTCTCTATCTTATAGTTCCAAAGCACATACTGAGCCTTTTATAAGACAAACCTAACTCTCTATATCAAAACTAGTCATTAGTTCTTTTCTCTTTACTTAGACGTAAAATCGCTTATTTCTAAGCTTGAGGTTATCAGTCTATTTGTTGAAGTTCCTTAAATGTTATCTTCTTCTACAGAATCTTAAAGATCAAGCCGAAACTGATCTCATCAAAATATTTTATCAAAAACTTCATAATATTCTACATTTATGTACAGGAGGATTTCATAAATCCTATACTACTGTTTACCGAGAATTTATGGAAAAGAAGTTCACCCTCTCAATGTAAAAACCTCTTGAAACCTAGATGCTAAACAATCAGATGACTCAGGGAGCTTTAAGAAGTCAATCTGCACTTTCAATTTTTCTGACATCAAGGGTTTCCCTACATTAAACCTATTTACAAACAAGATTTCTCACTCCAAATGCACTGAATTTTCCCATTCTCACCGTTTCCCAAAAGATGAGTTAATAAAAAGATCAGTTTAAATGCTACCTTGTTGAGTCCACCATCCTGGGTTCTGCCATGTAGTTACTGTGTTAACCAGTGAATGACAGTGAGGGAGTGAGCGTGCATATGAACATGTGTTTACTCTCAAGACAGTTGACTCTGAGTCTACCAATGGAAAGAGAAGCTTACTTACCTCAGTACTGGGCCTACAATAATCAAGACAGAGCCTGAAGAACCAATGTTAAAGGGTATGGTCTAAGGAAAATATTCAGTTTCAATTACATATGGTCTATTTCTCTCAAATATATCAATAATACTAACCTAAGGTTTTGTGCTTAACATAATCTTTTACCTCATATCATTTTCTAGTTTGATAGCTAGATTCTAATGCATCCATTTCAGAGGACTATGCACATTTTTTCACAAATATTATGGTAAGCTTCTTTGCACAAACTATGATTCTGGTATTAGGTAAGAATCAGATCAGATCAGATCAGTCGCTCAGTCGTGTCCACTCTTTGCAACCCCATGAATCGCAGCACGCCAGGCCTCCCTGTCCATCACCAACTCCCGGAGTTCACTGACTCACGTCCTTCGAGTCAGTGATGCCATCCAGCCATCTCATCCTCTGTCGTCCCCTTCTCCTCCTGCCCCCAATCCCTCCCAGCATCAGAGTCTTTTCCAACGAGTCAACTCTTCGCATGAGGTGGCCAAAGTATTGGAGTTTGAGCTTTAGCATCAGTCCTTCCAAAGAAATCCCAGGGCTGATCTCCTTCAGAATGGACTGGTTGGATCTCCTTGCAGTCCAAGGGACTCTCAAGAGTCTTCTCCAACACACAGTTCAAAAGCATCAATTCTTCGGCGCTCAGCCTTCTTCACAGTCCAACTCTCACATCCATACACAACCACAGGTAAAACCATAGCCTTGACTAGACGAACCTTTGTTGGCAAAGTAATGTCTCTGCTTTTGAATATGCTATCTAGGTTGGTCATAACTTTCCTTCTAAGGAGTAAGCGTCTTTTAAATTTCATGGCTGCAGTCACCATCTGCAGTGATTTTGGAGCCCAAAACAATAAAGTCTGACACTGTTTCCACTGTTTCCCCATCTAATTCCCATGAAGTGATGGGACCGCATGCCATGATCTTCGTTTTCTGAATGTTGAGCTTTAAGCCAACTTTTTCACTCTCCACTTTCACTTTCATCAAGAGGCTTTTGAGTTCCTCTTCACTTTCTTTTTTTTTTTTTTTTTTCCCACTTTCTGCCATAAGGGTGGTGTCATCTGCATATCTGAGGTTATTGACATTTCTCCCAGCAATCTTGATTCCAGCTTGCGTTTCTTCCAGCCCAGCATTTCTCATGATGTACTCTGCATATAAGTTAAATAAACAGGGTGACAATATACAGCCTTGACATACTCCTTTTCCTATTTGAAACCAGTCTGTTGTTCCATGTCCAGTTCTCACTGTTGCTTCCTGACCTGCATACAAATTTCTCAAGAGGCAGATCAGGTGGTCTGGTATTCCCATCTCTTTCAGAATTTTCCACAGTTTATTGTGATCCACACAGTCAAAGGCTTTGGCATAGTCAATAAAGCAGAAATAGATGTTTTTCTGGAACTCTCTTGCTTTTTCCATGATCCAGCGGATGTTGGCAATTTGATCTCTGGTTCCTCTGCCTTTTCTAAAACCAGCTTGAACATCAGGAAGTTCATGGTTCACATACTGAACCGTGTAAGAATAAACAATATTAAATCCTTCTCTCTAAAATTCACATCATCTACCACAAGTAATATTCTTTGTATGCTTTCATACTAAACAAACAAACAAAAAAATCATTTGGGACTTCCCTGGCAGCAGTGGGTAAGACTGTGCATTTCCAATGCAGGGTTCGAGGGTTTGAACCCTGGTAGGGGAACTAAGATCCTACATGTCTTGTGGTGCACCTCCCCTCTCCCCAAAATCACTCAGTGGATGAACTCCATTATAAAAAAAGTGTCAATGAACAGTAAACAGAGAAAATATTAAGCACAAAGAATTTTGTTTTAGCTATTTTCAAACTCCCAACATTAGTACCATCTAATACAGATACTGTGCTTTCCAAGGAAATCTTACTTTTCTTCCAATGTTGGTTTGACCTACACTAGTGGCAAATTTTTTTCTTCACGTTATCACTTAGGATCATGGACTCCTTGAGGCTAGAGAAGAGATCTGACCAATGTCACATACCTAGTCACAAAGCCAAACTAGAACCCAATCTATCAGATCACTCTCTTATCACAGATCACCATGAAACAAGGTCACAATTCATATGAGAATATTTTAAAGAATGTGCTGTATACTACTGTGTTAATATTACATCTCTAATTTGGATAACTGTACTCTGGTTACATAAGAAAACGTCCTTATGCTTCAGATATCCATGTTGAAGTGTTTAGAATAAAGGGGCTTGATACCTCTATATTACTATCTAATGGTTCAGGGGGAAAATGTGCATATATATATATATGTATATACATACACACACATACATACACATACATATACGTATGTAAATATAAACATTTACATAGAGATGACAAAGAAAACAGAGCAAAACATAACTAATTATTGGATCCTGGGAGTTCTTGGAAACAATGGTGTAACTTTTCTGCAAGTTTGTAATTATGCAAAAATGCTACATGAATGAATGAACTGAATTATGTTATAAAATTAATATTTTACTTATAACAAGAAGGACTTCCAGTCAATGTCATTTCTACTAAGGGGTGGAAATTATGCCGTAATAAACTGAATTATGTTATAAAATTAATATTTTACTTATAACAAGAAGGACTTCCAGTCAATGTCATTTCTACTAAGGGGTGGAAATTATGCCGTATTTGGAGACAAACTCTGAAGAAATGCTTTCACGATTTTCATTTTCTTTGAATGAAGACACACACCTCCATCCTCAAGTTCCAGGGAGAGGTTCTAATCTGTGCACAAGCACTAAGCATTTCAAGCAAGTTCAACTTCAAATTTCTTCTAGCTCCAGGACCCCACAACCTCTACCTCCACCCTAGCTTTATACGTGACTCTAATCCACGTTAATTCAAGTGGCCAGACTTGGACAGAAATGAATACATCACCACTCAGCATTGGTCCAGCTAACAATTCTCTTCCCCCTGGACCACCACTATAGGCCACTCTTCCACACACCGCAGGCAGATCCAAAGCCAGTTACATAATACTTTTTCACAGCCCAAATAGGAAAAATTGGGGAGAACAATAGAGTTCAGACCATTACCTCAAATAACCAAATTCAGAAGTGAAGAGACAAGTTCTGAAAGTTTATAGAAGACATCAGTTTAAACAAAACAGACTGAAGGAAAGGCTGGAGAAGGTAAAGAAAAGCCCAAGGATTCAAAAAGGAGCTCACAATTTAGAAGGGACATGGAGAAAGCAAGTCTGGGGCAGAGCTGAGGAAAAAGGGGGGAATTGGCAAAATGCTGTGCTTTTAAGATTCTGCAGAGATACACATGTGTTGGGTCTCCAGAGGACTTGGGACAACCTAGAAATGTCATGAGCAGACTTAGAACTGTGGTTAAGTCCTAATGGACTGTAAGGTGTAATTTAAAAAACAAGTATAAGAAGAAACACGAAATTGTTACACGGTATTTTCTTTGTTCTATTAGGAGGTTCACATTCAGGTCGGGATGGGACGGCCAGGTTCGTCCGTGTCTGGCAAAAAGGAAAAGTTTCAGATGCTGTTACAAAGTTAACTATAAACGGAGGAACCGAGGCTGAGGGAGTAAGAGAATGATTTGCAACAGAAAGGAAAAGACAAGGGGCCCAAAGAGGCACAACAAATAAATCCTGACAGGTAACAACTGCAACCCACGCGGCCTTCCGGCAGAAACACGGCGGGAAGCTGAGGGGCAGGGGACCGGCGATGGGCCAGGACTGAATCGAGGTCACCGAGCAGAGGGCAGAGGGAGCTGCCTCTGCTGAATGAGGCAGCCAAGCAGCCTCCGCGGTTCTGCAAGGGGGACACAGCCGACGGGCACAGAGGACGAAGCCCGACTAGCGGAAAAGCTACCAGCTGGGGCCGCGGTGGGCGGACCCGGCGTTTAAAGGTCAAGGTCAAGGTGGGGTTTGGCCAGAGATGCAAAAGCGGTCTGAAAGGAGACCGAAGGCAGACAAGACAAAAACATGATTATTGTTATCGCCATCGTTAAGAAAAAAACGGTCTCCCAGACGGCTTCGGAGGGGACGCGGCCCTGGCAGGAGCGTGTGCAAAACAGGCCGCGGGGCCGGGCCCGGGCGCGGGGCGAGCGCAGGGCCACGACGCGGAGGGCGGGAGGGACTCAGACCCGGGCCCAAGGCCACCGCCGCACTCACTTGCCCTCCTGGCAGTCATAGAGCACGATGGAGTCGTCGTCGCTGCTCGAGATGACCGTTTCGCCGTTGGGGCTGAAGTCGAAGCAGTTGATCTTGTCAGAGTTTTCGCGGAACACCTTGGCGACGCGGAAGCTTCGCAGCACGCTGTCGGTCAGCTTCATGGCGGCGGCTGCCTGAGGCGGCGGCGGCGGCGGCAGCGGCGCAGGGCCGGGGCGGGGCCCGGGGAACGGGCGGGCTGCCGAGGGGCCGACCGGGGCGGGGCGGGCGCCGCGCCGGCGGCGGGCGGGAGAGCGGCCGGCAGTCGGGACGCCTCCTCCTCTTTCTCCTCCTGCTTAAGCAACACTCTTCTGCCCGGACTGCGGGGCCTTGCCGACCGTTAGTCCTCACGGTCGCCTCAGGGCCAATCGGCGCGACGCCGGTTCATTGTGTCCGCCATCTTGGGACGACAGGCAGAAGCCGAGGGCGAGGAACCTCACCGCGGTGCCAGCCGGGAAAAGGGGCGGGGCGGGAACGGCGGCGCGAGGCGAGGAGGCGGGGCGGTGACGTCAGCGCGGCCGGCAGGGAGTGGCGTGGCTGGGTGGCCCCAAGAGGCAATTCCCCGACCTGCTGTGGGGGCGGGAGGGGAGGGGTCTCCCACGTCCTTATCCCTTGGATTCCAAGGCCCCGGGTGACCCGGAGCCTCAGGCTTGAGTGCGAGCTCGCCACCGCGAAGAGACTCAGGCGCCCCCTGCAGGATCCCCGGCCGCAGGCCCAGGGACAGCAGGTACTGGGGAGGTGGGCTACGCCCCAGGAGGCCTGTTCTGGGTGTGAGTCATCGCTGGCAGCTTTTGACCGTTGGTCCACAACAGACAGAGCCAGATTTCAACTTCTGTATTTTTTTAAGGTGTACTATACGTTAGATTGCCTAAATTTTAAGTGGATGGATTTGTTTTCATTTGGTTGTACTTTCTTGTGACGACCACCCACAACTTTTCTTTAAGCCTTCTTTGAAAGCGTTGTTGGGCTTCCCTGGTGGCTCAGTAGTAAAGAATCTGTCTGCTAGTGCAGGAGACACGGGTTCGATCCCTGGTTTGGAAGGATGTCACGTGCCACAGAGCGGCAGAGCCGGTCCTCCACAACTATTGAGTCTGTGCTCTAGAGCCTGGGAACCATAGCTATTGAGGCCAACTCCTTGGAAGGAAAGTTACGACCAACCTAGATAGCATATTCAAAAGCAGAGACATTACCAACAAAGGTCCGTCTAGTCAAGCAAGGCTATGGTTTTTCCAGTTTTTCCAGTGGTCATGTATGGATGTGAAAGTTGGACTGTGAAGAAAGCTGAGCGCCGAAGAATTGATGCTTTTGAACTGTAGTGTTGGAGAAGACTCTTGAGAGTCCCTTGGACTGCAAGGAGATCCAACCAATCCATTGTAAAGAAGATCAGTCCCAGGTGTTCTTTGGAAGGACGGATGCTAAAGCTGAAACTCCAGAACTTTGGCCACCTCATGCGAAGAGTTGACTCATTGGAAAAGACTCTGATGCTGGGAGGGATTGGGGGCAGGAGGAGAAGGGGATGACAGAGGATGAGATGGCTGGATGGCATCACCAACTCCATGGACAAGAGTTTGGGTGAACTCCGGGAGCTGGTGATGGACAGGGAGGCCTGGTGTGCTGCGATTCATGGGGTCGCAAAGAGTCAGACACGACTGAGCGACTGAACTGAACTGAACTCAGGCCTGAGCGCCCTAGAGCCTGTGCTCTGAAACAAGAGAAGCCACTGTGATGAGAAACTCCTGCACTGCAACTGGAGAGTGCTGTGCTTAGTCCCTCAGTCATGTCCGACTCCTTTCGACCCCATGGACTGTAGCCCTCCAGGCTCCTCTGTCCATGGGGATTCTCCAGGAAAGAATACTGGAGTGGGTTGCCATGCCCTCCTCCAGAGGATCTTTCCAACCCAGGGATTGAAGCAAGGTCTCCCACATTGCAGGGATTCTTTACTGTCTGAGCCACCAAGGAAACCCAAGCCTGCTGCAACTCAAGAAAATCCTGTGCAGCAACAAAGACCCAGCATGGCCAAAAAATAAATAAATTATTTTAAAAACTTTTGTAGTTGATATTTAATATAAAGTGCATAAAACAAATTTTAAGTGTTCAGTTCCATACATTTTATAAACACCCATCTTTAAGTTTTAAAACATATAACTCCCAAAATCCATAGCATTAATAACAAATAAATGTTTTAAAGGGAAAATTATCTCCTTCTCCAGCAAAACACAGTTTTAAATTCTCCTGATAGCCTCCTTACTCATATATCCACCTAAGCTGTAGAAGCAGCCATTTCCTCTCGTGCTTTAACATTGTATCTTACACAATTTTCCTGTTACTTAAACCAGTTTTTGTTGGTGTTCTCAATCAAGGTATAATTTATGTACAATAACAATTAGCCTTTTTCATAGTTCTTTGAATTTTGGAATCCATATACAGTATTGTACAGTTTGTACAACCACCACACTCAAGATATATTAATAGAATAGTTTCATTACCCTCTTTGTAGTCAATAGAATTGTTGCGATAGTTTGTATAAGGCAGGTATCCCCAACCTCCAGACTATGGACTGGTACTGGTCCATGGCCTTAGGAACCAGGCCACACAGCAGGAAGTGAGCAGTGGGCGAAACTGGGGACCACTGGTATAAGAGATTCTTTGCCTTAAAAGGAAGGAAAGTTGACCTCTGACAAAGGAAAATGATACCTGATTATAAAATAGGTACACACCTTTGCTTTAGTTTCCTTTGAGCATTCAAGCAGCCCTTAAGTTGCGTTCAGCCCCTCAAAAGGTTAATTGCTTGGGTCTACAGCCCTGGAGGAGGAAATGGCAACCCACTCCAGCATCCTTGCCTGGAGAATCCCCATGGACAGAGGAGCCTGCTGGGCTACAGTCCATAGGGCCACAAAGAGTCGGATACAACTGAAGCGACTTAGCACACACACACAACAGTGGTCGCAGAGGTCTATTTATTTTGTTTCACTAAACTGAGGTGTCTAAAGAGGAAGAAAAGGGAAGAGGGAAGACAAAACATTTCAATCACTGATACTGGGAAGATGTGGTATCCAGAGAGCAGATATAATTTGGACAATGTTGAAGACAAAACAGAAACCCTGGGACAGAGGGGGTTTTCTGAAAAGAACCAGGGGCTGTGTCCAATCCCCAAGTAAACAAGAGAACCAGGATCCCGACACATAAAGAGAACTTACTCCTTGAGAGAAGAGGGCAAGATTCTAGTGAAGTCTGGGCTGCAATTGCCTTCCAACAAAGAACAGTTTCTGGCTACAATTTGTTCTGGCGTCTGGAAAAAAGGCTGTTTGAGAGGAACCCAAATGGATGGCAACTGTCCAAACTGCAAAGCAGTCGAAGAAAAGCCCTCTGTGCCCCCAGAGCACACACTTCCCTGCAATGCCTGCTTTTTCATTTCACAGGCTAGGAAGACTAACGTAGAGTCTGCTTTGAATGCTTAGGAGGTGACAAAGACAGATCTGGGTGCCATGTCCTACAACTGTTGGGAAGTGAATATACCCAGGGAGATATATTTTGCGGGCCATCTAATCTGCAAAAACAACCACAGAAACAGCCATAACTTGCTGAATGTTGTATGGCAAAAGAAATCTTTGCAGCACATCTTTAAAATTGTGTACTTCCCATACCTTTCCCAGATTCACTGTTGAAGATTGAAGCTTCCTCCCAAGACTTGACTTCCTGAATTATTTTTGGAGTGGAAAAAGTCTTTTTTTTTTTTTTTTTTTTTTTTTTCATATTTTAAAAGTGCCCTGAAACAGCTCAGCCTGTTTCACATTCTCACTGTCTCACATTCCTAGCCTGGCTCCCTGCCCTGTTACAGTGAGGCTGTCTAAGCTTCCAATCCTACAGGGCCTTACAGGCTGGACTTTAGAGAAAGGCTGGCTCCAATGAGGGGTGGACAGAGGAGAAAACTTCAATCAGAAGTGAATCAGACTGCTTTAAAGCACATCGACTTAATTTTTTAGTCTTCATTTTCTTTTAACCATTATTTAATTTATTTATATACTTAGTATCCATGCAAGCAAATGGACATTCATTGCAGAAAACTAAAAAATTCAAAGAAATAATTTAAAAAACAAAAAACAAACCATAGTGTCTGGGAATAGCTATACTATTACGTTTTATCTGACGCAGAACTTTTCAGACTTTTTTCCCCATTAAAATATATCTTAACAGTCTCATAATATAATATTATTAAAAACCTATCCTTTTCATGGATTACTATGGATATCTTTCAGATCAGTAGATGCAGAACGACACAGTCATTTTGAATGCTGCTGCTGCTGCTGCTAAGTCGCTTCAGTCGTGTCCAACTCTTCGCAACTCCATAGACGGCAGCCCGCCAAGCTCCCCCGTCAGCTCTCTACTATACCATTAGGCATTTGTAAAGTAATTTTGCTTCCCATGTTATCCAGAGCCCAGCCAAGGTCTGACTCAATCAGTTCAGTTCAGTCGCTCGGTCGTTTCCAACTCTTTGCGACCCCATGAATCGCAGCACGCCAGGCCTCCCTGTCCATCACCAACTCCCGGAGTTCACCCAGACTCACTTCCATCAAGTCAGTGATGCCATCCAGCCATCTCATCCTCTGTCGTCCCCTTCTCCTCCTGCCCCCAATCCCTCCCAGCATCAGAGTCTTTTCCAATGAGTCAACTCTTCGCATGAGGTGGCCAAAGTACTGGAGTTTCAGCTTTAGCATCATTCCTTCCAAAGAAATCCCGGGGCTGATCTCCTTCAGAATGGACTGGTTGGATCTCCTTGCAGTCCAGGGGACTCTCAAGAGTCTTCTCCAACACCACAGTTCAAAAGCATCAATTCTTCGGCGCTCAGCCTTCTTCACAGTCCAACTCTCATATCCATATATGACCACTGGAAAAACCATAGCCTTGACTAGACAGACCTTTGTTGCCAAAGTAATGTCTCTGCTTTTGAATATGCTATCTAGGTTGGTCATAACTTTCCTTCCAAGGAGTAAGCATCTTTTAATTTCATGGCTGCAGTCACCATCTGCAGTGATTTTGGAGCCCCAAAAAAGAAAGTCTGACACTGTTTCCACTGTTTCCCCATCTATTTCCCATGAAGTGATGGGACCAAATGCCATGATTTTCGTTTTCTGAATGTTGAGCTTTAAGCCCACTTTTTCACTCTCCACTTTCACTTTCATCAAGAGGCTTTTGAGTTCCTCTTCACTTTCTGCCATAAGGGTGGTGTCATCTGCATATCTGGGGTTATTGATATTTCTCCCAGCAATCTTGATTCCAGCTTGTGCTTCTTCCAGCCCCGTGTTTCTCATGATGTACTCTGCATATAAGTTAAATAAGCAGGGTGACAATATACAGTCTTGACGTACTCCTTTTCCTATTTGGAACCAGTCTGTTGTTCCATGCCCAGTTCTCACTGTTGCTTCCTGACCTGCATATAGGTTTCTCAAGAGGCAGGTCAGGTGGTCTCATATTCCCATCTCTTTCAGAATTTTCCACAGTTTATTGTGATCCACACAGTCAAAGGCTTTGGCATAGTCAATAAAGCAGAAATAGATGTTTTTCTGGAACTCTCTTGCTTTTTCCATGATCCAGCGGATGTTGGCAATTTGATCTCTGGTTCCTCTGCCTTTTCTAAAACCAGCTTGAACATCAGGAAGTTCACAGTTCACATATTGCTGAAGCCTGGCTTGGAGAATTTTGAGCATTACTTTACTAGTGTGTGAGATGAGTGCAATTGTGTGGTAGTTGAGCATTCTTTGGCATTGCCTTTCTTTGGGATTGGAATGAAAACTGACCTTTTCCAGAGTTTCTACATTTCATGCTGCAGTTTAAAGTGACCTAAACAATATATCATCTTCCAAAAACTGAGAACTCCTTGTGAATTCCAGTTCTTTGAGATAAATTTCTGAGTTAGAATGCCCAGTGAGGCCTCCCTGGAGCTTAAATAAATTTGTTTTGAAGGAAAATTTTTCCCTTCTTCCCTTCTAGGTTCATCAGCTGGTCTAATATTTACATTGACATAAAACAGATTAATAGGAGAAAAACAAATTTAATCACATAAATATGTACAGCAGTCCCACAAAGATAGACTCAAAGGCAGTCAGGCAATTGACATTTATATACCATCCTGGGGCTTTCCTGGTAGCTCAGCTGGTAAAGACTGTCCCTGCAATGCAGGAGACCCCAGTTTCAATTCCTGGGTCAGTAAGATCCCTTGGAGAAGGGATGGGCTACCTACTCCAGCATTCTTGGGCTTCCCTGGTGGCTCAGATAGTAAAGAATCTGCCTGCAATGCGGGAGATCTGGGTTTGATCCCTGGGTTGGAAAGACCCCATGGAGGAGGGCATGGTAACCAACTCCAGTATTCTTGCCTGGAGAATCCCCCTGGACAGAGGAGCCTGGCAGATTACAGTCCATGGGATTGCAAAGAGTTGGACTCAACTGAGCGACTAAGTACAGCACAGCACAGCACAGCACATACAATCCTGAGCTAAGGAGAAGAGGGTAGTGGTTGGGGACTTCAAAGGGGGCAGAAGACAGTTCTCAAGAATATGAGAAGAGCAAATGTTCGTTATATGCATGTTTATTATGGCACACAAATAAGTCTTTCTGATATATAAAAGTATCTCTGGGAATAGCTCTCTTTCTGATATAGGCTCCCTATCTAAATTCTCTTAAGCAGTTAGTTCAGTTCAGTTCAGTCACTCAGTCGTGTCTGACTCTTTGTGACCCCTTGAATTGCAGCATGCCAGGCCTCCCTGTCTATCACCAGGCTCCCGGAGTTCACCCAAACTCACGTCCATCGAGTTGGTGATGCCATCCAGCCATCTCATCCTCTGTCATCCCCTTCTCCTTCTGCCCCCATTCCCTCCCAGCATCAGAGTCTTTTCCAGTGAGTCAACTCTTTGCATGAGGTGGCCAAAGTATTGGAGTTTGAGCTTTAGCATCAGTCCTTCCAAAGAAATCCCAGGACTGATCTCCTTTAGAATGGACTGGTTGGATCTCCTTGCAGTCCAAGGGACTCTGAAGAATCTTCTCCAACACCACAGTTCAAAAGCATCAATTCTTTGGCACTCAGCTTTCTTCACAGTCCAACTCTCATATCCATACCTGACCACTGGAAAAACCATAGCTTTTACTAGAAGACCCTTTGTTGACAAAGTAATATCTCTGCTTTTTAATGTGCTATCTAGGTTGGTCATAGCTTTCCTTCCAAGGAGTAAGTGTCTTTTAATTTCATGGCTGCAGTCACCAACTGCAGTGATTTTGGAGCCCAGAAGGATAAAGTCTGACACTGTTTCCACTGTTTCCCCATCTACTTCCCATGAAGTGATGGGACCAGATTCTATGATCTTTGTTTTCTGAATGTTGAGCTTTAAGCCAATTTGTTCACTCTCCTCTTTCACTTTCATCAAGAGGCTTTTGAGTTCCTCTTCACTTTCTGCCATAAGGGTGGTGTCATCTGCATATCTGAGGTTATTGATATTTCTCCCAGCAATCTTGATTCCAGCTTGTGCTTCTTCCAGCCCCGTGTTTCTCATGATGTACTCTGCATATAAGTTAAATAAGCAGGGTGACAATATACAGTCTTGACGTACTCCTTTTCCTATTTGGAACCAGTCTGTTGTTCCATGCCCAGTTCTCACTGTTGCTTCCTGACCTGCATATAGGTTTCTCAAGAGGCAGGTCAGGTGGTCTCATATTCCCATCTCTTTCAGAATTTTCCACAGTTTATTGTGATCCACACAGTCAAAGGCTTTGGCATAGTCAATAAAGCAGAAATAGATGTTTTTCTGGAACTCTCTTGCTTTTTCCATGATCCAGCGGATGTTGGCAATTTGATCTCTGGTTCCTCTGCCTTTTCTAAAACCAGCTTGAACATCAGGAAGTTCACAGTTCACATATTGCTGAAGCCTGGCTTGGAGAATTTTGAGCATTACTTTACTAGTGTGTGAGATGAGTGCAATTGTGTGGTAGTTGAGCATTCTTTGGCATTGCCTTTCTTTGGGATTGGAATGAAAACTGACCTTTTCCAGTCCTGTGGGAACTGCTGAGTTTTCCAAATTTGCTGGCATATTGAGTGCAGCACTTTCACAGCATCATCTTCCAGGATTTGAAAGAGCTCAATTGGAATTCCATCACCTCCACTAGCTTTGTTCTTAGTGATACTTTCTAAGGCCCACTTGACCTCACATTCCAGGATGTCTGGCTCTAGGTGAGTGCTCACACCATTGTGATTATCTTGGTTGTGAAGATCTTTTTTGTACAGTTCTTCTGTGTATTCCTGCCACCTCTTCTTAATATCTTCTGCTTCTGTTAGGCCCATACCATTTCTGTCCTTAATCGAGCCCATCTTTGCATGAAATGTTCCCTTAGTATCTCTAATTTTCTTGAAGAGATCTCTAGTCTTTCCCATTCTGTTGTTTTCCTCTATTTCTTTGCATTGATCACTGAGGAAGGCTTTCTTATCTCTCCTTGCTTTTTTTTGGAACTCTGCATTCAGATGCTTATATCTTTCCTTTTCGCCTTTGCTTTTTGCTTCTCTTCTTTTCACAGCTATTTGTAAGGCCTCCCCAGACAGCCATTTTGCTTTTTTGCATTTCTTTTCTATGGGGATGGTCTTGATCCCTGTCTCCTGTACAATGTCACGAACCTCCATCCATAGTTCATCAGGCACTCTGTCTATCAGATCTAGTCCCTTAAATCTATTTCTCACTTCCACTGTATAATCATAAGGAATTTGATTTAGGTCATACCTGAATGGTCTAGTGGTTTTCCCTACTTTCTTCCATTTAAGTCTGAATTTGGCAATAAGGATTTCATGATCTGACCCACAGTCAGCTCCCGGTCTTGTTTTTGCTGACTGTGTAGAGCTTCTCCATCTTTGGCTGCAAAGAATATAATCAATCTGATTTCGGTGTTGACCATCTGGTGATGTCCATGTGTATAGTCTTCTCTTGCATTGTTGGAAGAGGGTGTTTGCTATGACCAGTGCATTCTCTTGGCAAAACTCTATTAGTCTTTGCCCTGTTTCATTCTGTATTCCAAGGCCAAATTTGCCTGTTACTCCAGGTGTTTCTTGACTTCCTACTTTTGCATTCCAGTCCCCTATAATGAAAAGGACATCTTTTTTGGGTGTTAGTTCTAAAAGGTCTTGTAGGTCTTCATAGAACCGTTCAACTTCAGCTTCTTCAGCATTACTGGTTGGGGCATAGACTTGGATTACTGTGATATTGAATGGTTTGCCTTGGAAATGAACAGAGATCATTCTGTCGTTTTTGAGATTGCATCCACGTACTGCATTTCAGACTCTTGTTGACCATGATGGCAACTCCATTTCTTCTGAGGGATTCCTGCCCACAGTAGTAGATATAAGGGTCATCTGGGTTAAATTCACCCATTCCAGTCCATTTTAGTTCGCTGATTCCTAGAATGTCAATGTTCACTCTTGCCATCTCCTGTTTGACCACTTTCAATTTGCCTTGATTCATGGACCTAACATTCCAGGTTCCTATGCAATATTGCTCTTTACAGCATTGGACCTCACTTCTATCACCAGTCACATACACAACTGGGTATTGTTTTTGCTTTGGTTCCATCCCTTCATTCTTTCTGGAGTTATTTCTCCACTGATCTCCAGTAGCATATTGGGCCCCTACTGACCTGGGGAGTTCCTCTTTCAGTATCCTATCATTTTGCCTTTTCATACTGTTCATGGGGTTCTCAAGGCAAGAACACTGAAGTGGTTTGCCATTCCCTTCTCCAGTGGACCACATTCTGTCAGACCTCTCCACCATGACCTGCCCGTCTTGGGTTGCCCCATGGGCATGGCTTAGTTTCATTGATTTAGACAAGGCTGTGGTCCTAGTGTGATTAGATTGACTAGTTTTCTGTGATTATGGTTTGTGTGTCTGCCCTCTGATGCCTCTCACGACACCTACCATCTTACTTGGATCTCTCTTACCTTGGATATGGGGTATCTCTTCATGGCTGCTCCAGCAAAGCGCAGCTGCTGCTCCTTACCTTGGACGAAGGGTATCTCCTCACAGCCGTCCCTCCTGACCTTGAATGTGGAGTAGCTCCTCTCAGCCCTCCTGCCCCTCACGGCCACTGCTCCTTGGATGTGGGGTTGCTCGTCTCAGCCGCTGCCCCTGACCTCGGGCGTGGGGTAGCTCCTCCCAGCCACTGCCCCTGACCTCAGATGTGGGGTAACTCCTTAAGGGAGAGATAGAAAGCCTTTCCTGAATCTGCTGAGTCTTCAGTTCAGTTCAGTTGCTCAGTCCTGTCTGACTCTTTGCAACCCCATGGACTGTAGCACACCATGCTTCCCTGTCCATCACCAAATCCTGGAGCTTGCTCAAACTCATGTCCATTGAGTTAGTGATGTCATCCAACCATCTCATCCTCTGTAGTCCCCTTCTCCTCCTGCCTTCCGTCTTTCCCAGCATCAGGGTCTTTTCCAATGAGTCAGTTCTTCACATCAGGTGGCCAAAGTATTTGAGTTTCAGCCTCAGCATCAGTCCTTCCAATGAATATTCAGGACTGATTTCCTTGAGGGTGGACTGGTTTGATCTCCTTGCAGTCCAAGCGACTCTCAAGAGCCTTCTCCAACACCACAGTTTAAAAGCATCAATTCTTTCAATTGCCTTCAACTCAAAGCAATCCACTTGCTACAGTAGCACATTTGGGGATGGCATTTTCTGCTCCCCACTCAACTTATTTCACAAGCCCTCACAGTAACTACTCAAGTGACTCTTCTTTGGGGAGGTGTGTGTGTGTGTGTGCTTAATTGCCAAAGTGGGAAAGCAAAATGTTGGAACACAATTGCAACCCCTGGTAATTTTGTATAGCATGTTTCAGTTGTCACACACGGTTCACATAGAATCACTTCTTACCCAACAAATTGCTTGATTTGCTAAATGAATGCTTCATTTCACTTATCTCCAAGAGGAAATAAATGTCCCATGATGGCCATGAGGAAGGTGACATTTTATATCAAATGGAAATTATAAACCTCTTCTGTGGAGGCAACCTCAGCAACAGTCTTATTGATAAAAACATATGATCTATTTTTTGTTGCGTTCTTGGTTTTTGCCTTCTGATCATGGAATTAAAATTATGTAGCATTTTCTTTTTTTAATTTATTTATTTGGTTTTGGCTGTGCTGGGTCTTCACTGCTGCGAGTGGGCTTTCTCTAGTTGCAGCAAGCGTGGCCTACTCGTTGTTGCAGTGCGTGGGCTCGTTGCTGTGGCATCTCTTGTGGAGCACAGGCTCTAGGGCATGAGAGCTTCAGTAGTTGTGGCTTCGTTGCTCCACAGCATGTGGGATTTTCCAGATCAGGAATTGAACCCCTATCTCCTGCATTTGCAGGAGGATTCTTTACCACTGAGCCATCAGGGAAGCCTGGTGATGGAATTAATATATGCTTAAAACACCCTGCTTATTTAACTTATATACAGAGTACATCATGAAAAACACAGGGCTGGAAGAAGCACAAGCTGGAATCAAGATTGCTGGGAGAAATATCAATAACCTCAGATATGCAGATGACACCACCCTTATGGCAGAAAGTGAAGAGGAACTCAAAAGCCTCTTGATGAAAGTGAAAGTGGAGAGTGAAAAAGTGGGCTTAAAGCTCAACATTCAGAAAACGAAGATCATGGCATCCGGTCCCATCACTTCATGGGAATTAGATGGGGAAACAGTGGAAACAGTGTCAGACTTTATCTTTCTGGGCTCCAAAATCACTGCAGATGGTGACTGCAGCCATGAAATTAAAAGACGCTTACTCCTTGAAAGGAGAGTTATGACCAACCTAGACAGCATATTCAAAAGCAGAGACATTACTTTGCCAACAAAGGTCCGTCTAGTCAAGGCTATGGTTTTTCCAGTAGTCATGTGTGGATGTAAGAGTTGGACTGTGAAGAAAGCTGAGAGCCAAAGAATTGATGCTTTTGAACTGTGGTGTTGGAGAAGACTCTTGAGAGTCCCTTGGACTGCAAGGAGATCCAACCAGTCCATCCTAAAGGAGATCAATCCTGGATGTTCACTGGAAGGACTGATGCTGAAGCTGAAACTCCAGTACTTTGGCCACCTCATGCGAAGAGTTGGCTCACTGGAAAAGACTCTGATGCTGGGAGGGATTGGGGGCAGGAGGAGAAGGGGATGACAGAAGATGAGATGGCTGGATGGCATCACCGACTTGATGGACATGAGCTTGAGTGAACTCTGGTAATTGGTGATGGACAGGGAGGCCTGGCGTGCTGCGATTCATGGGGTTGCAAAGAGTTGGACACAACTGAGCAACTGAACTGAACTGAACTAAAAGGATTTTAAAACATTAGAACAATTTGATTTTCCTTTTCCTTTTTTTGGTAAGGGAACTTTGGATGATTTCATCTAATTTAAGTACCCTGTATCAATCCTAAATTCCATGTTGTGCTCAGTTTCCCTAAGGAATCAGCCCATGGAGGACTCAAACCATGGCCTTCAGCTACCCAGTGAGCCAGCCAAACCTAGCGGTTCTAGGCCCCTTGCTCAAAGAGCACTTCTAGGCTAAACAGCCAGGATATGACTGTTGTAGAAGGGGGTTCAAACTTTCTCATTACAGCCTCAGTCCTGCCCAGGAACCACGGCACCACCTCTGTCTCTCCCAGGGTGTAGAATAGCTGTCCCAATAACTTAAATTTCTCAAGGAGGTTCTGAGATTCCTGGACCAGGGGGCGGGGTTGAAAGGATAACATCTTCCCCTTATAGCAGGACCAGCTACATAATTTGCAGACTCAGTACTGAGAAGTGGGGTGTTTCCTGCTATATCAATAAGCAAGGATGTCACAGTTATCAGCGATTCCAGCCCTCCAGGGCAACAAGGAAGGAGAACAGTACCTGCCATCCCGCAGCCATTAGGTTGCACTGAAGAATCGCGCAGGATACTGACCCCATAGCTGAGATGCACATGGACTCAATGAACATGAGTTTGAACTGGGAGACAGTGAAGGAGAGGGAAGCCTAGCATGCTGCAGTCCATGGGGTCACAAAGAGTCGGATATGACTTGGCAACTGAACAGCAACACCGATATGAAAGGAATGATTTCAGTGAGCCCAGACTCTTGCATCTTCCCATTCATGGAAAAGAGCTAAATTCCTTAACTTGAGATATCTGGTTTTCTTTAATTCACAAAAATACTTTTGACGTTCAGACTACCTGCCCTGTGTTGCAAACTTCTATGTAACCTGACTCCTCCCGCTACTTCCTCGAAGCAGTTCTCTCAGGGTCATTTGAGACGCTGTCTCCCAGGCTTGAAGTCCTAAATAATTCCACCGAGTAAAGCATAACTCTCAACTTTTAGGCTGTGATTATTTTTTAAGTCAACACCTGGCAGCAAGATCAACTACATAAATTGCAGACCCAGTACTAAGCAAAAACATCAACCCTTCCTCAGCAAATTGTTAACAATTGCCAGACAGCAAAAGCAGAATGTTCAGCCCAGTGCAGGACCCTTTGACCCTGGTTCTCCGTATGATGGACCGCATACGTTGTGTGTGCCGGCTACATCGCTTCAGTCGTGTCCGACCCTTGGCGACCCTTTGGACCGTAGCCTGCCAGGCTCCCCGATCATGGGATTCTCCAGACAAGAATACTGGAGTTGAAGGAGTCCTTGGGCCTAGAAAAGAAAACTACATTCTCAGAGGTCCTTGCTGAATCATCTAATTTCGGGGGAAACAAAACCAAAATTTAAGTCCCGCCCTGATGCTCCGGGCCGGTTGCATCTACCTGGGACTTATCACCCCCTGCCCAAAACCTCCCACCCCCTGTTCAACTACAAATGGCATCTCAACTAAAGATTACCCAAAACATCCGGCCTGACTAATGTTTCTCTTATCGCTTCCACAAACCTCCCTTTAAATATGAAGCCTCCCTGATCCCTCTCGCTCTCAGCCTGGTCGTTAGGCCGACTGTCGCCCCTCCTTGCCTGAATAAAGGTAACCTACCTCCGTTGATGTCGTCGTTCCTTTTCTGCCTCGGCCCAAACTGTGCCTTACAGTGCCTGCATGCTACATCGCTTCAGTTGTATCCGACTCTTGGGATTCTCCAAACAAGAATACTGGAGTGAGTTGCACGCCTTTCTCCAGGGTATCTTCCCAACCCAAGGATCGACTTATGTTTCAGTCTCCTACATTGGCAGGCAGGTTCTTTGCCCCCACACCTGTAAAGCTGGCCCAGCCGTAACTGTAAGCCTTTCTACATTCACTTTTTAAAAATTATTATTTTTATTTTTTAAAAAGTTTTTGACCACACCTTGAGATCTGTGGGATCTCAGTTCCCAGCCCAGGAACCAGGGCCCTTGGCAGTGAAAGCACAGAGTCCTAACCACAGGACCACCAGCGAACTCCCTCTGTGTGCACTTTAAATACATTATTTGTTTAATGCTCTTTAACCCCATTTTGATAATGAAGACTCTGAGGTTCTGAGAGGTTAAGTAACTTTCTCGAGGGTATGCAGCCAGTAAGTGGTGGAGTCTGAATTCATACACTGCTTCTGAACTGGAAAGCTCCAGCTCTGTTTCTACCACAAAGGGGAGATAATATTCCCATTTAACAAAGTCCATTGTTGGTGAACAATGCCTGCTTGTTCTGGAAGGAAGGGATGGGATCTTCCCGGTAAGCCTAGACTACCCAGAGCCAGGAAGAACCTCTAGAGCCACTGCCTCTAAAACTATTAAGTTCTTTCCAAAGGTTTAAAGTCCCTTTCTGCCAGTCCAACCTCCGTAGAGCAGCCCTCCACAGCTGAGCAGCTTCCTGGTGCTTGTTTGTATTCTCTCCCACACATCCTCCCAAGGAAAATAGCTCCAGGGTGTTTTAAAGCCTTTACTTAGGAGAGCTCCACTCCACCCCGCCTCCAGGCTGCTGGACCCTTTGCCTCCTACTGAGCAACCCTTCAGAACACCTTCCCTCACTTGAGTTCCGGGTCTCCCAGAACATCCCACCCTGGGCCTGCCCTGGAAAAGTGTCCAGTTGTGCTGAGACAAAGGTGGGTGGGGAGAGAGGGGAGGTGGTAGAGGGACCCCCAAAAGCTCACTGCAGAGCAGACTCTGGCAGTTCCCCACAAAGGAACTCTTCTACTCCTCCGTGAAAACTTGCATCAGGGGTGAATGGTAAGGAAGAGGGGACTGAGCCCCAAGGTCCAGGGTGTCAAACACAAGCAGAGGGAGGCCACAGAGACCAGGAGTGCCCCTCCAGTTTGGAGTTGATGACCGACACCCTCTGATGGTTTGCATTAAAAAAAAAAATCACTTTTTAATTTTCACAGTGGATTTCAAGGTGGAGTTCTCTATCTTAGGAATGCACTGTAATAATTTCCAATACTTTTTAGGTTAAAATAACCAAACTGAGTTCACCTTATTGAAGAAAATTCTGAACACATTCACATTCACTTTTTTTTTTTTTTCTGGCCACTTGGCATGTGGGATCTTAGTTCCCTGACCAGGGATCAACCCATGCCCCCTGCATTAGAAAGCACAGAGTCTTAACCACTGGACCACTAAGGAAGTTCCCATATTCACTATTTTTATTTTTGCTTCTAAATCAATAGTATATCTCCTGCTGGTCCTGAATTCTTATTGTCATTTGTCTCTGTCCAGTCATAATTAAAATGCAATAGACTGAGACTTCTTGGTGGTCCAATGGCTAAGACTCTATGTTCCCAATGCAAGGGGTATGGGTTCGATCCCTGGTCAGGGAACTAGATACCAGATGCTGAAACTAAGAGTTTTCATGCCTCACCTAAAGATCCTGCATGCTGCAACTAAGACCCAGCACAGCCAAATAAATACATATTTTAAATGCAATAAAGGAGGTGGATGCCAGTCAGAAACCACTAGAATTGATGGAATAAAAACTTGCCTAGCCACAGAAATCCAAAACTGATGCAAAGAGCTTGTCCTTGTGGAAGCTGCTTTCCACTTCCTGTTCCTGCTTTGTGGTATTTATCGATTAGGGCAAAAGACGGTTGAGTTTGTGAACACACGCAGCAAAATGTTCTTGATCTCTTCAAAGTTGTTATATACCTGTCAACTGAAAAAAAAATGCACCACCTAAAAGTTGAGAGTTATGTTTTATTCAGTGAACATACAGAGAACTTAGCCTGGGAGACAGGCTTTCAGAGAGCGCTGAGGGGTACTTACTTGATTGGTTCAGTGGTTGAGACTCCACACTTCCACTGCAAACGGCACGGGTTCAATCCCTGGTTGGGGAACTAAGATCCTACATGCATAGGGCTTGACCAAAAAAAAAAAAAAAAAAAAAAAATGCTCTGAGGAACTATTCCCAAGAGGTAAGGGAAGAGCCAGGATTTATAGGAGTGTTTGCGATGAAAACAGTGACGGCCTTTATTTTCTTGGGCTCCAAAATCATTGCATATGGTGACTGCAGCCATGAAATTAAAAGATGCTTGCTTCTTGGGAGAAAAGCTATGCCAGACCTAGACAGCATATTAAGAAGCAGACACAGTACTTTACCGACAAAGGTCTGTCTAGTCAAAGCTATGTGATAGGGCCCATATGGAGTCTCATTGATAAGATGGCTCGTTATGTAGACTTTGCAAAGGAAGAATAAAATCACAGTGATCTGTGAGACTGACCAAACTGCCCAAATGACATCCTGTTATCTCACTGGCGCCTATCTTCTCAAAGCTGCAAGACCACCAGATTCCAGACCTCTGGCTACATGACCATCCCTTCAAAGAATTTTTCATTGGTGGGGTATAAGAAGGACTCCGTCAGAAAGGGAGAACGCTTTCTCCTTAAGGGCCAGTCACCTTCTCTTTTCCCTCTAATAAATTTCCCTTTTCTTGCCTGACTGCCCAGCTTGCTCTCTTTTTCTTTGCACTTGACTTACACGATGGTTTTTCCAGTAGTCATGTATGGATGAGAGAGTTGGACCATAAAGAAAGCTGAGTGTTGAAAAATTGATGCTTTTGAACTGTGGTGTTGGAAAAGACTCTCGAGCATCCCTTGGACTGCAAGGAGAGCAAATCAGTCAATCTTAAAGGAAATAAGTCCTGAATAGTCATTGGAAGGACTGATGTTGAAGCTGAAGCTACAGTACTTTGGCCACCTGATGCAAAGAACTCACTGTGTAGAAAAGACCCTGATGCTGGGAAAGATTGCAGGCAGGAGGAGAAGGGGACAGCAGAGGATGAGATGGTTGGATGGCAGCACTGACTCGATGGACATAGTTTGAGCAAGCTCTGGAGTGGGTGATGGACAGGGAGACCAGGCATGCCTCAGTCCATGGGGTCGCAAAGAGTCAGACACGACTGAGCAACTGAACTGACTGCCTGACTGACTTGCAACGAAGATCAGGTAGTGGGATCATCAAAAGATTGCTGTTCATTAAAGAAAGTCATATGTCTCAAGCTAAGGAATTTAGTGCTTTTCTGTGAATGGGGAGATGTAAAGTCTGGGCTCATGGAAAGCATTCCTTTGATATCCATCTCAGCTATCTGGAGCCAGTATCCTGGGTCTGCTCATCCTGAGTCTTTTCCGGGTGTACCATGGAGGGGCAGGGCGGTGGGGGCGGGGGTGGAATGGGGTGGTAGCTCTTATGTGGTGGCTTGATGGCTGCAACATTCTTTGTTTAATGACATGGTAGGTGGCTTTCTTAGTTCACACTATTAACCACCATCATGGTGTGAGGTTAGAGGGCAACAGGACAAATGTCAACAGAGGCGTTGATAGGGCTGCTGGCTGTGTTGTGCTAACGTCTGGGACTAACACCTCAAACTTCCTCAGGCAACTAAAACTTCAAATAGCAGCATGTTCACTGTAATCAGCTTCTTCCATGAGCAGGATTTATTTACAGCAAAGTTCCAGATCAGAAAGCCCAAGAATGAGCATCATTCTTCCCAAATTGCACTCTTCACTACTCCTGGTGACCCCCCTGAACCAGTGTATAGTATAGGGGGAGATTTAAGGCTCATAGGGACCAAGTTCTTTATCCATGATGAATTCTTGAGATTCAGCACTGTTAGTGGGGATGGGTGTCATTACTGCCACTATTGATTGGAAAAAAAAAAGTTCACAATCTGAATGCTGAAGTTGAGTATTATGTTTTATTTGGTGGACAAAACTGAGGAGTTAAGCCTGAGACACAGCATTTCAGATGATTCTGCTCAAGTGATCTGCTCCAAAGAGGCAATGGAGGATCCAGGATATATGAGTTTTTGCATCAAAAACCAGGTAGTTGGAACATTAAAAGATTACTGTGTTTTTTTTATTTGGCCACATTGCATGGCATGTGGATTCTTAGTTCCCCAACCAGGAATCTGTCAACTTAAAAAATATTTACAACCTAAAAGTTGAGAGTTATGTTTTATTTGGTGGGATTTTTAGGACCTCAGGCCCGAGAGACAGCATTCAAATAACCCTGAGAAAACTGCTCTGTGGAGGTGAGGGGAGGACCAGAAGTTTTACACCAAAAGGTAGGTAGCCTGAACGTCAAAAGATTATTGTTAATTAAAGAAAATGAGATAACCCAAGTAAAAGAATTTAGCGCTTTTCTATGTATGGGGAGATACCAGAGTTCAGGCTCATTGAAATCATTCCTGATATATATATCTCAGCTATCTGGGACCAGTTCCTGTGTTTTCACATCCTGAGTTTCCTTGGGGCTAACCTTAGGAAGTAGCTGTAGTCTGATGGTTACTAGATGGCAGTTTCTTTTTTTTTTTTTTTTTCCATTCCTGTGTTCCCTCAGGGTTCATTGGCTCACACTGGAGGGCTCCAATCACTGATGATAATGACATCCTTGTTTATTGATATGGCAGGAAATATTCGACTTCTCAATTCAAATCCACATCTCCCCTCTTTGGAAGCACAGAGCTTTAACCACTGGTCTGCTAGGGAAGTCTCCAGAAGATTCAGATCAGATCAGTCGCTCAGTCATGTCCGACTCCTTGCGACCCCATGAATTGCAGCACGCCAGGCCTCCCTGTCCATCACCAACTCCCGGAGTTCACCCAGACTCACGTCCATCGAGTCAGTGATGCCATCCAGCCATCTCATCCTCTGTTGTCCCCTTCTCCTCCTGCCCCCCAATGCCTCCCAGCATCAGGGTCTTTTCCAATGAGTCAACTCTTCGCATGAGGTGGCCAAAGTATTGGAGTTTCAGCTTTAGCATCATTCCTTCCAAAGAAATCCCAGGGCTCATCTCCTTCAGAATGGACTGGTTGGATCTCCTTGCAGTCCAAGGGACTCTCAAGAGTCTTCTCCAACACCACAGTTCAAAAGCATCAATTCTTCGGCGCTCAGCCTTCTTCACAGTCCAACTCTCACATCCATACATGACCACTGGAAAAACCATAGCCTTGACTAGACGGACCTTTGTTGGCAAAGTAATGTCTCTGCTTTTGAATGTGCTATCTAGGTTGGTCATAACTTTCCTTCCAAGGAGTAAGTGTCTTTTAATTTCATGGCTGCAGTCACCATCTGCAGTGATTTTGGAGCCCCAAAAAAGAAAGTCTGACACTGTTTCCCCATCTATTTCCCATGAAGTGGTGGGACCAGATGCCATGATCTTCGTTTTCTGAATGTTGAGCTTTAAGCCCACTTTTTCACTCTCCACTTTCACTTTCATCAAGAGGCTTTTAAGTTCCTCTTCACTTTCTGCCATAAGGGTGGTGTCATCTGCATATCTGAGGTGATTGATATTTCTCTCGGCAATCTTGATTCCAGCTTGTGTTTCTTCCAGCCCAGCGTTTCTCATGATGTACTCTGCATATAAGTTAAATAAACAGGGTGACAATATACAGCCTTGATGAACTCCTTTTCCTATTTGGAACCAGTCTGTTGTTCCATGTCCAGTTCTAACTGTTGCTTCCTGACCTGCATACAAATTTCTCAAGAGGCAGATCAGGTGGTCTGGTATTCCCATCTCTTTCAGAATTTTCCACAGTGTATTGTGATCCACACAGTCAAAGGCTTTGGCATAGTCAATAAAACAGAAATAGATGTTTTTCTGGAACTCTCTTGATTTTTCTATGATCCAGTGGATGTTGGCAATTTGATCTCTGGTTCCTCTGCCTTTTCTAAAACCAGCTTGAACATCAGGAAGTTCACGGTTCACATATTGCTGAAGCCTGGCTTGGAGAATTTTGAGCATTACTTTACTAGCGTGTGAGATGAGTGCAATTGTGCGGTAGTTTGAGCATTCTTTGGCATTGCCTTTCTTTGGGATTGGAATGAAAACTGACCTTTTCCAGTCCTGTGGGAACTGCTGAGTTTTCCAAATTTGCTGGCATATTGAGTGCAGCACTTTCACAGCATCATCTTTCAGGATTTGAAATAGCTCAACTGGAATTCCATCACCCCCACTAGCTTTGTTCGTAGTGATGCTTTCTAAGGCCCATTTGACTTCACATTCCAGGATGTCTGGCTCTAGGTCAGTGATCACACCATCGTGATTATCTGGGTCGTGAAGATCTTTTTTGTACAGTTCTTTTGTGTATTCTTGCCATCTCTTCTTAATATCTTCTGCTTCTGTTAGGTCCATACCATTTCTATCCTTTATCGAGCTCATCTTTGCATGAAATGTTCCTTTGATATCTCTGATTTTCTTGAAGAGATCCCTAGTCTTTCCCATTCTGTTGTTTTCCTCTATTTCTTTGCATTGATCGCTGAAGAAGGCTTTCTTATCTCTTCTTGCTATTCTTTGGAACTCTGCATTCAGATGCTTATATCTTTCCTTTTCGCCTTTGCTTTTTGCTTCTCTTCTTTTTACAGCTATTTGTAAGGCCTCCCCAGACAGCCATTTTGCTTTTTTTCATTTCTTTTCTATGGGAATGGTCTTGATCCCTGTCTCCTGTACAATGTCACAAACCTCATTCCATAGTTCATCAGGCACTCTATCTATCAGATCTAGGGTTAACTAAAGAAAATGGAGATCAAACAGGAGATGGCAAGAGTGAACGTCAACATTTTAGGAATCAGTGAACTAAAAAGGACTGGAATGGGTGAATTTAACTCAGATGACCATTATATCTACTACTGTGGGCAAGAATCCCTTAGAAGAAATGGGGTAGTCATCATAGTCAACAAAAGAGTCTGAAATGCAGTACCTGGATGCAGTCTCAAAAATGGCAGAATGATCTGTTTGTTTCCAAGGCAAACCATTCAATATCACTGTAATCCGAGTCTATGCCCTGACCAATAATGCTGAAGAAGCTGAAGTTGAACGGTTCTATGAAGACCTACAATACCTTTTAGAACTAACACCCAAAAAAGACGTCCTTTTCATCATAGGGGACTGGAATGTAAAAGTAGGAAGCCAAGAAACACCTGGAGTAACAGGCAAATTTGGCCTTGGAATACAGAATGAAGCAGGGCAAAAGCTAGTAGAGTTTTGCCAAATGAACGCACTGGTCATAGCAAACACCCTCTTCCAACAACACAAGAGAAGACTCTGCAGACTCTATACATGGACATCACTGGTTGGTCAGCACCAAAATCAGATTGATTATATTCTTTGCAGCCAAAGATAGAGAAGCTCTACACAGTCAGCAAAAACAAGACCGGGAGCTGATTATGGCTCAGATCATGAACTTCTTATGGCAAAATTCAGACCTAAAATTGAAGAAAGTAGGGAAAACCACTAGACCATTCAGGTATGACCTAAATCAAATCCCTTACGATTATACAGTGGAAGTGAGAAATAGGTTTAAGGGACTAGATCTGATAGACAGAGTGCCTGATGAACTATGGATGGAGGTTCGTGACATTGTTCAGGAGACAGGGACAAGACCATCCCCAAGAAAAAGAAATGCAAAAAAGCAAAATGGCTATGTGAGGAGGCCACACAAATCGCTGTGAAAAGAAGAGACTCGAAAAGCAAAGGAGAAAAGGAAAGATATACCCATTTGAATGTAGAGTTTCAAAGAATAGCAAGGAGAGATAAGAAAGCCTTCCTCAGTGATCAGTGCAAAGAAACAGAGGAAAACCATAGAATAGGAAAGACTAGAGATCTCTTCCAGAAAATTAGAGATATCAAGGGAACATTTCATGCAAAGATGGGCACAATAAAGCATAGAAATGGTATGGACCTAACAGAAGCAGAAGATATTAAGACGAGGTGGCAAGAATACACAGAAGGATTGTACAAAAAAGATCCTCATGACCCAGATAATCATGGTGTGATCACTCACCTAGAGCCAGACATCCTGGAATGTGAAGTCAAGTGGGCCTTAGGAAGCATCACTACGAACAAAGCTAGTGGAAATGATAGAATTTCAGTTAAGCTATTTCAAATCCTGAAAGATGATGCTGTGAAAGTGCAGCACTCAATATGCCAGCAAATTTGGAAAATTCAGCAGTGCCCACAGGACTGGAAAAGGTCAGTTTTCATTCCAATCCCTAAGAAAAGTAATGCCAAAGAATGCTCAAACTACTGCACAATTGCACTCATCTCACACGCTAGTAAAGTAATGCTCAAAATTCTCCAAGCCAGGCTTCAGCAATATGTGAACCGTGAACTTCCTGATGTTCAAGCTGGTTTTAGAAAAGGCAGAGGAACCAGAGATCAAATTGCCAACATCCACTGGATCATAGAAAAATCAAGAGAGTTCCAGAAAAACATCTATTTCTGCTTTATTGACTATGCCAAAGCCTTTGACTGTGTGGATAACTACAAATTGTGGAAAATTCTTCAAGAGATGGGAATACTAGACTACCTGACCTTCCTCTTGAGAAATCTGTATGCAGGTCAGGAAGCAACAGTTAGAACTGGACATGGAACAACAGACTGGTTCCAAATAGGAAAAGGAGTATGTCAAGGCTATATATTGTCACTCTGCTTATTTAACTTATACACAGAGTATATCATGAGAAACGCTGGGCTGGATGAAGCACAAGCTAGAATCAAGATTGCCGGGAGAGATATCAATAACTTCAGATATACAGATGACACTACCCTTGTGGCAGAAAGTGAAGGACTAAAGAGCCTCTTGATGAAAGTGAAAGTGGAGAGTGAAAAAGTTGGCTTAAAGCTCAACATTCAGAAAACGAAGATCATGGCATCTGGTCCCATTGCTGCTGCTGCTGCTGCTGCTAAGTCGCTTCAGTCGTGTCTGACTCTGTGCGACCCCATAGACGGCAGCCCACCAAGCCCCGCCATCCCTGGGATTCCCCAGGCAAGAACACTGGAGTGGGTTGCCATTTCCTCCTCCAATGCATGAAAGTGAAAAGTGAAAGTGAAGTCGCTCAGTCGTGTCCGACTCTTAGCGACCCCATGGACTGCAGCCCACCAGGCTCCTCCGTCCATGGGATTTTCCAGGCAAGAGTACTGGAGTGGGTTGCCATTACTTCATGGCAAATAGATGGGGGAACAGTGGAAACTGTGGGAGATTTTATTTTTTTGAGCTCCAAAATTACTGCAGATGGTGGCTGCAGCCATGAAATGACAAGACGCTTGCTCCTTTGAAGAAAAGCTATGACCAACCTAGACAGCATATTAAAAAGCAGAGACATTACTTTGAAAAAGGTCCATCTAGTCAAGGTTATGGTTTTTTCAGTAGTCATGTATGGATGTGAGAGTTGGACTATAAAGAAAGCTGAGTGTAGAAGAATTGATGCTTTTGAACTGTGGTGTTGGAGAAGACTCTTGAGAGTCCCTTGGACTGCAAGGAGATCCAACCTGTCCATCCTAAAGGAGATCAGTCCTGGGTGTTCATTGGAAGCACTGATGTTGAAGCTTAAACTCCAATACTTTGGCCACCTGATGAGAAGAGCTGACTCATTGGAAAAGACCTTGATGCTGGGAAAGACTGCAGGAAGGAGGAGAAGGGGACGACAGAGGATGAGATGGTTGGATGGCATCACCGACTCAATGGACATGGGTTTGGATGGACTCCGGGAGTTGGTGATGGACAGGGAGGCTTGGCATGCTGCAGTCCATGGGGTTGCAAAGAGTCAGACATGACTGAGTGACTAAACTGAACTGAAAGAAAATGGACTGATTCAAAATTGGGAAAGGGGTATTTCAAGGCTGTATATTGTCACTCTGCATATTTAACTTATATTCAGAGTACAGCATGCAAAATGCTGGACTCGATGAAGCACAAGCTGGAATCAAGATTGCCAGGAAAAACATGAACAACCTCAGATATGCAGAAGATAGCACTCTAATGGCAGAGAATGAACAGGAACTAAAGAGCCTCTTGATGAGGGTGAGAGAGGAGCGTGAAAAAGCTTAAAACTCAGCATTCAAAAAACTAAGATCATGGGCATCGAGTCCCATCACTCTAAGACAAATAGACGGGGAAAAAGTGGTAGCAGTGACAGATTTTCTTCTCTTGAGCTTCAAAATCACTGTGGATGGTGATTGCAGCCATAAAATTAAAAGATGCTTGCTCCTTGAAAGAAAAGCTATGACAAACCTAGACAGCATGTTAAAGAACAGAGATATCACTTTGCTGACAAAGGTCTGTATAGTCAAAGCTATGGTTTTTCCAGTAGTCATGTATAGATGAGAATTTTGGATGGTAAAGAAGCTAAAGAATTGATGCTTTCAAACAGTAGTGCTGGAGAAGACTCTTGAGAGTCCCTTGGACAGCAAGGAGATCAAACAAGTCAATCCTAAAGGAAATCAACCCTGAATATTTATTGGAAGGACTGACACTGAAGCTAAAGCTCCAATACTTTGGCCACCTGATCCAAAGAGTTGACTCACTGGAAGAGACCCTGATGTTCGGTAAGAATGAGGCCAGGAGGAGAAGAGGATAAGATGGTTGAATGCATTACCGACTCAATGGACATGAGTTTGAGCAAATTCTGGGAGATAGTAAAGGACAGGGGAGCCTGGCATGCTGCGGTTCATGGGGTCACAGAGTTGGACACAACTTAGTGACTGAACAACATCGTTTGTTGTTCCTCAGGGTGCCCAATGGTGGTGGTAAGGGGGCTACTGTGTCTGATGATTTGATGGTGGTGTTATGTTTCTGAGTTCCCTCAGGGCTCATGTCAGGGCAGCTGTAATGTGACAGCTTGATGGCTGCAACATTCTTTGTTTACTAATATGACAGTAATATTTTTCATTCACACCACCTTTCCCTGGTCACTGACTACTCAACATCACCCATGAATGACCTCCTCCTCCGTTCTAAAAGGGAGTCTTTAAATTAAAGCTTACCCTGAAAGAGTCTATTCAGTTAAACTTTTCCCTGAGTTTAATATGAGTAATATATCCCAATCCATAGCTTTCTTTCCTTCAGCTTGCTTGAATAACGGTAGCAGTGACAGAGGAAGGCTTAAATTCTACTTAAATGGCCCTTTCAACAATCTCTCTAGTCATAAAATAGTCATGCTACAAAAAGTACCATGTATGTAGCCTTAATAATATTAAAATTTTAGTTTTTTTTAATGTCTGTTTAGAAGTACTGTAATTTATTTGCATAAATTCTATCAATAGATGTTTAGATTGCTTTATACTTATAAAATCTTTGGGCCGAATATCTCTTCATGTCCATTGAAGGGGATCAGAATATGCCCTCCCCCTAGATACGATACTTTGGCAGAAGAATTATTTTGAACTGAAGGAATATGAGAAACAGCAGATTCAGGGAGGGCCCTCTGCCCTCTTCCTTTCTACCTAAAAGTGGGACATAAATTTCCTGTGAGTGTTATGGAGCAGGGGCCCCTGTGCCCATGGCACAGAAAGCCAAACTCTGGCAGAGGGTGTGTGCGACAAAGTAAGGTGTTATTATCGCAGGGTATAAGTAAGAGAGTGGGAGAGAAGTCTCAGAGCAGTGCAACTTGGTTTTTGAGTTGAGGGTGTTTTTATTTATTTTAAAAATAATTTTATTTTCTTTATTTTTCGGGCTGTGCTGGGTCTTCACTGCTGCATGGGCTGTCCCCTAGCTGCAGAGAGTGGGGTCTACTCTCCAGTTGCGTTGTGTGACTTCTCTTGCTGTGGAGCACTGGCTCTAGGGCACACAGGCTTTAGTAATGGTGTTTCCCAGGCTCTAGAACACAGGCTCAATAGTTGTGGTGAATGGGCTTTGCTGCTCCATGGCATGTGGGATGTTCCTAGATTAGGGCTGAACCTATGTCTCCTGCATTGGCAGGCAGATTCTTTACCACTGAGACACTTATTTGGCTGCACTGGGTCTTAGTTGTGGCACTCGAACTCTTAGTTTTGGTTTGTGGGATCTATTTATAGTTCCCTGATCAGGGATCGAACAGGGACTCCTGTGTCAGGTGTGCAGACCACCAGGGAAGTCCCTGGGAGTATGTTTAAAGGGAACAAAGAAGCCGAGATTACTCATCATTTTGGCACATTTCTGTGACATTTCTTAATCATATTTTTGGGAACCATGAATTCTCTGGTTTACCACTTTCTGGTCAGATGGTTCATGTCTTGGGGCCTGTTAGTTCATCTTACCCTGGAGAAACAACCCGAGTTTGTACATTAATGATGATATCTCCAATAGCAATTTTAGTGCATCAATTACATTATCAACAACAGCAATTTTAGTCATCTGACTCTGGCTAATTAGAGTTCAAGTAGCAAAGTGTCGACTATAAAATTAGTCACAACCTGAGAGTAGAGAGTTATTTTATTTGGAGGGAATGTTAACGACTTCAAGCCCAGCAGACAACATCTCAATACCCCTGAGAAAACTGCTTGGAGGCAGGAGAGGGAGTCAGGTTATATACAAGTTTGCAACAAAAGGGGCAGGCGGTCTGATTATTGTTAAGCAATAAGGAAAATCAGGTATCAAGCAAAGATATTTAGCATTCTTCTATGTATGGGAAGATGCAAGCCTCTGGGCTTATTGGATTCATTCCTTTCTTGTGAGCCTCAGCTATCTGGGGCCAAATCCTGTTTCTTTTTTTTTAATATATATATTTAAAATTTTATTTATTTACTTTAGGCAGTGCTGGGTCTTTGTTGCTGCACGGGCTTTTCTCTGGTTGAAGGCAGCAGGGGCCACTCTCCAGCTGCAGTGCGCACAGGCCTCTCACTGCGGTGGTTTCTCTTGTTGCGGAGCACGGGCTCTAGGGCACTCTGGCCCCAGTAGTTGCAGCGTGAAGCCTCAGTAGTTGCGGCGCATGGGCTTAGTTGTTCCACAGCACATGGGATCTTCGCAGATCAGAAACTGAACTCTAGCATTGTCGGGCAGATTCTTTAGCACTGAGCCACCAGTTCAGTTCAATTCAGTTCAGTCGCTCAGTCATATCTGACTCTGCGACCCCATAAACCGCAGCACGCCAGGCCTCCCTGTCCATCACCAACTCCCGGAGTCCACCCAAACCCATGTCCATTGAGTCGGTGATGCCATCCAACCATCTCATCCTCTGTTGTCCCCTTCTCCTGCCCTCAATCTTTCCCAGCATCAGGGTCTTTTCAAATGAGTCAGCTCTTCTCATCAGGTGGCCAAAGTATTGGAATTTCAGCTTCAACACCAGTCCTTCCAATGAACACCCAGGACTGATCTCCTTTAGGATGGACTGGTTGTGTCTCCTCGAAGTCCAAGGGACTCTCAAGAGTCTTCCCCAACACCACAGTTCAAAAGCATCAATTCTTCTACACTCAGCTTTCTTTATAGTCCAAGTCTCACATCCATCGGAGAAGGCAATGGCACCCTACTCCAGTACTCTTGCCTGGAAAATCCCATGGACGGAGGAGCCTGGTGGGCTGCAGTCCATGGGGTCGCTAAGAGTCGGACACGACTGAGCAACCTCACTTTCACTTTTCACTTCCATGCATTGGAGAAGGAAATGGCAACCCACTCCAGTGTTCTTGCCTGGAGAATCCCAGGGACGTGGGAGCCTGATGGGCTGCCGTCTATGGGGTCGCACAGAGTCAGACACGACTGAAGCGACTTAGCAGCAGCAGCAGCTCTTAAACTTCGGAGAAGGCAATGGCACCCCACTCCAGTACTCTTGCCTGGAAAATCCCATGGACAGAGGAGCCTGCAGTCCATGGGGTCGCTAAGAGTCGGACATGGCTGAGCAACTTCACTTTCTCACATCCATACATGACCACTGGAAAAACCATAGCCTTGACCTAACAGACCTTTGTTGGCAAAGTAACGTCTCTGCTTTTTAATATGCTGTCTAGGTTGGTCATAACTTTCCTTCCAAGGAGTAAGCATCTTTTAATATCATGGCTGCAATCACCATCTGCAGTGATTTTGGAGCCCAGAAAAACAAAGTCATCCACTGTTTCCCCATCTATTTGCCATGAAGTGATGAGCCACCAGGGAAGCCCCCAAATCCTGTTTCTTGATAGTTTACATACTTAATTCCTTGTTCACTGACCTCAGCAATCACTGTTGGGTGTCGAGTCACCGGCTGGATCGACGGCATTTTGTTCCCTTTTGGGAGCCCTCATTCACATTTGGAGGCCAGAAATCGCTGAGGGCTGGGACACTTCTTGCCCACCGATATGGCAGGAAGTGCTTCATTTCACAAAAGGCTTGTGGTCAAAGGGGTCAAGAAAAGGAATAAAGTTTTGGATAGAGAGGTTAACCATAAACTTAGTAAGGGAATCTACTTTGGAGGTGCTCAGTTTCATGAGAAAGGCAACGCCCCCATACTAGGAGATGGGGAGCCAACACTGAGATGAATCTTCACAAACATACATTACTTTAGCAATCCTTATCTTCCATTAGTTTCCCCCTTATATTTACTTTCCCATGATTTATTACCCTGAGAAGCTCAAATCCCTTTTGTCTTGCCACATCTCCAAAATTTATCACTCCCTGTTAAGAAATGATATATAAGCTCTCCAGCCTAATGGCTTTTTGGGAGTTTTCATGTCATTTCGTTGAGCTCCCTCCCATCCATATGAAATAAACCTTTTTCTGTTGTTAATCTGTCATCTGTCAGTTTAATCTGTAGGGTCTCCGTCAATGAACCTAAGAGGTTAGAGGAAAAAGCTTTTTCCTTCCTTACATCATCTTTGTCCACATCACCAATCATTTCCTTGGATTGCAATTTCTTGGCACATTTTGACACTGATACTTATTGCCAAGTGTATTTAAGACTGTAGACATATTCATGCCGACTAACAAGGTATGTTTAAGCATTCTGATGAGCCTGATTGTTTTCTTAGACCCAAATCCCACTGCCTCATGAAGTCTTTTACTTCCACTCACCATCATCCCTTTCCCTTTTGTGAAATCTTTTCCACCTAGGGTCTGCAGTACTTTGTAGCTGAGCGTTTCACTGTTTTCTTGTTCCTTCTTTTTTCGGTTGTGCCACGTGGCTTGCAGGATCCTAGTGTCCCTAAACCTGGCCCCGGGAGTAAGTGCCCAGTCCTAACCCCTGGACCTCCAGGGAATTCCCATTGTTTACTCATTGAAAAAAGAAGAAGAAAAAAAATGTCAGCTTGTATTTCTGTCTGGTCTTATGTACGGCAGTGGAAATGCAAATATTAATTAGATCAAATTTGGAAAACTCAGCAGTGGCCACAGGAATGGAAAAGGTCAGTTTTCATTCCAATCCCTAAGAAAGGCAATGCCAAAGAATGCTCAAACTACCAAACAATTGCACTCATCTCACACACTAGTAAAGTAATGCTCAAAATTCTCCAAGCCAGGCTTCAGCAATACGTGAACCATGAACTTCCTGATGTTCAAGCTGGTTTTAGAAAAGGCAGAGGAACCAGAGATCAAATTGCCAACATCCGCTGGATCATCAAAAAAGCAAGAGAGCTCCAGAAAAACATCTATTTCTGCTTTATTGACTATGCCAAAGCCTTTGACTGTGTGGATCACAATAAACTGTGGAAAATTCTGAAAGAGATGGGAATACCAGACCACCTAACCTTCCTCTTGAGAAATCTGAATGCAGGTCAGGAAGCAACAGTTAGAACTGGACGTGGAACAACAGACTGGTTCCAAATAGGAAAAGGAGTTCGTCAAGGCTGTATATTGTCACCCTGCTTATTTAACTTATTTGCAGAGTACATCATGAGAAACGCTGGACTGGAAGAAGCACAAGCTGGAATCAAGATTGTCGAGAGAAATATCAATAACCTCAGATATGCAGATGACACCACTCTTATGGCAGAAAGTGAAGAGGAACTCAAAAGCCTCTTGATGAAAGTGAAAGTGGAGAGTGAAAAAGTGGGCTTAAAACTCAACATTCAGAAAACGAAGATCATGGCATCTGGTCCCATCACGTCATGGGAATTAGATGGGGAAACAGTGGAAGCAGTGTCAGACTTTATTTTTTTTGGGCTCCAAATCACTGCAGATGGTGACTGCAGCCATGAAATTAAAAGACGCTTACTCCTTGGCAGGAAAGCTATGACCAACCTAGATAGCATATTCAAAAGCAGAGACATTGCTTTGCCAACAAAGGTCCGTCTAGTCAAGGCTATGGTTTTTCCTGTGGTCATGTATGGATGTGAGAGTTGGACTGTGAAGAAGGCTGAGCGCCGAAGAATTGATGCTTTTGAACTGTGGTGTTGGAGAAGATTCTTGAGAGTCCCTTGGACTGCAAGGAGATCCAACCAGTCCATTCTGAAGGAGATCAGCCCTGGGATTTCTTTGGAAGGACTGATGCTAAAGCTGAAACTCCAGTACTTTGGCCACCTCATGCAAAGAGTTGACTCACTGGAAAAGACTCTGATGCTGGGAGGGATTGGGGGCAGGAGGAGAAGGGGACGACAGAGGATGAGATGGCTGGATGGCATCACTGACTCAATGGACGTGAGTCTGGGTGAACTCCGGGAGTTGGTGATGGACAGGGAGGCCTGGCGTGCTGCGATTCATGGGGTCGCAAAGAGTTGGACACGACTGAGCGACTGAACTGAACTGAACCACTTTCCCGGGCTTCCCTCATAGCTCAGTTGGTAAAAAATGTGCCTGCAATGCAAGAGACCCCAGTTTGATTCCTGGGTTGGGAAGATCTGCTGGAGAAGGGATCGGCTACTCACTCCAGTATTCTTGGGCTTTCCTAGTGGCTCAGTCAGTAAAGAATCCACCTGCAATGTGGGAGACCTGGGTTCAATCCATTGACTGGGAAGATCCCCTGGAGAAGGGAAAGGCTACCCACTCCAATATAATTCCATGGACTGTGTAGTCCATGGGGTCGCAAACAGTCGGACAAGACTGAGCAACTTTCACTTTCCCCACTTTCCAGGAGCTCACAGTCCAGTGGACACCTGAATCTTGCAGTTAAATGCATCTTGTGAGTAGTGGGGTGGGATGGGGATTTTAAAAATGGATATAATTAGTCTCCTGCTGACAGTCTGACAGAAAAGCACAGCAAGTGATGTCTGTTTATGGGTCTCTGGCACTAAATAACGAGAGATGCTCAAATTTACATTTCCCCACCTCCCCCAAAGTGAGGGAATGTAATTATAAAAGCAGAGTAAGTTTCCAAACTAAAAGTACCACGGCTTATTCATCCCAGCAGCTAGAGCACTTGGCCCACATAGAAGGCACTCAGGAACTGAATAAACACATGGATGGATGAAGACAGCTTACTGCAAGCAAGGAAAAACTTAAATTTTAAGTACAATTTCCTTACACCTAAAAAGAGCAAATCTTGAAGTTGCCTTTGTTGTGATGATGAGGTGGTGAAGATTTGGGAGAACCTGCCTGCCAATACAGGAGACATATGAGGAGCAGGTTTGATTCCTGGGTTGGGATGTTCCCCTGGAGAAGGGCATGACAAACCCACTCCAGTATTCTTGCCTGGAGAATCCCATGGACAGAGAAACCTGGAAGCTGCAGTCCATAGGGTTGCAAAGAGTCGGACACAACTGAAGTGACTTAGCACGCACGCACAAAAGGTCCTCTATTATAAAGGAAAGAAAAACCCAGGGAGACAGCTAGGAAGTGGGGGAGGAATACTTGTTGAAAAGAGCAGAGCATGGTTTGGGAAAGAGAGATGTGGCAGAAAAGAGCGGGTGGGGAGAAATGTTTTAAGACTTTTAAGAAATCTGTGGTATAATTTGTGATCTCAAGAAAACATCTGTAAGAACAATGTATTCTTCTGTGTCCTTGAGTCTGGTCAGGACTTGTCTTTTGAATGTGGCAAGATACCACTATCAAGCTGGGTCCAGGGTGAGAGCTAGGACAGGGCGGGAGGCCTAGGGTCATTCGTGTTCACATGTACTTCGTGTGTTCCAGAATCACTCTCTTGCTGATTCTGGAACTCTCTTGCTGAATCAGAGCTGTGATTTGGTAGCCCGGGGAAGAAGGCGGGGAACACGAATGCCTTATGGAATTACAGCGGTGGCAGGGATGATTTCATCTGGCTCCAGGAGGAGCCAGCTGTGGGTAAGTAGTGATTCTCAGTCCATTTGCTTTGTCCAATGCCCACCACCTAACAGGAGGTTGGAAAGTATGTGCGACTGATTGAATCGTACAGAATAAAGGAGTGGGCGGATTATAGCAACCGGCGAGGTGGCGATTATTATCCCACTGTAGGGATGAAGGCACTGAGGCCTGAAGGTGACTGCAACCAAGCCTCTTGGAAAGCAGGGCGGAACCAATACCAGCTCCGGCTCTGGTTCCCGCTTACCCCGCCCCTCGCCATCGGCGTCCCAACCCCGCCCCCACACTTCCGGATCCGGATCCGCCGCCAAAGAGCACTTCCGGTCCTGGGGCTGGACCTCGGGTCGCCGAATGGTTAGGCGGTATGTCGGTGCCGTGAGGGCCTGCAGAGCCACAGGGCCATTGGCTCAGGGGCTGCGGGCCCAGGCAGCAGCGGGCTCTTATTTTCTCGGACATTACGCGACAGCCCTTTCCCTGAGGAAAGCCTGGGGGCCTTTGCCTGCGGGTGACATCACTTCCGGCGCCGGGCAGGCAGGCGAAGGCGGGGGAAGAGCTAGAGCCCCGCTTGGTGGCGGGGAGGTGTGAAGGCGGGTCGGCTTTGTATTTACGACTTTCTGGAGCTCAGGGTAGTTTAGGAGAGGCGGTGTTCCAAGTGGAGTTGTTGGATTTGGCAAATAAAAATGCAGGGCGTCTAGTTAAACTTGAATTTTAACTAGATAAACAAATACTTTTTTAGTATGGATATGTCCCAAATCGGAGAAGGCAATGGCCCCCCACTCCAGTACTCTTGCCTGGAAAATCCCATGGACGGAGGAGCCTGGTAGGCTGCAGTCCATGGGGTCGCTAAGAGTCGGATACGAATATTGTACGGAACATATTTAGTTTTTAACAATTCCGAATTTATCTGAAATTGAAATTTGGTTGGACGTTCTGTATTTTTTCTCACCGCCTTAGTCTTGGGCGCCCCCTGCCTTGGGTTCTGATATCCATTGGCAACTCTGGTATCCTCTAGGCCTGTATATATCAGGGAAACAGGTACAGATTTGGTCCAGACCGTACGTGCTAAGACACTTTTATGGCCAGTGCTCATTGGCCAGCCCTAGCAATTGCTGGACCCGTTTTGAATCCCCATGGCAGCTCCCTCTGTGTTTTCCCGTTCACAGCTGGAGTCAGGAACGGTTTGTCTTCTCTAAATGGGAAAGTTGAGCTCAATGCAGGCTAAGTGATCCGAGGCTGGACATTGCCAGGTTTTTTCTTTTCTTTTCTTTTTTTTTTTTTGGTGTAGGATAAAGCGATGTTTGCAGTCGAAGTTTTCAGTGTTAACGGTGGACAGCTTCAGAGAGCCCAGGGATGTCAAAGGAAGAGCATTAGTCTCATCTCATCTCTCATTTTGCACAGGAGACCCAGTGAGAGAGACGGAGCTGTCCCTGTGGTAGAGCTGGAGCCTGATTCCCCTGCTCTGTCCACACTTGCTGCTGCAGTTAGCATGTGTGGTGGGCATTTATTAATTTATAACTATAAAATAAATTTATAATTTATTAAAGTAACGCCTTGTTAGAGATGAGCTCTTTAGCACTTTATTGTCCCTAAACTACTCTGCAACCTCTTGACCCTCACTTCAAGTCTTCTTTGGCTTTTACCATGCCCAGTGGGGAAAATGACTGTTTGGTTTCAGCGGTAGAAGCCTGCCCTTTGCCTGCCCCAGCCACGTGGCTCTCACCCCTGTGGGTGGTGTGATCCAAGATTTGTTATGTTAGAGCAAAAGGCATGTTCTTGGCAAGGGTTGGTCTGTCCATGTAGGTGGAAGGGCATCCTTTCTGTCCTGCAGATTGAGCTGCATCGTACCTGGAGTCATGTGGTGTCTAAGGACTTTTTTCAGGTTCTACTGTGAGTCAGAGTTGAACCTGAAGCTGTTGCTGGGCTGGCCCTGAGTGCGGGATTCTTCAGGCTTTGTGGCCCAAGGATGTGCCTGGACCTGCTTGTCAGTGTCCCAGCAAATCTACAGCCTCCCTGCACAGACTTAGTCTTTCCAGGCTCCCCAGCCCAGGCCTGTGAGATAATGAAACAGAGCAGCCTGGAGGTCACTGGGCTCCAGTTGGTGGCATAGCCAGCAGCTTTGTCGCAACTGAAGTAAAGAGGTAAAGAGGCAAGGAAGGAGTGCCAGAAAGGGGTGTTGCCCTGGGCGAGGCTCAGAAGTGCAGGAGGTGGAAAAGGGGCAGGATGGAAGCCGCGGATAGTAATTTCTTCCTCTGTGAATGATTAACTCTCAGCCGAAGGAGGTGGTCTAGGAGGAAGGCTCTGCTAACAGGACCTCTGGACTCTGGGCAGGGTGTCCAGAGAGCTGGCGCGTGGCCTGCAGAAGAGGACGTGGTTGGTTAGACTGCAGGCCTGGGCTCAGAAGACTGGAGTGAGATCAGACAGCTGTGGACCTTAGGGATTCTCCTGGGTCTGGCAGATGGCCTATTCCCGCAGCAGCAGCAGCAGCTGTGGGGTCCACTGGCCCTGAAGCCTCCTGTCTCTGGTTTTGCAGCAGCCTAACCAGTGCTTTCTTCCTCCTAGGCAGCCATGGACGCCAAGTGGTGCTGAGAGCAGTGGGGCATGGCTGCAGCCCTGCAGGTCCTGCGTCACTTGGCCAGAGCCCCCTCAGGCCCACTCCTCTGGGGGGGCCCATTGGCCCGCATGGCCAGTAGCATGGCTCTGGCAGAGCAGGCACGGCAGCTGTTTGAAAGCACTGTGGGTGCAGTGCTGCCAGGCCCCCTGCTGCAGCGGGCCCTGTCCTTGGACCCTGACAGCGGAGAGCTGAAGGTGCGGGACCGGAGCTTTCAGCTGAGGCAGAACCTCTACCTGGTGGGCTTTGGCAAGGCTGTGCTGGGCATGGCAGCTGCAGCTGAGGAGCTCCTGGGCCAGCATCTTGTGCAGGGAGTGATCAGTGTTCCCAAGGGGATCCGTGCAGCCATGGAGCACGCTGGCAAGCAGTAAGGAACCTGGGGGTGCTGTTCTTGTCTGGAGGGGAACCTGGGCCCAGTTTCAGCCTGGATCGGGGCCTCCTTCCTTCACCAGCTTCCAGTTTCTTCTGGGAGTGGCCTGGCTCCAGGGTGGGTGTCAGTGGGCATCCTTGTTCACATCCCCTTCACCTGTACATCTGAGAAGCCAGGCGGGACACAGAGCCCACCACATCTCTGGCTCTCCCTTCTCTCTCCCCTGAGGGAGATGCTGCTGAAGCCACATAGCCGCATCCAGGTATTTGAGGGCGCGGAGGACAACCTGCCGGACCGGGACGCTCTGCGGGCTGCTCTGGCCATCAGGCAGCTGGCCGAAGGCCTGACCGCTGACGATCTGCTGCTTGTGCTCATCTCAGGTGAGGGTGCCGCACTGGCTCAGGATGGGGTGTGTGTGTGTGTGTGTGTGCCCGCGCGGGTGTGGGGGGGTAGCGGGGAGGTTTCCCAAAATCAGGTGTGCAAGGAACCGTTGGTCAGAGCCCTCGAGGTCACAGGTTAGAGGCAGTAAAGACCTGGATGGCTGACTCCTTGGTGGCTTCCCCTGAGCTGTGGGGCCCTCCCCTGTGAGAGGGTACGCAGGGAGTACCCTGCTGAGGTCTTGCAAGGAAAACGTCTCTGTTGCTGCTGCCCTCGGCACCATTGTCACCTGGGGCTAGAACCCTGGTTTCCAGCTCCCTGAGTCCCCTCCCTCATTTTCCGCTGTCTCCTCCAGGTCTCTTTCCTCTTCTAAGGTCTTAAGGAATAGTTCTTCCAGTGTCTGCTGGGACCTGGGCTACCCCAAGGCAGAGTTCAACCTCAGGTGCCTTGGTTGTGGTGATTGTGTGGGCATTCACTGTATGTCCACACGGGGGCACCCTAACCCCTCTTTCTAGCCGCCACATCCCTAAGTGAGCGCTGCCTGCCGGCTCCCCAGGTCGGGAAGTCCCCGTGCCATCCACCCCCTCTGCCCAAAGCCTTCACTGTCTCTGCAGGGGGGGGCTCAGCCCTGCTGCCCGCCCCCATCCCACCTGTCACGCTGGAGGAGAAGCAGACGCTAACCAAGCTGCTGGCGGCCCGGGGAGCCACAATCCAAGAGCTGAACACCATCCGGAAGGCCCTGTCCCAGCTCAAGGGCGGGGGGCTGGCTCAGGCCGCCTACCCTGCCCAGGTGTGTGGGGCCCTTCTTCACCAGGCAGTCCGGGGCTGGTGGAACCAGGCCCACATGTGCCAGGGAGATGAAAGGCAGAGGCCTGTATGGGAGTCCACAGGGCTAGGTGTTTTGCACACCCACCTGAGAGGGGTTAGAAGTGGGCAAGGAAGTGCATTGGGTGGCGTGAAGACATGTGGTTAGATGAAGGCAGTTTGTCCTCTCGGGCCCTGAGGCAAGGATCAGGTGGGACTGAGCCTTGCCTCTGCGACCCCTCCCCAGGTGGTGAGCCTCATTCTGTCAGATGTGGTGGGGGACCCCGTGGAGGTGATTGCCAGCGGCCCCACTGTGGCCAGCATCCACAGCGTGCAAGACTGCCTGCACATCCTCAATCGCTATGGCCTTCGCGCTGCCCTGCCACGTTCTGTGAAGACTGTGCTGGCCCGGGCTGACTCTGACCCCCACGGGCCACACACCTGTGGTCACGTCCTCAACGTGATCCTTGGCTCCAATGCACTGGCACTGGCTGAGGCTCAGAAGCAGGCTGAGGCGCTGGGATACAGGGCTGTGGTGCTGAGCACAGCCATACAGGGTGATGTGAAAAGTGTGGCCCAGTTCTACGGGCTGCTGGCCCGAGTCGCTGGAGCCCACCTTGCCCTGCCTGGCGCTGGAGCGTCTGTGGAGGAGGATGAACGACTCTGTGAACTTGCAGCTGACCTCCAGCTCCCAGATCTGCAACTGAAGGAGGCTCTGGAGGCTGTGGTGGGCGCTCGGGGCCCAGTGTGTTTGCTGGCTGGTGGCGAGCCCACGGTGCGGTTGCAGGGCTCAGGCAAGGGTGGCCGCAACCAGGAGCTGGCCCTGCGTGTTGGAGTGGAGCTGGGCCAGTGGCCACTGGGGACTGTTGACGTGCTGTTTTTGAGCGGCGGCACTGATGGGCAGGATGGGCCCACAGAGGCAGCCGGGGCCTGGGTCAGGCCTGAGCTTACCAGCCAAGCTGCCGCTGAGGGTCTGGACGTGGCCACCTTCCTGGCCCATAATGACTCACATACCTTCTTCTGCCGCTTCCAGGGTGGGGCACACCTGCTGCACACGGGGCTGACTGGCACCAATGTCACAGACGCCCACTTCCTGTTCCTGCATCCACAGTGATGATGTAGGTCATGTTTTGGGGAACCCAGAAGAGGCCTGCAGGGCAGCGTCCTGGAACAGACCAGGTTTGGTCCCCAGGGCCCGACCAAGCTTTAGGGCCCCTTCTCCCTTGGCCGTGGCTACTTGGTTGGCCCTCACACCTCCCAACCAGGGCCTCTTCTGTGTGTCCAGTTTCACACTGGCCAGGCAGATGGGGGCTCTCTTCCACCCCTACTTTCAGCCATGGCAGCGGGTACTCCAGAGGACCAGGACAGGCCCCTGGGCCAGTTCACTGTCCTAGTCTTCTCCCCTAGGCAGCCCCTCTGCTCAGCTTCCAAGCCTGTTTCTTCTGTGGGGTGAAGCAGGAAGGACTGAAAATAAAAAGGATCATGCTCTGGGTTCTCAGTGCGTCTTCTCTCAGAGCACAGACCAGCAAGGGGCTGCCAGGAGCAGAGTGGTGGCTGCCAGTAGCCCCGGCACGGGGGCCCTGCAGGAGTTGGCTGTCCCGTCTCTGCAGGGCACGCGATTCACCTAAATGGGAGCCTGGGAGGGTTGAGCCCAGCATGCTTGATGTGGGTGAGCAGAGACCCCAGGGAGGGCAGGCCTGAGGACGCTAGTCCTGCTGTCTGTCACTCCCTGCTGTGGCATCCCTGCTGAGGTGTCTCCTTGCTGGGCACTAGCTTGCTGCCTGCCCCACCAAGGACTTCCCTCCCTTCTGTCTTTGGACAGTCCCTAGCCAGACTGTACCTTCTTTGGTTGAGCTGCCTCGTTTTTCCAGGGCCTACCCCCAGCCACACAGGACACTGGGTCTTGTTTCCTTGTGCCAGGCCCTTTTTCCCAGCCGAACTGACCCCCCACTCCGCCCCCAACCAGATCCTTCAGCCATTCCTCTGGGGACGCAGTCCGGGTCCTGGTGCCAGCCTGCAGTGTGTGAGGGGTCTCCAGTGCTGGGATCCAACGGCCCCTCCCCCTGTTCCAGCTGGCCAGGGAGGGGAGCACCTGGGGAGGGGCTCCCCAGGCCAGGCTAGCAGCCTGCGCCGGGAGACGAGGACCGCTGTCCTGGTCTCTTTGGACCTCTTTGTTCAGTGTCCGAGCCCTCTGCTGGCTGCCCCCGCCGTGCGCCACGGCTCCAATCCCTATATGAGTGAGCAGTAGAATCACATAGGAATAAAAAGCCATAGAGAACAGCGAGGCCTGGGGCTGCTCCTGCTGGCCCCCACCCCACCCCAGCCATGCCCTCCTCTCTGAGGCTGTGAGGGACTCGGGGCCAGGGCTGGCGTGCCCTGCCTCTGGGAAGAGCCTCCTTCCGTACTTGGACTCCAGACTGCAGCGTGCAGATGGTTCCTGGTGGGCTGAGGACGGGCAGGGAGGTGAGCAGGTCAACTGGGTTCTGGGGGCCAGGGAGATTTAGGGGAGAGGGGAATTGGTACCCCTCTGTGATGCTGGGGCTCCACTTCCTTCTGTCCTGGCAGGAGGGTTCTTCTGGCTGGGGCGGGGGCGGGTAGGGTCATAGTCTTAGGGGTACTGTCCTCACGTGGCTGGGCCTGTGCCCAGGTGCACCTCTGGCACCCTCTAGACATGCCCTGGCCCCACTTCAGTCCTCCCTGTGAGGCACGAGTGTTAGCACCAGGCACCAAGTTCCCCGCAAGAGCAGGACGAAGGCTGGGGCTATGGCCGAGGACCCGTCCGCCGTGTCCCCCAGCTTGTGCATGCGCGCGTGTGTGTGTGGTAGTATGCAAGCATGCAGGTGTTGGTGCTGGCATCCCAGGAGAAGGAGTGCATCTGTGTGTATGCACCGACATCCTCAGCACGGGCGGTCCTGCTTCCTGGACTCGTGGCTGCTGACTCGCCTGCTGAGGGGGTTGAGTGTGGGTGGGGTCTGGCCAGAAGTCCCCCCCAGCCCCGTGTCACCTCCTTGGCCCCTGCCCTGAGCCTGTGTTTGTGGGGGCTGGGAGGCCAGAGGCTGGAGTGGGCCTAAGCTGTTAGATTTGCCCATTTGGTAACCCCCTAGATGAGGAAGGATATATTTGAGTGCAGTCTAGATGAAAATGTGAAACAAAGCCTACACGGTGAGTGTTCTGTAGGACTTATTATCTGTCCCATAACCCTCAGCTATGGGCCGTAGGAACCGCTCCCGCCCTGGCTCTTGGCTTCTGTCCCTCCCGCTCGGGCTCCTGCTGTCCCCACGCTGCCCTCATCTCCGTCCCCAGAAGCTTTCCCTGGCTGCTGCCCTCACAGGCCCTTCCATTGTCTGCCCCTAGATGAACCGAGAGCGGCTGGGCAGTGGGCCTGGCCAGCCTTTAGGTGTCTGCTAACCCAAATCCCTCTGTTTTATAAAAGCCAGTGAAACAGAGAGGGAAGGTGGCTTGTCTGGGGAAGCACAGCAGGTCTGCCACAGAGCCAGAATGGGAACCTGCTTGGGACCTTCCTGACTATCCTCTGCCCACCCTCTGGGGCTCAGAGACCTCGGGGCCTGGTGCAGGCTCAGCCAGAGCCCAAGGTCCACTCCTGCTTCCCTGGTTCCCCGCCAGGGGCTTGGGGATGATGACATCATCATCTGTGTGTGTGCTAAGTCTCTTTAGTCGTGTACAGCTCTTTATGACCCTATGCATTATAGCCGGGCTTCCCTGGTGGCTCAGAGCTTAAAGCATCTGCCTGCAATGCAGGAGACCTGGGTTCGATCCCTGGGTCGGGAAGATCCTCTAGAGAAAGAAATGGCAACCCACTCCAGTATTCTTGCCTGGAGAATCCCATGGGCGGAGGAGCTTGGTGGGCTACAGTCCCCCGGGTCGCAAAGAGTCGGACATGACTGAGCAACTTAGAGGCCAGGCTCCTCTGTGCATGGGCTTCTCTAGGCAAGATAACAAGTTGGCTACCATTTCCTATTCCAGGGGATCTTCCTGACCCAGAGATCAAACCCACGTCTCTTATGTCTCCTGCGTCGGCAGGCGAATTCTTTACCACTCGGTCCGTCTAGGAGTCCTTTACCACCCGGTCCGTCTAGGAGTCCTTTACCACCTTGGTCCATCTAGGGGTCCTTAGAACAGACTTGTCAGCCCCTCTTGGCTTAGATTTCACAGCTCCTTTGTGTGTGTGATTTGGCAGAAAGCCACACGCGGTTGAGTGGTGGGCTTCTACACAAAGGTGTGTGTCTGCATCTGTGTGCACAGCTGTGTGTGTGCGGTCAGGGACATGCGTAGGCATGCGTGTGTCCACTTCAACCCACAGACGGTCACTGAGTGGACCTGGCTCAGACACCCCTGGGAGTAACCTAGCCCTGTGTCACTGGGCATGCCATCAGGGTATGAGGATTTGGGGGGTGGCAAGGCTGGGAAGCGGGTGGACTTTGGTGAGCGTAGGCATCGTACCCTCAGGTAGGCTTTCTCCAGGGTGGCAGTTGAAAGACCAAGAAGGAGCACTGGAGTGGAAATCAGGTCCTAGGTCCTTATCCTGGCCATGCCAGCTTTCTTTTCCCAGACCTCAATTTTCCCTTCTGTTTAATGGGGACAGCATTCTTATCCTCACCTCTCTGGGTATGTGGTGGCAGCAGATGCATGTGGGCAGGAAAGCTCTGTGGAAGGGGGTCAGGGATGGAAGGAGAGAAGAGAGTGGTCTTAGCCTCTTCCCAGGAGAAGCTCAGGGAGGCTCAGGGTTGAGCCCAGGAGGCCTCGGCAGTCACTGAGGCTGAGCAAGTGACTCCCACCCTCTGGCATTGGACTGGCACCAGCAGGGTGTGGTACTTTGGCCTTTAATGGCTGCTGGGGTGCACGGCGTCCTGGGAGATGACAGAACCAGTTTTGGGGGCTCAGCTGGAGCTAGAGTTAGCTGGACCAGCTTGGGAGAGAGCCCATGAGGGCTCAGAAAAAAATGGGTGGGGCAGCCTGGTCCACTGGAATCATGTGTAAGGGACCTAATGAGGCCCAGGCTGGGTGCGTGAGAACTGGCCTAACCCCAGGCCACGAGTCCCTCGCTGGGCTAGAGGAATCCAGTGTGCTAGGGGAGCACAGGGGCTGTGTGGGGGCCAGGGGGAGTCAGGGAGGTGGCACTGACACGCCCTGAGTGGTGGGGAAGCCAGTGGCCTAGGCAGGCAGCTGTGAGAGAGAGAGAGAGAGAGAGGGCCCATAGAGAGAGGGTGAGCTGTGCCCAGGCCTGGAGGGCTGGCCTTTCTCCCCGAGACAGGGGTGTCTTGACAGCCAGCCCCTCATTGGGGAGCCAGGGGGCCACTCTTAAGGCTTTTCTGTCCCATTTCCTGGGCTCTGGCTGCCCTGTTTTGGAGAGGCTGGTGGGGTGGGGTGAGCTCAGGGCCCCCAGCCCTGATTCTGCCTCTTTGCCTGTGGTGCTCCTCCATCTGGGAGGGGCTCTCACCAGCCCAGATGAGGGGGCTTTGGCCAGGGGAAGAGGTCCAGGGAGAGTGGGCCCCCAGAAGCAAGTGCCCCATCTGCCCAGTCCTAGGCGACATACGCCCCTAGCTGCTCTGCCTCGCAAGGTGACTGCCCACCACGCTCTTGTCCACTGCTGGCTCCTGGGGGTTCAAGGAGCTATAGGATCTGACCCTGCCCTAACCAAATAGCCAAGGGCTACCCCCCTACCCTGCCCCTGTCCCAGTCTTGGCCTTTCTTCCCTGTCCTCACCCCCCCAACCCCGGCCCGCCTGCAGAGCCTCCCTGCTCACCTCTCTGGGGAAGTGTGAGGGGCACACGGTGTCCCCTTCCTGCGTGGTCTCTCCATCTCCAGCTCCAGGGAGAAGGGGGCGGGGCCCACGGCACTGGCTTCTGCCCCTTCCATCCGCTCCCACCCACCTGCCCAGCGTCTCTGGATCCCTATGTAGCTGGGGCATCTCCAGTGCTCGCACTTGTAGCCTCACTCAAGAGCGAGGGCTCTGTTTCTACCGGTTGTCGCCCAGCTGTCCCCGTGCCCCCCGCCCCTCCATCAAGGCAGTCCTCCCTATCCTCAGTTCAACCCAGGAAGCTGACCACGGGGACATCTGGGCTTGGACCTGAATTCCTGTTGATTGTAACTCTGGGTAAAGCAGTCCTGGGGACCCTATCCTGGAGGAGCTTGACCAGAGACCCCTGGGGCAGGGAGAAGCGCCCCTCCACCATGTGGCTCTGTGGGCCTGGCGGTCAGTAGCTTGGAGTGAAAGCAGCCCTCCTTTAGCACAGGCAGAGCTCTCCTCTGCCCACACGCCCTACCTGAGCAGCAACCCCCCACCCTGCCCTGAGAACAGGCACTTGTTGGGGTCACAGCCCCACGGACAGCTCCATTGCTGCCACCCAGCAACCCAGCCCAAGGCAGGGGCTGGGGCCCCTGTTCTCTAGGACCGGGCACACAGACCATCAGGGATGGCAGTTCTGGGCAGCCCAGCCCTTGCCCTCCCCAGTCCAGTGCCCCTGAGGGTCTCCCTCAGAAGCCAGGCACCCGGGCAGGGGCAGAACCTGCCAGCTCCAGACTGGCTTTGCCCCCGACGGCCACCTGGCTGACCACCGGGGAATCTGAAGCTGGCACTCCTCCGACTGCTGTTCCCACTGGCCCCGGGCAAAGAGCAGCGGCGAGCTGGATGGCCCGTCCCCACCCGCTCGCCCCCTGGAGCTCCAGCTCCTGCTGCCCGCGCCTGCCTGTGCCCGCCCGCCGGATCCCCCAGCTCACCTCAGCGGCGCTGTCTGCTCACCAGAGGCACTGCGGTGTGGGAACTGTCCCGAGGAGCCGCCGGTTCTCAGCTGAAACAAAGAGGTGGGGGAGAGAGAGGGGGGCAAGCGGGAGAGGGAGAGGGTGAGTGAGCAGGCGAAGGAGTGGAGCCTGGAGGGGGAAGAGAGAAGGGAGAGGACGAGAGCGAAGAGGGGAGGGGAGGAGGAGGCCTGACTTCCAGGGACTGAAGGGCCAGGGAAAGAGGGAAGAGGAAATGGGGAGGGGGCGGAGGAGGCGAGGGGAGGTGTTTGAGGGGGCGGGACGCGGGGCAAGTGAGGGGGCGTGGGCCCGAGAGGGAGCAGTGGGGGAGCGGGGCTGCGGGGGGCCAGGCGGGCTGGGGGCTGGGCGAGAGGGCAGAGGGGCCCCACCCCGCACCCTGCCGGGCTGCCCCGCTTGAGCGGGCCAAAGGCCACGAAGGGGAGTGGGAGGGAGAGGCGAGCTGACAGGCGAGGGGTGAGACGCGCCGGGGCTGTGGGCTGGTCAGGAGGACAGGCCGGGGACAAAGGCGGGAGAAGAACAAAGGTGTCCGAGAGGAGGAACCGGCCTCTGCTGACCTCTGGGTGCCGCAGCCCGGAGCGTCCCGGACAGAGCGTCCTGAATGAAGGGCAGGTCCGCTCGGGGGCGGCCCAGGCTCCGAAGTGGCAGCCTGAGGTCAAGGGGAGAGGGGTCGGCCGCGGTGGGCGCGGGCGGGAGTCCGCCCTGCATTCTGCCGCTGACGGACCACACATCGGGGATATGCCGATGGCACTGTCTCTTTGGAGGGAGGGGCCACTGGGTGGTTGTCCAAAGCCTGGATGGAGACCTGCGTAGGGGAGGTCCCCTTTTAGGGGAGAGCCCTGGGGAGCCCCCCAGGGAGGTGGGGAGGCTGGTAGGCACAATGGGGAAGGGGAGGAGTGAGAATGAAAGGAGTAGGGGAGCAGGGGAGAGGGAGGGGGCACTCGGGAAGGAGGCTGCAGGGGGCGGGTCCAGCGCCGCAGCCCCTTCACAGGCCCATCTGAAGCAGAGGCCTCCTCCTGCACATCCCACGGTTCCTCTCCTCTCGGGCTGCCTAATGCAGACCTAATGAAGGATGGAATAATGAACCACTTCCTGCTGCTCCCCTCCTGCTGCCAAGAGCTGCTGTGACAGGCAAGGACACTGGAGCACTTGTCTGTGATAGGGGCAGCCGGGGCACAAGTCTGTGATAGTCTGTGGGGGGCAGCAGGCCTAGGGTGGGCTTGGCTGGAGCCGTCCTGTCCCGTTCCTCTCTGGTCCCAGGCCCAGCACCCTGGGCTGCTCCAGTCTCCTCCGTCCATGCTCAGAGCCACAGGAGGCCCTCTCAAACCTCTGACCAGGACGAGTGCCCCTTCTCCTACTGGAAGGTCCGCAGGCTCTGAAGAGTAGGAAAAGAGGAGGGAGCTGGGGGCTTGCCTGAAGCTGTGACGGGGAGAGGAGGTGAGAGTCAGCCTCCATCCCATGCTGCGTAGAAGGGTAGGAGACAGAGGCCCTTAGACTCTGCCTGGCCCCGTTTCCTCCACGCCTTACAGAAGCCCTCCTCCAAAGACAGCCACTGGTCCAGCCGCCTGCTCTAGTAGCCTGGAATCCTATAAAGTGAAAGGACCTTCCTTCCTCCCTTCCTTCTTTCTACTATGTATTTCAAAATAAATGCAAACTTACAGAAGAGTTGTCAAAGTAAGAGTAGTGTAAGACACCTATATACCCTCTAGCCATGTCAACTATGGCTAGTATTTTGCCTCGCTTTCCCTCTCTCTATATGCGTTCGCTCTGTGCGTGTGCCTAGTTCTATGTGATTTTTTTCCTGAGCGATTTGAGATCAAGTTGCAGATGTCATGGCTAAAAGGATGGTTTCTTTTCTGTGTCTTGTCTTCTGGAACCAGCGTAGAGACGCCCAGACCGTGTTTGTGTGGGATGAATGGAACCCTGGGACAAGGAATGAATGAGTGGACATCATCCATTGGGAACCTGAGGCCTGGGAGCTGGAAGGGCTTGGCCAGGGGCCGCTTTGGGAGTTGAGCCTGTCCAGCACTCGGCCAGTTTTTCTTCCCTGCAGCCTGGAAGGCAGGGAGCCATTGCCCACCAAAGTGAGCATGTGGTGTTTGCTGGGTGTGGAGCCGCAGCATATGTCTATGGAGGTGGCAGCAGGCGGATAGAGTGGAGCTGGGAGAACAGGGATGCCTACACTGTGGTACCTGGGCACACTTGCCAGATGGGGCACTACCTGGCTCTGCAGGGCCTAAGAAGATCCAGCTGATATGGCCTTGGAGACCCTCCCCGCAGCCTCGTGAGAGACAGGGGAGGGATGGGGGCCCTCACTTGAGGGTGAATCCACGGTGATGAGCTTAAAGAAGGCAGGGTGAAGGCTCTGGTCATACTGGGGCTGATGCAACTGTCCCTGACATGGGGCTGGCATTCCTCCTGTGTCCCCAAGTGGGTTGGCATCCCATTTGGGAGCCCCCCTCTGGATGGCTGTGCTTTTCTCCCTTACAACCCTCCCCTGAAAGTTACGATTAACAAGTTTGACATTAAAAAAAGAAAAACAAAAAACACACCTTGAAAGATGATCTGAGCTCTGAGGTCCCGATTTCCTCTCTCTCATAGGTGAAGTCCTCTTCCTCCCGGAAGCTTTCAGATTTCTTCAGAATGTCTTCCACCTCACCTGCCAGCCCTGTTTATTCCTTTTGCTGGCTCACACTGGTATTGTCCCCAGAGCCTAGGGCTTTGCTTAGTCATCAGCTGTTATCTCTCCTGTTGCCCCGGGCTGGGCATATAACTGATAACCCATATATTTGGAAGACAGTGGCTTGGTTAATCCTTCCTGGACATTAAGTCCCTCTGATGCCCCTGTGCCCTAATGTCTGAGGTTCCATAGGTTCTGGGCTGCCTGAGGTGGGAGGTGGGCAAGAGGACCCACTGAAGAGAGGTAGAAGGTTGTTCACGACCACCAGTCTGTCAGGGCAAAGTTAGGCCTTCAGCCTGGGTCTCTGACCACCTGTCCAGCACCTTCTGCCACCTCTCCTGGAGCATGGGCAAGCTTGTCCTGGGCCATAGCCGAGGGTCCTCACTGAATCCTACTTGGGTGATGGCAGGATCTGCCAAACCGAGGTGGGAGTGCCCCCCCACCCTGAATCTGTTAGCCCCAGTGCATCCGTGTGAAAGCCCAGGGGACACGGGCTTCCTCTCCCCCTGCCCATCCCCCACTGAAGAGATTTCAGCCAATTAGCACATACAGTATTTACTTAATTAGGGTAATGACATAATTAGTGTGAGTTGGGCTCCATTGCATGGCTTCAACATGCAATTAGGAGCCGTCAGCGGGAGGCGACATTGTGAAAATGCTCATTCAATTTTGGTTCCAGCATGGAGACCACAGCAGCTGCCGCTGCTTGGGAGGGAGGCGGGCAGCGGCCGCTGCGTGTGTGTGGGGTGACTGCCAGCAGCCGACAGCCAGGCAAGGACAGGAGAGTCGGTGGGAGCAGAAAGGCAGTTTCCAGGGCTGATGACATCCCTGATCAAGCCTCTCCCATCACAGATGGACTCTGTCATTTCCCCCACTACCCCCCGACAGCCGGGCTCTGGCTAGGCTGGGACAGCTGAAGTGAGGGGGCCTGGGCAGTCTAGAACTCTGTCCCCAGGGTCTCTGTCTGAAAGAGTACCATCATCAAACTGTCTCCTCTCTCTCCAGGATTTCCCTGCCCACAGGAGCCACTGGCCTCTTGGGCCCTTATGGTGGTTCTTTGAGGTCACAGACTGGAAGGCCTGGGTGGATTCCTACTATCCTTGTTGGACTCGTGGGTATACTGAAGCTTGGGGCCAGGGAAGTGTTCAAGCCAGTCATGGCAGTGCTGACTCAGGAGGCAGCCCCAGCGTTTCCAGACACCCCTCAAGCACTGGCAGCTCACCCTCAGTTTCAGGGAGGTCCCCTGCCCCCTGGCGCCTTTCCCTAGGAGGAGGCAGGAAACCACCGAGGGCCCCCAGTTCTGCTCCCTCAGTTGCTGCTGCCCTCCCCACCCCCTGCCTTCCATAAGGCCAGGAGGCAGGTGCTGACCTTCCAGAAACCATCCGTGGCTTTCCTGGGCGGGGTTGGGGAGGGCAGGGAAGTGAGGGCAGGTGGCAGTCAGTGCCACCATTGTCCGATGGCAGGGCTGAGGGCTGTGGGAACCTAAATCAGGTCCCAGCAACTCGACTCCCTTCCCGGCCGGGTCACCTGGGCGGGTGCTGTCTCTCAGACCTCAGTTTCCCTTTGTGAAGCAGGAGTCTATGATCTCACACATCCTGGGACTATCCAGAGTCCCCAGGAAGCTGGGACACAAGGAACATGACATCTGTCTTCCTTCCCTCCAAATTATTTTGTCCCTCCCCTTTCTGTTCCACCCATACCCTGCCCTGGGGTCCTGGACCCCTGGGGAGACAGCTCTGACTGGTAGTTCCAATTGCCCCAGACTGGGCACCTTGCCCTTCTGAACTGGGGAATCCTGTCCGGGAGGCCTGGGCTCTGGGGGCCATCCCAGACCTCCCCGCTCAGTGGAGCGGCCTGTCTTACAGGCAGTACTGCAGCTGACTGGACTCGGCTCTCATCTAAGCCCCTTGCTGGGTCTAGAGCCATAGGATCAAGGTGAGGCCGACTGTCCTCTGATGGCTGACTGTGGGCCAGCCCCCTTGGGCCAGGCTACTGGGGTTAAATGGAAAAGCAATGGGCAGGCAGAGATGAAGCCACCACCTCCAGGGGCCCATGGCCTCAGGGTTCAGACAGACCCAGCCCCAAGGAGCATCCCCCAAAGGGTAGGCAGAGATAAGTGCCAGGAAGAGCCAAGTTCCAACAGCCCTACCCCCACCTGGTCAGGAGACAAGGCTCCTGCAGGGCCTGGGGTTAGGTGGGAGATGGACTTCAGGTGGCAGGGCCAGTGTGAACAGTGGGAGGCCAGGGTAGGTGTGGGGATGTTGTCCTCAGGCGTGAGGTGTATGGGTGGGCTCCGGGGAGCTCGAGGCCTTTGGCCATTCGTCAAGGCATTCCCTCAACGTGCATTCAACAGAAAGTCCCTGCTGTGTGCCAGGCACGTGCTGTTCTAGGCTGGGAATTCAGTAGGGACCAAGACACGAAATCTGTGCCCTCACGGAACCTGTACTCTAGTGGGGGGTCAGAAAATGAGAACCATGTGGTGCAGGCGCGATGCAGCAGATGGCAAAGGGCAATGTGCTAGGGCTGAGGAGGGTCTGGGTGGCTTCAGCCCCAGCTGAGGCCGGGCAGCCACAGTGATGGTGCCGGGGCTGGGGCACTTGTTTCCTCGGGTGTGGCCCCTGCCTCGCCTCCACTCCCAGACTTTCAGCTCTTTGGGGTTCACTCCTGGGTGTCCCTTCTGCAGGGAGAGGAGGTGGCTGCCACCGCCAAAGCCATGCTCCTGATCCCTCGCTCCTCCATGCCAAGCGCATTAGGGGATAATTAAGTAAAAATAGGCCTTCCGACCAGTGTAGCTCATTAAGGCCTAATTAAGTTAATTAGTTCCAGGTGTGGATGGTGAGGCTCAAGTGAGGCAGCGGCCGTTTGCTGTAATTGCACTTGCACAGCAGCAGAGGTGGCAGCGGTAACGGTGGTGGCAAAGGCGGTGGCTTCCTCCGGGGCCTGGAAGCCCGCCAGGGAGTTCAGGAGGCGGCCACTGAGCCAGGAGGAGTGTGCGCAGCAGAGGGCTGGCCTGGGGCCACCCGCAGACAGCAGTCGCTTCAAGGTCAGCCAAGTCCAGGGACACCTCCTGCCCTCTCAGACTTGCTGGTTCTCTGCACAGGGGTCGGGGCTGGGGGTTGGGGTTGTACAAAGCCACCAATGGGCATCTGCCCTCCAGCCGAACAGGGAGGGGGGCCCATGGCTGGACCTTTGAATTCCCTCACACCCATGGTGGTCCCCAGGAGACTGTTAAATGGCTTTGCTGGAAGCGAACACATGATTCAAAGGTAGTGTATGAGATCTCTAGGAATCCACCTAAATCACCTTCTCCCTTTGGCTGGAGGCCCCAGTTCCTGCCCCTTTCTGGCAGATGTGTGACTGTTAAGAGATGACACCTCTTTGCAGTTCAAGGCAGGAGAGGGGCCGCACAGGTCCAGGGGCCTCTGCAGAGGACCTGCTGGCTCAGTCAGTCTCCCATCCTGGAAGTCTTCCTCAAGCCCACTTCCTGCTGTGGCTTCTATGCCCAGCCGAGCTCAGCTGGGACACCAGCCCTCCCAGCCTTGACCACATTCTCATTCATCCACTTGGCTGTCAGTCACTGCGCATCTCCTCTGTGCCAGGCAACAGGGCTGGGACTAGGGACACGGGGCTGAGCCAGACAGCTGACCCTGCCCATAGCGCCTTTGGTCTCTCTGAGAAGGCAGACATTATATATATATATATATATGTTATATGTATATATCTGGCCTCATCTTGTGGTTTGTGGAATCTTTTGTTCCCCGAACAGGGATTGAACACCAGGCTCTTGGGAGTAAATGCGCTGACTCCTAACCACTGGATCGCCAGGGAGCTCCTGAGGCAGACATGTTAATGGCCATGGCTGCATGGTTCTGTCATGGCTATAGGAGCACAGGGATGCTTAACCTAGATCTGGGAGGAAACATGCCTGAGCTGCAGTGAGTATGATCCAGGTGACAAGCGGGCAGGTACCTCATGTGTACCAGGAAATCAAAGAGCCTCCCTCTGGCCAGAGGGCAGCACGTGGTGCCACGTGGGGAGAAGGAAGGGCCGTGGAGGGGTCTAAGCAGGGCTGCTGGGTAGGAGGAACTGGTAATGCCAGCTGGTGGTGAGCAGGCCAGGGAGGAGGAGGCCAGGGCCGTGGCTATGGATCTGGAGGGGGTGTTGGTTTGGAGGGTGTTTAGGAGTAGAACTGCTGGGGTTTGGTGGCAGAGGGGAAGAACAGCTGTCAGTTCCCTAGGGAGGGGAACTGGGCGTGGGCCTGAGCTCTGAATCGTCCCCACCGTGCGGGGCTGGGACAAAGCAAGTGACCTGGGATGCAAAATTTGGAGTGTTCACTCCCAGTCTCCCTTGTACCTTGTCCCTGGTCCACTGAAACTTCCCTCTAAAGCATACTTTGGATAGTGGAAGCTATTCCTGGAGATGAGGCAACAGGGCGTTGGTTCTGGGCAGTGTGTGCCCCTCCATCCTTTGCCCCCTGACTGAGAGGTGCTGCCTTCTCTCTGCCCTCCAGGGCTGGGGTGAGGCTGGGATGGACACCTTAAGGTCCCAGGCGCTTTGGGCAGGACTGTTTCCATCCTGATGCCTGAATGAGGTACCCCCTCCAGCTTCTCCTTGCCTCACGACGCATGTTCCTTGCCACGTAGATAGCCTGGTCCCTTGGCTCAGGCCATTATACAAAATGCTTTATTCTGAGCCCAAATCTGTATTTTGCACTGTTCTAGCTAACAGTGGCCTCAGTTGTGCCCTTCTCCCCTCCCCAACCTCTCAGGTGGGTCTGCTGATCCCCTCTTGTAAGCTTAACATCTCTGAGCTTTGGTGTCCCTACCTATAAAAGGGGAAACAATGATAGACACCATCTTCCAGGGCTGGTGTGAGGATTAAGTGACATGATGTTTAAACCTCATAACACAAGTTTCTCAGTAACAGCTTCCTAACCCAGAGCAACAGTGAATAACCATGGTGGACACCGTCCTTCTGTGGGGGTGGGCTGCCGGTGCTGCAGCCTCAGCCCAGGCCCCAGCACCCCTCCAGTGGCCTCAGGAAACAGGCCCTGCTGCTGCCCCCTCACATCCAGCACAGATGCCGAGCTAATCCCAGAGAAAGATGTTCATGGGAAGAGGAAGTAACATTTTCTTGAGATGGCCGGGCTGTGTTGATATGTGGGGCTGGGTCCCTGGTGTTTCGAATCGGTTCTCTGCTCAGTGTTCACTCCACTCCAGCTGCAGGAGAGCCTGGGCCCCTTTCCTGTGGCCCTCTACTCCTCAAATCTCATTCAGGGGGACCAGTGGTGGCTGAGAAGAGGGGATGCAGACCCACCCTGACTGAGGTGTCTGCTTGGAGCTGTCTTTGGGTCACATCACCAGACCCTGTCTGTGTGTGAGGCTGCCCTGGTAGGGGGTGGTCTGTCCTGAGCCAAAGAGGCCTGCAGAGAGAGCCCCAGATCCCATGAAAACTGGCAGACCCTACAGAAGCTCACTCCAAACCTTCAAGGTTGTGCTGATCATTATTGAGATGCCCAGACTCCTCCCATGAAACTGCGGTGGTGAGCCTGGGGCAGGGGGCTTGCAGGAATTCCTAGCTCCCCTCAAAGATCAGAAGAGCCAGCCGAGGAAGGAAGGACAAAAGGTGCTAGAGCCCAGTCTGTAAGCCACCCCACTCCCCTCCTTCTGTGCCACCCCATCCCCAGAGCTGAGTTTGCATCCCAGGAACACGCTCTGCTTCTGCTCAGGGCTTCCCCTGTTGAACATCAGAACTTGCCTCTGGGGGATTCCTGTAGATTTAGGCAGTGATCCGAGAAGGGAATGGCAGCAGACTCCGGTATTCTTGTCTGGAGGATCCCATGGACAGAGGAGCCTGGCGGGTTACAGTTCATGGGGTTACAAAGAGTTGAACACAGCTGAGCACACACACGTACATTCTCTCTCAGTGACCAGGGACTTCCAGATTCCTGTGTGAGGGGAGACAGCTCCACAGGGGAGGGACCACTGGTGCAAAGGCCCAGAGTGGAGACATGGGGATGTCAAGTCCTCTGGGTAGGGAGTGATGCTGGGCATGGAGGATGTGTGGTGTTTGTGGGGTTGGCGTGGAGCTGGCTTTATGCAGAGTGAGCCTTGCTTCATTCTCACCCCAGCTTTGGGGGGATGGGCTCCCCATTACTCTCGACACCCCTAGATTTACAGACTCGGGTTCCAGGAGGAAAAGAGGCTTGCTCACGGTCACACAGATAGTGGGGTCTGGGCCACCATAGCCTGCCCCCAACCCTGGTGGCTAGGCTCCTGCCCACTGAGGTGTCAGGAAAAGAGATGACAGTGGGGGTGGCTTGCCATTTGGGCCTTGAGACTTAATGGCTTGAGGTCCTGGCTCTTCCTTTTGCTCTCTGTGGTGTGATCCAGGCCAAGGCCCAGCTTGGCTCTGTGTCTCATTTTCCTCAGTTGTACAGGGAAGTTATCCAACTGGTTCAGCCATGCTCTTGCTTCCCAGAGCCATGGTGCACCAAGGGAGGGGAGTGGTCCATTCCTAGATAGGAAGATGAGGCAGAGAGAGAGGATAGAAGAGCCTGGGGTCCAGGTCACTCCCAGGCCCACAGATCCAGCTCTCAGGGTGTGGTGAGCAGCCAGGAGAGGAGGCTCCAAGGGTCGATGGCTGGCAAAGCCCAGTCTTTCCGCTTTAACCTGCCCCCCAGTCCCTCTGTCTCGGGTTCACAGTTCTACCCCAGCTGAGTGTGTCCGGAGGTAAGGCCCCTTTCTCTCCACCTCCTGATTATGGCTTGGTCACAAAAGCTGGACCGTGACCAGACAAAGGGACAAGGATGAAAGTACTTGTTGTCATGGCAACCTGGCGGGTTGCTGAGACCCAGGGGAGGGGCTTGGCTCTCTGCCTGTGCCCAGGCATCTGGACGACCTCCGAGCATGAGCCAGGGTGGCCCAGGGGCTCACAGGGATGCCGCTCCTGCACGGGGCCCACCAGAGCTGCCTGAACAATGGCAACCTCACCCCCCACGGTGGCACCTGCTCCCCCGGCCTCCCCGGTGGCCCCATTATCCTGCACCTGCTGCCCCCCCACCACACCTGCTCCCCAGCCCAGGCGCCCTCCCCAAGGCACTCCCTGCCCATTCCCGAGCCCAGCTGCCTGCTCTGCGGGCCAGACAAGAGGGGCCATGGAACCAGGAAGGGGTAGCAGGGTGGGCCCTGGGCCAGGGCCGAGGGTCCCACTGCCAAGCCAACTCTTCCTGACCAGTAGCATGTGTGTCCATGACAAGGCCTCCATTCCAGGGCCTCAGTCTGCTCATCTGTAAAATGGAAGCAACTGTTCCCACCCTCAGGGCCTCCAAGGGTAAGTTCCTTCTGCTTGGAAGGAGATCTGAGGCCAGGATGCCCCCAGAGCTGGCTCAGGGTTGGATGGCAGAGTTGGAGAGAGAAGAAAGAAGGGGGCCATGTGGGGTCACCTCTGTTAGACCATGTGGAGACCTGAAGGCCTCCTGCACACTTGAGAGCCACTGTTTAGAGGTGGAGATGATATTTCCCAGCGGCCCCTCATGGGTACAGGGTACTGGGAAGGGGACCTATCAGTGCCAGCTTCTTGAGTGGCAGGTCAAGAGGATCAGGGAAAGTGGACACTGGGGCAGGGACCCCTCCCACAGGGAGGGGGAATACTGCCAGAGGATGGCCTGGCAGGTGCCTGGTGATTCAAACAGTTCAGGTAGGGACACTGAGATGCTGGGAACTATTGATATCTGGCACTCTCATGTCCCCTCCCCAACTGGAAGGTGGGATAGAAGAGGGTCAAGGGGATGGGTGGAGTGGGGAGCTCTGGAGGGTGTCCACCTCCTTCCTGGAGAGGGAAGGCGAGGCCCCCGGTCACTGGTGTTTGGCTTGTGGCCCCTGTCACCCTACACACTGCAGGACAGCCCCAGGCTCCCATCCGACTCTGCTCTGACCTAGGCTGAGGCCCCTCTCCTCTTGCCACCTTGTTTGCGGACCTGCAGCATGGGAGCAGGTTGCCAAGGAGACTGCCCGCTGCAGCTGCCACCCTGGCTGTTTGAACACCCCTGGGCCATCGCCACTAACTGGCCCTACCTCTCTGATAATGAGGAACTCCCTCTCTTGAACAAACTATCTTTGCTGACCTGTCGGAGTTTCTTTCTGTTTTTAAATTTTTATAATTGAAGTCTAGTTGATTGGCAATGTCATGCCAATTTCTACTGTACAGCAAAGTGACTCACTTATACATATACAGACATTCTTTTTCAGTATGGTTTTTGCCCAAGATATTGAATATAGTTCCCTATGCTATATAGCAGGGTCTTGTTGTTTATCCTCCTATATATAGTAGTTTTTCTCTGCTGATCCCACACGCCCAGTCCTTCCTTCCCTAACCCTCCACTTGCTTGGCAACAAGTCTGTTCTCTATGTCTGAGTCTATTTCTGTTTTATAGATAGGTTCATTCGTGCCCTATTTTAGATTCCACATGTAAGGGATGTCATATGTTATTTATCTCTCTGACTCAGTGTGATAATCTCCAGGTCCATCCATGTTGCTGTAACTGGCATTATTTTGTTCTTTTCATGGCCGAGTAGTATTCCATTGTGTATATATACTATATTTTCTTTATCCGTTCATGTGTCAATGACGTTTAGGTTGTCTCCATGTTTTGGCTGTTGTAAATAGTGCTGCTCTGACTGTCAGAGTTTCTTACACACTTCCTCTCAGAGGTCTGGAAAGAGCAAAGCCTTTGCCAAGAAAAGAGGTATTTGGGTTAGGGTAACAGTCCCGGTGTCCCTCACACCATTCTGTACAGGAGGCCAAGGTGCAGAGCTGAACAAGGTTTGTGTTCCCCGCTGTGCAGATGGAAAAACGAAGGCCTGGCAAGAGAAGAGACTTGCCCAGTGAATTGGTGGCAGAAACCAGGCCTCCTGCCCTATTCGTAGACCTTTCTAGAGGTGGGCAAAAGGTCACAATGGTAGTCAGGTCCCCAACTCTGCAAACTCAGGTTCCCAGGAGGGGTGGGGGTACCTGGTGGGTCACAGGACTGAGATGGTTGAGGCCAGCTACTCTACCAAGAGGTCTTTCTGCTGATGCTCAGTGAGCTGCTTGGGGCCAAGGGGAAATCAGAGGCACTCAGAACCTAATTATGATGAACAGCTCTCTGCAGCTCCTCAGGCCCCACGGAAATGTCCTGTGAAATATATCATTGTCCCGGGGCTTGTCACCTGGAGCTTTGGCCCAGGTATTTAGGGGCTGGCGGGAACCTCTTCTGGCTGCCGCTCCTGGTGAGCAGACATCAGCACCCTGGACCCGGTTCACTGGCATGGTCTGGAATTGCAGGCCAGAGTGGGGAGGTAGACTGGGGAAGAGGATGTGAAGTGCAGTCACATGCAGCTGGGTAGCTGTCAGCGGGCATCTTCAGGGTGATGGCCTGACGTGGATGGCTCTGTCTCCTAGTCATTTCCTGTGGGTCCTTCCAGGAGTGATGGAGCTGGCAGGACTGCTGGGAGAAGCAGCACCCCTGGTCCCCACCATGCAAGACTACCTTTCAGTTGGGGGATACAGCAGTGACCATTGCATGGTTGCCTACTGAGTGGTACTGGCTTTGGTGCCCTGAGGGGAATGTGAGTGTGTTCTGTGGCAACCAGGGAGGGCTTCCACAGGAGGTGTAGCCTGAGATGAGATGGAAGGTGATAGAAAAACCCAAAGAAGGAGATTGTGTCTGGGAAGCTCCACATGAATATAGGTGGGAGTGGCTTTGGACTGGGAACTGAGCATTCATGACCAAGTGGTCCTCACTCCTCCAGCCCCCCACCCAGAACTCCTTTCCACTCCTCCTCCCTGAGCTCTGGGCTTTCAAGGTATTGTCTGTCAGGCTGACCGTGTGGATGAAAGGAGAATTAATTTGTCTTCATTTTTATTCATCAGAGAAAATGCTGGTGAGAGCTGCCGAGGCCAGCTGGCCAGTGGCAGAGGGGGGAGGCCTGGGATGAAGCTGAGCCATCTCTCTGATTCCCTCCATGCCTGTGACTTGGTTTCTCTTGGCATCAGCTCAGAGCTCCTGGCCAAGCAAACCAGAGAGAGATCCTGGGGTACAAGAGGTCAGCTGGGGGCAGGTGGAGAGCGGGTAGCCCCAGGCACCCTGTCTGAGTGCCTGTCGCCCTCTGTTCTGGCTGGTTGGCCATGTGAAGGGCCCATTCTGCTGCCCATTCACACAAGGCTTTCATCTCTGCAGCTACTGAAGCATTCCTCCTGGCCTCAGTACTGCCAGCAGGAAGCACAGGGGAGGGGGGCGCCCAGGTGGGCCATGCTCCTCAAACCCCTGGCCCAAAGGCATGGGCTTGGGCCAGGGTGCCCTAAGCAACCTGTCTGCCCAAGCCCCACCCCGTAACTCTTTCAGGAACCCAGCTTCTCCCCATTTCAACAAGAGCAAGGCTGGCTTCCCTTCAAACCCATAGAATAGGGTGAAAGCCTGCCCTCCCACCACAAAAAGGGCAGGAGCCCAGGATGGGATCATGGCTCAGCTCCTTGCTTCTCTCCCAAGGAACGAGTGGACACGATGGCTTCTAGGACAGGGCAGGAAGATCAAAGGCTGAACCCAGGCCGTGCCACTGGAGAAGATGGCATTTGAGGGTAGGCACCTGAGACCCAGGAGGGCAGGGACTGACCCACAGTCCCCTGCCGAGGAAGGGGGCTGTTACATCCACTGCCCACCCCTGCAGAGGGGCAAGGTGGAGCTGGCAGGGCTGCTGGGGAAAGCATCACTCCCTGCTCCCCTCACTCAAGCCCACCTCCAGTTGAGGGATACAGCCAAAACCATTGTGTAGTAGAGGGTGAGTGACTTTGTGAGCTAGATCTCCTGAGAGTGGACCCTTTCTGCAGTGGCTTGTCCATCTGTCCAGAAACCGTGTCCCCTATGATGTCACCAACCCGCTGCGTTGCTTGGCAACTTTCCAGGATTAGTGCTCTGCCCCTGTCATCCCTGACGTCCCACCATGGGCTGATGTTGCCCTGGCAACAGGATGGGTACTGCAGCTTTTTGGAAAGCTGTACCCAGTGCAGGAAGTGGCAGGCAAAAGAGGAGAAGCAGGTGCCTCTCCACAAACTAGAGTGGGGTACACAGCCTAGCCCTAGCCTTACTGAGGAGCCAGGCTGCCCAAAACAGGGCTTTGGGGGTCTCTGTCCCCTCGAAAAGCTGTGGCTATTCTTGCTTTAAATCCCCCTCACTCTCTTTCCTTCTTTCTGGTCACCAAGTATCTATTGTGTGAATGCCAACAAGAAAAGCAAAGTAAACCATTGTTCAGGCTCAGGAAAGGTTTTATCAGCATTGGGTCTTGAAGGATCAGTAACAGTTGGCCAGGCATAGGAGTTGGTGGAGAGAGATGTTCTGGACAGAGGAAGCAGACATCAGTGCAAAGTCTGAGTTACTGACTCAGCGTGTGCATGCTAAGTTGCTTCAGTCATGTCCGACTCTTTGTGACCCTATGGATTGTAGCCTGCCAGGCTCGTTTGTCCTTGGGATTCTCCAGGCAAGAACAGTGGAGTGGGTTGCCATGCCCTCCTCCCGGGGATATTCCTGACCCAGGGATCAAGCCCGCGTCCTGCACTGGCAGGCAGGTTCTTTACCACTAGCGCTACCTGACGTTGTCTCTAGTCACAGCTTTAACCCTGCTTCTGGGTTCTTTGTGACCTGGTATCTCTGGCTCTCTCCCACTAAGTAGACATTTTATGGCAGGGGCAGGGTCCAGTTCAAATCTGGATACTTAGTCCCCAGCACAGGCCTGGCACCAAGTCAGCATTACTAAAACATCAAATAAAATCAGCTATTTGCATACATAATGAGCATCAGGTCCTACCATGCTCCCCCCCCACCCCAATACTAACCTGTCTTATCAAGCCTCAGTTTTCCCATCTATGAAATGCAGCCAGTTCTGAGAAGGCTCTGGGCAGGGATTCTCAGGTTGAGGTAGAGTTATTTTTTACATTGTCTTTGGTTTGTAATCCACCTGTTCTCCTTATAGAAACATGGAAAGACTGGTAGGTACAGAGGGCATCTATATACCTTCAGATCCCCAAATTCTCAGTATTGGGCACATCCACTGCCCACCCGGAGGAGGGCTGAGGTGGAGTTGCAGGTGTGTATGTGTGTGTTTAAGTTGAGTCTCTAGGTGGGTGTGTGTGTGTGTATGTGTGTGCCGGAGAAGGCAATGGCACCCCACTCCAGTACTCTTGCTTGGAAAATCCCATGGACGGAGGAGCCTGGTGGGTTGCAGTCCATGGGATAGCGAAGAGTCGGACACGACTGAACGACTTCACTTTCACTTTTCACTCTCATGCATTGGAGAAGGAAATGGCAACCCACTCCAGTGTTCTTGCCTGGAGAATCCCAGGGACGGCGGAGCCTGGTGGGCTGCCGTCTATGGGGTCGCACAGAGTCGGACACGACTGAAGTGACTTAGCAGCAGCAGCAGCAGCTGTGTGTGTGTGTGTGTGTGTGTGTTTAAGCTGAGTCTTGGGTGGTGGTGGGGGTCCAGAAACGACCCTTTCCCACAGTGAACTGACCATCTTTCTGACATCGTGCCTTACATACAAACTTCAGTTTGTAAATTTCCCCAGTTATTCTTCCCATGTTATTTACATAACTTGGGGTTGTTGTGTTGTTTTGTTTTGTGTTTTTTTTTTTCTTTTAACCAGGATTCAGAGTGGACCCTTTAGAGTTGTTGTTCACACTTTGAAAACAGCTTTTGCACATTTTGTCTCTTTCTCTGGAAAAGTCTGGGAGGGGAGATGGATAATGGAGGCTGGATTTGAGAGCCTAGACGGCTGATGCTTTCCCGACGACCCCCATCCAGCCGCCCGGAGGTGGACCAGTCCAGGGTGGACGAGCTGCGCGAGTCTGGGAGGGAGGAACCAAGTCCGGCGTTGTGTAGGGGACACCAGTGCAGACCTACGGAGGTTTACTGACGGAAGCTCCCGCGAGCCTTCCCGGATGGTCCCGCCCCTTAGCAACGGACCCAGCGTCTCTCCATAGAGACGGGCAGCCGGACCCCCACACCATTTGCGGTGGAGCCGGTAGGTCGGTAGGTCGGTGGGCCTGAGGGGTCGCAGGGCCAACACCTGCAGGGGGAGCTCAATAAGGTGCGGGGGGCAAGTGTACACCAAGGAGGACGCCCTCCTGGCTCAGGGTTCACATCTCTGCCCACGAGCCCGCAAGCGGTTTCTTGTCTTTGCTCAGTGGCAAAGGAGTGGGGGCCACGCTTTTAAACAATCTTGTAGATAAGTTCCATACTGACGAGACCACTTTTAAAATTTTTATGTTTTTGCTCCACCCCCTTGCTGAGAGCGTAGCCCCCTCCTTCTCCTTTCCCATGAGGAAAAGAGCCAGGTTTCTGGTCCTCACCGGCCATCCAGTCCCTCTGCTGAGCCTGACCACTGTCCAGTCTTCTTAGTCCTCATTGTCTCATCTGTAAATTGGCAGAGTGCTGCTGCAGCTGTCTCACAAGGCTTACAGGATCAACTTCCTCCCTTCCTTTCCCCGCTCATTCAGTCATTCGTGCAATTACTCACCAAATGCTTTCTAGGCATCTGCCATGGGCCAAGCCCGTGCTAGTCCCTTGCTAGGTGCTGAGGTTCCAGAGATGAATGCTACTTGGAAATGGTTGCATTTGAGCTTGAACGGAACCCTACCATGTGAAACAGATAAAGGCGCAGGGTCCTTGTTGGCTGGCTCAGGAGTGGGTGGCTCAGAAGCCCTCGTGCTGAGGCACTCACCTTGCTGAACCTCAGGGCTCCTTGGCACATAGTTTGAGAACCACTGTTGTAAAGCCAAGGACAAGGATCTTTAGGCTAGCCAGAGGCGGATACCTCAGTTTATATTATGGTTCTGCCACCTCTTGGCTGTGTGCCTTTTCCGAGTTTCTTAACTTCCACGGACCTTAGTTTCCTTGTTTGTGCATTGGGGATTCTAGCAGTAGCTGCCCCTTGTTCATCTGTGTCCATCTAGCCAAGTGCCCGGCGGGTGGTCAGGTCACACAGGGCTGAATGCCTGTGACTCCAACCCGAAGCCTCCTCGGACTCACACCAGTGGGGCTCCCAGGTAATCTTCCTGGAGAAACAGTAACTTGTGTTCACATTCCAGTAGTGCCTTTTGAGCAGGTCACTTACCCTTCCTGAGCCTCGTTTTTCCCACCTCTGAATCTCTGAGAATTGAGAATAGTCTCAGTTCCCACCTCAGAGATTTAAACAAGATAATGTGTGAACTACATCTAAACTCCCAGTGCCAGTCACCATGCCCAGCGCTGCACCTTCCAGGGCCACCTCGCCCTCCTACCGGCCAGTTCCCTCACACAAATGAGAGGGTGCCCAGCAGAGGCCTTGCTGGGGACCATGTCCTCTCTCTTACCAGCCACACCCATTCCTATGTGCAGACTGCTGTCACCTGTGAGGCTGTGACCGGAGGCAGAGGTCTTTCTGTCTGTCTGCCTGCCTGTCTGTCACTGGTCCTGTGCACACTGGCGAAGTCCAGGTGTCCAGAGCTGGGTGAGGTTGGAAGGGATCCATTGATCCTTGTGTGGGGCCGAGGGATGGAGGGGAAACAGGATTCTGAGTCTGCACCTCTCTCCCATCTTCCGTCTTGGGACATGCCTGAATGCACACCCCCACTGCCAACCTGCTCAGAGGGAAAAGGCCTCCAGGGGCAGCATGTGCACTCGTCACTGGCTCCTATTGCCCCCAGCAACACTGCAGCTTCCTGGACGCTTCTGCACCTGTTACGTCTATCAGTCTTATAACACACCAGGAAACAGCCACGCATGGTCAAGCCTATCTGAGAACCAGGGAGACCAGGGAATGGAATGCCTTTGTGTGGGGCTTTGACCCAGCCTCTAGAAGACATGCTCTTTCTGTTTGGTGATTTTGTTAAAAGATGAAGCAGATACCTGTGGATTTGCAGCCATGATGGGGCCAGTGGGTCCTTTGTCTTCAAAATGCTCTGGGAAGGGCTGGCGGCAGACAGGTGGGCCAGATTCAGTGTCATTTTCAGCACCTGCCCCGGGGGACGGCTGGCCACCAGGGAGTAGATTCAGGGAGCAGAGTTCTGGTGGGACATGCTTGACTGGTGGAAAGCTGATTGGCCTTTGGCCTCGCAGTGTGGGGCTTGCTGCCAGAGCACCATCTGCGCTTCCTGTGCCTTCAAGTGGTCTTGCCAACTCACCACCCCCTTCTTAGAAGCGGACTCCAGCAGCCACAGGATGCTTTGCACTGCTGGGTAGCCTTGCCCCAGACAGTCTGGCTGCCCACCCCACCCTTCGGGTCAGGCCAGGCAAGATTCTCCTGCCATGAAACTAATAGCGGCCTGCACCGGCCAGTCCCACCAGGCTAAAGTGGAGATAACGGAGCGCCAAACACGCTGCTGAAAGAGAGACCTGTCCCACTGCTCCTGCAGGCAGCGGGTGGGAAATAGGACCGGGCAGTGGGAGGGGGCCTTATTTGGGCCAGGCCTCTGTTTCTTTTTGTTGAGATGCCCTCCTTTAAATTGACATTTCTATTGAGATAATTGTAGACTGACTGCCTTTTTTTAAAAAAAAGTTTTTTTAATGAGTATAGTTTGTTTACAATGTTGTGCCAATCTCTGCTGTACAGCCAAGTGACTCATATACATATAGCCATTTTAAAAAATGGCTTATGCTTATATACATATAGCCATTTAAAAAAATATTCTTTTCCGTTATGGTTTATCCTAAGGGATTGGATCCACTGGAGAAGAGATAGGCTACCCACTCCAGTATTCTTGGGGTTCCCTTGTGGCTCAGCTGGTAAAGAATCTGCCTGCAATGCAGGAGACCTGGGTTCAGTCCTTGGGTTGGGAAGATCCCCTGGAGATGGGAAAGGCTACCTACTCCAGTATTCAGGCCTGGAGAATTCCATGGACTGTATAGTCCACAGGGTCGCAAGGAGTCGGACACGACTGAGCAACCTTCACTTCACTTTTCCAGGAGATTGGATCTAGCTCCCTGTGCTGTACAGGATTACCTTATTGTCCGTTTATCCTGTAGGCAGTAGTCTGCATCTGCCAACCCCAAACTCCCAGTCCATCCTTCTCCCTCCACCCCTACGCCCCACCCCTGCCAACCACAAGCCCGATCGTTATGTTTGTGAGTCTGTTTCCGTTTCATAGGTAGGTTCATTTGTGCCATATTTTAGGTTCCAAGTATAAGTGATATCACATGGTAGTTGTCTTTCTCTGTCTGACTTACATCACTTAGTACGATAATCTCTAGGTCTATCCATGTTTCTATAAATGGCATTTTTTTTTTTTTTTTTTTTTGCAGCTGAGTAATATTCAGGTTAGGAGAGTACGCCCCTCTCTCTTCTCCATCCCTGGGGCTGGGGCATGTTGTGGGGTGGCCGACTAGACATCCCTGTACTCTGGTGGCCCTGGGAGCTGAGCTGAGGCTGACCAGGGCCCAGTGGACGTCAGCATCTTGTCCTAGGAACTCTGGCTGGGACATCACCCTGAGAAAGCAGCATGGAGCAACCTAACAGAGAAGGCCACAGCCCAGGAAGGGCCTCTCAGGGCCGAGAGTGCAGATGGACCTCTGCGGGCCCTGAGTGTAATCTGAAAGACCTGGAGCGTGACCTGGGGAGGATTCTTCAGGGGCCAGATTCTGGGTCACAGAAACTTCCTCCAAGCCCTGACCCTAAGACCCCACCTTTACCTCTGTCCGTGACCCCACCCATGCCCTCAGACTTGGGGCAGCCCCGGAAGTTGCCCCTGACAGGCACTGACAAGAAGTACCCCCTGATGAAGCAGCGCGGATTCTACTCTGACATCCTCAGCCCCGGAAGCTTGGATAAACTTGGGGTGAGTGTGGCAGCCGTGCCCTTACCAAGCCTGAACCTTCCTTGTGGGTTCCATTTGCCCTTTCTTCCTTTCATCCATCCATCCATGCGCCTATCAGTCTAGCAGTTTTCTACCCACCCACCCATCTGCCCATCCATCCCTGGTGACAGCACACGAGGATTGTCATCCATATGCCCAGTGTCATGGGGCAGTGGGTTGCTGGGGAAATATTTCCCCACTCCTGCCCCCAACTGTGGCTGGGGAGGGGGTCATGTACCGCTTAGATCTACAAGATAGGTATGAATTTGCTGGGTAGGATGGGGTCTGGAGGGTGTTCCAGGCAGGGGGAACAGAAGGTACAAAGATTGGAGATCCCTGACAGGCCACAGCCCACGTAGAGGAGTAGAGAGATGGAGGGCGGGGGAGGACGGAGAAGGAAAGGGATATAACTAGGGAAGGGTGAAGAGCCCCGTGGGTCCCGTACAGCCTTAGGATGCTTTTAGGCAGAGGACCTCTGTCTTGTGGCCCAGCCCCTGGACACACGCCAGGACTGTTCTCAGAGAGAGAAGGGGGCCTGTGCATGACCAGAGCGGGCTTGGGCCAGGGTGTCCCAGGTGTCTATAGCTTGTCACCCACTTTGGCCTCTGAATGAGGAATTGTGCAAATTCCTCTCCATTGATTCTTTCCCATCCCTGTTCCTGTGCCCCTGGAGTGCAGCCTAGTGGGCTCAGGGAAGACACTTGGCCTTGGGGATCCTTCCAGATCCTGCCTGTCCTCAGGATGTTTACGCTCCCTCAAGGCTGTGGGGTTTGGTTTCAGGAAGTGTGCCATGGCCCCTGCACAAACCTGGACCTCCTGTGGCAGGCCGACCTTGACAAGTTCACCCCAGAAGGTCAGTGCCCAGCAGGGCTGCGTGGGTGGGTGCCTTCAAAAGCAGGGCCTCTGGCCTGAGGGAGATTGTCTGCTCTTGGCTGAGGGTCTCAATTTCCTCCACTGGTAAAATGGGGATAGTAAGACACAAGGTGCTTTGCAAGGGCCCCGCTCGTGGTGAGTGCTCAGTGAAGCACAGTTGCTTAGTCATTACTCTCAGCAAAGCTCTGTGTGGCAAGGGTGCCCAGGTGCACTGGGGCTGCTGAGGTCTGGAGCCTCATTTCTCTCAGCCTGGATGGGGACAGTGGGAAATTGACAGGTATATTTCTTGCCTCCCCTGGAACACGGGCTTGGAGGAGTTCAGGACTGTGTCTGAGCTGTTCTCCAGCTCAGGCCACAGTACTGGAAACAGGGCTTGGAGAAGGAAGGTGCCGGGGAGGTCACTGCTGGGGAGGGGAAGAAGGATGCTCCTCTCAGGCTCCGTGATGAGTTTTGTAAGGTCTGGGACAGGCCTGCAGGGTGCGGGGCAGCCCCCAGTGGCAGAAGGGAGCAGAGGGTGGCTCCAAGAGAGGCAGTGAACAGGGAGGGGCCCTGACAGGTAGTGAGGAACTGGGGGGGACCCTCCTGGCTGGCCAGCAGGCAGGACACCCCCTTCGATCAGGCCCAGGTCCTCCATGGTCCCGGCTGTCTGCCCTTCCTCTCTACCCCCAGGAGAGGCCTGGCTGTGTGCTGGCACTGTCCAGACTCGCCTTCTTGGGACCCACAGGCCTCTTGCAGGGGTGGTGGTCTGTGACTCCCCAGAGATGGCAGAGGAAACATCATATGTATGTGCCACTGTGCAGTGATGTGAGGACGCAGCCTACTGCGGTCAGCAGTTTTACAAATATCTGTGGCCTAGAGAATGGTTACAGACCACAGATCAAGGGCTGTGGGGGACTGGGAATGGTGCTCCCACCATCCATGGCAGGGGCAGGGATGGGAGAAGCATTGGTCAGCAGCTTTGTGTCCCCACCCACATGAGGAAGAGCAGCCCAGAAGGGTCAGAGAGTGGTGGCAGTCAGGGTTCTTGGCGAAAGGCTTTGTGGAGGCTGTGGAGGCCTGGGATGATGCCTAGGGCTCTGGGCCTGCAGGGGCAGGGCCAGGCCCAGAAGCTCAGGATTTTTGGGGTGGAGTGTGTTACGGACCCACAGGCTTAAGAGCAGATGATTAGGAATCTGAAAACTGCCTCTGGTCCAGGGCTTTTTGATAGCGTGGGGTTCCCTCAGCACCTGGCAGCTCTGATAAAAGAGCTGACTTCGCTGCAGGGCGATGGCCCCTGCTCAGCCTCTGGAAGCTTCTGTAAGCCTGTAGAGTGGGTACACCCAAGGTGGACCCTCCTGCCATGTGGCTACATCTTGACCCCAGAGATGTGAGGCCCAGGCAGGGGCTTCCTAGGACCTCCCAGGGGAGTGGTTGGGGGACATCACTAAGCGGTCCAAAGGTCCCCTTCCACCCGGCCCTGGGAAAGGTGGCTCATCCCCCAAAGCTTTTTTCCACACCCCCTCCCCACCTCTCTGGCTTGCCTGAGACTCTCCTTCCCACTTAACATCTTGAGTCCCGGGAAACTGAAATGTCACCCTACCAGTGGGTCTCTCTCCCCAGTTCCCCTGCCCTCAGACCTGGAACGGAAGCCTGTCTGAGGAGGGATGGACGTTTTGTGACTTGGGGACCCCATGGGGGCAGGGTGGTGGTGCTACCCACTCCTACAGTGTCGAGGATGCCTTATGTCTGGAAGTGGTCCCAGTGAATGCATGGCATTCAGACTCCGAGATGCTTGGCAGGGCCTGCAGGGTGGGGATGGCAGGAACCCACCCAGACATGCAGGGAGTTACCACTTCACCTTCCTATCCAGCTGTAATCCTGGCGAGTAGTTTGATTCAGCACCTGGCTTGAGCAAAAGCCACTGGCACCAGGGTCATGGGCAGCATGGAGGAGAACGATCGAGGAGACTGGCTCTGGGCAGAGAGAGCACAACCCAAAACAGGCCTGCCAGAGCCCTTTGTCCTCCAGGCTCAGGATCCCCTGGGGCTCCCAGTGTACATCTGGCCTCTCCCTGCCTCAGGCCCACTCTGAACTCCCCCTGCCCCAAAGCCATATGCCTGCTCCCTGCCCAGCATGGTGCTGGGGGTGTCGGGCCCCAGCCTGAGTCCCCACCCCTGCCCCTGCCTGCAGTCAGAACCTTTGAGGTTTCTGAGGACTTCAAGGAGCGCCTGGAACGCGAGCGCATCGGGTCCACCACCAAGCTGCTCACCCAGACTGACTTCCCGCTGCAGGCCTACGAGCCCAAAGTACAGGTGCCCTACATGGTGCTGCCGGGACAGTGCCCCCGCAAGATTGAGATCGAGAGGTATGGCTGGGTCGGCGGTGGGAGGTGGCATCTGCCCACCGCAAGGGGTGACGGATGGTAGGCAGCTAGGTGACCATCCTCACGGCAGAGGTTACCTAGATGGGTCTGTGTTGCAAGTGTTCCAATCAGCTCTTCTAGCCCTTTGGTTTCTTAGTGGAAACACGTTGCTTTCCTTGCTGTGAAATCAAGGAGGGTGGCTCTTAAGTCAATGTGGTGGGACTGCAGGCAGGATGCAAGGGTATTTGGGGCCCTGGAGAGCGGCTCCAGCCACCACACCACTTCCTCATGGGTTCCAGAGAGCATAGAGCCCTGGAGGGGTCCCTGAGCCCCACCTTTACTGCCTCAACTCCATGGGCCCTTGCTGACACCCGAGGGGGCAACTCACCTGAGCTGAGATGTCATGAGCTCCCTCCGTCTCCCTCGGGCAGGAGGAAGCAGCTCTACCTGAGCCTGGACATCGAGCAGCTGCTGGCCAATGAGGGCATCGACTCCGACAAGCTCATGCCCAGGCACCCAGACCCCCACAACCCCCAGACTATTGAGCAGGGTCACGACCCGCTCTTCCCCATCTATCTCCCACTGAAGGTGAGTCCAGCGTCCACGGAGAGCTGATGGTCAGGAGATGGGGGTGCAAGACCTAAGCAGAGGGGTCAAATTCAAAAGGGGGATCCCCTGGCAATGACAAGCACTTGCATGTCAAACAGGACATCTGTTCCACAGGGGGAGTTTCAACATCCTAGGCTGGGGCATGGTGGCGGGGAGGGGGGGTGCCCAGCACCCATGGGATGCTGATTCTCTGCTTCTTCTCTGGGAGACTGGGGAAGCCTTTGTGCACGAGTTCTGGCCCCACCCCCTCCTCGGACGTCAAGAAGCGGCCCAGAGGGACTGTGGAGTAGCGTTCAGCTCCCTTTGACCACTGCGTCTGCGGTCACTGGGCTGGAGAGAGCTGGAGTAGAAGAGGGCACCTGTGTAGCCTCTTTGGAGTTCTGTGGGGAAATGGAGTCCAGGGAGGAGAAAGAGAGAGCATAGCCTGCTCTGGTTTTCACCCACCTCCCTGCCCTTCTCTCCATGGCCCTGACTGTCTCTTGCCTGGCAGTGCATCTGGGGAGACAGAGTGGAATCTCGATGCACATTACCCTCCTGACAACCTGAATCGCCATCATTTCCGAGTCAGGGTGGGCGCTCAGGAAAATCCAAGGACCGCCTCTTCCACTGATCCTGAGCTGGGTGGTCCTGGCCAGTGGGAAAGAGGGCCTGCTCTGAGTCCCCAGTCACCCCTCTGCCTGAATGTCAGGGTAGCTTGTTTGGACAGGGTTTCACGGAGCCCTGTGAGCAGCAGAGGGGGCACTCGGGCCCCTGGTCCCCAGGCGTGCATCTGCATCCAGGGAGGAGGCTACCGGGCACCTCTAGCCTCGCATGCTCAGCCCACAGGGGCTGGCAGGACGAGCTGCTTCTGCCCAGCACCTGCTGTTTCCTCCCAGGTGTTTGACAACGAGGAGTTTGACTGCCGGACTCCCATCGAGTGGATCAACATGGGCTTGGAGCCAGGGTCTCAGAACAGGAAACCTGTCCCTGGCAAAGCCCTCCTGCCTACTGATGACTTCCTGGGGCATGGTGAGCAGGGCCAGAGGGGGCAGGGAGGACAGGATCTTGGTCTGCACCATGCTCTCCTGGCAGCAACCCAGCCACGGACTCCTTGGCTGTCCTGAGCCTCAACCGTGGGAGGCGGTGGCCCCACATTTTGAGGCCTCCCTCCCAGCTAGGATACAGGCCAGAGGGCTGGCCCCACAGGAGGAAAGGCAGGGGTCAGGGGTGCCATGGATTGGTGGGCTGGGGAGGGGACAGCTGTGTCTTAAAGAAAAGTCTTCGATTTATTGGTAATGAAAAATAGGCAGGCTTATTAGACATGTTGAAGTGTGTATAAGGGGCACAATTCCACTCTATCACCCAGAAACTCCTCTGCCCCACCTGTATCTGTGGCCTCTTGGCTTTCACCTCTGCATGGACAGCACACACACTATGACACACTCACATACTTGCTTTCAAACACACACATTCACAAGCCCACTGTCACGCTCACCTACCATCCCTCACACACATGTACACAGTCATACGCACATTTTCACCACACAAACACACATGTCGACAGTCACCCGTTCACAACTGCTGTCACACCCACACCCACATCCCCACAGTAATGTTGCACACTTTTGCCAGACCTTATACTTGTCTGTGTCTGTCCCTCCTCTGGCCCCAGGTCTGCCCTGGCAGCCTCGGACGCTCTCTCCAGTCCGCTGCTGTCCAGAGCAGAGCCAGGCTGAGCTTCCATGGTTCCCGCCCTGGCCTGCATGACTAGTCTCCACGTAGGCGTCCTAGGAAGGTCCGGGTCTTGAGATTGAAGGTGGCCGTCCCCTTGTGCCGGGCAAGAGCCTCTCTGCTCTCTGCCCGGTGCGTGGATATGCCGCTGTGGAGTGGGGAGTGAGCCCAATGGGCTGGCACCCAGACGGGAGACAGGACTCTAGGAGCCACGCTGGTTCTCAGACTGCTCAACCTCCAGGGGGCCCACAGCAAGTCCATTGTGCAAGCTTTAAGTTTGCGTTTCAATTTAAAAACGCATTAATGCTGGAATCAATTTCTCTGAACTAGACAAGAAACCCAGAATGATCCCTTTACTTTGGACTTAATTACAAAAATAATTTAACTCAATTGTTCCCAGATCTCCGATTCTTGGTGATAAAAGCGGAAAGTTTGGGGCTGCATTAACCTTAAATGCACCAGGCAGTGGCTTCCCCGAGGCGCTTCTGCCTATTCTGCTTCACACGGCCAGGGCCCTCAGTGGCGGCTCTAATGGGAGGGACAGGTCGGGAGCCTTTCTGCCAGGGGCTTCTGCTGGGGGCTTCTCGTGACATCTTTCCCTCTAAGTTGAGCCAAGAACAGGTCAGCATTTTCAGGAAGGGAACTAATTAGGACGAGAAGGGAAAAGCCAAACAGAACCAAAGCCGGTGAGGTTTATCATACCTGTCCTCACCTGCCTGACATCGGTCAGCAGGAGCATTTCCTCGGAATTCCAGCCCAAAGAGGATGTGTACACAGTATGACTTCAGGCTCTGTGAGATATGCAGACAGGGTCAGAGAGTGCCGGGGGCAAAGGTGCTATTTTAGGCAGAGATGCTTTTCCAAGGAAAAACCACTTGAGCAGGGGACGAGCCAGCATCGAGGTGATGTGGGCGAAGACTGTTGTAGATAGAGGGCGCAGCCGCCGCTGAGGCTCTGAGGCAGGAGCCAGCTCTAGATCAGGGGTAGCCAGATGTCCAGTGTGGCTGGAGAGGGATGAGGGAGGGGGGCAGTGGCAGGAGGTAAGCGAGAGGAGTCAAAAATTTCAGGCCAGGACATGGGCGCATTCTGATCAAACGGGCCCCGAGGCCCACTCGAAGCCAATGCAGGGTAGCGTCGTCTTCTACCCTGCCCTGCTCTGATGGAGGGGCTTGGGGGCTCAGCTGCCACATACAGCCTCAGGACTTCCCTCAGCCTCGAAAGGGTCCAGTTGGGATGTGGTGAGCTTTATACCTAGATCCTCAACCGAATCTGTTGGCTTCGGGCTTTCCTGCCTCCCGGTCCCAGCCCTGCTGGCCTGTGTCTCTCGCTGTCCTGATGGAGCCTTGCAGAGACCAGAGCAGAGAGGCCTGGTCCTTCTGGCTCCTCCTGCCAAGCTCAGCTGGGAGGAGGCAGGGCCCCCACTCTGCTGCAGCCAGAGAAAGGGAGTCAGTGTGGGGGGAGAGAGTCCAGATCAGTGACCACCGAGACCTTTCCTAGCACCCACTGCCCACATGCGGCAGCCTCACTCCACCCCACAGCCGGGAGAACTGATGGACTCCCCTCCTATTTCAGAGGACCCCAAGAGTCAGAAGCTGAAGTACAAATGGTGCAATGTCGGTGTCCTGGACTACGACAAGGAGAACAAGCTGTACCTAGTGCACAAGACGAGTGAGGATGGCTTAGTGCGAGATGAGACGGGGAAGCCTATCCTGAATGGCGGCATCACGCCTGAAGGTACGAGGTCTCTGGCCCTGCCTCAGGCAGACCCCCAGCTCAGGCCCAGCCTGGCCTGTGACTGAGGCCGGCCCCTGCCCAGGGCATAACCAGCTGAGGTCTGAATTCCCCCTTGCTCTCTTGTCCTGTGGCTGTCTGTCCCCCAACCAGTGAGAATCAGAGGACCCACCACTCAGAGACCCCAGGAAGGGCAGCTGGTCGTTATTTGATATGTCACCTCTGAGCAGCTGGTAATGGTGTTTTCAGTGTCATGTTGAGAAGGAGCCCAAGGCCCATCAATGAGTGATGTCCGCCCTGGCTGTGGCATCCAGGAATGGGCACTTGAATAGCCCACTCCTGTGAAACCCCTTGTCCGTGCCCAGCTTTTCACAGTTAACGAAGCACTTTCACATCCAATCATGATCCAACTTGTGATGTGGGCAGTGCAGGGAGCATTGTTGTACCCCTTTCACAGATAGGATGGGGTCACTTGCTCAGGGCCCCGTGCATCAGTGGCATAGCCAGGCCGGACTCTAGTGCTCCTGCCCAGAGGGCCCCACTGGCTGTTCCTTTGTCCCTCCACCCAACCCCAGGAAGGTCACTCCTCCTGATCTGTCAGTACTGGGTGCCAAGGATCCAGCTCCTCTTCTGTGCTGAGGACCCACGTGTGTTCACACGACGTGTGGTCGAGGCCAACGCCCTGCGCAAGAACACGGAGGCGCTGCTGCTGTACAACCTGTACGTGGACTGCATGCCCTCTGAGGGCCAGCGGCTCGTCAGCGAGCAGAGCCTGAACAAGATCAAGCAGTGGGCCATGAGCACGCCTCGGATGCGCAAAGGGCCCGCGTGAGTCCTCCCCACCCAGACCCTTCCCCACACCCAGCAGCACCTCCTCCAGGGAGCTGTCAGTAGGGAGCTAGTGCCGCCCTGTATGTGAGAGGGGTACTCTCCCTGTGCTCATCTGTTTGGGGCTGTCTTGCCCACTGTACTATGGACTTCTTGGACCCTGACCAATGCCTTGTTCAGCTCCAGGTCTCTCATTATCAATATGGACTCATGGATTCTTAATTTCATTCCAAGGGTTATAATCTGTTACTACCATTTTTAATTTTCATGCTGAAATTGGCTCAGAGTTGCCCAGTGGGAGCTCTTCAGGCTGCTTCCTGTGTCTTGTTGGTAATGTTTCTGTTATTCTTTGAGCATGTCTTTACTTTCTGGCATAGCAAGAATTTCCAGGGTCATCTTGTACTTTCCCAGACCCAACCCTGAAATCAACTATTTCTCCAACGGGCCCTGGTTCCTCTTGGTGGGGAATAGCATTTAGAAGACAAGATTTTGGCATTAAGATGTGCTCATTGCTCCTGAGAAATCAAGCTTTGAGGCCCTAGCAGATAGACCTAAGCTATACATATTATTTATTTTACATTATATCATATTATGGTGTTATATTACATTATGTTCCATATAGCCTCCACACATATGTCTAATTATTATATATCTATCTATTGAAATGTCAAAAATCATGAGTTCATATTGATACCTTCACATTTACTTCAAACCACAGGCCTCATTCTTACTTGTGCTTGTTTTTTTACTTCTATTTCTAAAAGAAAATTGGCTTTTATTCTTCATAGTGTATTTACTTATTTGCTCAGACCTAGGATACACAGAAAGTAATTTCAGTTGCTAATCTGTCCTCTTTGGAGGATAAACTCTGATAAGTAATCTTTGATATTTGTTTAGTTTTCTTTTTTCTGTTTAGCCTGGGAGCATACGGTGCAAATGCCAGGTTCAGAAGTTACTTGGTTTAGTTCTCCCCATCCTCCTGAGTGTGATTCATTCGTTTGATGAACTATAGCTTGGTCCATTTATTTTATAAATATAAATAAATACATATATGTGTATATATAGAATATAAGCATGATATAAGTATATGTATATTATAGAATAACGATTCATATATTACATTTTATGTAATACATATGTATTGAATATATGGAAAATATACACATGTATGTATGTATTTCTTTTTATATGTAGTATATATACCCATATATAAAATATAGTCAGTAGTATATATTACTCAAAAATATATACTCAGAGATTTGTTACTCTTCACCCTCACTCATTCTATACACATCTCCCATCTTTTCTACTGTGTTCTCACCCATAGGTTACCAATGTCAGTAGTTTCTGGTTTATCCTTCTTGTATTTCTTTTTGCACAAATGATCAGATCAGATCAGTCGCTCAGTTGTGTCCGACTGTTTGCAACCCCATGAATCGCAGCACACCAGGCCTCCCTGTCCATCCCAACTCCCGGAGTTCACTGAGACTCACGTCCATCGAGTCAGTGATGCCATCCAGCCATCTCATCCTCTGTCGTCCCCCTCTCCTCCTGCCCCCAATCCCTCCCAGCATCAGAGTCTTTTCCAATGAGTCAACTCTTCGCATGAGGTGGCCAAAGTACTGGAGTTTGAGCTTTAGCATCATTCCTTCCAAAGAAATCCCAGGGCTGATCTCCTTCAGAATGGACTGGTTGGATCTCCTTGCAGTCCAAGGGACTCTCAAGAGTCTTCTCCAACACCACAGTTCAAAAGCATCAATTCTTCAGCGCTCAGCCTTCTTCACAGCCCAACTCTCACATCCATACATGACCACGGGAAAAACCATAGCCTTGACTAGACGAACCTTTGTTGGCAAAGTAATGTCTCTGCTTTTGAATATGCTATCTAGGTTGGTCATAACTTTCCTTCCAAGGAGTAAGCGTCTTTTAATTTCATGGCTGCAGTCACCATCTGCAGTGATTTTGGAGCCCAGAAAAATAAAGTCTGACACTGTTTCCACTGTTTCCCCATCTATTTCCCATGTTCTTATCCCCCCTGTTACATGATGAGTAGCACACTATAGATACTCATTTTTATCTTGCCTTTTTCACTTATGATGCATCCTGGGAATCAGTCCTTTTCAGTTCATTCTCTTTTTACAGCTGCATGGTCATCTGTTGTGTGGATGTACCATGTATCATGGTTTATTCAACCATTTGCTAATACATAGGCATTTAGGTCGGAGAAGGCAGTGGCACCCCATTCCAGTACTCTTGCCTGGAAAATCCCATGGACAGAGGAGCCTGGTGGGCTGCAGTCCATGGGGTCCCTAAGAGTTGGACACGACTGAGCGACTTCACTTTCACTTTTCACTTTCATGCATTGGAGAAGGAAATGGCAACCCACTCCAGTGTTCTTGCCTGGAGAATCCCAGGGACGGGGGAGCCTGGTGGGCTGCCGTCTGTGGAATTGCACAGAGTTGGACACGACTGAAGTGACTTAGCAGGCATTTAGGTAGTTTCCAGCGTTTTGCAATTACAAACAGTGCTATGAATAAATAATCTTGTGCATTTGTATATTGATACTGGTGGAGGTATAGCTTTAGTATTCTCCCACACTCCAAGAGTACTGGAGTGGGTTGCCATTCCCTTCTCCAGGGGATCTTCCTGACCAGGGATTGAACCTGGGTCTCCTGCATAGTGGAGTTGCTAGGCAAAAAGATAAGTACTTACTGATCACCAGCTTTTCCTCCATAAGGATTTTGTATGCCCACCAGCAATGTGTGAGAGTACCTGTTTCCCCACACCCTTGTCAAGAGTGAGCTGCTTATTATACTATTACATTTTTTTGCCAGTCTGGAAGGTAAGTCTATAAGTATTACAAGTAAGGCTGAATGTCTTTTGAATCTTTTCATATGATTAAGGGCAATTTTTATATCTTTTTATGACTTGTCCACATTTTATGCTTGTTTTTTTTTTCTTTTAGTTTTTGGGGTATTTTCCCTCTAATATTAAGAGTTCTTTATATATTAGGGATATTAGTTATTTAGCTGTGTGATACATGTTGTAAATATTTTCTCCTGGTTTGTCAGTTGTATATTAACTTTGCTTATGGTAATTTTGGGGCTTCCTGGTGGCTCAGATGGAAAAGAATTTGCCTGCAATGCAGGAGACCTGGATTCGATCCCTGGGTTGGGAAGACCCCCTGGAGGAAGGCATGGCAACCCACTCCAGTGTTCTTGCCTAGAGAATCCCCATGGACAGAGAAGCCTGGTGGGCTACAGTCCCTGGGGTCTCCAAGAGTCAGACACAACTGAGCGACTAAGCACAGCACAACACGTGGTAATTTTTGCAGGATAACTTAAAATCATGTAAACAATTTTATTAGCCATTTCTTCTATTACATCTGGATTTTGAATCATAGTTACAGTCTTTCCCTATATTGAGGTTTTCTTCTAGAACTTGTATGGTTTCATGCTTTTGCCTTTTACATCCTTGATTCATCCTTATGAATGGTGTGTGGTATGGATCCAATTTTATCCTTTCCCAAATGACTAGTGTTTATTAAACATTTTTTAATACCCATCAGCATTTGTTGAAACCTCTATCTTTGAGAGGCCACCTTTACACACTAGTTTCCCTATGTACTTTGGTCTGTCTCTGATGTTTCTGTTCTATTCCACTGCTCTGTGTCTTTTCACACACTCGTACTGCAGTTGTGATTACAGATATTTTACAGTGTGTTTTAATGTCTTGTCAGGCCATTCCCCCTTTGTATTAATAGCTTTTCCCTTTCAGTGCTTTTCTGGCAATTCTTGCACGTTTGTTTGTTTGTTTTAATGATTTATTTTTTAAAATAGTGGGAAAATATACATAATATAAAATTCACTGTTTTAACCATTTCTAAGTGTGCATCTCAGTGGCATTAAGTACGTGCACATTATTATCCTGTGATCACTGCCATCCATCCACAGAATGTTCATTGTCCCACAGTGGAGCTCTGCACCCATTAAACTATAAGACCCCCTTCTCCTCTCACCCAGCCCCTGGCAACCACCATTCTGCTTTCTGTCTCTATGAATTTGAATTCCTAAGTGCTTTATATGAATCATGCATTACTTGTCCTTTTGTGACTCCTTCTTTCATTTAACATAATGTCTTCTAGTATCATCCATGTTGTAGCACACGCCAGAATTCCCTTCCTTTTTAAGGCTGAATAATATTCCATTGTGCATATATACCACATTTTCTTTGTCTGTTCATCTGTTGATGGACACTTGATTGTGCCTGCCTTTTGGCTCTTAGGAATAATTCTGCTGTGAATATGGGTGTACAAAGATCTCTTCATGTCCTTGCTTTCTATTCTCCTGAGAAGAAGTGGAGTTCCACTTCTTTTCCAAAAGCGGAATTACTAGATCATATGGCAATTCTATTTGTTGCTGTTTAGTTTTTGTCTCATTATCATAAATTCAACTCTGTAATTCAGCGACACTTGGAGGGGATAAGGAAAACATAAAACCCAAAAAACTGCCATGAGAGCACAAAGAATATAGGCTATTATGAGCAGGTGGGAAAAGGAATGGTCCGTGGTTAAGATAAAATACGAGTCAAATTTATTAGAGCTATCCACATGCAGCAATGGCGAGCTTCTCAGCAGTCTCGCCAAACCTGGTGTTTGCCAAACCCAAAGCACTCTGGTTTTCACAGTATTGGTGCCCTTCTTCACCTTGCAAAAGACCACGTGCTTGCAGCCCAACCACCCAACCTTGGTAGTGTACATGAAAAATGGCATGGTTTATGTGGGTCCAGAATTTGCCATGTACAGGATGCTAGGACCCACTGCTTCAGGGTGATTGTATAGTATAGTGAAGTGGCTCAGTCGTGTCCGACTCTTTGCGACCCCGTGGACTGTAGCCTACCAGGCTTCTCCGTCCATGGGATTCTCCAGGCAAGAATACTGGAGTGGGTTCCCATTTCCTTCTCCAGGGGATCTTCCCGACCCAGGGATCAAACCCAGGTCTCCTGCATTGGAGGCAGATGCTTTAACTGCTGAGCCACCAGGGAAGCATCACATTTCTTCTTGTAGTTGACTTGCTGCCAGTGCCTCTACAGGATATGAAGTCACCACCCAGGTACATAAATCCTGGAATAATGCTGTGACAGTAGGGACCTTGATAACCAAATCCTTTCTCCTCAGTGTTCAGAATACTAAAGTTTTCTGCTGTCTTTGGAACTTTGTCTGCATATAGCTCAAAGGAGGCATGGCCAAGGACTCACATTGACAGTGAATGTTGAAGAACACTGTGGGTTGACCATGGTGGGATGGTACAGGGTGGCTCCAGGTGACATCGGTGGTGTTGGCAAAGCCCTGTTTTTATTTTTTTTTTTTTGAGAAACCACCATCCTGTTTTCCATAGCAATTGCACCTTTTTACATTCCCACAGCAGGGCACAAGGGATTCAAATTTCTCCATGTCCGCACTGACACTTGTTATTTTCTGGGCTTTTTCTTTATAGTAGCCATTCTAAAGGGTGATTTTTATTTGCATTTTCCTAATGCTTAGTGATGTTGAACATCTTTTCATGTGCCTATTGGTTGTTTTGTGTATTCTTATTTGGAGAAATGTGTATTCAAATTCGTTGCTTGTATTTTTGTTTTTTTATGTATTTTTGGTTCTTTATGTACTCTGGATATTAATCCCTTATCAGATATGTGATTTGAAGATATTCTCTCCCATTCCATGGGTTGCCTTTTTATTCTGTTGATAGTGTCTTTTGTGTAACGAGGACACAGAGGTTTTCATTTTGGTGAAGCCCAATTTGTCAATTTTTCCTTATTGTTATGCTTTTGGCATCATGTATAAGAAAATCATCACCAAATCCAATGTCATGAATCTTTCTCCCATGTGTCCTTTTAAGAATTTTACAGTGTTAGCTCTTATGTTCAGATTTGTGATCCATTTTGAGTTAAATTTTGTATATGGTCTTAGGTAAGGGTCCAGCTTCATTCTTTTGCATGTGAATATCCAGTTTTCCCAGCACGATGTATTAAAAAGGCTGTCTTCCCCATTGAATGACGTTGGCACCCTTGTTGAAAATCATTTGGTTATTTATGTGAGGGTTTATTTCCGGACTCTGTTTTCTATTCCACTGGTCTATTGGTCTGTCTCTATGCCAGTACCACATATTTTGATTACTGTAGGTTTGTAATTATTTCTGAAATTGAAAAATGTGTCTTCCCACTTTGTTCTTCTTTTTCAAGTTTGTTTTGGTTATTTGGGGGTTCCTTGAGATTCCACATGAAATTTAGGATGGATTTTTCTGTTTTTGCAAAAAATGTTGTTGAGTTTTTGATAGGGAATTGCCATACTTATTTCTCCATGTGAGCTTTAGTATCAACTTTTCTAGGTCTGTTTTGCAAATGTTTGGTATTTTTATTGGGATTGCATTATATTTTTAAATTGCCTTAGGTATAGCTGATGTCTTTGGGATCTTAAATTGACCTATCCAAGAACAAGGCATGTTTGTCCATTTATTCAAGTCCACCTTTGTGTCTTTCAGGAGTGCTTTAAAGTTTTATTCATGTAGGTTTTGCATATTGCTCATTAAGTATTGGATTGACCAAAAAATTTGGTTTGCATTTTTCCATACAGTGTTACGGAAAAACCCAAATAAATTTTTTGGTTAATACAATATTTTATCTTCTTTGTTGTTATGAATGGGCTTTCTCTACTATTACGTCTACTGATTGATTTCTTTGTACTAATTTACATTCTGTTACCTTCTTGAAATCATTTACTGTTTGAGTTTATCGTTGATTCTCTAGGGCTTTCTAAGTGCACACTATCTAGAAATAGAGATAGTTTTACTTATTATTTTCCAATTCTTATTCTTCTGATTGGGCTTCCCCAGTGGCTCAGTGGTAAAGAATCCGCCTACAATGCAGGAGCCTCAGGAGATGCAGGTTTGGTCCCTGTGTTGGGCAGATCCCCTGGCGGAGGGCATGGCAACCCACTCCAGTATTCTTGCCTGGAGAATCCCATGAACAAAGGAGCCTGGAGCGTTACAGTCCATAGGGTCGCAAAGAGTTGGACACAACTGAAGAGACTTAGCACGCATGCGGTCTTCTAATTACTTTCTCTTGTCTAATTGCAGTCTCTAATTCCTCCAGTAACAATATTGGATAGTAGTGGAGACAGTAGGCATCATAACCTTGTTCCTAATGTTAGTGGAAGTACCTCTAGTGTTTCTCCATTAAGAAAAATGCTAGCTTTGGGTTTTGTTTACTTAATAATGTACCTGTTGATTTCTGTTTTCTTAAATTTTTGTCATATATTTCTAAATACATTTAAATGTATTAAAAATGTCATACATTTTAAAATACCAATGGAGATAATCATGTTTGTCCCCTTAGATCTATTCCTGTGGTGAATTATATTCATTGATTTCCTAATACTGAGTTGGACACAACTGAGCAACTGAACTAAACTGAATATTGAAACAAACTTGCAATCCTTTAATAAATCTCACTTAGCCATGGTGTATCATTTCTTAATGTAGTATTAGGTTTTGTTGGTTAATAAGCTATTTAGAACTTTATCATTGATATGTGATGTTGGTCTGTAATTTTTTTTTGTACTGTCTTTAACAGGTTTGAAGCAAAGTTATACTTACTTCACATAAAGAATTTTGACATTTTCCTTCAGTACTCTGGAACAATTTATATTGCATTGGGGCTATGTGGTCATCCTTTCATAAACCATTTGGACGTGGTGTTTTTTTAGTTTTTCTGTAACTCAATTTTTCTACAGAAATTGGTCTATTTAAGCTTTCTTTTTCCAATGGAGTCAAATTTGTTATATTTTATTTCTCTAGAAAACCATCATGTTGTCTAGATTTTAATATATATTTGCATAGAAATTTGCAATATGATTTAAAATCTTTTTAATTTTAACATTGTCTTCCTTATTCACCTCTTATTTTGTAGAATTATGTTCTCTTTTTTACTTTATTAAGTTACTTGTGATTTGTTTGGATTATTAATTTAAAAACAGGATTTAGGATTATTAATTTGATTGACTTTATTGCATCTTTATCATTCTACTTTTGTTTTTATTATTTCCTTCCTTTTGGCTTATGTTTTGCTATATTCATAGTCTGTGTGCACGTGTGTATTTGTGCTGGGTGTTTAATTCACTTATTTACATTCTTGTTGATAAATGGGTTTAAGGCTATGAATTTTCTTCTGATAACTTTAAAAATGCAGTAGTCTACTGATTCTGATATGTAGTACTTCATTTTTTTCAATTACAAAAATTTGATTTTTATTTTCTATTTCATCATAGACTTTAATATAAGGTTTTAACTTTTTTCCGTATGGAAACGACTTGCTAAAATGTTAGTAATTTCTAGTTTTGTTGTATTGAGATCAGAGAGTGTTATTTATAATATTTCTACTATATAGAACTTGCTGGTATTTTCTGTATGACAGTGTGTGATCAGTGTTTGTGAATGTTCGAGTTGCACTTGAGAAGAGGTGTATCCCTACTATTAGGGTACAAAGTTTTATATACACGTATACTCCGTAAAAACCTACCTTATTGGTTATATTATTTACATGTTCTGCATCTTCACTTACTCTTGTCCAGTGAGAGAAGTGTGTTATATTATCATTATAAATGGATATTTTTAGCATTTAAAAGTATCCTTGATCGGGTCTAATGCTTTTTGACCTGAATTTTACTTTGCTTGATATCAGAATTGTAACTTGGTGGGTTTTTTTTTGCTGTTGTTTCCATTAAATATATGTATATAGATATAATCTTCGCCCCTCCCTCTATTTTCAATCCTTCTGAATTAGTTTGTTGCAGGTAGGTCTCTTGTTTTCACCATATAGTTGGGTCTTACTTTGTGAGTCAAACTAAGAATCTTTTTCCTTATGAAAAGTGAGTTAAGCCCATTCACTTCTATGGATAAGGCTGATAGGTTTGATCTCTTCTCTGTCATGTTGTTTCACATTAAAGTTATTATGAGTGTTATAATACGATATTGTTTCTTTCTCCTCGTAACGCGTTTCCTTTGTTCTTTTACTTAAAATTTTTCTTTTGGTATTTAGGACAATTTGTACCTTTATTTTACTGGTTTCTTTTGTGCTTATCCTTTTACAGTGCTCATAATTTCCTGCTTCCTTATTTAACCTTCTCCTCTCCAGTCTGTCGGTTTTTGATGTGTCTGCTAACCTTCTATTTCCTATGCAACAGTACTTGATCTTGATCATTTTACTTATCTCATCCCTTTTTCCTCCCATTTTAAGTTGCCTTTTTCTAATTAGTATTCTAAGATAATATTCTTCCACTTTCATCTCTCTGTGTTAATCTTCAATCTACTATATTAAGTATATGAACCGTTTTCCTGAAGTTTCCCCTGTCATCTTGCAGGAAAGGCGATACCCTCTCCCTTCCTATACTCTTCTAGGTTCTTGGCTGGGTGTCAGTGACAGAAAACAGATTAACAAGAGAGAAGCTTGTTTGAGTTTTACATGACATGGGAGCATTCATATGGAAATAAAGATGAAGAGGTTAAACCTGAGTGCTTTTATACTGGGTTTGATGAAGAATGGAAGGTTGCGGGAAGTGTGATAGGACAAAAGGATATGAACTGAGTCACCCAGGGGACCTTAACAAGGTCAGCACATTCCCGTTCCTCTTGGCCTCCTCCATCCTGGAGCTAAGGATGTCTCCTTCCTCCAGGTAAGGGGAGCTATCTCTCACTTGAGGGTCTTATGACCTGCTTCAGGGGAAGGTCAGAGAATCCTTCCTGCACCTTCTGTTTTTGTGATCCTTCAGCTTAGATCATTCTATGCCGAGGTACCATGTTTTTGGGTGGTGTGTCCTGAACCCCATCAGTCTCTTGATTGGTTGAAGCTCCTGGAAGATTCCTTATAAAGGGCTCAAAGGTATCGTGTTATTAGAGTTCTTGCATGTTTAAAACTTGAATGACAGCTTGACTGGATATAAAATTCTTGGTTCATATACTTTTATTCCTTGCTTTTAAAAATGCTATTCTCTTGTCTTGCTTTGTATGTTGTTTTTGAGACATCTGATGTCAAAATCCCCTTCACTTGTAAGTTGTTTGATTTTTTTTTTTCCCTTGGAGGCCTTGGAGATTTTTTTCTTCTTTAGTCATTTTACTAGGGTACATCTTAGAGTTGATCATTCTGGATATTTTTTCCCAGGTACACAATTGGCCTTTTAAATGTTTAAATTCAGATATTTATTTCTGGAATATTTTCTTGAATTGTTTTTTAAAATATTAGTTCTGTCCCATTGTTTTCATCAAAGACTCCATCCTATCTTTCTATCATGTTGCTTCTTATTAACCTGTTTTTTAAAAAAACTTTTTTTCTTTTCAATTTATTTTTTTATTGAAGGATAATTGCTTTACAGAATTTTGTTGTTTTGTGTCAAACCTCAACATGAATCAGCCATTGGTATACATATATCCCCTCCCTTTTGAACCTCCCTTCCATCTGCCTCCCCATCCCACCCCTCTAGGTTGATACAAAGCCCCTGTTTGAGTTTCCTGAGCCATACAGCAAATTCCCGTTGGCTATTTTTTTACATATGGTAATGTAAGTTTCATGTTACTCTTTCTATACATCTCACCCTCTCCTCCCCTCTCCCCTTGTCTGTAAGTCTATTCTCGATGTCTGTTTCTCCATTGCTGCCCTGTAAATAAATTATTCAGTACCATTTTTCCAGATTCCGTAAATGTGCATTAGAATATGATATTTATCTTTCTTTTTCTGACTCACTTCACTCTGTATAATAGGTTCTAGGTTCATCCACCTCATCAGAACTGACTCAAATGCATTCCTTTTTTATGGTTGAGTAATATTCCGTTGTGTATATGTACCACAACTTCTTTATCCATTCATCTGTCAGTGGACATCTAGGTTGCTTCCATGTTCTAGCTATTGTAAATAGTGCTGCAATGAACAATGGGATACATGTATCTCTTTAAATTTTGGTTTCCAGGGTATATGCCTACTAGTGGGATTGCTGGGTCATATGGTAGTTTTATTCATAGATTTTAAAGGAATCTCCATAGCATCTTCCATAGTGGCTGTATCAATTTACATTCCCACCAACAGTGCAAGAGCGTTACCTTTTCTCCACACCCTCTTCAGCATTTATTGTTTGTAGACTTTTTGATGATGGCCATTCTGACTGGTATGAGGTGATATCTCATTGTGGTTTTTATTTGCATTTCTCTAATAATGAGCAATGTTGAGCATTTTTTCACATGTTTGTTAGCCATCTGTATGTCTTCTTTGGAGAAATATCTGTTTAGGTCTTTTTCCCACTTTTTGATTGGGTTGTTTGTTTTTCTGGCATTGAGTTGTATGAGCTGCTTATTGTTTCATTTGCTTTTATTTTGTCCCATTCTGAGGGTTGTCTTTTCACCTTGCTTATAGTTTCCTTTGCTGTGCAAAAGCTGTTAAGTTTAATCAGGTCTCACTTGTTTACTTTTGTTTTTATTTCCATTACTCTAGGAGGTGGGTCATGCTTTGATTTATGTCATCAAGTGTTCTACCTATGTTTTTCTCTAATAGTTTTATAGTTTCTGGTCTTACCTGTAGGTCTTTAATCCATTTTGGGTTTATCTTTGTGCATGATGTTAGGAAGTGCTCTAATTTCATTCTTTTACATGTAGCTGTCCAGTTTTCCCAGCATCATTTATTGAAGAGGCTGTCTTTGCCCCATTGTATATTCTTGCCTCCTTTGTCAAAATTAAGGTACACATAGGTGCATAGGTTTATTTCTGGGCTTCCTATGTTGTTCCATTGGTCTATATTTCTGTTTTTGTGCCAGTACCATCCTCTCTTGATGACTGTAGCTTTGTGGTATAATCTGAAGTCAGAAAGGTTGATTCCTCCAGCTCCATTCTTCTTTCTCAAGATTGCTTTGGCTGTTCGGTGTCTTTTGTGTTTCTATATGAATTGTGAAATATTTTGTTTTAGTTCTGTGAAAAATGCCATTGGTAATTTGATAGGGATCACATTGAATCTGTAGATTGCATTTGGTAGTATAGTCATTTTCCAATATTGATTCTTCCTCCCCAGGAACATGGACTATCTCTCCATCTGTTTATGTTGTCTTTGATTTCTTTCATCAGTGTCTTATAATCTTCTGTGTACAGTTCTTTTGTATCCTTGGGTAAATTTACTCCTAGATATTTATTTCTTTTTGTTGCAATGGTGAATGGAATTGATTCCTTAATTTCTCTTTCTGGTTTTTCATTGCCAAAGCAATCTTAGTATATAGAAATGCAAGGGATTTCTGTGTATTGATTTTGTATCCTGTAGCTTTGCTAAGTTCACTGATTAGCTCTAGTAATTTTCTGATACTATCTTTAGGCTTTTCTATGTACAGTATCATGTCATCTGCAAACAGTGAGAGCTTTACTTCTTTTCCGATCTGGATTCCTTGTATTTCTTTTTCTTCTCTGATTGCTGTAGCTTGGACTTCCAGAACTATGTTGAATAATAGTGGTGAAAGTGGACACCCTTGTCTTGTTCCTGATCTTAGGGGGAATGCTTTCAGTTTTTCACCATGGAGAAGGATGTTTGCTGTAGGCTTATCCTATATGGCCTTTACTATGTCGAGGTAGGTTCCTTGTAGGCCCATTTTTTGAAGAGTTTTAATCATAAATGGATGTGGAATTTTGTCAAAGGCTTTTTCTGCATCTATTGAGATTATCATACGGTTTTTATCTTTCAACTTGTTAATATGGTGTATCACATTGGTTGATTTGCATATATTGAAAAATCCTTGCATACCTGGAATGAACCTAACTTGATCATGGTGTATGAGCTTTTTGATGTGTTGCTGAACTGTTTGCTAAAATTTTGTTGAGGATTTTTGCATCTATGTTCATCAGTGATATTGGCCTGTAGTTTTCTTTTTTTGTGTTGTCTTTGTCTGGTTTTGGTATCAGGGAGATGGTGGCCTCATAGAATGAGCTTGGAGGTGTTCCTTCCTCTGCAGTTTTTTGAAAGAGTTTTAGAAGGATAGGCATTAGCTCTTCTCTACATGTTTGATAGAATTCACCTGTGAAGCCATCTGGTCCTGGGTTGTTTTTTGGGAGATTTTTGAGCACAGCTTCAATTTCAGTGCTTGTAGTTGGGTTGTTCATAACTTCTATTTTTCCTGGTTCAGTCTTACAGGATTGAACTTTTATAAGAATCTATTTCTTCCAGGCTATCCATTTTATTGCCATATAGTTGTTCATAATAGTCTCTTATAATCCTTTGTATTTCTGCACTGTCTGTTGTAACCTCTCCTTTTTCATTTCTAATTTTGTTGATTTGATTCTTCTCCCTTTTTTTCTTGATGAGCCTAGCTAAAGGTTTGTCAATTTTATCTTCTCAAAGAACCAGTTTTTAGTTTTATTAATCTTTTCTATTGTTTCTTCCATTTATTTCTGCTCAGATCTTTATGATTTCTTTCCTTCTACTAATTTTGGGGTGTTTTGTTGTTCTTTTTCCAGTTGCTTTAGGTGTAAAGTTAGGTTGTCTATTCCATGTTTTTCTTGTTTCTTGAGGTATGGTTGTATTGCTATAAACTTCCCTCTTAGAACTGCTTTTGGTGCATCCCATAGGTTTTGAGTTGTCGTGTTTTCATTGTCATTTGTTTCTAGAATTTTTTTGATTTCCCTTTTGATTTCTTCAGTAACCTGTTGGTTATTTAGAAACGTGTTGTTTAATCTCCATGTGTTTGTGTTTCTTTTTTTTTCTCATAATTAATATCTAGTCTCATAGCATTGTGGTTGGAGAAGATGCTTGATACGATTTCAGTTTTCTTAAGTTTACTGAGATTTGACTTGTGACCCAAGATGTATATCCTGGAGAATGTTCCATGTGCACTTGAGAAGAAGATGTATTCTTCTGCATTTGGATGGAATGTCCTGAAATCAATACAATCCATCTCATCTAGTATATCATTTAAGACTTGTGTTTCCTTATTAATTTTCTGTTTTAATGATCTGTCCTCTGGTGTGAGTGGGGTGTTAAAGTCTCCTACTATTATTGTGTTGCTGTCAATTTCTCCTTTTATGTCTGTTAGTGTTTGTCTTATGTATTGAGGTGCTCCTATATTTGGGTGCATAGATATTTACAATTGTTATATCGTCTTCTTGGATTGATCCCTTGATCATTATGTGATGTCCTTCCCTATCTAATATTCTTTATTTTAAGGTCTATTTTGTCTGATATGAGGATTGCTACTCCAGCTTTCTTGTGCTTCCCATTTGCATGGAATATATTTTTCCATCCTCTCACTTTCAGTCTATATGTGTCTTTAGGTCTGAAATGGGTTTCTTGCAGACAGCATATATATGGGTCTTGTTTTTGTATCCATTCAGCCAGTCTTTGTCTTTTGGTTGGAGCATTTAATCCATTTCTATTTAAAGTAATTATTGACATATATGTTCCTATTGCCATTTTCTTAATTGTTTGGGGTTGATTTTGTAGATCTTTTTTCTTCTCTTGTATTTCTTGACTATATAAGTCCCTTTAATATTTGTTGTAAGGCTGGTTTGGTGGTACTGAATTCTCGTAACTTTTGCTTGTCTGAAAAGCTTTTTATTTCTCCATCAATTTTGAATGAGGTCCTTGCCGGTTACAGTAATGTTAGTTGTAGATTTTTCCCTTTCGGTACTTTTAATATGTCCTGCCATTCCCTTCTGGCCTGCAGAGTTTCTGCTGAAAGATCAGCGGTTAAGCGTATGGGGTTTCCCTTGTATGTACTTGTTGCTTCTCCCTTGCTGCTTTTAATATTCTTTCTCTGTGTTTAGTCTTTGTTAGTTTGATTAATATGTGTCTTGGCACGTTTCTCCTTGGGTTTGCCCTGTATGGGACTCTTTGTGCCTCTTGGACTTGATTAACTATTTCCTTTTCCACGTTGGGGAAATTTTCAACTATAATCTCTTCAAAAATTTTCTCATACCCTTTCTTTCTCTCTTCTTCTTCTGGGACCCCTATAATTCGAATGTTTGTGCTTTTGATATGGTCCCAGAGGTCTCTGAGACTATCCTCAGTTCTTTTCATTCTTTTTACTTTACTATGCTCTTCAGAAGTTATTTCCACCATTTTATTTTCCAGCTCACTGATACGTTCTTCTGCTTCAAATATTCTGCTACTGATTCCTTCTAGAGTATTTTTAATTTCAGTAATTATGTTGTTTGTCTCTGTATGTTTATTCTTTAATTCTTCTAGGTCTTTGTTAATTGATTCTTGCATTTTCTCCATTTTGTTTTCAAGGTTTTTGATCGTCTTTACTATTATCATTCTGAATTCTTTTTTAGGTAGTTTGCATATTTCCTCTTCATTTAATTGGACTTCTGTGTTTCTAGTTTGTTCCTTAATTTGTGTAGTATTTCTCTGCCGTTTCATTTTTTTTTTAAACCTTATTGTGTTTGAGGTCTCCTTTTCCCAGGCTTCAGGGTTGAATTCTTTCTTCGTTTTTGTTTTTCCCTCCTAAGTTTGGTCCCGTGGTTTGTGTAAGCTTCATACAGGGTGAGGTTTGTGCTGAGTTTTTGGTTGTTTGTTCTTCCTCTGATGGGCAAGGCTGAGTGAGGTGGTAATCCTGTCTGCTGATGACTGGGTTTATATTTTTGTTTTGTTTGTTGTTTAGATGAGGTGTCCTGCACAGAGTGCTACTGGTGGTTGGGTGATGCCGGGTCTTGTATTTGAGTGGTTTCCTTTGTGTGAGTTCTCACTATTTGATACTCCCTAAGATTAGTTCTCTGGTAGTCTAGGGTCTTGGAGTCAGTGCTCCCACTCCAAAGGCTCGGGGCTCGATCTCTTATCCCCAGGGTCCAGAGTTTTTATCAGGGTCTTATTGACACAGAATTGAATATGACCATGTATGTAACACTGTGGTTTCCGAGTATGATGACAGTTTAAAGGCTGGGGTAGCCCCTTATTAGTTCCATGGGTGCAGGCAAATTGTTCCGCTTCTCTGACCTTCAGTTTCCTCGTCAGTTCCAGCCTCCTTTCATCTCTGTTACTTTCTCCATAGTCCAGACTTCACTATCATCCTCTCTTGGACTGTGATAGAGACCTTCTAAATGCCACCTTTGTCTTTCCTGCCAGGCTTCAGTTGATTTTGGTCATAAGAGTTAAAGTGTGCTGTGAGTGTCCAGGAGTCTCCAGCGGAGACATGGGTCAGCGATGGCCTGCTGCAGGGTCAGGGGCACTCTGCCTGTTTTTAATTCAGCAACTTTCTGATCCTTTTCTGTTCTTTCTTCTTCTCATTTTTATTCTCTTGGTTATATTCCTAATTTTCATATATTATTTTATTACCTTTTAAATTTGACTGTATTCTTCCTTGGACACCTTAAAATTATTTAGCTTTCCTTCGTTAGATAATTTAGTTCTATTTTTCACTGAGTCCAACTAAATATCATTTCTTTTCTTCCTATTATTTGCCTATACCCATGTTTTATTTCTTCATGTGTCCAAATGCGTGTTTGAAAAGATACACTTTAGTTTGAAGTGTTGTATTAGTTTTACTCTGCTTTATCTTTGTTGAAAGGTATGTGAGAATTTTCATCAAGTAAGGTGTTTTCTTTTTCTTACAGCTGCCTTATATACATATAGTCAGTCTTTCACCTACTCATTTCATGGATTTGGAAAGATGCACAAGATTTTTAGTTCCAGTGCGCCCTCTTGTGTTAGTATAGCAAACTGGCTTATTAATTTTTAAAAAAATACATGGCCATGGTGTGTGTGTGTGTGTGTGTGTGTGTGTGTGTGTTGCGGGTAGGGAGATGGGGAGAGTCGTGTGTCCTCCAGGATTTTGTTCTCTCTTGCAGGATTCTTAATTTTCACTTGTTTTTCTAGCTGCCTCACACTCCCAATCTCCAAAAGACCCCTTTCCTGTTATCCTTCCCCATTTACAAGTCATGCCTTTCAGAGACTCCTACCTTGAACGAGCGCTGCTAAGTCCCTTTTAGTAAGCGCCCTGATGTACCTTGTTTGGTATTTTTGCAGTTAGGAAACATTTTCTCTTTCTGGAGGGATTTTAGAGCCATCTTGGGGCTACCACACTTCCCTCCCCGCAGTAGTTTTTTTCAGACTTCCCTTGTTCTCCATGAAGGCTTGCAGCTGGAGTGTGAGTGAGAGTACACCGAGAGTTGATGTTTATTTTTCTGCTTGAAGATAATGTGAGTTTGGATGCTCTCTTTATTCTAGTTATGCTAAAGGTGTAGGTTTTGGTAAATATTATTTGTTCTTCTTGCTTTGGTTTTCCTTTTCTTTTTTTAAAAAAATGTATCCGGGGAGAGTTGAATTGATGTCACCATCGTTACCTTGGTTGTCCACAATTCCATTTCTTAAGTTTTGTATCATTTAGAATATCTTTGGCTATAAATTACAAAGGTGCACGCAAGAATGCAGAGGGGACACCGTAAACTCATATCCCCAGGTCTGTGGCAGGGCAGAGCCGTGAGCCCAGCCGGCCTGCAGTACGCGGGTGGCAGGGTGTGTGGAGCTCGCTGACTCTGCCCTCTCCGCTCCCTGTGGGCAGGGTTCTAGAGCACCTCAGCAACCTCTCTAGGGAAGTAAACCTGGACTACGAGCGCAGCATGAACAAGATCAACTTTGACAAAATCGTCTCCTCCAAGCCGGAGACGTTCTCCTACGTGACTCTGCCTAAGAAGGAGGAGGAGAAGGTGCCCAAGCAAGGTGAGGGTGGTTGGGCAAAGGTGATCCCATGGCCACCTCTGGCCAGAGCCCTCCAGCCCCTCCCTCTGGGACTTCCCTGTCCCCAGAACTCATCCCCTTCTTCTCCCACCTGCTTGGAGAGCTGGGGTTTAGGGTCAGGGAGCAGGTGGTGGTGGAAGAAAGTGCTTCTGAAAAGTTTGGTGCAGAAGTGACTGGGTACATAGATGGGCCCAGGAGCTGTGTGCAGGGTGAGCTAGAGGGGGTGGGGAGGGAGCCCATGGTTCTTACCCACCTTGAAGGGGCCTGTGACCCAGAGTCACCTGGAGGGAATTGGTTTACCCATCCCAGAATGGGCACTTCACTGTGGGGCCTTGGGGTCACCCAGGTAGGTGATAGGGAAGAAGAGTTTCGAGGGACATGGGTGTCTCTTCCAGAGAGGAGGCAGGAATTGTCTCCCCATCATTACCTGGGAGATTGGCCCTGATCCCTGGCCCATCCAAGGCTGGTCTGACACTGGCCCTTGTCCCCGCCATCCCGGTAGGACTGGTGAGTGTACCCAAGTACCCTTTCCTGGAACAGAAGGCGGACTTCACCTTCGTGTCCCTGCTCACACGGTCGGAGGTCATCATGGCCCTCAGCAAGGTGCGGGCTGAGTGCAACAAGGTGACCACCATGTCCCTCTTCCACTCGAGCCTCTCCAAGTACAGCCGCCTGGAGGAGTTCGAGCAGATCCAGTCGCAGACCTTCTCCCAGGTGCGTGGGCATCCAGGGCACGGACGGCGGCAGCAGGCCAGGGCCTCAGAGCCATTGGACACAGACAGGGGCCCTGGGAAACCTGGGAGTCCATCAGCTGAGAGCTCCTGCTTTCCTTGAAACCAGGCCTTGCCTCTTCCTAGACCTTGCAGGAGACTGGGGCAGCCACCAAGGGGGTGGTTCATCTCAGAAAAGGACAAGCAGGCTGGGCACCTTTTCTAGTCGTGCTCTGTCCAACACTGGAGGCATCTGAAGCAGACTCCTGGCCTTGGAAAGGGGAGCAGGAGCCCCATACACCCCTATATCTACCTGAGCATGAGAGCATGAGGGGCGAGGGGTGTATGGCGTCAAGGGAGACAGGCACGAGCAGGACTAGGAGGAAAGCGTCTTCTTCTCTTTGCTCCACTCTGTGCCTCTCTGTCTCTGTCTGCCTCATTCTCCGTGTCTCTCCGTCTCTCCCTTGACTGCTGGGAAAGCCTGGCTTCTGCTGCCCCTCCCTCCTTACCCTCTCCCCTCTCCCACAAGCCCTGGTCCCCGGTGGGGAGGCAGGCAGGGGGTGTTGGTTGGCAGGGCTTGGCAGTAAGCTGGGGTGGGGGGGGGCGGTCGTCTGAGTCTGGAGGGCCCCCCGATAGTGGCGGCTGCGGGCGGCGGGCCCCTCCATCACATGATGCCAGCCGTGGCCCGCAGGTGCAGATGTTCCTAAAGGACAGCTGGATCAGCACGCTCAAGGTGGCCATGCGCAGCAGCCTCCGCGACATGAGCAAAGGCTGGTACAACCTCTACGAGACCAACTGGGAGGTGTACCTCATGTCGAAGCTGCGCAAGCTGATGGAGCTGCTCAAGTACATGCTGCAGGACACGCTGCGCTTCCTGGTGCAGGACTCCCTCGCCAGCTTCTCGCAGTTCATCAACGACGCCTGCTGCAGCGTGCTTGACTGCGCCGACGACATGGTCTGGGGCGAAGACTTAATAAACAGCCCCTACAGGTAGGGCTCGGCCGGGCGGAGCCACCTATTGACACCAGCACTGTTCTTTCTCAGGCGCTGGTAGCTAGGGCAGTGCAGGGTTAGGGAGACTGGGGCCGCCAGGGGCAGGGTGCCGAGCTCTGCCAGGTCCTGGGTGCCAGGGGTAGGGGTTGCTCCCCTGGTTGCTGGGGGATGTCCCAGCACCTCCGGCTGGTGTGTCTTCTGGTGACCTCCATCTCTCAATCTCTCAGTCAGTCACTGAGTTCCCCAGTAGAGAAATGTTTATTTATTTACTTTTATTTTTGGCTGTGCTGGGTCTTCACTGCTGCACGCAGGCACTCTCTAGTTGAGGTGAGAGGGGTCTACTCTCTAGTCGCAGTGCTTGGGCTTCTCACTGCGGTGGTTTCTCTTGTGGAGCACGGGCTCTAGAGCACGTGGGCTTCAGTAGTGGTGGTGCCCTGCGGGTTTGATTGCCCCACTTCCTGTGGGATCTTCCTGGACCCAGGATCAAACTAGTGTCCCCTGCTTTGGCAGGCGGATTCTTAACCGCTGGCCCACCAAGAAAGCCCGAGAAATGTTTTCTGAGCACTTGCCATGAATTAGGCAAGGTTCTAGGGGAACAAGAAAGGCATGGCCCCTGCTCTCACCTGGGCACAGAGAGCAAGCAAAGAAATAAACAGATACAGACAGTCCTTGCTGATCTTGGTGGGCACTGTGACAGACCTGGGAGAGGGGGCGTTGGCAGGGAATCAGGGAGGACGTGGCATCTGAGCCAAGAACTGAGGATGAGACGAAACCCGGTCAGGGGATGCTGGGGAAGGGGCACCAGGCAGAGTTATGCAAGGGAGAGAGAACTTGGAGCCGTCACGGAAAGAAAGGCCAGCGGCTTCGGCTGGAGCAGGGCAGGCAGGGATAGCTGGTCAGGACGACACAAGAGAGGTTGCGGGGACCGGGCCAGGTGATGCAGAGCCTCCTGGGGTCATGGTTGGGGGCTGGGTTTATTCTAAATGTGGTCAGCAGCCATCAGAGGGGAGTAACAATCTGAACTACATCCCCAAACCATGCTTTGGTTTTGTGAGGATGAGTGAAGCAGAAGAGAAGTTGGACCATGGCCCTGGCCCTTGTCTAGACACAGGGCGATGGGCTGGTAGGGCAGATTGGGGCAGCGCGTGGGCCGCAGTGCTGGGGGAGGGCAGACGTGTGTGGGGAGGGGGAAAGGCTGACTCCTAGCGTTCACTGAGCCCTTGTGGGGACAGGTGGGAGGCAGGGAACACAGAATGTCTGAGATGCTCATGCGAGGTCAGGGTGGTAGCAATCCAGAGCATGGACAGGCTCAGTGGGGATCCAGGCTTGAGGGTTGTTGCCTGTGATGGGGTGTCTGGAGCTAAGGGTGGTGGGCTCCCAGGGAAGGTGTGGGTGCCACAAGCGCCCAGGGTCTGGCTGACCTGCCCTGATGACCTTGGGACCATGTGGAGGTCCTCCCTCTCCCTGGTGCCCATGGGCCTCTGGGCAAGTGGCCAGAACAGAGGAGCCTGTCTGGCTGGTCTGGGTCTTTCTCTCTGGTAACGTGGCAGTTTCTGGGAGGAGGGCAGAGGCAAGGCTCACTCATGGAGAAGCTCCAGAGCCATCAGACCGCAGCACAGGCAGGGGCTGTGCCTCCTGTGTGCGTGCCTCTTCAGGCCCCTGCCCACTGTCCCCACCCCCTCCCCCCGGCCACTGTCCCTACAGGCCCCGCAAGAACCCGCTGTTCATCGTGGACCTGATGCTGGACACCTCGGGGGCGCACTACAGCACGCCGCTGGAGCAGTTCGAGACTTCTCTGCTCACCCTCTTTGACAAGGGCATCCTGGCCACCCACACAGTGCCCCAGCTGGAGAAGGTACAGTGGGTACTCATGCCTGGGTGCTGCCATAGCGTCCAGGCAGCTCACCTCCACCGTGGGCCTCCCACCCAGCTGGCAGCATGCTCCGCCCCGTAATTCTTGAATAGCTCATTTAGTCCCCACCACCTGCCGAACTGGGAACCATTAACATCCCCATTCTGTAGAGGAGGCTTGGAGAAGCCCAAGCTCACCTAGCTGCAAAGGGTCAGACCTGCGACTGGAGTGAGGCTCGCTCACTCCTGCCACAGCCATGTCTGACCCAGATCCCACCCAGCTCCTGACCTCTCTGGATATAGACACAAACCCACCTCCACTCTCGAGACCCCTTCTCAAAAGCCCTCATTCCTCATCACAGCACAGCCCGCCACGCCAGAGCCTCTGTAACCCAGTCCCCTCTTCTTTCCCTTGCTGCTTAGAGCCACCAGCAACGTGGTTGTCTCGTTGCCCTGGGGCTGAGCTAGGGAAGGCAGAGGAAGATGCTGCCGCTCAGTGGGCATCACAGGGCTTGTGTTAGTCCATAGCCCCATCTAGGGGACCCAACAGGAAACCCTCTCCCCTCACCACCACCCCAGACTCCTGCCCACTCAGTCTGAACCACACTCCCACCCCTCTGTCCACCTGCCCCGTGGCTCATGCAGCTCTGTGCCCCTTCCCCCTCGCCCCCAGCTGGTGATGGAGGACATTTTCATCAGCGGCGACCCCCTGCTGGAGTCGGTGGGGCTTCACGAGCCACTGGTGGAAGAGCTGCGGGCCGTTATCGCCAACGCAGTGCGCAAGGCCATGATCCCCCTGCAGGCCTACGCCAGGGAGTTCAGAAAGTACCTGGAGCTGAACAACAACGATGTCAACACCTTCCTCAAGTGCGTGCACGTGTTGGAGTGTGTCTGCCTGTCTGGGTGACCCCCGCCCACCCTCTCACCACCCTCTGCCCCTCGTGGGTGCCTGCTGTCCCCAGGGCCTTCCAGCCGCAATGCCCGTCAGCCGAGGAGGTGCGGGAGGTGGTGCTCACCCACCTGCACGAGAAAGAGGTCCTGGACAGCTCGCTGCCCAGCAGCATCATCATCGGGCCCTTCTACATCAACGTGGACAACGTCAAGCAGAGCCTGTCCAAGAAGCGCAAGGCCCTGGCCACTTCCATGCTGGATATCCTGGCCAAGAACTTGCACAGGGAGGTGGATAACGTAAGTGCCCGCCTGCCCAGCCCCAGCGACTTCAGCAGCACGTGCACCCGTGCATGCAGAGTGAGGCTCAGGGCTGTTGCTGGAAGGGTCTGGAAGTCTCCTTGCCTCGACCCTGCCAGGGGTCCCCATGAGAGGTCCCAGGAGGTGGGGGCTCCTCTCTATTTCCCTGGACTTGTACAGACCTGGGGACCCCTCACAAGGAACCCCCTGAGATGGATCAGTTCACAGAGCTGAGGGTGTGGTGCTGGTACAGGAGGCTGGGGAGGAGGGGACGTGCCGGGTGACCCTCAGCTCCACAGTGAGCTGGCAGGGAGCACCCCTTCTCAGATTGCACTGAAGGATATGGTGAGGTGGGGGCCAAGAAGGAGGAGCAGGGCCCTGGGAAGGCAAGAGAGGGGCCCGTGGCCTCCCCAGAGTCCTCCCCCTCCTGCCAGATCTGCGAGGAATTCCGCAGCATCAGCCGCAAGATCTACGAGAAGCCCAACAGCATCGAGGAGCTGGCTGAGCTTCGCGAGTGGATGAAGGGTGTCCCTGAGAAGCTGGTGGGGCTGGAGGTGAGGCGGGCCCACTGGGAGCTGGAGGAGCAGGAGCCGGGAAGCTGGGAGTGAGGTGGACACACAGAGGACAACTGGGCTCCGAGGGTTGGGAGGCTGGATGCACGGTGGAGATTCGGAGCTCTGCTGTCTGGGAGGTCAGCAGGGTGGAGGGCATGGGTCGGGGGCTGGAGGTTGGAGGTGTGGTGGCCACGGCCCCAGGACCCCCAAGCTCAAAGCTAGGCTTGCAGCTGGCATCTACTTCACTGTCCCAGGCCTCGCCTCTCCGAGAGAGGGCAGCCTCTCCATAGCACCCTACCACTCTGGGGAGCCTGGTCCGGTTATCCTCCCAGGCACACATGGTTCTCATGGCTGCCTGTACATGCAGGAGCGGATTGTGAAGATCATGGGTGACTACCAGGTCATGGATGAATTCCTTTACAACCTCAGCACCGAAGACTTCGATGACAAGTGAGTGGGAGGTTGGTCCCCACACCAGGTGGGTGGTGGATAGCAGGAGGTAGGGGAAAGAGGTACCGAACCACATGGCTGCAGGCCACACCAGAGATGCCCTGCTGAGATGCTAGAGGCCATGGCTCCACGTGGGCCAGGGCCATCTGGCCAGTGGGGCAGAAAGAAGTCTGGCCCCTTTGGTCTAGGGACCCTGCTGCCCCCAGCCTATCTCCATCCTCTATCCCGTCAATGCTGATACACATGTGATCTCTGGGCTTACAATCCCCTTGTTTGTGGTTGAGGCCTGTGAGGTTCCCTGGGAGCAAAGAGAAAAGGCAAAGCCCAGCCTGATGGGTGGCCCATGGGGAGGAGCACTGGCCCCCCCACCTCAGCTCAAGAGCCTCGTGGGAAATGACCTCTGGTTGGGACAACCTTACTCAGGCCTGGAGTCCCCTTGCCCAGCTGTTGTACAGACTGAAGGTGCCTCCAGGTTGCTGGGGCATGGGAGCGACTGGCACTGTTTCCTGAGAACCCTGCCCGGGAGCCCTAAGTCACCTGCTCTGTGGGACATCCTGGTGCCTAGGGCGGCCTCTGACAGGACCTGCAGCCTGAGGCCACCTGCATGCAGAATCCCTGAAGCCCGCAGAGCCCCCACGTCAGCCTGGCAGAGGGCATTGATATGAAGGAAGCAGGTCTGGTATCCCTGGCTGATCACCAAGGAAATAAAGGCTAGAGACTGGCACTTTGCCTCATCTGACCTGAGGCCCCTGCAAGCCTGGGGTTTAAGAGGGAAACTCAGGATGGCTTCTCTCACGTCAGCCACCACTCCCTCTGTGTCCTGTCATGCACTGGGCACATTGGGTGTGTATCTCCCTGCACATTGCCCGTGACCCCAGGACGGGGACCACTTCCCCTGCCAGGCAGCCGCACTCCGCAGGGTGGCAGAGGCTGCCTCAAGGCTCACTTCCACTTCCCTGCTGCCCGGCCCTGGCTGCTCCAGCTGCTGCCCAGATCCCCCGTTTCCCCTTCAACCTGGCCTGCCACCCCATGATTTCAGTGTGACATCCCCACCATTCCCCATCCCCGCTCCATCCAGATGGGCTGCCAGCAACTGGCCTGCTAAGATCCTTGGGCAGATAGAGCTGGTGCGGCAGCAACACTTGGAAGATGAGGAGAAGTTCCGCAAAATCCAGCTTATGGATCAGAACAACTTCCAGGAGAAGCTGGAAGGGCTGCAGGTGAGGCTGGGCTGAGGACGCAGACACACACACCCCACACCCTACACCCCCCCATACCCCTCCAGGGCTGTGCCTTGCCCCTCGCAGTCAGGAGGTGCTGTGTCAGTGATTGCTGGACAAATGAACAAGTGGCTAAAAGAATGAACTGAAGGCCAGAGAGCTGCCTAGGCAGCAAGTTCCTGGAAAATTCAGGGTCTCAGAGAGCCCCAGCTCTTCTGCTGTATCCTGGTGCCCCAGTGGGCATGGCATTCAGGGCACCGGGTCTCATCTGACCTTGTCATGTTACCAGGGGCATTCAGCTGCCTGTGAGGGACCAGGAACCACCCCCTCCAGGAGAAAGTCCTCTCCGAACTGGGAGATGTTGATGCTCTGGGGACCTCGGGTTCCCTGGATGTGAGCAGGGATACATGGGCATAAGTGGGGCCGCAGAAGCCCCTGATCCCTCGCTCCTTGGCCCGCAGCTGGTGGTAGCTGGCTTCTCCACCCACGTGGAGATTCTGCGCGCGCATGAGATCGCCAACGAGGTGCGGCGGGTCAAGAAGCAGCTGAAGGACTGCCAGCAGCTGGCGATGCTCTACAACAACCGCGAACGCATCTTTGGCTTGCCCATCACAAACGTAGGCCTACCCGCCCTGGCACACTGTCCCCCAGCCCCAAGAAAAGCTCAAGGAGAAGCCCGCGGCCTTTGCGGCCACCTCTGGAACCAGCCACCAGCTGGCAGGGCCCTGCCATTTGGGAGGGCAGGACTGAACAGGCTGCCGAGATGAGCTTACCCACCCTGTGGTCCCCAGGGCGAGGAGGCTGGCTGGACCCCCAGCAAAAAGCAGGAGGCTCAGCACAGACCTGGCTCAGCCACTCAGAGCCCAGACGTGGGGGAAGGAAGAAGGGAGGCCAGGCCTGAGTCCTTGGGGACTGAATCGGGGACGGCAGCCAGGAGCAAGGAAGTGGGGGCGGCCAGGAGGAGCAGCCCGGCCCAGCCCCAGTTCTTCTGCCCCTGCAGTACGACAAGCTCTCCAGGATGGTGAAGGAGTTCCAGCCCTACCTGGACCTCTGGACCACAGCCTCCGACTGGCTGCGCTGGTCCGAGAGCTGGATGAACGACCCCCTGTCAGCCATTGACGCAGAGCAGCTGGAGAAGAACGTCATCGAGTCCTTCAAGACCATGCACAAGTGCGTGAAGCAGTTCAAAGACATCCCAGGTAGGCAGCCCAGCCAGCCCGCCGCTCCCCTCGCCCCAACCCTGCCTCAGCCTGCTGCCTCTCACCCCTGCCCGCCCTCCCCTGCAGCCTGCCAGGACGTGGCCTTAGACATCCGGGCCCGCATCGAGGAGTTCAAGCCGTACATCCCACTGATCCAGGGGCTGCGCAACCCTGGCATGAGGAACCGGCACTGGGACGTGCTGTCCAACGAGATCAACATTAATGTCAGGCCCAAGGCCAACCTGACCTTCGCCCGCTGCCTCGAGATGAACCTGCAGGACCACATCGAGAGCATCAGCAAGGTGGCCGAGGTGGCCAGCAAGGAGTACGCCATCGAGCAGGTGGGCAGCCCCGGCAGGCCCTCCCTGCCCCACCCACATGCTGCCCGATGGTGTGGGAAGGTGACAGTCCTGGGCCCCATCCCTGGGGTCCCTCACCTCAGGGATGAGCTGCATCTTACTAAGTGTGTTAATAATGTGTGTGAAGTGCTTGGCACAGTGTCCACCAGCCCCGTTATTACTCATTATTCCTCTCGAGTTATTCCTCCCTCAGGAATGTGCTGAGAGCATTGCCTCACTTAGCAGATGAGCAAATTAAGGCTCAGAGAGGTTCAGCAACTGGCCAAGGCAGCCTAGCCAGTAAGGGCTGGAACTGGGACCAGAGCTCCTAACCAGTGACTTAGCTGCCCCACAGCATACCAGTACACGCATGAGAGCATGTGAGAGCGCATCTGCCCTGGATTCCGACGAGGGCCCATGGGGGACTTGTTGACTAGACAAGATGAGAGTTTACAGAGGGGACTTGACTGAAGGTCCTGGTTGAGCAAAGCCTGACTTTCCCTGCCCAGTGCTGCTCAATGTGGGCCCGCTCTTTCTGGGGACCCAACCCTGTCTTGTACCACCCGCCCCCCACCCCCAGGCTCTGGACAAGATGGAGAAGGAGTGGTCCACCATCCTGTTCAACGTGATGCCCTACAAGGAGACGGACACCTACATCCTCAAGAGCCCAGACGAGGCCTCGCAGCTGCTCGATGACCACATCGTCATGACCCAGAGCATGTCCTTCTCACCCTACAAGAAGCCCTTTGAGCAACGCATCAACTCCTGGGAGACCAAGCTGAAGCTGACTCAGGTGGGCCTTCCTGCCCTCTCCTCCCCCACCCTGCTAGTGCCCTGTCCCGAGGTGGCTCCTGATGATGTTCGGGTGGGGCTGGACGCGGTGAAGTGCCTTGCCCAGGTTTGCCCAGCTCCTGGCTCTCTGACAGGCCCCTTGGTCAGAGGAGGCAGACTAGAATGGGGCTCTCCATCTGAGGTTGGGCTGCTGGAGTTGGCAGTTCAGGGCTTGGAGATGAGGCCAGAGTTTGGTCCAAAGCTGCCCTTAAAGAGGAGCACAAGAGCTGCCCCCAGACCCCTGAGTGCTGCCTGGGCTTGGGGCAGCTGGGACCTCCAGGCTTGGGGCTTTCTGGGCTGGACACCACGAGGCCTGAGGCTCCTCAGTGTCTCTTCCCACTATTCCCTGAGCCTCCCACTCCCACTCCTGTCTCATTTGGAGCCGCCTTGGGGTGAGGGCACCAGGGCACTGGGGATCACTGTTCTTTAGGGCTCTCGAGGCCAGTGGCTGGGGCTATCTGCAGAGCCCTGAGGTCAGTCCAGGGCAGGCCTACTAGTGTGAACCCAGCAACTCCTTCTAGGGGCCTTCCTGGTAGCTATTCAAAGACCTCCAGTGAAGGCCAGAAGCTGAAAGAGGAAGATCCACCTCTCTGTTGCTTGGGTTACCCAGAGAGGCCTGAGGTCATCAGCATTGTCCCTGGGTCCTCTCCTTTGCTGTCCTCTCTCCCTGGAGTCCCATTTCCTCCAGGGATCAGCATCAAGCAGCCCTCACGGACTCCCCCACCACCCCCTGCCTGCCGGGTGTTCCCATTGAGGCTTCTGGTCGGTGCCCCTTACAGAGCCCATCACACGTGCTGGGCCCTCAGTGATTCAGAGGCATAACTGGCTGTTCAGAGGGTGGGGGGCTCCTAGAAGGCAGGGACCACCCTCTCCTCTGTTTCCTCTGGAGCCCACGTGGGCCTGACCTGGGCCTGACACAGCTCACAGCTTGTGAAGAAGAGAATGAACTCATAAATGAATGAATGCGTTTGCACTGATAGGGAAAGGCAAGAGACAAATTCGGAAAGGGGATTGTGGAGGCAAGAGGGAAAGGTGACCTGAAGAGGGCTCACTTGTGGACTGATGTTTTAGAGAGTATTTTAGGGGATCTCAAGCTCAAGTCCAAGTACACCTCAAAGAATCCTGGGGTCATAGACCCAGAGTCCTCCCAGGAGAGGAGACTAGTTTGGATTTCCATGCACCGGGCTCTGTATTGTTTCCTCATGGTGTGCTGCTTGGGGTGTGGTTCTCTCACAGGAGGAGCAGCTCCCCTAGCTCTGTTGGAGGCCTGGACATCCTATGGGGGACTTGGGGTTTCTCTGGAAGGCAGGCATCCATGCAGCCCTCTTTGTTCCCTGGAGTCCTGTGACTAACAGCGCCACTTAGAAATTTCCCCATGGGCACAGGCTCTGGCCCCCAGCGCTCTGCCCAGAACTCAGTGGGATAAAATGTCTGGGTCACGGGGGCCAGGACCCAACTTGGGCCGCAGGCCCTGACAGTCCACGCCCTGTCCAGGAGGTGCTGGAGGAGTGGCTGAACTGTCAGCGGGCTTGGCTCTACCTGGAGCCCATCTTCAGCTCCGAGGACATCAACCGGCAGCTGCCGGTGGAGAGCAAGCGCTACCAGACCATGGAGCGGATCTGGAGGAAGATCATGAAGAATGCCTACGAGAACCGGGAGGCGAGCTCACACAGGGATGGGAGGAGGGCAGCTGGGGCACTGAAGAGGTTCCTGGCCTCACCTCTCCCTGAACAAGGAAGACTGGAGGACGAGTCCAAGGCTTTGGTCTTGGCCGTTGTCCCCCTGAGTGGGCTCCCCAGTCTTGAGACACGCCTCAGAAACACAGCACTTCGTGGTTTTTCCTCTTGGAGATTTGCAGTCCCCATTAGTATTTTTAAAGGACCTGACAAGTCCTGCAGCAAATCAAAGTCCTTGGCTTTGGTTAACTGTAGTTTTTTGTTTGTTTGTTTGTTTTTAATATTCATTTACTTATTTGGTTGCATTGGATCTTGGTTGCCCTTCAGCATGTGGGATCTTAGTTCCCTGACCAGGGATCGAACCTGTGTCCCCTCCATTTCAAGGCAGATTCTTAACTACTGGACCACTAGAGAATTCCAACCCTAGTTTTTAATCATAGACTTTTTTCCTGTGGGGCTTACAAGTGATGGAGACAGCCCCTGTGCTAAGTCACTTCAGCCACGTCCGACTCTTTGTGACCCCGTGGACTGTAGTCCACCAGGGTTCTTTGTCCATGGGATACTCCCGGAAAGAATACTGGAGTGGGTTGCCATCCTCTCCTCCAGAACATCTTCCCGACCCAGGGATCAAACTCACGTCTCTAATGTCTCCTGCATTGGCAGGCGGGTTCTTTACCACTAGCTCCACCTAGGCTATTATAAATAGTGCTATAGTGAACATTGGGGTACATGTGTCTTTTTGAATTATGGTGGCAGCCCCTGGCTTAGGGCAATTTTCCTGCCCCTCTCTCTTCCCAGGCTCGCTGAGAGTCTCTAGGAAGCATGTATGGATCCTTCTCTGAGCCCACCTTGCTGCTTCCCAGCCGGACCACACTCACTTTCAGTTTGTCTTTGACCCGGGCCACGCAGGTGATCAATGTGTGCTCTGACCAGAGGCTGCTGGACAGCCTGCGGGACTGCAACAAGCTGTTGGACATGGTGCAGAAAGGCCTCAGCGAGTACTTGGAGACCAAGCGGAGCGCCTTCCCCAGGTGGGGGACACCTGGCCCACGCCTGCTCTGCTCCCACCTGCCGTCGAGGCTGGGGCCCAGTACCCTGTCAGGGTGGGGTGCAGGGATGTCGGTAGTACTGGGACAGCTGGGACCCAGGGCTGCCTGACGGCCCTCACCCCCGCCTCCCTGGCAGATTCTACTTCCTATCTGATGACGAGCTGCTCGAGATCTTGTCCCAGACAAAGGACCCCACCGCCGTGCAGCCCCACCTGCGCAAGTGCTTCGAGAACATCGCCCAGGTGGGTAGCTGGGCCAAGGGCTCAGGTGCCCTGAGGGCACTGTCCCAGGGAGGATACCTCTTCTCTCACCCCAAGTCTTTTTAGCAGGGAATGAGATCCCAGGCCCTCAAAGACATCCCTGGGGCCTGTGGAAGGAGGGTCAGCTCCCTCGGCTCAGGGTTGGGGAGCTCTTGCTCCCAGCTCATCCAGGGGTGCCCTGGCCCCCCTGCAATCCACTGAGGTGCTGGCTAGGCTGAGAAACCCAAGAGGTCAGAGGCTTCTGAATCCCCTCGTCCTCATCTTCATCTACAAGGGAGGCCTCACAGGCCTGTGGGAAGGGGGAATGGGGGCCACTCGCAGGGCAGGCTTAGCCTCCTTCCCCGAGTGCGCGGGACCACAGCTGAGCAGGCAGATCCGTCCTGCCCACGAAGAATCAGGGGAGGTCCAGCCAAGGGGAGCTCTCTTCCAGAGGCGAGAGCCACCTTCTGAAGGTGGAGGACACAGGCGGGGTCCACGCTGGGGCTCTGGTGGGCAGGGCCTCTGGACACACTGAGGTTCACCCCACTCTCACTGCTTCCCCCCCACCCCAGCTGCTGTTTCAGGAGGACCTGGAGATCACACATATGTACTCGGCAGAGGGTGAGGAGGTGCAGCTGTCCTTCTCCATCTACCCATCCAGCAACGTGGAGGACTGGCTGCGGGAGGTGGAAAACAGCATGAAGGCCAGCGTGCGGGACATCATCGAGAGGGCCGTCAAGGCCTACCCCAGGGTGAGCCATGCCACCCCTCCCAGAGCAGCCTCCCAGCCTGCTCATCCTTCCATTGGCTCCTTTCTCAGCGCCTTTCTGCTCCATCACGAAGGCTGGGTTACCTGCCTGTGATGACTAAAAAAGATGCACAACTTGAGAGTTGCAGGTTAAGTTTTATTTGGGGCAAAATGAGGACTGCAGCCCGGGAGGCAGCACCTCAGATAGCTCTGAGGGACTGCTCCAAAGCGGCACTGGGGGAAGGTCAGTATATATGATTTTGGTGAAGTGGGAGCTTAATGAAATCAAGCGCTTCCTTTTTTTTTTTTTTTTTTCCACATGTTTGACTGGTACTTCATTATTTTTTTAATTAATTAATTTATTTATTTTGCTTTACAGTATTGTATTGGTTTTGCCATACATTGACTTGAATCCACCATGAGTGTACATGTGTTCCCCATCCTGAACCCCCCTCCCTCCTCCCTCCCCATCCCATCCCTCTGGATCATCCCAGTGCACCAGCCCCGAGCACCCTGTATCATGCATCAAACCTGGACTGGTGATTCACTTCACATATTATATTTTCCATGTTTCAGTGCCATTCTCCCATATCATCCTGCCCTCGCCCTCTCCCACAGAATCCAAAAGACTGTTCAATACATCTGTGTCTCTTTTGCTGTCTCGCATACAAGGTTATCATTCTTCAAAATTCCATATATATGCATTAATATACTGTATTGGTGTTTTTCTTTCTGGCTTACTTCACTCTGTATAATAGGCTTCAGTTTCATCCACCTCATTAGAACTGATTCAAATGTATTCTTTTTAATGGCTGAGTAATACTCCATTGTGTATATGTACCACAGCTTTCTTATCCATTCATCTGCTGATGGGCATCTAGGTTGCTTCCATGTCCTGGCTATTATAAACAGTGCTGTGATGAACATTGGGGTACACGTGTCTCTTTCCCTTCTGGTTTCCTCAGTGTGTATGCCCAGCAGTGGGATTGCTGGATCATAAGGCAGTTCTATTTCCAGTTTTTTAAGGACTCTCCACACTGTTCTCTATAGTGGCTGTACTAGTTTGCATCCCCACCAACAGTGTAAGAGGGTTCCCTTTTCTCCACACCCTCTCCAGCATTTATTGCTTATAGACTTTTGCATAGCAGCCATTCTGACTGGCGTGAAATGGTACCTCATTGTGGTTTTGATTTGCATTTCTCTGATAATGAGTGATGCTGAGCATCTTTTCATGTGTTTGTTAGCCATCTGTATGTCTTCTTTGGAGAAATGTCTGTTTAGTTCTTTGGCTCACTTTTTGATTGGGTCTTTAATTTTTCTGGAATTGAGCTGCAGGAGTTGCTTGTATATTTTTGAGATTAATTCTTTGTCTATTGCTTTGTTTGCTATTATTTTCTCCATTCTGAAGGCTGTCTTTTCACCTTGCTTATAGTTTCCTTTGTTGTGCAGAAGCTTTTAAGTTTAATTAGGTCCCATTTGTTTATTTTTGCTTTTATTTCCAATATTCTGGGAGGTGGGTCATAGAGGATCCTGCTGTGGTTTATGTCGGAGAGTGTTTTGCCTATGTTTTCCTCTAGGAGTTTAATAGTTTCTGGTCTTATGTTTAGATCTTTAATTCATTTTGAGTTTATTTTTGTGTATGGTGTTAGAAAGTGTTCTAGTTTCATTCTTTTACAAGTGGTTGACCAGTTTTCCCAGCACCACTTGTTAAAAAGATTTTCTCCATTGTATATTCTTGCCTCCTTTGTCAGAGATAAGGTGTCCATAGGTGCGTGGATTTATCTCTGGGCTTTCTATTTTGTTCCATATATTTGATCTATGTTTCTGTCTTTGTGCCAGTACCATACTGTCTTGATGACTGTGGTCAAGCACTTACTTTGCAAGAGGTTTTCTCCAAGTCACGAGGGTCTGTCGTCATCATGAAGGGATTTAGTGCTTTTCTAGATAATGAGGAGATGCAATGATTGGGATCATAAAATCTGTTCCTGAAAATATCCTCCTATCTAAATACTTGTCCCACCAGGTTCCCTGGAGCCCAGAGTGCCTCACTCCACCCTGAACCCCCTCATGGGGTGGAAGGTCAACAGCTGCAGCAGCACAGGGTGCAGCTGGCAAATGCCTTTGCTGTTCAGTCGTTGGTAATGCTGTTGGCAAGTGCCAATTTGTAGTTGGCACCTGCCTCATCCTTAGACTACAGCCTTGACTGCTGTTCCTCTCAGTCAGCCAGAGTGTCTCTGGGAGCAGAGGGAGGAAGCCGAAAACACCCTCCAAAAAGTGAGACTGGCTCCTAGTCATAATCAGTTGCTGTTATGTTTCGAGTACTCGCTGTGTGCCAGGCCCCCATGACTGCTGATGGTGGAGCTGAACCCCTTAACCTCAGGGTTAAGCCTTATCCTACAAAGTAGCTGAGAGATGTTTCCTGCCCAAAGGGCCTGTGATTCACAGGTGGCAGTCAGGATGTGAACCCAGGATGTATGTTTCCCAATCCTGGGCTTCCCCGCCTCCACTTCCAGATCTCTACAGCAGAGGACGTGATGACTCTGCCCAGCCTGAGAGGCCCAAAATTTTAAAGGCTTCCCTGCTCTTGAGGTGGAGTTTTGAGCTCAGAAGCACAGATGACCTCTAAGGGAAAAACAGTCTGCAGGGTCGGCACTGGCAGCTGCCTGGGTCAGCCCTACCTGTGTTATCTTCCCAGATGCTCAGGACTCAGTGGGTTCTGAACTGGCCTGGCCAGGTGACCATCGCCGGGTGTCAGACCTATTGGACCTTAGAGGTGGAAGAGGCCCTGGAGGCTGGCAACCTCAGCAGCCGGCTGTTCCCCCAGCTCTCCCGGCAGGTGAGACTCAAGGTGGTGGGGGTCACCATCTGCTCCCCACCAACACCCCACACCCTGAGGCAGCTCAGTCCCTCCAGGAGCTTTGTCATGTCTTGATCCTGGAAGAGGGCCTGGGGTTGGAGCCAAAGAGTAGAGGGTCAGACACCCCTGAAACAAGTGTCTCACGACCAGCCACCAGTGGGAGGGATGGGGGCTCTAACGGGAGTGCTGAGGTCAGGCAGGTGCCCCTCTCCTGAAGGTCAGAGTGGGAGCCTCCTACCTGGAGCTCTCCTAGGCTGGCCCATGGCCTACCCTTGCCCTGTGCACTGGCTCCTCACCACACTCCTTCCTCAAGCTCTTCACCAGGCCCCTTCCTGACCCTGGACACCGTACACAGTGGGGAGATGGATGCATGTGTGTGCCTCCACTTTTATTGACGTCCCTGCCAGACTTCCCATGTGACCAATGCCCTGCCTGCCCTCCTCTGCCTGGTCCCTGCACCCTGCCCACCCCAGACCATCAGAAGCCCCCAGAAGAGAGGGATTGTTGCTGGCTGAAGCCCACCCCTGAGCAAGGCAGGGAAGGCCTGCCTGCAGCATGGCCCTGCCCGTCCCTGATGGTGTGCCCTGGCTCCTGCAGCTCAGTGACCTGGTGGCACTGGTGCGGGGAAGTCTGTCCCGCATGCAGCGAGCTGCGCTGTCGGCACTAATCGTCATCGAGGTCCACGCCAAGGATGTGGTGCACAAGCTGGTCCAGGAGAACGTGGGCAGCGTGCATGACTTCGAGTGGATCTCACAGCTGAGGTGAGGGGGCAGCCAGTGCGGCCACATCCACCCGCAGGCCAGAGCAGCAACAGGAGTGGTCAGGGCAGGGTGGAGAGTCAGCTACAAGAGGCTGGAGCTGACCTCGATGCCCGGGGGAAGCCGGGGGTGCCTCGATGCCCTCATTTCCCCCAAAGAACCACCTCTCCTCGACCACATACCCTGCCCAGTGGCCCATGGTCCACATGCTCTGGGAACCCATCTCCCTGCAATGCCAGGTACTACTGGATGAATAACAACCTGTATATCCGGGCTGTGAATGCCGAGTTCATCTATGGCTACGAGTACCTTGGCAACAGCGGTAGGCTGGTGATCACGCCCCTCACGGACAGGTGAGCGCCCCCTCCCCACCCCCCCCCACACTGGCTGGCCCTCCAGCTCTGGCTGGCCCAGGAGTCCAGGACCCACAGAGTGCAGTTCATCTGTGATGAACCAGACAGTCAAACGTTAGGAGCTCGGCTTTGGGGTTTTTTTAACTGTCTCTTGCTCGTCATGGGCTTCATGACCTTGGGCAGGTGGCTCAAGCCCCCTGTGCCTCAGTTTCCTCTGCAGCCTCCTCCTGGTGGTCAGCAGAGTTTCTTGAGCTGGCGTGTAAAGCTCTTAGCACCTGTATGGTGCTCAGTAAGCATCAAGTGGGTGTGGGCTTTACGGATTTTATCAGTCAGATCTTTCTTTCACCATGACAGAGCAGCTGATCTTGAGAGAAACAGGGGGCAAGTCCCTTGACAAAGTGAACACTTCTCTCCTAAAGCCCTCAGTTGCTTCCTCTGGCTGCCTGTATTTAGCAGCAACTGAGTTCTCAAGCTGGGTTTTGAGGAATAAAAGGAAGAGTGACCACAGGTCAGCCATCCTGGCAGGTCCCTGAGCCCAGCTCTGCAGGGCCATGGGGTGGGGAGCGCTGGTCAGGTGGCTGAGGGCTCCAGTCTGGTTCCCTGCAGCCAGGGCTGGTTGTGCTTGGCACCCTCAGCACGCGGAGGGGCAGGAGTCACCCCTCTCCGGGGCCCAAGATGGTGGAGAGTGGGGCTCTCTCAAGTCTGTGGGACTCCTGAGAAGGTGCAGGGCCCCGCCCCTCACCTCTCACCCCCTCAGGTGCTACCTGACCCTGACTGGGGCCCTGCACCTCAAGTTTGGGGGCGCCCCAGCTGGCCCGGCTGGTACAGGGAAAACTGAGACCACAAAAGACCTGGGCAAGGCCTTGGCCATCCAAACCGTTGTGTTCAACTGCTCCGACCAGCTCGACTTCATGGCCATGGGCAAGTTCTTCAAGGGCCTGGCCAGGTGAGGCTGGGTGTGCGGGTGGCACAGACAGGGCGGGGGTGCCGCGCTCTTGTGGGGACCCTGCCCCAAGAGGAGCCTGGCAGGGTGCTGGAGGGGGTGGGGCGGAGCAACAGGAGTCAAGGCCCGGCCCCTGGCGGCACTGGGAAAGGGGTACGGCTGATGGGGCTGTGGCTGAGCTGACCGAGATGGCCACAGAGGCAGCAGTGGTCACCTCCCAGCAGCCAGCAGGGGCCCTTGGAGGTGCCAGGGGGACTCTGAACTCATATGTGTCTGGGATGTTTTCCCCTCAGTGCTGGCGCCTGGGCCTGCTTCGATGAGTTCAATCGCATTGATATCGAGGTGCTGTCTGTGGTGGCCCAGCAGATCACCACCATCCAGAAGGCACAGCAACAGCGGGTGAGCTCTGGGGGAGCCTTCCCTCCACGTCTCCTGTAACCGACCACCTTTTCACTTCAACTGTACCCACCCCGCCCATGCTGCCTTGCAACCCCCCTACACTGGCAGGATGAGAAACCAGGCACTGGGGCCTCTGCCCTGAGCCCAGCCTCTCTCATCTCACAGGGAACTGGGCACTCCCCCAACCACCTAGCAGAGCTGTCTGTGAGGGGACTTTTGTAGCCAGCCAGGGAGCCCCATATCCTTACCCCATCCTGGGGGTGGAAGTAGATGTGTGAAGACCTCAGGGAGCTGGGAGGCCAGAGGTGGCCACTGGGACCAGAGGTCTTAGGCCAGATCCTGGGAGAAGAGCCAATCCATGGTCAAGGGTCAGTCCAGGCTGACCTGTTATAGCCAGGACCATCAATGGGATGAGGGGACCATCCAGAGCATGGGATGGGTGTGCCAACCCCTCCCCACCCCCGCAGGTGGAGCGCTTTGTGTTTGAAGGCGTCGAGATCCCACTCGTGCCGTCTTGTGCTGTGTTTATTACCATGAATCCGGGATACGCTGGCCGCACCGAGCTGCCTGATAACCTGAAGGTGAGTTCAGGCCTGGGTTGGTCCGGAAGGCTGCTCAGGGCACTGGGAAACAGCGGAGCTGTGGCCTGGACTCAGAGGTGCCCACACGCTTATGCAGGGACACAGCTGCTGGACATGAGGGACTGTGCTTCCCCATGGCAGCCCTCCTGCCCAGGGGTCCCCCAGCCATGGAGAGGAAGGGCCAGGCTTGTTCTCAGGGCCTGGGAGAAGGCAAGGGCAGGTTCATGTCAACACAGAGGACTGGTTTCTAACGGGCAGAGGGATCCACCCATAGGGGAGTACAAGCCTCAGCTATGGCAGGCGCAGTGGAGAGAGGATCCAAGTGCTGGCAGGGGAGGAGGGCAGTGGAGCCGCCTTCTGAGGACCAGCCAGTCCAGAAAGTGGGTGATGCTCTGGGAGGGGAGGTCGGCCTCTCCATTCACGCAGATACCCTGTGCCCCAGGCACTCTTCCGGCCCGTGGCCATGATGGTTCCGGATTATGCCATGATTGCGGAGATTTCTCTCTACTCCTTTGGCTTCAATGAGGCCAATGTGCTGGCCAAGAAGATCACGACCACCTTCAAGCTGTCCTCCGAGCAGCTCAGTTCCCAGGTGAGATCCTGCCCGGAGCAGGTTCCAGGGTCTGGGAGCCGCTGTCTTCTCCCTGCAACCCTCCGAGGTAGGAATCACACCCCCACTTCTCAGCTGAGGACACTGAGGCCTGAAGCAGCGGGGAGCCTGGCCAGGCTCACGTGTGTGCAGGGGAGCTGGAGCAGGAGCCAGGAACAGATGCCCACCTGGGCTAGTGCAGGTGCAAGGGAGGGTTGGCCAGTAAGAGCCCGAGCGCCACACAGCCAAGGCTGGGGAGCAGGAGCACCTGGGTTGCGTGGGACCAGAGGGGGACAGCTCGCCCCACCTCCCCTGGAGCCTCCCAGCACCAGGGCTTGCCCCTCGGTGAGCTGGGCCTGCGTCTAGGGGTAGGTGCTGCTGGTTCAGGCACCAGGGCTAGTGGATGAGCTTTCCGTTTGGGCTCCTGTCTCAGGCAGGCTGCCCCTTTACAGTAGCAGAGATGAGCCCCAACCCTGGGCTCAGATGCTACCGGCTTCGTTTCTTAATGGTCCCAGAAATAAGTCCCTGTTGTCACCCTCATGGGCCCTCTCTAGGTGACCTGTTCATGCATGAACAGCCATCCCTGGGGCTTGGGAGACTATACTTGCCTCTGGCCCGGTGGGGCCTACCAAAAACCGTGGGCTAGAAGAGCAATTTATTACTAGGAAAAAGAGCAGCTCCCCACAGAGTGCATCATGGTGTCAGCACCTCCACACACCCTTCTTTCTAACCATCTGCTTTCAAAAATGCCCCCACCAATCTCCAGTAACAGAGCCACTATCCCCCACATGGTTCTGGAAAGTGCTCACCCCTTCCAAGTGTTGATGACCCGAAGCCAAGCCCAGTCTCTGCATCCAGCTCCAAGCCCAAGATTTCTGGGAAACATGCTGGTCTGTGGGTTGGGCCCTGATGTATGTAACCTCATGACCATGGGGCAAAACGATGAGCTTGATATTTCCATCACACCTGCTCTATAATGGAGAGAGATGGACCCAGCGGCGAACGTGGGAAAAGCCATGGTAACGTGGTCAAGAGGGTGGGTCTGGAGAGAGGTGATGTGTGTTAAAAGGAAGCGCAAAGGCCATCGAGGCCAGTCTTCTTCTGGCAGAGATGGGAAACTCCTTCATTTTCAATGTAAATAAAACCTGAGTGCCTCCCTGCCATTTGGCACTGTGCTGGGTGGGACCACAGGGACTGGGCCTTGACGAAGGCAGACGCCTCACCCTCAGGGGCCAGGAGGCAGGCAGGGTGCTCTCTCTGGTAAAGGGAGAGAGCGGCTGGGGCAGTGAAGTAGAGACAGCAGAGGAGCGCGAAGTGCAGTGCCCAGCCCAGGCTGGGGTGTGTGAGCGGGTGCTGACAGCCTGCAGTGGGAGCGACATCAGCCACGAGCTGGGCTATGAGGCCCAGCCAGGTGTCAGGTGGGAGGCTGAGTGCTCCCCGTAAGCCCCAAGAGGGACAGTGCCCACCGCCCCTCCTCTTTTTGGTGATGACAGGACCACTATGACTTCGGGATGAGAGCCGTGAAGACTGTGATCTCAGCTGCTGGGAACCTTAAGCGAGAAAACCCCAGCATGGACGAGGTGAGCTCCATTCAAAGAGGTGCCTGAGGACTCCAGGGGAGCTCTGGTGGCGGGGGTCTGGGGGAGTGGGTGATCCAGAGGGGCTCCGGAGCAGCTTGAGGGTCGAGGGTCATCTGACCTGGGCCTCTGCTACAGGAGCTGATTTGCCTCCGGGCCATCCGAGACGTGAATGTGCCCAAGTTCCTGCAGGAGGACCTCAAGCTCTTCTCTGGGATCGTGTCTGACCTCTTCCCCACCATCAAGGAGGAGGAGACTGACTACGGCATCCTGGACAAGGCCATCCGCAAGGCCTGCGAGAAGAGCAACCTGAAGGACGTGGACGGTGCGCCCTGGCCCTGCCCCTGCCCCGCAGTCCTGTGGGCACCAGAAGAGGGCTAGGTCCAGCTATGCCAGGCTCGCAGTCCAGCCTCAGGGTCCCTCACACCTGGCCAAGCATGCTGCGGGCTGGGGCTCTCTGCCCCTGTCTCCACTGGGACCCTTCAAGTGATGGGAGCTGAAGAAAAACTTTCACCTTCATTCTCACATTCAACACTTCTGACACCAGAGGTGTGGGGATTTACCTCAAACTCATCTGTTCTCTAACACGCCTGAGTGTTCCACAGGTCAATTCAAATCTGACACGAATCAGGGTCAGCACAGACCCCACATGCTAAGGGCTCAGTTCCACAAGACTGCACCCCCGTCAGACACCAGTCACGAGGGCGAGGTCCCCAGGTTACCCACAGCTTCTGTTCTGCTTGGCTACAGATCACAGGTTCCCATGCCCCCCTCCTCAGGCTTGATCATTTGCTAGAACAACTCACAGAACTCAGGGAAACAGGAATGTTTGCTGGTTTATTGTTTAAAAAAGGATGTGATAAAGGATACAGGTAACAGCAGGGTAAAGGGCTACACGGGGTGAGGTCTGTCCCCGTGGAGTTGGGGTGAGTCACCCTCCCAGCCTGTGGAGGTGCTCATCAACCTGGAAGCTCTCCAAACCCTCTGTGCTCACAGAGGCTCAGGGCTTCACAGGCCTCTGTGAGGTAGGTACTACTGCCACCCCATTTCACAGATGAGGAAACTGAGGTGCGGGGAGTGAGGTAACCCACCAGAGGTCACAACGAACCAGTGGCAGAGCCAGGATCTAAGCCCCTACTCTGACCCCGGGCCCCCCCTGCCATGTCCCTCCAGGATTCCTGACCAAGTGTATCCAGCTCTACGAGACCACGGTGGTGCGGCACGGCCTCATGCTCGTCGGGCCCACAGGCTCCGGCAAGAGTAACGTAAGTGTCCCCCGTGCTGGTCTGTAGGTCCTTGTTGGTTTTCTACTTTATTTATTTGGGTGTGCCAGGTCTTAGTTGCATCATGTGGGATCTAGTTCCCTGACCACGGATCAAATGCGGGCCCCCTGTATTGGGAACGCAGAGTCTTAGCCACTGGACTACTAGAGAAGTCCCTGATTATCTGCTTTAAATATAGCAGTGTGTACATGTCAGTCCCAAACTCCCAATCTACACCTCCCCCTCGCCCTCCCCCTCTGGCAAACATAAATTCGTTCTCTATATTCTAACATAAAATAAAAATTTTTTAAAGAAAAAAAAAAAAGAGTAACTTAAGTGGAGCCAAGCTGGGTGGCTCAGTGCCCACACAGTGGGCCTGAGGGCAGGGCAGCCTCAGCAGCAGGGGTCTTGGCCCCGGCTTGTGCCTCCTGGGCCTTTAGAATACTCCGCTGCTCCCTGAGGCCCACAGCCCAGGCCAGCCCTGCTCTCCAGGGAGCTTGGAGGCTCACTCTTGGCTGGCCGTTTCCCCAGTGTTACAGAGTCCTGGCCGCCGCCATGACGTCACTGAAAGGGCAGCCGTCCATCAGCGGCGGTGTGTACGAGGCCGTCAACTACTACGTGCTCAACCCCAAGTCCATCACCATGGGACAGTTGTATGGGGAGTTTGACCTGCTCACCCATGAGTGGTGAGTGGCCCGGGACCCTTCCAGTGACTGTCGTGCTCCTAGACCTCTGCAGCCTGTGGGTCCCTGGCCCCCTCCCTCCCCCAGCTGAGTGGGAGATTGGGAGCTCTGGCTCTGGAGCCCAACTTCCTGGGACTCTTGCCACCACTGTGCTTCCTCACTGAGTGCCGCATCTCATCCCCCCAACCCCGGACCTTTGTCCCTCACCTGCAAAGTCGGGATAAAAATACGGGAGATGGCTGGGACAGTGTAGCACATGGCAAGCACTCAGGAAAAGTTGACGATTATTGTCAGTACCCACGAGAGGCTGGTGCTCCCTCTTCGGGGCCTGTGCTCCCAGGCCGAGGTGTGCATTTTAGGGGGAAGTGCATGGAGCTGACTAGAGGCCCACCAGTCAGCACTAGAAGGTTTTCTCTGGGGCTATTCTGTTTTTCCAGAGAAGTCTCCAGTCTCCTGCTGGGGTGTCTTCTTCTTGGTCCCAGTGTTCTGGGAACCCAGTGGGGAATGGGCACTGGAGAAGGGCAGTCACCTGTCTTTCTGAACATGGGCCTGTCCAGCTTCCCCCGTTTCTGGTGAAGGGTCTCAATCACAGCCACTCCAGGCTCTTGAGTGGGCAGGTTGGGGTCCGGGGACCAGATCAGAAAAGTGCCCTTTGACCCACCCGCTTCCCTCGCATTTGGTGCCTCTGAAGTCTGAGCCTTCCTGGGTCTGTGGCAGGAACTAGATACTCTGGTGACTCATTTACCCCTTCTCTGCCTCTGTGCATCTTCTGGGCCCATGTGGGCCTCTACTTCTGTGTTCCCTCCTCCCCATCTTCCTTTTCTTTTGAGGGTATCACTTTCCATCTTCCTTTAATGTAACTTTAGTGAGGACTCAGCAGGGAGAGGAGAAGAGCATGGCAACCCACTCCAGTATTCTTGCTTGGAGAATCCCCATGGACAGAGGGGCCTGGTGGGCTACAGTCTATGGGGTCACAAAGAGTCAAACATGACTGAATGACTAAGCACAGCACAGCAGGGAGAGAATAGAACTACACGTTTTCATTATATCATACTACACCAAAAAGTCCTATATTCCCTACTATAATTTTTAAATGAATGAAGGTACTTAAGACAAAAAAAAAAAAAAGGCAGAGCAGGACCAGCCTGGATCCAGGTTTCCCTGGGAGACAGCTGTGCCCTTCCTCCCTGGCACCCACGGCCCTCCTCCTCCAGTGCCCACAGCCCTCTCCTCCCTGGTGGCTGCAGGACAGATGGGATCTTCTCCTCCCTCATCCGGATGGGGGCCATCACCTCCGACACCAGCAAGAAGTGGTACATGTTCGATGGGCCAGTGGACGCCGTCTGGATTGAGAACATGAACACGGTGCTCGACGACAACAAGAAGCTGTGCCTCAGCTCCGGGGAGATCATCAAGCTCACAGAGGTCCGTCCGCCTGTCCACTCACCCCGCTGTCGTCTGCAACTGGGTGGGCCCAGGGGCCCCACCAGGCTGGCCAAGCCTCACCTCCCCCCCCCCCCCTTTCCTCTCCGGGCCGCGGCACCCTCCCCATCCCCAGGCTCCTGTACCTGAGGCACGTCCCGTGCAGCTGCTTGGTGCTTCCCTTGCGGCAGACCCACTTTCTGCAATGCTCTCAGCTCAGGACGAACACCTCAGTCTTAGCTGATGCTGCTCTGTGCTTCCCAGGCCCACTCACAGCCATTTTGGCCCAGATTGGCTCAGGCATCCTGGCAATGTGCCTGGAGTCTGGGGTACAGGTGGTACAGAGGCCAGTGTGACCCTGTGTCCATGTACACAGGTTGGGGGCTCTGGAGCAGAGCACACAGCTTCCATCAGATCTCCCAAGGGCTCCAGGGACCCCAAAATGCCCTGACCCCAGGCTGGCCAGACGGCTTCCAGGAACCTCCTGACTTAGACTCCTCCCCGAGGCTCCAGCAAGAGCCACATGATCAGCTGAGGCCCAAGGGTTCCTGCCTTTGCCCCTACCCCGGCACTGAGCCTGGCCTACCACCTGCCCCGGGGCCTGCCCGCTGTTGCAGGACGGGCAGCCCCTCCCCATGGCCCCACAGCCCTTTCCCCTGCCCTGGGGGCCAGCAGTTCATGCAGTTCATCTTGGCAGGCGATGACCATGATGTTCGAGGTGCAAGACCTGGCGGTGGCCTCCCCAGCCACAGTATCCCGCTGCGGCATGGTGTACCTGGAGCCCAGCATCCTGGGGCTCATGCCCTTTGTCGAGTGCTGGCTGAGGCGTCTCCCTGCCTTACTCAGGCCCTTTGAGGAGCAGTTCAAGTCCCTCTTTATCTCCTTCCTGGAGGTGAGGGAGGCCACAGTGTGCCGGCCCAGGTGGGGGCAGCCGGGTGCTATGGCCAACATCCACAAGAATGGGGTGCCCATCCTCTGCAGGAGTCCCTTGCTTTCGTCCGGTCCTCGGTGAAGGAGGTGATCGCCTCAACCAACAGCAACCTGACCACGAGTCTCCTCAAGCTGCTGGACTGCTTCTTCAAGCCCTTCCTGCCCAAAGAAGTGAGACTCTGAGTTGTGGACTGCAGCCTGCTCCCTCCTGCCCTGCTTGCCTCACCCGAGGGCCCCGAATCCCAAGTCCAGCTTCCTGGAAGAGAGAATCAGATTGGCTCACGTGGTTCATGGGACACCCCCGTCCAGTCTGCTGCAGAGGCCAAGGGACGACCCCCACCCCCACCCCCCTGGCTTCCTCAGGTCACTCAGTTCTGTCCCCACCTCTGTCCCCAGGGCCTCAAGAAGATGCCGCCCGAGAAGCTGAGCCGCATCCCTGAGCTGATCGAGCCCTGGTTCATCTTCTCCCTCATCTGGAGTGTGGGTGCCACGGGGGACAGCACCAGTCGTAACAACTTCAGCCACTGGCTCAGGATCAAAATGAAGACGGAAAATGTGAGAGGCAGCTGCCCCTGGGCTGGGCTCCAAGGGCTGGGACGTGTATGCTGAATGCTGGGTGTTGTGGGGCTGTCCCCCAGGCCCAGGGCCCCAGGGACAAGTAGCCATGTAAGCGACTGGGCCTCATCACCTGTTTCCCACCCCCTCCATCCCTCGCAGGTGGCCTTGCTCTTCCCAGAGGAGGGGCTGGTGTTTGATTACAGGCTGGAGGACGGTGGCATCAGCAGCACCAGTGATGATGAAGACGAGGAGGAGGAGGGGAAGCAGGTGACGGAGGCCTGGTCCCAGGGCCAGCACGGGGAGCAGGGAGGGGAGGGAGGCGGTCAGGTGGTGGCTGTCCTACTTAATGGCTGCAGAGAGGAGGCCCTGTTGATGGCCACAGGTGTCATGCTGGGGTTATTTGCATCATCTCATGAATCCTCACAGACCCACAGGGTGGTTACCAGTGGGTCCATTTCCCAAACAAGGAAACTGGGGCTCAGAACAGTCACACCCAGCTAGTCGGTGTCAGAGCTGGCCTTGAACCTGGGGCTGGGGGATGACAGAGTGCCTCCCTTCCCAGCCACGTGCGCTGCCTGTCCCATCTTGCTGCTGAGCCCAGGGATTCATCAACTTGGTTCTACTTAAGAGCCCCATTTGCCCAGGGGTGGGGCTCCCCAAGAGTGGAGGAGTAAGCCCCCATGGCCTGTCTCAGTATCCCCATCACTCCTCTCAGCCAGCAAGGGCTCCATGAACCTACCCTCGTGGCATCAGGACCCCAGCCCAGAAGGAGGAGTGGCCAGAGAGGCACCTCAGAGGTGGTCGCCACACATGGTCCTGCTGGGGGTCTCACACATATGAGTCTAACCATCAGTACCATCCCCAGTGGGACATGCTGATTTGACCACAGAGAGGAAGGTCTGCAAGTTGAGTCAGGGCTGTGGGTGGGTGAAGGGATTCGTGCAGTTGGGGATGGCAGGGGAGACCAGGCCAGGTGACTTCTCAGTATCCAGGTGATGCCAGTCCCACAGTTGTGGCCCCCACAGGCTTGGGAAGCCTAAAGTTAACAGCAAAGATCTTTGCATTCTGGGTTGTCCAGTTCCCGGAGGACTTCCCTCATATGCAGAGACCCGGGGACTGGCCCCACTGGAGGTAATTGGATGCAGTGAAGCCTTCACTTGGGCAGCTGTGTGCAGAGAGCCCCGGATTCCTGGAGGTTTGTTCCGGGAGTCCCCCACCCTGTGCATAAAGCAGGGCAGAGGGATTCCGATTTCTACCAGAAGCAGCCCCTCCGCTGGACCCTCTTGCCCGACCGTGCAGCTCCTTGCCCTCTTGGTACACTCAGCCTGGACGGGAACGAGGAGAGGTTTCAGGCCCACCCTGTGCCACCTGTGGTTCCAGGTCGCCTGGGTGAAGTGGATGGACTCCTCCACTACGTTCACCATGATGCCCGACGCCAACTACTGCAGCATCATCGTGCCAACCGTGGACACCATCCAGATGTCCTGCCTGCTAGACATGCTGCTCACCAACCACAAGCCCGTGAGTGCCCCCGCCACCCCAGCCCCTCACCCCAAGGCCTAGGCCGGCAGTGACCGGCCTCCGCACTGACAGGGCAGCAGCTCCCACTGCGCGTCGGGCCCTGTGAGGACGCTCTGACCCCGTGACCCCCCTCGCCTAGGTGCTGTGCATTGGGCCCACGGGCACAGGGAAGACCCTCACCATCTCCAACAAGCTCCTCAAAAACCTGCCACTGGAATACATCAGCCACTTCCTCACCTTCTCTGCCCGCACCTCGGCCAACCAAACGCAGGACCTCATCGACAGCAAGCTGGACAAGAGGCAGGCCCCTGGCTTCTTCTGGGGTCCCCATGTCCCCCAGCCTGGCTCAGCCAGCTGCTGTGTCCCCTCCCCTCCTGGGTGGGCCCTAGGCGCCCTTGCACCCTTCTTCTATCAGGAATTCTCTTGAGCCCTTCTGTGGGCACCCTCCTTGGGCCAGGCACTTGGGTAGGGCTTGTTATCCATCTGCCTGGAGGCAAGACTCAGGGGCAGCCAGATGTGATGTCCCAGGACACTCAGAATGGGACAAGGAGCTCCTCAAGAGGCCCAGCGATCTGGGGGAGGCTGAAGTCAGTGAGGGCCTCCCAGAGGTGGAGCTACCATCCTGCAGCCCTGTACTCCCTGAGCTCCTGGTGCCGTGCGCCCTGGGCTCACACAGCCCCTCCCCGCAGGCGGAAAGGCGTGTTCGGGCCGCCCCTGGGGCGCAACTTCATCTTCTTCATTGATGACCTGAACATGCCAGCCTTGGAGACCTATGGCGCCCAGCCACCCATTGAGCTGTTGCGCCAGTGGATGGACCATGGCGGCTGGTATGACCGCAAGATCATCGGTGCGTATGTTCAGCCTGGGCCAGGGGATGGGATGGGTGTGCTGGTCAGAGCCCAGGCCCACAGACTCATAGAGGGTCCACAGAAGTGTCCTAATCTCTTTTAAAAGCAAGGGGAAAATGGACATTTTCCCAGAGCATTTAAAATGTATGATATTAATACATTTGTCTATATACTAATGCTATTGTAACGTATAACTAAAAAAAAAAATTTTTTTAATGGAGGAGGAGAAGGCCCATGGAGGTGGAAGTGCTCAGGGCCTACCGAAGCCTTAAGGTAGCCCCTGGCAGGGCCTTCTGACTTCCTACTCCCACTCCAGGAGCCTTCAAGCAGCTGGTGGACATCAACTTTGTCTGTGCCATGGGCCCCCCTGGTGGAGGCAGAAATGCCATCACCCCAAGGTTGACCCGCCACTTCAACTACCTGTCCTTTGCTGAGATGGATGAGGTCAGCAAGAAGCGCATCTTCTCCACCATCCTGGGCAGTTGGGTGGGTAAGTACGAGGCAGGAGTGGGGGAGGCCGTGGGCTCCAGCAGAAGCCCAGGTCCAGTGAGCCACACTGGGAAGAGCGGGGTGGCTGAACCACTGGCTCCACCCCTTACTCAGCTCTGTTACCTGTGGCCAGTTCATGAACCTCTCTGGGCCAGAGTTTCTTCATCTAAAATAGGTGACAATATTAGTGCCCACCACCCCAAGTTGTGAAGGTTAAATAAGACACTGCAAGTAGAGCATCTGGTATGAAGCTGGCACATGGAAACTGCTGAATATATGATTTATACATACGCATACATGTACGTTCACCCCTATAAGCACACACACATATGTTAGAATCTCTAGTGAAGAGATGTTACTGATACTTTTGAGCATGAGGAAATACCACTAAGATAGAGTGAACAAAGTGGTCCTCATCTTCCAAGAGGCTTGAAGAAAGGTCTGCCCCAGGATGCAGTTTCCCCCAACCAGTCCACTTCCCACCAAGAACATGCTCTGACCTTTGAACTCCACTTGGCACTGTGCCAGGTGGTGGGTGAGGGGAGTCAGGCCTTCCCTCCTCTGGCCTGCCCTGCCCCACCCCCAGGGACTATAGGCCAGAACTTGCCTCCATGCCCAGCTTAGGGGTGGGGCCATGTGGCTCTGAGGAGGGGATGGTGGTCAGGGGCTGCTCTGGGGCTGCTCAGCTGGGAATAGCCGGTCAAGGTGGGCAGCAAGTGGCTCACCTAACTCTGAGCCCTTGTCTCTCCCTCAACCCTCTAGATGGACTCCTTGGAGAAAAGAGTTACCGGGAGCCCGTGCGTAAGTGTAGTGCCCAGTACCCTGGGCAGGGCCTGGAGGGGGCAAGGGCCCTTGTTCCAGGGGCAGCCCTGAACTCAAGTTGGATGTGGCTGAGGCTTGGGTCCCACGGGCCACGGTGAGCCCTCCTCAGGCTCCTGTGGGGACCTCGGGACAGTGCCAGAGCAAAGGTTGCCCCGCACCAACAGCCTCCATAGGGTCAGTTACCTGTTGCGTGGCTGGTCAGGGCCTGGGCCCATGCCCGTCCTAAAGTAGAAGCAAGGTGAGTATCCCTTCTCCAGTTCTGAGCCTGCTTGGCCCCTCAGGGCTTCAGGTCTCTGTTCCCGTGCACTCCTAAGCAAGACCTCCCCAGCATTTATATCAAATGTCCCAACCCCGGCTTATTCAGTCTCCTGTTAACTGGTCGGAGTCTGTCTTCCTCACCAAGAATGTCAGCTTATTGGGGTAAGAAGTGTGTCTGCGGGGGCCACCCCCTGTGCCCAGCACCTAAAACAGTCCCTCTGTTAACAGAGGAGCCCACGTTAGGGCTGGTGAGCCCTTCTGCCCCTTCTTTGCCTTTTTTCCTCTTTGTGAAGGCTCTCTCTGCCCCAAATCCCCCCTGACAGAATTTTGGTTCCCAGCAAAAAACTGGACGGTTTTCCGAGGACAAGCAAATAGATTGTGTTATTGGTAAAAATGCAAGGTGGGGATAAGCCCCCAAAGTCCTGGCTGAGCCCAGGCTTCCACACCCGCTGCAGTGCACTCCTTATCTCCATGTGGGCCACGCACCCCTCCCCATGCATGGCTCCAAGCAGCATGTTTCATCCAGGTCTGGCCCCATTAGTGTCTCCAGTTCCACAACTGTATCCCAGCACCCCAACACAGGGACAGGCTAGGTCAGTGATAAAGATATAAAAGTGGGGCGCTCCCAGCGAGAGATTCCTCACCCCATGGTGGGGGTTGCCAGGAAGACCTTGTCAGAGGTAGCATCTGAGAGGGCTGCGGGGGTGGGGTGGGGGGCGGTCCAAGCCTGCAGGCTGGGGAAAGGCATTTGCGGAGGACATAGCCCCGGATCTACGGGGGCCGTGACCCAGGTCCGCTCTCCCGTTCCTTCAGCTGGGGCCCCCAACATCGCCCACTTCACGGATCCCCTCGTGGAAGCCACCATCATGGTGTACTCCACCATCACCTCCCAGCTGCTGCCCACCCCGGCCAAGTCCCACTACACCTTCAACCTGCGGGACCTCTCCAAGGTCTTCCAGGGAATGCTCATGGCCGACCCAGCCAAGGTCGAGGTGAGGACTGGTGGGCCCCCTCCCCAGTGTCCAGTAGCGAGTTCCCACACTGCCCTCATGGTCCTCCCAGGACCCCAGTTTTAGGCCTTCCTGATCAACTCAGCTTTGATCTGGTCAGGCCCTGGGGCTGGGGGAAGAACTTGGCATCAGCAGGTGCCAAGCCCCCAGGAGCTTCATGCAGCTGAGTCCCATCTTGCTGGTGAAATTCATGCCTAGGATAGTGGCTGTGATGGGACCACACAAAAGCAGGAGCCAGGCCCTGGCAAGGCCTGCTGGGTTCCTGATGGCAGCCCAGGGTATGAGAAAACTGGGGGCAGAGTCCACGGGGTGCCTTCTAGGAACCGAAGGTGCCAGGGGGAAGGAGCAGGAGTGTAGCAGGGAGCAGTGTCAAGGGTGCTGGGTGCCTGTGCAGCTCCGTGGCTGCAGCAGGAGAGAGTCCTGGAAGTGATGGGAGCCTGGGGTGGGGAGGGCGCAGATTTGCACTTTGGAATGGGGGATGGATGGGCCAGTGTGTGTGGGCCCAGTGTCTAAGGGACAGGGTGAACAGGACAGACACTAGCCATAGCCCTCCAAGCTCCAGGCAAAGGGGTCGAGGGAAGAGCCTGGGGGCTTCCTGAGGCCAGTCCCATCACCCAGGGAGAGGCGGAAAAGTCAGCACGGAGGTGGCTGCAGGATGTGGACAGTGTCAGAGGGGGCTTGGGGGTCAAATGAGGGGTTAGATATGGGGTGTCAGGAAGGTTTAAGGAGTCAGGCATCCCTCCCAGGCTCTGGGTTTGGGGAGCTGTGGGGACTCTGAAAACTGTGCTAAGTCACTTCAATCATGCCTGACTCTTTGTGACCCCATGGACTATAACCTGCCAGGCTCTTCTGTCCAAGGGATTCTCCAGGCAAGAATACTGGAGCAGGTTGCCATTTCTTTCTTTCTCTGGGGGATCTTCCTGAGCCAAGGATCAAACTTGAGTCTCTATGTCTCCTATATTGGCAGGCGTGTTCTTTAACACTAGTACCACCTGGGAAGCCTGGGGTGAGGGGGGACCCTGAAGCTAAAGGAGCTGGGTGCCCAGCTGGCACAGCTGGGCCTGAAGCTGGGGGTGGCGGTGGAGAGGCCAGGGCAACAGTGTGTGGACTGCATCCTCTGTGGGTCAGCAGACACTCAGGGTCCTGGCGGTCCCGGTGGGAGAGCCAGGCCCAGGTCAGGGCCCCTGGTGTGTTGAGAGGTGGCTGAGGGTGGGCACTGACGCCAGGGTGGCCGCAGGACAAGGTGCAGCTGCTCCGCCTGTGGTACCACGAGAACTGCCGTGTGTTCCGCGACCGCCTGGTGAACGACGAGGACCGTGGCTGGTTCGACAAGCTCCTGGAGAGCCACATGGATGAGTGGGAGGTGGGCTTTGAAGAGGTCTGCCCCTTCCAGCCCATCCTCTACGGCGACTTCATGTCGCCAGGCTCTGACGTCAAGTCCTACGAGCTCATCACCAATGAGAGGAAGGTGAGGGTCCTGCTGGGGCCCTAGCCCTGGGACCCTGGCCCTCTGTGGTTGCTGCTAAGAGACCAGCACCCTCTGACCAAAGGGTTGGACACTGGTCTGGAAGGCTAGCTTGGAGACTTCAGCAGTTACCTCTCTGAGTCCCCGTCTCCTCACTTGTCAAATAGATGCAGGAGGCCCCGCTTGGCCCTTTCCTGAGGGCAAGCCTATGGTTCAGCTGAGACCGGCTCCATAACTGGGGACACACTAAGCCCGTTTGATGGGCTGTCATCCACCCACAGAGCTGCAGCAGGGCCCCTGGGGCCACGAGTCTTGAGTCAAGACCCCAGGGTGGCAGGAAGAAACTGGAGTGGGTGGGGCTCCTGGTGGTTTCTCCCCACAGAGATCCTCTCTAGTTCTCAGTAGCTCTCGTGGGGCCCCAGGTTGGTACATCCTGGGGAGCCCTGGAGGCAGCAGGCAGCTCTCTGACCCCACCCTCAGGCCTCGGTGTGTCGGATAGGTCATGCCTCATTCACCCGGCATCTGAAGGCCCACCATCCGTCCACGCCAGAGGAGCACAGGGAAGGGGGGGGATATGCTCCCTATCGGGGGTGACAGGGCACACAGGGACAGGAGGAGGACCCAGCTGTTCTCATTCCCTGCACCGCCCCCCCAGATGATGCAGGTGATCGAGGAGTACATGGACGACTACAACCAGATCAACACAGCCAAGCTGAGACTGGTGCTCTTCATGGACGCCATGAGTCATGTCTGCCGCATCAGCCGCACCCTGCGCCAGGCACTGGGCAACGCACTCCTCCTGGGCGTGGGCGGCAGTGGCCGCAGCTCCCTCACAAGACTGGCCTCGCACATGTGAGGGCCCCCAGGCATGGTGGGCAGTGGGTGGCTTGGGGCAGACTCATATCCATCCCTGTTCTTCCTCATGTTCCGCACTGGGGCAGACCCACTTGGCCCACGGGCTTCTAGAAGGCCTGGGCTCCAAGGAGAGGCAGCAGCAGGGCCCTGTGATGCTGCGGGGAAGGCAGCCCTCCAGGAGGGGTTCCTGGAGGAGGTGGCCATGGGCCTTCTCTCTGAATCAGAGCTTGGCAGATGGAAGGGAAGGGCATTCCAGGCCGAGGGAGCAGCCTCAGCAAAGGCCTGGAGGCCAGAGAGCAGGTTGAGGGCCAAGGAGTCAGCAAGTCTGCCCAGGACGATAGCAGATGGCTCAGGTGAAGCCTTGAACTCTCTACCCAAACACTTGTCTCCAGGGCCGAGTACGAGTGCTTCCAGATTGAGCTGTCTAAGAACTACGGCATGACAGAGTGGCGTGATGATGTCAAGAAGGTCTTGCTCAAGGCTGGCTTGCACAACCTGCCCATCACCTTCCTGTTCTCAGATACCCAGGTGCCACCACATGGGCAGTGGGCAGGGTCTGGGGTGAGTGGGATACCACTCACCCCAGCATGCCATCCAGAATTGTGGTCAGTCCTTTGAGTCCAGGTCCCTGTTAGTGGGGGTGGATCTTGGGAGGAATGGCTGGAAGAGGGGCAGGGGGTCAAACCCAGCCTGTCAGAATCGGGAGGTAGGCATAGATCATGGTTATCCCCAGAGGTAAAGAAGGCCCCTGGCGCCATGGCTGACCACAGGCAGAACCACACTCACTGGTCAATGGCTTCTGACCTCAAAGACCACAGGACTGGCGCCTACAGTGCTGGGCCCATGGCGTCCTTCCTGGGGCTACTCCATCTGGAGCTCCCTAGGTGTGAAGCCTCTTCCAGGGCTGAGAAGAGGAGAGGTTGTGGGTCCGGGGCCTCAAGACAGACAGGGCAGCACTTCAACCTGACTGGCATTTGGGGTTGGGCCGAAACTGAAGCCCCAGAAGGCTCCCAGCCAGCCCTGCTCTTCTCTTTGGGGCTCCCCTTACGTAGTCAGGCGAGAGAGGGTGCCTTCTGGCACTGGCCAGGCCCTGGCCATATGAGATAGGAAAGGACCTGTTTCTGCCTGTGGCCTGGTTTTCTCCAGTGGATTAACTGTGAGATGTGAAGAGGCCCAGCAAGAGAGGAGGAAGACACTGCATGTCCTACCCAGGACCCAGGCCTTTCCATAGCCAAGCACCGATGTTCAGAGTCTCTGCTGCAGGGTGGGTCTGGGTGTGAGTCCTCAACCATGACTTGGGAGGTCACCTGTGTAACCCTGGGCTTCTCTGAGCCTAGTGGCACTGTCCATGGAAGGGGTCTGCTGCTAAGGTTCAGGGAGACCAGGGTCGTGGAGCCCAACACCCCAGGGCCATCATCAAGGTTCATTTCCTCCACCCCGCTCTCCCCCAGATCAAGAATGAGTCCTTCCTGGAGGACATTAACAATGTCCTGAACTCGGGCGACATTCCCAACCTCTACAACATGGATGAGCAAGACCAGATCATGAACACCATGCGGCCGTACATCCAGGAGCAGGGCCTGCAGCCCACCAAGGCCAACCTCATGGCCGCCTACACTGGGCGTGTGCGCAGCAGCATCCACATGGTGCTGTGCATGAGGTTCGGGAGGCCTCGCAGCCTCACGGAATGGTGGTTGGGGTGGGGGAGCACCCGGGCCCACCACGCGGGGGAGTGGCCTGGGCCTGCCCGCCACGCCATTGGGCCCAGGCTGCTCTGCTCCTGTGTCCTGGCTCACACACCGCAGGGCTATCAAATGACCCTGGGTCCTGGGTTCCTGGGGGGTTGAGGGGGTGTCAGTGTCTCAGGGCCTCATTCAAGCCCCCACCCCCAGCCCCATTGGAGAGGTCTTCCGAGCTCGCCTGAGACAGTTCCCCTCCCTGGTCAACTGCTGTACCATTGACTGGTTTAATGAGTGGCCGGCAGAGGCCCTGGAGTCTGTGGCCATCATGTTCCTGAATGAGATCCCAGAGCTGGACGCCACCCCCAAAGTAATTGAAGGACTGGTAGGTATCTTGGTGAGGAGAAAGCCCGTGTGAGGAGAGACTGAGTAGATTTGGGCTTGGGGTCACCAAGGTCTGGGTGAGAGTCCCAGGTGCACCACTTATGGGAAGTCTCTAGGCAGCCAGCTTTACCTGTCTAAGCCTCAGTTTCCTCATCTGTATAATAGGAAGATCACAAAGTGGTCATGGTGATGTAGGAGGCTGGACACACAGTTTCACATTCACCATTATCTTATTCCCGGAGGGTTCCATAGCAGCTTCTCTGAAGAGCCCCCTGATACAACCCAGAGACCACAGATGGGTGGGAGGGCTAGACATGTCTAGCCCAACCTAAGAAAGTGACGGTCACCTGAGGGCCAAGAGCTCAGATGAGCCCATTGCTGTTCAGCCATGCTGAGGCCTTGGGCCCTCCCTTCCCCAGCTACAGCCTCCAAGAGGGGCCCCACCTTAGGGCTTTCTGAGCGAGGCAGGTCATAGGGGCTGTGACAAAGACTCTGGGCCAAGAGCCGGGATACCTTTAGGCCCAAATTCAAAGTGAACTCTGCCCTTTACAACTGTGTGAACTTGAAAATGCCTATCGACTTCTCTGAGTCATGGGATTTTTGTCTACAGAGTAGGTGATCTTTAGCTGGAGATCACCTCCTGTGAGAGTGAGTGTGAGGGGCACCTGACTCCCTCCCCACGCCCGGGCATCAGTGGCTTCAAGGGCACCCTGGTGTCCCATCTCTACCAGACTGGCATTCTCGATCTCTTTCCCCACAGATTCAGGTCTGCGTGTATATCCACCAGTCGGTGGCCAAGAAGTGTGTCGAGTATCTGGCCGAGCTGGCCCGCCACAACTATGTGACCCCCAAGAGCTACCTGGAGCTGCTCAATATCTTCTCCATCCTTGTCGGGCAGAAGAAACAGGAGCTGAAAACCGCTAAGAACCGCATGAAGAGTGGCCTCGACAAGGTGGGGCCAGGGGTGGGGGCCTCGTGGGCAACCGCCGGCTGCATGTGATTCTGCCCATTCTGTCTCCGCCCTGACTCCACATGACCCCTGTCAGTTGGCAGCCCACAGTGTTTAGATGGGTAGCCTCTTCCCTCACTGAAGACGGCGGGCCAAGGGCAAGACCAAAGCAGGTCACTGCAAATACTTTTAGTGGACTGCTCCCTTCCTCTGGGGCCCCCTGGGCAACCTGGGGGCCCCTGAAGCAGCCAGCCACAGCCTCTCGCTTGTGAATGAATGAGGGCAGCCCTGCAGGGCCCTCTCCCTTGTTCCCCTCCAGGCCTCGCTCCCTGGTCCCTATCACACCTGATTTCCTCTCCGTGCCCCCCCAACCCCTCAGCTGCTGCGCACCGCAGAGGACGTGGCCAAGATGCAGGAGGAGCTGGAGATTATGCGCCCCCTGCTGGAGGAGGCTGCCAGGGACACCACGCTCACCATGGAGCAGATCAAGGTCGGGGGTGCTCCTGGGCTCCCTCCCTGATGGCTGAGCACGTCTGAGGAGGCTCAGCATCCCCACGCAGCCATGAGATCCCTAGTGGCCCGGACTCTCGGTGCCCAGATCCCTCATTCAGTCATGTGATCCCTCAACAAATGCTTGCTCGGAACCTATTCTATGCCGGGCACTGCCCTGGGCAGGAGATAGGGTGATGAGCACGACAGACAAATCCAAACCCAAGAGTCACAGCACACGTTGCTGTGAGCAGGAGGGACAACCCAAGAGTCACAGCACACGTTGCTGTGAGCAGGAGGGACGCCGCAAGCAGTGGTGTGGAGTCTGCCTGAGTCTCCCTCTGAGACCCTCTGAGTCTGCACGAGGGCCCGCGTTTAAAGGCTAGTCCTCCGATGGTGAAGAATCTGCCCGCCGTGTGGGAGACCCTGGTTCTGATCCCTGGGTCAGGAAGATCCCCTGGAGAAGGGAATGGCAACCCACTCCAGGATTCTTACCTGAAGAATTCCATGGACTCCCAGAGGAGCCTGGGAGGCTATAGTCCATGGGGGTCACTAAGAGTTGAACACAACTGAGTGACTCACACACACACACACACACATACACACATCTCACAGTAGCCTCCGCAGATTCGCATATTCACGATGGCAGCTTTCTGGAAGAAACAATCATGTCCTGCTCTGCAAAGGCAGGGGTACTGGAAATTTTTCCAGCAGATGGAAAGAAAATGGCTTGTGGGAGGGGAGCATCTTTCTCTGTCTTGTATGGAGGTGCCCTGGGGGTTTTGGGGGGCCTGCCCCAGGGGCAGTTATGCTCAAGCGCGTAAAGCCCAGAGCCCCATGCCAGGCCCACGATGAGCACTCAGGATTGGAAGGGGCTGCTAGCATTCCCAGATCTCCACAGGCTGTCACAGCCGAGAGGGTCCTTGGAGAATGGGGCATCTCAACCCTCATTCCCTTCCATCTGGGGAGACTGAGACACTGAGAGGAGAAAAGGGAGGAGGGCGCATGGGTCCCTGACTGGCCACCCGTGGGGCCTTGCTACCTCTGGTCCCTAGGTGGACACAGCCATTGCTGAGGAGACCCGGAATTCAGTGCAAGCAGAGGAGATCAAGGCCAATGAGAAGGCCAGGAAGGCACAAGCTATCGCTGATGATGCCCAGAAGGACCTGGATGAAGCTCTGCCAGCCCTGGACGCAGCCCTGGCCAGCTTGCGCAACCTCAACAAGAACGATGTGACTGAGGTGGGTGGCTTGGCCCCTTCTGGGTATCTCTCCTGATGCCTCCTTGGGTTCTGGCCCATAGGCTTTCCTTCTAACATCTCGTGAGCGTCATCTGTCGAGAGGTGAGGGCAGAACTAGAGCTTGAACCCAGCTGCCTGCCCTTACCTCCTTGTATCAGCCCCGAGGACCCAGGCAGGTGCCTGAGGAAGGCTCTGTGCCCTGAGAAATGACTGTGTAAGGCCTTTTGGCCAGGCCTGGGTACATGGGGGAGCAGTAGTCACCACGGGCTAAGACAGACCTCTGGGGGTCGCCGGGCATACCCGTGGTCTGTAGCGGTAGGGACTCAGTTGGTGGGACCCACCCTGTCTGGAAGCTGTCCCTGCCTGGGGGTGCCCACTATGAGGGACCTCCCCCTTCCCGACTCTTGGCCTGGCCCCCAGGTGCGTGCCATGCAGCGGCCACCGCCAGGCGTGAAGCTGGTCATCGAAGCTGTGTGCATCATGAAGGGCATCAAGCCCAAGAAGGTCCCAGGAGAGAAGCCTGGCTCCAAGGTGGATGACTACTGGGAGCCAGGCAAGGGGCTGCTGCAGGACCCCGGCCGCTTCCTGGAGAGCCTCTTCAAGTTTGACAAGGTGCGCGTGCCAGGCACCCGGCCAGCTGGGCACAGAGGCAGGGGGAAGGAACTGTCCCCTCCCCCACAGAGCTGGGCCCTCCATCCCATCTCCCTCTGCCTGCAACACACATAGCCCTGTGGTCACAGAGCAGAGGGGACCAGACCCTGGCCCAGAGGAGCTCTCCAGCTAGGGGGCAGGGGGCAACAGACCCAGTAGCAGATGGATATTGATGAACCAGGACCTGGGAAGGCCCCAGTGCCCACGGGACCTTAATCACCCACAGTCACTCCAAGGCTCTGCCACCCACAGAGTCTCTCTCCTGTCGTTTTCTCCCTACAACCCCTGTGGCCCTGGCCAAGACCTTCCCTGGCTGCTCAACTGTCACCTCTCCCTCGGTCTCAGCACCTGAGATTTAACACCTATCTCTGCATTTCTATCTCTTCCTGTCTATCTGGGGCTCTCAGTATCCATGGGCATGTGCTCTCATGGGATGGAGCCTACAGCCCTCTTGGAGGTTTCTCTCCAGCCCACATGGGCCACCCACCACCACCATGTGTCAGGGCTGAAGCCCTGGGCACATCCTAAGGAGGGTAGAGACAATGGCCCATCTCAGTGACAGCTGGACTCCATACGGAGCTCCCCATCCCTCCAATTATGCCAAATCAGGAGGCTCGTGGCCAGCGCTCAGGCTCCCTTGGTCCCAAGCTCTGACCTCTAGGAGCTCAGGAACAGTACAGATTCCTGGGTTCATCCTAAACTACAGACCTGTATTCTCCTAGCACAGGTCAAGAGCCCTGAAGGAGTGATGCGCTCTGGGAGTGGGGATTTTTGCACTTGAACACATGCCTGGTTGGACCTTAGAACCACTCACTCATCTCCACATCGGCCAGGAAGCAGCCCTAGTCTCTAAATGGGTTTTAAACAGGGCCTGTGTGTTATCAGATCCTGAGGAGGAAAAAATCTCTGATTGTATTCTTTGAAATCCTGGGACACAGAAGTTCCTCTTCTTTCCAGCCTTTCTGGGTCATGTTTATTCCCTAGCCTGCCCAGGGCATAGAGGCAAGAGCAGGGTGTACCCCCACCCGCCAGAGTCCTCTCCGTCCTCCCTGGGAAGCGGCCCCAAGCCCGTGGTTCCCATCCCCAGGACAACATTGGGGAGGCGGTGATCAAAGCCATCCAGCCATACATCGACAATGAGGAGTTCCAGCCGGCCGCCATCGCCAAGGTGTCCAAGGCCTGCACCTCCATCTGCCAGTGGGTGCGCGCCATGCACAAGTACCACTTTGTGGCCAAGGCCGTGGAGCCCAAGCGGGTGAGCGCTGGGTAGGCCTGGGGCCAGGGACGGGGGCCTGGGCTCCCCCGGGGGCACCGGCAAAGCTGGCCCTGTTTCCTCTGCCTGCAGCAAGCCTTGCGGGAGGCCCAGGACGACCTGGAGGTGACACAGAGGATCCTGGAGGAGGCGAAGCAGCGCCTGCACGAGGTGGAGGACGGCATTGCCACGATGCAGGCCAAGTACCGCGAGTGCATCGCCAAGAAGGAGGAGCTGGAGCTGAACTGTGAGCAGTGTGAGCAGCGGCTGGGCCGTGCTGACAAGGTGCGCGCCCCTCTGGGGAGGGCCCGCGGGCACGGCCTGCCCCCCATGGGCTGGAGGGGCCTGAGAAGTAGAGGGGGTGGTCCTGGGGTGGCTGTCCCTTCCTTCTCCCCAGCTACCTTGGTCGGGGGGACTGCACCAGGCAGGGACATCCAGGGCCAGCCTCCCCACAGACTGTCCCTGCAGCTCATCAACGGGCTGTCAGACGAGCGGGTGCGCTGGCAGGAGACGGTGGAGAGCCTGGAACACATGCTTGACAGCATCTTCGGGGACGTGCTGGTGGCCGCCGGCTTTGTGGCCTACCTGGGCCCCTTCACGGTGAGGACCGCCCCAGCCCCGCCGTGAGGCCTCACTTCCATAACTGGTGGCCTGAGGGTGGCTCTTCTCTCACACACTCATTCAACAAACATTTTTTTTAGACGTCCTGTCTGAGCCAGGTGCCGTTCTGGGTACTGGGGAAATGGCAGCTCCCAAAACAGCCAGAAATCCTGCCTTGCGGGGCTGGCATTTCTAGACAGAAGGCTGAGCTCGTACTTTTGGGCTTGCTGTGCACCTCTCCCTCAGTCCTCACCGCTGCCCCGACGGGCGGGCGCTGTTGCCATCCCCCCGGTTTCCCTGGGAAGGGGCCGAGAGGTGGGGAGGCTGAGGATGTTCCCCACGGTGGGGCTAGGGCTCAGGCCTCCAGCTCTGTGCAGACCCCTCTGTGCAGCTGCGAGCACTGGATGCAGGGGAAGTGGGAGGGCATCGCGGCTGTCTCGGTGGGGTAGCTCAGAGTCTGGTGTCTCTTCAGGGCCAGTACCGCACGGTGCTCTATGACAGCTGGGTCAAGCAGCTCGTGGCCCACCACGTCCCACACACCGCCGAGCCCACGCTGATCGGGACACTGGGGAACCCTGTGAAGATCCGCTCCTGGCAGGTGCCCACCCTAGGGGGCTGGAGCAACTGGGCTGGGCCCGCCTGCCTCCCACCCTCTGTCCTGGGTCTGCTTAGAGATGCCTTCCCTGAACCTGCCTGGGGCCGGTCAGAGGCTGGTGGGCAGGAGAGGAGAAAGCTGAGTGGCACAGGTGCTGGCTGACTGCAGGCAGAGAGGTCAAAGGGTGCTTGTGAGAGTTGGGCGGGGTAGGAGAGCAGTGTCCAGAACGCGGGGTTAAGAGATTGTGTCTGAGCTATAGACCCCAGAGGACAGGTAGAGTTGACACAGGGAGAGAACCAAGAGGCAGTAGGCACAGGCCGAGTGTGGACACAGGCTGGGAGGGCCAGTGGGCTCCAATGGCTCTGTGAAGATGGTCTGACTGAGCTAGGACTCAATAGGCAAAGAAACAAGAGGCCCAGCGAAGGAGGGTGTCAGGAGTCAGCCCATAGCCGGGAGGCAGGTCCTGAGGGCTGAGACCTCGTGCACTGCCCTCCACCCTCAAGAGGATGCAGTAAGGGAAAGGGGACACAGCTGGAGCACAAGGTTGGGGGTAGATGCTACCCCACCGGGCCTGCTTGTGTGAGCCTCCCCCCTACCTAGCCTGGTCCCCCACAGATCGCTGGCCTCCCCAACGACACCCTGTCAGTGGAGAATGGGGTCATCAACCAGTTCTCCCAGCGCTGGACCCACTTCATTGACCCTCAGGGCCAGGCCAACAAATGGATCAAAAACATGGTGAGTCTACTCCTGCCACCACCCCACCCAGCAGGCCTTAGTAGGTGCATGGGGAGTAGCTGAGCCTCAGGCCAGCTCTCGGCCCACACAGACCCTTCCCTGCTCCCTCCACTCCATGCCCCCAGGAGAAGGACAACGGGCTGGATGTGTTCAAGCTGAGCGACCGCGACTTCCTGCGCAGCATGGAGAATGCCATCCGCTTTGGCAAGCCCTGCCTCCTGGAGAATGTGGGTGAGGAGCTGGATCCCGCCCTGGAGCCCGTGCTGCTCAAGCAGGTGGGCCTGCGGGTGTGGGGGCGGCCCAGACACGGCCGAGGGCAGCCCCCTCCCCCTGCCTCACTGGTGGGACCCCAGGCCACAGCGCTCACCCATCCCACCCACTGCAGACCTACAAGCAGCAGGGGAACACGGTGCTAAAGCTGGGGGACACGGTGATCCCCTACCACGAGGACTTCAAGATGTACATCACCACCAAGCTGCCCAACCCCCACTACACACCCGAGATCTCCACCAAACTCACCCTCATCAACTTCACCCTGTCACCCAGGTAAGCCCCTGGCCCCCAGCCCCCCGAGGATCAGCTCTGCCTGGGCCTGCCTGGCTGCCCCTCTCCCACCCCTAGGCTGAGACTCAGGGATGTTCCCCCTCGGAGACCCCGCCAGCTTCCTCGCAAGCTGTCTGCATTTCAGGTCATTCCAGCCCTTCCACCAATGCCCCTTACTTCCACTGTTCCCACCTAAGAACCAATGCTCCCCACTTCCCCCAGTTCATCCTGATCCTGGGTCTGGAGCCCCTCTCCCAGCCTCCCTGGGCAGCACTAGCCCACCTCATCCGGATGCCCTTTCCCCACAGCCCTCGCTGGGCCCTTGTGCGCTCACCCCAGCGCTGTCCTGGAGGCCCGAGGGAGGCATACTCTGACTCCCTGCACCCAAGCCCTGTTTCTTGCCCTTGCTGCCCTACACCCAGGCACTGCAGCTTGTGCCAGCCACCCGCACAGAGTGCTGAGGCCTCCCTGACAGTGGCCACTGTGAACCTCTCCACGGATCAGGGGGTGAAAATTCCCTTAAGGCCTGGTCCTCCCCATCACCCATAGCCTCCTCCTGCTGAAAGGGAGTTTCTCAGAGACCCCAGCAGCTCCCGCATTCAACTGCCTGACCCCTCCTGGGATTCCAGGCTCCCACCTGAGGTCTCACTGAGAACTGATCACTTTGAATCCAGGCTCTGCCTTAGCCCTGCAGCCTGAGGCTGAGGTCAGACCTCCCAGGCTGACACCAGCAGAGATGCTGGGCTCTTTGGAGCCCCAGGAGCACAGGTAGGCAGGTAAGCAGGCTCGAGGCTGGCCCTCCAGGGCTCACCAGGTGCTACAGACATAATGTCTCCTGCTCCTGGCAGCGGCCTAGAGGACCAGCTGCTGGGCCAGGTTGTGGCTGAGGAGCGGCCCGACCTGGAGGAAGCCAAGAACCAGCTGATTGTCAGTAACGCCAAGATGCACCAGGAGCTGAAGGACATTGAAGACCAGATCCTGTACCGCCTCAGCTCCTCCGAGGGCAACCCCGTGGATGACATGGAGCTCATCAAGGTGCTGGAGGCTTCCAAGATGAAGGCTGCCGAGATCCAGGTCCACAACTGCCCGCGCACCCCTGCCCGCCTCTCCCCGCCTGCCCCAGGCCTGCCCACATCACCACCCTCTTCTGCCTACCTGACAAGCAGCCTCCTACTGCACCCCCAGGCCAAGGTCAGGATTGCAGAACAGACAGAGAAGGACATTGACCTCACACGCATGGAGTACGTTCCTGTGGCCGTCCGCACCCAGATCCTCTTCTTCTGCGTGTCCGACCTGGCCAACGTGGACCCCATGTACCAGTACTCCCTTGAGTGGTTTCTCAACATCTTCCTCTCGGGCATCGCCAACTCAGAGAGGGCAGGTAACCCCGGCACAGATGCACATGTTGACCCAAACAACCAGGCTCCACCCTGGCACAGAGGTGACACACCTGGATGCATTTCCACAGCAGGCACACACGTAGATGCACACCCAGGTTCACTGGTACACACCTTCATCAGACTCACCCTACATATGAATACATACCCCACTCGTGGCCTCCTCGGAGCAAATGCCCCAAGGGGGTGTGCCCCAGACTGCTCCTTTGGCTGCTGGGGAGACTGGCTGGGCTGGGCTGTGCCCCAGGGGTCTTTCTTCTCTGCCTCCCACCCTGTCCCCACACTGCCATCCCCCTCTGCCCTGCAGACAACCTGAAGAAGCGCATTGCCAACATCAACCACTACCTGACCTACAACCTCTACAGCAATGTCTGCCGCAGCCTCTTCGAGAAGCACAAGCTGATGTTCGCCTTCCTGCTGTGTGCCCGCATCATGATGAACCAGGGCAAGATCAACCAGGTGCGTGGCAGAGAGGGAGCTACGGCCCGGTCAAGGACAGATGGCCTGAGGGGTTGCCCTGTTGCCAAGCTGACAGAACAGGGTGGAAGGACAGGGCATATCAGGCAGGAGGGCACAGCAAGGGCAGATGGGCAGAGGCCTCCGGAAACATCAGGCAGGAGGGCACAGCAAGGGCAGGTGGGCAGAGGCCTCTGGAAACATCAGGCAGGAGGGCACAGCAAGGACAGATGGGCAGAGGCCTCCGGAAACATCAGGCAGGAGGGCACAGCAAGGGCAGATGGTCAGAGGCCTCCGGAAACAGTTATTTGCGTGAAACCCCAGGAGGCCCAGGTTAACTGTGACCCAGCAGGCCCTGTGCACAGGCCTTCTCAGCACCTTGAGATTACTAGTGAGCAGAGACCGTCCTGAGCCTCCCAGCTCACGGTCTCATGAGTGCCAGGGATTTCGTGGTGCGTTGGGAAGCATTGAGAGTGACCTCATCCACTGCTTGAGCCCTCACTGTATGCTGGGTGCTGGGCTCACAACAACCCTCCGACCTACCCCTGTGAAACCCCTGGGAAGCAGAGTCCTGATTCTTCCTACTTTCCAAATGAGGAAACAGAGGCTCAGAGAGGTCAAATCTTTTGCCTCAGGTCACACAGCCAGGGAAAGGGAAAGAGGTAACACTAACCCAGACCTGTAGGACTACCACCCGAGTTTTCTGGCTGAGGATGGTAGAGGAGGCTTTGCTGGGTGGGGCGCCAGACCCACAGCTCAGGGCCTGGGCGCTCGCCTCCTCTGTCCCTTGCCAGAACGAGTGGTGCTACCTCCTGTCTGGAGGCTCCGTCTCAGTCCTGAGTGAGAACCCTGCCCCAGACTGGCTGACAGACCGGGCCTGGAGAGACATCCAGGCGCTCTCCAACCTGCCGGCCTTCTCCTCCTTCGCCCATGATTTTGTGAAGCACCTGCCGGAATTCCGGGCCATCTTTGACAGCCACGAGCCCCACCGGTGAGCTGGGGCCTGGGGCACAGCAGGGTGGGTGCATCCAGGGAGTGAGACCCAGATACAGGCTTGCCCTGGGCCTTCTCTGAGGGGCTGCCCAGGGCTGCCCCGCAGCTGTGACTACACCTCTCCCGTGCCCGCGGCCACACACCCCTGGACACCACATTCTCTGTGCTGTCCAGCCTCCCCCACCAAGCAGAGAGCCTGTGGCCAGTGTCCTACCACAGGTCAGCTCTCAGGGGGATGTGGGCACTGTTGCAGGGAGCCCTTGCCTGGCATCTGGGACCAATACCTGGACCAGTTCCAGAAGCTGCTGGTCCTCCGCTGCCTACGTGGGGACAAGGTGACCAATGCCATGCAGGACTTTGTGGCCGCCAACCTGGAGCCACGCTTCATTGAGCCCCAGGCAAGTGCTGTCAGCCAGCGCCCGGGCTAATCGCCCCCTGGGACCAGGGTCCTGGCTGCACCTGCATGGACCCCTTTGTAGCCTTGGTCAGGCCAGGATCCTTAGCCACCACATGAGGCTCTGAGAGGTTCCAAGTCCCCTCAGGAAGCCCCTTGGGGACCACTCTGGGGGCTCCAGGAGCCCCCTCTCTCGCCCTGGTGGCCTGCCCCTGAGGAGAAGCTCTTGGCGACCCCAGCATCTCTCCGCCCTGCAGACAGCCAACCTGTCACTGGTGTTCAAAGACTCCAACTCCACCACCCCCCTCATCTTCGTGCTGTCGCCGGGCACTGACCCCGCCGCTGACCTCTACAAATTTGCCGAAGAAATGAAGTTCTCCAAGAAGCTCTCTGCCATCTCCCTGGGCCAGGGCCAGGTCAGGGCAAGCGGGTGGTGGAGGAGGAGGGAGCCGGTGGGCTGGGCCAGCGGGTCCCCCATCACTCAGCGCTCCTGCCCCCACAGGGCCCTCGGGCGGAAGCTATGATGCGCAGCTCCATAGAGAGGGGCAAGTGGGTCTTCTTTCAGAACTGCCACTTGGCACCGAGCTGGATGCCAGTGCTGGAGCGCCTCATCGAGCACATCAACCCCGACAAGGTACACCAAGGGGGCACCAGTACCTTCATCCTGGACGGATGACGCTCAACGAGCTAACCCCCAGTGGGCACTCAGCAAGGGACACATGTAACATGTATCAACCAGATTATTCTTCCCAGCAGCCCCTCAAGTCACTGCCACCAAGGCCACCCAGCACAGAGGTGACCCTGGGACTTGCCGAAGCCCATGTTCCTAACCAGTGGTCCGTCCCAGGGGTAGAGTCAGGCCAAGGGTGGCCCAGGATCCTGGGTAGGGGAGAGCCTGGTGCTGGGGTGGCCGCCAGGTATGGGTCTCAGGGCTCACATGCAGCGTGGCCCCCAGGTGCACCGGGACTTCCGCCTGTGGCTCACCAGCCTGCCTAGCAACAAGTTCCCAGTGTCCATCCTACAGAATGGCTCCAAAATGACCATTGAGCCACCACGCGGGGTCAAGGCCAACCTCCTCAAGTCTTACAGCAGCCTCAGCGATGAGTTCCTCAACTCCTGTCACAAGGTGAGACATGCTTGGCGCAGGACCGCCCCACCAACCCCACTCCATTTTCATCCCCACCCTTCATGCCCCTCCTCCCCTCCCCCACCTCCGGCAGGTGATGGAGTTCAAGTGCCTGCTGCTGTCTCTGTGTTTGTTCCACGGGAACGCCCTGGAGCGGCGTAAGTTTGGGCCCCTGGGCTTCAACATCCCCTACGAGTTCACAGACGGGGACCTGCGCATCTGCATCAGCCAGCTCAAGATGTTCCTGGACGAGTATGACCACATCCCCTACAAGGTGGGCTGGGCTCGGGCTGGGGGCGGGGAGCTGGGCGCCTGGGGGCCTGACCCACCCAACCCATTGTTGTTCAGTCGCTCAGTCATGTCTGACTCTTTGCGACTCCTTGGACGCCAGGCCTCCCTGTCCTTCACCATCTCCCAGAGCTTGCTCAAACCCATGTCCGTTGAGTTGGTGATGCCATCCAACCATCTCATCCTCTGTCGTCCCCTTCTCCTCCTGCCCTCAATCCTTCCCAGCATCAGGGTCTTTTCTAATGAGTCAGCTCTTCTCATCAGGTGGCCAAAGTATTGGAGCTTCAGCTTCAGCATCAGTCCTTCCAGTGAATATTCAGGACTGATTTCCTTTAGGATGGACTGGTTGGATCTCCTTGCAGTCCAAGGGACTCTCACGGGTCTTCTCCAACACCACAGCTCAAAACCCACCCCATAGGTCCTCAAGTACACGGCAGGGGAGATCAACTACGGGGGCCGGGTCACTGACGACTGGGACCGCCGCTGCATCATGAACATCCTAGAGGACTTCTACAGCCCCGCGGTGCTCTTCCCGGAGCATAGCTACAGCGCCTCGGGTGTTTACCACCAGATCCAGCCCACCTACGACCTCAACGTGAGCACACAGCTGGGCTGTGCCCAAGGCGGCCTGCCGGGTGGGGGTCCTGGGGTGCCGTGGAGGGTGCTGGGAAATGTGGCCCCTACCAGCCAGTCACTCTTTTTCATTGACTGATCCTTTCCACAAGGATAGCCCTGGAGCTCGCGTTCTGTGGGGAGAGGCCCAGTCCTGCCTCTCAGCCCCTGCCTGAGGGTAATTACTCTTTGAGGCAGGGGGGTGGCTCCTCTGAGGCTGCCAGGCGAGGCAGTGAAGGTCACTAGCCCAGACCACACAGTCAGGGAGGGCTTCAGCTAAGATGTGTGCGGAGCAGCCAGGGTCTAGGTAGAGAACCCCAGCATGTGGGCCAGAAGCATAAAGGGCCTGCAGAGGAGGGGCTGTAACAGGGTTGAGCCGCTGAATGAAGAAGCAAGGAGTGAGACATCAGGGAGAAGTGGGCTGGAAGGGAACAGAGCCCATGGAGTCCCGAGGGTAAGAGGGGGATACGTAAAGGTTGCAACCAGAGATGACGAGTACGGGGTATGCTTGTTTGGAGGGCCGTCCAAGCAAGGCTGGAGGTAGAGCAGGGGAGGGGCTTCAGTCGCAGCCCTCCTCCCCCTGCAGGGCTACCTCTCCTACATCAAGAGCCTTCCACTCAACGACATGCCGGAGATCTTTGGCCTGCATGACAACGCCAATATCACCTTCGCCCAGAATGAGACCTATACCCTGCTTGGCACCATTGTCCAACTACAACCCAAATCCTCCACTGCAGGTGGCCAGAGCCGGGAGGAGGTCAGTGGCAGCAGGGAAGGGGCCCACCCAACGCAGGGCCAGTCTCCTGTCCACCATCCTGCCTGCTCCGCTGAATGAGGGGACTCCTACACGGGCTAATGGGGGCCACCCCTGACCCATTTGTGTCCCTTTGCCCCCACAGATAGTGGAGGACGTGGCCCAAAACATTCTGATCAAGGTGCCCGAGCCTGTCAACTTGCAGTGGGTCATGACCAAGTACCCTGTGCTGTATGAAGAGTCAATGAACACGGTGCTAGCACAGGAGGTCATTCGGTAATCCCCCGCTAGTCCCAGCTCTGAGTCAGCAGGCCCCTGGGCTGTAGAGAAATGATAGCAAAGGCTACCATGGGCCAGGAGCCATGCGAAGTGCTATAAACTCAACCTCTAACTCAGCCATATTATTCCCATTTCACAGATGAGTAAACCAAGGCCCCAGCAGGTTAAGGGATATAAAGTCATATATTTACTAACAGCCAGGGCTGGGATTGGTACTCAGGCCACCCGACCTGGCTTTATGCTCTTAGCCCCTATGTTCTGTCATTGTTTCTCTATGGCCTAGAACTGGGGAGTGCGGATATGGCCACACAGTCCCAGACCACTGCCTTCCTCCTTGCCACTGGCTCTGTAGGTACAATCGGCTGCTACAAGTGATCACACAGTCGCTGAAAGACCTGCTCAAGGCCCTCAAGGGGCTGGTGGTGATGTCCTTAGAGCTGGAGCTGATGGCTGCCAGCCTGTACAACAACTCTGTGCCCGAGCTCTGGAAGGCCAAGGCCTACCCATCGCTTAAGCCACTGTCCTCATGGGTCCTGGACCTGCTGCAGCGCCTGGACTTCCTACAGACCTGGATCTCCGAGGGCATCCCAGCCGTCTTCTGGATCAGCGGCTTCTTCTTCCCCCAGGCTTTCCTGACAGGCACTCTGCAGAACTACGCCCGCAAGTCTGTCATCTCCATCGACACCATCTCCTTCGATTTCAAGGTCTGGATTCAGCCAGGGTCAGGTCAGGTGACAGGCTGGGGGGTGTGGCCCAGGTGGGATGGGCACTGAGGCCACAGCTGGCTGGCACGATCAGGGAACTCCTGAGCCGGGGTCGGGGATCAGGAAGAGACTATAGGCCCCAGGGAAATCCCTAGGGCTGGGGCGCAGGCTATATGCTACCAGCTAAAATAGCCGATGCTGGGGCAGGCAGAGCCCTCAGGACCCAAATCCTACCTCAGATTCTGTGGTTTATATGTGAGAGGCATCTGTGTGCCCACACCAGGTGATGCGCCAGTCAGTGTCAGAGCTCAAGACCAGGCCCAAGGAGGGGTGCTTCATCCACGGACTGTTCCTGGAAGGTGCCCGATGGGACCCTTCGGCCTTCCAGCTGGCTGAGTCTCGGCCCAAGGAGCTGTACACAGAGATGGCTGTTATCTGGCTCCTGCCCACGCCCAACCGCAAGGTCCAAGACCAGGACTTCTACCTGTGCCCCATCTACAAGACGCTGACCCGTGCTGGTATGGACCCAGGGCGGGGGAGCCTACACCACACGGAGGGCCATAGGCAGGGCCCAGGGTTGGGCCAGTTAGGCTGACCCAGGTTAGCTGAACAAGATGGCTGGCAGAGGTCAGTCAGCACTCCTGAGGCCCAGAGCTGGTCCAGCAGCAGGCAGGGTGGTGCCCAGGGGCTGAGCTGAGTCTGTGGGGAGTGGCCCCTGAGCTCACCACCCTCATCTCCCTCAGCAGACCCATGTTGGATCCTGGGAGCCCCAGCCTGCCAATGGAGGTTCCCAGGAGCCAACAGGCCCAGACAGGATGGGTAGGCCCGGGCTGGATCCAGCAGGCAATAAGCAGGGGTATCAACTGTCCCATTCCAGTCCTTAACAGGTTTAGTAACCCAGGGCAGGTCTGAGCCTGGGCCACACTGGCCAGACAGGCTTCCTCTTGGGTCAGGTCCCTTCCTTGTCCCAAGCTCAGTCACCAAGGGACCACCTTCCTTTATACCCTGTTCCTGCCCCAGTTGAGGCAGCGAACTTAACCTCCTCCCCTCTTGCCTGCTCCAGGAACACTATCGACCACCGGCCACTCCACAAACTACGTCATTGCCGTGGAGATCCCCACTGACCAGCCCCAGCGACACTGGATAAAGCGTGGTGTGGCCCTAATCTGTGCCCTGGACTACTAGACCCAGACAAAAGGGCTGGGGCCAATTAAAGTTGCATTTCCTGAGTGGTCCCACTGAGCCTTAGCTCCTTCCACCAGGCCTCTTCTGTAGGGCCCACGGCCAGGGAAGGTGCGGGTGAGAGGCTGCAGTGGCCTCGAGAGAGATGTGCTTGGAAGGGGGAAGCATGGCAGAGCTGGAAGCTTTGACCTGCAACAAGGGAAGAGAGGTGAGCCTTGTGAGGTCCCAGGACCCCTCCAGGGACAGCGTGCCAGGCAGGACTAGAGGCAGACCTACCACCTCCACTGAGTCCCAGCACCTCTCAGGTTACAAAGCCGTCAGCTCGGGTAAAGCCGCAGCCCTCTCCTCCCACAGTACACCTTGCACAACACTCCTTGGGGTCCTGCCTCCCACTGAAGCCCCTCCTCCCCCTGCCCAGTTCGGGCCGTAAACCCCAGACCTAGGGTCCCAAGAACCTCTGCCCCAGAATGAGAATGCACTCCCCTCCCATCTCTGGTCACACACAGGGCCCAGCCCAGGTCTGGTTAAGTCCTCATTTCCACCACGGCCTAGCCTCCAAACCTCAGGCCAGCAAGCACAGGTGGCTTATTTTTAAGGAGAGTTTTATTCATTCATCCATCCAGTATTTACAGGGGCCAGAGGGGTCGGGCTATGCTTAGCACAGAGAGACAGTTGCCATGGCTGCAGCTGCCCTCCCACCCTGGTCACTATGTACACATAAGGGGCCGGCTTGGATCGCCTCGGAGCCACCTGCCAAAGGCCACGGGGCTCCGTCTGGGGCCTGAGCTCCAGAGGCAGTGCTGGACCCATTAGCCCTTGGCCATCAGGCCCTCTGGGAACATGGGGCTCCAACTGGTTGACTTGGTCCTGCTGTCCCCCACCCTGAGTGCCCTGCAGAAGCTGAGAAAGCTGGCATGGCAGGGAGAGCTGAGTGGTGCCAGCTTTTGCAAGCAGCCCTGTCTCTGCTGTCTCTAAGAGGAGGGAGACATGGTAATACTGAGGGGCCTGGGCAAAGGCTCCTCTGAGCCCAGGAGCCCAAGGCAGGCCCCTTGCCAGGGCCACAACACTGAAGACAAAGAGCCCAGGGCCCTGCCACAGAGAGCAGTCTCGACGAGGCTGGCTGGAGCCAGGCCAACCAGCTCAAACACTCCTCTCTGCTCAGGCCATGGGACCCCAGCAGGCTGTTCATCCCACCCCTGCGGGGGACACCCCACTCCCAGCCTAGTCCAGCAGCCAGGGCCCTGAGTTTGGAGCTCTCCCAGGAGGAATGAAGAGCAGACCTGGCTTCCCCAACAGCAGGAACCACTGGGGCTGGAGCAGCAGGGCCCACTGCTCACGTGGCCCCCAGCTGTGACCCCGCAGGAGTAACTCTGGCCCTCCAGGATGACAGTGTTAGGAGACAGCTCAGAGTCAGGAAGCTGACTATGTCAACACAGTGGTGGCAAGATAGGTCAGAGCCCAGAAAAATAGACGTCTCTGTAGGTAAAATATATATTCTGCTGCCCAGGCAGAAAGGCCAGGTCCTGCTGCTCCACAGCCGGCTGTGGAGGAAGCTGCAGCACCTCACTGGGCCTCAGCTCTAGCTGCTGCCTCTGGAGCATGATGGGGCCAGCCTGCCCTGCCAGGCCCAGGGACACGAGGCCGAGGATCCCAGCTTGGCTCCCATTCCCAGGGTCTGGGCTCTCCGACTGGAACTATCTGGTAATACTGGGAAGAGGGGGACAGGGCAGGGGAGGGCCCTGGTGAGGGCCAGGCGGCAAGAGTGAACGCAGGGTCTGGCCAGCAGTCCTCACTGGCGCTTGGCCTTATAGGGACGGGAGCGTTTCCGCCGGTCTGGCTTCCGCTGCTTGTGGAGCCGGCCAATGCTGACCCCCTGGCGCCGCCGCACTGAGATGTTCTGCTCCACCAGATTGGCCAGCATGCCTGCGGAGAGACACAGGCCTTTGAGCGGGTGGTTGGATGCCTGGGAGCTGCGACTCAACTGGCTGCAGCCTCAGGTTGGGGGCTGAGACTCTCCCTGCCCTCCCCAAGACCACAGTCAGCTCAAGCACCCCCAGAGGCCAGAGGAAAGGGGCCTGAGGGCCAGGGTGCTGAGCCTGGCTCACCTTCCTGAGCCAGCATGGAGATGAATGTGCAGATGAACTCATCGTAGTTGTGGGTCCTTCTCTGGTCGTCAATCTGAGGGAGAGAAGGATCAGGACCTGAGGACGCTGCAGCCATCTCCCCAGAGCAGCCACTAGCCAACCCTAGCAGGTCGCGCCTGTGGGAAGACAGGTGGGCAGCAGACCAGGCTGCTGGAGAGAGGGCCCACCTTGAACTTCTTCCTCTTCTCCACCTCTTCCTTGAGACAGGCCTCATAGTTTGAAATCTCAGCCTCCACACACTTCAGCAGCGCCAGCAGCTCCTGCCAGAACGCACCAATGGCACCCATGAAGGGGGGCTGGCCAGCCCCGAGGCCCAACTAGCAGGAGGCAGCAAGAGGCAAGGGCGAGCAGCCGGAGGCCCTGGAGCACATCAAGGCCCCTGCCGCTGCCCCACCCAGACAGGCTTCCTGGCACCTGGCTTTGGGCACCACCCTCCACACCATAACTCTTACTAGGAACTCAGCACCTGGACAGCAGTGCCCTGGGCCCAGCCCTTGTCAGGATTAGGAAAGGAAGCCACAGAAGGGCTCACCTTGGGTGAATACTTCTCCCCATTCAAGGACTCGCTAGGCCTGACCAGCCCTGGCTTCTCTCTGCTGTCCACAGCCTCCACCACCTCCTTCTCCTCTGGGCTGCCAGACCCCTGGCTGCCTTGGCTTGGTCTGATGGAAGGGGAGGAACCCTTCCCACTCTCTGGGAAGAGAAGGCAAGAGAAGACCCATCAGGGTACAGGATGCGTGGTGGTCACTTGGCCGCCTCCCTCTCCAATATGCCAAGAGGCCAGGGAGCCAGCCCAAGGCCCACCTGTCAGTGCCAGGGGACTCAGCACACCATCCTCAGCCAGGTGCAGGAGGCCCGTGCTGACGACAGGACCCAGGTCACGTACAGCACGATTGTAGCGTATGCAGTCAACACGGAGCAGGCTGTCGTCCTCTCCAAAAAGCACCTTGGAGATGTGGGAGGTGACGGGACTAGAGGGCCGCGTGGGGTTGGCTGAGCGGATAGGCGAGCGCAGTGGCGAATTGAAAGCGCTGCCGATCTCAGAGGCTGTGTCCGTGCTCTCGTTGCTGGGGGTGGGCGAGGGCTGCGAGTGCGTGGGCACCGCCACAGCCGGACTCCCCGCCCCGCTGCTCGTCTTGATGGACAGAGGAATCGAGAGGTCCTTCTGGGACTCTTTGAGCTTCTCGGCCAAGACGTTGATGGTGTTGGGCTGTAGCACTGACAGCTGCCCATCTCCAGAGCTGCTCAACGGCCCTGGTTTCCCCGGCCCCTTTCGCTTATACCTGTGGGGCCCAAAGAGAGGTGAGCCCAAGGAAGAGGCCAGGGCACCACATCCAGCAGTGCCCAGGATGACCTGAACACTTCTTAGCCTCAGGAAATGACCCTGCAGCTCCAGCAGCCTGACTTGGCCATGCCCAGCCTAGCACCCTGAGCTCTGACAGCTGCAGCCAGGTGTCCTCTGAGAACACCTCCTCTATTCCAGCCGCCTCACTTCTGGCTTTTGGCCAATGCTGTGTCTTCAGCAAAGATACCCGACCCCATCCTTCAAGGCCTGGACAAAAGGCCACCTCCAAATAGGCCATGACTCGATGTCTGCTTAAATGTGCACAGCCCCGCCCCAAGCCCTCCGAAAACTTCTGGAGATCTGGAGTTGGCCCCTTCACGTCTGCCTCCCCTACGCCCTGCACTCAGCAGGCATCCAGCGTCATCTGCTGAAGGGCGTTCTCTGTGCTGGAAGAGTCAAGATAGGCGCCGCAGCACCCAACCTCCAGCCTTACAGAGCCGGGGCTGACCTGATGGCGGAGCTGGTGCTCTGTGCGTCGTCCTCCTCCTCATCCTCGTAGTCATCCTCATCATCTGAGTACTGCTGGGGCGGGCGCACTGGAACTCTGCTGCGGCCCACACCCGCTGCCAGGTCTTCCTCCTCCTGGAGCAGAGGCCCAGTGCAGCCGTGAGCCAGGGGCCAGTCAGCCCTGGCCAGACACAGCACCTCCCCCAAAAGCCAGCATGGTTCTCCTGGCTGAGCCCACTGAACCCATCTAGGTGCTCCAGAGCACTCCTTGCCCCCTGCCTACATGGGGCTTCTAAGAGAAAGAGAGTACCCTGAAACATCTGCATTTATTTTGCTAGTAGAACCCAACCCCATGCCCTGAACATTTAGCCCAACGGTTGTGAGACTGAATTTAAAGTCAGAGGAGCTCTCTCTGCCTCCCTAAATCCCTGCGGTTGTGGGCACTTCTGAGTATCAGACAGAGAACCCCGGTCACCTAGGCTGGGACAGAGAGCGGACATGCGTGAGGCCACCTGAGGAAAGTGCCTGGGGCAGGCTCTCCAGAGAACCCTGGTGGGAACCCTCCCCACTTACCTGCATGGGGGACTTGGCATAGTTGTGATTGTCCAGAAAGGCTGGCAGCCGCTGGACAATAGGAGTGGGGTTGGGGGGAACCCCATTGATGTTGCTCCCTGGAGGCTTCACCACCAGCTTGGGTTTGCTAGGAGGGCTGTGGGTCGGGGCTTGTGGGCACGAACCAGCCACCTCCTCCACGCCATCTGAGAGAGGGAGGGCACAGGCAGGACTTTTAGCCAGACCCTCAAGAAAAGTTGTCCTCAGGCCTGGTCTCCCCTCCCCTTCCCAGACAAGAACAGAAAAGACAGCTGATGGATTCAGCATCAACAAACGTGGCCACAGTGAGACAGGAAAAGGGTGAGATTAAAAAAAGGAGAAGGCGAAAAAAAAAAAGGTCCAGAGAAAGCAGACAGGGCATATACTTCAGACAGAAGGCTTGGGGGCCTGTGGTCATGGCAGCCCTTTCTTTGGGGAGGGACTGCTCTTCCTCCATGTTCCAAGGGGAGGGGACAGGGCTGCAGGCTGCAGACTTCCAACTGCCCACAGGAGCCCTGAGCCACTGCCCAAGCCTCCACAGAAAAAGACCTGCTCTGCTTCGGCCTCCAACGTCAAGCTGTGAGGGGGCGTCTCTGAGGCCCGAGAGGCTCCAGTACCTGTGTGGGTGCTCTCAGAGGCCACCGGGGCCCTGCTTGTTTCCAGCGCCAGAGGGGACTTGCTGCTGGCGGGTTTGGACTCTTCAGGCAGCTGTGACTCTTGAGACTTGTGGGTCTGAATCAGCTCTGGCTGTGTTACCCTGATCAGCTGAAATCAAAATCCAAGGTGCAAAGAAGTGAAAGGAGACCCTGGCTTCCACCCCAGACGGCTAAGGGCCTAGACTCCACACACTCAAAAGGGAAAGAAATCAGCCAGACCTCCTTTCAGAGGCTATCCTCCCCCCCCCCTCACCAAGTCCCACCGTGGGAGCCAAGGAAAGGAGTGGTTAGTTGAAGCCCAGACCCACAATAGAGAATAACTGGGGAATCAAGAGACAAGGCCCCTGTGGAGGGAAGCAGCGGGTGGCTGGGCCAGTCACGGACTGGGCAGGATGGGTCCCCACCTGCTGCAGGGCTTCCAGTACGGTCTGACGGTTCACCTTCAACACGTGTAGCCTGGCCTCATACTTGATCCTGCGGTCGGGCACCACCGCCATCAGGTTGAAGCGGATGTCATGGTAGGGCTCCCTGCAGTCACAGCCGCAGCCGTGAGAGCAGCTCTCACCCTGGCCCCGCCATCAGGAGGAGGCAGATGCGCTGGCAGGGCTCCCTGAAGTCACACCTGCAGCCACAGGTACAGGCCCCACCCCCACAGGCGGGCAGCAGCTGGCCATGCACACCGGGCACCTCAGCCGGTGCCTTCCAGCAAGCTGTGTGAGGAGCCTGTCAGGAAGTGTGAGCCAGCACACCTGGGCCACCCGGGGCTCCACCGCAGCCTGCCCCTCCCCAGTCTATCCTGCAGCAGGCCACACAGAGCCTGGATGGGAAATAGGGCAAGGAGCTGAGAGCCCAAGATCTAATCCTGCTTTTGCCAGATTCATCATGGGGCCACGCACAAATCATCTGGTCTCTCTCCACCTCAGTCCCCTCTTCTGTGTCCCTCCCGATGAGGGCACAGCTTCAGAGGTCAGGGTAGGCACAGAGTCCTTACCCTGCAGTGGCGAGGCCAATACGCTCCATGATGACCCGCCGGGCTTTGTCTGTCCACTCCTCGTCCTCCCCCCAGGGCCCTAGGGAAACCAAGACGAGGAGTCAGCAGGTGGGAAACCCTGAACTCGGGCAGGCCAGGAGTGGGAGAAGGATGGACAGCAGTTGAGCCAAAGGGGGCCAGTTGCACAATGCAGTACAACATGCTATCCAGCCAGAGCCTGAAGTCAAGACCCACCCCCCCCGAGGACCCCGAGCCCCAGCCCCCTTGGAGGTCAGCAGAGAAACCCCCTACCATGGTCAATGGGGTAGACCTTCAGCCCATCCAGCTCAAAAAGCCGGCCTGTGATAGGCACATAGCTGACAAAGTGGAAGGCTTCCATGGTCCGCACAGCACTAAGGCCATTCTGCTTCTCAGGGAGGTGGCGTGGCTCAGGCCTGGGGAAGGACACAGTCAGCGCCCAGAATGGGACAACCCCGTTCCTTGTTCCCACCCCTGTCAGTTCCCACAGCTCCCACACACCTGGCATGGCTATTATGTGCCTTGGCCAACTCCGGAGCATTGCCAATCGCATATCCTTTGCTCTAGAGGAAGGAAAATAAGGCCACATCAGAGCAACTTCTCAGGTGGGAAACAAAGCTCAGGAGAGCAGGCCTGGAAACCTTCCAGGAACTGGAACAAGCACAGGTGGACCCTCCTAAAGGCCTGGTGGGGGCAGAAGAGAGCTCTGGAGCCCCCAAAAAATAGGCTCCACTGGCCCTACACGGTAATCAGTGGACACTGGAGAACAACGTGGCCTGATAAAGTCCTAACAAGGCATGACTTAAGGAATATTCCTTTTTCCCCAGGTCTGTCTCCTTTTCTGGCAAGTGGAAGGCACTGTGGCCTACCTCAGGGCTGAAGCCTTTGGTGAAGTCCTTCATGCGACTCAGGGTGGGCCCCAAGTCCACATTGCTGCAGTTCAGGAGCACGCTCAGCAGGGCATGGGTGGCACAAGAGTTGGGGATCAGCTGTGAAACAAAGAACAGTCACCCATCTACAGCACACCCCAAACCAAGCCCATACTCGTCAGGAAAGGGGTCCCAGGCAGGACAGTCATATCTGGACAATCCTCATCAGCTCTCCTCATCTTTACCCAACATCTGTTCATTCAACTAAGTACCCATCAGCTGTCTGGGGACATGGAAAATGGACTCAGGCATCGCCCTGCTTTAAAGAGACTTCCTGTTTTTCATGAAGAAGAGCTCAGTTCCTTCTGCCTCGGGACTTCTGTAACCACCACCTGCGGTATCTGCCTATCTCCTCCTCTTGCCTTCCCCCGCTTCCACTTTCCAAGCAAAGAAAATGGCAGCATCCCACCCTCCAGAAAGAACACAGAGCCCAGCAGACCTGGTGGGCAAAGAACATGTTATTCACAATATCATCATCAATCACAGATGTATCATCCACCAAGGTAGAGACCTTGCGACGGGATCGGCGCTCTTCGATCCATTTGAACAGGAAGATGAATCCATACACGGGGCTGGGGAAAGGAAGGGACAGAACTCGACCAGTCAAGTGGAGGAAGGCAATCTGCATCCCCTTTCCCCTCCTCTATTCCTGTGCGCTGTTACCACTCAGGTGTCCTTCTTGTGATCCCACCTCTCCCGTGGCTTCTTCCTAAGACTGCCCAAAGCGGCCCTGAGCCCTCACACCCCAGGAGCCTGCTGCAGGCAGAGTCAAGCATCAGCCGCTGGCTGTGATGCTCCAGGAGTCCGCTCAGCATCCTTATGCAGTCTAGGGTTCTGGGATAAGAAAGTAAAAGCTGGAACCAATGGCCCAGGACCAGGCAGGAACAGAAGGTAAGGCAGGAACAGAAGGTAAGGCAAGAACCATATGATGTGGAATTTAAACACTAATTCAAACTTCTGAAACCCAGGGCATGGGCCCCAGTGCAGTCAGGCAAGGAAATGAACACCCATAGCAGTCCCTTCTGTCCTGGGAAACAAAAGCAGACTTCTCTGTTCAGTCACTATAGCAGCTCCTCCACACTTCTCTTCTGTAGGATCACCAAGACAAGACCCTGAGCTTGGTCACCCAAGAGAGGCCTTGTCAGATGCCACAAACCAACCAATCCATAGGACACCCTTGTGTGGGAATTAAAACCACTGGCACATGAGCATGTTAAAGCAGTCATTAGTAAATTACAGCTGCACAAAAGACACTGTGTGACCTGAGTCAAGAGAAGGGGGTTTCCAGCTGGAAGGCAAGAAAAAGCAGCTGAATTGAACCCAAGAGATGGTTAGAATTTGGAGGGAAGGGGGTACCACATAAAGAGTGGTGCGGAGGGAAAACTGGGAGAAAGGAAAACACAGTACCAGCTTCATCAGGAGGGCACCCAAGGAGGAGGGATGCTTCCTGATAACAAATTTTACAATTTGGGGCTTCTGAAACTACCTCCCTGAAGAGCACTCTCTCTCAGGCCCCTCCCTAGCCCTCGAGGTGTAAAGGGTGGCTCTGACGCCAAGTCACTCACCCCTGGCATTTGCTCTGAAGGTCATAGATCTCCTCCACCTGCACCCCTTTGACACCTGCCATCAAGGAAGGAAAAGAAGTCGGGAAGGGCAGCCCCTGGCTGTGGAGTGATGACCCAGGAGTGGGCCCCCAGAGCCCGGGTCCGGCGGGCAGGAGAGGCTCTTACCGAAATCTTCCACGAGGAGGGTGAAGAGGCCTGGGGGAGACGACAAGAGGAGCGAGTGGTGATCAGAAAAGCGCGTCTCGGACCCACCCGGCCTCCCCAACTCCCGGCCTGCCCGATCTCCTTCTCACCAGGGTCGCTCTCCAGCTCCAGCCAGCCCTTATTCATCTTCCCGCGGGGCGGGCCCTCAGCGCCATGTCCAGGCCCTCCCGACCCACCCGCCGCCTCCCTGCCGGGAGCCCCCTCCGCCCCGGGGGCCCCTAGCCCCACACACAGACAACGGGCCTCGTCGCGTCACCCGCCCGCGCCGGCGGCACTACGTCACTTCTGCGCGACGGCCTACGCCCCGCCTCCAGGCTCCTCTTCCGTAATTTGGACTCCAGACGCCGGCGCGCTCGCGCGAGAGGGCGGGGCAAGAGGAAGGGGCGGGGCTGGAGCCCAGGTGGAGCGAGAAGGGGCGGGGCGGGCGCGTGACCGTTAGCGGTCCGGGTTCGCCACAACGGTCAGCGTCGCGGTGGTCCCCGCGGCCTCAGTCTCCCTGGGTCGCAGTCCGCGTGACTCGGCCCCCGTTTGCACGCTCACCCCCTTCGCCAGCGCAGTCACCGCGCGGGGCGGCGGCCCGTGAGGTAGCTACCACGGCTTGTGACAACGAATAAAGCTCCGGGACAGCAGCGCCCTCGGCGAGAGCTGGACGGGCGGCCCCAGCCGAGAGCGGCGGCCCGTGTGCTACCGTGAGGAGCGACCGGCGGAGGCGACCTCCGCCCCGGCCCCGCACCAGCCGCCCGGCAGGCGCGACATGAGCCTGGTCTGGCATCCGCGGAATGCTCCTTGAGCCCCATCTCCGGCTGTTACCTCCGGGGGACGGTTGTGGCCACACCTACAGTATTTTCCAATAAATCATTGTTTATTCTTGCAGCGGCGGCGCCGAACACGCTTCTTTAGTTTTAATTTTTTCAACAAGTTTTATGCAGCACTTATCCAGCGAAACAACTTGATAACCGGTTCAAGGGAGCATCCGCTCGGTTAGGAAACCTCGAACTGAGCAGCTTGTAGAAGCCAACGTTTGCAACGTCCTCCTCACATGCTTTAAAGACCGTTGCGTCTTCCTGTAACTACCAGTGTGCACAGAATCTAACTCAAGGAACGTCTTGGTCCAGCGATGCAAACAACTGAAGTTTTAAGGTTTTATTTCTATTGCTAGATGATCTGGATTCCCCCAATAACTTGGAACTGTTCTGTAGCCTGCTAACGTGGATCCCCTAGTCATGCCCTTCTTTTTCAGCCTGTCCAAGTGCTTTTGTTAAATAAGCCACCAAATATTATCAATGCAGGTGCAACTCATGGGTTAGAAGAGATGGAGCCTTAGATTTCTGAACAGCTCGTTGCCTGAGTAGTTACCTTCATACAGTCCCTGAAGATATTTATGCTCTCCAGCTATATGCTCTGAGGACGTGGGTGCTGGAGTGTGTGTCCCTGGACTGACCTAATTCACTCAACGCTCCTAAGAAATGCTCTCCTCTCCACTGACTTGACACTGTGCTTCCTTCATAGGAGTGGGTTTTATTTCTTTTGTCCCCCTTCCCATTCAGGGATTTCCCCCCTAACCAATGAAAACTCTGAATTTGTAGTCAGCTGACATTAGTCAGGGAAGGAGTGGCAGGGTGTCTTCTCCACTTTGGGGCCTTTTAATCTTGGCTCAGCTCTAGAGGAAGGTTGAGAACAGGCCAGACCTCAGTGACCATCTGAGCCTGGTGAAAAGAAGTGATAGGAGCCAAAGGGTGGTTTGTCAGGGTTATATCCTGTCTCTCACTAGAGGGAGTTCTCGCTTTAGGCAGCCAGAATCCCACAGGCTTCTTTTCCTAGGAAAGAGCTACCTAACCTAGCTTTTCCTGCATAGAATTAAGGAGTTTGTACTTGGGGGCAAAAGGAGGTGTTAGGAGTGCTACCTTGTATATTTAGTAGACATAAAACGAAGAACCAGTTAGCCAGTTCAAATAGTATCCCCCAAGTTCTCACACTGCTGTGGTATATCAGTAATTCTGATCCTATGCAGGTGCCCCTCTGTGACCTCTCTGTACCTGTTTCCTCACCTTGAATATAGGGATAAAATGGTACCTATTTCCAGGGGGGTTTGCAAGTTAAATGTGAAATGCCCAGAACAGTTCTGGATACAGTTAGTAATTATTGGCTATTACTGGCATTAATACTGGGTGGGTCCCTTTTTTTCTGTTACATGGATGGGGAGGTAAAGTGCACTGTTGCTTTGACCTTATGGAACTTAATTAATGTAGATTTAATAGCTGACTTGTTTATATTTATAGCTGGAAGAGCCTGTATTGTCCTCATTATAGTACAGAAGAGTTCAAGATAGGAGAGAGAGAGGCAGCAGCGAATGAAGTCTATAAAAGAAAAGAAGAAAGAACATCAAAGATTGAGGTGGAGTAGGCGACTTAACAGAGTTTGGGAGAAATTGCCCGGTGGCCTGTAGTATATGCTTTACTTTCTGTCTCCTTTGCGTGGTCTTGGAGACTGGGGTTGGTTAGTGTGGAAGCACACACCAGTGGTCCCCTGGAAGCTGCCCGTAACCTATCTTCCCAGGGATGTCCCTACAGACAAAATCCTGGCTCTGGAGCCCTGCTGCCCAGGTTCATATCCTGGCTCTGCTGCTGCTGCTAAGTCGCTTCAGTCGTGTCCGACTCTGTGCGACCCCGTAGACGGCAGCCCACCAGGCTCCTCTGTCCCTGGGATTCTCCAGGCAAGAACACTGGAGTGACCCTGGCTCTGACACTTGCTAACTAGGTGATCTGGGACAAGTTACTTCATTTCTTTAGGCCTCAGTTCCTCATCTAGAAAATATACAATAGTAGCACTCACTTTTTAAAGTATTCTGTCAATCCTTTGAGCTAATACATGTAAAGAGCCAGGAATATTGCCTAGCAATAAGAAATTCTTAATCGATTTTAATATCATTTTATTAGGCTTTGTGAACATAGCACCACTTGAGATTCAGGGTAGGTGACGGCAGAAACAGTAACAGAATAAAAGGGGGTTTGTTCTTGCATCATTCAGTCCACACAGGCGATAGAGACATGCGGACAGAAAGATGACTGTGCTCTCACATAGTTCAAATAATTCAGTGGGCATGGTGTGTGCTTTCAAAAATATGAAAAGGAAGAAGAAAACTAATGTCTTAGCCATTAGCTCTCTTGGTCCTTCATCAGGTCCGTGGTTTAACATTTTGAGGGAAATGTTACAAAAGGTGTCAATAGAATCCTCAGAGACTACTTGTACTTTTTCCATTTCTTGTGTAGAAAATCTGCCAAGACAAAGAGGGTAACCCAGAGGAAGCGTTCTTCAGGGCCTGGTAAGGAAGACAAGTGGTTCTGTTCAGCTGCTGCCTCCCAGCCTCAGCAAAGGCCGCCTGTAGATTGCAGCAAACTTCTCACTGTCCGTTCTTCCCAGAATCGCTAAGATCCTGAACTCAGGGTCTGTAATTTTTAACTGTCACATCCAAAGGGCAAGAAACAAGTAAAGCCACTTGAGGCAAAAGTATATGAAGTGAGCAGTTGCAGCCAACTCCTTCAGATGTGGCTAAAATCATACAAAAGCCTAATTGATACCCAATACCACTTCAGCCCAACCTCTTCCTTCTTAAAATGATCCTCTTCCCAGTACTCTACTCCTCCTTGTACTTAGATGGTTATGTTCCCAAAATGAATTCCTAACATCCTTTTTGCAGTTTGCCGGCTATGCCTTCAAGAACCTGGGGATCCCGAAAAAGTAGGGGAATTTCTCCAGAAGGACAATCTCAGTGTGCATTATTTCTGTCTTGTAAGTATAAGGCTGCCTTTGCTTGAATGTCCTATGACTTTTTATATAGTCTGTGCTCTGTTTTTGCACCCAGCCTCAGATGCATTGCCCTGTTGGCTTGTTTTTCTTAATGGCTATTTTCTTTTAAAATCTGGTTTTTAAAAAGTAATGTGTGTGCCTGATATAAAATCCTCTAACATTATAAAGTATGTACAATATAAAGTCTCTTCCCATTAACAGTGTTTTCAGTCCTTCTCCTTCTCCCCAGAAGCAAACAGTTCTTGCAGTTATTTTTTCCCTGGTATTCTCTTTTTCTTAAGTATAGTTTGTATGCTATGGAATGCACTCATTTCAAGTGTATAGTTTGATGATAAGCTCATATATCATGATACACTCATATATCATGGGGATAAAATGTATGTTTGCATGTAAACACTACCCTAATCAAAATAAATACTTCTATCATGCCAGAAAGTCCCCTCCTACTCTTTCCAGTTAGTTCGCTCAAAGATAATCACTGTTTTGATCAATAGACTACTTTTCTCTCTTCTCGTAATTCATATAAATGAAACCATACAACCTGTACTCTTTTGTGTCTTGCTACTTTCATTCAACACAATGTTTTGAAAATGGACCCTTGTTGCATGTTTTGGTAGCTTGTACCTTTTTATAGTGTAGTAGTCTTCTGTTGTATGAATATATTATAATTTGCTTTTTTATCCACCTGCTGATGAACATTTGAATGTTTCCATTTGGGGGGTTTTATGAATAAAGCTGTTGTGAAAATTCATGTACAAATTTTTTTGTGAAAACATGCTTTCACTTCTCTGAGACAAATGTCTAGAAGTGGAATTACTAACTATATGTTTAACTTTGTGTGAAGTTGCCAAACCACTTTCCAAAGTGGTTGTACTATATACTCTGACTAGCAATTTATGAGATTTCTATTTGTCCAATATTCTTGTCCAAAATTTATATTGTTAGTCTTTTTAATTTTACCATTCTAGTAGGTATGTTTTGGTATCTCATTGTGGTTTTAATTTACATTTTTCTGGTGACCTAAAGTGTTGAGTTTCTTTTTGTGTGCTTATTGGCCATTTACATATTTTCTTTTGTGAAGTGTCTGTACAAATATTTTGTCCATTTAAAAAGTCTAGTTGTCTGGAGACTTGGGTTCAATCCCTGGTCAGGCAAAAAAAAAGTTGTTTTGTCTTATTGAGTTATAAGAGCTCTTTATACATTCTGGCTACAAATCCTTTTTCTGATATGTGTATTCTCCCAGTCTATGATTTGCCTTTTTTATTTCTTTTTAATTTTTTTTCAAGTGAGTTGGTTTAATTACAGGTGGTACAGAATTCAGGATAGAACAAAGAACACATTTTGGCAGGATTTTGGGCTGGGTTTATGTGAACCTCATAGCTAAGGTAGAAATGACTGCTGCTGCTGCTGCTGCTGCTGCTAAGTCGCTTCAGTCTTGTCCGACTCTGTGCGACCCCATAGACGGCAGCCCACCAGGCTCCCCCATCCTGGGATTCTCCAGGCAAGAACACTGGAGTGGCTTGCCGTTTCCTTCTCCAATGCATGAAAGTGAAATGTGAAAGTGAAGTTGCTCAGTCGTGTCCGACTCTTCACGACCCCATGGACTGCAGCCTACCAGGCTCCTCCGTCCGTGGGATTTTCCAGGCAAGAGTACTGGAGTGGGGTGCCATCGCCTTCTCGGAGAATTAAAGTCAAGATAAGTCACTGTATATATATGTTTGTTTGTTTGTTTGGTTTTGGTTTTGGTTTTTGCAAATTTTATTCTTAAGTTTACAATAGATTCCAGGATAACACTGCATTCTAGGTATAGGTGGCAACAGATGTTACGGCAGGTAATCCAGATGTTGAAACACCTGGGATGGAATTAAGGCTCATCATTGCCTCAGGCACAAGGAACAACTTTTTGCCAGGTTTCTTAATTCTCCATGTGGCTAGGGGACCTTTCTTCCCGGCCTTTGCTTTTAGCTTCTCGAGTTTTCTCTGTTTTTCCTCTGTTTCTGTTGAATGCCTTATCCTTGGCTGGCTTCTTGGGCTTCAGGGGCTTCTTCTGGCCACCTCTGAGGCCGACATCACACATGCCACCCCTTCCCCCTGCTTTAATGATATCTTTTGAAGAACAGAAGTTTTTAATTTTGATGAAGTCTAGTTTATCCATTTTTCCTTTTATTGTTAGTGCTTGTTTGTGTGTCCCAGGAAATCTTCCCCTGCCCATTAAATTGCCTCAGTGTCTTTGTCAAAATCTGTTGACCACATGTCCGTGGATCTGCATGGTCTGTTTTCTGTCATTGATGTGTGTGTCAGTCCTTACCAATACCACACTGTTTTGATCATCTTTAAAGCATCTTGAAATTAAGTATTGTAAATTCTGTAGTCTTTTTCCAAGATTGCTTTGGCAATCAGTATCAGGTGCTTTCCTTTTCCATATACATTTTATATTTAGCTTGTCAACTTTTCTTGTTTAAAAAAAGGCTTGTCATGTTAGTGATTGGTATTGCATTGAATTTATAGATCAATTTGGGAAAAATTGACAAGCCATATTGAATCTTCTAGTCCATGGACATGATATATTTCCCCATTATTTTGGGTCTTTAAAAATTTACCTCAGCAATGTTTTTTAGTGAAGAAGTCTTGCATATATTTTGTTAAATGTATTTCTACATAGTTTGTGATTTTTATGCTATTATATAATGGTATTTTAAAATTTAATTTTCAAGGTTGCTGGTGTATATAAATGCAATTTATTTTTATTCTTTGATTTTATATCTGCAATCTTGTTAAATTCACTTATTCAGTAGATTTTATTTTTTTAATTTTTTGTAAATGCCTTTAGGATTTCCTGTGTACACAATTATGGGCACATAAAAGCAGTTCTACTTCTTTCTTTCCAATCTTTATGTCTTTTAATTCTTCTTCCTTTATTGTAATAGCTGGGACCTTCAGTGTTGAATAGAAGTTATTTGAGTGAATATCTTGTCTTGTCCCTAACTTTAGAGGATAGCATCCAGGTTTTCATCATTAAACTATGATGTTAGCTGTAGGTTTTTCACGAGATTAGAGAAGCTCCCTTTTATTTCTAGTTTGTGGAGGGTATTATGAATATGTGCTGAATTTTGTCCAATGTTTTTTCTGTATCGAGATGATCGTGGTTTTTCTCATTTATTTTGTTAATGTGGTTTGTTACGTTGATTGAATAATGTTAAACTAATCTTGCATCTCTGGCTCAAGTTCTGCCTGGTCATGGTATATAATCCTTTTTATATGGTGCTGGATTCAGTATTTTGTTTCATTTTTGTATCTATGCTCATGAGAAAGATTGGTCTGTGACTTTCATTCTTGTAAGTCCTATCTTGTTTTGGCGTCAGGTCTTGTTTAATTTCTGCCATAAGGGTGGTGTAATCTGCATATCTGAGGTTATTGATATTTCTCCCGGCAATCTTGATCCCAGCTTGTGATTCTTCCAGTCCAGCGTTTCTCATGATGTACTCTGCATATAAGTTAAATAAACAGGGTGACAATATACAGCCTTGACGTACTCATTTTCCTATTTGGAACCAGTCTGTTGTTCCATGTCCAGTTCTAACTGTTGCTTCCTGACCTGCATACCATCCTTATGGCAGAAAGTGAAGAGGAACTAAAAAGCCTCTTGATGAAGGAGAAAGTGGAGAGTGAAAAAGTTGGCTTAAAGCTCAACATTCAGAAAACGAAGATCATGGCATCCGGTCCCATCACTTCATGGGAAATAGATGGGGAAACAGTGGAAACAGTGTCAGATTTTATTTTTTGGGGCTCCAAAATCACTGCAGATGGTGACTGCAGCCATGAAATTAAGATGCTTACTCCTTGGAAGGAAAGTTATGACCAACCTAGATAGCATATTCAAAAGCAGAGACATTACTTTGCCGACAAAGGTCCGGCTAGTCAAGGCTATGGTTTTTCCTGTGGTCATGTATGGATGTGAGAGTTGGACTGTGAAGAAGGCTAAGCGCCGAAGAATTGATGCTTTTGAACTGTGGTGTTGGAGAAGACTCTTGAGAGTCCCCTGGACTGCAAGGAGATCCAACCAGTCCATTCTAAAGGAGATGAGCCCTGGGATTTCTTTGGAAGGAATGATGCTAAAGCTGAAACTCCAGTACTTTGTCCACCTCATGCGAAGAGTTGACTCATTGGAAAAGACTCTGATGCTGGGAGGGATTGGGGGCAAGAGGAGAAGGGGACGACAGAGGATGAGATGGCTGGATGGCATCACTGACTCAATGGACATGAGTCTGAGTGAACTCCGGGAGTTGGTGATGGACAAGGAGGCCTGGTGTGCTGCGATTCATGGGGTCACAAAGAGTCGGATACGACTGAGTGACTGATCTGATCTTGTTTAATTTCAATGCATTTTTCCACATATATATTTTCAACATAAAAATAAACATACACAGTGCTTTGTATTTTTTTTAACCTCATATATTTATAGAGATCTTTCCACTTAGAATATACTGATCTAGTTTTTTTTTTTTAATAGCTGGTTGGTATCCCATGGTACAGTTGTGCCAAAAAGTATTAAACTCCTATTAAAGGACATTTAGATTGTTTTTAATCTTTCAGTACTGAATTTTCTATTTATAGAAATTACACAGTTCATTGTAGAAAATATTAATAACACTTAAAAGTATAGATAGAAATCACTCATATAGTCCTAAAGCCTTGAGTGAGTGTAAACATAAATATGTTTTAGGCCTAATTGGGCTATGATTCAAGTATCCTCAAGTCATCCAACCTTGTAGGCTCACTTTTGCTATATTGTTAAAATAACCTTGGTCCCCATTATATTACATGTAATTACTGTAAAGTCTAATACCCTTACAGTCTAATACTGTAAAGTCTAATACCCTTACAGTCTAATACTGTAAAGTCTAATATTTTTGGAAGCTTCTTGGGGTAGGGCTCAGGTGTGAAATTCTTCCAAAGTATGTACATGTCCACGGTTCTTGGGTACATAACATATTCAGCTTCTTTTTGTTTAATTTCCCATTCTAGACTCTGTTTTGGGGGCTTTTCAGAAACAAAAGGTCCTTTAAAGTATGTTTTCAAAGAAAAGTTCAATTCCTCTCCTTTCTCTATAAGCCAGAATGACTACAGTCGGGTGACTTTAAAGCCTCATTTCCTTTTCTGTAAAGAATACACTCTGTGAAGAGTATTGATTCTGTACCAAGGGTCAGCGCAGCAAGAGAGGGAGAGCGTGGGTTCTGGGGGCCCGGATGTGAACGCCACTTGGCTGCCTCCTTGCTGTGTGACCCCAGCGAGGTCACTTAATGCATTATACCTCAGTGGCCTCTAAGATGAGGATCGCAGTGGCATCCGTACGACAGGTTTGTGAGCAGAAAATGAGTCACTGCATTAGGAGTGTTTCTCAAAGTGCTCAGCACACAAAAACAGTCCTCAATAAATGAAGACAGCATAGCACAAAGGTGGATGAAAGCCCAGGTTCTGGAGTTCCGTGGTCTTGATCCAGTCAGATGATCTCTCTAGACTATAAAATGGGGATGATGATGTACCTACCTTTTAAGGTTGTTGCAAGGATTAAATAAGTTAATATTTGAAAAGCACTTAAGAGTCCCGACCGCCTGTGCTATGTAAACCTTTGTTAAATAAATTGTCCTGTGAATGCACATGTATCCCACCAAGCTCTATTTCTTGGCTGTCTAACCCTGTCATCCTCCTCACCCCACTGCACTGTCCCACTGATCATCAGTGTTGACAGCCTGGTTCTGCTGCCCTTCTAGATCCTATCTAGCAAGCTGCCTCAGAGGGGCCAATCCAACAGAGGTTTCCATGGATTCCTACCTGAAGACATCAGAAAGGAGGCAGCCCGGGCCTCTAGAAAGGTTAGAATCCCCTGAAACGGGGGCTTGGGGTAGGCCTCTTCTACTACTCCTCTCATCCCTGTTGCTGTTCTTTTCCGTAATTGGTAGTTTCAAGGTCAAGGACTCTTGAATTTCCCACTAGTCTTTCTCTTAAGTTCCATCCTTCTCTAGGGTATAGTGTCCTAAGTCAGGTGAGGGAGCAACATCCTGAGAAAGCCAAAAAGAATGCAGTGCTGCTTGAAGCTCAGCTTTGGCATGCCTTAGAGCTTCTAGGTCACTGAGGAAGAGGAATGGCTGCTGTGTCAAAGAATTTCTGTTCCATAGGATGCTGTGCTACAGAGTGTTTTTCTGTCTGTCTGTCTGGGGGCCCTGAGTACTGCCTGGGATCTCATTTGCAGATCTGCTTTGTGTGCAAGAGAAAGGGAGCTGCCATCAACTGCCAGAAGGACCAATGTGTCAGAAACTTCCATCTTCCTTGTGGCCTAGAAAGGGGTTGCCTTTCGCAATTTTTTGGAGAGTACAAGTGAGTGATGAAGAGGGAAAGTTGAGCTGCCCTTTTGTAATTTGTTATTTAGCATCTGATGAAATCAGAGTCAAGTTCTCACGGGCCTATTTTGATTCACCAGAAAATCTGTCCCTCCATTTGATAATGAGAAACAGTGTCTTGACTTGGCGATTTCACAGATTTGCTTCTTGCTTCCCATCCCCTCCTTAAATTACAAACAGCTGGGGTTCTTAGACAGCTGCTCAGAACTAAGTGGGGCTTTCAGGAACAGGAGGCTGTGGATCTTTGCTCAGTGGGAAAGCAGCTGTGAGAAGGCATGTGGCTGTTCCTCATCCTGCTCCTCCTCCTGCCCATGAGCTTGGAGGTTCACTGGAGACGGGCCAGAGTGGTTGATTGCTATTCCTCTTCCGGGCAGCTGGAAAACTGCATCATTTACAAACAAAAAACGAAGCCTATTTACTCTGCCACAGATCATTTTGTGGGGAACATCGCCCTACACAGAACATCCGACGCAGGAACGTGGGGGAGGAAAGCTGTATCTTGTGTTGTGAAGACTTATCCCAAATAAGTGTTGAAAACATCCAGAGCCCATGCTGTAGCCAAACTATCTACCACCGGAAGTGCATACAGGTGGGGCTCTCTCTGCTCTGGGGACCATCCCAATGGCCCAGCTCTGAGCATCCTGGGAATGCTCAGGCAATCTCAGCGTCTGTGCGTTGTGCTAGAAGCCTGTATGCAGAACTGGTTCCAGAAGAAACTTAGCTGGGTCTCTGGTCATCCTTGACCTGCAGTACCTCATTCATTATTTAGACTGAACAAAATCCTCAGGATGGCTGGAGCAAATGAACTACTCCTAGAATGAGTCAAGTAGCTTCACAATCAGCCATGGTTCCTGAGATTGAAGGACAGGGAAACGTGTATCCACAGTACCTGACCCCAGCCAGGTTGATCACTGCCAGACCCCATGGCTGAAGATGACACCTGAGGCACTCCTGGGTGCTCTCTTGAGCTTTTGGTCCCTGGTCTGACCCCTGGGTTTGCAGCCCTCGCCCCAACCTCTCTTAGCAGTATCCTCTGTGAGATGAGGGTAAGGGTGGAAAGAATGTGATCAAAGAGAGTGTTTTTATAAGCACAAAGTTTTTCCATGTTTATCTTACAGAAATACGCTCACACATCAGCAAAGCATTTCTTCAAATGTCCACAGTGCAACAATCGAGAAGAGTTTCCTCAAGAAATGCTAAGAATGGGAATTCATATTCCAGACAGGTAGTGGAAACTTGACCACAGGAATTGAGCCAGGGAGTGGGTTGCCTAGGTTTCTAGAAAGGAGGTGAGTGCAAGGATAGTTCAGAGAATGAGGAAGTAGCAGAAGCATTTGATACACAGTGAAAAGGGAAGGGTGGTGGGAGAGCTTTTCGATTATAAAAAGGAATGGAGCGGGGAGGAAAGTAGGGGTGGTGTGCATGTTTCCCAAAAAAGGTGCTCTGGGGAACAGGATTCACTGAGTTCTTGAATTCCAGTCTGGAGCTAAGGAACCCCTGTGTTCCACTCATCTGCTTCAACCCTCTCCCACTGCCAGACCACTTGCCCCGCCTTGTTGAAGCATTTGGGCAGCCTGTTGAACTCTTGCTGTACTAGCTTGAGTTCTTGCTAGTTCTTCCAGGGTAAACAAAGGTTTTACCAACCGATTGTACGTCCCTTACTCACTGTTTCTTCTCCCACTGCAGAGATGCTGCCTGGGAACTCGAGCCAGGGGCTTTCTCAGAGTTGTATCAGCGCTATCAGCATTGTGATGCCCCCATCTGTCTGTATGAACGAGGCAGAGACAGCTCTGAGGAAGAAGGGTAGGGGAAAGTTCCTGACTAGAAAGATCTCTCATCAGGGCGATCTTAGGGCTTGGCACAGTTTTCAGGCACAAGAAATTTACCTTTGTCTGCAGATCTCAGGGCAAACACAGCTGCTAAGTCCCATCCTTGAGCAGCTCAGGACTCACTCATGCACAAGTGAACAGGTCTCTCTGCTGGGTCTGCTCTCCTTGTGCCCCATGGAGAGACACTCAGGGCCACTTCCTTCCCAGTCTACCTTGTGCGTGGCTGTGCCTGACCACAGGCCCCGGGATCAGCTCTCAGGCACCTCTCCGTCTTGAGTAGAATGTGTAGTGAAAGATTCCTAGGAGGACCTCAGCAAGGGCCTGAACTGCAGCGAACATCCCGAGAGTGATTCTGGGTGTTCCGTTTGTCCCACCACCCTCCCTTGGCTCTTCCTGTAGGAAGTGGCGCCTCATTCTGTGCGCTACATGCGGATCCCATGGAACCCATAGGAACTGCTCCTCTCTCAGATCCAACTGTAAGAAATGGGAGTGCACGGAGTGTGCGCCTGCTGCCAAAGTCATAGGTGGGACTAGAGGGATGATCTGGTTTTGGTGAGGGTGGTGAGGGAGGGCTGGGACTCGTGGTGGTGGTGGAGGTGGGAGGTCAGGGGGACTCACAGTGCCTGATAAAGGAGGAGGGTGTGCTATCAGGTGGGGACTTTTACTTGGTACTTTAATTTGGGAGTAAAAGTGGCTAGGGAGGGGCATAAAGACCTGTGCCTGGGAGGAAAACAGAGGGTCGAGTTGGCCTCTCCCAACTTTCTTTCACCAGAGTACACACTTGAAAACTCAGGTGACATCCCCTGTTGCAGCAGCACCTTCCTCTCCAGGGGACATTTCTACAGAGACACCGGGCTGGAAGAGAATCCGGGCCCTTCTTGGACCAGCTGGCCAGGATCTTCCTTATTAGAAAACCCAGAGTCCTCTGGTCCCAGGAGGAGCCACTCCTGGGAATCTAAGGGTGTCACAATCTCTAAGAGCTGCAAAAAATCCGAGTAACATTTTCTGAGTAGTTTCTGCCAAGCACATTTGGGTACAGAGCTCTGCTCCTCCATCAGGTTTGGAGGAGGGAGCACTTTGGGATTGGGAGACAAGGAAAGGAGCCATAGGGAGTCTCTTAACCAAGGAAAGAGAAGTCCTAGGGAACACTAGTTCAGAGCAGTCCTGATGCTAATCATGGAACGAGTTTGTAGAGAGAGCCTCTGCTCTTCCTGTCTGATCCCCAGAGGGCCTTTTATACTCTTTTCTTCCACCAAGATTCTTCCACCTTGATCTAGTTCTCCTATACTTCTTTCTTCACCTGCGTTTGTTATTATGCAAATAAAGGTTTTCTCTCCATTGGCGTCTCCTTATACATTCGCTCTGGAATTTATCTAGCATACTAAGGGATCTACAAAATTCAGTAAATTAAATGGAGAGCTTTCAACTTAGACCTGTTGCTTTGGAGGGAAGTATTTTGCAGGTAAATGGACTTTACAGGGACAGAGATTGCATCATTGTGCAAATAAACACACAAGATCTCATCAGGAAGGGGAGCAGCAAAGGAGTCCACCCTGGACTGAGAATACCACCACTGCAAAGCTTGGGGCCCTGGACTCAGACAGGCCAGGGGCAGACATGCCCATGTGGGGCAGAAGGGCTCCCCTCACTCCAGGCAGCTTGGTCATCAGCATACCTCCCAGCAAGAGTGAAGACACAGCTCCAGTCAAACCCTCCTACCTGGTGGCTTGAGTATTTCCAGCTCAGGTAAGGGGGCCATGCTAGACATTAGGCAAGGCAGCTAAGATAGAAATTTGGCAGAAGGTCTTGAGAGAAACAGAACAGTTGTTTGTTTTTAATGCTTTTGTGGGTTTTGGATTAGTGGGGGAAACTCTGGACCATTGCCAGATATTGAGTTGGCAGGGTTTCACCAAGGTGAAACTGGAGAAGGCAATGGCAACCCACTCCAGTGCTCTTGCCTGGCAAATCCCATGGATGGAGGAGCCTGGTAGGCTGCAGTCCATGGGGTCGCTGGGAGTAGGACACCACTGAGCGACTTCACTTTCACTTTTCACGTTCATGCATTGGAGAAGGAAATGGCAACCCACTCCAGTGTTCTTACCTGGAGAATCCCAGGGACGGGGGAGCCTGGTGGGCTGCCGTCTATGGGGTCGCACAGAGTCGGACACGACTGAAGCGACGCAGCAGCAGCAGCAGCTAAGCTAAGTCGCATCAGTCGTATCCGACTCTCTGCGACCCCAGAGATGGCAGCCCACCAGGCTCCCCCGTCCCTGGGATTCTTCAGGCAAGAACACTGGAGTGGGTTGCCATTTCCTTCTCCAATATGTGAAGTGAAGTCGCTTAGTCATGTCTGACTCCCAGCCACTCCATGGACTGCAGCCTACCAGGCTCCTCCATCCATGGGATTTGCCAGGCAAGAGTACTGGAGTGGGGTTGGTTCAAATGTTGCTGACCCCTGAAGACTTACACCTGAAGGTGTACAGTGATTCAGATTTGACCAGATTCACTTGGAATCCCAAAGGGGCAGATGGGGACAAAGAAAATACTTTAAAAAGGTCAAAGCATACTAAAAGGACTATAGTGAAAATTACTTTCTAGACTCATCCTTCCCTACCCCCAGTATTATTCCCTAAAGACAACTACTTTCCACTTTTTTAGCCATTTCTTAATATATTAATCGTAGGACATTTTTTACTTCCTATATGTTCTGTAAAGACCTAGCACCTTTAAAACCTTCCCATTTTCATTCCCTCCGTCTTTTATAATTACATCACAATTTCTGTTAAATTAACCTTCAGTGTTTACGTTACCATGGCTATGTAATTGCTCTTTACTACTGAGTCAAGGAGTATATTTATTTTTCCTCTCCTGTACATTTTTTTTTCCTTTAAACAATTTTTTTTTTTTTTTTGCTATTTCAGTCAGTTCAGTTCAGTCGCTCAGTCGTGTCCGACTCTTTGTGACCCCATGAATCGCAGCACACCAGGCCTCCCTGTCCATCACCAACTCCCAGAGTTCACCCAAACTCACGTGCATCGAGTCGATGATGCCATCCAGCCGTCTCATCTTCTGTCGTCCCCTTCTCCTGCCCCCAATCCCTCCCAGCAGGGTCCTTTCCAGTGAGTCAACTCTTCACATGCTATTTACCCATAGCTAATTGTTCCCATATATTCCACATGATCAATTGCCTGCAATTACAGTTTCCCTTGTGGGCTGAACATCAGACGGCTATGCACCGATTTTCTGGAAGACCTGCCCCCTAGAGCCTGCTCCTTCTGAGCTTGCTGCTCCCTGGGCCTTCTCACAGCTCCCCGTGACTCTGTCTTTTTTCATTTTCTCTCCCGCAAATTAGGGGGCTCAGTGCTGTGCTTCCTAATCTGGACATCCAAGGACACTTTGTCAGCGCTCTGCAAATGACAAGAGAGGTTTCAAGTTATATTTTAAACAGTATTTTACCTATCCTAAAGATTCAACTCTTGCAGCAATAATTCACAACTGAAAGATACTTCCAAAATTAAGACATTAGTTTCTTACAGAGCTTATACATTTTGGGTCACCAGGCATATTCTCAGACATCTGGGGTAATATCTTTTCCTTTAAAAAAAGAGTCCATTTCTATACTACTCAAGTGTGAGAAATACCACTGTAACTGAAAATAATGGCCCTCTATCAGCACCCTCTAAACTCCGGCTGCAGTGGGCGGCAGGTGGAGCTCACAGTGGGAGTGGGGAGATGGGGTGCATTTTGTCACCCAGACATTCAGTTGCCCGATCTCTGTGTGCATTTGGTGCCTATCAGAACAGTGCACATGTGTGCACACACCCTTATTAACTTTATCACAGTGTGTATACCCTTACTCTTCGTTGAGGTTAATAGCTAACCCCATTTTTGCGGGCTAGAAAGTCCAAATTTGACATGTCCTCTTCATCTGGGCCTAATCAGCCATTCTCAAATAACTGGGCTTTTGCCTTAAACTTTCAACTTGGGATAGTTTTCAAAGATTTAAAGAAAAATTGTGAAGATACTGCAGAGTCCCCATATACCCCAAGCCCAGTTTCCCCCATTAATGTCTTGCAGCAATACGGTACATTTGTGACAATTAATGAACCAATACCAATACATTACTATTATTGAACCAATACTGATACATTACTATTACCCAAATAAAGCTCATATTTCATTCAGATTTCCTTAGTTTTTACCTAATGTCTTTTTTCTATTCTAGCCGCCCATCCAGGATACCGCATTGCAATGAGTCATCCTGAGTCTTTAGCTCTCTTGGCTCTAACAGTTTGTCAGATTTTCCTGGTTTTTTATGACCTTGACAGTTTTGAGGAGTATGGTCAGGTGTTTTGTTGAGGACCGCTCAATTTGGATTTGTCTGATGTTTTTCTTATAATTAGGGCTTCCCCGATGGCTCAGCGGTAAAGAATCTGCCTGCAATGCAGGAAACACAGGATATGTGGGTTCTATCCCTGGATTAGGAAGATTCCCCTGGAGTAGGAAGTGGCAACCCGCTACAGTATTCTTGACAGAAAAATCCCATGGACAGAGGAGTCTGGCAGGCTACCGTCCAAAGGGTCTCAAAGCGTTGGACACACTGAGCGACTGGAGCACACACACACACTCGTGGGTTTGAGGGAGGAAGACCACAGAGGTAAAGTGCCATTTTTATCACATCAAATTGAAGTTATGTATGATCAGCGTAACTTATCCTTCTTGATGTTCGTCTTGGTCAGCTGGCCAAATTAGTGTTTGTCGAGTTTTTCCAGAAAGAGAAAAATTACTCCCTTTCCCCCTTTCATGCACTACATTTTGGAAAGAAGCCACTCTGTGCAGCCCACAATTAATGAGTGGGGATTTATGTCCCCTCCTTCTTTAAGGACTGAGTATTTACATATATTGTCTGGAGTCTTTCTGCATGGGAGATTTACCTGTCCTCTCCCACTTACTTATTTGCTCAACCATTTATATCAGTATGGACTCATGGGTACGTATATTATACTTTGGGTTATAATCCAGGTCTACTTATTCTGTTGGTTCTGCTTATTCAGGTGGTTCTAGCTTTGGCCACTGGGACTCCTGTGTCCTTTTCACATACTGCCATTATTGTGTTCCCTTTTGGTTTTGGTTTGTTCTGAGCACTTCTTTACTTTTTGGCCCTACAAGAGAGCCCAGACTCATCTGCATTATTTATTTATTTCTGGCTGGGCTGGGTCTTTGTTGTGGCATACAGGCTATCTCTAGTTGAGGCAAGTGGGGGCCACCCTGTTGTCGCAGCACGTGGGCTTCTCGATGTGGTGGCTTCTCTCGTCGTGGAGCACAGCCTCTCGGCACTCGAGATTCAGCAGTTGTGGCACACCGGCTTAGTTGTCCCAGAGCATGTGGGATCCTCCTGGACCAGGGATTATACCCACGTCCCCTGCATTGGCGGGGGGATTCTTAGCCACTGGACCACCAGGGAAGTCCCTCGTCTTGAATATTTTAAATACTTGTTTCCATAAATGGTGTATCTAAGAGAATTACTGTTTTATAACTTAGGACCTAAAACAAATAGTTCACTTGGGGAGAATAGGAATAGACATCAAATAAAATTTCCCCAGGGCCCCTGCTCCCCTTGCTCCAATTCTTACCTTTGTGGGAACCATGAACTAGGGCCAGAAACTTCAGAATCTCCTTCTGTTTCCTTTTCTGCTCAACCACGCTCTTTCTTGTCCATTTGAATTTTCTACATGTTTGCCTTCCTCTCCATCCCACGGCCAATGCTCAGCTCAGACCCTTGTGCCTCACAGAACGACAGCAAAAGCCTTCTCTCTGTATGGTTTCCTACATCCTCTTGCTTTGCTGACATATCTATCCTTTTCCCTTCTGGTAATTGCCATGAAACATCTGCTAGCTCTTCTTTTCTTAGGATGGCCCCCACTGAGATGGACATCTAGGGTCTTTCATGGGCACTCTGCCATGGCTACCCTGGCATAATGGGCCCTGAACATGAGGCTTAGAGTCTAGAGAGCCATAACCTCTATCATTAGCCTGATGAACCCGGTATAAGGGCCACTTCTTCATGCCGAGGCACTCCCTCTGAGCTCTGCTTGTACCCCTATGATAGCCTGTGCTGTTCTCCATCTGGTCCCATAATTGTCTCTTCCTCTAGATTGGAAGTCCCTGATAGGAAGGGACCTGTCTGTCTTATTAACCTTTCTCCCCCTCATGGTGTCTGGCTTGGTGCCCCACATTCAGAGTCAGTTTGCTGTCACCTGGATTATTTATTGGATGTGCTCAAATCCTGCATTTATCAGGCTGTTGCTTAACTGTCAAACACCAGAGGGCACTGGGAGCACGTTGAGGAAGAAGATTCTAACCCTTTACACAGGGAAGGTTGAGAAAGGCTTAGGGAAGCTTCCTTCTATTTTAGGATTGCACAGGACTTACTGCTATTCAGGTGTTCTGAACACATCCATTCAAGTTTACTCATGAGCTGTGCCCCTGTTATATTTAGAGATTAGTATAGACATGACAATAACTTCTAAGTTACTAATGACACTTACTATCATAGGTCAGGTCCTTAGATAGGACTGCCTTCCAGATCTCTCTAGACCCAAAATGATCTTCCTAACCACAGCTGCCCTCCTCTTACCCCTAAAAATGGGATCTCCCAATTCCAAGGGGATTGAGTAATACGGTTCTTTTCCTCTTCTGCCCTACCCTCCTGCTGCGTGTACACACACACACACACACACTCTGACATCAGGGTCTTTGGTTCGTGGTTCAAAGGCTCTGACTTCCTGTGGACAGAGCAGGAGGTTGTTATGAGAAACAGCACCCCCATTGGCCCTGATCCCAGGGACATAGCATCAGCCCCCTGCGTGCTCCCAGACTGCCTGCAGGTGAGTTGTAGCATCACAGGGTCCCTGATGTGAGAAGGCTCCCTTACAGACCAAGCCAGGGAGCCCCATTGCAGAGGGGGTGGCTATTTGCAAGGGTCTCATGCCTTGTACATTTTTTCCAAAAAGCAGAATGGCAGTTGCAGGCCATAAACCAAAGAGTTGATGTTTTTCAGAAAATAATCTCACTTTTCCCTGGCAAACCACCTCCAGCCCCCTGACATCCCTGAGTTCATGGCCTCAGTAGAGGGAGTGAAGCCCAGGAGCTCCTCCCCCTGGTCTTGGGTGTAAACTCACTCCTGGAGCCTGTCCTGAGTGCGCCTCTGATCAGCAGGAAGGCGTGTGCGCCATCAGTGTCCGTCCCTCACAGAGCATCGGAGACCTGTCTGGGCCATCAAAGCCGTCCCCAGCCCCCAGGAGCATTCTGGAGGGGGCTCTAGCCGTACCAGAAACAATTCCCCATTGTGTCCCCCTACTTGGAAATGGTAGATTTGTAAACAGGCCCTTACGTTTGGGCAGATCCTGCTCTGGCTTTGTGCTAGCGTGTTGTTTTTTCTTCCCCGAACAATGTCCTTTCCAGTAGGGCCAGCCGTTCACACCATTGTCTGAGACCCTTGGACTGCAGGAAACAGCACCAGATTCTTATCAGCTGCGGGGGCAGGCAGAGTGAACAGATGAGCTCATGCCCATAAAGCAAGCTGCTGGTCTGCCACATCATTCTTCCGTACCTTTATCTGTGAGAACGGAGCCCCCGTTGGCCCCCAAAGTGGGAAATCTGGGCTTTAAGTCTCTGTCTCCTCCATTTGATGGCAGACACCTGGACTCTGCTCTGGGCCCCTTGCTTCATTTTGGAATCCTCTCCTGCCTGCAGCTGTCCCCGTGCCCTGGTCTTCCTTCTCTGCCCAGTGGGATGTTCTTGGCAGTGAAATACGCCCTTGGGATGGGTTAGGTGCACCCCAGTCATCTTCCTCTGTAGGGGACAGGAATTAAGACTGGCCTCCTGAGTACAAGCTACTAGTTGACTTCTGGAGGCCCAGTGTGAGCATGAGGGTGGGCATCCCTTGCAAGGCCTCCCTGGAGACTGCAGCATTTCCCATCCCCAGTGGAAAATGATTTTTTTTTTTAATAGGCTACATTGAGGAACCAGAAGTTTCCTTAATGAAAATCCAGCAGGGAAAGTGAAAGGTTCCATTAGGACACGGCCTCTAAGGAAGTGGGGGGCCAGCAGTGGTACCCACACAAAGGCGGGCTGGGGCTGAGCAGTGGGAAGTGGGCACGGGGCCACTTTCTTCATCTCCTGTGCACCAGGAGGGTGGGTGAGTCCGGAAGAGAAGCCAGGGTGGAGGCCTAACAATCCTTGAGCTCCTTATCAGGTATTATATCTAAACCTAGCCCCACCCATTCATTCTCTCTGCACACCAGGGCCAACTTTGTAATCTCAGATATCCCCAGGGGATTTGATCTTGCTGCGTGTTGAACTTTCTCCTCGCCAGAGCCCTTTCAGGCTGGGACTTGAGTGAGGTTGGGGTAGATCCTTAACTGGGGTGAAAACTGGTCTATTCTTGAGCAGCTGTCTGCTACTTGTAAGAAGATGTGGCTGATGGGAGACACCTCAGTGTCTGCAGAGCCCTGTGAGACTCACCTCACTCCAACCACATCCCGGGTCCTTGCCAGCCCACAGAGAGGAAAACCTGGCAGGAGCCAGACCTGCCTCCTGAGGGCTGCTGCCTGCCTGTTCCTATAGTTGGGGGATTCTAGGAGTGTCTGAGACTGGACCCTGGCTTAGCAAAGAAGCCATTTGAGAAAGTAAAAAGGACTGTCTTCCTCCCTCATCCTGCCCCCGCTCTGCCCCTTACCCTTGCTTAGAAACTAGTCTTGTAGACTACAGGACAGCCACAAGCTTGGAGTGAACCCTAACCCTCCGCAGAGGACCATGCCAGACACAAGAGGAGCAGGAAGTGGGCTGGGGAGGCGGGCTGGGTGTGAGAGGACAGAAGCCAGAGGCAGGGCAGAGTCCAGGTCCCAGGAACACCAGACCGGCGGGGTGGCAGCATGGGGTGTCAGGTCCTGCTGTGGTGCTGGCCATGGGAAACCAAGATGTGTCTATTCCATCTGGGAAGTCAGGGCCTCCAGAGCTTATAGGCTTAGAAGGCAAAGATTAATTAATTACTCTCACATGTAAAGGGAGGGAATTAATCTAACCAGCATTTCCCCCAAAATATGCTCTTCAGAACATTAGAAACATGAAATGGCAGCTGCTCCATGGGGAAAGAAAGGCAGGGGCGGGAGGCTAGAGGACCACATGTTTTGGAAGGTCATATAGCACAGAGTAGACATGCTAGTTAATGAGGAATCATCGTGGGTTCCTCAGAAGCTTCACAGGGCAAGCAAGCATGCAGTGCACAGCTCTGTGGGGCGAAGGGGACAGAAATCCCGTATTTATCTGACTTGTCAAGGATCTCATGAGACAGTTGTTCCAAAGGACACCATTTTGGACGTCATTTGACTAACCTCTTTCTCGAAGCCCCTTTCCAGCTCTAGACCTGTTTGAGAAATCATAAAACAGGCCCAAAGACTAGGGGACATATAAGAGGAAAAATCTGGGAGCAGAAGATAGAGTGAAATTCCTGCGGCAGGAAATAGGGCTCCAGATGGGGGGATGGGGGGTGGGGTGGTGAGGGGCCAAGGGAAGTCCAGGCCCAGGGGGTCTTCAGGGAATGAATGGTGGTGATGTGGGAGCAGAGACACCATGCATCCCAGGGGAGAGGGGGGCTCCCTCCCTATTCACACACCCACCCAGCCCAGCAGTCCACACCACACGGTGCTCTGATGAGGCTTCTCAGACGGTAGTGGTGGCCTCACTTTCTGTGAGGCCTGGGTGCTTGTGCACGGGCCAGGGGGCAAAAGCAGGGGTCCTGCTCCAGGGCCGGGGTTGCAAGATGGGACTAATGACTGATGACTGTTAAGCCTACTAGTCCATAGCATAGGTTGAAGGGCCCATCCAACCAAGAGGCTGGGCTCTGTGGTGACTTGGGGTGATGTCCTTCCCATTTCTAAAGCAACCCTGCCTTTTCCTATCTCCGTCTGGCACCAGTGGAGTCTGCTCTTGGGGCAGGGGCTTGATGTCACGGTGGGGAGTGGGGCTGGGGGAGAGGTGGCTCCTGCAGCCTGCACAGTAGTTCAGACTCAGGGGCTCCCCCTCCTCTCCCAAAGCTGCAGCTCCCACAGCACAGCCTGCCCCCCTCCCCGTTCCCCACCCCCTCCACCCCCAACCTCCGCCCCGCCACCAGCAAGAGCACAGTGGCTTTAATATACGTTGGTATGTGGCTGCTGAAGACAGGCACCAGGCCAAATGTTGTGTCACAAAGTCAAGTGTTATTGTGAAAAAGGAGCAGGCTGCCTACGTGCCAGCTGCTCTTTGCCAGCATTTTTTTTTTTTTTTTTCCTGGCTCAACATCTTCCTGCAGTTCCAAGAAGTCTCAGAAGTCCATGGGATGGGATTTTCCTAATTTAATAAGCAATCTCAGCTTCATAAGCAAAGCCCTCTGACTTCTTCCTTCCTCTGATACCCATCTCCTTGCCTTTTAGAAAAAACCACCCAGGGTGTTTTTGCCCTTCTGGCATGGACAGGGAAGGCCCCTCCTTTACAGCTCACATGAATGGCATCAATTTAGTACAGAAATACACAGACACAATAATGATATAATTACGTGATATAAATATTAGCTTCATCCCTTTCCCTGTATGTTGTGTGGAAAACCCCTGCACTCTCCTCACCAGCACTCAGGGGCGGTGACGATATAAAGAACAATGGTAATTATGAGAAGTGTGCTTTGAAGACAGAGAAACCACGAGGCCCATCCCGACAGATGAATACAAAAATAGAATTCACACATAGAGGCATTTCCAGGAGTGAATAACACAAGGTACCATGGGGATGGCGGGGTGGAGATCAGTAGAAGCTATCCATATTTTCCAAGTGCAGGTGTTCCTTGTCAGGATTTTGAACTCTTCCCTCCATTTTCCAGAGTAACTTCCCCAGGGGACCCAGCCTAGTTGCCACTGAAAAAACTTGGGATTCGGGGGCAGAGCTGCTGGCAGCTCTGACATCCATGCCTGGGGCTCTGGGCTCTCCCACCACGCTCTTCCATAGCCGCTGTCTTCTCTCCCCCTCTCTTCTCCAGCCCCTCTGCACGGTGCTCCTCCGCTGCTTTTACCTGCTGACATCCCAGCCACAAGTGCCGCTGGCTGCAGGCTTCCCCAGGTGCTGTCAGGTTAGCCTCAGGACACATCTGGCTCACTTTCCATGCGAAGAGGGGAAGGGGCCTGTTTCAGATCCCAGTTCTCTAGAGGTGGCAGGAACCGGGAGGTGGGGAGTGGACGTGGGGCTCAGATGCAATCCAAGGCACACATAGTCTGGGTTTGAGTTCAGGCGGGCAGGAAGCCTTGTCTTTTTATCTGTTTTTTTTTCCCCCCTTCCTTCATCTTGGTTTTTAATGGAGGGAATCTTGAACATGAGGCTCTTGTCCCGCTCCTGTCCATTTTGTGCGTCACTGACTTGTTCATATGCGGGCTGGGAACAACTTTTCATTTAGTCCTCCTCCTCCTCCATGCTCCCCAGCCCAAGAAACACATTACTGCTGATGGCAAAAACACCTCCCTACACACCCAGACAGAATGTGTCCTGGCTACCTGAGCCGGCAGCACCCCCCAAGAACCAGCAGGCTTTAGAAGCTTCCCCCTGCTATTTTCTCCCTTAAAAGAAAAATATAGGGTTCATAAATGAACCACCCATGACAAACCCTTATTTAGCAGAAACCAAAGATCCCAGGGTGGGAAACCTGTGGCTTCTGGGCTGATTGACACCTTCTAGGGGCCTTGAGAATTCCTGCTCCTGGGTCCCGTAGCCGAGCCTAGGGTCTCCTAACCTCTCCCCATCTCAGTCCTCTGTGGCCCCCTAGGCAGAGCGCTGCCTTCTGTCCTCACCACACAGCCTGCTCACACAGCTGCCACGTCCCCATTGTCCCAGCTGTGTGCAAGCTTGCATTGCCCTGGGAAAGATAGCCCACTCCTCTAAATACCCCAACTCCCCTCTCCCTATCTCCTAGTCCACAAAGATGAGGGACAGCTTCTCCCAGAATTCACCCTCTCCCTGCCCATTAACATGGAGACCCTGATGGTGGGGAGAGGCAATCCCATCAGGAGGGGGTGGGCATCTCAGGAAACATGCCTGGCAGCAACGGGGCCCGGGGTAGAGAAGTTAGGCTGGGAGGTTCAGGGAGCTCTAGCAGTCTGTGCTTCTGTGATTTTGAGAAGGAGAAGAGGGGGTGGGCAGTGGCAGGCAACCACCAAGACATCAGGGCACAAAGTGGGAGGGGGTTCTTGCTGTTCCACCTTCCCAGCGCCTCCACTTTCCTCCACCTCAGTCAAGGTAGGTCTTCTTAGCCAGTGCTAGCTGAGGGGTGACTTCCACCCTCCTTGTCTGCCTGAGGGCCCCCTGCCCAGACACCACCTCAGCCGCACCCACACACCCACTCTAAGGGTCACTCAGAATGGCCATTGTTCTGCAGGCTGGGTAAGAACCACCCAACCCTCTCGCCTCTGGGCACAAGCGGAAATGTGCTGTGGGAGCCTTGCTCAAGAACAAATAGCAGACCCACTGGGGTTGCCAGCAGCCAGAGGGTGTTGACTCCTGCCTGGGACTGAGAGCCCAGAGAGGGACGAGGAACAGGCCTGGGACACAGGGCCCTCCATCAGGCCCCAGCCTATCCTGTGGGTGGCCTGGAAGGGGCCTGGGGACAGAGATTCTATCTCTAAGAGGCCATCAGGCACATTAACCCCCTCTGCCCTAGCTGGGTGGGTGGGAGATGCTGGGGGCTGCTTCTGGCCACTCGGCCCATCCCAACCACCCCCTCCTCCTCCCTCCTCTATGTAGCCTCATACCTCCCGGGGTGTCCGATTGCGCTCGGCCTGCACCCGGCTCTTCACCTTCTTGCCCAGCTCCAGCCCCACCCAGCTCTTGCCCTTGGCCTGTTTGCTGCGGGTGCGGCTGCGGGAGGGGCACCACACTCGCTCACAGTACTCATCCACCCGGGGCAGGTTGGCGAAGCCGATGAGCTGCATGATGTCCTTATACCAGGCCTTGGAGTAGGGGGAGGCGGGGCCGCCTCGGGCTGTGGGCTCCTCTGGCCTCGGCTCCCGGGGGAACAGAATGTCGAGCTGTGCAGGCACGATCACCTCCAGAGCCAGGCGGACCACCACCTGGGAGAAGCCGTGCTCCAGCGTCATGCAGGTATAGGTGCCCGCATCCAGGCGGTTGAGCCTGCGGAACAGCAGCCCCTGCTCTGTTTGCAGGACGCGCTCATCGGTCTTCACCTGCTGGAGGTGTGGGAGGGCGTGAGGGCACCTGGAGCAGCGTTTGCCCCATCAACTTCTTTGCCCCTTGCTTTTCCACATTTGCCATCTCAGGGCTCATTCTCCCCTTCCCAGCAGCATGGCAGGCTCAGCGTCCTTGACTGAACTAACTGCCGGCAGGGCCTCACTTTCCCAGAACCCAGGACAGGGCCTGCGAAGGGGGCTTCTCAAAGGTTTGATTGACTGGTTTCTCCCCTCGTCAGAGCTCTGGAGCCCCTATCTTGGCCTTGGGGGCCCCTGGCACACATTCCCAGAGAACAGAGAGGGTTAAAGGGTATTTATGGGCTTTTTCTCAAGTCAGGGTTTACCCCCAGCCCCAGGAATAAAACTGCTCTACACTCGCCACTGTACAGAGCTCTCCCTGTCTTGGTCTGCACTGTTCACTCCCCCGACATTGAAGGGCCCACAGGCCCATCATGGTGTAGGAGGGGAGCATGGTTCCGATCCGACCCATCTTTGGCCTGGACCCTGGCTGGGCTTTAGTCCACACGTGTGTACACCGAGGCTGCACTGCTTGGGTGGTGAGTGTTGTGTAACTCCATCTCATTGCTCCCCTGAGTCTGCCCTCCCAGGGAGACTTCTCAGTGCCCAGCCCAACAGCTGGCCCAAGGCTGGCCTCCCCCAGTTCTCAAGCTGGGAGGAGAGCCCCTCCTGTAATCAACCCACTCCCTCCCCTTCCCATCTGTGGGAGCAGCTTGAGAATGGCTCTTCACCCTGCCCCACCCACACCCAACCTCAGGCCCCAGAATGAAGCCATCTCTGGGGTTGACAGACTTTTCTGGATGGGGGAGGAGAGGGCCTAGGCAGACAGCTGGACTCTAGGGAGGAAGTGAGGGGCCAGGCAGTGTGTACTTGTGTGTGTGTGTGGTGGAGGTGTATGTGCAAGGGCCGGTGGTCAGGGGCCCAGGCCTCCTAGGGTGAAGGAAGACCCTGAGGAAGAGACCCCTTCAAAGATGAGCCATATGTGTAGGCATGGGAGCCTTCCTGACCAGCCCAGCCCCCCTTCCCTCTCCGCCATCTCTGCCAGGCCCTCTCAGACAGAGCCCAGCCCAGGGCCTGGGAATTTGTGGGCTGCCTGTCACTGGAGAAGTTCTGCCACATCTGGCCTGGGTGTTCCCAGATGGCAGGAACAGGGGCACCTCCTTCTAGGCACCCCAGGGGCCTGATGCACGCTTTTCTTAAGTTGATCTTGGCAGGTTCCCCCGAGAGCTCAGGGAGGGGTGTGACTCAGGACACGTGCAGGCTGGAGCCAGGTCCTCACTCACCTGCTCAGGCCTCTCGGCCCCGGGCCTCTGCAAGAACCAATGCGCGGCAGCCTGTGGGGACTTGGGCAGGCACTCTAGGAAGGTGCTGTTGTGCTCCGTGCCGTAGACGGTGGTGGTCGCCACGAGTCCGGCAGTCTCCTCTGGGGGAGATTTGGAAGTGGGCTCAGCTCAGGAACCGTAAGGCCCCCAGGACCACCAACTGACTCCCACAGCCCAGGGCCCCCCATGAATGTGACAGGGACTAGGCATCTGCTGATCCCTAAGCCCCTCTCTCTACCCAAAGACGCTGCACCCATAGCTGACAGGAGCTACACACAGAGAGAAACTGAGGGCTGCCTGTGACCAGAGGAGCAGCCTGAGGCCACACTCCACAGGGGCGACAGGTGCCCTCCGCTGCTCACCCTCCTGGCTCTGGCCCAGGCACTGCAGGGCAGGGTTGCCATGCCGGATGTCCTGGCGGCGGAACCGCCGCTTGCTGGAGCCGGGCCGGTAGCGGGTGCAGGAGGCACCGTCCCAGGCGCAGTAGGGGTCCCGAGCCAGGCAGCACTCCGCACAGGCACTGCCATACGTCTCGCACTGGTGCAGCTGCAACCGGGCCACGCCCAGCCTTGAGCCCACGTACAGCATTTGCTGGAAGGGACACAGGCAGAGCCCGAGGTGAGTCTGTGCTCCACACAGCAGCAGCTAGGCTCTCAGCCCCCTCGGCACTCCTGACATTTGCAAGAGTCTTTCAGAACTTCCTGAGTGCATTCCCAGAACAAAAAATGTTTATCACCCACCTGATCTACATCGGATCCGATGCTAGGGCGTGGAGGAGATGGGGCACACCTGGGGTCTTTTTTCTACGGGGCTTTTCCAGACCCTCCCAGCAGGAGACCTTTGCCTTCTACCCCAATGGCCTTGCCTCTGACTTTAGAGGTGAACTGCCTTGAGCAGTCCTAGCACAAAAGTAGAGATTTACCCAAAGATAAACTGGGGCAGATGAACTTGGGGAGGTTTTGCCACTTGCAAAAGGACACACAGCATGTCTCTAAAATCTGTTTGACATAAAATCTGGATCCTGTTTTCAAGCACGTTTTTGTCTGCCCTGAGTTGCTGGCCTTTGTGGATCTCCCCTTATCTGAACACAGGCTCACTTACTGAGGGCCTCCCACTGCCCATGGGTTTCGTGCGTGGGAATCTCAGCTCCTAGCTGAACCCACAACCGTCATTGCAGGGCCTAATCAGGCAGCCCCAGGGCCTGCTGGGAAACAGCAGGGCTCAGGGAAACTTCAGGAGATCAGAGGAAGGAGGATTTGGCAGCCACGGCAGCTGCTCTTACCCTTTTGACGGAGATCTCCATCTCAGTGATGGGTGTTGGCACCTGGGAAAGAAGCGAGACCTGCCCTGAATCCCTGCTTTCAGCCTCTTCCAGCCTCTTGAGTGAAAGCCATCTTTCTCCCAGGTCAGTGCACTCCCTGGCAACTAAGGCCAGATGGTCTTTCCCACACATTGTGTTTTAGAAAGGTCCCCTCTCCCTGGCTGGCCTCCAAGGCTTGGCTAAAAGCACAAAGCTCTGGTGTCCCCTCCCACAGCCCTGTCCCCCAGCAATGAGGCAGCTGTCCCAAATCACCCATTCCACCCACTTGGGGAAGCTCAGCAGTTCCCCAAACACAGATGACCCCCTGCCTGACTCTGTAGAGGGGTCAACAGAACCCCTTGGGGTGTCAATCACCCCTCACTACAACTTGAGCCTGGCAGGGCTTTGTCAACGGGCGATCGCCTTGGCCATCTGTCCCTGGGCCCCCCTCCTCTCAACTCACAGACTACGTCTCTAGGCCCGCAGTCATTTAGAAGCGTCGGCAAGGCCCCTGCGATAGTGAGGCCCACTGCCCACTGACTGCGGGTTCGGTAAAGATAGGCCCATTTCCCTCCTACACTTTGCTCCTGCTTCCTTGTAGCCAGGCCTAGACACAGGGATGGAGCCTAAGGGAACCCTCCCCATCAGTTCCCCCTGCTCACCTTAAACACCTGGAGCTCTTCCAGAACTACTTCCTCAGGCTCTGCAGAGCCCGCCCCCTGGAGGGCAATGACCTTGAGCACGGACCCTGAATCTGGGGCAGGGGAGGAGGGGTCAGTGGGAGAGGAAGGGGCAGCTCAGGTCCCCACACACCTCCCCTGGCCAGGCACCCCATGCAGCCCACCTACCAGTCCCCAGAAAGATGACGTCGTAGGGCCCGTCCTCTGCCTCCACACGGTCCACCACGATCTGACGTAGCTGCTGGGCCAGATGGGTTTTGACAAGGACAGGACGACCCCGCCGGGGACGCACGGGCCGGAACATGAGTGGGTGGGCTCGGGCAAACTGCAGCACCTCATCCGGGTAGTCCTTGGTGCTGCCAAAGGGTCGTCCTGGCTGTGCAGTCATCTTACTGGGACACTGTAGGCCATGGCAAAGGGAATGCCTGAAGCCTCCTGGGTTGTCACATTCCCCACCCCCAGTCTGTGTCTAGACTCCACTGGCTGTTCACACCAGCCTCCGAGGGACAGCTCGTGGACCCTTAGTGCTGTATGAGAGACTCCTCAGTGTAGTCAGGGCTCCGCTCCCCTCCTCACCCCACCCAGCCCAGCCGCTGCCCTGGGGCTTTGCGCAGACCCAAGCCTGTCCTTGGCATCTAGAGCCCCTCCCAGCATCTACTCAGCCCTCTTCCCTGCCCTGGTCCCAGGTAGATACTCACCATGCCAGGACGTGGAAAGGGCACCTTGCCCCCATAGGGGCCCCATTGGTGCTGGGGACCATCTTGGTGGGCAAAGGGCCCCTTGAAGACCTCCCAGATATCAGCCATGTGGTACACACAGATGGCATAGCCCTGGAACACAGCACTGCAGAGAACAGACAGGGATAGTCAGGCCAGGGAGGTTCTCAGAGACAGGAAGGGGGCAGCATAGTTCCATAGGGAGGATGATGGTGCCTGCGGTCAGCAGAGACGGGAAAACAAGGACACCCAGGCAAAGAATACAGCCACGGAGTCACCGAGTCAGGGACAGAGTCAGGGACCCCTGGCTAGGCTGGGACGTGAGAGCAGGGGCTCAACAGGGGAGGCCAGGGTGTAGAGACAGGGCCGGGGGTGGGGGTAAGGGGAGGCCATCTGCCCACCTGACCGTGCTGAACAGAGCGTACACCTCCAGGCTCTTCCCCGAGTTGGGCCACAGCAGGAACACGTCCTCTGGGAGACAGAAGGCCACCGCCAGTGCCCCCCACTCATGGGCTCTGAGCCCTCTCCAGCCCTCACCCCATGTGCTCTGGCCATGCCCTTACCCAGCTGGTCGAAGTGGGTCTCAGCACCGCCAGGGCCAGGCACGGAGCAGAGCAGCCTGGCCTTGAGGAAGGTGCTCCATTTGTTCACCAGCACCCGCTGGCCGCCCGCATCATTCTGGAGGGTGGGGGCCAGTCAGCCTTGGGGCCCGAGGACAGGCCGCCCCCTTTCCTGCTCCTCCACCCTCACCCTTGGAGGGAGGCATGGATGTCAGCCCCACACCCTTGCTTCAGTTTGCCTACTGTTTCAGGTGGGGACAGGGCTGGGAAGACGTGTATGGCCAGGATTCCAACCTCACTGTCCCTTCCACAGCTCTCACCACGCAGACGCGGCCCACTCGGCTGACGGTGACACGGCCCGGGCCTCCGTCAGGCGAGGGGACCGTCTCCGAGAAGAAGAAGTACACTTTGTCATCGTCCGGGTCGGAATTGTCAGGGATCCGGGCGGCCAGCACAAACCTGGGGTCTGGGAGGTAACAGGGAGGAGTTGGTAGGGCCCTCACGGGGAGGAACAGGGCAGGGGTGAACCAGTGAGGAGGAGAAGAGGCGCAGGGACCCCAGGGACCCCAGTGGGTCTTAGGGAGTGGAGTGGGGATGGGCTGCCCCTCCGGTCCCCACTCCCTCCTCACTGCCGGTGCCAGGGGCAGAACCCAGTCAAGCCTTGCTCTTCACAGAGCCCTGAGCTCACCGTGCAGGAGGTTCTGGTCAGAGTCAGAACGCAAGGCTGGTCGGGGACCCCCAGACCGGAAGATCATGGCCTCATGCCCCAGGAAGTCGGCATTGAGGCCTGTGTACAGCTCCCCTCCTAGGGTTGGGGTGGGGGCAGAGTCAGGGGAGGAGGGCCAGGCCCTGAACCTGGCCCATCCCTTCCCAATGAGGCTGGCCAACCCCCACCTTTGTCATGCCGGCCCTGGCCTGGGTGTCACCCACCTACAAAGGCACTGGCGAAGGGACGACTGGGCTCGTGTGGGCATCTCCCCCTCCCACTTTCCATGCTTCGGGGCTCCAGATGGAGCACATGCTGGGGAGAGGGAGGGAGAGGAGTTACCTGGGAAAGCAGTGCCAGCCTCCTACCTGGGCAGTGGCCATTGCGTGCGGCTAGACAGTAGGGGTGGGTGGAAGGCGCCCTCATTCAGGACCTTGCCAGTAGGGGCGGCTCCCTGGCACAAAGGCGCCTTTCAGGCTCTGACCCCTCTGCCCTGACCCAGGCTCAATGGGTAGAATTCAGACAGTAGGAGGAAATGTCACAGCTTCCCAGCCCTCTGTGGGGCCGCTGCAGCTCACCTCTCCACGATGCCCAACAGCAAGGAGGGCACAGGTGGGCTGGAAGGCGCCAGTGCCACATGCCAGCAGGTGGGTCCGGTTGTGGGGGTGCAGCACCCGTACAAAGTTGGCACACTCCACCTGGGGAGAAGGCAGGTGGGGGATGGATCTTGGGTGAGGGGAAATTCTACCAGACCATCAAGATCTGTTCCATGTGGCCCCAGCTCAGGCACCTGGGGTCAGGGCCTGGGTGTGGGTCAGGGTCGGTGACAGTCCCTCCTGATAGCACTCACCAAAGGATCTCTTCCCTTGCGAACACACTCCTCTCTCTGTCCGGGCTGCGGTGGCCACAGGACCTGAAACACAGCCAGGTCAGCCTGGCTGACCCCTGACCTCACAGCCTCAGTTGCCCCAGTCAGCCTCCCGTCTGGAGTCACCTAGCCCTCAGAGAGAGTTGCTTCCCAACAGCTCACCTCCCGGGGATCCGGCCATGTCTGGTCCAACCGCAGAGAATAGATGGCATCACGGCCGCCCAGAAACAGTCGGTCCCGGTACTCATCCAGGTACATGGCCTGAAGGTCCAGGGAGCCCCGGGGCCCCAGAAAGATGGCAGAACGGTTGGCAGATAGGAGGTCTAGGAGGGAGCCGAGGGAGGGGGTCAGAGCTGCTGCTCAGCCCACTTCTCCAGCCAGTGTGTGGAGGTGGAGGGTCCCAGCTGTGCATCTACCGCCCCACACACACTCACATCTGGAAAATGTTTCCATCCACAGGGCTGCTGGAGGGCTTCTGGGAAGTGACTCCTGGGGGTGGGTGGGACAGGGGACTCAGAGCCCCCCACCCAGCCAAGCCCACCCAAAGGCCTGCCCCCTTTCCCTCCACTCCATGGCCCCCTGGTCTTCAGTTCACATCTCCTTCCCCTGGCCTGTGTTCTACCGGCTCCTCAAGGAAGATGGCCCCACCAGCAGAACTTATGGCTGCAAGCTGGGTGAAGTGCTGGGAGAGCCTGGAGGAAGTCTGGGTGGTCTGAGTAGCATACAAAGCTGACTCAGTGGGACGGGCAGACAGGGGAGTGTGTTCCCAGCAGAGGGAGCATCTGCCTAAGGCCTGGGTGTGGGAGAGGCCAGATACGGCCAGGTGGATCTCTAGGCTCTGGTCCAGGGATATGGCTAAAGAGGGTTTTCTCCTCCATAGACTCTGCCTACCCAGGAATGGAGGTGGCTGTCTGCGGATGATGATCCCAGGAGGTGGGAGTCCTGAAATAGGTCTTTGGGGTCCAGCTAGGTAGCTGGAGGAGATGGGTGTGCAAACAAACAGCAGGATGTCTGGCCACCCTTGGGGAGGGGGGATAGCCAAGCCTGCCCCAAAGGTCATCTTTTCTATCCCCAAACACTCAACTCTATCCCCAAACTCATTAACAGCCTCTTCCAGGAAGCCTTCCAGGACTGACAGTACTTTGGAGTAGATTTGCCCTATTTGGACCTTTTCTTGTAGCCTGACTTCCCCCAAAGCCACAGCTCCCAGGGCAGGACCCCATTCCACCCCCTCCTCCCCAACCCCGCCACCACCACACTCCCTTCATACTCCAGAGTGGAGCCATGTCCCCTGTCCCCCAACTCTCCAGAGAAGGCCTGAGTCTCGCCCCTTGGACTGGGAGAAGGTGAGCATCCCTCTGGTTTCCCCATGGAGAAAACTCTGTGGCAGCCTGCGTCTCATCAGATTCAGAAGAGGCTTGTGCCGGCTGCAGCACAGCATGCTTGTGATCTAACAACATCCAACACAACCGGTTAGATGTGCAGAGGAACTTCCTGGGCCAGGATGGGCAAAGAAGGGAAGCCACACAGAGCCTCATGGATGGAGGGGAAGAGAAAGGCCAGCATTACAAAGTGGGCTGCCAGAGGCAGGAGTGGGAACAGGGTTGTGGGGATCGGCTGAGGGGCCCCCTCTTCCCCACTGTCTGCCCTGGGCAAGGAGTGCAGCTGAGAGTAGACAGATCCTCCAGACTTGCCCTCTCTGCCCCCTTCCCATCTCTCTCTGCCCACCTCTACTGAGCTCCCTCTCCTTTTCTCTAAGCCCCCTCACTCAGGTTCTCCCCCAGTGTGTCTCTGTCTCCCACCTCCACCCCGGTCCCATCTGCCAGGATTGGTCCGCCTCCCCCTGCCTTCCTCCCAGGAGCCTCTGGCAGCCAGCAGGGAGCACATGGCCGGGAATAACTGTAAAGTCCTTCCTGCAGGCTGTGCTAGGAGTGGCTGAATCCCCCCTCCGCTGGCAGAACAGACTGCCTGGGGCTGGCTAGAGTCCCACACCTGGGGTATAGCAGGGTCAGGGGCTCCACGGACGCGCACACAGAGTGCACTGCCCTACCTCGGAAGGAGAGCCGCAGGCGGGGCACGCTGGGGCCGGGGCTGGGACTGCCCCCCCGGAGGAGGAGGCCCCCCAGGAGGCAGCAGACGGCCCAGGCTGAGGGGGCCATGCTGAGGAACGGGCACCGAGCTGCTTGCAGAGCTGCCCTGGGTCCCGCGCTGCCGCTGGTTGTAGTTTGCTCATTAGCCGCCAGGCCCGCCTCTGCTGCTTATAAGGCAGCGGCTCCACCCAGTCCAAGGCGGGAGGAGGAGGGAGGGGTCGAGTGCCCCGCCCTCCACCTGCAGTCTCTCCCTCCACCTCCGCTGGCCCGGTTGGTGGCTCTGTGTCAGAATAGCTTGTTCTCCATTTGGGAGACTTTTTTTCTGGCCAGACTATGATGGTTTATACGGAAATGTCCATAAACCCAAGTCCCTCGGCTCTAGCAAAATGTCAAGGGGGAGAGATAGCCTGGAAGGGAGATCAGAGGTTGATGAGCTGGATGGGTGGTCTAGCTGGGCTCTCCTTTGCTCCTTGCCCCTCCACTGCCCATGACAGAGACCCCCCACAGGCTGATTCTGTGCCCAGGTCCCTGACACCAAGAGTCCAGCCCCCTGAAGCCTTGGCCTGGCTCCCCAGCTCCCCTGACAGGGCCCAGGTTGCCTAGGGGTACTCATTCCAGCCCAAGGGACTCTGTGCTTTGGAAGAGGACTTGAGGGCCGTCCACACTTTACAGATCTGAAATTGGCAACAGATGAATGGCCAGACTTCTCCACCCAGGCCTATTCCTATCTGGCCTCCAGGCCCCACATCCCATTTCACTGGGTCAGGGAACAGGATTCACCTTGTGCCAGAGAAGCCCCGTTTGCCCCGCCTCCCTCCTCCAGTTCTCCCAGAGCCCCAGGGCCCAGAGTATCACTAGGTGAGTGGTGGGTTCTTCCCAGACTTCCCCTCTGCCTGTAGGCCCTATATCTATGGTTCCTCCAGAGTGAAGGTAGGGGGAGGATGCTCATACCCCCATTCCCTCTGCTCTGAGTGCTGATCCAGGGGACAGGAGAGACAGAATAGCGACAAGAAGGGAGATGAGGCTGAGAGGCTGAATAAGGACACTCGAGGAGACCCCCATCATCTCCTCAACAGTAGTCCCTGTCTCCACCCTCCACAGCTGCCACTCTACCCCATTCCAGACCCCTACACTCTGAAGCCTTGGGTGCTAAGATTTCAACCTTGAGCCAGAATCTTGGTGCTCCCAGGATTCTAGAAACTTACTGTAAGTTAGGCCTCCTGGAGAGACGAGCCTGAGCCCTCAAATGGCATCAGAGAATGAAAGAGGTGATCCAGGCCACATAGCAGCCTGAGAACAGGACTTGCTCTGTCCTGCCCCTTTGCTCCTAAAGGTGCTGGGATCCCACCTCCCTTTCTAGCTCATTTCTGAAAGGGAAATAGATCAATGTCTCTCTTTTAAAAAAAATTTTTTTTTTGGAAACAAATCAGTCTCTTGAGTCAGCATAAGAAGGACCCAGGGACCTGGAAACCTGTCTCCCGGTCCCCATCTCCTCTAGAAATACACGTGCCTCCTGACCTGGGATTGAGCAAGGGTCTACTCAGGAAGGCCATCCTTCCTCTGGATCCCCTGAAGAACCTTGGGCAAGGCCCTTCCCTCTCTGGGTCTCAGTCTCCTCCGTCCAGAGCCAGGGACCAGCCACCTTAGGGGTACCAGGCTCTATAAACTGGTGAGAGGTGCTTGTGCAGCGGCTGCCATGATGGTGGTCATATCCTGGGTCCTTGGAAGGGTGGAGTCCCTCTGCATCCATCTCCCCGGGGAGATGCTTCAGCCTGTCACCCAGGCCAGGGGCCAATGTCTAGCTGGAGATTGAGCTGGACAGCCCCTCAACCAGCATGTGGCCCCCAGCTGTGGGCGGGAGGCCCAACAACTCAGCCTGCCAGCTCACCCTGGGGATCTAAGCTCAGCCAGGCCCCCAGCTGTGACTGCAGGGGAGGCCTGGGTTTACTCGGGCAGGATGTGGGGGCAGCCTATCCCACACTGCAGAAAAGCAGCCCATCGCAGGGGCTGAACTTACATGGCCTCACCAGGTCCTCTTCCTCTCTGGGCCTGGCTCCGAGTCTAGGAAGCAGGGTAAGGATCTTCCGTAAAGATCTCTGCTTGCAGGGAATTCCCTGGCGGTCCAGTGGTTAGGCCTCTGTCCTTTCATTGCTGAGGGCCTGAGTTCTATCCCTGGTCCAGGAACTAATATCCTACAAGTTGTGTGGCGCGGCTAAACAAAACAAAACAAATTTTAGATCTTCACTTGCTGGCTGCAGTTAAGAAAAAGACCCCAAGGGTGCCCTTGATGTCTGGGATCAATGGGCCCAGCCACAGACATCTTGTGCCATCTAATGGACAAAGTCAGAACTGCTGGAGGTCCAAAAGCTGCTGGCTGGGTCAGGCCCTGGATGGGCAGCAGGGCCACCCAGCAGAAACTACAGCCTCTTGACCCAGCACACAGTAAGTAACCAGGCAACCTTAATATGAAGAGAGAGGCAGGGGCAGGGGGAGATGCTCCAGTGATTGCTTCTTGTTAAAATGTTTTAAAAGTTACTTATTATTATTTTTTCCTAAGTATAGTCAATCTACAATATCATATTAGTTTCAGGTATATGGCAAAGTTATTTGCATATATATATATATATATATATCCTTTTTCAGATTATTTTCCATTATAGATTAGTACACGATGTTGAATATAGTCCCCTGTGCTATACAGTAAATCGTTTTAATCTATTTTATATACAGTAGTGTGTATCTATTAATCCCATACTCCTTATTTATTTCTCCCCCTCTTTTCTTCCATTGGTAACCACAACTTTGTTTTCTATCTCTGTGAGTCTTTCTATTTTATAAGTAAGTTCCTTTGTATTATGTTTTAGATTCCACATATAAGTGATATAATTTATATTTGACTTTCTCTATCTGACTTACTTCCCTTAGTTTGATCATGTCTGGGTCCACCCAGTGTTGCTGCAAATGGCAATATTTCACTCTTTTTATGGCTGAGTAATATTCCATTGTGTGTGTATGTACGTTTGTTGTTATTTAGTTGCTAAGTCACGTCCAGTTCTTTTGTGACCCCATGGACCCATAGCCCACCAGGCTCCTCTGTCCTTGGGATTTTCTAGGCAAGAATATTGGGAGTGGGTTGCCATTTCCTTCTCTAGGGGATCTTCCCGACCCAGGGATCAAATGTGCGTCTCTTGTGTCTGCTGCATTGGCAGGTGGATTCTTTACTACTGTGCCACCTGGGAAGCCATGAACATGGGGTGCACGTCTTTTTGAATTAGAGTTTTCATCTTTTCTGGACATATGCCCAGGAGTGGGATTGCTGGGTCATATGGTAACTCTAGTTTTCATTTTTAAAGGAACTTTCATGATGTTTTCCATAGTGGCTGCACCAATTTACATTTCCACCAACAGTGTAGATGGGTTCCCTCTTCTCCACACCCTCTCCAGCATTTATTCTTTGTAGACTTTAAAAACTTTTTTGTTAGAAAATAGTTGACTTACAGTGTTGTGTTAGTTTCAGCTGTACAGCAAAATGAATGTTCTATATATGTCCACTCTTTGTTAGTTTCTTTTCACATATAGGTCATCACTGAGAATTGAGAAGAGTTCCCTGTGCTATACAGTAGGTCCTTACTAGTTACTTACTTTATATATAGCAGTGTGTGTATGTCAGTCTCAGTCTCCCAATGTACCCTCCCTCCACCCCATGCTTTCCCCTGGTAATCATAAGCTTGTTTTCTACATGTATGACTCTATTTCTGTTTTGCAAATAAGCTTGTTTGCCCCATTTTAATTTTTTAAATATTTATTTTTATTTATTTATTTGGCTGTGCCAGGTCTTAGTTGAGGCATTCAGGATCTCCCATCTTCATTGTGGTATGTGGGATCTTCAGTTGCAACATATGAACTTTTAGTTGCACAATATGGGATCATGTTCCCTGACCAGGGGTCACACCCAGGCCCCCTGCACTGGGAGAGCAGAGTCTTAACCACTGGACCACCAGGAAAGTCCCTGTACCATTTTTTTTTTAGATTCCACCTATAAGCGATGTCGTATGATACTTGTCTCTGACTTCACTCAGTATGACAATCTCTGTGTCCATCCATGTTGCTGCAAATGGCATTGTTTCCCTCTTTTTATGGCTGAGTAACATTCCATTGTACATATGTACCGCTATTTGTAGACATTTTGATGATGGCCATTCTGACTGGTGTAAGGTGGAACCTCATTGTGGTTCGGATTTGCATTTCTCTAATAATTAGTGATGTTTTGCATCTTTTTATGCAACAGATAGCCTGTTGGCTATTGGCTATCTGTATGTCTCTTTTGGAGAAATGTCTATTTAGCTATTCTGCTCATTTTTTGATTGGGTTGTTTTTTTCATATTGAGTTGTATGAACTGTTCATATACTTTAGAAATTAAGCCCTTGTCTGTCAGTCATGTTATTTGCAAATTTTTTCTCCCACTCCATAGGTTGTCATTTTGTTTTGTTTATGGTTTCATTTACTGTGCAAAAGCTTGAAAGTTTGATTAGGTCCCATTTGTTTATTTTTGCCTTTATTTTCTTTTGCCTTGGGAGACTGATCTGAGAAAAGATTGCTACTATTTATGTCAGAGAAGAGGCTTCCCAGGTGGCTTAATGGTAAAGAATCCCCCTGCAGTGCAGAAGCTGCAGGTTCAATCCCTGCAAGGGTTGGTAAGACCCCTAGAGGACAGCATGGCAGTCCACTCCAGTATTCTTGCCAGGAGAATTTTGTGGACAGAGGAGCCTGGTGGACTACAGTCCATGAGGTCACAAAGAGTTGGACACGACTGAAGCGACTTAGCACAGCATGTCAGAGCATGCGTTCCCTATGTTCTAGGAGTTTCACTGTGTCATGTCTTAAGTCTCTAGGCCATTTTGAGTTTCTTGTGGTGTATGCTGTGAAGGAGTGTTCTAACTGCATTGCTTTACAGGCATCCAGTGCTTGCTTCTGATGGAGGAAGTCAAAGGAGGCTTCATGGAAGAAGCGTTATCAGGCAAATGATGACACAGCCCAACAGAAACGGAGAGGACTGGACAAAGCAGAATGGTCAGACCCGGGGGCTGCATGTTGGGGCATGCAGTGGGGTGTACTGACGGCAGCTTGTCAGTCTGCGTCCACCATACAGCTGTGTGAGGTGCTCTGTGATGCTCCGTGTGCCCCCAGGCGGGCTTATAAAGCATGCAGCCCAGCTTCTCCCAGCTCGAATTCCGTGGTAGAAGTACCTGGGAAGATTGGATGCCCTTAGCACTTCCTCCACCAAAACCTCATTCTGGAGCACAGATACTGGGAAAATCACAGAACTCCCTACCCGTGGACCCCTTCTCTTTTTTGTTGGCCATGGTCCATGGCATGTGGGATCTAGTTCCCTGACCAAGGATTGAACTCTTGCCCCCTGCGTTAGAAACATGGTGTGGATCCCTTCAAGGCACCATCCAGCAGCCCCCTTGTACCCTCTTTGTAGCTGGCCCAGTCATCCTCCTAGTTTGTTCACAGAGGGCTCAACTCTTGGAATTTTCCTCCCCTCCTTTGCTTATACCATTAGCATCCCATATCCCGTGGGAGTCCCCAGCCTATGGTCCTTGTCCTCCTCCCCCACCTCAGTTACCCATCTTCCAAGTTATCATCAATGAAGATGTGACCTTCAGTGTCTGCATTCAGAATATTTCCTCCTCTGATTCCACCTCCTGCTCAGCATCCTGCTGCCACGATTCTTTCCTCCCTGCCTCAAGCTTCCTCTTCCTTCCTGTTCAGCTTGGATCTAGTCCCAGGGCTATAAACAGACCCTTGACACATTCCTAGAGACCCTGGCCCTCTGAAGTTCTGCCCCTGCATCTTGCTTCGCTCCTTTCCCAGCTTCACTAGATTGCTCCCATGAGCATATTGGTCATTCCCTAACCCACCTCCTTAAGTGAGCTTCCCTGGACTTTACATTTCCCTTCAGCTCCAGCTCATCTCTCTGTTCCCTGAGTCTTTGCAAAATATCACCAGCATTGTCCACACTTGCCATCTCCCCTTTACCTTGCCTCATTCCTTTGCCCTTTGTAGTTGAGCTCCCATCCCACAATTCCAGTAAAACCCTTGTGTCCAGGGGGCCAAGACCTCGGGGCCTCCAAATTCCCTAGCTCCAGAGTCATCAGCTGTCTTCAACGCCTCCTTCCTTCCCTCCTGGGGCCTTGGGCCCTTCGCTTACCCAGGGTCCCTCCCACCCCACCAGCACATCCCCTCTCCAATCCCCATTGTGCACTCTGCTGGTTTCCTCACTGTACTCATCTCTTCTTTGTCTTCCTGAGTTTACTATAAATTCCACAAAGTTAGGGACTGGGCCTCCCTCTGAAAGGTCCGCGTGTTCAGCCAGTGCTAGACACATAGTCGGGGTATGACTAAACCCTGGAATGGCACACAGGCTGGTGGTGCCACCCACTGTCACCCTGCCTCCTATCCTGAATGTCATTCCTGGGTGTACATGTAGGTCCTTCAGTTCCAGCTCCCGAGGGCAGGACGGAGGGGACCCGTCTCCTCTCCCCGATCTCTCCAGGGACCAGGCAGCTCCCACCAGCTTTGGCCTCCGCTGAGGCATCTTCAGAATTCCAAGACCATCTCTGGAATGCGGGCCTGTCTGGAGAATGCCAAGGCTGGGGCACAGGTGGGGAGGCTGTGGAGGGGCTGGGCGGAGCGCAACAGCTGCTGACGTTCTGGCTGCAGCCTCGGCACTGCGGCAGCTGGCCCTCTGGTAAGCACCACTGCTGACCCCTCGCTTCCCTGGGGTCCCCCATCTCCCGGAGGCCAGTCTCACTGTTCTGTCCGTAGCTTTGGCCTGGGTACCCCCAGGTAGCTGGGAGTCACCAGGCCCCATGCCTCCACTCCCTGACAGGGAGTGAAAGTGGGTGCTGGAGTCATGAGGTTCACAGGAACTGGGAGTCCTGCCCATCAGGACCTGTTCATCGGAGTCCCCGGCTGGGAGCCAGGTGGCTCTGCTCTCCCCAGACTCACAGGATGACCCTGACAGGCCCCTCCCTGAGCCTCCCTGGGCACCAGGGTCCTTACCTGTCAAGTGAGCGAGGGGAGGTAGAGTAGACGATTTGCCACTGGGTCTGGGGAGTCAACATTGCCAGCAGGAAATCTAAGTGAGTGGGCAGGGGGACTGGAGCCACAGGCCAGAGTTTCCCCCCCCGCCCAGCGTCCTGCTGCCCCCAACCAGACGTGAGAAGGAGCCATGGCTGCTCTGCCAAGTGGCATCCAGGGCTTGGCCTGGTGCTCAATGACTGCCCCTCTGAGCATTAGGACCCTTCTGCTGCCAACTGGCTGACTAAAGCCATGGCCCCCAGGGATCTGTGAAACTCAGATTCCTGGGCCACCACAGACTCCAGATGTGGAATTGCTGGAGGTGGAGCCTGGGCACCAGCAATTCTAGAAAGGAGCAGGTGGGTATGGAGCATGGTGGTCTCTGAGCTGTAGAAGGCAGGGTGCAAGGGTGGTGAGAGCATGGGTTCTGGGACAGGGAAAGTGGCGGTCAGGGCAGGAGAGGCCACTGGTGGAGATGGGGGAATGAAAGCTGGACACCAGGCCTCTAGGAGCACGATTTTATTGGCATTTCCTAGGACAGTGCTGAGGGAGGTAGTCATGGAGGGCCCTTCGTCAAGGACACACCCAAGTTCACATCCTGGGGACCCTGGCCCCCTGCCCACAGTCCCGGGGCCCAGCTGGAGTTGGAAGGTGGCACAGGCAGCTCTGGGTGAAGGTTGGTGTCTACTCCACCCCCTTCATGAACTCCAGGAACTCTGTGGAGAGACGGACAGGCATAGGTTAGACATGGGGCCTGGGCAGGGCGTGGGCAGGGGGATTCAGATGGACCCACTCACCATCGTAGTCGATGCGGCCATCGTTGTTTTTGTCACCGTCCTTCATGAGCTCCTCAATGTCGTCCTCTGTGATGGTCTCCCCTGTAGCCTGAAGCATTATCTTCAGCTCCTCCAGGTCGATGTAGCCGTCAGCATTTCTGCCAGTTGGGTGAGAGGGGCCTCAGAGCCCATTTTAGGAGCAGGGGGAGGGGGTGAAACAGCCCTGCTCATGACCCTGGGAAGCAGGAAAGGGCCACCGGGAGATGAGGCATCCTATTCCCTCATTGCGCAGAACACGAGATGGAGGCCCAAGGTCACAAAGCTGTCCCCCTCTGCCCAGCTCTGCCAGGGTCAGGGGCGGAGGTCCAGGCTCACACACTCACTTGTCAAACATGCGGAAGAGGTCTGAAAGCTCTTCCTCAGACTTTCCTTTGCTGTCATCCTTCATGCACCGAACCATCATGACCAAGAACTCATCAAAGTCCACTGTGCCGCTGCCTGGGGGAGAGGGCGGCACAGCCATTAAAGGGCAGTGGTCAGAATGGCTGGCACTGCCCTGGACACTGACCCTGGTGGTGTTCTCACTGAATCCTCCCAGTGACTCTGAGGCGAGTGTGATTATTGTGCCCATTGCATAGATGATACGGTTGAGGATCAGAGAGGCCAAACAGCTCCTTTAAGGGCGCAGAGTAAGAAGTGGCAGGGCCAGGGTTCAAGTCCCCCCAGAGCTGGGGGCCTGGGGAGGGACAAAGGGGCTCACCGTCCTCATCCACCTCGTCAATCATCTCCTGCAGCTCCTCAGGGGTGGGGTTCTGCCCCAGCATCCTCATCACCTTGCCCAGCTCCTTGGTGCTGATGCAGCCATCCTCAGCGCCCAGCACGAAGATGTCAAAGGCCGCCTTGAACTCTGTGTCCAGTAGGAGAGGAGGGGAAGCAGAGCAGCACGTCTCAGCCAAGAACCCTGAAGGCCAGACGCCAAGGGCTGCCTGCTAACCTGCCCGCTCCCCTCTGAGACCTCTGGGGTGACAGGGAAAGGGACCCCAGCCTTGGGCCTGCAGCCTGGGGTCCTCACGCTCCCCCAGCTGGGCCCTGCTGTTTCCCCACATGCATGGTGGGGCACTCACCATTTTTCTGCTCTTCTGTCAGCTGCTCTACCTAGAGAAGAAAAGAAGTCTCAGGCTCAGACCTTAGCTGCTGTCGAGGAAACCAGCCCATTCCACAGGTGGGAAGACTAAGCCGGGAAGAGGCAGGCCGTTCCCAGGTCACCGAACAGGGGCCTCAGTTCTCCCAGCCTGCCCCCAAAGCCCTGAGGTGACCCAGCTCGCCTCCCTGAGGCTGGGCTCAGGGCCAGGGTGGCAGGTGGGCACCCGCTCCAGCACCAAGGTGACCCTGAGTAACAATAGCCAGTTTGGCCACTCAGTGTCCGTTCAGCCCCCCTGATGAAACCCAAGCTGGGTGGCCTGAGGGGCAGCTGTCCCTCAGGTTGGGACAATAAAACCACAGCGGGGGTGGGCAAAGCCACCTGCTGTAACCTGACCGGTGGCCACTGGGCTATTTTTAACGGGGGACAAAGTTAAACCTGGTGATTGTTCTGGGGACTCTGGCATGCAGGGGGTGGGGCAGCGTTATCTGGCCCCTTGGCCTCCTGGTGTCTCAAGAGCCAAAATTAGTCCCTGGCCCGCCAGGCCTTGTATGGGCACGGGGTGGAGGGCTGCCCCCTCCCCCAGCTCCACAGACTCCTGCAGGAAAGACAGGGGCACCCCCAGAGCCAGCTGTAGCCTTCCCTGCCCAGGAGGGGGGCCATACTTCCTGGAGCTGAGGTAGGGGTTCCCTTGCAGACAGCTGTCTGTGTCAGATGCCCTTGTCTTTGTGGTGGACAGAGGTCAGCAACACCCCCACTCCCAGGATGGAATAGCATCTGAAGCCCCTCAGTGGCCCCTGCAGGGACTTGGGGTGACCAAGAAAAGGTGACCACCCTCTAGCCCTTCCCCCTAGCTGAGCCCCTGAGCCCTGAGCCTGCCAGGCTGAACAGGGGCTAGGCCCCAGGTCTGTTATTCCCTCCTAGTCCCTCTGTGCCTGCCTCAAGCTTCACAGCCCTCTGCAGCCCCCTCCTCACAACCCCTGTCCCACCCTCCAGAGCATCTTCAGGCAGCCAAAGGGCTGGTGGGGGATTGGATGTGTGAGAAGCAGAATGTGAGGGGCAGAAATGGAGAGAGGGAAACAGCAACAGAGCCTCAAAAGGAGAGCTTGGGAGGAACAAAGAGACAGAGACTAGGAAAGAGACCAAACACAAATGCAGAGAGGTGTGTCCCAGAGACAGTGACACAGACTACAGACGTTTGGAGACAGGGCTGGACATGATGCCATAGCTTTTATGTCCTCCTCCACCAACCCTGACAGTTCCCCCCAGATCCTAAACTCTTCACCCCTTCTACACCCTGGAATGCCAGACCAACCGGCCCCTTGAAGGTCTAGGCTGAAAGTTCGTGGACCCTATCCTGGGTCCCCACCACCTCCTTGGGGTGACCTTGCCCCTGAGCCCCCAGTGGGTACGCCCACCCCAACCCTGCCCAGGCCCATCCCTTACCGCAGCCTTGTAGATGTCATCCATACTGGCGGCTCACAGGGCAGGCTGCTGGGGTTGCCAGCGGCCCTGGGCTTAAATAGCCCAGCCCCGCCACATTCCCGACCCAGCCCACCCCTGCCTGCAATATTCTCTACTCCCTCCCCCGGCCCTGGTGATCTCACACTGGCCTGAGTCCCTGTGTCCTCTGCCCAGGGCAAGGAGCAGATGAAGGGCTACAAGGACCAGGGCTCTTTCCCTCTGTCCCCCATTCCCCCAGGAGGCTCTCTGGAAAGGTTTTTGGAATGAAGGAAAACATGAGTCCAGGACAGGCAGAAGCTGCAATGCAGTGGGCCCCAGGCCAGCAACACAACTCTTATCCAACCAAGGAGGTGGGTGAGGCTCCTGGAGGGGTGGTGACTTGCTCAGGTCTGGCTGACTTGGCAGCTCCTGACTTAGGCTAAACCCCTCTGGGCTTCCCTGGTGGCTCAGATGGTAAAGCATCTGCCTGCAGTGCGGGAGACCGGGGTTAGATCCCTGGGTTGGGAAGATTCCCTGGAGAAGGAAATGGCAACCCACTCCAGTACTCTTGCCTGGAAAATCCCATGGACAGAGTAGCCTGGTAAGCTACAGTCCATGGGGTCGCAAAGGGTCAGACACGACTGAGTGACTTCACTTTCCTGCAGCAGTATGCAAGAAGAAGCTAGGAGTGGAGGACCCTGCCAAGAGAAGCCTCGAATGCCAAGCTCGGATTATGGTGCTGTGGGACTAGTGGAGAAGGAAGGCACTGCCTACCTCAAGAGAGTGCGGTTTGGAGCCCTTCTGCCAAGGGTGCCAGAGGAGCCGTTCCCCAGATCTGTCATCTTCTCTGTGAGAAAAGTACTAGGTCTAGGCTGAAATGCACTCTACCAGTCAACAAATACACCGACAGATGCCTCATCTGTGTAAGACTCTCCCTCTCCAGTTGGGTTACTACCTCTCTTCTGGACCTGGGTTAGGGCTCCTTCTCTGTGCCCATGCTTCCCTTTTCCAGCACTGTAGTTCCTGAGTCCAGGGCCTACCTGTCACCCCCTCGATTTGAGCTCTGGTAGGATACCATCTACTCTTGCCTGGAAAATCCCATGGATGGAGGAGCCTGGAAGGCTGCAGTCCATGGGGTCGCTGAGGGTCGGACACGACTGAGCGACTTCACTTTCACTTTTCACGTTCATGCATTGGAGAAGGAAATGGCAACCCACTCCAGTGTTCTTGCCTGGAGAATCCCAGAGATGGGGCAGCCTGCTGGGCTGCCATCTATGGGGTCGCACAGAGTCGGACACGACTGAAGTGACTCAGCAGCAGGATACCATCTGGGGGTGTTGTGCCAGATGGCCAGCACATATCCTTTCCACCTAAGCCCTCCACGTCCTTTACGCAGCTGGTTTTGAGTGGCTCAGTCGTGCCTGACTCTTTGTGACCTCATGGACTGTAGCCTGCCAGGCTCCTCTGTCCATGGGATTTTTTCCAGGCAAGAATACTGGAGTGGGTTGCCATTTCCTCCTCGAGGGGATCTTCCCGACCCAGGGATGGAACCCGCGTCTCCTGTTTGGCAGGCAGATTCTTTACCGCTGACCCATCTGGGAAGTCACAGAGCCTACACCAGTTCCCTGCCTTGCCTGCCAGCCATTGCATGGATTAACCCACTCAATTCTCTAGAAAGTCCATTTGACAGAGATCTCTGAGTCTTGCAGAGGTTAAGAACTAGCCCAGAGTTATTCTGTACTGTTCGGACTCCAGGTACAAATCAGATCCTCCTTCAACACACTCGGGTCCTCCAGGGAATGAGACCAAGAGGTAGGTGAGATTTAAATACTGTCGCTTTTGCGGAGAGGGAAACTAAGGCCAGGCGTGGCAGTGACTCGCCACGGAAGGTGCAGGGCCATCCCTCCCGAGTGCCAGAGCCCAGAGCAATTCCCGCCCAAGCCTCAGTTTCTCCCGAGCTGCCAGGCGCGCGGCGGGCGGGGCCTCGGGTACCGATTACGCAATCGAACCGTCCCAGGCGGCCTGCGCACGCGCGCCGCGGGCCGCAGCTGTCAATTACGTGCGCCGGGCGGAGTGGGGCGGGGGCGCGAGAAGGCGGCGGGACCAACATGGCTGCACGGCTCGCGCCGGGGGCGGGGGGCAGAGGGGGCCAGGGGGCGGTGGGACGCTGACCCCGCCCCCTACTGCTGCCAGTCTGCGCCGGGCGGCGGCGGCGGCGACCGAGGCCGGAACATGGCGGCGGCGGCGCGCAGCTTCGGGCCCGAGCGCGAGGCCGAGCCGGTCAAGACGGCGCGCGTCGTGGGCTCTGAGCTCGTGGACACGTATACGGTGTGCTGGGGGCCCGGGCTCCCGAACTGGAGGTGGCGACTGGAACCCGGAGTCTTGAGTCCGGGGCGGGGGGTTGGTGTGGGCTTCTTGGCCCCGCCGCTGGAGAGGAGGATGTCGGGGCGCTGCGACTTTGAGGAGGGGGCCTGGGATGGCAGAATCTGGGGAACGGACGCTTGGGCTCCGCAGGTCTGGAAAAAGGGTCTTGGGGTGGGGCTCAGAGAAGGGGCTTAGGAAGGGTATGCGTTTAGAAAAGGAGGCTAGGAATGGGAAGGATCAAGGGATAAAGGAGGCCTGCAGAGGAGAGGGGGCAGGTTGAGGCGGAGGCTCCCCTGGAGGGGCGCCGGCCTGGGAGGACGTGATGGAGGGTCCCGGAGAAGGGGAATTAGGAAAGGGGTCTTCGGATGGTATCAGCGGAAAGGGTCAGGGCGCTGCAAGCCATGAAGAAAAAGAGAGGGCGGGGCCTTGGTCTGGGGGCCCTTGGGGTTGCAGTTGACATTTGCTCAAACGTGAAGGGGGCATCTGGGGGCCTTAGCGCTCAGGCAGAGACAAGAATGGAGGCGGGTGGAGCGTAGACCCCGGGGATTGAGGGGGTGGCTCAGAACTGAGAGTCCAAGAGCCCGGAACCTTAGGGGTCTTCATGGGTTTGGACTGTGGGGGTGAGCGAGAGCGGCTCACTGCCCACGCACACTTCAAGGCTGTGGAGGAGATGCAGGATAGAAAGGGGAGAAGTTGCAGACTGTGATCAAGTAGGAGACCCTCCTGGATCTTTGTGGGCTTGGGCGCCTATGGGCCTGGTAGGCTGCATAGCAGGGACTGGCCCCAAGGTGGGGGTGGCCTGAGCACCTCTCAGCCTCCTGTCCTTTGTTCTGGGACCATGGTGAGTTGGGAAGGGGGCTTGGCTCTGCCTTCACCCCACCTCCTTGGCCCTCATCCTAAGCCTCCTCCTGAGGGTCATTTTTCTGGCTCTTTCTCCTTTCCTGGGCAGGAGGAGGGGGAGGGAAATGGTCAGGCTGTGGAGGGTCTCCTAAGGATCCTGGAGCAACAGGCCTGCTCCTCAGTGGAGGCTTCAGTTGAGTTGGTTATTTTCTCCTCCCCCTTCCCTGTGTGCTGCAGAGAGGGGCGGGATGCAAGGACCGTGGGGCCTCATCCAGGTGAGGGCTTAGCTCTGGTCAGCCATCATGCATGCAGTGTATCCACCTGGCAGGTTAGCTCCAAAAAAGCTCTCCTAGTCCACAGGGCTGAGGCCTTCCTCTGAATGGGTGTTGGGAAGGTGGTGATTTTGTGTCCTTTTGTCCGGGTATGCTGAGTTGAAGAATTATCAACACCTACCTTTGATCACTTACTACATGCCAGGCCCTTTACAAAGCATTTTGCATGCATTACCTTTGATTCTTAATCCTACCATATTTTAAGATGGGAACTGAGGCTCAGACAACTTAAGGCTCCCAGTCACTTACATAAGTTGACATACATACATAAACTATAGCCAGGAATGGCAGAATCAGATTTTGAACACAGGTCTTCCTGACCTGTTCCCTTCTGTTAGGGCTTAATTATCTATCACTGCCCTGCTCTGCGGAGAGGGCACTGGCACCCCACTCTAGTACTCTTGCCTGGAAAATCCCATGGATGGAGGAGCCTGGTGGGCTGCAGTCCATGGGGTTGCTGGGAGTCGGACACGACTGAGCGACTTCACTTTCTCTCTTCACTTTCATGCATTGGAGAAGGAAATGGCAACCCACTCCAGTGTTATTGCCTGGAGAATCCCAGGGAGGGGGAGCCTGGTGGGCTGCCGTCTGTGGGGTCGCACAGAGTCGGACATGACTGAAGCAACCTAGCAGCAGCAGCCCTCCTCTGAGCTTCTAAGTGCCTTGAGTCCTGGCTGTTTTCAGCTCCTGAACCAGCTGAAAGTGTTGGAAAAGGACTTGCTTCTAGGATATATAGTCAGGGCTCCTGAAAAAGAACTAAAGCAGAAAAGCTGGTCCTTCCAAACCTGACCCTGTTTTGCCTCAGAAGGAAAGGCCTTTCTTGCAGCTCAGGTTGCATTGGACTTTGAATTACATGGAGGCTTAAACATGGAGTTTAAAAACTAAAGAGATTGCTTAATATGATAGCTGCCTTTTTTGTTTCTCACTGTTGGATAGGGGTCAGACTTATCCCATATGCCTGCCAGATCCAGTGCTAGGGCCATGGAGGAGGCTAAAAGGGGCCCCCTGCTTCTCAGCAAGGGTCAGGTATAGAAGCTGGTGGGCAGGAGCAACTTAACTTCAGCCTGGGGGGTTTGGGTGTCCTGCAGCTATTGCTGAGGGTGGGGTGGGGCTGTCCTCATTGCTGGCTAGGCAAGGGCTGTTTTCCCTCTTAGGTTTACATCATCCAGATCACTGATGGGAGCCATGAGTGGACAGTCAAGCACCGCTACAGTGATTTCCACGACCTACATGAAAAGGTAATTGAAAATTGGGGTCCTGTGTTTCAGGGCTTTGGGGGCTTTTAGGACAAGTTCCCATTGTGTCATGGGTTGGTTTTAGGGCAAAACTGGTTTATTAATGTAAATGGCAAAAAAAAAAAAACAAACAACCCTGTTGGATCCTGAGAGTTCAACCCTTGCATGAGACAGTGTGCAAGGAGTGTATTTGAACTTCAATTTTAAGATTGACAGTTGTAGCTAGGATATGAGATGCTGGGATAGTTTCCAGGGGAGGGAGCAGGCTTCAACTTGTTCCACCTGGGTATACCTATTCCAGAACCTGTGCTTTAGTATCTGGCTGTAATTCTTTCTTTGCGTTTGGAGAGAGCTGCCTTTCTCTGGGTCATTTGTAGCGTGACAGTTGTGTTGTGGTTTGGAGAAGATGGTGACTTCAGGGGCTTTGAGGTATTTCACAAATGTCTCCAGAGTCTCTTGGTGGAACTCATTGTCTGGAACTGTATCGGTGTTTCTAGTGCTAATTAAACTTGAGGCCAAACCCAGGTGCACTAGTTTGATCACTAATCATGGTGCTCCTGCCGCGATGGGCTTCGTAGCGGGCACCTGCCCTCAGCTGCTTGCCTTGGCCTTGCAGTTACAGAACCTCTTGGTCTGTGGTTGACACGCTTGTGTTTTCTTACAGCTTGTTGCGGAGAAGAAGATTGATAGAAGTCTGCTTCCACCCAAAAAGATAATTGGGAAAAACTCCAGGAGCTTGGTGGAAAAGAGGGAGAAGGATCTCGAAATTTATCTCCAGACGCTCCTGGCCACCTTCCCTGACGTGGCCCCCAGAGTGCTGGCCCACTTCTTGCATTTCCACTTTTACGTAAGTTCCTCTTGGGTTTTCGCCTTTGCCTACAAGCCTACGGCCGCCAGAGCTCCAGGTGGCAAACGTTGTAGACCTCAACTCTGAGAGGTAGGCTGGAGTTGGAGCTGCGGTTAGTAGATGGAGGAGCATCCTGGCGGGTTGGGGTTCAGACAGAGCGTGTTCATAAACGGATTTGCTTTAAATTAGGCTGACCGGCTCTGGCCACAGAGAGGTTTTTCTCCACCATAAGTCGTTTTGTTTAGCAAAACGGCCTGGGGTGTTTGAGCAAGGTTTCCATCCAAATGGATGGGGTTAGATTAGAAACAGCTGACACCTGGCATTGACTATTGTTGAGCTGTTAGTTCCCAGCTCAAAACTAATTAAGGGATCCATCTGCGTTGGCAGAATATTGCCATCTTAGGGCATCGTCAGAGTCCAAGGTGCTGAGTGAGGGTAGATGGCTTCCTCCAGTGGGAGTGTACGTCTCAGGGCAGCTCTGCACTCCCTTCTGGACGGAGGAACAACGGTCACAGGCTGCTGGTGACAGTATGAGTTGTCACACTTCAAGGGGGGAAGTTTGGTGCAGCATGAAACCAAAACATTAAACAACCCATTAATTTCATTTCTGAGAATTTATTCTAAGGGAAAAGACTGGGTGACTGAGAAAAGGATATAGGTGTAAAGGTAGTCATTCCGGGATTATAATAAGATGCTGAAGACGGTCAAAAGCCCCATAGGAGGCAACTTTAAAAAAAAAAAAAAAGGGTGCTAGCATGGAATTGGATATTATGCTGCTAGAAAAATGATGTGTCTTTGGATTTGTTGATGTAGGAAAAGAAACACATTACTAGATTAAAAGAGCAGGGCAGAAAATGGTATTAGGGTATGGTCCCGTTTTTATTTAAAAAAGAAGTTTGTATGAATATATTTGGGAAAATTCTAGAAGGTTATACATCAAAATATTATGAGGAGTTGTTTTTGGGTAGTAGATTTTTGGATAATTTACATTTAATTATTTTCCTTTTGTGTGATGAAGATAGGAAAAAAAAAAAACGAAACAACCCACTGCCTTTTCAGGCTTGCCTTTTAGGAAGGGACCTGTGGGTTGTGGTCTTAAAAGCCCAAACTTGTTTAAAAAATAACTGTCTTGAGATATTTTCAGAGTGAGACAGCTGAACCTTTCTTGAAGTGTTAGATAGAACCTGGAAATTTGGGGATGGCACTAGCAGCGGGCCACTCAGCTTGGAGGGGCCCTGTGGGAAAAAAGAGTGGCATTTATAGATGGGGGCTATATATGTGCATCTATCTTTGGATTTTGTTTGGCATGTATGTACCAGTAATGTATGTGGTTAGCAGTAATTTTCCTATTGCAGACTTTTTTTTTTTTTGCATTTTCTTTCCTTATGTGAAAAAGAAAAGTCCATTCCTTATGTGAGTCTTTCAGATAACTGGTTAGTGTTTAAGAAATGCTGTACTTTAAGAAAGCTTTGATTAGCTATTTAAGTTTAAAGTATAATTCATTGCTTAACACCTGGGCCTTTGAGGCAGTCTCCTAGCTGCCTCTGAGTATGGAAAGGCCTGGACTGCTTTTTGTTTTTTAAATGATTTGTATGTTAATTATTATTTTGGTTGCACTGGGTCTTGGTTGCTATGTACCGGCTTTTCTCTAGCTGTGGTGAGTGGGGGCTGCTCTTCGTCGTGGCGCACGGACTGGACTTCTCGCTGCAGTGGCTTCTCTCATTGCGGAGCGCAGGCTCTAGGTGCGCGGGCTTCAGTAGTTGCAACACGCAGGCTCCTGAGTTGTGGCTCAGTCGGGTGTGGGCTGCCGTTCCCTTCTACAGGGGATCTTCCTGACCCCGAGATCGGGCTTAGTTGCTTTACGCCTTGTGGAATCTTCCCAGGCCAGGAATCGCACCCATGTCCCCTGCATTGGCAGGCAGATTTGAGTTCGCTGAGCCACCAGAGAAGTACTGGGCTGCTCTTTTGAGATAGGTTTGCCTGAGGTAGGCCTGGGGCCTACCCTGCATCTGTGGCAGTTGTGGTTTGAGGCATGTTCTACTGCTTGGAGCAGTTTGAACATATTTGAAGTAATTATTATCAAAAGGGCCTCTTGGTTATATAAATCCAGAGTTCTAAAAAACTGGTTGATCCATCATTAAACTAAATCATGGTTGCTTAGCTGTGGCACTATTGACATGTTGGACCAGATGATTGGTGTGGGGGCTGCCCTGTGCAGTGCTGAGCAGCATCTCTGACCTCTGCCCACTAGATGCCAGTAGCACCCCCCCAGTCTGCCCCCTCCTCCACCCGCCACGTTGTAACTACCCACAGTATCTCCACACATTGCCAGGTACTGCCTGAGGGGCAGATTGCACCTGATTGAGAATCACGATATTAGATCTTCAAATGAATTTGGACAGACAGGGCCCAAAAGATGTGTGAGCTTTTTTACAGACTGGGAGCCCTTAGGGAAGGGTTCTGGTAACCTTTGCCCCCATCAGTGTCCTCTCTGAATTTACTCCCAGTGTAGTCCACCTCTTGTGGGGCTGCCAGTGGACAGGGTGGACCCAGGGAACCCTATTTGGCTGGGGTGTGGATTTTTTTTTTTTTTGGTATATAATTCACATACAAAATTCACTCTTACAAAGCATGCAAGTCCCTGGTTTTTAGTATATTAACAGAATTGTGCATCTATCACTACTGCCTTAATTCCAGAACATTCATCACACAGGAAGGAACTGTGTACCCATCAGCAGTCACTAATATGCTTTCATAATATATAGGTTTGCATAATCTGAACATTTCATATAAATGGAATCATGCAATGTATGACCTTTTGTGACTGACTGCTTTCACTTAGCATTGTGTTTTCAAGGTCTGTTCATATTGTAAACAAAAATAAGTACTTCAGTTCTTTTATGGTCAAGTACTATTACATTGTTTAAAGGTACCATATATTGTCCATTTATGAGTTAATGGACTGATAACTTTAGCTTGCTTCCAGTTCTTGGCTTTTATTAAATAAGGCTGCTGAGAACATTCATATGTTTTTGTGTAGACCCATACTTTCTGTTGGGGCTTCCCAGGTGGCCCAGTAGTAAAGAATCCACCTGCCAATGCGGGCAATGCAGGTTCAATCTCTGGGTCAGGAAGATGCCCTGGAGAAGGGAACGCCAGCCCACTCCGGTATTGTTGCCTGGGTAATCTCATGGACAGAGGAGCCTGGCGGGCTGCAGTCCATGGGATCACAAAAAGAGTCAGACACAGTTCAGCGACTAAAGGATAACAACAACATACTTTCTGTTGGGTATATACTAGGAGTAGAATTGCTGGATTGTACGATAACTCTCTTTATGAGGAACAGCCAAATTTTCTTTTGTAGTGGCTGCACCATTTTATTGAGTTGGCCAGAAAGTTGGCCAACCCAACGCATTCCTGCCAGCAATGTGTAGGCTCTTGTGTTCCCACGTCTTTGCCCACACTTGCTACTGTTCCTTTTACTGTAGCCATCCTCATGGCTGTAACATGGTACCTTGTGGTTTCAATTTGCATTTGGCTAATGACTAATAATGTTGAGCTTCTTTTCATGTGCTTGTTGGTTATTTGTATATCTTGTTTAGATAAAGTTATTGAAATCTTTTGTGTTTCAAAAAATTAGGTTGTTTTTGTTGTTGAGTTGTAGGAGTTCTTTGTATACTCTGGATATTTAAACCCTTATTAGAAATATGATGTGCAAATATTTTCTCTCATTGTGTGAATTGTCTTCGTTTTCCTGATTGTATTCTTTGAAACATAAGTTTTCGATTTTGATGAAGTTTACCCATTTTTTCCCTCCAGTCACTTTTTGGTATCATATCTAAGAAACCAAATCCAAGATAACAAAGATTTGCAACTATGTTTTTCTTCTAAGAGTCTTACAGTTTTAGCTCTTGTATTTAGGACTTCAACCATTTTGAGTGGGTTTTTGTATATGGTGTGAGGTTGGGGCCTCCACTTTGGGCCAGGCTGACAGGCAGGCAGAGCCGTTTGTCTCCCAGCCCTGCTGCTTCCTGACAGTTTATTCAAAGGCAGTCATGGAACCTCTGTGTGTCTCAGTTCCTCTTGTGAGTTGGAGGGGGATGATCCCAGGCCCTTGGGAATTGCAGGAGACTGTGCAGTGACGGTGAAGGGCCCAGAAGAGGTCTGGGCTTACTGCGGGGGCTCTCCAGGTCCCAGCCAGTGCCAGCTATTCCAGCTAGGAATGCATTCACTTCTTGTCGAAGGTGGCATTTATATCATTTTGTTATCTTGAAACCAGTTGGGTAGAACAAAGACACTTTTTGAAATTTGAAATCAGAGTAGGATAGAACCGTTACCATCCTAAAGGTAGCTTTTGGTCGTTTGTTTTAGTTGCAGAATATAAGCTGTAAGTGATAACAGATATTCTTGCGGCTTACTTATGGTCTAGGAGCTCTTTCAGCCAAAGTTTAGGCTTGACTCTCTCAATGGGGAATTTTTACTCACACAGTGTTCCTGACTTCTGCTGCTGTGCCTCATACAGGCGTGAAATAAGTTATCAAGGACTCCGACCCCGTGTGTGTATGTAAACCACACAGTGATGTGTAGTTGAGTCCCTCATTAGTGCTCCAGTGACACACACGCTGTGCTCGAGCCCGTGCCAGGCAGGAGCGTTGGACTGGCCTGGGCTTGTTCATTGAGCAGGGTCTGTGCTGCAGGGGGTTCACAGACCTGCATGTACTAACATGCTGTCAGAACGTGGTGTCCAAACCGCAGCCTAATAGTCTGGTGCATTTGTGTGCATAGCTCACTTGGTAAAGAATCCGCCTGCAATGCGGGAGACCCGGGTTCGATTCTTGGGTCTAGAAGATCCGCTGGAGAAGGCATAGGCTACCCACTGCAGTATTCTTGGGCTTCCCCTGTGGCTCAGCTGGTAAAGAATCCGCCTGCAATGCGGGAGATCTGGGTTCGATCCATGGGTTGGGAAGCTCCCCTGGAGAAGGGAAAGGCTACCTACTCCAGTATTCTGGCCTGGATAATTCCATGAACTGTATAGTACATGGGGTCGCAAAGAGTTAGACACAACTGAGCAACTTGGACACAGCTGAACAACTTGCCCTACAGGGTGCTGCTCAAGGGTGCAGACCAGCACTTGACCCTGGCAGGTGGCTGATTGATTGGAATGTATCATGTTTGGAAGTGGGTATTATAGTTTTTAAACACTTATTTTTTTTTTTAATTGAAAAATTTTTTGAAGTTATAAAGAATGTCTTTTAAAATTTTAATTTATTTATTTTTGGCTGTGCTGGATTTTCCTTGCTGCAGGCAGACTTTCTCTACCTCTGGCAAGTGGGGGCTATTCTTCATTGCAGTGCATAGGCTTCTCACTGCAGTGGTTTCTCTTATTGCAAAGTGTGGGTTCTGGGGCGACGGGCTTCTGTAGTTGTGGTTCCTGGGCTCTTGAGCACAGGCTTAATAGTTGTGGTGCATGGGCTTAGTTTCTCCTTGGCATGTGGCATCATCCTGGACCAGGAATCAAACCTACGTCTCCTGCACTGGCAGGTGGATTCCCTACTGTTGAGCCACCAGAGAAGCTCCCTGCCTTTTTTTTTTTTTTTTTTTTTTTCTTTTTAGGGTATTTCAGTTCAGACATCTGTGGGACCCTGAAGTATTTCAAGTCCCTTAGCAGGATTGGGTGGAGTGTGTGTGGGTGGGGGAGTACCCGTTGGCAGAGGTACCTCTGGGCAGAATCTGCAGGAGCTTTAACTGGGACCCACCGATGCCCCTGTTTCCTCCTAGCAGGAGGAAGGCCCAACCCTGCTTACACTTGGCCACAAGGCCACAGTTGAACCAGAGTACTCTGAGGAGGCAGACAAAACGCTTCACTGAAAAGACTTATACTGTGGATTTTGGGACTGAGGCCTTTCTTTGTTTCCCCTTTAATTAAGAGTCTCTCAAGGTAAAGATCACAAGGCAACTAAGTAGATAGTGTTGCCTGGTATAGCTGCAGGGAGTGCTTCCTGTAGCCCAAGGAGAGGGGCAGAAGAAATTGTCTACTTTTTAGATTGCTCAGAAGTGGAAACATGCTCTTTGTTTAGCATGAGTCCTTGGCCCTCACTATCTCCCAACTTTCTGGGTCTTCCGGAAATTCCAGCCCTATCTCCTCAGCTGGGCTGGTGTTGACGCCAGCTGCCCAAAGAAATGTAACTCAGGATAAGGGTTGCTGGTACTAAGCGTGGGCTGGGGGCCCTTTTCCCATGTGAGACCTAGTGTCCCTGCTGGAAATGGAGAGTCTGGGGAGCTGCTCTTGGGGACTGGAGGTGGGTGTGGATCGGAAGCCTCTCGGGAGTCTGTGTCTTTCTAGGCTGTCCAGGCGATGGGCGATTCTGACTGCACGCCAGATGGGGAAGTGCTGATCTGGAGACAGGGCTTAGTTCTCAGAGTGTAGGTAGAGAAATGAGCTTCTGGGTCATTCCACGGTCTTCCTGATCTTCGGTTCTTCATAGCAGCCAAGGAAGTAACTGCCCAGCAATTGAATTGTTGCAGGAGACTGAAGTTGAACTTCTGAGTGAACTGATGGCCTGTCTTCTCACTCACTGGAGCCTCTCTGGCTCAGAGCCTGCTGTATCCTTCTGGTGGCTCTTTTACATTTGACCCCGTGTCTTGCCAGACTCTGAGCCCCCTAACAGTGGAGCTGTGTTCCCTCATTTTTCTCCCTTTGGCTTTTTGTTCATTTGTGAGAATAAGGAGAAATTAGTCTCATACAAGCTGAATTTCAAGCAGATGAAATAAGCACATTTTTTAATAACAGATACCTTAGAGTACTAAAAGGAGAAATTAGGGGAGTGTTTTTATGATCTTAGGGTTGGGAAAGAGGTCCCAGAAGTCACAAAGGAAAAGAATCACAGGTTAAAAAAAATGTACACTTGACAAACCTCCCTCTGTCAGGAGAACCGGTGTGAACACACATAAGGGGCATACACAGACAAGGAAAAGACACTTAGATATTTGCAGCATGTAAACAAGCATTAGAGTGTCCTGTATGTGTGAAAGGTAAGCGAGAGACGAACAGTAGAAAAACAGGAGGACACTGTCTCCTGCAGCCTGGTGCCTTTCAAGTTCCGTAAACACACTAATTGTGTGTCCTGGTGGCAGAGGGGTTCCTGTGAGCTACGGAGGTGATTGTGCAGTTTTCATCAGGACCTGTTTACAAAAGTCCTGTTGGCTGCCATCGTCAATTAGGTACCGTTCTTACCTGCAGGATGTGGGGTTGCAAGCCCTGGGACTCTGGCAACCCCACGGTTACACCCCGAAATGCTGAGGCAGTCAGCTGTGTACCGAGAGAGGCTTCAAGGCTAAGCGCTTGAAAATGTGGCTTTGCGAGTTTCTTGCCATGTAACAGTGAGGATCGCAGCCTGTCTGCACCTCAGTTTGCTTACCTGTGAAATAGGATTCAAAATAAGAGCCTCCTGGCCTAGGGCGCCTGGAGGATTGAGTGAGCCTCTTGGTGGGGAGCACGTAGGCCATTGCCTGGTGTGAATCCTTGTGCCGCCTTTACCCCATCGCCCTAAAAGGGAACCCTTTCCTGCCTCTTCCTCACGACGCTGGGCTGAGTGGTACTGTCACCTGCCTTGGAGGGACGGCGCAGGAAGAGAGCCCGTGCTCACTCTTTCCTCAGATACCTGTGGGACATGAATGTCAGTAAAAATGGCCACTCCCAGGCAGGGCTGGTTCTGTGAGGCCTGTTTTTTTTTCCCACCAGGGTAATGGGAACCTCTTTTCCAGAGGAAGCAGGACTGTCTGTCTGCCATGCCTCTCTTAGTCATCTCCCAAGGCCAGTTTTGGGAGCTGTTGACTTCCCAGCCAGCGCCTGACATGGCCAGGCTTTGTGGTCTCCTGGGCCTGGAGTTCTCAGCCCGTGCTGAGTGGCCTTGGAGCTGATATCCACGTAACTGGAAATGCTCTTTTCCTTTCTGAGCTGCTTGATTCACTTTAGATTTACTCTCTCCGTTTTGTTTTACTTCTGGAGAGCTGGCTTTGGAGCAGTGGAGGGAGTAGATGGCAAGAAAGGTGCAGGTCCCAGTGGTGGGGAGCAGGGGAATATCCTGACTGGATTTTGTTTTCTCTTTAGGAGATTAATGGCATCACTGCAGCACTGGCTGAGGAACTCTTCGAAAAAGGTATATGGCCGGGGTCCTTGAAATACTGGATGCAACTTGGCTAGCCCCGTTAGGCGGCCAGGGGCCAGGACTCCGTCAGCTGGCTCTGTGCCAAGTGGGTTCTAGCCAGGACCCACCTTCCCGGGGTTGCCCAGACCCCTGGGCCTGGTCCACAGCAGGCCTGTGCACCTGTCTGCTCTGCAAGTCTGAAGAGCTGTGTTCTTCACCTCAGGACCCTGGGGCCCCTGTCCTCGGGGGGCTCTGTTCTCAGGCTCAGGTTGTATTCCAGGGCCTTCTGATGGAGTTCTAGAAGGTGGGTGGCGTGCTGCCCTCTTGCACCGGGTTTGTTCTTACCTGAAAGGGTTCGGATGGCACCGAAGCTGCCCCAGGGTCATGACCCTGCCTGAGAGCACAGTGACGGTGGCTGAATGTTCTGAGTGAGTGCTTGTGGGCCAGACTTCTGTGTGTGTCTTACTGCTCCCCTGAAGGAGGGCCGGACAAGGACGTTGCGGATGAGAGGCCCAGTTAGCTGTCTGAGGGTGCATGGCTGGAAAGCGCAAAAGGAGGACCAAACACCAGTGTTGGGCTCAGAAGCCCTCCTGCTCTCGGGCCCCGTACTGTGCTGGCACCTTAGGTCTCACCTATTAAGACGTCTGTGTCTTAGAGGTTACAGCGGGCCGTTGCCCTCAGGGCCTCAGATTGTAACTCAGTTTCACTTCCGAGAGGCTCCCCAGAGCAAATTCCTGTGGCCCTTCCCTCTTTTGTAATCACATGTCGACCCTGAGCTGTCAGCCCAGGAGGGAGGCCGCTTCCGCATGCTCAGGAGGGTCCTGCCTTCGTCCTGACTCGGCGCGCATAATGGGTGCTGGCCAAGTGCTTGTTCACTGTTGGCCGGGTGGGCAGCTACCCTGGCTGCACAGCGGGGCTGGGACCCAGTGCTCACCTGTTGGGCTGTGGCTGTTGCAGGAGAACAGCTCCTGGGGGCTGGCGAGGTCTTCGCCATTGGACCCCTGCAGCTCTACGCAGTCACCGAGCAGCTGCAGCAGGGAAAGCCCACATGCGCCAGCGGGGATGCCAAGACTGACCTGGGGCACATCCTGGACTTCACCTGTCGCCTTAAGTACCTTAAGGTAAAGCTGTGGGAGCCTGGTCATGGGGAACTGCTCAGTCATGGGCACGCAGCTCGTGACCTGGGGGGGTGTGTGTGTGTGTATATATATATATATGTATACACACACACACACTGCAGGCCCTGGGGAAAAGAAGGTGACATTTGGTGATCTGGGCACTGTGCTTCCGCCTCTGAGCACCAGGGGGCAGTCATGGTCCAGTGGCCCCCTACTTTGAACCTTGGCTTTAGCCTGCTTTGTTGATCATGGAACTGCTGAGTGGGAGTCCTTGCCCAGACTGCCTCTTGCAGCCTGGCAAAGCTTGGAGCAGGGTTTGGCAGTTGCTGCAACACTGCTCGGTGAACACGGATGGGAAGTGCTGGTTGGAGCAGCATCCCTAATTCACACCATTTATTTGGCTGTAGGTTTCTGGCACAAAAGGACCTTTTGGGACCAGCAACATTCAGGAGCAGCTCCTGCCTTTTGATCTGTCCATATTCAAGTCTCTTCATCAGGTGGAGGTAAGGCCCAGGGCCCCTGGAGTGCAGGTGGGACTGTGCCCTCACAGCATGGTCCGATTTCTGACCATTCTGTCCGTGCCTAGGGAGTGTTCCTGAGGTTGAGTGTCTGGATTTCATCGTAAGGCACTGCTGCTTTTGTGTCTGTCAGTATGTAGCAGATTCCATTTAGCGGAGTCAGGCGCTGTGGAGGCAGAGAGACGAGCTTCTGCTGCTCTTGGCCGGTCTGCATGTCCCCACCCCGCAGCATTTGGACAGGTTGGAGCACCAGCGCCCAGCTTCTCCTGGGCTTCCTCATTGCTCAAATTGAAGTGCTAGGAAGTCGTCCTATGGGTCACATAGAGCCAATTCCATGTCTGCATCTTCCAGGGCAGATCAGCAGAGGGGTTGCAGGATTCTCTGCTCTCTGCTGTGCCTGTACCTAACAGGAAATACTTTGCATTACTCACTGCAGAGCTCCTGGGTTTGCAGTGCCAATTTTGTACCTTGTTTTTTCTTTTTTTTTTTAATAAGAAGGGGACTCAGTAGAGAATAGGGGAAAACGCTTTAACACAGCAAGTCCTCGAGCATGGCTTTTGTGTGCAGCCCTGTTCCTCATGTCTGATGTTCATTCCTCGATGAAATCTTCTCAACAGCCACGTGAAGTGGGCACTTACATTCCCATTTTACAGTTGAGGAAACTGAGGCTTAGGGGAGTAAGGAAGTTTGGCCAGGATCACACAGTTAAAAGGGGGAATCTAGTGTCGGAGCTCAGCAGAGTCTGACTCTGCAACGTGCCGGGCTTGTCTCAGGAGGTCCCTTGAGGACCCTTCCTTCGATGGGCATCTGGTCCTCGACCAGCACAGACAAGTGGGGCTGGGTAGTGAGAGGAGTGCCTGGTTGGGCAGGCTGTGGCTCTGCCAGGCGGGGCCTGAGGGTATGTAGTGTAGCGCTTGGACAGGTGGCTTGAGGGAGGTGGTTTGGCTTGTCCCCCTCCTTCCCCTTGCAAGGCTGCCGAGGCCAGTGGAGTGGGGCAGGTGATGTTGCAGAGGCCCCAGGCTCTCCAGCTCTGGTGTCCCTGGCTCTCACTTTGTGTCCAGCCACCCAGCCCCAAGCAGCTGTTCAGAGCAACGAGTTTGTGTCTCTGTCTCACGAGCTACTTCAGAATATGTCTAGTTAGCACTAAAAATGGGAAAGCAGAGACTTAGGGTTTGAGTCACCGCCTACCTCAAAGGATTTGGGGTCACTGATGGTTGTGCTCCTTTTGTGTGTGGGTGGGACTTCATGGGACTTCCGTTGGAGTGATGATGCCCTTCTGAGACATAGCTGTTCTTGTTCCAGATAAGTCACTGTGATGCCAGGCGCATCCGGGGGCTGGTTGCATCCAAGCCCACCTTGGCCACAATGAGCGTCCGTTTCTCGGCAACCTCCATGAAGGTAAGCGCCACCTGTTACCTTCCTGGGTGCCATCTGAGGGGCAGGGCCCTGTACTGTGGTGCCCTCACTGCGAATCGTGCAAAGTCTACTGCCATCTGTCAGGAATCAGAAGCCAGACTTTCCCCTGGGCAGCTGCACACTCATGTGGGACCTCCCAGTGCTTGACAGTCCCTGTAGCCTCAGGCTACATCATCATCCCGAATCAACACTAAAACCAGAGATGTTAAGAGCAGGGTAATCTCCACCCCCCAGAAAAGGTCACTGCTGCTGCTGCTAAGTCGCTTCAGTCATGTCCGACTCTGTGCAACCACATAGACGGCAGCCCACCAGGCTCCGCCGTCTCTGGGATTCTCCGGGCAAGAATACTGGAGTGGGGTTGCCATTTCCTTCTCCAGAAAAGGTCACTGGTTTTTAATAAATTTTCAGCAGCACGAGTGTCAGAACATTTATTAGATGAATTGATGGAAATGTTCTCTAACTATGAAAAGCTCTGGCTTAGCACTCATTTGTATTTTGTTCTCAGTGAACTTGAATAGGCAGGCGAGGTTGTGTGTGCTGGACCCTGTTGTTTATATGTGAGTGACACAAACTCACAAACCAAGTGTGTAAGAGGTTTTTCCCCTTCTCTCTTTACATTTTTACGATTTACATCTTAGTAATGACTTGACTTCCAGGTGGCGCTAGTGGTAAAGAACCCGCTGCTAACACAGGAGATGTAAGAGATGCTGGTTTGATCCCTGGGTTGAGAACATCCCCTGGAGAAGGAAATGGCAACCCACTCCAGTATTCATGCCTGAAGAATCCCACAGACAGAGGAGCGTGGCAGGCTACAGTCCATGGGGTTGCCAAGAGTTGGACGCGACTGAAGTGACTTAGCACTTAGCAGGCTCAGTAATCTTAAAGTTCTTCTAGAAAGAAGCATAGTGTTACATTTAGAACTTAGAGTATCTGATGAAGATTTAGGTTTGATGGAAAGTCTTTCTCTTGAGGCTACTGGCTGAAAAGAGGTGGCTTCTTTCAGGCAGCTTTGCCCCTCTGGGAGATACTTCCTGCTTCCCTGCTCAGGGAGCCCAGAGTGATCCATTGAGAGAGGAGAAGTCTTACCAAAGGGCATCAGAAGCCAAAGGGAGGAGACCTGCCTCCTTCCCAGTAGACGGTGCCCCCGTGCTCCCTGCTGCTCCCCTGTCTCAGCCCTGCTAGATTTTACCCTGTGAAGTAATGGTTAAAAGGCCTATAGTCAGCCGTGGGGGCCACAGTGCCAGCTTATAAAGCATGGTTGCCTGGAAACACAGAAAATTCTGACCTTCAGCCTCCAAGATTTAAGCCAGAAAAGGCATCACTGTATAACGAGGCTCTTGTGAGCTGGAAAAGTGTTTGCTCCCGCAGCAGGGCCAGAACATATTCCAAGTGGACGTTATGTTTCTAAGCTTTTCAGTTATTTCACAATCGTTTTGAGGCATATGAACCAAAGCCCCGTTTTAATGCAAGTTCACTTCCACATACTAAATATGCTCCAGCCCTTCCTGAAATTTTGCAATGATTGTTTTCCCAGTGAGTGTTGCATGAGGGCTACCATGGGGGTGCTCACCAGATGTTCTCACACAGGAAGTCCTCGTTCCTGAAGCCTCGGAGTTCGATGAGTGGGAGCCAGCAGGCGCAGCCCTGGAGGGCCCCGTGACTGCCGTCATCCCCACATGGCAGGCTCTGACCGCTCTGGACTTGAGTCACAATAGCATCTCTGAGATCGATGATTCTGTGGTATGCCCTCCATGGCCTGACCAGACCCTGGGGTTGGGTGTTTAACCCTTTACCAAAAGGACCACCGAAGACCTGCATCCAGCGCTCTGTGCATTGCCTACAGTGCTTAAGTTAATGGGGTTATTTAAAAGTTATTTAAAATCTTAGGGCTTCCCTCGTGGCTCAGTGGTAAAGAATCCGCTGGCCAGTGCAGGAGACACTGGTTCAGTCCCTGGTCCAGGAAGATCTCACATGCCACAGAGCAGCTAAGCCTGTGCACCACAGCTACTGAGCCTGTGCCCCAGAGCCGCGTGAGCCACAGCTCCCGAGCCCACACGCGGCAACTGCTGAAGCCCACGCGCCCCAGAGCCTGTGCTCCACAGCAGGAGACACCACGATGAGTGGCCCGAGCACAGCCGCGTGGAGAGCAGCCCCTGCTCTCTGTAACTAGAGGAAAGCCCGGGCAGCAATGTAGGCCCAGCATGGCCAAAAATAAATAATTGTTTTTTTTAAAGGAGTGCTTAGAACGAAATGAAGTGTATTGTGTGTGCATTTGATAGCATAGACACAGTAAGTGGTGAAATTTATTCCCAAGAAGGGGAGCAGAAAAGTTAGTCCATAGGTTCCAGGGATGTTCCTGGTAGTTCAGTGGTTAAGACTTGATGTTTCCACTGTAGTGGGGACAGGTTTGATCCCTGATCAGGGAACTAAGATCCAGTGTGCCTCACAGTGCAGCCAGGAAAAAAAAAGGTTCCAGATGTTCCCCTGTAAGAGTGACATCCAGATGGTACTTGGGCAGGAGTGTGGTTCCTGTGTTTGTGCGTCTCGATGGGGGTAGGTAGAGTTGAAGAAGCACACCCCTCCTTCTGTCTGCACTTGCTGTTTATCACTTTTACAAGCCAAGTGTTCTACAAAAGCAGTGCGTCGGTGCTCAGCACTGGAGGCCCTCTGTTATGTGTTCCTGAGGATGTGCTGCTGGCTGGGCCCTGGGAGGTGTCCCGTCAGGGGCCCTGCACATTTGGCCTGCCCAGGAGTCCGTGGGCAGGCAAAAGCATCTGTCCCTCCTGTGGAGGGGCCGGAAAGGGTCCAGTCTCCTAGGATAACGTCAGGTGTTGTCTTTTCTTTCACAAGAAACTGATTCCAAAGATTGAGTTCCTGGACCTGAGTCACAATGGAGTGCTGGTCATGAACAATTTGCAGGTAATTAGTGTCTTTGGAGACCTTTACTGTCTGCGAGCTTCTCACAAGGTCCCATTCTCCTGAGATCCAGGAGGCTGATGTGGCCTTGGGAGTCTTGGGATTTCTCTCCTGGGCACTTGAAGGGTATCTGGGTGTACCAGAGGTTTGTAAAGGCAGAGCCTGCTGCCGTTCCCTTTAGGTCGCAACAATGCAATGAGCATGTGTTGCTCTACTTCCCAAAGTATAAATACACATTGGACATGATAAAGGTGATGCCTCACTGTGAAGACGGACAGCCTTGTTTTCAAACCCTGCCTCTACTCCTACCCTGGGGGCTGTGTTGGCCCTGTAAACCTGTGCAGGGAAGAAGAGTTTCCCTTCTGAAAAAATGTCAGTGGGAACAGAGCCAACCTGCAGAACTAGTCGTTTAGGCTGGAAGGCCCCTTACACCCTTCGTGACGGTGCCCATTGTTTGGACCTTGACCTTAACCACGTGACCCTGTTGTCGATGCCGCCACAGCACCTGTACAACCTTGTGCACGTGGACCTGTCCTACAACAAGCTCTCCTCCTTGGAAGGGGTTCACACCAAACTGGGCAACATCAAGACCCTGAACCTGGCAGGCAACCTCCTGAGGCATCTGAGTGGCCTGCACAAGCTGTACTCCCTGGTCAACCTGGATCTCAGCGACAACAGAATCGAACAGGTGAGCCGCGCCCCAGAAGGGATACGGGTTTCTGGGGAGGCTGTGCCTCGACGTTGGTCGCTTCAGTGAGAATGGGGGGCTTTTCTTGGCCGTTGCTCATGTTGTCACGTTGCCAAGTTGTTAGCGAAGAGACTCGGGGGATGCCTTTCAGATGGAAGAGGTCAGAAGCATCGGCAGCCTCCCGTGTCTGGAGCACGTGGCTCTGCTGAACAACCCCCTGAGTATCATTCCCGACTACCGGACCAAGGTGCTGGCTCAGTTCGGAGAGCGGGCCTCGGAGGTAAGCTGCTTGGGGAGACTCAGCTGCAGGTGACATCTGCGCACATACACCTGCCTGCTTCAGAAGGCCGTCCTGACCCTGAGTGGCCTTTCGGATCAGGGAAGCCCACTGCCTCCATAGGAAAAGGCTCCCTTGATCCTCTTCTCTTAGGGGCCACAGGCTGCCACGCTTCCTCCATAGGCTGACCTCATGTAGCCTCCGTCAGAGCATCAGGCCTGGGGGGCTCTCCAGGAACCAACAGGCACAGCCTGAGTGTGGAGGGACTGTCTTCTACTTGTTAAAAAGTAACATTTACTGTGGGCTTCTCTGGTGGCTCAGCAGTAGATAACCCGCCTGCCAAGTGCTGGAGATGCGGATTCCATCCCTGAGTCGGGACGGTCTCCTGGGGGAGAAAGTGGCAGGCCGCTCCAGTGTTCTTGCCTGGGATAATCCCATGGACAGATTATGAACTGGCGGGCTCCAGCCCATGACGTTGCAGAATCAGACAGAAATTTAGTGACTAAACAACAAGCAATGTTTATTGTAGGCAAGAGTCAAGAATAAGATACTTAATTCCAAGTATCTCATTTCCTAGACGACTTCTGGCCATAAAATCTCATCATAAACCAGATGTGTTTGCCCACCTTGGCCAGTGTCACCCAGCCCAGTATCTGCTGCCTGCTGATGGTCACCTGCCCGCCCCACAGGTGCCCTGCGGGTTCCCCTGTCTCCTTGCTTCGAGCAGGCCACGCTCCCACTCCCCCCAGATCCCAGGCCGGAAGACAGCTGGAAGTCTGTTTGCATCATCCCCCACCCCTCCGTGTGTTTTCCGCCCAAGGTGCCCCTTTCTCCACACTGTCACCAAGACATCAGCTCCCCTCCCTCGGCCCTTGGGACCTTCCCTCATTTGACCACTCTGCTGTTCCCCACTGCCTGCCGGCCCGTAGCTCATTCCTGCACTTGGAGGTGGGGTCCCTGCCTTCCTGCCTGCTTCCCATGCCTTGGCTCTCCCAGTTCCCCAGCCCAGAAGGCTCTCCCCTTGCTCTTTGCAGATACGAGTTTCGTCATGATCGGAGGCTTAGTTCGAGGCACCACCTTCCCCTACTCCCAACCATCCAGAGGCCTTCTCAGGGAACCCTGCGCCCTGCCTTCTCTTTCCCGAGAGGAGCTCCCGGAGCCAGACTAGGCCTTGCGGGCCCTTGCTGGGTCACTCCAGGGAGCTCCCTGGTCGCTTCTGTGGGTGGCAGAGATCTCCCTCCTGGAGGCTGAGCCCCCGCAGCCTTGTCTGTCCTCAGGGGGCCTGGCCTACGCCTCGGCGGGACCCCGCCATCCTGCTCGCTCCATGCTGCCAGCACCTGTGCTGATGGCCATTTTCTGAACACCGTAGGTCTGCCTGGACAACACAGTGACCACAGAGAAAGAGTTGGACACAGTGGAAGTGCTAAAAGCGATTCAGAAAGCCAAAGAGGTCAAGTCCAAATTAAGCAACCCTGAGAAGAAGGTGGGTCTTCGTGTGGGAGGTAGAGGAGTGGAGTCCTGGCCGCGCCACCCTGGCCTCCCCCCGGCTGTGCGTCCCTCTCTGTTCTCATCTGTGAGATGGGGGTGGCCATCGGACCGGCCTCGTGGGGTTGCTGAGGGTTAGTCGAGGTCCTCCCTGTCACCGATGTTTGTTTGCGAGCACTATTAGCTCCTCACGTCTCTGGCTCTGCCCAGTTCTGTTCTCCTGGATCTTTCACCTCTGCCCAGCTGACTCAGCACTCCCCCTCAGGTCAGTGAGGATTCTCGGCTCTCTGCTGCCCCCTGTGTCAGACCCAGCAGCTCCCCACCCAGTGCGGCTCCCACCTCTGCCTCCCTGCCCCAGCCCATCCTCTCCAACCAAGGTAACCGTGTGTGTGTGTGTGTGTGTGTGTGTGTGTGTACCGTGTGTGTGTGTGTGTGTGTACCGTGTGTGTGTGTGTGTGTGTACCGTGTGTGTGTGTGTGTGTGTGTGTGTGTGCGCGCGCGGAGCTGCACAGGCCCTGCCCGGGCGCCCAGCTGGGCTGGGGTTGGCGGAACGGGTTCAGATGCAGGGAGGGCATGGTGCTGTCTGCACACCAGCCCCTCCTGGGGAGGCGCATGGCTGGGGGGTGCCTGGCTTGATTTCTCAGTTTGCTCAGTGAAGACTCCCCATTGCTCTGACACCCACATCCAGTTCCTCTAGGGTACTGCGGGGTGTGCTCTTTGAACAGGCTCGGGGCTGCTGGCCCATAAGGACCCCAAGCACCTGCAGGCAGTGTGGGCAGGCTGGCTGCCTGTTAATGAGAAGCCAGGCGTCCTGGTTACTTCCCTGAGGCAGGTGCCCCCTGCCCTGTCCCTGTGTGGGGAGTGTGCCTCATTGCCATGGCCCTGGTGGTGACCCAGCCCTGAACGCTGTGTTGGTGGGACCGAGATGGGCTGTTGGTGGACCCATGGAAGACCAATCCCTTTCACCCACCCACTGTCTTAGCGTTTTCAAAGGGCTTTCACCTCTGAACCCAGGCATCCTCGGAGATGAGTGAGTGAAGCAGGTCCCATGAGTGTCTGCTGGCCCGGCCCCCACGGAAGAGGGGAGGGTGTGCCGTCCCGAGTGGAGCCGAGGCTCGGGACACACAGGAAAGAACGCCGCCCGCCCGGGCTCCTGGAGTTGGAGAACTTGGTGTGAGGTCTTGGGAAAACAGTTTGACCCTATGTTTCAAGAACCAGAAAAACGTTCCCACCCCTTGACTTGGTAACCCCGCTGGTGGGGATTTTATCTTAGCGGGTTAAGATAACAGGGAAGGGGGAGGTGAAATGCTCGTTGCAGCGCTGTTTCTGCCAGCAAAACATGGGCCACGGCGGCGGCGGGCGTGAGAGAGAGGGAGGGAGTTTAAGCCGCGGTCCGGAGTGCCCTGCAGCCATTACCGCCGAGAGGGGAAGGTGGGATATGAAGAATGCTGGGTTCAGTCCGAGAGCCTGTGCAGGGCAGCTCACCAAGGTCACAGCTGTGGACGTGAGCCAGAGAGTGGGCGGGGCACGTCGGTGCCAGAGTCGCCATCTGTTTGCGTTTGTAACATTCTTGATTGAGAAGTTCGGGTTTTCTATTTCTTTTTTTTTTATGTAAAAGGGGAGGGGGCCTGTATCACTTTGAAGATGCTTCCCTGACCTGTCTCCTGTCGGAGGGGCCAGAGCCCTCCTCAGGCCCGCTCCCCGCCGCACGCGGCCGGCACAGCCCTGGGGCCTGCAGGGGATCTGCGTGGCTAGGCTCTGGGGACCGGGAGGTGCGGCTGGCCCGCCCGGCTGGGGACCCGCCAGTTCTCAGTCTGCCCTTGTCGAGGCAAGGAATCAGTGAGTGTGAGCAGGCGAGTGAGCTGTGGGTGGTGAGGGAGGTGTCTGCCCTCCACAGCTGCAGTTGTGGGCGGCCCCCCTTTGGCGGCGAAGCCTCTGCAGCAGCCAGAACCAGACAGTCCCCTTCGTCACTGCCCCGCTCCGGGGGCACACCATGCAGGGGCTCGCTGTGGTCTCCCCTTCCTTTCCCAGTCCTTGTACTGGACGTTTAGACGTCGTCTCCAGATCCTCTCATAAATAAAACTGCGGTGGATGTCTCTGTGTGCACATCTCTTTCCTTTTGGTGAGAAACAACAAAGGTTGGGCCCCGTCTAGGCATTCTGATGTTCCCTGTCCCATCCCCTGAGTGGCTTTTCTGACCACTTGTTTGTACAGACCACAGTCCAGGAAGGAAGCAGAAAGACTGTCCTGTTCACATTTCCTCAGCTGCAAACAGGGTTTGGGAGGGTAGTGACAGGAAAATACTGCTTTTTATTGCTAATGTGGAGGAATCCACAGAAATTTGTGTTCAACCATGTGCTACTGGACCTGGCCTGTGTGGGCAAGGATTTCTTCCCGCAGGGAGCAGCTTTGCTCCCAGCCCGTTTTTGTAGAAGTGGACATACTTGTGAGTAAGCTGTCCCCCACCCCCCACCCCCGGAGGCCCGCCAGGAGGGGACACTATCCAATAAACACAAGGCCTCTGGTCACCTCAGGACCTGCTAGCCCAGCTTGTTGGAGCCATGGAGGGTTGTGGCCACAGGGACTGATGTGGGAAGTGTTGGAGTTGATTCTCCAGCCAGGCCAGGTCCAGGGGCTGAGAGGAGGCTGTAGAGACGTGGTTAAAAGAGCAGGCGCCTGGCCTGGGTGCCCTGAGTTTACATCCCAGCTTCCCTGGCTGTGGTCCCTGAAGCAGCTTGTCACCTCCAGAAGCTCTGTTTTCTCTACCCTGCTTCATCGACTCTAAGATGCATGCACTCCACCTTCTGCCTCTAAAGCTGAGAGGCAGCTGTCAGTCAGCGCGTCTCGTAGTTGCTGTCGGCCAGCTGGTGTTCGTGATGGAGTTGTGGGAACACCTTCCGCGGACGCCTGCTAAGACCAAGATGGGACCACATCCACGCATCTTAGATTTGATGAGCTGTGGTAAATAACGGGAGGCGTGCATGAGCTGACGCTGGGAAGCACTTGGCGCTGCTGCTGGTCCATCAGAAGCAGTCAGTAAGGGCTCCCCGCCTGTGTGTTTGTTGGAGGGTTTCCAGGTGACCAGGACAGTCCCCTGAGAAACTTGGAGCCTCTTGGGAAGCTGAGCAGTACCCCCAAGGGAGTATGGGGCAGTGATTTGGGGCATTTGTGAAAGAGAGGTCTGTCTAGAGCAGAGAGGATTTTGCTCTGGAGGTGTATGTGAGGTGACTCTCAAAGGATGGTAGGATCTGAGCACGTGAGGGAGGAGGGGGTGGGTTCCGGGAGAGAATAGCATGCCTCATGCCTGGCTGTGTGCCTGCCGCCCTTCCTGCCTGTGCACAGCCCCTGCTGCTTTGCTCTGGGTGGGGTGGGTCTGGATTTGGACCATCTGCCTGCCCAGCCCATGAGTAGAGGACCTGGGCTGTGCAAGTTGTCCTGACCCCAGGCCGCAACTGAGCTGGACAAGGGTGTGGGGCTCTGTGAGCTCGCTCTCAGTCATTTTTTTGGGCCGTGGTGACTGGTGGTAAAGCCAGGCTATGGAGGTGAGCCCTGGCCTCCTCGAGATTTTGGTGGAATTAGGGGTTGACACCCAGCATTCATCCAACCAGCTGCATTTAGGAGAAAGTTAAAAAACATTTTACCCTCAACCAGTCTAGAAAATGTTTGGAGTGAAATAATGGACCCAGATGAGCTGACTTCATACAACAACCTCAGCAGGCTTTAAAAACAGCCTGAATGAGTCAGAGTGTGCTATCCATGGGCGGTGGCCTTGGGGAGAGTCAGTGGGATGTGTCCTGTGGGAAGCTGGGCCTGGGTTGTCCTTGCCAGCCCCAGAGGAAACCCGAGCCAGCAAGCAGGCCCGGCCTTCTGATGAGGGGTCTGGGACTCCTGGATCCCCAGAGCTTCCCAGGGCTGTTGGGTGGCAGGGTGGAGAGGCTTCAGCTCTGTCTCCAGGAAGAGGCTCTAGGAGCAAACGCGTGTTAAGACTCCTGGACATTTTCCCAAACTGCTCTCTGAACCGGCGGGGCAGCTCGCCCTGCAGTGCCTGCCTCCGCCCAGTCAGGCCACACAGCCTGACCTTTGCTGAAGTGAGAGGCAGAACTCTCCCTTCTCAGATGGTCGGAGGGTGAGCTTGGTCTTGTGTCACGCCCATTGGCTATTCTTTTGTGGAATGTCTCTTCGTTCTTTGCAGCCTCCTAGTGGGATTTCTTTCCCCCATTTTTTTGTTATCTGTAAGAACATTTTATAGATTAAAGATACAAGCCTTTGACAAATACTGTGAGCACTTTTTTCTCATTTCATTCAATTTTTTTTTTCTTACAGAAGTTTAGTTTTTATATAGTCACACCTCAAGTTCTTTCTTTGGATTCAGGCTCAGAAATTCCCGTCCTGAGATTAGATGAGCAGGTGTTCTTTCTTCCAGTTATTTTAAGGTTTTGGTTGTAACATTTTCTTCTGTAATCCACTTGCCTGGATTTGGGGGGTCTGATTAGCCCCCAGCCATGCTGTAGCCCGAGGACGCAGCCCCATTTGTTGAATGGCTGCTCTCCTGCCCCGCCTGCCCCACCCGCCTGCCCCTGGTCTCTCTAGGAATCATGTTTGTGCAAGAGGAGGCCCTGGCCAGCAGCCTCTCATCCACCGACAGTCTGACTCCTGAGGACCGGTCCATTGCGGGAGGATGCTCTGATTCCTTGGAGTCCATCCCTGCGGGACAGGTAACCTCCTCCTCCTCCTCCCCGGGGTTGGTGGTCCTGTGGCCCGCTCTTCTGCCTCCAGCTGTCTGCAAGTAGGAGGTGGCTGGTCTGGAGTCGTGGCGGATGCGGCCAGTGCTTGGGGCGCTCTGCTGTGTGGTTCAGGGTCTGTTCTGTTAGCATCTGTGTGTCTGTCTCTCTGGGCTGATGGGGTTAGGCAGTTTTCTCTCGCTGGGTCCTGGGGGGCGAAGCTAGGTAACCCTAAGTGCCTGTGAACAGACTTCCTGAGGAAAGCAGTTCAAAAGGTCCTGGGGGGGCTTGTTTGCGTTCCAAACCCATCAATAAGTTTCTCCCCTGCTGTCTGGCACCTCTGGGCCATTTTGCCCATTTCTACCCATCAACCTGGTATTCTGGGATACATTGTGACTTTGTTACCTCCTCTGTGGCTGCTGCTGAGGGTCCCTGAGCTAATTCCTGTGTCTCGGGAAGAAAGAGGCTGGCAGGTGTGCGAGGGGCTCGTTTGCTGTGTGTGTGGGGAGTGTGCTTGGTGTCTGAGCCTGCCCAGCCCTGTCTTTGCTCACCAACACAGTCATGCCCTGTCGAACTGGGGCAGTGGGCAGTTCTGCTCTGTCCCAACACTCGCCCTTCACCCAGGGTCACAGTAGGAGGCTCCTGAGCCCTAGGTCTTCTCTGCTGCCCAGAGACCACTGGGAGGCCTTGCCAGGCCCTACACAGCCTCTGCTCACCATGTCCTCTTCTGGCCCAACACCAGTTTGGTAGGCAGTCCACGTAGACTCTCTGCTATGGCACAGGGAACGCTCAGGTGCCAGACCCAGAGGCACAAGCTGAGCTGCAGAGGGTGAGAGGCTCTGGTCCAGAGGTTGGAAGCATGGACTGGAGTCAGACCCAGGTGGGAACCTCAGCCCTGCTGTGCATTGGCGGGGTAACTGGGTGACTCTCTGTCTCTCGGCCCCGCGATCCACCACGAGGTGGAGTGCGGATAGGTGCTTCCTGCAGGGCCATGAGGGAGGGCTCAGGGCTGGTACCTGGTTCAGGGCGTGGCTGAGCAGCTGGGGGCTGACCGTGTTTCCTTTCCTGGCAGGCACCTTCTGATGATTTAAGGGATGTGCCAGGAGCTGTTGGCGGTGTGAGGTAGGGAAGACACCGTTGGAGAAGACACTCGGGGCCTTCTATGTGTGCTCAGCGTGGGCTGGTAGTAACCAAGATTGTGTGAAAAATCTGTTCACGGAAGTTGCATAGGATTAGGTCTTCCTTTGAATAAATAAACAGATGAAATGGGCTCTGGTCTGTTTCACAGTTCTAATCCCTAAATTTTGCTTTTCACAAATGTTATCCTGTACTAGGGGTCAGCATATCAAGGCTAGTTTAGTCCACTGCCTGTTTTGTGCAATCTGTGATTTTAAAATGATTGTTCCATTCTTTTTTTTAAAATTTACATATTTTTAAATGAGACAAAGATGATTTAATGATAACAGGTACAATTCACAAACAAGATTGACATCTTAACCCATTAGACACCTGACAACAGAGAAGGATACATAAAGCAAAAATCAGAAGAAGTATAAGGGAAAAGAAAAAATATATAATCATAGTGAAACATATTAACATTTCTGTGAGAATACTTTATTAAATGTAGGAAAAATAACAGGAGTGTCTTGAATAATGTCATCAATAATTAAACTGTAATAGATTTGTATTTATATTAATTTATGTTAATCTTATATCCCACATGAATACATTTAAAATTTTGCATCTCATACATAGTTATTAGATGTCCATAGGACATTTAAAGAAACTGGCAAAAAGATAAACATTACTAAATTTCAAAAAGTAGAATTCTTTTTTGTGTGTGATTCAGTTATACATATACAGATACACTGTTTCTGAAATTATTTTCCATTATAGGTTATTACAAGATTCTGACTATAGTTTCCTATGCTATACAGTAAACCTTTGTTGCTTGTTCATATCTATTTTTTTTTTAATAGAAATCTAACATTCTATTCATACTAAGTTAAACAAGTGGAATCAAAATGTTGTAAATTTTTTACTTAGGCAAAAATTCATAAGTCTAAATTCTAAATAGTTGCTGAAATATATATAATGTATTCTTTATGTATAAAAGCTTTTTTTTTCTAATTTCATTCCTTTTTTATTATTAAACTTTATAATTTATTTTGGAGTTTAGCTGATTATCATTGTGATAGTTTCAGGTGGACAGCCAAGGGACTCAGCCATACATATACGTGTATCCATTTTTGCCCCAATTCCCCTCTGATCCAGGCTGCCACATAACATTGAGTTCCCTGTGCTATACAGTAGGACCTTGCTGCTTATCCATTTTACATTTAGCAGTGTTTACATGTTTATCCCAAACTCTGCAACTATCCCTTCCCCTCGGGCAATTCTCCAAGTTCTCCAAGTCCATGAGTCTGTTTTCTGTTTTTCAGATAAGTTCATTTTTATCATTTCTTTTTAGATTCTGCATATAAGGGTTGTCATATGACATTTCTCTTTGTCTGTCTGACTTATTTCACTCAGTATGACAATCTCTAGGTCCATCCATGTTGCTACAGATGCAATTATTTCATTCTTTTTAATGGCTGAGTAATACTCCATTGTGTATCATATCTTCTTTATCCATTTCTCTGTTGATGGACATTTGGGTTGCTTCCCTGTCTTGGCTACTGTAAACAGTGCTGCAGTGAATATTGGGGTACATGTGTCATCTTGAATTAATGGTTTTTTCAGGGTATATGCCCAGGAGTGGGATTACTGACTCGCATGTGGTAGTTCTACTTTTGGTTTCTTAAGAAACCTTCAGACTGTTGTCCACAGTGCCTGTATCAGTTGACATTCCTGTAAAAGAGCTTTTCCACTACCCTTGATAAAGGTTTAGACATTACTTTGCCAACAAAGGTCCATCTAGCCAAGGCTGTGGTTTTTCCAGTAGTCATGTATGGATGTGAGAGTTGGACTGTAAAGAAAGCTGAGTGCCTAAGAATTGATGCTTTTGAACTGTGATGTTGGAGAAGACTTTTGAGAGTCCCTTGGACTGCAAGATCCAACCAGTGTATCCTAAAGGAAATCAGTCCTGAATATTCATTGGAAGGGCTGATGCTGAAGCTGAAACTCCAATACTTTGGCCACCAGATGGGAAGAACTGACTCATTTGAAAAGACCCTGACGCTGAGAAAGATTGAAGGCGGGAGGAGAAGGGGACGGCAGAGGATGATATGGTTGGATGGCATCACCAACTCAATGGACATGGGTTTGGGTAAACTCTGGGAGTTGGTGATGGACAGGGAGGCCTGGCATTCTGCTGTTCATGGGGTCGCCAAGAGTCATACACAACTGAGCGACTGAACTGAACTGATAAAGGTTTGAGAAAGAACATGAAAAAAAAAAGAGATGGAGGAATTGGAAAACATAAACTGAATGAAATGAGAGCACTGAATATGAAATACAGAAAGTGCAACAAAGTAGATAAAAGTAAAAGAGCCTTGTGTAGTCCAGTTGAAATTTCAACATGGCTGCTCATTAGAAACGTATCTGGAGCTCTGGTGAAAAAAGCAGTACCTGGGCATTTGTGTTTTTCAAAAAATTCTGAGATAACTCTAATATGTATTTGGATTTTAAAAAGTGATTACAGGTTTTTCTATTGAATGGTAGTTCTGGTGATACAGAATTCTATTATTTTTGTTGACCAGTCGTGATACAATGGTATTAAGTGATTAATACTTACATAATCACATTAGTGAAAGATATTTATCAGTTTGCAGAATCAGTAGACAGACAGAAAATAAAAGATAATTACAATTGCAAGCCATAAGGGGAACATGATTAACCTAACAATATAAAATAATTACAATTTGGAGGGTCAAGCAGAGTGATTTGACAAGTGGAAGTGCATACATCCACATGTTTTCATCTGCTGTGTCTTGGTTGGTGCATTTAATCTATTTGCATTTAAGATAATTATCGATGTATATGATCCTATTATCATTTTCTTTATTGTTTTGGGTTTATTTTCTTTGGGTAGGTCTTTTCCTTTTCTTGGTTTCCTGCCTTGGTGTTTTTTGTTGTAAAGCTGGTTTGGTGGTGCTGAATTCTCTTAACTTTTGCTTGTCTGGAAAGCTTTTGATTTCTCCATCAAATCTGAAGGAGAGTCTTGCTGGGTAGAATATTCTTGGTTTTAGGTTCTTCCCTTTCATCACTTTAAATACATCATGCCATTCCCTTCTGGCTTGTAGAGTTTCTGTTGAGAAATCAGCTGATGGCCTGATGAGAGTTCCCTTATATGTTATTTGTCGTTTTTCCCTTGTTACTTTTAATATTTTATTTCTGTCTTTAATTTCTGTCAGTTTGATTACTGTGTGTCTTGGTGTGTTCCTCCTTGGGTTTCTCCTGCCTGGGACCTCTGTGCTTCCTGGACTTGGTTGACTGTTTCCTTTCTGATGTTACGGAAATTTTCAGCTATTTTCTCTTCAAATAATTTCTCAGGTGCTTTCTGTCTTCTCCTTCTGGGACCCTTACAGTGCGAATGTCTGTGCATTTACCGTTGTCCCAGAGGTCTCTTGGGCTGTCTTCATTCATTTCATTCTGTTTTTCTGTATTCTGTTCTGTGACAGTGATTTCCACTATGCTCTCCTTCAGGTCGTTTATCTGTTCTGCCTCAGTTATTCTGCTGTTGAGTCCTTCTAGTGTGTTATTCATCTCTCTGTGTGTGTTCTTTAGTTCTGGGTCTTCGGTAAACATTCCTTGCATCTTCTCATTCTTTGCCTCCATTCTTTTTCTGGAAGGTTGCCTGTCTCCACTTCATGTAGTTGTTTTTCTTGGGTTTTATCTTGCCCCTTCATCTGGGACATAGATTTCTGCTTTTTCAAGCTGATTAACTTTTCTGTAATGCGGTTTTTGTTTTAGCTGCTGTGGGACTATGGTTCTTCTCGCTTCTTCTCTCTGCCCTCTGATGGAGGAGGCTAAGAGGCTTGTGTAAACTTCCTGTTGGGAGGGCCTTGTTGTTGTTCAGTCGCTCAGTTGTGTCCAGCTCTTTACGACTTCATGGACTGCAGCATGCCAGGCTTCCCTGTTCTTCACTATATCCAGAGTTTGCTCAAACTCAGGTCCATTGAGTCAGTGATGCCATCCAACCATCTCATCCTCTGTCATCCCCTTCTCCTCCTGCCTTCAATCTTTCCCAGCATCAGAGTCTTTTCCAATGAGTTGTCTGTTCGCATCAGGTGGCCAAAGTATTGGAGCTTCAGCATCAGTCCTTCCAGTGAATATTCAGGGTTGATTTCCTTTAGGATTGACTGGTTTGATCTCCTTGCAGTCCAAGGGACTCTCTCAAGAGTCTTCTTCAGCACCACATTTCAAAAACATCAATTGTTCAGTGCTCAGCCTTCTTTATGGTCCAGCTCTCACATTCTTACATGACTGTTGGAAAAGCCATAGCTTTGACTGTACAGACCTCTGTCGGCAAAGTGATGTCTCTGCTTTTTAATATGCTGTCTAGGTTGGTCATAGCTTTCCTTCCAAGGAGCAAGTGTCTTTTAATTTCATGGCTGCAGTCACCGTCCACAGTGATTTTGGAGTCCAAGAAAATAAAATGTGTCACTGTTTCCATTGTTTCCCCATCTATTTGTCATGAATTGATGAAACTGGATGCCATGATCTTCATTTTTTGAATGTTGAGTTTTAAGCCAGCTTTTTCATGCTCGTCTTTCACCTTCATCAAGAGGGTCTTTAATTCCTCTTCACTTTCTGCAGAAAGGGTGGTGTCATCTGCATATCTGAGGTTATTGATATTTCTCCCAGCAATCTTCATTCCAGCTTGTACTTCATCCAGCCTGGCATTTTGTATGATGTACTCTGCATATAAGTTAAATAAACAGGGTGGCAATATACAGCCTTGACGTCCTCCTTTTCGCATTTTGAACCAGTCTATTTTTCCATGTCTGGTTCTAACTGTTGCTTCTTGACCTACGTACAGATTTCTCAGGAGACAGGTAAGGTGGTCTGATATTCCCATTGCTTTAAAAAATTTCCACAGTTTGTTGTGATCCACATGGTCAAAGACTCTAGCGTAGTCAGTGAACCACAGTAGATGTTTTTTCTAGAATTCTCTTGCTTTTTCTATGATCCAGTGGATGTTGGCAATTTGATCTCTGGTTCATCTGCCTTTTCTAAATCCATCTTGTACATCTGGAAGTTCTCAGTTCATGTACTGTTGAAATTTGGCTTGATGGATTTCGAGGATTACCTTGCTAGCGTGTGAAATGAGTGCAATTGTGCAATAATTTGAACTTTCCTTGGCATTGCCCTTCTTTGAAATTGGAATGAAAATTGACCTTGTCCAGTCCTGTGGCCACTGCTGAGTTTTCCAAATTTGCTGGCATATTGAGTGTACTACTTTAACAGTGTCATCTTTTAGGATTTGAAATAGTTCAGCTGGAATTCCATCACCTCCACTAACTTTGTTTGCAGTAACGCTTCCTAAGGCCTACCTGACTTTGCATTCCAGGATGTCTGGCTCTAGGTGAGTGACCACACCATTGTGGTTATCTGGGTCATTAAGACCTCTCTAGTGTAGTTCTTCTGTACAGTAAGGTAACTCAGTTGTACCTACATACACATTCTTTTTCGTGTTGTTTTCCATTATGGTTATCCCAGGAGATTGGATCTAGTTCCCTGCACTGTACATTAGGGCTCTGTTGTTCATCCATCCCTTTTTGCCTGAGCTGGGTCTTCATTGCAGTATGTGGGCTTTCTCTAGTTGCAGCTCTTGGTCTTGTTGCGGAGCATGGGCTCTACTAAATAGTTGAGGCTACAGGTTCTCTAGTTGTTACCAGCTGGTTTAGTTGCCCTGTGTCACGTGTGATGTTAGTTCCCCAACCGGGAATCTAACCTTCATTCCCTGTGTTGGAAGGCAGATTCTTAACCACTGGTCCACCAGGGACATTCGTATTCGTTGTAAATATCAGAGTTCGCATCTACTAACCTGGAACTCCCTGTCCATCTCTTCCCTCCTCCCCTCCCCCTTTGCAACTAAAAGGCTTTTCTCTGTATCTGTGAGGCCGTTGTTGGCAGGTGTGTTTGTGCCTTTTCCCCCTCCCTGTTTCATTTTCTGTCACTGTCTCTTCACCTGTCTGTCTCTCTATCCGTCTTGCACCCCGCTCCTTTCTATTTCACTCCCTCTATTGGTCTCTCTTTCTCTGCCTCTCTTTGTTGCTCTCTTTCTCTTTCTCCCTCCCTCTTTCTTGGTCTTTGTCTCTCTCCTGCTCTTGTCTGTCTCTCTCTGACCCCCACCACCTGCCCCTCTCTGCCTCCCTCCTTCCCTTTTTCTGTCTTGCTCTCTTTCTCCCTACCTTCCTCTGTCTCCCTGGCAATCTCTCTCTCTCCCTCCCTTCCTCCCACACACACACTTTCTTTCTCTCTGTCTCTTTCCCTACTCTCTCTCCCTTTTTCTCCCCCTCTCTTAGTCTGTCTTTATCCCTCCCTCTTTCTTTCTCTGTTTCTCTTTGCTTCCTACGCTCTCTTTGTCCTTCTCTGTCTCTCTTTGTCCCTCCCTCTCTGTCTCTCTCTTTGTCCCTCTCCCTCCCTCTTTCACTGTCTCCCCCTCTGTCTCCTTCCCTCCATCTGTCTTGGTCTCTCCCTGACTCTCTCCCTGTCTCACTCTCTTTCTCTCTCTCCCTCTTTTCTCTGGGTCGTGCTCTGTTACACCCTCCCTCCCACTCACTCTCTCTCTGTCTCTCTCCCTTTCTGGTTTTTTTGCTCCCTGTCTCTCTCTTCTTTGCCCTCTCCCACTCTCTGTCTAGGTCTCTGTCTCTGTGCACCTCTCCCTGTCTCCCCCTGACTCTGTGCCTCCCTCCTTCTCTCTCTGTCTTCTTTTCTCCTTTCTCTTTCTTGCCCTGTTGTTCAGTTTCTCTTCCTCTTTGTTGTTTCTCCCCCCACCACCAATCCTCTCTCTTGGTCTGTCTCTCCTTCCCTCTTTTCTTTCTCTGTCTCTCTCGCCCCATCCCACTCTTTTTCTGTGTGTCTCCCTCCCCCTCTCCCTGTGTCTTTCTTTCTCCCCCCTACCATTCCATCTTTCTTACTCCTCTCTAGTCCTCGCCTTTCTCTGTGTGTCCTTTCCTCTTTCTCCCTCTCTCCTTCTCCCTTCTCTTCCGTGTCTCCTCTCCCTCACTTCTCCCCCTGCTCCATCTCTCTTGCATCTTCGTTCCTCACCCCCATGTCTGTCTGTCTGGTTCTGCTGCTTTTCCTGTCACTCTCCAGCCTTGTCTTTTTCTGCCTCTCCGTCCCTCTCCCTCCCTCTCTGTTTGTCTCTCATGTTTCTCTCCCTGCATCTTTCTTTCTTTCTCACTCCCTATGTCTGTCTTAGTCTCTCCCTGACTCCCTATTTTCTCTCTGTCTCTCTCTGTGTCACTCTCTAATTCTCCTTCCCTCCCACCCTCTCTCTCAGTCTCTCTCCCTGTCTCTCTCTTTATCTTTCACTTCCTTCCCCCCTCCTGTCTCGCCCTCCAGCCCTACCTCTCTCTCTCTCTCTCCCTTCATTCTCTCTCTCTGCCTTCTCTCTTTCTTCCCCCTTGTCTCTTTCTCCCTAGCTCCTTCCCTCTCTCTCTCTGTTTCTCTGTCTCTGTGTGTCTCTCTCCTTGTTTGCCTTTCTTCCTCTCTCTCCCACCTTCCCTCTTTCTTTGTCTCCCATTTTCTTTCTGGTGCTTTCTCTTTGTCTTTCTCTTTTTTCTCCCTCACTCTCTGTTTGCCCTATTTTACTGTCTGCATATCAGTGATATCATATGGTATTTGTCTTTCAGACTTACTGCCTTTAGTATGATAATCCCTCACCGCATCCATGTTGGCTTCAGATGGCACTGTTTTGTTCTGTTTTTATGGCTGAGCAGTGCTCCGTTGTGTATATATACCACATCTTTATCCACTCATCTGTCCATGGGAATTTAAGTTGTTTCCGTGTCTTGGCTTCTGTGTATAGCGCTGCTGTGAACATAGGGGTGCGTGTATCTTTCTGGATTAGTTTGTTTATTCATTTACGGCTGCGCTGGGTCTTTGTTGGCGCGGGTGGGCTTTCTCAAGCTGCAGTGAGCGGGGCCCCTCTCTAGGTGTGGCGTGGCGGCTTCTCTTGCTGTGGATCACGGTCTCGAGGGTGCATGGGCTTCAGCAGGTGCAGCGAGCAGGCTCAGCGGTGGAGGCACACAGGCTCTAGACTGTGGACTTCAGCAGCTGGGAGGCGGGGGCTCCGTGTTTGCGCCCTGTGAGCTCCGGAGTTGGGCGCCCGGGCTTAGTTGCCCTGCAGCATGTGGAATCCTCCCAGACCTGGGATCAAACCCAGGTCCCCTGCACTGGCAGGCAGGTTCTTAGCCACTGGGCCACCGGGGACGTCCTCTGTGTGTTTTTGATTTCTTTAGTGATCTCTGGGTTATTTAGTAGCATGTTGTTTATCCTCCATGTGTTTTTGTGTTTTTCATAGTTTTTTCCCCCATAATTGATTTCTGACCTCATAGTGCTGTGGTTGGAAAAGATGTTTGATATGATTTCTGTTTTCTTAAATTTAGTGAGCCTTGATTTGTGACCCAGGATGTGATCTATCCTGGAGAATGTACCATGTATACTTGAGAAGAAAGTGTATTCTGCCACTTTTGAGTAGAACATTTTGTCAGTATCAGTTAAGTCTATCTGGTCTATTTTGTCATTTAAAGATTGTGTCTCCTTATTTATTTTGTGTCTGGATGATCTGTCCATTGGTGTAAGTTGGGTGGTAAATTCCCTTCTATTTCTGTTACTGTCGATTCCCCTTTTATGGCTATTAGCATTTGCCTTATGCGTTGAGGTGCTCCTGTGTTGGGTGAATAAACATTTATAATTCTTATCCCTCCTTGTAAGATTGATCCCTTCATTATGTACTGGCCTTCCTTATCTCTTGTAACAGTCTTTATTTTAAAGTCTATTTTATCTGCTGTGAGTAATGCTATCCCAGCTTTCTTTTCATTTCCATTTGCATGGAATATATTTTTTTCCATCCCCTCTTTTTCAGTCTGTATGACTGCAGGTCTGAACTTGGTTTCTTTTGGATAGTACAGGTCTTATTTTCTCATCCATTTTGTCAGTCTGTGTCTTGGTGGGAGCGTTTTGTCCATTTTCATTGTAGGTAATTATTGATATGCCTGTTTCTATTACCATTTTCTTAATTAGTTTGAATTTATTTTTAATGGGTCCTTTTCTCTCTTTGTGTTTTCAGCCTAGAGAAGTTCTTTAAGCATTTGTCATAAACCTGATTTGGTAATGCTGAATTCTCTTAGCTTTTGCTTGTCTGAAAGCTTTTTTTTTTTTTACTTTTTTTTTGGCTGCATTCCTCAGTATGTGGAATCTTATTTCCTTGACCAGAGATCGAGCCCATACCCCATGCATTGGAAGTGTGGAGTTTTAACTGCCAGAGAAATCCCTTGTCTGTAAAGCTTTTGATTTCTCCATTGGATCTGAATGATATCCTTGCCAGGTAGCATAATCTTGGTTGTAGATTTACCCCTTTCATCATTTTAAATACATCTTGCCACGCCTGTCTGGCCTTCAGAATTTCTACTGAAAAATTGGCTAATAACCTTATGGGGATTCCCTTGTATATTATTTTTTGCTTTTTTTTTTAATTTAATTTTTGTTGGTTTGATTGCTATGTGTCTCTGTGTGTATCTTCTCCGATTTATCCTGTATGGGACTGTCTGGACTTGGGTGCCTATTTCCTGTGTTAAAAAAATTTTCAACTATAATCTCTGCAAATATTTTCTCAGATCCTTTCTCTCCTTCCAGGACCCCTGTGATTTGAACGTTGGTGTGTTTAATGTTGTCCCAGAGGTCTCTGAGACTGTCCTCATTTATTTTTATTCTTTTTTCTTTATTCTGCTCCTCAACAGTTCTTTTGATCTTATTTATTCTTCTGCTTTAGTTACTCTGCTATCAGTTCCTTCCGGTGTATCTTTCATTTCAGTTCTTGTGTTTTTCATCACTGTTTGCTCTTTAGTTCTTCTAGGTCTTTGTTGTACATTTCTGGTATTTTCTCGACCCGTGCCTCCATTCTCTTCCTGAGATTTAGGCTCATCTTTACTGTCATTACTCTCTGAATTCTTTTTCAGGTATATTGCCTGTTTCCTCTTCTTTTATTTGGTCTTATAGGTTTTTGCGTTGCTCCTTCGTCTGTATCATATTTTTTGTCTCTCTTTTTTTTCGGTGAGTGGGACCGTTTCTGTCTTGCTGGTTGTTTGGCCTGAGACGTCCAACCCTGGAGTTTGCAGGCCGTGGGTGGAGCTGGGTCTTGGTGCTGAGAGGAGAACCTCAGGGAGAGCTCACATGGATTAATATTGCCTGGGGTCTGAGGTTCTCTGTTAGTCCAGGGGTTTAGACTCAGTGCTTCCACCACAGGAGCTCAAGCCTGATCCCTGGCCTGGGAACCATGACCCCGCAGGTCACAAAGTGCTGCCCTCCCCCGCCGCCCCCCAGAAAAAGCAACAAAGAAGAAGGAGCAGACAGTAAAAAGGAATAAAAAATAAAACTAGAAAATATATTAGAAAAAATAAAAGTGCAACAACAACAAAGCTAAACAGAATCACAGTAGCCCCTGCGGGGCTGGCCTTAGGCTCAGGACCTGCACAGCCAGGGGGTCCCTGAGGGGTGGAGGTTCAGACTCTGGACCCCAGCAGGCTCCGTGGGTCCTGAGCAGGTTGAGGAGACCCCTGTCATGTAGCCCTCCCATGTCCCTCTCCTGAGAAGCTCTCTCCCGTTCCCTGCTGATCCCTGCACCATGGGTGGGCTCTTCCAAGTGTGAGAGCTTGCTCCCCCAGCCGCCCCTCAGGGGTTCCCCCCCATCCCGCCTCTGCTTTTCCTCCCTCCCTCCTTCCCCCACCACATCCTACCTGCTTGCATGGAGGCTCCTCCAGTCCCCATAGGTGTCTGGGGTCCCCCGCCAGCACCTGGTTGGTGCCACTGTGTTAGGAGACGTGAATTCCTTGTCCTGTTTCTCCACCATCTGTGCCTCGCCTCTGGTCTCCATGTTTGCTCTCAGTACTCCCCAGTCTCCCCGGCCCGCTCTTTTTTAGGCATAGGATCTGTGTATTGGCTGAGCTGAGCCTTCATCACCGTGTGTGGGCTTGCTCTAGTTGCAGCTCTCAGTCTTCTCTTGTGGAGCGCGGGCTCCAGAGCGCGTGGACTCAGTAGTTGCGGCTCGAAACTCTTTTTGTCACGAGCTGGCTTAGTTACCATGTGCCATGTGGGATGTTAGCTCCCCAACCAGGGGTCTAACCCGCGCCTGCGTTGGAAGGCAGATTCTTAACCATTGGGCCACCATTGTAAATATCAGAGCCTGCCTCTACTAACCCAGAACTGCCAGTCCATCCCTTCCTTCCTCCGCTCCCCCTTGGCAACTATATCTGTTCTCTCTGTCTGTGAGGCTGTTTCTTAGGCAGGTTCGTTTGTGCCCTGGTTTTTTCCCATCCTTCTTTCATTGTCTGTCTCTTGCCCTGTCTCTCTCCCCCCACCTTGCCTGCCTCCCGCCACCCCCCTCACTCACTTCCTCCCTCTTTCTTTCGCTTTCTCTCCCTGCCTGCCCCCTTCTCTCGGGATCTGTCTCTCTGAATCTCTCTCCCCCTCCTCCTTTCAGCCTTTCTCTCTCTCCCACCCTCTCTGTATGTCTGTCTTCCTCTGTGTCTCTCTTCCGCGCTCTCTCTTGGTCTTTCTCTGTCTCCTGGTCTCTTTCTCTTTCCCTTTATCCCTTTGTCTCTCTCTCCCTTCTTTCCGCCCTGTCTCTTTCCCTCTCCCTCTCTGTTTCTCCCTCCCTCTTCTCTTTGCCTCCTTCCCTCTCTCTCTGCCTCCCCTACTCCCTGGACTTGGTCCCTCTTTCTTGCTCTGTCTCTTTCTGCCTCCCTGTCACTCTGTTTCTCCCCTAGCACACCCCCCCACCGCCCCCAACACACACACTTTTGGTCTCTCTGCCAGTGTCTCTCTCTCTGTCTGTCTCTCTCTTGCTCTCTTTTTCCACCCTCCCTCCCTCTCTCTTTGTCACTCTCCCTCCATCCCTCCCTCTCTCCCTCCCTAATCTTTCTTCAGCTCTACCTTACCCTGTCTTTCTCTCCCCACACCCGCCCCCGCTTTTATTTCTGTCTCTCTCTCCTTCCGTCCCTCTTTCTCTTACTGCTTTTTCCCCATTCTCTCAGTCTCTCTCTCCCTCCCTCCCTGTCTCTTTCCCTCTCCCTCCCTGTCTCTTGGTCTCTCTCTCTTTCTGCCTCCCTTTTTCTTTCTCTCCCTCTCCCCAGCCCCCAACACCCCCAACACCCTTTTTCTTTTTCTCTCTCGCTATCTCTGTTACTCTTTCTCCCTCCCTCCCACCTACTCTCTTGGTCCCTCTCTGTCTCCCGCTATATGTCTTCTCTCCTTTGCCCCATCCCTTCCTCCCTATCTCCCTCCCTCTTTCAGTCTTTCTCTGTCTCTCTCCCTCTTTCTTTCTCTGTCTCTTTCTCCCTCCCTCCATCTGTCTTTCTCCATGTCTCTGTCTTCCTCCTTGCCTCTCTTCGTCTCTCTCTTCCTGTATCTCTCTCCCTTCTTTCCTATCTCTGTCTTTCCCGTTCTCTCCTTCCCTCCTCCTCTCTCCTCCTCTCTCTTTTCTTCCTCCCTCTCTCCCCAACCCCTCTCTTTCTCTGTCTCTCTCCCTGTCACTGTGTCTCCCTGCCTCCCACCTACTCCCTTGGTCTCTCCCTGTCTAGTTCCCTCTCTTTCTCAGTCTCCCTCCCTCCCTGTCTCTTGAACTCTCTCTGCATCCCCCTCTCTCTTCCTCCCTCCCTCTTTCTTTCTCTCCCTCTCCTCCCACTCCCCATTCCCCCTTTGTCTGTCTGTCCATCTCTCTCCCTCCGGCTTAGTCTCTTTCCCTGTCTCTGTTTCTCTGTCTTGCTCTTTTCCCACTCTCCTTTTCTCTCGGTCTCTCTTTCTCTGTGTATCTCTCTCTCTTCCTGTCTCTTTCTCTTTCATCTGTCTCTCTCTGCCTTCAAACCTCCTTCCTTCTCTGCCTCTCTCTCTCTCTCTCTCTATTTCTCCCTCCCTCCTACTCTCTCTCTCATGCTCTCTCTTTCTCCTTCCTTCCCCTTCTCTCTTTCTCTCTCCCTCCCTCCGTTTCTTCCTCCCTCCTTCTCAAACTCTCTCTCCCTCTCTCCCATCTCCTCTTTCCTTCTTCCCTCTCTTTTCCCCCCTCTCCTTTCCTCCCCCATGTCGCCTCCCTCTCTCTCTCCCCCCCTCTCCCTCTTTCTCTGCCCCCTCCGCTCTTTTCTTTTCTGTCTCATGTCTCTCTCTGTCTCCCCTACCTTCTCTCTTGATTTGCCTCTGACTTCGTGTCTTTCTTTGATTTAGAAAGAATGGCCTGAATGTCCTGCAGTGGTTTTCCCTACTTTCCGCAATTTGAGCCTCAATTTTGCAATAAGAAGCCGATGGTCTGAGACACAGTCCAGGGCTTGTTTTTGCTGACTGGATAGAGCTTCTCCATCTTCAGCTGCAAGAATATAATCTACTTAATTTCTGTATTGATCATCTGTTGATGTCCATGTGTAGAGTCTTCTCTTGTGTTGGTGGAGGAGGATGTTTGCTACGACCAGTGCATCCTCTTGGCAAAACTGTTAGCCTTTGCCCTGCTGTATTTTGTACTTCAAAGCCAAACTTGCCTGTTAACTCCAGCTATCTCTTGACTTCCTATTTTAATAGCATTCCAGTCCCCTGTGCTGAATAGCACATTTTTTTTTTTTTGGTGTTAGTTCTAAAAGGTCTTATAGGTCTTCATAGAACTGTTCAGCTTCAGCTTCTTCAGCATTACTGGTTGGATCATAGGCTTGGATTACTGTGATATTGAATGGTTTGCCTTGGAAACAAAGAAAGATCATTCTGCTGTTTTGGAGATTGCTCTCCAGTACTGCATTTTGAATTCTTATTGACTATGAGGGCTACTCCATTTCTTCAAGGGATTCTTGCCCATGTAGTAGTTCCAATGGTCATCTGAATTAAATTCGCCCACTCCAGTTCACTTTAGTTCACTGATTCCTAACATGTCAATGAGAATCTGCCGGGAATCTGACTTTGAAGGTCAGCGGGATTTGGTTACAGAACTTCCACAGGACTGGGAAAACAGAGATGCTTGGAGGGCACAAACAAAACTTCGTGCGCCCCAGGACCCAGGAGAAAGGAGCAGTGACCCCACAACAGACTGAACCAGACTTGCCTGTGACTGTCCGGGAGTCTCTGGCAGAGGTGTGGGTCGACAGTGGCCTGCCTCTCGGGGTCAGCAGCTGTTCTGGGAGGTGTGCTGGTATAAGTCCTTTTGGAGGTCTCCATTACCCTACAGGGAGAGAGTACAGCTTCACCTATCAACAGGAAATTGGATTAAAGATTTACTGAACATGGCCTTGGCCCAAGACCCAGTTTTCCCCCTTTCCATCAGGAAGCTTGCACAAGCCTCTGCCCATCAGAGGGCAGACAGAATGAAAACCACAATCACAGAAAACTAACCAAAGTGATCACATGGATCACAGCTTTGTGTAACTTAATGAAACCATGAGCCATGCTATGTGGGGCCACCCAAGACAGACAGGTCTTGGTAGAGAGTTATTACAAAATGTGATCCACTGGAAAAGGGAATGACAAACCGCTTCAGTATTCTTGTCTTGAGAACTCCATGAACAGTTTGCAAAGGCAAAAAGATAGGACACTGAAAGAGAAACTGCTCCCCGACCCCCCAGGTCAGTAGATGTCCAATATGCTACTGGAGAGGAGTGGAGAAATAGCTCCAGAAGGATTGAAGAGGCTGAGCCAAAACAGAAATGACATCCAGTTGTGGATGTGTCTGGTGGCAAAAGTAGTCCGATGCTGTAAAGAACAATGTTGCATAGGAACCTGGAATGTTAAGTCCATCACTCAAAGTAAATTTGCTTGAAAGTGGTCAAACAGGAGATGGCAAGCATGAACATCGACATTTTAGGAATCAGTGAAATAAAATGGACAGGAATGGACAAATTTAATTCAGATGGGAGAGGCTGGTGGTGGGAAAAACTGGGTCTTTCTCTGGTGGGCAGGGCCTTGCTCAGTAAAGCTTTAACCCAATTACCTGGTGTTGGGTGAGGTTGTGCTCCCTCCCTGATAGTTTTTTGGCCTGAGGTGACCCAGCCCTTGAGTCTGCAGTCAGGTTAATGGGACCTCCAAGAGGGTTTCTGCCAGGGGGGACCTTTCCAGACTGCTGCTGCCAGTGCCTCCACCCCTGTGGGGAGCCCCTGCCAACCCGCGCTGCCACAGGAGACCCAGCTCTAGCAGGTGGTTTGGTTCAGTCTCCCAGGGGGTCACTGCTGCTTACCTCTGAGGCTTGGTGCAGAGGAAGGCTTGCTCCTTTCCTCTGAGGTTTTGTTTGGGCCCTCCCAAGACTGGAGTCTCTGTTTGCCCTAGTCCTGTGGAAGTCTTGCAGTCAAATCCTGCTGGCCTTCAAGGCCAGATTCCCAGGGATTCCCAGTCCCTCTGTCAGATCTCCGGCTGGGAAGCCTGATGTGGGGTTCAGAACCTTCACAACAGAGGGAGAACTTCTTTGGTATTACTGTTCTCCATTCTGTGGGTCACCAACCCGGTGGGTATGGGATTTGATTTTACCGTGATTGTGCCCCGCCTGCCATCTTGCTGCAGCTTCTTTGTCTTTGGAGGTGATGTGTCTTTTTTTTGGTGGTCCCAGCATCCTTCTGTTAATGGTTACTCAATAGCTAGTTGTGATTTTGGTGCTTTTGCAGGAGGAAATGAGTGCACGTCCTTCTATTCTGCCATCTTGAACCGGAAGCCCACTGTTCCATTCTTGAAGAGCTCTGTTTTGTTTTTTTTTTAAAGTGATGTGGGTGGGGTGGTCTCCAAAGCCTTGACTGTTTACTCTGAATTTTACGGAAGAGGTTCCCCAACTGCATTTTATATATCCTTTTTCACAAGGGCATTAGAGGCCAAGAGGCACCTGAATTTATTACTATTTTTTAAATTTTTCCTGGAATATAGTTGATTTATGATGTGTTACTTTCAGGTATATAGCAGAGTAAATCAGTTATACATACATCCACTCTTTTTTAGATTCTTTTCCCATATAGGTCACTACAGAGTACTAAGTAGGGTTCCCTGTGCTATGCATTAGTAGGTTCTTGTTATGTGTTTTAGATACAGTAGTGTATATATTTCAGTCTCAGACTCCTGATTTATCCCTCTTCCCCATTTCTCCCTGGTAACTGTAAATTTTTCTACATTTATGACTCTTATATAAATAAGTTCATTTGTACCATTACTTTTTAGATTCTACATGTAAGCAATACATGATATTTGTCATTATCTGACTTCATTCAGTATGATAATTTCTAGGTCCATCCATGTTGTGGCAAATGGCATTACTTCATTCCTTTTTTATGGCTAAGTATTATTCCATTATATATATGTTCATTTCGGTTCAGTCGCTCAGTTATGTCTGACTCCTTGCGATCCCATGGACTGCAGCACACCAGGCTTCCCCGTACATCACCAACTCCCCGAGTCTGCTCAGACTCATGTCCATTGAGTCGGTGATTCCATCCAACCATCTCATCCTCTGTCATCCCCTTCTCCTACCTTCAATCTTTTCCAGCATCAGAGTCTTTTCCAATGAGTCAGTTCTTCACATCAGGTGGCCAAAATATTGGAGTTTCAGCTTCAGCATCAGTCCTTCCAATGAATATTCAGAACTGATCTCCTTTAGGATGGACTGGTTTGATCTCCTTGCAGTGCAAGGGACTCTCAAGAGTCTTCTCCAACACCACAGTTCAAAAGTATCAATTCTTCGGTACTCAGCTTTGTTTATAGTCCAACTCTCACATCCATACATGACCACTGGGAAAACCATAGCCTTGACTAGACGGACCTTTGTTGGCAAAGTAATGTCTCTACCCCATCTTTATCCACTCACCTGTCAATTGATGGTTTAGTTTGCTTCCCTGTCTTGGCTATTTTAAATAGTGCTGCAGTGAACATTGGGGTGATTGTATCTTTTTTTTTTCCTTTGCTTGTATCTTTTTGAATTAAGTTCTTCTCTGGATATATGCCCAGGAATGGGGTTGTTGGATCATATAGCAGTTCTGTATTTAGTTTTTCAAGGAGCCTCAAATACCAGTTTCCCATAATGGTCGTAACAATTTGCCTTCCTACCAGGGATATAGAGAGGGTTCCCTTTTCGCCACACCCTCACAAGCACTTATTGTTCAGTTCAGCTCAGTCGTGTCCGACTCTTTGCAACCCCATGAACCGCAGCACGCCAGGCCTCCTTGTCCATCACCAACTCCCAGGGTTCACCCAAACCCATGTCCATTGAGTCGGTGATGCCATCTAGCCATCTCATCCTCTGTCGTCCCCTTCTCCTCCTGCCCCCAGTCCCTCCCAGCATCAGGGTCTTATTGTTAGTTTTTTTTTTTTTTTTTTAAAGAGATATAGTTTTAAAGTATTTTGTTTGTTTGTTTGGTGGCCCAGGTCTTAGTTGTGGACTGCAGGGTGTTTGGTCTTTGTTGCAGCATGTGGGCTCTTCAGGCACAGCACAGGGGAGTTTTCAGGTGCAGCATGCAAACTCTTGTGGCATGTGTGATCTAGATCCCTGACCAGGCATCAAACCCAGGCTCCCAGCATTGGGATTGTGAAGTCTTAGCCTCTGGATCACTAGGGAAGTCCCATCTCGTAGTTTTGATGTGCATTTCTCTAATAATTAGTGATGCTGAGCACCTTTTCATGTGCCTCTTGGCCATCTGTATGTCTTCTTTGGAGAGATGTCAATTTAGGTCTTTGCCTATACTTCGATTTGGTTTTTTGTTTGATATTGAGCTTATGAGCTATTTCTATATTTTGGAGATATACATAGTGAAGTAAATCAGAAAGAGAGAAAGATCGTTTGTTAATCCATACATGTGGAATCTATAAAAATGGTACAGATGAACTGACTTGTAGGGCAGGAATAGAGACAGAGAGTAGACATGTGGACACGGGTGGGGGTGGCACGAGGGCGTGAGAAGTAGATTGGGAGGTTAGGAGCCACGCATGTGCCCTGCCATATGCAGAGCACTAACAAGAACCTGCTCTGTAGCCCTGGAAACTCAGCTTGGTGCCCTGTGATGACCTAGATGACTCGGGTGGGGATGAGGGTGTGAGGGAGGTCAAAGAGGAGGAGGAGGATATTTGTATACATATAACTGATTAATTCATTGTATAGCAGAAACTAACACAATATTAGAAAGCAATTATACTCAAATAAAATTTTTTTCTGATCTTTCATTCATTTTGTATCCTGCAGATTTTCCAGATTCGATGATGAGCTCTCATACTGTTCTGATAGTGTCTTTGGATTTTTTGTGTATCTGCAAACAGTGACAATTTTATGTTCTTGTTCCGGTTTGGTTATTTCCTTTTCTTTTCCGATTGCTGTGACTAGAATCTCCAGAACTGTGTTGAATAAAAGTGGCGAGAGTAAATATCAGGAGGTCTTGGAGGAAATGTTTTGAGTTTTTCACCTTTGAGAATGTTTTATGTAGCCTTATTATGGTGAGGTAGATTCCCTCTATGCCCACTTTCTGGAGAGTTTTTGTTGTGTTTTTTTTTTTTATCGTAAATGGGTGTTGGATTTTGTCAAAAACTTTTTCTGTGTCTATTAAGATGATCATATGGTTTTAATTCTTCAGTTTGTTAATGTGGTATATCACATTGATTGACTGGTGTATATTGAAAAATCTTTGCATCCCTGGGATAAATCCCACTTGATCATGGTGTATGAACCTTTTAATGTGTTATTGGACTTGGTTTGCTAGTGTCTTATTGGGATGTTTTGTGTCTGTGTTGAGTGATATTGGCCGGTAATTTTCCTTTCCTGTTTTTAACAATTATTTCTTTGGCTGCGTGACGTCTTGGTTGCAGCACGCAGGGTCTTTGTGGCCTCATGCGGGGTCTTCCATGGTGGCTCGTGGACTCTCTAGTGGTGTCCAGGCTCCAGAACACGTGGGCTCAGCAGTTTCAATATGTATGCTTTGGTTGCTCTGCAGTATTTGGAATCTTAGTTCCCCAACCAAGGATCAAACCTGTGTCACTTGCATTGCAAGGTGGATTTGTAACCTCTGGACCACCAGGGAAGTCCTTGTAATTTTCATTTTTGTGGTATCTTTGGTTTTGGTATCCGGGTGATTGTGGCCTCATAGAATGAGCTTGGAAGTATTTCTTCTTTGGCAATTTTTTGGAAGGATTTCAGAAGGATAGGTGTCAAGTGTTGTCTAAATGCTTGATAGAATTCATCTGTGAGGCCATCTGGTCCTGGACTTTTGTTGGAAGTTTTTGAATCACAGTTTCAGAACTTGTGATTGGTCTGTTCATGTTTTCTGTTTCTTCCTGGCTCAGTCTTGGAAGGTTGTACTTTTCTAAGAATTTGTCCATTTCTTCTAGACTGTCTGTTTTATTGGCATATAGTTGCTTGTAGTAGTCTCTTATCTTTTGTACGTCCGTGGCGTCAGTTGTAACTTACCCTTTTTCATTCCTAGTTTTTTTTAATAATTAATTTTTGGTTGTGCTATTTCTTCATTGCTGCATACTCTCCAGTTACGGTGAGCCGGGACTGCTCTCTGTTGCAGTGCATGGGCTTCCATTGAGTGGCTCTCGCATAGCTCAGGGCCTGGGTACATGGGTTTCAGAGGCTGCAGCCCGGGGACTCGATAGTTGTGGCTTGTAGGCCCTGGAGTGTGTGCTGGCTTCAGCATTTGCTGCTCTTGGGCTCAGTAGTCGTGGTGCATGGGCTGGGTTGCTCCATGGCATGTGGAATCTTCCTGGACAAGGGATCAAACCAGTGTCCCCTTGCATTGGCAGGTGACTTTTCATGCACTGTACCACCAGGAAAGTCCCTGTTTCGACTTTTCTTGATTTGAGCCCTCTTCCTTTTCTCCCTTTGAGTCTAAAGGTTTATCAGTTTTGTTCATCTTTTTATAGGACCAGTTTTTATTTTCATTGGCCTTTTCTATTGTTTTCTTCATCTTTATATCATTTATTTCTGCTCTGGTCATTATGATTTCTTTCCTTCTGCTAACATTGGGGCTTACTTGCTTTTTCTCTGGTTCATTTGGGGGTGTGTGTGACTGCACTGGGTGTTTGCTCTGTGCAGGCTTTCTCTAGTTGCAGTGAGTGGGGTTCCTGTGTAGTTGGGGTGCATGGGTTTCTCACTGAGGTAGCTTCTCATGTTGCAGAGCATGGGCCTTGGAGTACAGGCTCAAAAGCTGTGGCACATAGGCTTAGTAGTTCTGTGGCATGTGGGATCTTCCCAGACCAGGGATTGAACCCATGTCCCCTGCATTTGGCAGGTGGATTCTTAACCACTGGACCACAAGGGAAGTCCCACGGTTAGGTTGTTTATTTGAGATTTTCTCTTGTGTCCTGAGGTAAGATTGTGTTGCTTCAGCTTCTCTCTTAGACCTGCTTTTGCTGCATCCCATAGGTTTTGGATTGTCATGTTTTCATTGTCATTTGTCTCTAGGTATTTTTAAATTTCCTTTTTGATATCTTCGGTGATCCCTTGGTTGTTGAGTAACGTATCACTCAGCCTCCATATATTTGTGGGTTTTTGCAGTTTTTTTCTTGTATCTGATTTCTGATCTTATAGCATTGTGGTCAGCAGTGATACCTGATATGTTTTCAGTGTTCTTAAATTTACTGAGGCTTGATTTAGGGACAAAGATAAGCTCTGTCCTGGGGATGTTCCATGTGCATTTGAAAAGAAAGTGTATTTTGCTGCTTTCTAATGGAATGCTCTATAAACATCAGTAAGTCCATCTGGTCTGTTGTATCTTTAACGCTTATGTTTCCTTATTGATTTTCTGTCCCGACGTCCATTGGTATAAGTGGATATTAAAGTTCCATGCTATTATTTTTTCTTTTTTTTCCTTAATATATAATTATATTTTATTGAAGTATAGTTGACTTAACAATGTTTCAGGTGCAAAGCAAGGTGATTTAGTTATACATACACAAATAGATTATTTTTGAGATTATTTTCCATTATAGGTTATTACGAGATATTGACTGTAGTTCCCTGTGATGCACGGTAAACCTTTGTTGCTTTTGCTTGTTTTAAATTAACAGTCTAATTAAATTAACGGGGAACTCCAAGAGGGTTTATGGCAAGGGCGCCTTGCTGGGCTTCTGCTGCCAGTGCCCTGCCCTTGTGCTGAGCGTCTGCCCAGCTGTGCCTCCATGGCCGTCCCTCCACACTAGCAGGTGGTTTGGTTCAGTCTTCCTGTGGGGTCACTGCCCCTTTCCTCTGCATCTTCTTTCAGGAAAGGATTTGTTTGTGCCTCCAGGACTGGAGTCTGTGTTTTCCTCAGTCCTGTGGAAGTGTTGTAATCAATTCTCACTGAACTTCAAGGCCAGATTCCCTGGGGAGTATGATTTCTTTGTCGGATCCCGGGGCTGGGAAGCCTGGTGTGGGGTTCAGAACCTTCGAAACAGTGGGAGAACTTCTTTGGTGGTGGTCTGCAGGCTTTGGGTCACCCGCCTGGCGGGAAAGGATTTGATTTTATCATGATTGTGCCCTGCTGCCCTCTCTCTGCATCTCCCTCCTTGTTTTTGGATGTGGGTGTCTTTTTTTGGTAGTTTCCAGCATCCTCCTGTCAGTGGTTGCTCAACATCTAGTTGTGATTTTTTTTGTGCTCTCACAGGAGGGGCTATCTTGAACTGGAAACTGATTTTTCCATTCTTAAACAGCTGCTTTAAAAAAAAAATGATGTGAGTGGGTTAGTCTCCAAACCCTCAACTGTTTACTCTGATTTTTACAGAAGAGGTTTCCCAACTGCATTTTATATATCCTTTTTCACAAGGGCATTAGAGGCCAAGAGGTACAGGAGTTTATTATTATTTTTTAAAATTTTAATTGGAATATGGTTGATTTATAATGTGTTACTTTCAGGTATACAGCAAAGTAAGTCAATTATGCTTATAGCTACACTTTTTAGATTCTTTTCCCATATAGGTCATTACGGAGTGCTGAGTAGAGTTCCCTGTGCTATACAGTGGTATGTCCTTGTTAGTTACCTATTTTATATATAGTAGTGTGGTTATGTCAATCCCAAACTCCTAGTTTATCCCTCTTCCCCATTTCCCCCTGGTAACTGTAAGTTTGTTTTCTGCATCTATCACTCTTTTATAAATAAGTTCATTTGTACCATTATTTTTTAGATTCCGCATACAGTGATATGTGATGCTAGTCCTTCTCTGACTTGATTCAGTATGACAGTCTCCAGATCCATCCTGCTGCTGCAAGTGCATGCTTTCATGCCTTCTTTATGGCTGAATAGTGTCCCGTTAGTCACCTGCCAGTGGTGTTTAGGTTTGTTTAGTCTTTGTTTAGGTTTGTTACATGCCTTGGCTATTGTAAACAGTGCTGTAGTGAACATTGGGGTACATGTTACCTTTCTGAATTAAGTCTTTCTCTGGATATATGTCCAGAAGTGGGCTTGTTAGATCAAGTAGTAGGTCTGTATTTAGTTTGTTAAGGAACCTCTATACCATTCTCCATAATGGTTGTAACAATTTATATTCCTACTAACAATGTAGGAGGGTTCCCTTTTCTCCATACCCTCAAAGCATTTATTGTTTAGAGACTTTTTTTTAAGAGATATAGTTTTAAAATATTTTCTTCGTTTGTTTATTTGGTTGCCCAGGTCTTAGTTGTGGACTGCAGGATGTTTGATCTTTGTTGCAGCATGTGGGCCCTTCAGGTGCAGCACAGGGGAGTTTTTAGTTGCGGCATGCAAGCTCTTACTTGTGGGATGTGGGATCTAGATTCCCGACCAGGGATCAAACCCAGGACCCCCAGCTTTGGGAGTGTGAAGTCTTAGCCACTGGATCATCAGGGACATCCCAGAAGACATTTTTTTAGTTATTGTCCCCTGAGGAGAGTTACTTTACAATGTTGTGTTGGTTTCTGCCGCGCAACAGCATGAATCAGCCGGAAGTATACATACAGCCCCTCCCTCTTAAACCTCCCTGCCCCCCGACCTTGTCCCAGCCCTCTGGGTTGTCACAGAGCATGGGTTGAGCCGTATGTGTTACGCAGCAGCTTCCCACTGTTCTACACATGGTAATACGGATGTTTCAGTGCTCCTCTTTCAACTCATCCCATCCTCTCCTCCCCCTGCTGTGTCCGCAGCTCTGTTCTCTGCGTCTGCGTCTCTATTCCTGCCTGCAGATAGGTTTATCAGCACTATTTTTTTAGATCCCATCTATATAGGTCAATGTTCAATGTTTATTTTTCTCTTTCTGACTTAATGTCGCTCTGTAACAGGCTCTAGTTTCATCCACATCACTGCTGCTGCTGCTAAGTCTCTTCAGCCATGTCCGACTCTGTGCGACCCCAGAGACAGCAGCCCACCAGGCTCCCCCGTCCCTGGGATTCTCCAGGCAAGAACACTGGAGTGGGTTGCCATTTCCTTCTCCAATGCATGAAAGTGAAAAGTGAAAGTCAAGTTGCTCAGTCGTGTCTGACTCTTCGTGACCCTATGGACCACAGCCTACCAGGCTCCTCCATCCATGGGATTTTCCAGGCAAGAGTACTGGAGTGGGGTGCCATCACCTTCTCTGCATCCTCGTCACTAGAACTCAAAAAAAAAAAATTGATGGCTGAGTAATACTCCATTGTGGAGCTTCCCTGGTGGCTTAGTGGTAAAGAATCTGCCTGCCAATGCAGGAGACTCAGGTTCAATTCCTGGGTAGGGAAGATCCCCTGGAGAAAGATCTTTGGGAAAGAAGGCAATCCACTCCAGTGTTCTTGCCTGGGAAATCACATGGACAGAGGAGTCTGATGAACTACAGTTCATGGGGTTGCAAAAGAATCAAATACAACTTAGTGATTAAAACAACAACAATATTCCATTGTGTATGTGTACCACAAATTCTTGATCCGTTCATCTGTCAGTGGGCATCTAGGTTGCTTCCATGTCCTGGCTATTATAAACAGTGTTGCAGTGAACCTTGGGGTACATGTGTCTTTTTGGACTATGGGTTTCTCAGGGTGTATGCCCAGTAATGGTATTGTTGGGTCATATGGTAGTTTTAGTCATAGCTTTTCAAGGAATCTCCATACTGTTTTCCATAGTAGCTGTATCAGTTTACATTCCCACCAACAGTGCAAGAGGGTTCCCTTTGTTTCACACCCTCTGTAGCATTTGTTGTTCATGGATTTTTTTGATGATGGCCATTCTGACCTGTGTGAGGTAATATCTCATTGTAGCTTTTTTCTTTACTTTATGTATTTGACTGCCTCTGGCCTGAGCTGTGGCCCGTGAGATCTTGCTTGTGGCGTGGGAGCTCCAGAGCATGCAGGCTTCAATGGTTGTGACCTACAGGCTCTGGAGTGCGTGGGCTCAGTAGTTTTGGCACATGGGTGTAGTTCCTCCATGACACGTGGGACCAGGGATTGAACCCACATTGCCTGCACTGCAAGTCAGATTCGTAACCACTGGGCCGCCAGAAATTCCCACCTGATTGTAGTTTTTGATTTGCATTTCTCTCTCAGTTAGTGATGTTGAGCATCTTTCCATGTGCCTCTTGGCCATCTGTATGTCTTCGTTGGAGAGAGGTCAGTTTAGGTCTTTATCCATAGTTTGTGTGTGTGTTTTGTTTTGAGCTACATGAGCTGTTGTGTGTTTTGGAGATGTACAGAGTGAAGTAAGTCAGAAATAAGTATTGTATGTTAATGTATATATGTGGAATCTAGGAAAATGGTACAGATGAGCGTATGTGTCAGGCAGGACTAGAGACACAGATGTAGAAAACAGGTGTGGATGTAGGGGGTGGCAGGAAGGGGAGTGTGGAATGAACTGAGAGATTAGGATTCACATATTTACACTTCCGCATTTAAAAGAGAGCTGGTGTGGACCTGCTGTATAGCCCAGGGAGCTCAGCTTGGTCCTCTGTGATGACCTAGGTGGGTGGGCTCGGGGGTGGGAGGGAGCTCCATGAGGAGGAGGATATATGTATACATATAACTGATTCATTCATTCTACAGCAGCAACTAACACAACATTATGAAGCAGTTACACTCCAATAAAATGTTTTTCTGATCTTTCGTTGTTACTGTGTGGGAATGCAGGAGATTTCTGTGTGTTGATTTTGTATCCTGCAATTTTACCAGATTTGTTGATGAGCTCTTGTAGTTTTCAGGTTGTGTCTTTAGGATTTTCTGTGTATCTGCAAACACTGACAGTTTTACTTTCTCTTTTCTATTTGGATTTCTTTTCTTTCTTTTTCTTCTCTGATGGCTGTGACTACACTCTCCAGATCTGTATTCAGTCAAATTGGCAAGAGTGGCATCAGGAGGTCTTGGAGGAAACGCTTTGAGTTTTTCACCTTTGAGAATGATGTTGATTGTGGGTTTGTTGTATGTGGTCTTTGTTATGTTGAGGTAGATTCCCTCTATGCCCACTTTCTAGAGAGTTTTTTTTTTTTTCTTTTTAAACCATAAATGTGTGTGGGATTTTGTGAAAAACTTTTTCTACATCTGTTAAGATGATCATACGGTTTTTTCTTCTTCAGTTTGTTAATGTGGTGTATCACATTGGTTGATTTGTTTATATTGAAAAACCTGTGCATCCCTGGAATAAATCCCACTTGATCATGGTGTGTGAACCTTTTATTGTGTTGTCGGGCTTGGTTTGCTAGTATTTTGTTGAGTTTTTTTTTTTTTTTTTTTTTGCCTCTCAGTTATTGGCCCTTAATTCTTTCTTTAATATTGATTTATTTGGCTGCGTGACATCTTAGTTGCAGCACGCAGGATCTTTGCTGTACTGTGCAGGGTCTTTCACTGTGGCTCATGGACTGCAGTTGTGTGCGAGCTCCGGAACATCAGGCTCAGTGCTTGCAGTACGTGGGCTTAGTTGCTCCAGCATGTGGGATCATAGTTCCCTTACCAAGGATTGAATCTGTGTCCCCCACATTGCAAGATGGATTCTGGACCCCTGGACCACCAGGGAAGTTCTGTAATTTTCTTTTTTTGTGATATCTTTGGTTTTGGTATCAGGGTGTTGGCGGCCTCATAGAATGAGCTTTGGCGTGTTCCTTCTTCTGCAATTTTTTGGAAGAATATCAGAGGGCTAGGTGTTAACTGTTGTGTAAATGTTTAATAAAATTCTTCTGTGAAGCCGACTGGTCTTGGACTTTTGTTTGTGGAAGTTTTTGAATCAGTCTCAGTTTTAGTACTTGTGATTGGTCTGTTTGTATTTTCTATTTCTTCCTGGTTCAGCCTTGAAAAGTTGTACCTTTCTAAGAATTTGTCCATTTCTTCTGGGTTGTCCATTGTATTGGTGGATGGTTGCCTGTGACAGTCGCTCAGTTGTTCTGCTTCTTGGTGACTCCGTGGACTGCAGCCCGCCAGGCTCCTCTGCCCATGGAATTCTCCAGGCAGGAGTACTGGAGTGGGTAGCTGTTTCTGTCTCCAGGGGATCTTCCCAACCCAGGGATCGAACCCCATTCTCTCGTATTGCAGTCAGATTCTTTACTGTCTGAGCTACCAGGGAAGCCCAAGAATACTGGAGTGGGTAGCCTATCCCTTCTCCAGGGCATTTTGCTGACCCAGGAATTGAACCTGGGTCTCCTGCATTGCAGGTGGATTCTTTACCAGCTGAGCTACCAGGGAAGCCCCCCATAGTTGCTCATATTCTTACAATCCTTTGTATGTCCGTGGTGTCGGTTGTAACATCCTTTTTTGTTCCTACTTTTTTTTTAATAATTGGTTTTGGGGTTCTGTGTCTTCGTTGCTGCATACATGCGTTCTCTAGGTACGGTGAGCCGGACTTCTCGCTGTGGCCATCGCAGTGGCTTCTCTTGTTGCACAGCCCAGGCTCTCGGTGCGCGGGCTCCAGGCATTGCAGCACGTGGATCAGTGGTTGTGGCTTGTGGGCCCTGGAGCACCTGCTGGCTTTGGTATTTCCTGCTCGTGGGCTCAGTGGTTGTGGTGCATGGGCCTGGTTTCTCCATGGCATGTGGAATCTTCCTGGACAAGGGATCAAACCAGTGTCCCCTTGCACTGGCAGGCAGATTCTTATCCATTGTACCACCACAGAAGTCCCCACTTCTAGTTTTATTAATTTGAGCCCTGTCCTTTTCTTTTCTCCCAATGAATTAAAAAGGTTTATTAATTTTGTTCATCTTTTCATAGGATCAGCTTTTAGTTTCATTGATCTTTATTATTGTTTTATTCATTTCTATTTCGTTTATTTCTGCTCTGATCAATATAGTTTCATTCCTTCTACTAACTTTGGAGTTCTTCTTTCTCTAGTTCTGTAGAGGGTGTGTGTGTTTATGTGTGTGTGTGATTGTGCTGGATGTTTGCTAGGCATGGGCTTGTGTGTGTGTGTATGACTGTTCTGGGTCTTTGCTATGCACAGGCTTTCTCTGGTTCCTTTAGGGTGTGTGTGTGTGTGTGTGTCTGTGTGTGTGTGTGACTGTTCTGGGTCTTTGCTGTGCACAGGCTTTCTCTGGTTCCTTTAGGGTGTGTGTGTGTGTGTGTGTGTGAGTGTGACTCTTCTGGGTCTTTGCTGTGCACAGGCTTTCTCTGGTTCCTTTAGGGTGTGTGTGTGTCTGTGTGTGTGTGTGTGACTGTTCTGGGTCTTTGCTGTGCACGGGCTTTCTCTGGTTCCTTTAGGGTGTGTGTGTGTGTGTGCGTGTGTTTGTGAGACTGTTCTGGGTCTTTGCTGTGCACGGGCTTTCTCTGGTTCCTTTAGGGTGTGTGTGTGTGTGTGTGTGTGTGACCTGGGTCTTTGTTGTGCACAGGCTTTCTCTGGTTCCTTTAGGGTGTGTGTATGTGTGTGTGTGTGTGTGGCTGTTCTGGGTCTTTGCTGTGCACAGGCTTTCTCTGGGTGCAGTGGGTGGGTATTACTCTCTAATGGCAGTGCATGGCTTCTCATCGCTGTGGCTTCTCTTGTTGGGGAGCATGGCTTCTAGAGTTCAGGTTCAGTAGTTGGAGCACACAGGCTTCGTTGCTCTGTGGCATGTGAGATCTTCCTGGACCAGCGATTGAATCCATGTTTCCTGCATTGGTAGGTGGGTTGTTAACCATTGGACCGCCAGGGAAGTCCCACGGTTAGGTTGTTTGAGATTTTTCTTGTGTCCTGGGGTAAGATTGTTTTGCTATCAACTTCCCTCTTAGAACTGCGTTTGCTGCATCCCATAGGTTTTGGATTGTCATGTTTCATTGTCATTTGTCTCTAGGTATGTTTTATTTCCTCTTTGATTTCTTCAGCGATCCATTGTCTATTTCATAACATTGTTTAACCTCCGTATGTTTGTGGGGTTTTGCAGGGTTTTTTTTTCTTGTATTTGATTTATAATCTTACAGCATTGTGGTTGGAAAAGATACTTGATGTGATTTCAGTTTTCTTGAATTTATGGAGGCTTGATTTGTGGCCAAAGATACAATCTGTCCTGCAGAATGTTCTGTGTGTGCTTGAAGAGAAAGTCTATGCTCTTTTCAAATGGAATGCCCTATAAATACTAGTTAAGTCCATCTAGTCTAATGTATCTTTAGGGCTGGTGTTTCTTTATTGATTTCTGTCTGGATGATCTGTCCGTTGAGTTCCCTGCTGTTACAGTATTACTGTTGATTTCCCCCTTCTTTGCCCTCTGAGCCACCAGGGAAGCCCTTATGACTGTTAGCATTTATGTTCATATTGAGGTGCTCCTGTGTTGGGTACATACATCTACTTGAAATTGTTGTCTTCTTCTTGAATTGATCCCTTGATCATTATGTAGTGTCCTTCCTTGTCTTTTTAGTATTTATGTATTTACTTGGCCACACCAGCCCTTGGTTGCAGCACATGGAATCTTTGATCTTTGTCGTAGCCTGTGTGATCCTTAGTTGCAGCATATGAACCTTTGTCTGTTGGATCTAGTTCCCTGACCAGGGATCGAGCCCCAGCCCCCTGTGTTGAGAGCTCAGAGTGTTAGCCACTTGACCACCCGGGGAATCCCATTTCCTTATCTCTTGTAACAGTTGTAATTTTAAGGTCTATTTTGTCTGATATGTATACTGCTATTTCAGCTTTCTTTTGATTTCCATTTGCATGGAATATCTTTTTCTATCCCCTCACTTTCAGTCTGTATGTGTACCTAAGTCTAAAGTGGGTCTCTTGTAGACAGCATATATATGGGTCTTGTTTTATATCCATTCAGCCAGTCTGTGCCTTTTGTTTGGAGCATTTAATTTACATTTTACATTTAAGGTAATTACTGATAATACATGTTCCTGTTGCCATTTTCTTAATTGATTAGGATTTGTTTTTGTTGGTCTTCTTGTGTTCTCTTGTGGTTTGATGACTGTCTTTAGTGTTGTGTTTGATTTGCCTTTTTCTTTTTTGTTTGTGTATCTGTTACAGATGTTTGGTTGCAGTTCCCAGGAGGTTTGGATTCTTTTGTGTTTTTAATTTGGCTGCACCCGTTGCGGCTTGTGGCATCCTTGTTGGGGCACATGGGAACTTTCATTGTGGCACTCAGACCCTCTCGTTGTGGCACTCAGTCGCTGTGTGGAATGTGGGATTCTAGTTGCCCGAGGAGGGATCAAACCCGAGTCCCCTGCATTGCAAGGCAGGTTCTTAACCATTGGACCACCAGGGAAGTCCCTCTTGAGATTTTGCTATAGCAGTCTTTACGCAAGGTGGTTTTAAGTTGCTGGTCTCTTGATTTCAAGTGAAATTCTGATTTCCTGTATTTGTACTCCCCTTGTGGTTGCTGATTTTGATATGATATTTGTGTGGGGGTGGTTTCCTACTATTACTTTATGTTTGCCTTTATTGTTGAGTTTTCCCAATTGTGCTGTTCTTGTTTCTAGCTTTGGCCTCCCCTCCCCCACCTCCGATGACGCGCGCGCGCGCGTGTGTGTGTGTGTGTGTGTGTGTGTGCGTGCGCGTGTGCGCATGTGCACACACGTGTGCATGCTAAGTTGCTTTGGTCGTGTCCAGTTCTGGACTGCAGCCTGCCAGGCCCCCCTGTTCATGGGATTCTCCAGGCAAGAATCCTGGAGTGGGCTGCCGCGCCCTCCTCCAGGCGATCTTCCCGACCCAGGGGTCGAGCTCTGCGCTGGCAAAAGTGTTCTTTACCGTCTGCCCCACCCCCCACCCCTGCCCCCAGGAGTTCCTTTAGCATTTGTTCTAAGGCTAGATTGGTGGTGTCTATTCTCTTAACTTTTGCTCCTCTGTAAAACTTCTCTGAATCTGAATGAAAACCTTGCTGGGTAGAGTATTCTTGATTGTAGGTTATCCCTTTCATCACTTTAAATATATTGTGCCATGCTCTTCTGGCTTGCAGTTTCTGCTGAAAAATCATCTGATAACCTTATGGGGATTTCCTTGTGTATTGTTTGTTACTTTTCCCTTTTGATTTTAATATTTTTCTTTGTATTTGATTTTTGTCAATTTGAGTAATATGTGTTTTAGCCTGTTCCTCCTTGGGTTTATCCTGTATGGAACTCTGCACTTCCTGGACTTGAATGAGACTGTTTCCTTTCCCATTTTAGGGAAGCTTTTGGCTATAATCTCTTCACATATTTTCTCAGGCCCTTTCCCTGTCTCTTTTCTGCTGGGACCCTACAATAGGATGTTGGTGTGTTTAGTGATGTCCCAGAGGTCTCTGAGACCATTTCTCATTTCTCTTCATTCTTTTTACTTTATTCTGTCCTGTGGCAGTGATGTCCACTTCTCTGTCTTCCAGCTCACTCACTCATTCTTCTGCCTCAGTTATTCTGCTCTTGATTTTTTTCTTGTGTCTTTTTCGTTTCACTTACTCTCTATTCTTTTAACCTTCTGTCTCTTTGTTAAACATTTCCTGTATCCTCTTGGTCTGTGCCTCCATTCTTTTTTCTGAGATTTTGAATCATTTTTACTGTTACTACTCTGAATTCTTTCTCAGGTAGATTGCCTGTCTCTGGAGGAGCTTGAATTTAAATGTGAAGGTCCTCAGACCCACCTGTCCCACTCCCTACCCCTCTCAAGGTCACTGGGTTCCCCTGAAGGAGACTGTTGTCAAGTTAGTCCACGGCCTTGAGCACTCATTGCCTTTGGGGCTTGTGGCCAGTGTCCACAGGACTGAGACGTCTTCATGACGTGGGCAGGACTGCACTGGATGCCTGTGGTCTGAGGCCCTGGCAATGTGGCTGCCCCAGCCTTCCAGCACTTCAGCTCCCTATCAGGGTGCTTGCTAGGAGCAGGCTTGGCTCGTTAGGAGGCTTTGAGACCCATGCATTGGTTCCTCAAGACCAGGGGGACAGCAGCAGAATCTGGATGTGGGAGGTGGGGGCATCCCAGCCCAGCATGCCACTGACCTGGCCTCTCCCCACACAGCCCCGAGCACGCGGAGCCAGAGGTCCAGGTGGTGCCTGGGTCCGGCCAGATAATCTTCCTGCCCTTCACCTGCATTGGCTACACTGCCACCAACCAGGACTTCATCCAGCGCCTGAGCACGCTCATCCGACAGGCTATTGAGCGGCAGCTCCCTGCTTGGATCGAGGCCGCCAACCAGCGAGAGGAGGGCCAGGGGGAGCAGGGCGAGGATGAGGAGGAGGAGGAGGACGTTGCTGAGAATCGCTACTTTGAAATGGGGCCCCCAGATGCAGAGGAAGAGGAGGAGGGTGGGCCAGGCGAGGAAGAGGAAGAAGAGGAGGAGGAGGAGGAGGAGGCTGAGGAGGAGCGCCTGGCTCTGGAGTGGGCGCTGGGCGCAGACGAGGACTTCCTGCTGGAGCATATCCGCATCCTCAAGGTGCTCTGGTGCTTCCTGATCCACGTGCAGGGCAGCATCCGCCAGTTCGCCGCCTGCCTCGTGCTCACTGACTTCGGCATCGCTGTCTTCGAGATCCCGCACCAGGAGTCGCGGGGCAGCAGCCAGCACATCCTTTCCTCACTGCGCTTCGTGTTCTGCTTCCCACACGGCGACCTCACCGAGTTCGGCTTCCTCATGCCGGAGCTGTGCCTGGTGCTGAAGGTGCGGCACAGCGAGAACACACTCTTCATCATCTCCGACGCTGCCCACCTGCACGAGTTCCACGCCGACCTGCGCGCCTGCTTCGCCCCGCAGCACATGGCCATGCTGTGCAGCCCCGTGCTCTATGGCAGCCACACCAGCCTGCAGGAGTTCCTGCGCCAGCTGCTCACCTTCTACAAGGTGGCAGGCGGCTGCCAGGAGCGCAGCCAGGGCTGCTTTCCCGTCTACCTGGTCTACAGTGACAAGCGCATGGTGCAGACAGCCGCCGGGGACTACTCGGGCAACATCGAGTGGGCCAGCTGCACCCTCTGCTCGGCTGTGCGGCGCTCCTGCTGTGCGCCCTCCGAGGCCGTCAAGTCCGCCGCCATCCCCTACTGGCTGTTGCTCACGCCCCAGCACCTCAACGTCATCAAGGCCGACTTCAACCCCATGCCCAACCGGGGCACCCACAACTGCCGCAACCGCAACAGCTTCAAGCTCAGCCGCGTGCCTCTCTCCACTGTGCTGCTGGACCCCACGCGCAGCTGCACCCAGCCACGGGGTGCCTTCGCGGATGGCCACGTGCTTGAGCTGCTCGTGGGCTACCGCTTCGTCACCGCCATCTTCGTGCTGCCCCATGAGAAGTTCCACTTCCTGCGCATCTACAACCAGCTGCGGGCCTCGCTGCAGGACCTGAAGACCGTGGTCATTGCCAAGACCCCTGCAACGGGGGGCGGGCCTCAGAGCCCCCTTGTGGACGGCCAGCCTGCAGAGAGCAGGGCCAGGTGAGGCTGAGCACGGGCTTCTGGGGGCCAGGGAGCAGGGGGCTGGCTGAGACCAGTCCGCTCACCACACCCAAGCCTGTCACCCCCATCAACACTGCCCTTGGCTCCCTCGGGCTTGGTGCTAGGCTGCTCCTTATCTCCCAGGCTTCAGAAGAAGTCCTTCTTTGTGGAAGGACACTGGGCCTCTTCTCTGCCACTTAGAGCCCTGCGTCGCTGGGCCTCCAGGCTTCTGCTCCCACCATGCCTGGCCCTCCCCCTGGGCCCAAGCATGGCCTCTAGGCATCAGCCGTGTACCCTCGCCCCTGGGCTCCCAGTCCCGTGGTTGGCTTTCTGAGCTGGGCTGGGGGAGCTGCTGCTGGCACCACCTGCCTCTGACCCCCAGCTTCAAGCCTTACCCTTTGGTGAGCCATACATTCCTTCCTTCTCAGGAGGACCTGGGTTGCTCAGGAGCCCACTCTGTGTAATTTTGTGAGTCCTGAACTTGTTGGCCGAGAGCAGCAGGGTCTGAGTGTGTAAGCTGGGTGGTCTCTCTGTGCAGAGCTCCTGCTCTTCTCGGGGAGACTGAGGTGCAGAGAGAGGAGGAATTCGCAGCCCTGTGCTCGTCTTCCTCATTTTTCCCTCCTTCCCCTGCTCCTGCTGCTGAGCCTGGCTCCCCTCAGAGCTGCCTGGGCTTGGGGTAGAGTGGCCTATAAGGGGAACTGTGGTCACACCCATGATTCATGCCTGCCTTGGGCTCACGAGAGCCCCTGTGCCCTTCAGGGTGCCCCTTTCTCCTGTGACTTCCCCCAGCTTCATGTATGATGGGGCTTCCCCAGCTGGATAAAGAAGCCCTTCATTTGTTCCTGGTGGACAGTGGAGACCCTATCCTCACCCCAGCATTTCAGAGGCCCTGCCTTTTCTCTCCAGCCCAGCCCCTCAACGGATGCTCCCAAAGGACATCCAGCCTCTTCCTGGCTGAATCAGGGGCCCTCATGCCCAGCTCAAGTCCCGTGCCCTCTGTAGAGACCCCTCATTCCTCCAGGTACTAGGGAGCTGCTTGTGCCAGAGGCAGCCTCACGAGGCTGTCTCTCCATTTCCTTGCCCCCGTGATGGGGCTTCAGGTGGTGACAAGCTTCAGCTTGTCTCTGTTTCCCTGCCACCCCCAAACCTGGTGGACCTTGCCCACAGAGGGGACTGCATACAGAAAGCAGGCGCCCTGCTTCATCCCAGCAGACGCCTGTCTGGCCCAGGCCAACAGGAGGAGAGCCTGAGAGGCTTGGGGGGATTTGGCCCTGTGCAAGATCAGGGCCCCAGGGGTCTGTCTCGACAGACAGCTGTTGGATTGAGAGGACGGTATCCAGGACCCCCCACGGACACGAGCCTGAGCTTGCGGGTGTGTAGGCTGGTTGTGGGGGCTCCCAACATGCACGAGGATTCTTTCCGAGCATTGTTGGACCTGGTGCTTGGAACAGTCAAGGGAAAATCCAGTGTGGCCACATGCATTGGTGGCCAAGGGGGGTGAGATCCTGGGACACCTGAGGAGGCCTCAAAGGCAGACTGAGGAAAGGTTGAGTTTTTGTGTCTCAACTCCATGTGCCCCAGGGTCCCAGCCCTGGGCACCTTGGTCCGCACTCTGGACTCTGGAGTGGCATTGGTGATACTTTTACCACCTTTTCAGAATTATTTTTCAGCCCATGGGCACATCTGTTTGTCTCAGCCTTGGTCCGTCTTTCCATCTCCCTCCCAAGAGAAGGGGCCTGGCACCTTTCCCTTGGGAACCTAGTTGAAATCCCCAGATGACTCCAGAGGTGGTGTGTGGTGCGTGCAGTCCCCGCATGCTGAGGTTACACGTGGGCTGGGAGTCTGCATTTGGGGCCCACATGTTAATATGGTGTTTCTCGGGGGAATCGGGATATGTAGCAGTGACCAGAATCTCCAAGAAGCTCCAGCAGAGACTGCAGCCCTGGCCCTGGTGGAGGCCCCTGCTCTCACTCCAGGAGAGGCCTCAGCCCCAAGCCCGGCAAAGACCCCAGCTCCAGTGGAGGCCTCAGTGCCAGCTCTTGTTCCAGTGGAGGTCCCCGCGGAGGCCGAGGCCTCAGCAGAGATCCCAGTGGAGGCTCTGGCCCAAGCAGAGGCCCCTGCACAGTACCCAAGTGAGCCCCTGATCCGGTCCATGTCGGAGGACAATCAGATCCCGTCACACCTGCCTGCCTGCCCGTCTCTCCGGCACATCGCCAGCCTGCGTGGACGGGCCGTGGTCGAGTTCTTCCACAGCAGCATTGCCGAGGTAGGGCTGGCACCTGTGGAGGAAGGGGGCTCAGTTGTCCCGGAGCTGCAGCAGGCTTGCCTTGGGCTCAGCTTCAGGTTTCCAGCCTTCTCTGTGCTGGATTTTCCCCCAGCTTCAGCTCTTCATGGTTTTGAGGACCTGAGTAGGGAGGACCTGGCCAGTTGTCCCCTCCATCACTGCCTCCCGCTGTGGCCATTCCTAGCCTCGGTCCCTGGGTAGACCCCACTGCAGACTGTCTCCCGCTCCTCACCTCCTCTCTTCTGTAGTTACACATTCATTGACGACACGGTAGAGTCCCATGCCACCCCCGGGGCAGCAGGTCACTGGCCGGTGGGGCTGTGGGAGCCCCCTTCCCAGAAGCCTGCAGGAGGAGCCGCACACCCTGGTCACCTGCTGTCCTGCAGCCCCAACTGGCCCCTCTGTGTCCAGGTGGAAAATGAGGAGCTGCGGCACCTCCTGTGGTCATCGGTGGTGTTCTACCAGACGCCGGGGCTGGAGGTGACAGCCTGCGTGCTGCTCTCTACCAAGGCCGTGTACTTCGTGCTGCACGACGGCCTCCGCCGCTACTTCTCGGAGCCGCTGCAGGGTGGGCACTGGGGCTCGCGGGGATGGGAGGGCTTCTGTCTCTGGACCCCCGTGCGACCTGAGGAAGCAGCGGTTTGGCTGCACGGGGCTGAGACTGTCTTCTTGGAGGAAGGGAGGTTGATGTCAGCACTATCCTCCTGGATCTGGCACAAGGGATGTGAGGCCAGGCATGCACGCACTTAGCCAGGCCTGTGAGGGCCTGGGCAGCCTCTGCCTCTGGGGGCCTCGGTGGGTTCCTCAGCCAGTGGCTGTCTCAGGACTCCTGGTGTATCCAGCACACCAGGCACGGCTCCGACTGGAGAATACGTTTCCCATGAGGTCTTGTGTGCAGAGGCGGTGGTGGCTTCTCGGTGGGCCGGGCCATCAAGGGGACCCTTTCCTGCTCCAGGCAGCTGTGTACCCGGGGGCCTTGTGCTTGCCCAGCACGGCCACCACCACATTAGGTCCCTTTCTCCCTGTCACAGATTTCTGGCATCAGAAAAACACCGACTACAACAACAGCCCCTTCCACATCTCTCAGTGCTTTGTTTTGAAACTCAGCGACCTGCAGGTAGTCAACGTTGGGCTGTTCGACCAGTATTTCCGGCTAACGGGTGAGTGGCCACTCTGCTTTGTCCTATTTTGGGTGAAGGTCAGTGTCCCCAGCGGGCTTCCACCTTCATACGTGGGTGCATTATTGCAGGCAGAGTTATCTGTCTGCTCACAGGCCAGTTCACTGGAGCGGGAGGAAGCCGCTTCAGGAACTGCTGAGAGAGCAGAACTCACCCCCAGGACTTGGAGCGGGAGGCCAGGGACCGAGGCGGCGAAGAGCTGGGCGGGCGGGCAGAGTGGGCCCTGGGCTCCCGGGCAGGATGTGTCTGACTCATACTTCCTGAAGCGAGAAAGCTAAGCTCTTTCCCTAATGCCTCTGTATCCCCTTCCAGAAAAATGTCACAGCCCTTCCGGCCTGAGAAACGGCCGTCTCCCCAGGCCCCGTGATGCTTCGCCACGTGGCGCTTTCCTGGACCCGGCTCTGTGGTCCTCAGGTCCAGGCTGACCTGCCGGAGACTGGAGGAGACTGCAAGGGCGGGGCCGGGGGAGCGGCGAGCTGCGGTCATGCCTGTCCCCTTCTCTCGCAGGCTCCTGCCCGGCACAGGTGGTTACCTGCTTGACGCGGGATAGCTACCTGACACACTGCTTCCTCCAGCACCTCATGGCTGTGCTCTCCCTGCTGGAACGCACACCCTCGCCTGAGCCTGTGGACAAAGACTTCTATTCTGAGTTTGGAAACAAGACCACAGGTACCCCGCCCAGCTCGAGTCTCCTCGCCGGCCCCGAGGGCGGCAGCAGGCCCCAGGACAGCGTCTCTATGCACAGCAGCCGCTCTGCTTCTAGCTATCTTCCTGCGTAGTCAGAGTTTCCCATGGCTTTTTTTTTTTTTGGCTATCGTGGATCTTTGTTGCTGCACGCAGGCTTTCTCTAGTTGTGGTGAGCAGAGGCTACTCTTTGTCCTGGTGTGTGGGCTCTCCATTGCAGTGGCTTCTCTTGTTGCGCAGCATGGGCTCTTGTCACGTGGGCTTCAGTAGTGGCAGTGTGTGTGTGGGCTCAGTAGTTGTGGCTCGTGGGCTCTAGAGCACAAGCTCAGTAGCTGTGGGCCCAGGCTCCACAGCATGTGGAATCAATCTCCCTGAACCAGAGTTCGAACCAGTGTCCCTTGCATTATTGCAAAGTGGTTTCTGAACCACTGGACCACCAAGGAAGCCCTGCAAAAAAAGTCTCTGTCCCAGCAAATCCACAGCCATTTGGCAGGTGCATTTCGTATCTGCCCTGCTCTGCACTGCTGGCCTGAGGGTCTCAGGCTGAGCAGGGGGGCTTGGATCACTCTCTGCTGCTTCTGATGGTCACGTGACTCAGGCTGCCGTCTCTGGGGGGCTTAGGGCTGCTGGTGAGCCTAGCACCACCACAGGCCAGTTCCAGCCTGCAGCCCTGGTGGCGTCTCTCTCTTCAGGGAAGATGGAAAACTATGAGCTGATCCACTCGAGCCGCGTCAAGTTCACCTACCCCAGCGAGGAGGAGGTCGGAGACCTGACGTTCACTGTGGCCCAGAAGATGGCTGCGCCGGAGAAGGCGCCGGCCCTCAGCATCCTGCTGTGCGTGCAGGCCTTCCAGGTGGGCTCGCCGCAGCCGGGGCGCTGCAGGGGCTTGCTGCGCCCCAAGACGCTCCTGCTCACCAGCGCCGAGATCTTCCTCCTGGACGAGGACTTCATCCACTACCCGCTGCCCGAGTTCGCCAAAGAGCCGCCACAGAGGGACCGGTACCGGCTGGACGATGGGCGCCGCGTCCGGGACCTGGACCGCGTGCTCATGGGCTACCAGACATACCCACAGGCCCTCACCCTGGTCTTTGATGATGTGCAGGGCCACGACCTCATGGGCAGCGTCACCCTGGACCACTTCGGGGAGGTGCCAGGTGGCCTGGCCAGGGGTGGCCAGGGCCGTGAGGTCCAGTGGCAGGTGTTTGTCCCCAGCGCTGAGAGCCGAGAGAAGCTCATCTCGCTGCTGGCCCGTCAGTGGGAGGCCCTGTGTGGCCGGGAGCTGCCCGTGGAGCTCACCGGCTAGGCTCGCCCGGGTGGCAGCCAGCCCTTGCTGCCCGCCGTGTCTGGCCTGGTGCCCACCCAGGGCCGGGAAGCAGGCCATCTTCACTGTTTTTAAACTGTGCTCTCTTGCGGTACCTTCATTTGACCGTCCTCCCAGAGAATGTGAGCGCCTGCGTTCCGTCGGTTCTTTCCAGCCTCGGGCGTGAGGGCGCCGGCCCCCGCAGGGCCTCCGCGTGCTGTCAGCCTCCCGCAGACCTGTCGCCTGCCCCTCGTGCCGTGTGGCCGGGCACACCGGTGTTGTGTCTTCTGTCGTGAGACTGCCGTCAGTCTGTGGTGCCGCGGGTCTGATTTGTTCTGCGCGTCCTTTCCTGAGATGTCAAGTCCAGTCTCGTTGCTGTTGCTGTCATTGTGGACATTTGCTGCTAATTCCAAAGCTGGCGGTGAAATGCACATTGAAAGCTCCCACCCCACGCAGTTTTCCAGAGGCGAGGCCTCTCCTGGTCCAGACTAGTGGGAGAGCCCCTGGCAGGAGGCTCCCAGGCCTTGGGGCCGCGAGGGCTGGGGGCGGGCACCTAGAGCTGCCAGCACCATTGTGACTCCTGTTGCCTGTTTTCTCTATTCCCAGTAAAGCCAAGTTTGACACAGTCTGGGTCTTTTATTTCAAGGGCCACTGGGGTCCCAGCAGGGCATTGGTGCAGGGCATGGTTGGCCTGAGGGAGAGAGGGTGCCTTAGAGACATAAGAAGATAAGCTACTCAGGGAACGGAGCAGGGAAGAGGCTGCAAAGGACCAAAGGGAGCGGCTCTCCCGGGCCGGGTACTGGATGGGTTTCCGAGGAGCCTGGGACAGGGGAGGTAGAAGGGGCTCTTTGGACAGGGCCTTGTTGGGCTGTGGCTAAACCAGGAGCCTCAGGGCAAACCGGAAGCTCCTTAGGAGCCCCTGGCACCCCGGCTGCTGCCCTGTCCCCCCAGGTCTGGAATGTCACCCCCAGCCTGCTGTGAGGGTCAGGCCTGGAGTCTGGGACAGCTCTCTGTGTGGGGTCTAGGGGTCTCACCAGGATGGCCTGCAGAGGAGGTAGCCCTGGTGCTGGATAGCGGGGAGGAGGACCCCGTGCTGTCCATGTCTGGGCTCATCTCCTAAGAGGTGGTTTGCTTCAGGGAACCCTGCCGAGGTAGGACGTGAGGTTTCTTTGGGAGCTAGCCCCTGTGCCCCATCCTTCCTCAACCCGTTCCTGCCCCGCAGCAGGGTCCCTGAGGTCCGCTCGCCTCTCCCTCATCCTGGCCCTGTCAGGAGCCTTGGGTCCTAAGGTTGCAGGACCGTTTGGGACGAGCAGTGCTGGGTGGTGGAGGAGGGGTCAGCCTGGCTCCCAGGCCTGCCTCGCCTCGGTTTTTCCTGGTGAAGCAGAGTGGGGAATCCTCGCCTGGAGGGCCCATGACTCTCAGGAAGGCTCTGGCGGATGGGGGCAGCCACCAAGGGGAGGGTCTCCCCCTTCACCTCCCCTCAGCCAGATGTTGAAGATGAGCCCTGTAGCCTCTCAGCTGGTACAGGAGGGGTCACTGCCAAGTCCCCTTCATTGGTCTTCATTGGTTACATCGTCCATAAGTGGAGCGTTACAGTCCAGAGGCAGGGCCCACCACAAGTACACCTGGACTGCTGTTCCCAGACCCCGCAGCCCAACAGGTAAGTGCAGACCCCAGCCCGGGTCCATGAGGACGGGACCTGGCCGGGATCATCTGCAGTGTAGTAGGGGGCAGGGTACCCACAAGCCGCAGACCTGGGATTGGATCCTTCCACTGGTTAGCTGAGTGATCTTGGATGAAATTCCCTACCCCTTTGAGCCTCCATTCCCCCACCAGTATCAGCGTAGTAAGAGGAACGTCTCATTCATTCATCCCACCAATCTGAACGGCATCTATGTGTGAATCAGCCAGCCTCCGTCCCTGCTCTCCCGTGGCTGACATTCCAGCAGGGGTTCGAAAATAAATAAAACAGCGCTCGCTGGTGGCCAGTGCTAGAAGGGGGTGTAGGCTGGAGACCTCTGGCCTGAGACTGAACTTTGTGGTGAGTCTTGTTTGGATCTGGGGGGTAACGGCAGTGCCAAGGGAGCTTACTCTATGCTTAGCAGAGTGTTGATAGAAAAACCTATGGTGGAACAGAGTAGGGGGAGCAGACAGCAGGTCAGAGAGGCCAGCCTGGTGTGGAGGGGGGTGCAGGGTGCAGGGGGAAGCCTCAGGACTGAGTGGAGACTGGACTGGGGCAAGAGGGATACTGACAGTGGGGGTGCCCCTTGGGAGAGGGCCTGTGGTGGGGATGGGAATCCGGGGGTGGTGGAGGCTGAGTGGGGCAAGCTCAGTCAAGGGTGAGCAAGTGAAGCCGGGCAAGTGACGGGGAACAGCTTCCACTTAGCACAGAGGCTGCCAGGTGCCCTGAGCAGCTGGACAGATGGAGGCAGGCAGACCCGATTCTGAGGCTGCCCTCTCCCCGACCCTCCAGAACCCCCAGAGCCTCTGAATGAAACATGCTGGGCTTGTAGGTGCTTGGGGTGGGGAGTTGTCTGCATCTGCCCCTGAATGGGCTTTGCCAACTCTGATACACCCCAGGCTTGTGGCTAATGGGCTTGGAGGCTGTGATGCCAGGAGGAGGGTCCCGGGCCAGGAAGTCCCCAGCAGGGCCCAGGCATCCATGCAGGGGTCAGTGGCCAGCACCTTCCCTTCCGCCTGCAGGCTGCTGATACGCAGGAGGAAATCCTGGCGGGTTCCTGTGGGGGGGAGCTGGCGGGGCCTCCCGGCTGCTTTTAAAGCGCCTGCCCGCCCCGTCTTGCCTGCTAGCGAAGTGCCTGCCTCCTAGAGCTCGTTCCCCACACCGCTGCCCTGATTCTGTCCCGGACAACGTGCCCGCCAGCCGCCACTGGCCATGGCGGGGCCCCGTGGCCACCTCTTGCTCTGCTTCCTGGCTCTCTGCTTGGCAGGCCCCAGCTTCTTTGGGGAGCAGAAGGTGAGTATGAGCTGGTCATCGGTGGGGCGTGATATCCAGGCTCTCCTGGCCATGGTGGGAGCAGGGAGGGTGTGCTCATGGAGCAGGCACAGGGCTGGTGACACACACGGCAGCTGCTGCTTGTCTGACCTTCTCTGAGCCGGACGGAGGGCTGGGCTCTTGTGCCCACTTCCCCAGGCTGAGGTCTGTGTTTTCAATGCTTTGGGGTGGCAGGGAAGCTCAGCCTTCCCTCCTGTCTCTGGCTAGCCAGCCAGGTGGTGTGGGCAGCTCTCCCAGGGCTCCCCAGCCTGAGGGTTAGGGGTATGGAGCCAGGCCCATCCCCCTGCCTGGAATGAGGCCCGGTTTCTCTCTGGCCCTGGCTTGAGGGTGGGAGATGTGATCACCCCCAACCTCGCGGAGCTAACAGACTGAGAGGCTCACAGTCTGAGAGGCTGTGCGTAGGCGTGCTGGGTGTGTGTGCACGTGTGTGTGTGCCTGTGTCCTGCCTGAGAGTGCCCAGAGGCACAGTGAGGTCTATGCATACCCAGTCCTCCTGGGCAAACAGCAGCCACCAGTCACACCCTCACATCTAAGAGCTGCTGTTCGCCAAGTACACAGCCCTGGGCACAGGGACGTCATGCCTTCGAATCCTCCCAGTCCCCGAGCAGCGGGCCCTGTTCTCCGCCTGAGGCAGCCAAGGCCCAGGGATTATAGAGACAGGTTGGTCCTGCTCCAGAGCCACGCTCTGCGAGTCCCGATCCAGCCACGAGGAAGGAGCTGACAGGGTCCGAGGGCACGGCTTCGGGTTTGTGTGCACAAGCCCCCTTCGGACTGCCTGTCTGCAGATCCGCCCAGGCCCCACTGTGGGGACGTTATCCTGACTGGCGTTTCTGTAAGACCCCCTACCCTCAGCGTGGTGACAGTCCTCGAATCACTGACAGGCAGACTGAGGTCCCAAGAGGGCAAGGACTTGCCCAGGGCCCCACTGCCAGGCAGGACCAGGTGGGGACCCAGGCCTCGTGCCACCATGGGGCTCACTCATTCGCCTATGGTCTCTCAGAGGAGGGGCGGGAAGAGGGGCCTCCCCAGCTTCAGGGCCAGGTCAGGGTTGGGGATGGGCAGATCTGAGGCTGAAAAAGTTAGGGAGATGGTGGCAGAGCCAAGGGTTTCAGGCCATGCTGATCCCTGCGAGTGGTTCCGGCTCCCTCCCTGCCTCAGTTTCATCATGTGTACAACACAAGGGAATTTCAAAGGTCACCTCGTGTTCTTGTGACAGGGGTCTTTGGGGGGATACTCAGGCTGGGAGTTTTTCCTTGTCACATGTGTGCTGCATGCTAAGTCGCTGTAGTTGTGTCTGACTCTTTGTGACCCCATGGACCGTAACCCACCAGGCTCCTCCGTCCATGGGATTCTCCAGGCAAGAATACTGGAGTGGGTTGCCATTTCTCCAGGGGATCTTCCCGACCAAGGCATTGAACCCATGTCTCTTAGTCTTCTGCATTGGCAGGTGGGTTCTTTACCATTAGCACCATCTGGGAAGCCCTTTCTTGTCACAGACCACCTGTAAATCTGCCTTCTGGGCCTGGGGCTCAGCCAGCTGGGGCAAGGCAAGTAGGCCCTGGGGATTTTGTCAGGAATGTGTCAACGCTGGCCTCTCAGCACTCTCGGCACCTTGTGTAGCATGAGACTCACTGTGAACCTTAGGAAACTGAAGTTCTGAGGGGACGGATAACTTTTGGGTCACAGTTAGTGAGGAGTAGGACTCTGCCAGATGGAGGTTCAGGCAGTGAGTCAGGGAAGGCTTCCTGGAGGAGGGGGCTTAGCACCTGCCTACTCAAGTCTCTCTCAGTGCCCCTTCTGCTGGGCACATGCTGATGCAAGTGAAATCTGCAGGCTTCAGCTGGGGTTTGAGGGGAGAGGGACATTGATCTACATCAAGGAGAAGTTTGGAGATCCCTTGGTCTTGAAGGAGTTTGGGTTTTGGGCCCTAGACCCCAGCTTGGGGGAATTTCTTTCATCTTGTCTCAACAAGCTTAATACCTCGTGTCTCCTTAACTTCCCCAGCAGTGTCTCTGTGGGAAGCAGACGTTGCAGAATCAGTTCTGGATTAGGACAGGGAGGGGGGCAGTGCCCGCCTGGCTCAGACGGGTCCTGAGATGCCCTCGGGAAGAAGGGAATCTGATTCAGCACTCGGCTGGGATCCAGCTGCACTCCACCCAGTGGGATGAGTGGTGAGGTTGTAGGCCGCCAGGCAGAGGGGGCCTGAGTGCCCACCTCCGGTGAGGTCCCAGAGAGGTGTGATTTGGTCACTGGTTTATCCATCCATCCATCACCGATTTACAGATGCAACATCTCCTGATTGTGTATCCACTCCACCAGCAGGGCACAGGCTCCAGCTTCCTCCCATACTGGTAACTCGTGCCCTACTTAATGGAACCCCCTTCTGTCCAGGAGTAAGGACGGTGCCCTCTCGCTGGCCCCAGGCCCCTGGTGATGGTGCTGGCAGCTGAGTCTGGCCGGCCAGGTGGTCCTCAGGGGAAGCAGCTGCGTGCCAAGCCTTTGCCCTGAGCCAGCAGCTGCCTGGCTGGGAGTTACCCAACTTCCTAGTCGCTCTCTGGGTCAGCAAAGCCCAAGTGTCAGGATGGGGAATGAGACCACAGCATCCAGCCTACAGCCAGCCTGAGGCCTCCTACAGCTACTTCCCTCTTTGCAGACCACAGAGGGAGCGGAAAAGACCAAATCGCAGCAGTGGGGAGAGGCCCTGGGCCCTTCATGTTCACCAGAAAAGGGCTCAGGCGCTATTTCTCCTTTTCTCTCGCTTGGGGAGCTGCACATCTGTGATGTGTTCTAGGAAAGAAATATTCTGGGTTCACTCCCTTTGGAGTGTGTTCAGCATTTTTCAGATGGGAACTTCTCAGCATCTCCAGGCCAGGCCTCCAGTCCCTAAAGCCTCTCCTCATCAAAGTGCTCCTCCCTGGGGTCTCTTCTCCCCCGGCAGCCGGGAGTGTCGCTCAGGGTCATTGCTAGAGAAGACTGGAACATTGTTGCCACAATGGTAGCCCCGGTGGTGGTGGACTTGGGGGAGCTGTGACAGGCCAGCAGGTGGGACTTGAGGGCTTTCTTGGCACTTGGATGACTCTCTTCCCTGTCCCCTGCTCTGTTCTCCATGCAGCAGTCAGAGGACCCACTGAAAACACAAGTGAGTCCCGGCGCTCCTCCGGACTCTACCTCCCCTCGCTGGCCTGGCCCAAGCCCCTCTGCCCGTCTCTGCCTCATCACACGCGGCTCTTTGCTTCTTCCCACTTACTGGCTTTTACCTCTCCTGTCTCCTCTGCCAGGAGCACTGCCTCTGATCAGTTTTCATGCATCCTGCAGGTCCCAACTCAATGGCTGCCTCCCCGGGATGGGTCCTCTCAGCTCCCTCACTGCCAGCACTGCCCACCTAGTGATGGGCAGTGGCCCCCTGGGTCCCAGCTGGCATGTGGGGTCGTGGGTTAGGCCTGGACCAGGGCCTGGGGCTGCTTGGCCCAAACTCAGACTCCCTCCCACACGCCTGCTCACGTGGGTCTATTGCAGGCATGGTGCCGGCTGCTGGGCCTCTGACCTGAGGGAGCAGGCAGGGCCCTTGGCTGGCAGAGGCGGTCAGCATAGAGCTAGGGATGTGCTCAGAGCAGGGGGCCAGCTGGACGGGCAGCCCCGCAGCGTGCGGCTGAAACTCTCGTCCTGCGTGGGGCTGGGGCATGGTGTGGCGGTGTATCTCTGTCACTTAGCATTTGTTTTTAAATGAAAGGTGAGAATTGGCACTAGGCTGAGAGTCTAGGTTCAAGTCCCTGAGTGGCTACGGGTGAGGGCCACTTGCCCGGGGTTCAGTTTCCTCCTCTGAATCACCCAGAATGGAACAAAAACGCCAGATGCCCTTTATGTCAGAAGGCACAGACTCGGGCTTCTTTGTGTGCCTCCGGGCCCCCAGGCAGAGGTGTGTGGCTGGGGACAGCCTGTGACAGGCAGGGTCCCCCCAGACTCAGGACCTCCTCGATGAACAGATGGGGAACCAGCACCTGGAGAGGGGTGCTCGGCCTCGCTGTGACCACGAGTCCTGGCTGTGTGCAGGGTCCAGGCCCCTCACTGCAAACCCTGCCCCTGGGCCAGGTCCGGTCCAAACGCTGCGATGTGAAGACCAAGTTCGTCACTCACATACCCTGCACCCCGTGCCCTGCCATCAAGAAGCGAGTGTGTCCCTTGGGCTGGATTCGGGCCTTCCCGGAGAAGATCTCACAGGACTGCCGGTGTGCATCCCCACTGTCGCTTGCTTCCAGGGCTGTCCTGTGGGGTGGCAGAGGACCAAGAGGGCTTGGCAGGCCTGGGGAGATGAGGGCAGGGATTCACTCATCTACATGTCTCTTGGCCCCTCCAGTGAGACAGGTAGGCAGGGAGAAAGGAGTAGGAGGCGGGCCTGACGCTATTTACTGAGCGTCCGCCGTGGGCCAGGCGGGAAGGGATGGGGGGAGTAGTGAGAGCCACGGAACCCAGGGTGGGAGGCTGGGCTGGGGGCTGCAGGGGGTAGTCCTCACCTCACCCTGCCCATCCTTGGTCCCCAGATACGAGGTCCAGCTGGGGGACTCTCTGTTGTCCATGAGCGGCTGCAGCCTGGAGTGTTGGAAGGACATGGTGCAGAAGGCCTGCTGCCCGGGCTACTGGGGGTCCCAGTGCTATGGTATGGGGGGGGGGGTCCCAGCCCTGCTCCTCACGCCCCTGCCCGCTGGCATGCTCCTTCATCTGGCTCATTTAATGCACAGCTTGGCCACCTGACTCTGGCTGCCCCCAAGGGAGGGACCACGTCTGGGGCTGCCCAGAGCTGCTGGGCTTGGGCGAACTGGGGGTCCTCGGGACAGACCTGAGTTCTGTGGGGGGGCGGTTCCGCAGAGTGCCCTGGCGGTGCCGAGACCCCATGCAGTGGCCACGGGACCTGCCTGGATGGCCTAGACGGGAATGGGACCTGCGTGTGCCAGGTGAGGGCCTGGTGGCACTGGGTGGGGGGAGCATGAGGGGCTGCACTAACTTGATGCATCTCTCCACCAGGAGAACTTCGGTGGCTCAGCCTGCCAGGAGTGTCGGGACCCCAACAGGTTTGGGCCTGACTGCCAGTCAGGTGAGTGCTGGCCCAGCAGGAGGGTAGGGCCGGTGTCCACTTGGGGGCCAGTGTGGACCCAGTCCCTCCAACCAACCGCTGTCAGACTCCCTCTCAGCCGTCCAGCCTCACACGTCTCCTATGGGGACACGAGCTTTGCTTGATCACATCTCTAGCCCTTGCACGTGCTGTTCTTGGAGGCCTCCTCCAGGAAGCCTTCCCTGAGCCCCCATACTAGGCCAGGTGCCTGCCCTGGGCTCCCACCTCCCCTGCAGTCCTGCCCCACGCCTCTGTCATCTGGAGGTTGTGCCTGCGGGTGCTGAGTTCTGGACATGCAGAGGGCAGGGGCTCGACATCCCCGTGTGCCTGCCGGGTGGGGCCGGGATCCCACTTTCCCTGCGTGTCCCTCCCAGTGTGCAGATGTGTACACGGCGTGTGCCGCCACGGGCTGCGTGGGGATGGAAGCTGCCTGTGCTTCGCTGGATACACTGGAGCCTACTGTGACCAGGGTGAGCAGCTGCTGGGCTGGCACTCCTCACCAGCTAGAGCAGGATGGGACCTCTGCCTGCAGCCAGCTTCCTTCTAAGTGTGAGAGGCTCACAGCTGGCTGGGGGAGCGGGTGTCATCTGAAACCTTCACCGCCCACAGGCCCAGAGAGGGTGGGGCCCTGGCCAGGGTCACACAGCAGAGTGGGCAGAGCCTCTTCGCTCCAGTGTTCCTCCCCAGCCTGGAACCTGGAGCTGCTGCAATAAATCCTCTTCCTTCTCCACTCAGAGCTGCTCGCCTGCCAGGCCCTAAACTGTCCTCGGAACTCCCAGTGCTCTGAAGAGACCCCCTCCTGTAGCTGCCTGCCTGGCTATACCCAGCAGGGTCACGAGTGCCGGGGTAAGTCAGGGGTCTAGAGGAGGCCGGGGCCCCAGCTCAGGACGAGCATCCTTTTAAAGCAGCGAGTATAATTTGGCCATTTTCAGGGAGGGAGAGCTATCCCTGAGGGAGGGAAATAGGGCCCGTCCCCAAGGTGTGGATCAGCCTGCTCACCCGTCTCTGGGCCATCCTGGTTAGAGGCTGCAGAGGGCGGGGCTCCTGGGGGCCCGGCTCATGTGGGCTCTCTCTGTGCCCCCGCAGCCTCCGACCCCTGCCGGCCGTCACCCTGCTCCCCGCTTGCCCAGTGCTCTGTGGGCCCCGGAGGGCAGGCCCAGTGTCGCTGCCCTGAGAACTACCACGGGGATGGGACGGTGTGTCTGCCCCAGGACCCGTGCACCACCAACAACGGCGGCTGCCCCAGCAACTCCACCTTGTGTCTGTACAGGAAGCCCGGCCAGGTGAGCTGGCGGCCCCCAGCGCTCCCCCACTCACTCTGGCTGTGGGTCTGTCACGGCTCTGGGAGCCTCAGCTGCCCCATTTATAAAATGGGAGGAGGATGACAGCCCGCGTCTGGGAGGGCAGCCGTGGGGGCCCAGCGGAGCTTTCTGGGTTCTCATGGATGTGATGTCACCCCACCCTCCCCGGCTGCGCGGGCCAGGCCTCCTGCTTATGTAAGCCAGGCCTGGTCAGCATTAGCCACGACGCCTCCGCGGGCTGCTTCGCCCACTGCTCTGCGTTCTCCTGTGACCGCTCAGCCACCTGCCAGGTGACCCCTGATGGAAAGACCAGGTGAGCACGGGGGCCTCGGGCTGGGCCCCAGGGACAGCAGAGAGGGCTGCTGGGCCGGGGTGAGTGTGTACCCGTGCGAACCTCAGGGCCTGTGTGGATGGTGGGTGAAGGTTGGAAGGGGGAGCCTGGCCATGGGCCCCAACCTGACTGGTTTCTACCCACGTACCCAGCTGTGTGTGCAAGGAGGGCGAGGTGGGGGACGGGCGCGCCTGCTACGGACACCTGCTCCACGAGGTGCAGAAGGCCAGCCAGACGAGCATGTTACTGCGGCTGAGAGTCACGTTTGCCATGCTGGGTGTGTGACCCTGCCACCTACCAGAGACCCCGCCCCTCACACCCAGCACCCTTGGTGGACTCTCCGGAGATGCCTTGTTTCTCTGCCCAAGAGCTGTAGAAGCAGAGCATGGACTGGGTTGGGGTGCATGATGGAGGTGGGAGCTAGCCCCCCAGATGCCAATGTCCTCATTTACCCGAGACCTACCCCAGCATCCCCCCGCCCCCCAACAATGCTCCAAAACCCAGGACTGATGCCTGAGGGCCTCCCAGACCCATTCTGACATGCCCCCTCCTGCCCCCAGACCAGGGCTGCCGGGAGATCCTCAGCACGTCAGGCCCGTTCACCGTGCTGGCACCGCTCGCCTCCTCCAGGACTATGAACGTGAGCTCCCGCTTCCTCCCTGGACCCGCCCCAGGCTGAAGGGCCTGGAGAGCGTCCCCACCACCCACGCACTCGGGACCAAGCCCTGGGAGGCCCCCTGTCCCCCCATTGCTTGGGCGGGGTGGCACGATAGAGGACCGCCCGCCCTGGGCCCACTCAGCACCCCCCGCCCCTGTGCCCTCAGGCATCCGTCGCCCAGCAGCTGTGCAGACAGCACATCATCGCCGGCCAGCACATGCTGGAGGAGGCAGGGACCCAGGCTCCACGCCGGTGGTGGACGCTCGCCGGGCAGGAGATCACTGTCAGTTTCAGCCGCTTCAGGGTAAGCAGGGGCCTCGGCCTGGAGGCCAGAGGAGTCACAGGTGGGGAACACAGCCCAGGAGGAGGCATGGAGGTGGACAGAGCCTTAGGATAAGGGGTGGGTGTTTGGAGTCTGAGCCAATGATCTCATGTCTCGTCAGAAATATACCTACAAATACCAAGACCAGCCGCAGCAGACATTCACCATCCACAAGGCTAACTACCCAGCGGCCAACGGCCTCTTCCACGTCGTCACTGCCTTGCGGTTGCAGCCTCCACCAGAGCTCCCTGAGGACCCCAAGGTAAGCTATTGTTCCCCCAGCCCTGTGCCACTGGATGACCTCTGACCTGCGCTGAGTTCAGAGAAGGCCCCGCAGCAGCTCTGGGCAGGGTTGGAGCGGAGCACCTTCCCCTCTGGGCCCTCACACTCATGCCTTCTTACAGAGGACCATCGGCCAGATCCTTGCCTCCAATGAGGTGTTCAGCCGGTTTGAAACCATCCTGGAGGTGAGTCTGGGGGAAAGTCTGATCTTTTGGGCCAGGATCCCTCATTGCCCAGAATGTAGCCCCACAGTGACCTGGGTTTCCGGAGTAGGACGGGCCTTGGCCCACGCCCCTGTCCCAGAACCTGCCCATCCCCATCCTGCAGCTCTGTGGTAGCGTAAACCCATTGCCAGTGTCTCCCACTTACTCCTGGTGGGCATTCCCTGCAGACTGAGCGCCGCAGGGCCCAGGCAGGACTTAGAAGTAAGGGCTGGCCTCGGAGCCCCTTAGCCTCTCTCTCCCCACTACAGAACTGTGGGCTGCCCTCCTTCTTGGATGGGCCCGGGCCCTTCACAGTCTTTGCCCCCAGCAATGAGGCAGTGGATGGCTTGCGGGATGGCCGCCTGGTCTACCTCTTCACGGCGGTAAGCTCATCAGAGAGAGGGGGCTGGGGATACAGGGCCCAGAGCCTTGAGCAGCCAAGACCCCTCTCTCCTGCCAGGGTCTCTCCAAACTGCAGGAGCTGGTGAGGTACCACGTCTACAACCATGGCCAGGTGAGAGGTCCTCTGGGAGGGTGGCCCACTGACACCTGCCTCTGGGCCCTCAGAGGATTTGTTTGCAGCGGTCGGTCTTCCCCTGGGCGGCCTCCTCCTTCCCACTGCCATCTGGACTCTACAGCACAGGGAAGAGTCTAGGGACCAAGGTGGTAGTTGCAAGTCACCTAGGCAGGACTGGGCATGGCCCCAAGCTGTGGCCAGTGCCCGGCCTAAGGCCACCCTTTCCTCCACCCCAGCTGACTGTTGAGAAGCTCCTCTCCAAGGGTCGGGTGCTCACCATGGCAAACCAGATCCTGGCTGTGAATATCTCAGAGGAGGTGAGCGCCACAGGGATGGACCAGTGGAGGGGCTGGTGATGACCAGCCAGTGTCAAGCCTCTTTCAGACCTGCTGTTGTGCTTTGAGCCCTTCGAGCCCAGGCAGGCCCTGTGGGGGTCATGTGGGAGCAGGCACAGCCCAAATCCCTCTCCTGGGTCCCAGCAAACTCGGGGGGCTCCGTGTGGCAGAAACCTCATGGATCAGGGAGTGGAGGCTGGAGCGGTTCTGCCAGGGCAGGAGACGTTGCCAGGGGGCAGTGAAGAGGTGGCCGGCAGGATGGGGCTTGACAGTGTGATGAGTGCAGAGGGGAGCCAGGCCGAGGGTACACTCTGGGCTCTGCCACAGGGGCGCATCCTGCTGGGACCTGAGGGGGTCCCCCTGCGGAGAGTAGATGTGCTGGCTGCCAATGGTGTGATCCACATGCTGGAGGGCGTCCTGCTGCCCCCGAGCATCCTGCCCATCCTGCCCAAGCTCTGCAACGAGGAGCAGCACGCGGTCGTGGCGGTGAGTGCCGCTTGTGTGGGGGCCATCTTCCGGGGAGAAGAGGCGCCTCTGTCTAGTCCTCTAGAGAGTGGGTGGCTCTGGGGCTCGGGCGTAGGCCCCACAGTTTGGCCTGGATGTCCCCCACCCAGCCCTCAGCAGTCCTCCTGACAGGCCCTTGGCCATCACTCATGCCTTTCCACCCTGTTCCCAGCCTCCCCGCCCAGGCCTTGGCTGCTCTCACACGAGCTCTCTCTCACCACGAGGCCTTCACCCTCTTCCCTCTGCCTGGAACGCCCCCTCCCCGCCTCCCCGGCCCCTCCTGTGGTGACTCTTCTCCTGTCTCAGGTCTTGGCTCAGTGCCACCATTTTAGGCTTTGCTAAATAAATAAACCATGACTAAGCCTTCTTCTCTCCTCCCCCTGCCCTGCCCAGGGCTCCTGTGTGGACTGCCAAGCCCTGAACACCAGCACGTGCCCCGCCAACAGCGTGAAGCTGGTGAGCATCCCCTGGCCCGGCCCTTGGGGGCTGACTCCTGACTGCCCAGTGAGGTTTCTGCCCTGGGTCAGGGTGGGGAAGCTGGGCTGGGAGACTCGGCTGGCCCTGGAGGCACAGCTCCGCTGACAGCAGAAGTGCCTGGCCCAGGGGTGGGGGTGAGGTCTTTTGACCAGGGCTGCCTGGCGAGGGGGCCAGCCCAGGACCCCTGCCTGCTGACCAGCCTGGCCCGGCCCACCCAGGACATCTCTCCTGAGGAGTGTGTCTACATCCATGACCCTACTGGGCTCAACGTCCTGAAGAAGGGCTGCGCCTACTACTGCAACCAGACCATCCAGGTGAACCTGGGCATGGGATGCTCGCTGCCTGGCGACCCGGGGCACTGGGGCACCCGGGGCACCCACCAGGATGGCTGGGTGGGCTGCCATCCTCAGAGAGCTGTGCTGCATCCTAATGGTGGAAAAGGTGTCCCAGAGGGGCCTCGGCCACCCCCTGCTGCAGACATGGGACCAGGGAGCAGAAGCCAGCTGGACCTGGGGGTCAGCGTGGCTCCCAACAGACCCTCAGACGTGTTCTCTTACAGAAACCTGGCTGCTGCAAAGGGTTTTTTGGGCCTGACTGTTTACAGTGTCCTGGGGGCTTTTCCAACCCCTGCTATGGCAAAGGCAACGTGAGTCCTCTCCTGCCCTGGCATGAGGGGTGGGGGGATAGGGGCGCCTAGGTTGAACAGAAGTCACCTGTGAACCCTTCAGGGCCAGGTGCCTTTTAGGGGGCTGGTTCTTTTGGCATTGTCCGTGATTCAAGATCTCTTCCAGCAGGAGGTCTTCTGCAGGGAGCAGGAGTGCAGAGTTAGGTTGTGGGGAGAAAGGGGTGTTGGGGGAGAGGGTGTGGATAATCGCCTCCCGGCGACTGTTCTTGCCTCCTGCTCACCCCCAGTGCAGCGATGGGGTCCAGGGCAGCGGGGCCTGCCTCTGCTTCCCAGACTACAAGGGCATCGCCTGCCACATCTGCTCCAACCCGAACAAGCATGGAGACCAGTGCCAGGAAGGTGGGTGGTCCTGGCCAAGGCCCCCTGCCAGGGAGATAAAGGATCTGCTTGCAAGGTGGGCTGGGGACTCCCAAGACATGAAATAGAACCTCAGGAAAAAGGGTTCAGGCCACAGATCATGGAGAAGGCCTTGGAAACACAAGCAGGTGTCTGATCCATGCTGGAAAGACAACCACAGTTCAATCTAAAGCATGAAGGGTTTAGGTCAGACACACAGAACTTTGTGATGGTGTTGGGAGCAGGGCAGCTAGAATAGGGTGACTGTAAGCAACGAATTGCTCTGCTCTTGTTTCTTCCTGTCTCCTTTCGAGTCTGGGATGACTTGACTTTGTGACCCTGCAGTCAGACCTTTTCTGGCTGCTCCAGCCCCAGCATTGCCCAGCTGCGTCCTGGCTCCCAGCCAGCCATGCCTCTGCCTCAGTTTCCCTGCTCCGTCTGCTCCTTGCAGACTGCGGTTGTGTCCATGGTCTATGTGACAACCGTCCGGGCAGTGGGGGGGTGTGCCAGCATGGCACATGTGCCCCAGGCTTCAGCGGCCGCTTCTGCAACGAGTCCACGGTGAGCTGTGGGTCCACGGAGCAAGCCCAGCAGTGCCACCCACACGCCCGCTGTGTTAACCAGGGGGGTGTCTCCAGGTGAGGACGTGGGCTCCCTGTCTGCTCCCCTGCCCGCCGTGACCGTGCTTTGCTCAGAGCTCCCTGAGGCTCACTGGAGGCCCTTCGTTCACCCACCCCCAGGTGTCTCTGTCTGGATGGCTTTGAGGGTGACGGCTTCTCCTGCACACCCAGCGACCCCTGCTCCCGCCCAGACCGCGGCGGGTGCTCGGAGAACGTGAGCCTGGCCCCTGCCCTGAAGGCCTGACCCATGGGCTAGAGGCGGGACTCCCTCGCCCCCAGCCTGCCGCCCTGAGTCCTTTGTCCATGGCTCTCACAGGCTGAGTGTGTCCCTGGGGCCCGGGGCACCCACCACTGCGTGTGCCACAAAGGCTGGAGTGGGGATGGTCGTGTCTGCGTGGCCGTCGACGAGTGTGAGTTGGACTTGCGAGGCGGCTGCCATGCTGACGCCCTCTGCAGCTATGTGGGACCCGGGCAGGTGAGCTTGGCAGGCCTCAAGAGAGCAGGGTGGGGTGGGCGTGGGGGACTCTCCCCCCAGCTCATCTGACTCTAGCAACATCCACTCTAAGAACTCAAGCTCAGGGTCTTAAACCTCAGACACGATGCGAATCCAGTTCTGAAATGTTGAGTTGTACAATCTGAAAGCAGCGGACAGGTGCTAGATGCCAACATGAAGGTCACAATAGTTTGAGAGGAAGGTGCCAGTCTAGGGCAGCATTGTTTCCAGACCAGAAGGCTGTGACTCCTGCCTCTCAGGGGTGAGGACTCTCATAACCAAGAATCCACGAGTTCTCTGCTCTAACTGGCCTCTGGGGCCATTGTCTTATGATGAGTAGCTCATCCACTCGCTCGCTGGTTTCCCACAGGTCACCAGGCACCTGTCACATGCTAGTCACTGTTCTAGATGTAGGGATTCAGTACTGAGCAAAAGCTCGAAGAGACCCCTGCCCAAGGAGAGTGACATCCTGAAATCTGTAGACTTGTGCACATCTAGCTCTGGGACTTGGGAGTCTCAGAGTCCAGTCAAAGGATCTCAGAACCTGAAAACTTCCCTGTGAGGCCTGTGAGGCCTGGTGAGCCCGCGGACTGGCTAGCGTTGAAGAATCGAACATGCAAGCTGGGAGGCCACGCCTGGCTGTGTCAAGGTCAGCCTCTGGGTGGTCCGGGCTGGCGCAGGGACCCATGGGGCTCCCTCTGCTCCTGGACCACACCCATGGGGCCTCAGCAGAGGCACTCAGGTGACCTGAGAGCTGGATGTGAACTCCATCAGGAGCTTTCAAGTTCAGAGCTGAGGATGGAGTAAGCAGGTGGAGGTGCCCCCAACACACAGAGAGGGGCAGCTGAGATCCGGGGAGTCTCCCCTGCAGTGTGGACGCACGCTGCAGACCTCAGCAGCCTGGCCGGGCCCCAGGCTGCATGGGAGGCCCCTCTCGACAGCATCACTTCCTGGGATTCTTCCGGAGAACCAGTCTCCCCTCAGGGCCTCAGTCTCGGCACTGGAACGTGACCCTCGGAGGGTGGGGCTGGGAGAAGCTCCTCCGGGGTCTGAACAGGCGCGCGCCCGTCGCGGGCTGAGTGCTTGGGGAGGAAAGGGTTTTGTGCTTCTGGTGTGATGAGGCTCCCGCCTCCGTCTCCAGAGCCGGTGCACGTGCAAGCTGGGCTTCGCGGGAGACGGCTATGTGTGCAGCCCCATTGACCCCTGCCGGGCGGGCAACGGGGGATGCCATGATCTGGTGAGGGGGCCCCTGAGAGGTCTCCGTGCCCAGGGGAGGCATCGGGGTTGGGGGAGGCTGGCCCCCGCAGTGTCCTGTCTCCGGTCAGGATAGGGATCCTTCTGCATCCCAAATCTGAACCCTGTCACCTGCTTGCCCTTAAGACAGCTTTGACGCCTCCTTATGAAGGCCATACCCCTGCCCAGACTCCATCCCCACTGCCCGACTCGCCTCCCCGCCCCACACCTTTGGCCTGGCTAGCTCCTCCTGCTCTCAGCTCAGGCCTCTCCTGAGGGTCCAGGGCCTCCCGGCTGCCCCGTCTGCTGTGGTGGGTCAGTGTGACCCATGTCAAATGCTCACTGGTCTTGGGGGGCAGGGCCAGGCCCAGCAAAGGAGCCACTTGAACACAGACTGGGTGGAGAGAGATGGGTGGGTAGGTGGACAGACAAGTGGATGGGCCGGGGTGAATGGAGAGATGGACGGGGGTGCTATCCTGCTCGCCATCGGGTGCTGAATGGAGGCCGTGTCTGCCCTTCCACCCCAGGCCACCTGCCGGGCAGTGGGGGGAGGCCAGCGGGTCTGCACATGTCCTCCTGACTATGGGGGTGATGGCTTCAGCTGCTACGGAGACATCCTCAAGGTGCGTGGTTCCCTGCTCTCCAACAGGAGTCCTCTCGTGTACTTGGGGGTGGGGAGGGCGGTGGGGCAGTGCTCAGGGTCCCTGGGAAGGGGCTCAAGTCTGGCCCTAGATGGGTGACTTCAGCTTTTTCTCTCCCTTCAGGAGCTGGAGGCAAATGCCCACTTCTCCGTCTTCTACCAGTGGATTAAGGTAGGATTGGGTGGAATGCTGGGCTGGGGACTCACATCCAGGCCACGTAACAGCTGGAGGTGGAGGGCAGGCCAGGAGGCTGGGGACTGCAATCTCAAGGCGGTGGCTGCCTTCATGACTCCTGTACCTCCACACACCGCGTGCACAGGGGGCCGGCATCACGCTTCCTGCTGACAGCCAAGTCACAGCCCTGGTTCCCTCGGAGTCTGCCATCCGTCGGCTGAGCACCAAGGACCAGGCCTTCTGGCTTCAGCCACGGCTGCTGCCGCAGCTGGTCAGGTGGGCTGCCAGGTCTGGGCTCTTGGAGGGGGCTCTCATGCGAGACCCAGCCCCTCCCCAGAGGTCCTCAACTTGGCATGTGTTCACCCTTTGGGGTGAAGTGTGTAGGTTACACTAACCTGGTTCCACGGCCCCCCTAAACTGTGTTCCCCCAGGGCCCATTTTCTCCAGGGTGCCCTGTCCGAGGAGGAGCTGGCCCGGCTGCATGGGCAGAATGTATCCACCCTGAACCCCTCCGTACACTGGGAGATTCACAACGTCAGTGGGGTATGTGGTGGGCTTTGGGCAGAAGGGGGGCCCTATGGGCATGGGAGCGATTCGAGTGGTGGCTGCAGGCTTCAGCCCAGGGTCCCCTCACCCTGCCAGGGCCGAGCCCAGACGCTGTGCTCAGGACACATTTGCTGCTGGGCAGCGTCTTCGGGCCGGAATGAGTGCCCGGCTGGGCTTGTCCATTGTGGTCTGCATATGCCACCTGTCCCCTCATGCCTGGGCCCCAGTGAGGGTCTGTGTGCCCACGTGGTAGGTGCTGAGTCAGAGGGTGTCCAGGTCGGTTGGGTACCTTGTGGCCAGCAGCCTCTGTTGGTGCTATACCCACTCTTAAGCGTCTGCCTGTGTCTCCTGAACTCTCCCTGCTGCCTTCCAGAGGGTCTGGGTGCAAAATGCCAGCGTGGACGTGGCTGACCTCCTTGCCACCAATGGAGTCCTCCACGTCCTCAGCCAGGTATGGCTGGAGGGGACATGCGCACAGGGATGCTTCTAGGCAAGACAGGGGGCAGGGACGTGCTGAGCAGCTCCCGTGCTCCGTGCCAGGTCTTACTGCCTCCAAGAGGGGATGTGCCGGGGGGGCAGGGGCTGCTTCAGCAGCTGGACTCGGTGCCTGCCTTCCACCTCTTCCGGGAGCTGCTGCAGGTAAGGGCGGGCGGAGGGGGGCATCTGGTCAGGGGCGCCCTCACCCTGGCTGTGACCAGGCTGCTGGCTCCCAGGGCGGGGACTGAGGGCGAGCGGGCCACCCCTGACACCTGCCCCTGCCCCTAGCGCCACAAGCTGGTTTCCCAGATTGAGGCTGCCACCGCCTACACCATCTTCGTGCCAACCAACCGCTCTCTGGAGGCCCAGGCCAACAGCAGCAGCCTGGTGAGATCACCGGGACTGGGGCCACCGGGGGCGGGCCAGCCTCCCATCGCACGGCCCTTGAGCTTCTCCTCCTCGCTCCAGGACTCAGACGTTGTGCGACACCACGTGATCCTGGGCGAGGCGCTCTCCATGGAGGCCCTGGGCAAGGGGGGGCACCGCAACTCCCTCCTGGGGCCTGCCCACTGGCTTGTCTTCTACAACCACAGTGGCCAGGTTGGCACTGGGCAGGGGGTGGGCAAAGGAGACCCTGACCCCAGCACCCTGCTCCTGAACACCCCTTTCCTTTGGAGTTCCCCCACCTGGGCACCTCCAGCCTGTGGTCCAAGGACGGCCCATCCTGGGAGACCCCCCCTAGTCCATGGGGTTACGCCAGATCTGGGGCACCTCCCTGGCCTGCAGCCCCTGAGGTAAGGGTGGGGAGGGGGTGGGAAGAGGGCTTCAGCCTCTGCCCCTCACCCCAGCCCGAGGTGAACCATGTGCCGCTGGAAGGCCCTGTGCTGCAGGCCCCTGGCCGCTCGCTCTTCGGCCTGTCGGGGGTCCTGACGGTGGGCTCAAGCCGCTGCCTGCACAGCCACGCAGAGGCTCTGCGGGTAAGAGGCCGGGCAGCGCTGGCTAGCGGGAGGGGCGCCTGGGGAGGGTGGGAGAGCTGTTAGCCCGCCGAGGAGGCCAGGTGGGTTTGGAGCCCCCCGCCTCAGGGCCGCCTAATTCTCTGCCCTCTTTCTCCTCAGGAGAAATGTGTGAACTGTAGCCGGAAATTCCGCTGCACTCAGGGCTACCAGCTGGAGGTGAGAAGGGGCCCGGCTCATTCCGTCCCTGCTCCACTGGCCACACGCCAGAGGTGTCCAGGCTCCCCAGCCCAGCTCTGCTCACCGGGCATGGACTCCTGGACAGCGTGGGCCACTCGGCTTCCCTGGAGGCCCGAAGGCCTGGGTCATGTCTGCCCAGAGGAGGCCTCACCCAGACTCATTCAGCCTGTGGCCCATGTCTGGGTCTCACCCACCCTCTCTTCCTGGGGTCTGTCCTGGTCCTTCTTTGACCCTTTTGCTATCTGTCCTGTTCACCTGTCTCACCCGCTGATCACTGTAGTCTGTCGGTCTGCCCATTCGCCACCTTGCCCCTCCCTGACCGCTGGCTGAGCCCTCTGCCTGTCCCCGTTTCCAGGACACCCCCAGGAAGAGCTGTGTCTACCGGTCTGGCTACTCCTTCCCCCGGGGCTGTTCGTACACGTGTGCCAAGAAGATCCAGGTTTGCCCTGAAATAGGCCCTCCACCCCACCCCCAACTTTGACCAGAGAGGAGGTGGGAGGGGGGCAGGGCAGGAGGCCAGATCAGGCTTCAGGGGCAGTGGTGGGGGCTGGGACAGAGATGAAGCCAGGAAGCCACGGCCTGGAGGAAGGGGAAGGGAGAGAGGGCTGAGGTTGGAGGGGCCGGTGTGTGTCCCTGAGGCCACGTCTCCAGGGACTGGGGGTGCAGAGGGGGAGAAAGGGCTCAGCCTGGAGCTGACTGCACCAGCCAAGCCCTGGGGCAGCAGTGGGGCAACTGCGCCCCGCACCGTGGGGTCCGGCCTGGCCCTTCTTTCAGTTCTGTCGCAGAGGCTTGTAGAGGGCAGGCTCCATTTCTCCGAGGCCCCAAGATGCCCGGCCCTGCCGTCCCCACGGTTTCCCACCCCCTGACATCCTCATGCTCCCTGCAGGTGCCTGACTGCTGCCCTGGCTTCTTCGGCACCCTGTGTGAGCCGTGCCCGGGGGGTCTGGGTGGCGTGTGCTCAGGCCACGGGCAGTGCCAGGACCGGCTCCTGGGCAGCGGGGAGTGCCGCTGCCATGAGGGCTTCCACGGGACGGCCTGTGAGATGTGCGAGCTGGGCCGCTACGGGCCCAACTGCACCGGAGGTGAACCCGGGGGGCGGGCAGGAGAGGTGGGGACGCCGGCCAAGGGCAGCAGGCATGGAGACCCCAGAGCAGGGCACCGGCTGATGCCTGTCCCCCCCACCCCGTCCTGCTCCCAGTGTGTGACTGTGCCCATGGGCTGTGCCAGGAGGGCCTCCGCGGGGACGGAAGCTGCGTCTGCAACGTGGGTTGGCAGGGCCTCCGCTGTGACCAGAGTGAGGAGCGGCCCCCCAGGGAGAGGGGCGAGCACTGGGGAGGTGGTTCCGGGGTCTGCATGGTCACAACCATCATCCTCCTACCCTCCCAGAAATCAGTGGCCCTCAGTGCCTGCAGAAGTGTGACCCCAATGCCAAGTGAGTGAGCTCGGCCCTGGGGCCAGTGGGCGGGGGTGCTGGGGCCAGGGCGGGGGCCCAGCAGGCCTGCCTGAGCTATTGCTGTCCCCCCCCAGCTGCGTGCAGGACTCGGCTGCAGCCCCTGTCTGCGTCTGTGCCGCGGGGTACTCGGGTGATGGCGTCTCCTGTTCAGGTCTAGCCACTCCACCGCCCCAGAGCCCTTTCCATGCCCTTTAGATCCAGTCTCTGTCCCCTCTGGGGTCTCACCCTCCCCCTGGCCGTCCCCTTTCTCGCCTGCGCTGCTCCTAGTCCCTGCGGTCCCACGCCCCTCCACCCTGCTCATAGCTCTCTGGGCCCGTCTGCCCCTAGTGGTGGACCCATGTGCGCGTGACCATGGCGGCTGCTCCGCCCACGCCAACTGCACAACCGTGGCACCTGGTCAGCGGACGTGCACCTGCCTGGACGGCTACACGGGCGACGGGGAGCTGTGCCAGGGTGAGGCTGGTGTCCTCCACCAGGGCTGGCGCAGGCTGAGGGTCTGGCTTCAGTCAGACCAGGACGGGCTGAGGGGCACACGGGAGTGTGGGTGCTGAGAGTAGGGGGAGAGCACCCAGACGGACGGATGGAGGGGCTACCCCTCATCCCAGCGCCTCTTCCCCCAGAAGCCAACAGCTGTCTCATCCGCCATGGGGGCTGCCACATGCATGCCGAGTGTATCCCCACAGGCCCCCAGCAGGTGAGATGACTGGGGGAGCCGCGCACTGGGGCTGGGCCGTCCCCCACAGGGCAGGTGCTCCTCAGACCAGGCCCTCGGAGGGGCGTGCCTCCATCCAGCAGCCCCGCTGACTGGGATCTGTGACAGGTCTCCTGCAGCTGCCGCGAAGGTTACAGTGGGGACGGCATCCGGGCCTGTGTGCTCCTGGACCCCTGCTCCCAGGTCAGGCCCCCAGGGCACCCCCAGTGTCCAAGAGGGAGGGGCCAGGGAGGGGGTGCCCAGACTTCCTGAGCCCCAGCGGGGTCCTGAGTGCCTCTGAAGGGACAGCCACCTTCGCCACGAGGTCAGGTGTGAGCAGGAGGAAACGGGTCTCTGGGGCGTGGACAGGGAAGCTCGCGGCCCCTTCCCCAGGGCTGGTCAGGGCCGAGGAGGGCTGGGAGTCACTGCTGCCTCTCTCCTGTCCCCACCGCAGAACAACGGAGGCTGCAGCCCCTATGCCGTGTGCAAAAGCACGGGGGATGGCCAGAGGACCTGCGCCTGCGATGCGGTCCGCACCGTGGGGGATGGCTTCACCTGCCGAGCCCGCGTCAGCCTGGTAATGACGCCCAGGGAGGGCCCCGACCCGACCCTGGCAGTGCCCCCCATGGGCCTGAGCCATGGTGTTGGCTATTGCTCCTGATCCTGACTCCACCTGGGCCTGACCCAGTTACGGTCCATGAAACCCATTCTGATCTCAGAGCAGACTGCCCTGGCTTTCCTTTCCTCATCTCTGCCTTGGCCAGACCTTGGGCTCCCGGTGCTGGGACAAGCACCAGCCCTGACTGCAGGCCGACTAAACTCTGAGCTGACCCTTGCCTTCCCTGCCTCAGGAGCTGCTTCGGGACAAGCACGCCTCCTTCTTCAGCCTCCATCTCCTGGTGAGTGACCAGCTGGCCTCCACATCCTTGGTCCAGCCTGGGTCTCTCTGACCTGCAGGTCCCACCTGTCTCTGAGCCTTGATAGTCTTATTTGGTCAGAAGCTGGCTGCTGGTTTGGTTTCTGAGTCCAGGTCTTTCCTGGAAAATCAGTAGAAGCCTCAAGTTGGTCCCAAGTTGCCCTTCCCACTCAAGCTGTTACCCTCTCCCCTCAGGAATACAAGGACCTCAAGGGGGACGGGCCTTTCACAGTCTTTGTGCCGCATGCAGATCTGCTGACCAACATGTCACAGGTGACTCAGCCCTTGGAGCAAGGCTGGGGCGGGGTGGGCCTGCTGGGCTGTGGGCCCTGCCTGGGCACAGAGGTGGCAGTGAGGCCCCTGCACCCTCGTGACTCCCACTGTAGGACGAGCTGGCCCGCATTCGCGCCAATCGCCAGCTTGTGTTCCGGTACCACGTTGTTGGCTGCCGGCAGCTGCGAAGCCAGGAGCTTCTGGAGGAGGGCTATGCCACCGCACTCTCGGGGCATCCGCTGCGCTTCAGCGAGAGGGAGGTAGGCCCAGCTCCACCCGCCCCCGACACGGGCTGTCCACAGACCCAGCACTCCACTGCTCTCAGGGTCCTCGCCTGGGCCCTGCGCCCGTGCCTTCAAGACCCTCTCACCTTCCCAGGCTGGCTTTACTGACAGGGAGAGGACACCAGCCCTGGACGCTGCCTGCTACCAGCCAGGGGCTAGTCCTGGGCTCAGGACTTCTGAGTGTGGCCCCGTGTCCGTGGGGCTCCCACCAGCCAAATCCAACAGCTGTTTCCCTGGGCAGGAGGCGAGGCCCGCGCTCTGCCTTGATCCTGCCCACTTCCTTCCCCAAGATTCGCCCAACCAGGCCCCCAACCACTTGGCTTCATTCCGTCCCGGGCCCACCCCCAGGGCAACATCTACATCAATGACTTCGCGCGCGTGGTGAGCAGCGACCAGGAGGCTGTGAACGGTGTCCTGCATTTCATCGACCGTGTCCTGCTGCCGCCGGAAGTGCTGCACTGGGAAGCTGATGCTGCCCCAGCTCCGAGGGTAGGACCTGGCTGCGGGCCTGGGACCCTCCTTCTCCTCCCTCCCCTCCTGACCTCTCTGCTCACTGAGCCCCTGTCCCCAGAGAAACTTCACCGCTGCTGCAGAGACCTTCGGTTACAAGATCTTCAGTGGCCTTGTGACGGTACTGCCCCCATGTGAGCTTTTCAGTGTGTGTGCTCCTACGTGCCCGCACACCTGGCTACACACATGTATGTACATGTCTGTCGGCCTGGGATGGCTACAGAGGAGTGTGGCTGGTGGGAAGGTCACCCTGGTCCCTGGAGCCTCTCCCGGGCCCCTCCATCAGCCCACTGGCCTCGGCCGGGGCTGTGACCACACGTCCTTTCTCTCACCAGATGGCTGGCCTCCTGCCCCTGCTTCAAGATTCCTCCCACAGGCCGCTCACCATGCTGTGGCCCACAGATTCCGCCCTACAAGCCTTGCCTCCTGATCGCCAGGTCTGGCTCTACCATAAGGACCACCGTGACAAGCTGGCAGCCATTCTGCGGGGCCATGTGATCCGCAATGTCGAGGTAGGTGAACCCCCAGGGCATGGTTCCTACTGCCTGCCCCTCAGGCTGCCCACCCAGCTCCAACCATGGCTCCATGTGTTCAGGCCTTGGCATCTGACCTGCCCAACCTGGGCCCTCTGCGCACCATGCATGGGACCCCCATCTCCTTCTCCTGCAGCCGCGCACGGCCGGTGAGTCTGGGGAGGACACTTGAATGAGGGCAGCAGGAGGCAGTGGCCTGGACAGTGGGGTCTGCAGTACCCCTGTGACACCGCCTGCCTACTGCAAATCCCTCCCCGGCAGGGCGCGCTCACGGTGGGAGAGGACGCCGCCCGAATAGTGCAGCGACACCTGCCCTTTGAGGGGGGCCTGGCCTATGGCATTGACCAGCTGCTGGAGCCGCCTGGCCTTGGTGCCCGCTGTGACCGCTTCGAGACCCGACCGCTGTGGCTGGTGAGGGAGGCCACAGGCCAGACGCGGAGGGGGGTGCCAAGGCCACTTGGCACTGTCCTCTCCACCCACTCGACTTGCCGTGTTGCCTTCCTTTCCTCGCAGAAAGTTTGCAGCATTTGTGGGCTGGAACCCCCCTGCCCTCCGGGCTCACAGGAGCAGGTAAGGGGCTGGGCACTAGGTGGCGGGGCTGGGCAGGGCCCAACAGGCGCAGGTTTGCAGCCCGATCCCTCTTGGCCCAGGGCAGCCCTGAGGCCTGCTGGCGCTACTTCTCCAAGTTCTGGACGTCCCCTCCGCTGCACTCCTTGGCCCTGCGCAGCGTGTGGACCCGGCCCAGCCCCTGGGCTCACCCCCAAGGCCTGGGCAGGGGCTGCTACCGCAGCTGCGTCACCACCACCTGGAAGCCCAGCTGCTGCCCTGGTCACTACGGCAGCGAGTGCCGAGGTGAGTGTCCCGAGGCTGCAGACTCTGCTGCCCGGGCCTCCCAGCCCCCAAGACGGCTGGGAGCACAGCAAGGGGCTCGGGGTGGTCAGGCTGGGGTGAGTGGACCTGCAGGAGAGTGTATTTTGAGCAGGGGGGTGGTGTAGGTGGTACGGGACCTGGTGGACTGGGTTAGGGGTCCAGGTGTTCTCCAGGGCACGGGGGCTGGGGGTGCATGTGCGGGGCTCCTGACGAGGCCTGACCTCACCTCTCTCCTCACCTCTCCCTGAGCTTGCCCTGGCGGCGCCAGCAGCCCCTGTAACCAGCGCGGCTCGTGCATGGACGGCATGAGCGGCAGCGGGGAGTGCAGCTGCCACGCGCGCTTCGCCGGCACGGCCTGTGAGCTCTGTGCCCCGGGAGCCTTTGGGCCCCTGTGCCAAGGTAGGCTGTGCTGCCCGGCCCTGCCCTGCTCCCTGACCCCCCTGGCCCATGTGCCAACACCATCCTGCCTGTCCTTCTCCCCAGCCTGCAACTGTACCTCCCACGGCCGCTGTGACGAGGGCCTGGGGGGCTCTGGCTCCTGCTTCTGTGATGAGGGCTGGACGGGGCCACGCTGTGAGGTGCAGCTGGGTGAGTGGGCCCTGTGCTTGTGCCCACCCTGCACACACCAGTGCGTGCCCCAACTGCACACTCGGACGGAAGGGAGTCCAGGAGGGCAGCCACTAACCTGGATGTGTGGGGTGGGCCCTGGGGGACAGAGCTGCAGCCTGTGTGTGCTCCGCCCTGCGCACCCCAGGCCGTGTGCCGCGCTGGCAACAGCTGTGAGTGCAGCCTGGGCTACGAAGGGGACGGCCGTACGTGCACAGGTGAGCCGGGGCGGAGGGCCCACTCCCCTCCCATCCCCTCCGGAGCGTTACCTGGTCCAACACCCTCCTCCCCACCTCCAGTGGTGGACCTGTGCCAGGAGGGGCGTGGTGGCTGCAGCGAGCATGCCAACTGCAGCCAGGTGGGCACAGCGGTCACCTGCATCTGCTGGCCAGACTACGAGGGCGATGGCTGGAGCTGCCGGGCCCGCAACCCCTGTGAGGATGGCCTCCGTGGGGGCTGCAGTGAGCACGCTGACTGCCTGAACACTGGGCCAGTGAGCAGGGGGAGCCAAGCCACCGGGTTGGGGGGGGTCCCCCCGATTTTGGCTGCCCCAGGCCCCAAAGGGTGCCCACCTGCTCTCCTGCCCCAGAACACACGGCGCTGTGTGTGCCACACTGGCTACGTGGGTGATGGACTGCAGTGTCTGCTGGAACCTGAGCCGCCCGTGGACCGCTGCCTGGACCGGCCGCCTCCCTGTCACGCAGACGCTGTGTGCACTGACCTTCACTTCCAGGGTGTGCTTCCCTGCCCCCTCCCCACACCCTCACTTTCCCGGGTGGTGGCCCACTGACCATGCACCCCTCCCCTCTGCAGAGAAGCGAGCTGGTGTCTTTCACCTCCAGGCCCCCAGCGGCCCCTATGGCCTGAACTTCTCAGAGGCCGAGGCGGCTTGTGGGGCCCAGGGAGCTGTCCTTGCCTCTCTCCTTCAGCTCTCTGCTGCCCAGCAGGTATGTGGGGCCTGGGAGTCTGAAGCCAAGCCTGTGGGGACCCTTTTGAACTGGGCCTTGGGTCTCAGCCTCTGCTTCTCCCGTTACAGCTGGGCCTTCACCTCTGCCTTGTGGGCTGGCTGGCCAATGGCTCGGCCGCCCACCCTGTCGTCTTCCCCGCGGCAGACTGTGGGGACGGCCAGGTGGGCGTGGTCAGCCTGGGCGCCCGGGAGAACCTCTCGGAGCGCTGGGACGCCTACTGCTTCCGCATGCGAGGTACGGCCGCCCCCAAGCCCGCTCGCTTCTGTCTCCCCGCTGATGCACTCACTCACTGTACTGCCTTCCCTGCAGACGTGGCCTGCCGATGCCGCGATGGCTTCGTGGGTGATGGGACCAGCGTGTGCAATGGGAAGCTGCTGGATGTACTGGCCACCACCGCCAACTTCTCCATCTTCTATGGGGTACCCAGGGGCCAGGGGTGTGGTGTAGCGGGGATCCTTGTGGAGGGAACCCACCCACAACCCTGCATCCCACCATCCCCAGATGTTACTGGGCTACGCCAATGCCACCCCGAGGGGTCTCGAGTTTCTGGACTTCCTGGATGACGAGCACACCTACAAGACACTCTTCGTCCCTGTCGATGAAGGTTTCGCCGACAACATGGTAACGGGGAGTGTGGGGAGCACAGGGCCTGACTCTGCTTGCTGTGCTTGGTCCACAACAGCTGTGCTGTGCCCACAGACCCTGAGCGGTCCAGACCTGGAGCTGCATGCCTCCAACACCACCTTCCTGAGCACCAACGCGAGCCAGGGTGCCCTGCTTCCCGCGCACTCGGGCCTCAGCCTCGTCATTGGCGACCTGGGCCCTGGCAACAGTTCTCGGGCCCCTGAGGTGAGTCTGGAAGCGGCCCCTGCCCTGCTGGCCCAGCCCTCACTGATCATCACTGGGCCTGACTCCAGTCTCCCTACAGGTCCCAGGGGCAGTTGTGGTCAGCCGCGTCATCGTGTGGGACATCCTGGCCTTCAACGGCATCATCCACACTCTGGCCAGCCCCCTGCTGGCGCCCCCGCAGGCCGTGAGTTGAGCGTGGACAGGCAGGGTGGGGAGGGGTGAGGGGGCCGCTGCGGCCAGGTCCCTCACGCTCTCCTTGTTTGCAGCGGGCAGTGGTGGCCCCAGAGGCCCCGCCTGTGGCAGTGGGCGTGGGGGCCGTGGGGGCTGCTGGAGCCGTCCTTGGCCTGGTGGCCGGAGCCCTCTACTTTCGTGCCCGAAGCCGGTCCACGGGCTTTGGCTTCTCTGCCTTCCAGGTAGCTGGGCAGGGGGCTGAGGGAGGTGTGGGATCTGGGCCAGCAAGGCTGCTAAGGTCTCACAACTCACCTGCCTTTCTAGGCAGAAGATGCTGCTGCTGATGACTTCTCCCCGTGGCAGGAAGGGACCAGCCCAACTCTGGTCTCCGTCCCTAACCCAGTCTTTGGTAGCCATGAGGCCTTTTGTGAACCCTTTGATGTGAGTGGGGGGTGGCAAGGGGACCTGGGACCCAGCCTCGGCCCAGACACTAACCGACAGCTGCCCGCTCAGGACTCGCTCCTGGAGGAGGACTTCCCCGACACACAGAGGATCCTCGAGGTGAAGTGACGCAGAGGCACGAGGGAGACGGCTTTTATTGCCCGGAGAGGGCGGGACAGGTGGGGCTGGGCCTGATCCAGACAATAAAGGTACTCTCAGCGGATGTGCGCCATGTCACTGAGGAAGGGCGTCTTCATGCAGCCGGTGCAGAGCTGGTCCATCCAGAGCGGCGCCTCGTGCTGCAGGGGGGTGCGGCGCGGGTAGAAGGTGAAGTCCACGCGGTAGTTGAGCAAGCAGCTGAGGGAGGCCATGTAGAGGTCAGAGAAGCGCACCAGCCGTCGCGAGAAGTAGGTGGGGTTGTGGAAGGTGCGGAAGATGCTCCCAAACTGTGCGTTGAACAGCGCCTTGGTGACGCACCTGCCGAAGGAGACACAGGCACTCAGGGGGTGCCCGAGGGGGCGGGGCCTCCTGCCGGGGCCCCTCACTCACCTCAGCTCCTGCCGCTCCTTCATCCAGGCGGCCAGCACCTGCCGCGACTCGGCGTCCTGGTAGGTCTGGGGGAGACGGGTGTGCCAGCTGTGAGTGGCCGGGGGCAGCTCCCCCACTCCCCGCCCCGCTGCCAGCCGGGCCCCGCACCTGCATGCGCTCCAGCAGCCCCGTGAGCGCCTGCTGCCACGTCAGCGAGTGCATGTACTGCTCCGTGTTGATGATGCGGATCTCACGCTCCAGCTCGGGGATGATGGCGCCTGTGCGCCAGCCATGCCGCAGCATGAGGTCCTGGGGGGCCAGGGAGACTGGGCTCAGCAGCAGCCAGGAGAGACCCCCCCACCTCCCCCAGGGGGCCCCACCCCCCTTACCGCCAGGTCACTGTAGAGGTGGTCCCCAAAGTAGAGCACTCGGGGGCCGCGCCATTCCGTCAGCCGCAGGAAGTCAAACAGGTTTCCCTGGGGGGAGGGGGGTACACAGCTACGCCCATTGTGCCGTGGGGGCTCCCCTGGGGCTCCTCTCCTCCCGGCTTCCCCAGCCCCCAGAGGCAGCGAGGCCGGATGCAGGGCTGCCCTTTCCCGCGGCCTTGGGGCCACTCTGGGCCCTGGCCCTCGCCGCCTCCCCTTCACACTCAGGAAGGGGGTCTGCCCACGGCAGGAAGGCCTCCCCGCCCTGTGCCCTCACACCCGTGCAAGCGACGGCCCAAGTCCACTCTGGGAAACAAACTGCAGCCGTGACCCCATGGCCCTGCAGCCAGCAGGCCACCCCGGCCCACCAATAGCAGACTTCCCTGTGAGGTGCCTGCCCCTCCCGCGCCAAAGCTTAAGAAAAGATGAAAACAGCCAGGTTCTATCCGACATGGCAGAGGAGGCTGGAAGGGGAGCAGACACCAGGGTGGGCCGGGACAGCCTGTCCGTGGGAGAGGCCTGGGGAGGTGAGAGCCACAGGGCAGACAGGTAAGGAGGAAGAGTGAGGTGCAGGGGACCCCAAGGAAGAGGGAAGTACGAGCGGGCGGAGTGCTGAGGATGTGCCAAGTTGGCAGGAGACAGGGAGAGAACATGAGGCCTAAAGGAAAGTCTAAAACCTGCCAAAGAAGGAAACCCAGTGTTTCCCACAAAGGTGGAGTGGCACCCCTCAGGCTCAGCAGGAGGCCAAGACAACAGAGTCACCCTCACAGCCTCTGCCCAAGGGGGCCGCCAGCACGGGAGGCTGAGCAGCGGGCAAGGTGGAGGGCCGGGGTACCGCCTGCAGTGCTTGGGCTCGGCACCCGGCAGCCCAAGGCTGCGCTACTGGCCTGACCCCCAGCCCCGAACCACTGTCTCTAAGAAGCCCCAGCTCAGCCAGGATTTCCACACTCCATCCAGAGCCGAATACTTCATCACCTCCCGCCCACAGCCACCTAACACCTCCCCACCAAGCACAAGGCCCCTTCTCACCTTCCTAGCCAGCCAGGAAAAGGGATCCTCAGAGGCCTGTGAGCCGCCCCAACCAGGCTGTCTGGCTACAGCAGACGGCTCAGCCCCACTGAATGGGCGCTTACTGAATGCCTGAGCTACTGCAGAGCTTCACAGCACATGTGAGGAGAGCATGGCACGGTGAGGCCAAGCATCGGGGCTGGGGCCCCTGGGAGGGGACAGAGCCCCAGCGGGTGTGGGGCAGCGCCCACCCAGCTGGCTCTCACCTGCCGGTAGATCTTGCCCTTTTCCAGGCGAGTGATGCGGTCCCAGTGCAGCGAGCCCTTCTCATCAAGTTTCCTGAAAGGCCTAGGGTGGGTTCAAAGGCCTGGGGTGAGGTTCAAGGGCCTGGTTCCCAGACTGTGGCAGGACCACAGGCGGCACGCCTGCCCCGGGACACAGAGCAGCAACTGCGCCCACTCCCTGGGCCGACCACCCCGGCCAGGCCTTACTTGCGTCGATCGGTGAAGAAGCTGGGCTTGTCCGCCTGGACGATGACCACGTCAAAGAGCTGGCGCCAGTCGGGACCCACCATGTGCCGCATTCCCTTGTCCCTGGGCGGAGAGGGGCCGAGTGGGGCAGGCGGCCGAGGGAGGCTCCAGGCCTCTGCCACCCAGCTCGAGTCCCTGTCCCACTTCCGCCCCCAGCGGGGGCAGGGGGGCTTACACGAAGCTGAAAGGGCTGTTGGTGATGAGGAACAGCTGCTTCCCATGGGCCACCAGGCGGCTCAGCACGGCAAACGTCTCATCCCCTCGCAGGATGTACTTCTCTGGGAAGTACGTGGGGTGGGAGAGAAGGGAGCGGTGAGGGCCGGCCCCGCGCCGGCCCCGGGCAGCTGCAGCAGGGCCCTGGCCCCCCTTACCCATGTCCCGCTCGATCCACTGGTACATGAGGCCCTTCACGTGCACGTCTCGGATGGCATCCTAGGGGCAGCGGAGGGACAGTGAGGCCTCACTGGAGCCCAGGATGACCTGCCCTGCTGTGTCTGGGCTCCCGTCCACGGCACCCAGGGGCACAGGCCCAGGCCCTTACTGTCACATCCTTGTAGAGGTGCGCCTGGTCAAACTCCAGGCCGTGGCCCAGGAAGTGGTCCACCACGCAGGAGAGCAGCGCCATCTCTGGCAGCGAGAAGATGTCCATGAACTGCTTGATGGAGGGGCCCTGGGGAAGCAGCACTGGCTGAGCAAGCCCTCCAGCCCTGGGGACCCAAGGGCAGTGTGGCTTTGGGGTGAGGGCTGGGACACCAGGGTGCAGGCACTGCGCCCCGGAGTGCACCGAGCGGGCCGCCTGGGCAGCGGTAGGCGGGCGCCTACCTTGCCGTAGAAGCCGCTCATCTGGTAGAGAGGGATGTGCTGGGTGCCCCCATAGAGCTCGATCACCTCTTCGTCTGGCACAGGCTGGAGGCCCCTGGGTGGATGCACAGAGACCACCAGTCCAAAGTGGCGCTCGGGCGTGAGCCGGGGGTACGGGGCAGGGCCGGGGCAGCACTGACCTGTAGGCCGTCCCCAGCTGCACATAATGGAAGGCATCAATCTTCATCAGAAGGCTCTAGGGGCACCACGGGAGCAAGATGGGCGGTGAGGCGAGCGCCCGCCAACAGCTCTGAGCCAGCCTTTTCCAGCCCCCATGCCCCAGCTGGCTGGTAGAAAGGCACCCCACGCTTGACAAGAGGAAGTGCGGCTTTGAGGCCAAAGGAGTAGAAAGATGAGCCCACCACTGCCAGGAGACAGGTGGCTAAGGAAGCAGTGAGGCCCCTCAGAAGGGGCCGCTCACCTTCTGAATATCGTAGTGGAGGCCGCGGATGGCAAAGCTGGGGTTGTAGTCATACTTCCGAATGCCCTCTGGGTACTGTTGGGGGAAATGGGGCCAGGCCTGAGCCAGCGGTGTGGGCACACCTGCTCGCCGGGCAGTTGCCTCAGGATCCATTCAGCCACCCACCCACCAAGGGCTGGTCTGGCCTCACCTTGTAGTGCTCAACCAGGATGTCGCGGGCAGCATTGAAGATCTCCGGGTGCAGCGTGTCCGAGTACTGGGCCAGGGTGTAGTCATAGTCAAAGCCGTACACCTCGACGTCGCGCAGGCTGATCTCATTGTTGGCATAGATGGCTGCGGGGTTCAGGAGACTGCACACCTCGGGGGGCAGGAGGTCTACAGGAGGAGGTGCCAAGTGTGAGGCAGACCCTGAGACACCCTAAGATGGGTGCTCTGAGCTCGGCAGGTCAAACAGGCTCAGAGAAAAGCCCCCCGCCCAGGGTCACACAGGTGGGATAAGGGGCCGATGAGTACCGGGTGACCGCGCTGATGCAGCCCACCAGCTGCCCCTCCTCCAGCCTTTACATGCCCCAGGGGACACCTGGCTATGCACTGGCCCTCTCCACTTGCCTGAAGCTGGGGTGGGATCTTAGGAACATCATCGGGGTAGGAGTGCTGGCTGAGGCCGGAGCCGCTCAGCTCTGAGCATCTGCCACAGGCCTCAGGGCGAGGCCCCTCTAATCAGGTTTCAGCCGCCCGGCAGCCCACATAATAGCATTTGCTGCCTCTGAAACTGAACAGGACCCCACGGGGCTCCTGGGCACGGGAGCCTTCTGTCCCCAGTTTCTTGATTGTAGGGAGGAAATGCCAGCCTCCATGACCTTCCCTGGGTTCCAAAGGACAGATACAAACAGCTGCTAGTCCGGGAAGGCAAAGGATGCAGACATGGGGAGAAGCAGCTGAGAAACCCCCGAGGCCAGATCTGAGGAACCAGAGCAGCTCACCAAGAGCAGGAGGCGCCGGAGACACGATACAGTGCGGGCCCTGCACACACCCTGAACAGCAGCCCCAGCCTTTAGCCGCTCCAACAACTCCTCCCCAGTTCCTCCTGGGTTGGATGTGAGGTGGTTTTTCGGGGGCACAAGCCTGCTGTCTCCCCCTTGGCCTGGCAAAGCAATAAAGCTGTTCTCTTCTTCTTCACCCCAAACTCTCAGATTTGATTCTGCACTGGTGCACAGAGGCTGAGTTTTCAGCATCAAATCTGGCCCCCAACATAGGGCTGACTTGAAAATGTATATAGTCAAAGCTATGGTTTTTCCAGTAGTAACGTAGGATGTGAGAGTTGGATCATAAAGAAGGCTGAGTGCTGAAGAATTGATGCTTTTGAACTGTGGTGTTGGAAAAGATTCTTGAGAGTCCGTGGACTGCAAGGAGATCTAGCCAGTCAATCCTAAAGGAAATCAACCCTGAACATTCATTGGAAGGACTGATGCTGAAGCTCCAATACTTTGGCCACCTGATGCAAAGAGCCAACTCATTGGAAAAGACCCTGATGCTGGGAAAGACTAAAGGTGGGAGAAGAAGAGGGCAGCAGAGCATGAGATGGCCAGGAGCGTCACTGGCTCAATAGACATGAGTTTGAGCAAACCAGAGATAGCAGAGGGCAGGGGAGCTTGGCGCACTGCAGTCCATGAGGCTGCTAAGGGTCAGACAGAACTTTGACTGAATAACAACATTTGGTACTTTAAATTAAATGTAATCAGTTGTAATTCTGTTATTGTAACTAAGTTTCCTTACACTGTAAGTTTCATTACACTGTAATCAGATGTTTAACCATGCCTTTCTAAGTCCTGTCATTTATAAACAGTTACTGTACTCTGATGCGTTTGCAAAACTGCTTCAGGAAAATGTATGGGAAGGACCTTATGACAAATGCAGGTCTCTCATAACTTTCATACCACGCCGCTGAGCTGGGTGCACTGCTGCACGCTCGGTACGTGTAACAACTGGATATAAGCGATACAATGTATGGCCTTTAGTGTTCCCTCATTAACATACTTCTGAGCCTTCTCATGACACCTGATCGGCTTTTCCCCAACGTGGATTAACTAGGCACATACACAGGAGACCCGGTACCGAGGGACATGATCTACATCCAGGTTGAACTGGATAGATATTTTGATTATCAATGCTTCTACTGAAAGATTTGCAATCAGAAGGGGAAATGATAAAAGTGTGCATGTATTGAGGTATGGGGAAGTCACCGGCTTATATTAACACATGGTTGAACTTTAAAAAGTGGCCTGTTTCGTGACCTCTCACAAACGCACGGTACGTCTGCTTTGCCACTGATGAGGGGAATGCATTTACAAGTCAAAGTGGAGGACAATGGTAAAGCTGAGTAACCACTGAGGATGTGATTTCACATTCCCGTGTTTTTATAAATTTGAAATTTCTGAGCTATGTCAGACTTGGGATGCTAAAAGGATTTAAAAAGTCCCCCAACCTCTTCAAGATTTCAGCTACAGACTGCAAGGATTACACCTGGATCAAGGCTGAGTAGAGCCCTTCACGCAAGGAAAAGCATCAGAAGTGACAAAAGTCCTTTTTAAGGACGTTATTCCTCAGTGCGGCCTTCCCTCTGCTATAGAGGGGCCCATGGGCCTGCGTTCATCACAGAAACAACACCGACAGCAAACAAAGCTTTAGGTACAAACTGGAAACTTCACTCAGCATGGAGGCCCCAACCTACAAGAAAGGCCGAAAAGATGGACTGCGCCCTGAAGAAAACTCTCCCCAAGCTGTGCCAGAAAACTCGTCAAAAAAGGAACGTCTTCCAGTTGTGGCTCCTAGAAGTGGGCTAGGATTGAGCCTCTGTGAAACGGCAGACGAAGGCCCTTCCCGGCTCCTAAAAGGAGAGAGGGAAGCATTTCGTGGCTCTGGAAAGCTGCAGGTAGATGACTGCATGTAAACCAGTGCAGGCGGGACATGCCCTCACCCCACACGCAAACACAACGCCGGAAACCCAGCAAAACAGCCTCTGACGGAGGGCGCACCCGCGTCTGCTTAGGCCAGTTTCCCGAGACAATACAAATAAAAACAAAAATGAAGAAATGGGACCCAAACTTACAAACTTTCAAATAGCAAAGGAAAACAAAACAATGGCAAAAAGAAAGCCTTCAGAATGGGACAAAATATTTACAAAGGATGCAACAGACAAAGGATGTATATTAATTGCCAAAATATACAAATAGTATAACATCAATTCAACAAAAAGAACAACCGAATCAAAAATTTAGGGCAAAAGACCATAAATAAGACATTTCTTAAGAGAAAACATATAGATGCCAATAGGCACATGAAAAGGTGCTCAACATCACTAATTATGAGAGAAATGTAATCAAAACTGCATAAAGGTACCACCTCACACAGGTTAGAATGACCATCATTAAGAAGTCTACAAGTCACATGTGCTAGAGAAGGTGTGGAGAAAAGGGAATTCCATCACTGGTGGTAATACAAATTGGTACAGAAACGATGGAAAATGGAGTGGACGTTCCTCAGAAAAATAAAATAGAACCACCATATGATCCAGCAGTTCCATTCGTGGGCATGTTATCAGTCAAACCATAATTCAGGAACCTCCTTGGTGATCCAGTGGTTAGGGATCTGCCTGCCAACGCAGGGGACATGGGCTCGATCTCTGGTCTGGGAAGATTCCACACACTGGAGGGGCTTCCCTGATAGCTTAGTGGTAAAGAATCTGCCTGCCAATGCAGGATATGCAAGAGACCTGGGTCGATCCCTGGGTCAGGAAGATCCCCTGGAGGAGGAAATGGCACCCCACTCCAGTATTCTTGCCTGGAGAATCCCATGGACAGAGAAGCCTGGCGGGCTACAGTCCCCGGGTTCACAGAGTCAGACACGACTAGAACATGGCAGGGCGACTAAGCGCCTGCACAACCACTGAGCTCACACGCTGCCAACACCGAGCCCCGCTCTGCGATCACTGCGCCCGCTTGCCCTGGAGCCCCTGACCCTCAACAAGAGCGGCCACGCGACGAGAAGCCCGTGCACCACAAGTGGAGAGCAGCCCCCGCCCGTGTGCAGCGCCGAAGACAAAGTGCGGCCAAAATAAACGCAGAAAAATCCATTTACAAAGGTGCATACACGCCTGTGTTCATGGCAACACTGTACACAACAGCCAAGAAACAGAAACACGTTTCCACTGACAGATGGACAGGTAAAGATGTGGTGGGTGCGTGTGCTGAGTCGCTCAGTCGTGTCCAACTCTTTGTGACCCCATGGACTACAGCCTGCCAGCTTCCTCTGTCCACGGTATTCTCCAGGCAAGAATACTGGAGTGAGCAGTCTATCCCTATCCCTTCTCCGGAGGATATTCCCGACCCAGGAATCAAACCAGAGACTCCTGCATTGCAGGCAGATTCTTTACCAGCTGAGCCATCCGGGAAGCCCCTAAAGATGTGGTACATTTATACAAAGAAATGCTACTCAGACATAGGGAAAACAAGAACAAAATAATGCCACTTAAGGTTGCAACTAGAGATTATGATACTAAGTGAAATCAGAAAGACAAATACCATATGATATCACTTATATGTGGACTCTACATTGCACATACAGAGAAGGAAGGGAGGGAAGGTGGGAGAGACAAGAGAAACACGGGCAGGAGGAGCTAGGGAGAAAGAGGGAGGGAAGAAAGGAGAAAGAGAGGCAGAGAGTCAGGGGGAGAGAAGGGAAGAGGTGAGGGAGAAACAAAGGAAGCATGGGGGACAAAAAGACACAGGAAGAGCAAGGTGGGCAGAAAGAGGGTGTGACGGGGGAAGGCGGAGTGATGGGGGAGATGGAAAGAGAGAGGGAGACTGAGACAGGGGAGAGGCAGAGAGCAGGAGAGGGAAGGAGGGTGAGACAGAGACAGGCAGGAGACTGAGAAGAGGGGTGGGGTGAAGGCAGAGAGGGGGAGAGAGAGGGCAGGAGAAACAGTGGACGGAGAGAGAAAAAGGGAGGCAGACACAGTGACAGGGAGGGAGAGAGAGCCGGGTGGGGGAGAGAGGGAGGAAGAAAAGAGAAAGGAGGAGAGAGAAAGCCAGAGAGAGAGGAGGAGGGAAGAAGAGACAGAGATAGGGACGAAGGGAGAGAGAGAAAGGGAAAGGGAACAGAGAGACAGAAAGAGACCAGGAGACAGTCAGAAAGAGGCCAAGAGATACACAGGAAGAGACACACCAAGGAAGACAGACAGGTGGAGAGGGTGGAAGAGAAAAAGAAGCAGAAAAGAGAAGGAGAAAGATCAGGAGAGGAGGAGGGAGGCAGGGAGAGAAAGGGAAAGAAAGAGGGAGGAAGTGAGGGAGAGGGAGAGGAGAGAGACAGGGCAAGAGAAACAGAATGAAAGACGGGAGAGTCAGGGCACAAAGGAACACACCTAAGAAGCAGCCGTCATCTTCTGGGCTCCAAACTCACTGCACATGGTGACTGCAGCCATGGAATCAAAAGATGCTTGCTATGACCAACCTAGACAGCATATTCAAAAGCAGAGCCATTACTTTGCTGACAAAGGTCCGTCTAAAGGCTATGGTTTTTCCAGTGGTCATGTATGGATGTGAGAGTTGGACTGTGAAGAAAGCTGAGTGCCGAAGAATTGATGCTTTTGAACTGTGGTGTTGGAGAAGACTCTTGAGAGTCCCTTGGACTGCAAGGAGATCCAACCAGTCCATCCTGAAGAAGATCAGTCCTGGGTGTTCACTGGAAGGACTGATGCTAAAGCTGAAACTCCAGTACTTTGGCCACCTGATGCGAAGAGCTGACTCACTGGAAAAGACCATGATGCTGGGAAAGAGTGAGGGCAGGAGAAGAAGGGGATGACAGAGGATGAGATGGTTGGATGGCATCACTGGCTCGATGGAGATGAATTTGAGCAAGATCTGGGAATTGGTGATGGACAGGCAGGCCTGGCGTGCTGCCGTCCATGGGGTCGCAAAGAATTGGACATGACTGAGCGACTGAACCTAACTGAAGAAACAGCCTCACAGAGAACAGACTTTTAGTTGCCAAGGGTGAGGGGAGGAGGGAAGGGATGGACTGGCAGTTCAGGGTTAGTAGAAGCAAACTCTGACACTTAGAATGAACAGGGGATGCAGGTTAGATCCCTGGCTGGGGAACAAACATCCCACATGCCTTGGGACAACTAAAACAACCCGCCACAACTAGAGAACCCGCGAGCCGCAACTATTGAGTCCACGTGCTCTAAGCCCGTGCTCCACAACAGGAGAAGGCTGAGAGCCACAACTAGATAAAGTCCACATGCTAATGAAGACTCAGCTCACCCAAAGAAAGAAATAAATGAAGTCATATGTTTAAAACAGTGCAGGAAAAAAAGGATTGAGAAGTATTGAGAGCAAAAATGGAAACCAGAGGCGAGGCACAGATGGTGGAGTAACAGAACAAGGAATTCACGTCTCCTAACACAGTGTAAAGAGCAATATTGCATAGGAACCTGGAATGTTAGGTCCATGAATCAAAGCAAATTGGAAGTGGTCAAACAGGAGATGGCAAGAGTGAATGTCGACATTCTAGCAATCAGCGAACTAAAATGGACTGGAATGGGTGAATTTAACTCAGATGACCATTATATCTACTACTGTGGGCAGGAATCCCTTAGAACAAATGGAGTAGCCATCATGGTCAACAAAAAGAGTCTGAAATGCAGTACTTGGATGCAATCTCAAAAACAACAGAATGATCTCTGTTCGTTTCCAAGGCAAACCATTCAGTATCACAGTAATCCAAGTCTATGCCCCAACCAGTAACGCTGAAGAAGCTGAAGTGGAACGGTTCTATGAAGACCTACAAGACCTTTTAGAACTAACACCCAAAAAAGATGTCCTTTTCATTATAGGGGACTGGAATGCAAAAGCAGGAAGTCAAGAAACACCTGGAGTAACAGACAAATTTGGCCTTGGAATACGGAATGAAGCGGGGCAAAGGCTAATAGAGTTTTGCGAAGAGAACACACTGGTCATAGCAAACACCCTCTTCCAACAACACAAGAGAAGACTCTACACATGGACATCACCAGATGGTCAGCACCGAAATCAGATTGATTATATTCTTTGCAGCCAAAGATGGAGAAGCTCTATACAGTCAGCAAAAACAAGACCAGGAGCTGACTGTGGCTCAGATCATGAACTCCTTATTGCCAAATTCAGACTTAAATGGAAGAAAGTAGGGAAAACCACTAGACCATTCAGGTATGACCTAAATCAAATCCCTTATGATTATACAGTGGAAGTGAGAAATAGATTTAAGGGACTAGATCTGATAGATAGAGTGCCTGATGAACTATGGACGGAGGTTGGTGACACTGTACAGGAGACAGGGATCAAGACCATCCCCATGGAAAGGAAATGCAAAAAGCAAAATGGCTGTCTGGGGAGGCCTTACAAATAGCTGTGAAAGGAAGAGAAGCAAAAAGCAAAGGAGAAAAGGAAAGATACAAGCATCTGAATGCAGAGTTCCAAAGAATAGCAAGAAGAGATAAGAAAGCCTTCCTCAGCGATCAATGCAAAGAAATAGAGGAAAACAACAGAATGGGAAAGACTAGAGATCTCTTCAAGAAAATTAGAGATACCAAGGGAACATTTCATGCAAAGATGGGCTCGATAAAGGAAAGAAATGGTATGGATCTAACAGAAGCAGAAGATATTAAGAAGAGGTGGCAAGAATACACAGAATACACAGAAGAACTGTACAAAAAAGATCTTCACAACCAAGATAATCATGATGGTGTGATCACTGACCTAGAGCCAGACATCCTGGAATGTGAAGTCAAGTGGGCCTTAGGAAGCATCACTATGAACAAAGCTAGTGGAGGTGATGGAATTCCAGTTGAGCTATTTCAAATCCTGAAAGATGATGCTGTGAAAGTGCTGCACTCAATATGCCAGCAAATTTGGAAAACTCAGCAGGGGCCACAGGACTGGAAAAGGTCAGTTTTCATTCCAATCCCAAAGAAAGGCAATGCCAAAGAATGCTCAACTACCGCACAACTGCACTTATCTCACACACTAGTAAAGTCATGCTCAAACTTCTCCAAGCCAGGCTTCAGCAATATGTGAACCATGAACTTCCTGATGTTCAAGCTGGTTTTAGAAAACGCAGAGGAACCAGAGATCAAACTGCCAACATCTGCTGGATCATCGAAAAAGCAAGAGGGTTCCAGAAAAACATCTATATCTGCTTTATTGACTATGCCAAAGTCTGTGACTGTGTGGATCACAATAAACTGTGGAAAATTCTGAAAGAGATGGGAATACCAGACCACCTGACCTGCCTCTTGAGAAACCTATATGCAGGTCAGGAAGCAACAGTTAGAACTGGCCATGGAACAACAGACTGGTTCCAAATAGGAAAAGGAGTACATCAAGGCTGTATATTGTCACCCTGCTTATTTAACTTCTATGAAGAGTACATCATGAGAAACGCTGGGCTGGAAGAAGCACAAGCTGGAATCAAGATTGCCGGGAGAAATATCAATAACCTCAGATATGCAGACGACACCACCCTTATGGCAGAAAGTGAAGAGGAACGAAAAAGCCTCTTGAAAGTGAAAGAGGAGAATGAAAAAGTTGGCTTAAAGCTCAACATTCAGAAAACGAAGATCATGGCATCCGGTCCCCTCACTTCATGGGAAATAGATGGGGAAACAGTGGAAACAGTGTCAGACTTTATTTTTTTGGGCTCCAAAGTCACGTGCAGATGGTAACTTTGCATGAAATTAAAAGACGCTTACCCCTTGGAAGGAAAGTTATGACCAACGTAGACAGCATATTCAAAAGCAGAGACATTACTTTGCCAACAAAGGTCCATCTAGTCAAGGCTATGGTTTTTCCTGTGGTCATGTATGGATGTGAGAGTTGGACTGTGAAGAAGGCTGAGCGCTGAAGAACTGATGCTTTTGAACTGTGGTGTTGAAGAAGACTCTTGAGAGTCCCTTGGACTGCAAGGAGATCCAACCAGTCCATTCTAGAGGAGATCAGTCCTGGGATTTCTTTGGAAGGAATGATGCTAAAGCTGAAACTCCAGTACTTTGGCCACCTCACGCGAAGAGTTGACTCATTGGAAAAGACTCTGATGCTGGGAGGGATTGGGGGCAGGAGGAGAAGCGGACGACAGAGGATGAGATGGCTGGATGGCATCACCAACTCAATGGACGTGAGTCTGGGTGAACTCCGGGAGTTGGTGATGGACAGGGAGGCCTGGCGTGCTGCAATTCATGGGGTCGCAAAGAGTCGGACACGACTGAGTGACTGAACTGAACTGAACACAGTGGCACCAACCAGGCGCTGCTGGCGGGGGACCCCAGACACCTACGGGACTGGAGGAGCCTCCATGCAAGCAGGTAGGATGTGGTGGGGGAAGGAGGGAGGGAGGAAAAGCAGAGGCGGGATGGGGGGCACCCCTGCGGGGTGGCTGGGGGAGTGAGGGGAACATGACAAGGGTCTTCCCAACCTGCTCAGGACCCAGGGAGCCTGCTGGGGTCCAGGGCCTGAATCTCCACCCTCAGGGCTCACTCTGGCTGTGCAGGTCTTAAGTCTAAGCCCAGCCCCCCAGGGCCTTTTCTGGCTATTTTCCCCTTGCTGTACTGATTCTCTTTAGCTTTGTTGTTATTACATTTTTGTTTTTCTTATATATTTTTGGCCATGCCAGGAATCAAACCTGCCCCTCCCCCCAACACTGCATTGGGAGTGTGGAGTCTTAGCCACTGAACCACCAGGGAAGTCCCTATTATTTCTAATATATTTTCTAGATTTATTTTATTTTTTATTCATTTTTACTGTTCTCCTTGTTGTTTCTTATTTTTTTTTTTTTTTGGCAGCACTGTGTGACCTGCGGCGCCATGGTTCCCAGGCCAGGGATCAGGCTTGAGCTCCTGTGGTGGAAGCACCGAGTCTAAACCCCTGGACTAACAGAGAACCTCAGAATTCAGGCACTATTAATCAGCGTGAGCTCTACCAGAAGTCCTCACCGCAGCACTCACCTACGGCCTGCAGACTCCAGGGTTGGACGCCTCAGGCCAAACAACCAGCAAGACAAGAACACAGTCCCATCCATCAAATATAAAAAGGAGAGACAAAAAAATTTGGTACAGATGAAGGAGCAATGTAAAAACCTACAAGACCAAACAAATGAGGAGGAAATAGGCAACCTACCTAAAAAGAAAATCAGAGTAATGACAGTAAAGATGATCCTAAATCTCAGAAAGACAATGCAGGCACAGGTCGAGAAAATCCAGACATGTTTAACAAGGACCTAAAGAACTCAAGAGCAAACAAACAGTGATGAAAAACACAAGAAGAACCGGAATGGAAGCTACACTGGAATAGCAGAGTAACTAAACCAGAAGAACCAGTAAGTGAGCTGAAAGAATGGTGGAAAGAACTGCTGAGCAGCAGAATAAAGAAAAAAGGAACCAAAATAAATGAGGACAGTCTCAGAGACCTCTGGGACATTACACACACCAACATTCAAATCACAGGGGTCTTAGAAGGAGAGAAAGAGTTGGAGAAAAATACTGGCAGAGATTACAGTTGAAAATATCCCTAACACAGGAAACAGGTACCCAAGTCCAGACAGTCCCAAACAGGAGAAATCCAAGGAGATACACAAAGAGACAAATATTCATCAAACTAACAAAAATTAAAAATAAAAAGCAGCAAGGTAAAAGCAACAAAAACAAACAAGGGAATCTCCATAAGGTTATTGGCTGATTTTCCGCAGAAACTCTGCAAGACAGATGGGATGGCAGGACATATTTCAAGTCATGAAAGGGAAAGAAAGTGCAAACAAGATTACGCTATCCAGCAAAGATATCATTCAGATTCCATGGAGAAATCAACAGCTTTACAGACAACTTCTCAGGTGTTTAAAACCCAGCACTTCCAATAAAGGGGGCGTGGGCTGGATCCCTGGTCAAGGAACTTAGATCCCACATCCTGCATAGCTCTGGCAAAAATAAAATGTAAAAAGCCTTTACAAACAAGCAAAAGCTAAGGAATTCAGCACCACCAAACCAGGTTTACAACAAATTCTTAAGGAACTTCTCTAGGCTGAAAACACAAGAAACTGACTCACAAAACAGATACAAAACAATAAGAAAATGGTAAAAGGAACATGTATGTTGATAATTATCTAGAATGTAAAAGGATTAAATGCTCCAAGCAAAGGACACACACTGGGTGAGTGGATGGAAAAACAAGAACAGTATATACGCTGTCTAAAAGGGGCCTACATCAGACTTTGGAACACACACAGATTGAAAATGAGGGGATGAAAAAAGATATTTCATGCAAATGGAAATCAAAAGAATGCCGGAACAGCATCATTCATATCAGGTAAAACAGACTTTAAATAAAGACTGTTACAAGAGACAAGGAAGGTCACTACACAGTGATTAACGATCAGTCCCACAAGGAGGTATAACAATTATAAAGATTTATTCACTCAAGACAGGAGCAGTTCAATGCATAAGGCAAATGCTAATCGTCATAAAAGGGGAAATTGAAATTAACACAATTATGTAGTGATAAGTGTAGTGTGTTAGTCAGTCATGTCCGACTGCTTGTGACCCCATGGACTGAAGGCAGCTCACCAGGCTCCTGTCCATGGAATTCTCCAGGCAAGAATAATGGAGTGGGGAGTCATTCCCTTCTCTAGGGGATCTTCCAGACTCAAGGTCTGAACCCAGGTCTCCTGCATGGCAGGCAGATTCTTTACTGTCTGAGCCACCAGGGGAGCCCACCACAATTACAGCGAAGGGTTTTAACACTCCCCTTACACCAATGGGCAAATCATCCAGACAGAAAATAAACTAACACAATCTTTAACTGAGACAATAGACCAGATAGACTTAACTGATACTGATGAACATTCCACTCAAAAGCGGCAGAATACACTTTCTCTCAGGTGCACATGAAACGTTCTCCAGGACAGATCACATCTTGGGTCTTAAATCAAACCTCACTAAATTTAAGAAAATGGAAATCATATCAAGCATCTTTTCTGACCACAGAATTATGAGAATAGAAATCAATTACAGGGAAAAAAACCCAAACTATGAAAAACACAAAAACACATGGAGGATAAACAACATGCTACTAAATAACCCAGAGATCACTAAAGAAATCAAAAACACACAGAGGACGTCCCCGGTGGCCCAGTGGTTAAGAACCTGCCTGCCAGTGCAGGGGACCTGGGTTTGATCCCAGGTCTGGGAGGATTCCACATGCTGCAGGGCAACTAAGCCCGGGCGCCCAACTCCGGAGCTCACAGGGCGCAAACACGGAGGCCCCGCCTCCCAGCTGCTGAACCCTCTGCAGACTCCACAGCCTGTGCGCCTCCACCGCTGAGCCTGCTCGCTGCACCTGCTGAAACCATGCGCCCTAGAGACCGTGCTCCACAGCAAGAGAAGCCGCCACGCCACACCTAGAGAGGGGCCCCGCTCACTGCAGCTTGAGAAAGCCCACCCGCGCCAACAAAGACCCAGCGCAGCCGTAAATGAATAAACAAACTAATCCAGAAAGATACACGCACCCCTATGTTCACAGCAGCGCTATACACAGAAGCCAAGACACGGAAACAACTTAAATTCCCATGGAGAGATGAATGGATAAAGATGTGGTACATATACACAAGGGAGCACTGCTCAGCCATAAAAACAGAACAAAACAGTGCCATCTGAAGCCAACATGGAGAGATTATCATACTAAGTGAGCTAAGAAAGACAAATACCATATGATATCACGATATGTAGAATGTAAAATAGGATTAACAGACTGCAGAAGAAAAAAGAGAAAGACAAAGAGGAGAGAGAAAATGGGAGAGAAAGAGAGAGGGAAGGTGGGAGAGAGAGCAAGAAAGGGAAGCAAGGAGACACTGACAGAGATGGCGGGAAGGAGCTAGGGAGAAAGGGAGAGGGAAGGAAGAAGACAGAAAAGAGACACGGAGAAAGAGAGGCAGAGAAAGAGGTGGGAGAGAGACACAGGGGTGAGGGCAGGAATGAGTGAGGGGGGAAGAGCCAGGAAGAGAAGAAAGGACACAGAGAGGAAAGATAGAAAGTGAGAGATAAAACAGAGAGACAGGAAGAGAGACCATGAAGGAGGCAGAATTAAAGGGTGACAGAGAGAGACAGAGCAAGGGAGAGAAATTCAGGGAGAAAGAAGAGACAGAGGAAGGAGGGAGAGAGAGACACAGGGCAGGATAGAGAGACAGAAAAAGCGGCAAGGAGAAAGAGAGAGAGGCACGGGAGGAGGGAAGGGAGAGGAAAGGAGACAGAGAGCTGGAGGAGGGAGGAGAGGAGGAAGAGGGCAGAGGGCGAGGGGGAGACAAAGGGCTAGAGGCAGAAAGAGGAGAGAGCAAGGCAGAAAGAGACACAGGGCGGGAGAGGAAGGGAGACAGGAGAGAGAGAGAGGGAGAGACGACGGCAGAGTCAGAAAGAAGGTGAGGCAGAGAGACCAAGAGAGAGTCAGAGGGCGAGGGAAAAAGAAACAACAGGGAGAGGGAGAGAGAGAGAGAGAGAGAGAGAGAGAGAGAGAGAGAGCGAGAGAGCGCGCGAGAGAGAGAGCGAGAGCGAGTGAGCGAGCAAGCCGGGACAGACAGAGGTGGCGGGCGCACAGGAGAGGGACGCGTGGGAAAGCAGATGGACAGGCTGGTTTAGGCTTCAGAGACTAAGCAGGGCAGACCCCTGACCCCGTCTGCTAAGACTGCAAGCCTCGCACCTTAGACAGGGGACGGATCTTGAAACTGGATCTCAAAACTGTTGAGCCCCTGGAGGGGTTTGGCCCATGAGGTCCCAGGCTTAACAACATTCCAAGTTTTACAGAACAAAGCAAACAGCATTAACATGAAACCAGAGCTGCAGCCGCCTTCTCACAGATTGACCAGGATATGTTTGCATCCTGGGAACTGCAGTTTTGTTGCTGTTGTTCTTTGGTTTAAAATTGCTGACTAGAGAAAGTATTAAATATTAACATTTACACTAAGTTTTCTTTTTTATTATCACTTACTGCTTAATTACTTTTTCACAAATTCTTTTTTTTAATTAATTTATTTTAATTGGAGGCTAATTACTTTACAATGTTGCAGTGGTTTTTGCCATACATTGACATAAATCCACCACGGGTGTACATGTGTTCCCCATCCTGAACTCCCCCCCACCTCCCCTCAGGGTCATCCCAGCACACCAGCCCCAGCACCCTGTCTCATGCATCAAGCCTGGATTGGCGATCTATTTCACATACAGTGATATACATGTTTCAATGCTATTCTCTCAGATCATCCCACCCTCGCCTTCTCCCACAGAGTCCAAAAGACTGTTCTTTACATCTGTGTCTGTTTTGCTGTCTCACATGTGGGGTCATCGTTACCATTTTTGAAGTCTCACCCAAGGAGGGCACCTGCTGCCTGGGACCTTTCCCCACTGGGAATCAAGATGTGCTGGGTCACGGGACTTGCCAGCGGTGCTCAGGTGGGACGTTGGTCAAAACCCACTTGGGAGAGGTGTCCTCTGCTGTTTCTCTTTGTCTTTTCTTGTGATGTTAGTATATTTAAAGTTTGCTAGATAATTCTCTAATGAATGTGGGTATCACTCATTTGTATATAATGAGCGGCTGCTTTTGTTAACACATCCTTTGAGGCTGAGATGAAAGTGAACATTTTCTGCAAAACAGGAGGTGGAGAAAGTCTGGGAGACAGAGAGAGAGGGACACTCACAGAGAGAGAGACACACACAGAGACCAAGGTTGGGAGGGAGGGAGGGAGACATGAGAGACAGAGAAACAAAGAGGGAGAAAAAGAGAGTGACCCAGAGTGGGAAGGGGGGAGAGAGACAGGGAGCAAGAGAAAGAGAGAGAGACAGGGAGAGAGACTGAGAGAGGGGGTGGGAGGGAGGGAGGGAGAGAGAAAAGGAAAAAAAGAGTGAGACATGCAGGGAGGCAGGGAGAGACCAAAAGATGGAGAGGAAGAAAGAGAAGACTGAGAAAAAGGGAGGGAGGGAGAGAAAGGGGAGAAAGGGTGGGAGGGAAAGAGAGAGAGACCAAAGGAGGGTGGAGAGGGAGGGAGAGAGGGATGGAGGGCAGAGGGAGAAGCAGGGAGACAGCAAAAGAGAGACTAAGAGAGGGAGAAATAGAGACAGAGAGAGACAAAGAGAGAAAGAGTGACACAGGGAGAGGTCAAGAGAGATGGAGGGAAGGAGAAAGAGAGGAGACAAGGAAAGAGGGTGGAATGAAAAGAGAAAGAGAGGATGAGAGAGAGAGAAGGGAGAAAGAGACTGAGGGGGTGGGAAGCAGGTAGAAAGACAGAGAAAGAGAGAGAAAGAAAAGGGGGCATGGGAGGAAGACGAGAGAGAGAGAGAGAGAGAGAAAGAGAGAGAGAGAGGGAGAGATTGACAGGGAGATAGGAAAGGGAGGTAGGGAGAAGGAGAGAGACAGAAAGACGGAAGGAGGGAGGCACAGGGGGTGAGAGACAGAGACAGACCAGGAGAGAGGGAGGCAGAAAGAAAAAGAAAGAGACAGGGAAGGAGGCAGGGTGGGAGGGAGAAAGAGGGCAAAAGAGAGTGACAGAAAATGTTAACAGGGAGGAGAAAAAACCCAGCACACCTGAACACATCTCAGTAACGGCCTAGCAGAGAGAACAGACTTTTAGTTGCCAAGGGGGAGAGGAGTAGGGAGGGGATGGACTGGGAGTTCAGGCTTAGTGGACTCAGACTCTGCATTTACCATGAACAGGGACGTCTGCCTTTCGATGCAGGGGATGCAGGTTACACCCCTGGTGGGGGAACGAATGCCCCACAGGCAACTGCAGAACCTGGGCGCCCCAATACCGAGTCCACGCGCTCTAGAGCCCATGCTCTGCAAGAAGACAGAGAGCTGCAACTGGAGAAGCCCACACACTGTAAAGACTCGGTTCAGCCAAAAAAAAGGGACGGATGAACAACTGGATCGTACTGTCCAGTGCAGAAAACTAGACTCAACCTCTTGGGATAAACCATAATGGACAAGAACACTAAAAAGAATGGAGAGATGTGTGAACAGAGCTACCTTACTGTACAGCAGAAATTAAAACAACATCGCAAATCAACTATACTTCAATAAAATAAATATAAATAGCTAGACAGCTTTAAAAAAGAGAAGTGTTTTTAACACAAGAGGTAAAATTAAACAGTATGTACGACAGACGGGTCGACTGTTAACCACGTGCCTGAGTGCACGTCTCCAGGCCTCCCCTCGCCTGGAAGCTCCCTGGCAGCCCCTCGCAGGCGGGAGCCGGTGCTGCTGGGGCTGTGGGAAGAGCCAGGACTGAGCAGCAGCTGGAAGAGAAATGGAAGGGGCCCGACCACGTTCTTCTTACCACTCACGCTTCTCTAAACCCAGATGGAGTAAAACCGTGGGTACATCACTCTAGTGTAAGAAGGTACCAGGGGCTGACCTGTCAGGCCTGCCTACAGCCAGCAAGCAACCTCCTGAGAAGTGGACATCTTGCCCTTTGGGAAACCTTGAGGATTAGTTACAAGCCGAATGGGAGTTTTGTTTTCTTACACTTTCTCATGGGCTTCCCTGATGGCTCAGGCAGTAATGAATCTACCTGCTATGCAGGAGACCCAGGTTCAGCCCCTAGATCGGGAAGACCCCCGGGGGAGGAAATGGCAACCCACTCCAGTATTCTTGCCCGGGAAATCTCATGGACAGAAGAGCCTGGCAGGCTACAGTCCATGGGGTAGCAAACAGTTGGACACGACTGAATGACTAACACTCTCACGCTTTCTCACACCCTTTACCTTTCCCACCAAACTACAGATTCAGGGATTTCCCCAGTAGTCTAGCAGCTAAGGCACCACGGCCCAGTGCAGAGGGCTCCGGGTTTGATCCCTGGTTGGGGAACTACATCCCACGTGCTGCAACTAAGCCTGTGGATTCTAGAGCCCTCAGGACACAGCTAGAGAAGCCGCATGCTACAAGGAACAGCTGTGCAGTGCCAGGAACACCCAGTGCAGCCAGAATAAACAAACAAAAACAACCCCACACGACAGCGCCACGTGCTGCTTCTCTGGTAACCCTAACTGCTGGCACGCGGTGAGCTTCCTACTTCCAGGCCTTCAGCACGTGCGCCTGGGTGCGCTTCTCTCTTCCAGGGAGTGGTATGGAAACAACTGGCTGCGGCAAGTCTCCCTGTGAAGCGAGGGGCAGACCCGACTCCTGAATCTGAGCAAACAGAGCTACTCCGGGTCCTGAGCGGCAGCCGTCACTCCTCCAGCTGGGTCTGCGGCACCAAGATGGCGCCCCAGGACTGGGATCGTCATCACACAACCCTCGGATGCAGGACTTGGAATCAAGCATTTCTAATTCAGTCTCCAGTGCCCCGAATTTAGGCAGCACTGCAGGCCCTCCAGGAAGTAGCCAGAGTAGGTGCCTTTCTGTTCCCTGAAAGAGTCAGGGAAAGATAAAACTGAAGTGGGGATTAAAACTGAGCCCCCTTACAACTGACTTCCTCTACTGAGTTTATGATTAACATCTCTATCAGCAACGATTATTCCTTCTATTGTCCAGTGTCTGTTCTCAAGACCGAGGAGTGTCAGGGCTTCCCTGGTGGCTCAGTGATAAGGAATCCACCTGCCAAGGCAGGATGCACGGGTTCCATCCCTGATCTGGAAATACTGCACATGCTGCGGAGCAGTTGAGAGCACGCCCCACAACCGCTGAGCCTGTGCTCCGGAACAAGGAGCCCGTGCACTGCAAGCACAGAGTAGCCCCGCTCACCACAGCAAAAGCCCAGGCAGCACCGAAGAGCCAGCACAGCCAGAAATGGAAAATAAAGTCATGCATCTTTTTAAAAGTAGGAGAAAAAAAAAAAGACTGTGGCGTACTCAGAACAAAACTGGATACCAGAAGTGGAGTAAAGACGGTGTAGGAGGAGAACAGGGAGCAGTGCCAACCAGGTGCTGGTGGGGGAGCTCCAACACGTAAGGGGGCTGGAGGAGTTTCCTTGCAACCAGGGAGGATGTGGTGGAGGAGATAGCTCAGAGGGTAAAGAATCTGTCTGCAATGCATGAGACCCAAGTTCGATTCCTGGGTCGGGAAGATCTGCTGGAGAAGGGATAGGCTACCCTCACCAGTATTCTTGAGCTCCCCTTGTGGCTCAGCTGGTAAAGAATCCACCTGCAATGTGGGAGACCTGGGTTTGATACCTGGGTTGGGAAGATCCCCTGAAGAAGGGAAAGGGTACCCACTCCAGTATTCTGCCCTGGGTCCCTGTACAGTCCATGTGGTCGCAAAGAGCCCTGTATAGTCCATGGACACAACTGAGCAACTTTCACCCATGATGCAGTGATCAGCAGGGTAGGGGAGAGACCTTTGGAGGGACAGAGACAAGCTGGGAAGCACCTTCCCCACCTGCTCAGGACCTGGGAAGCCAGCTGGGGTCCAGGGCCTGACTCTCTACCCCTCAGGGTCCCCCATGGCTGCGCAGGTCCTGAGCCTAAAGCCCACCCCCCCAACCCCCAGAGCCTTTGCTAGCTATTTCCCTCCTAATGTGATTCTCTTTAACTTTGTTGTTGTTATGTTTTTTAATTTTTTTAAATATATTTTCTACTTTGTAATTTTTTACTCCTGTTACTGTTCTGCTGCTTCTTATCTGCTGTTTCTCTTGGCAGCACTGTGTGACCTGCAGCATCATGGTTCCCAGGCCAGGGATCCTGTGTCGGGAACACCAAGTCCAAACCCATGGACTAACAGAGAACCTCAGACCCCAGGCAACATTAATCACAGTGAGTTCACCCAGAGGTTCTCATCTCAGTACCAAGACCCGGCTCAACCCACGGCCTGTAAACTCCAGTGCTGGACACCTCAGGCCAAACCACCAGCAAGACAGGAACACAGCCCCACCCATCAAAAAAAAAAAAAAAAAAAAAAAGAGATGACAAAAAATATGGTACAAAGGAGCAATGTAAAAACTTACAAGATAAATGAAGAGTAAATAGACATCCTACTGAAAAAGGATTCAGAGAGTAATGACAGTAATTCTAAATTTCAGAAATAGAATGGAGGCACAGATTGAGAAAATACAAGAAATGTTTAACAAGGACCTAAAAGAACTAAAGAGCAAACAAACAGTGATGAAAACACAAGAACAGAAATGAAAAATAAACTAGAAAGACAGAATGGTGGAAAGAACTGCTGAGGAGCAGAATAAAGAAAAAAGAATCAAAATAAATGAGAACAGGCTTAGAGACCTCTGGGACAACATTAAACACACCAACGTTCAAATCATAAGGGTTTCAGGAGAGACTTCACTTTCACTTTTCACTTTCCTGCATTGGAGAAGGAAATGGCAACCCACTCCAGTGTTCTTGCCTGGAGAATCCCAGGAACGGGGGAGCCTGGTGGGCTGCCGTCTATGGGGTCGCACAGAGTTGGACACGACTGAAGCAACGCAGCAGCAGCAGCAGGAGAGAAAGGGTCTGAGAAAATATTTGCAGAGAATACAGATGAAAATTTCTGTAACACAGGAAAGGAAATAGCCACCCAAGTTCAGGCTGTCCTATACAGGATAAACCCAAGGAGATACACATTGAGACACATATTCATCAAACTAACAGAATTTAATTAAAAAAAAAAATGAAAACAGCAATGTAAAAGCAAGAATAACATATAAGGGAATCCATACAAGGTTATCAGCTGATTTTTAAGCAGAGGGCAGATGGGAGTGGCTGGATATATTTAAAGTGATGAAAAGGGAAAATCTACAACCAAGATTATTCTACCCAGCAATATCACTCAGATTCACTGGAGAAATCAAATGCTTTACAGACAAGGGACTTCCCTGGCGGTTGAAACTCTGAGCTTCCAATACAGGGGGCATGGGCTTGATTGCTGCTCAAGGAACTAAGATCCCACATACCTCAGAGCGCAGCCAAAAAAAAAAAAAAAGGCTTTACAGACAAGCAAAAGGTAAGAGAAATCAGCACCACCAAACCAGGTTTACAAAAATTGCTTTAAAAACTTTTCTAGGCTGAAAACACAAGGGAGAACAGGAACCACAAAAACAGATCCAAAACAATTAAGAAAATGGTAATAGGACCATGCATATTGATAATTATCTAGAATGTACATGGATTAATGTGCCAACCAAAAGACATAGACTGGCTGAATGCATGCAAAACCAAGACTTTTTTATATATGTTGTCTACAAGAGACCTACTTCGGACCTAGGGACACATACCGTATGAAAGTGAGAGGATGGAAAAAGATAATCCATGCAAATGGAAATCAAAAGAATGCTGGAACAGCATTACTCATCAGGTAAAACAGACTTTAAAATGAAAACTGTTACAAGAAACAAGGAAGGTCACTATTGATCAGGATCCATTCCATAAGGACGTATAACAACTATAATTACTTATTCACCTAACACAGAAGCAGATCAACGCGTAAGGCAAATGCTAATAGCCATAAAAGGAGAAAGTGACAGTAACACAATTACGCAGTGACGCCTGCAGTGTGTTGTCTCTCGGTCGTTCTGCCAGCCTGTGAGCCCATGGATGCAGCCCGGCAGGCTGCTCTGTCCGTGAAACTGTGCAGGCAAGAATACTGAAGCGGGGAGCCAGGCCCTTCTCTAGGGGAATCCCCTTGACCCATGATTTGAGCCCAGGTCTTCTGCATTGAGGGCAGATTCTTTACCATCTGAACCATGGGGAAGCCCAACACAATTACACTGGAGGACTTTAACACTCCACTAAAACCAATGGGCACATCATCCAGACAGAAAACAAATAAGGAAATTTAAGTCAATCTCTAATTGACACAACAGATCAGACAGACTTAATTGATACTGATAGAACATTCCACTCAAAAGCGGCAGAATGCACTTTCTTCTCAAGTGCACATGAAACATTCTCCAGGACAGATCACATCTTAGGTCACAAACCGAGCCTCACTAAATTTAAGAAAATGGCAATCGTATCAAGCATCTTTTCTGGCCACAGTACTGAGATTAGAAATCAATTACAGGGGAAAAAAAAAAGGAAAACCACAGAAACACATCGAAGCTAAATAATATGCTACTATATAACCAAGAAATCACTGAAGACATAAAAAATTTCATAGAGGGCATGAGTGGTGGTCCAGTGGTTAAGAACCTGCCTGCCAGTGCAGGGGACCTGGGTTTGATCCCGGGTCTGGGAGGATTCCACATGCTGCAGGGCAATACGCCACAACTCCGGAGCTCACATGCAGCAAACACGGAGCCCCCGCCTCCCAGCTCCTGAAGCCTCTGCAGACTCCACAGCCTGTGCGCCTCCACCGCTGAGCCTGCTCGCTGCACCTGCTGAAACCATGCGCCCTAGAGACCGTGCTCCACAGCAAGAGAAGCCGCCACGCCACACCTAGAGAGGGGCCCCGCTCATTGCAGCTTGAGAAAGCCCACCCGCGCCAACAAAGACCCAGCACAGCCGTAAGTGAATAAACGAACTAATTCAGAAAGATACATGCACCCCTATGTTCATAGCAGCTCTATACACAGAAGCCAAGACATGGAAACAACTTAAATTCCCATGGACAGATGAGTGGATAAAGATGTGGTACATATACACAAGGGAGCACTGCTCAGCCATAAAAACAGAACAAAACAGTGCCATCTGAAGCCAACATGGATGTGGTGAGGGATTATCATATTAAAGGCAGTAAGTCTGAAAGACAAATACCATATGATATCACTGATAATGTAGAACATAAATAGGGCAAATGGAGCCTGAGGCAGGAAAAAAGAGAACGAGAAAGAACCAGAGAGAAAACAGGAGAAAAAGAGGAAGGTGGGAGAGAAAGAAAGAAAAGGAGACAAGGAGAGAGAGACACAGAGAGAAACAGAGAAGGAGGGAGGGAGACAGAGAGGAGGCATGAGGGCTGGGGGCGAGCATGAATGAGTGAGAGGGAGAGAGAGGCAAGGAGGAAGAATAAGAGGCAGGGCCTGGGGGGCAGGGAGAGGGGGAGAGAGAGAGAGAGAGAAACACAGAGACGGGAGAGAGACTGACAGTGAATTAGGGAGTGACAGAGAGACAGAGAAAGAGAGAGGCAATCAGGGAGAGTAAGACAGAGGTAGGGAGTGAGGAAGGAAGAAAGACAGGGAAACAGATACAGAGAGTGAGACAGACAGGAATGGAGGGAGAGAGAGAAAGAAATAACAACAGGGAGAGAGACAGGGCAGGAGAGAGAGCAAAAGAGGCAGTGACAAGACAGACAGAGCCGGCAGAGGGAGGGAAGAAGAGAGGGGAGGAGTGAGAAAAAGGAGAGAGATACAGAAGGGAGAAGAGACAGAGTAGAGAGGGAGAGACACCCAGAGAGGCAGGGAAAGAAGGGGTGGGGGGGAAGGGGGAAGAGGGAGAGGTACGTGTGGGAAAGCAAATCCACAGTCTGGTTTAGGGTTCAGAGACTAAGCAGAGCAGACCCCTCACACCATCTGCTAAGACTGCAAGCCTTGCACCTTAGATAAGATAGGGGACAAGACAGGGATCTCGAAACTGTTGAGCCCCTGGAGGGGGTTTGGCCAAGGAGGTCCCAGGCTTAACAACATTCCAAGTTTTACAGAACAAAGCAAACAGCATTAAGATGAAACCAGAGCTGCTACTTGCTCACAGACCGACCAGGATATCAGTGTGCATGCTGGGATTATCAGCAGGAACCCAAACTGCAATTCTCGAAGTCTCACCCGAGGAGGGCACCTGCTGCCTAGGACCTTTCCCCACTGGAAAGTCGCTGGACTTCCCAGTGTGGCTCAGGTGGGACGTTGGTCAAAACCCACTTTGGAGAGGTGTCCTCTGCTGTTTCTATTTGTCTTTTTTTGTGATGTTAGTATATTGAAAGTACATTAGATAATTTTCTAATGAATGTGGGTATCACTTATTTGTTTATAACGAGCGGCTGCTTTTGTTAATACATCCTTTGAACCTGAGATGAAAGTGAAAATTTTCTGCAAAACAGGAGGTGAAGAGAGAAAGTCCGGGAGAGAGAGGGAGAGGGACACTCACAGCGAGAGAGAGAGACAGAGACCAAGAGACAGGTTGGGAGGGAGGGGGAGAGAGACAGAGAAAGAAAGAGGGAGAGACCCAGAGTGGGAAGCGGGGAAAGAGACAGGGAGGAAGAGAGAGAGAGACAGGGAGAGAGACTGAGAGAGGGGGTGGGAGGGAGGGAGGAAGAGAGAGTGACAGGGAAAGAGAAAAGGAAAGAAAGAGTGAGACAGGCAGGGAGGCACCAAGAGAGATGGAGAGAGAGAAAAAGAGACAGCAGACAGAGAAAGGGAGGGAGGGAGAGGGAAAGAGAGACAGGAAGAGAGAGAGAGAGAGAGATGGGGAGCACGAGAGAGACACACTGGAAAGGAGAGGAAAAGACCGGGAAAAGAGAGAGAGAAAGAAAAAGTGTGAGAGAAAGGGAGAAAGAGAGAGAGGTTGACAGGGAGATAGAGAAGGAGGTAGAGAGAGAGAGAGAGAGAGATAGAAAAAGGAAGAGAAGGAGGGAGGCATAGAGAGGGAGCAGCAGAAAAACAGACCAGGCGAGAGACAGAGGCCAAGAGGGAGGGAGGGAGAAAGAGAAACAGGGCAAGACAAAAAAAGAAAGAGAGGGACGGAGGGGGAGGAAGAGGAGAAAAAGAAAGAAAGAGAGAGGGCGGGAGGGAGAAAGAGAGACACAGCGAGAGAGAGTGACAGATCATCAAACAGAGAGGGGGAAAAAACAGGGTGCCAATGAAGCCACCTAAGAAACAGCCTCACAGACAGAACACACATTTAGTTGCCAAGGGGGGAGGGGGGGTGGTGGGTGGGCTGGAAGTTTGGGTTAGCAGATGCAAACTCTGATATTGAGAATTAACAGGGATGCCCCTGGTGGTCCAGTGGTTAAGAGTCCGCCTTCCAATGCAAGGGGTGCAGGTCAGGCCCCTGGTTGAGGAACTAACATCCCACGTGCCACGGGGCAACTAAATTAGGTCACAACCAGAGAATCTGGGAGATGCGATCACCGAGTGTGTGCTACAGAGCCCATGCTCATAACAAAAGAAGGCTAAGAGCTGCAACAGAGAAAGCGGGCACACTGCAAAGAAGACACAGCTCAGCCACCCCCGCAACACACAGACAAAAAAAGGAACTGATGAACAAGAGTCCTAGTGTAGAGGGTAGGGAACCAGATTCAGTCCAATGGGATAAACCATAATGGAAGAGAACATTAAAAAGAATGTATATATGTGTATAAATGAGTTACTTTGCTGTATAGCAGAAATAAACACGATATTGTAAGCTTAATGTACTACAATAAAATAAATAGGTAGTTTTAAAAAAGACAATTCTAACAAAAGAGGTAAAAATTAAACATTATGTACAACAGATTAAAAAAGCAGAGTCAGTACTTTGCCAACAAAGGTCCATCTAGTCAAGGCTATGGTTTTTCCAGTGGTCATGTATGGATGTGAGAGTTGGACTGTGAAGAAAGCTAAGCACTCAAGAATTGATGCTTTTGAACTGTGGTGTTGGAGAAGACTCTTGAGAGTCCCTTGGACTGCAAGGAGATCCAACCAGTCCATTCTAAGGGAAATCAGTGCTGAATATTCATTGGACGGACTGATGCTGAAGCTGAAACTCTAACACTCTGGCTGCCTGATGTGAAGAACTGACTCACTGGAAAAAACCCTGATGCTGGGAAAGACTGAAGGTGAGAGGAGAAGGGGACGACAGAGGATGAGATGGTTGGATGGCATCATTGACTCGATGGACATGAGTTTGAGCAAGCTCCAGGAGTTGGTGATGGGCAGGGAGGCCTGGTGAGCTGCAGTCCATGGGGTCGCAAAGAGGTGGACATGAATGAGCGACTGAACTGAACAACAGACGGGTCGACTGTTAACCACGTGCCTGAGTGGACGTCTCCAGGCCTCCCCTCGCCTGGAAGCTCCCTGGCAGCCCCTCGCAGGCAGGAGCCGGTGCTGCTGGGGCTGTGGGAAGAGCCAGGACTGAGCAGCAGCTGGAAGAGAAATGGAAGGGGCCCGACCACATTCTTCTTTCCACTCACGCTTCTCTAAACCTGTATGAAGTAAAACCGTGGGTACACCACTCTAGCGTAAGAAGGTGCCAAGGGCTGACCTGTCAGGCCTGCCTACAGCCAGCAAACAACGTCCTGAGAAGTGGACATCTCGCTCTTTGGGAAACCTTGAGGATTAGTTACAAGCTGCATAGGAGTTTTGTTTTCTTATGCTTTCTCGAAAATACCTTTTACCTTTCCACACAAAATTACATATTCAGGGACTTCCCTGGTGGTCCAGTGGCTAAGACTCTGTGGCCGAATGCAGGGGGGCTCCAGGTTTGAGTCCTGGTCAGAGAACCAGATCCCACATTACTGCCAAGTTCAGCCAAAAGAGAGAAGTAAAAAAGCTTTATATACAAATGCTAAAGCGAAATCAGCACCACCAAACCAGGTTTACAACAAATGCTAAAAGAATTTCTCTAGGCTAAAAAATGGAGAAGGCAATGGCACCCCACTCCAGTACTCTTGCCTGGAAAATCCCATGGACAGAGGAGCCTGGTGGGCTGCAGTCCTTGGGGTCGCTGAGAGTTGGACACGACTGAGTGACTTCACTTTCACTTTTCACTTTCCTGCATTGGAGAAGGACATGGCAACCCACTCCAGTGTTCTTGCCTGGAGAATCCCAGGGACGGCGGAGCCTGGTGGGCTGCCGTCTATGGGGTCGCACAGAGTCAGACATGACTGAAGTGACTTAGCAGCAGCAGCAAATATCATTCACAGGGGGAAAAACTATGAAAAACATAAACACACAGAGGCTAAATAATATGCTATTATTAACCAAGAGATCACTGAAGAAATTAAAAAGGAAAAAAGAAAAAAACACACAGAGGACTTCCCTGGTGGTCCAGTAGCTTAGAATCTTCCTGCCAAGGTGGGGGACAGGGGTTTGCTCTCTGGTTGGGAAGACTCCACAAGCCGCAGGACAACTAAACTAAGCCCGTGTGCCGCAGCCACTGAGCCTGAGCTCTAGAGCTGGCAAACCTCAACCACTGCGCCTGCGCGCCACATGAAGCCCGCACGCTCTAGGGCCCATGCTCTGCAACGAGGAGCCTGTGCGTGGCGACGAGAGAGCAGCCCTAGGTCGCTTCAACTAGAGAAAGCCTGCACACAGCAGTGAAGATACAGTGCAGCCTAAAAAAATCCCAGAAAACCAACCAAAAAAAGCCCCAAAGTAACTAATGACAATAAAAACACTGACCAAAAACCTCTGGGATGCAGAAAAAGCAGTTCTAAGAAAAAAGTTTATAGCAATTCAATCTAGCCTCAAAAAGCAACACACAAGCAATCTAAGACAGCCCAGTAGTACAGTGGGTAAGAATCTGACTGCCCCTCACAGGACCCGGGTTTGACCCCTGGCCTGGGAAGATTCTACATGCTGCGGAGCAATCACATGTGTGCCACGCTACCGAGACCATGCTCAGGAGCACGCTGGCCACAACTGCTGAGCCTGCTGGCCTCAACTACAGATACCTGCGCACCCTGGAGCCTGACCCACGGCTGAAGCCACGTGCTGCAACGAGAAGCCACCGCACCACAATAAAGCGTAGCCCCCACTCACTGAAACCAGAGAAAGCCGGCATGCAACAAAGACCCAGCCCAACCTAAATAAATAAATAAAAATAATTAAAAATATGTATAGGAAAAAATCTAACCTCATACCTAAATCAGAGAAAGAAAGATAAAAAGTTACCCAAAGTTATTAAAAGAAACCAGAGATCAGACCAGAAATGAATGAAAAAGAAATAAAGAAAACAATAACAAAGATCAATAAAATTAACAGTTGGTTCTTTGAAAAGGTAAATAATATTAATAAATCTCAAGTAGACTCATCAAGAAAAAAGGGAGAGGGTTCAAATCCGTAAAATTTGAAATGAAAAAAGGAAAAGTTACAACTGACATGGCAGAAATACAAAAAATCATAATAGACTACTAGAAGCAAGTATATACCAATAAAATGGACAACCTGGAAGAAACTGACAAATTCTTAGAGAGGGACAACCTTCTAAGACTGAACCAGGAAGAAACAGAAAGACATGAAGGGATCAATCACAAGTACTGTAATTGAAACTGTCATTAAAAATCTTTTAACAGACAAATATCCAGGACCAGATGGCTTCACAGACAAATTCTATCAAATACACAAAGAGCAAACACGTATCCATCTCAAACACATCCAAAAAATGGCAGAGGGAAGAACACTCTCAAACTCATTCGATGTGGCCACCGTTACCCTGATACCAAAGATTTCACAAAAGAAGAAAATTGCAGACCAACATCACTGATGAACACAGACACAAAAGCCCTCAAAAACACTAGAAAACAATTCAACAACACATCAAAATGATCATACACCATGATCAAGTGGAATTTATCCCAGGGATGCAAACCAATGTGATATACCATATCAACAAATTAAAGAATAAAAAACAGAAGATCAACTCAATAGGTGCAGAACAATCTTTTGACAAAATTCAACACCCATTTATGACAAAAACTCTCCAGGAAGTGGGCACAGAGGGACCCTACCTCAACATAATGAAAGCTATATATGACAAATCCGCAGCAAACATTATTCTCAATGCTGAAAAAAATGAAAACATTTCCTGTAAGATCAGGAACAAGAGAAGGATGTCCACTCTCACAATTCGTATTCAACACAGTCTTGGAAGCCCTAGCCATGGCAATCAGAGAAGAAAAAGAAATAAAAGGAACACAAGTTGGAAAATAAGTAAAGCTGTTACTGTTTGCGCAAGACATGGTGCTATGAGCAGAAAATCCTAAACGTGCTGCCAGAGGGCTACCAGAGGCAATCCGTTTGGTAAAGTTTCAGGACACAAAATTAATGCACAGGAATCTCCTGCATTCTCACACACCAACAGAAACTTGCAGTAAGAGAAATGAAGGACACAGTCCTGTTTAACACTGCAACAAAAAGAATAAAATACCTAGGAATAAACCTAAGGAGGCAGAAAACCTGTACTGAGAAAAGTATAAAACAAAAGAAATCAAGATGACACAGATGGAGACATATGCCATGTTCTTTGACTGGAACAATAAAGTGAAAATGACTATATTACCCAGAACACTCTACAGATTCAATACAATCCCTTCGAAACTAACAATGACACTTCTAACAAAAAATGTTACAGTGTGTACGGAAACAAAAAAGACTCTAAATAGCCAAACCCATCTTGAGAAAGAAAAATGAAGCTGGAGGATTCAGGCACCCAACTTCAGACTACACTGCAAAGCTACAGTAGCCTTCCCTCCTGGTCCAGTGGTTAAGATTCCACCCGCCAATGCAGAAGACACAGGTTCGAGCCCTGTTCCAGAAAGATCCCACTTGCCAAAGGACAATTAAGTCTGTTCATCACAACCACTGAAGCCCACACTCTCGAGTCCTTGCTCTGAAAGAAGAGAAGCCACTGCAACTAGAGAGCAGCTCCGTTTGCTGCAACTGGAGAGCGCCTAGGCACAGCCGTGAAGACCTAGTGTAGCCAAAAAGGAATTAAAAAGAAAAGGCAACACTAATCATGACAGTTAGGTACGGCACAAAAACAAAATACAGGTCAGGGGTACAGAATAGAAAGCCCAGAGATAAACCCACCCAGAGATTAGGTGACTGTTTTGTCACCTAATTAGGTAACTGATTATAAAAGATTAAGTAAACAATTAGGTAATTGTTTGATTACAAACAATCAAAATATATAAAAGAGCTCATGGAGCTCAATATTCAGAAAACAAACAACCCAATCAAAAAATGGCTGAGAGGCTCCTGTGGTGGTCCCCGGGCTACGACTCTGCACTCCCAATACAGGGGGCGGTCATCTGACCCCAGGGCAGGGAACCAGATCGCACAGGCCACAACCAAGACCAGGTGCAGCCAAATAAAAATATTTTTTTTTAAAAATGGCCAAAAGTCCTAATAGACAACTCTCCAAAGAAGACATACAGATGGCCAAGAAGCAGATAAAAAGATACTCAGCATTATGAATTATTAGAGAAATGCAAATCAAAAGTACAATGAGGTATCACCTCACACCTACCACAATGGCCTTCATCAAAAAATCTACACAGAATAAATGCTGTAGAGGGCGTGGAAAAGAGAAGCTTCATACAGTGCTGGGGAAGTGTAAAACTGGTACAGCCACTATGGAAAATGGTATGGAGGTGACTTAAAAAACTGTCAACAGAACTATCATAGCGCCCAGCATCTCACGACTGGGCACACAACCTGAGAAAACCATCATAGTTCAAAAGGACACATGTATCCCAGTATTCACTGCTGCAGTACTTACAACAGCCAGGACGCGGAAACAGCCTGTCCACGGAAACATGAATGGATAAAGAAGCGGTGGCACATACATGCAGTGGAGTAGTACTCAGCCAGAAAAGGAAGGAAACTGGGTCAGGCAGTGATATAGATGAACCTAGTGTATGTCACAGAGAGTGAAGTCAGAAAGAGAAAAACAAATTTTATATATAAACACATATACCTGGAATCTAGAAAAGCAGTACAGATGAACATGCCTGCAGAGAATGAATAGAGACATAGAGAACAAATTTGTATGCACAACAGGGGGAGGAGAGGGTGGAGTGAACTCAAAGAATAGCACTGAAATGGAAAAAGTACCATGTATAAAACAGACAGCAGTGGGAAGCTCAGCACGCCGCTCCGTGACGACCCAGTGGGGTGAGAGCTGGGGCTGTGGGAGGGAGGCTCCAGAGGAAGGAGACATATGTGTACTTATAGCTGATTCATACTGTTGTACAGTAGAAACTAACAAGACATTGTAAAGCAACTAGAATCTAACTGGAGAAAAAAAAAATGGAAATATTTGGAAACAAAGCAACAGACAAAAAAAAAAAAAAATCAATGTCCAAAATATACAATCGTGGCACTCAATATCCAACAAAGAAACAACTGGATCTAAACATGGGAGGAAGACCTAAGTAGACCTCTGTCCAAAGAAGACATACAGATAAGCCAAGAAGCACATGAAAAGATGCTCAATATTACGGATTATTCAGTTCAGTTTAGTTGCTCAGTCGTGTCTGACTCTTTGCGACCCCATGGACTGCAGCACGCCAGGCCTGCCTGTCCATCACCAACTCCCAGAGTTCACTCAAACTCATGTCCATTGAGTTGGTGATGCCATCCAACCATCTCATCCTCTGTTATCCCCTTCTCCTCCTGCCTTCAATCTTTCCCAGCATCAGGGTCTTTGCAAGTGAGTCAGCTCTTCGCATCAGGTGGCCAAAGTATTGGAGTTTCAGCTTTAGCATCAGTCCTTCCAATGAATATTCAGGACTGATTTCCTTTAGGATGGACTGGTTGGATCGCCTTGCAGTCCAAGGGACTCTCAAGAGTCTTCTCCAACACCACAGTTCAAAAGCATCAATTCTTCGGCGCTCAGCTTTCTTTATAGTCCCACTCTCACATCCACACACGACTATTGGAAAAACCATAGCCTTGACTAGATGGACCTTTGTTGGCAAAGCATCATCTCTGTTTTTAATAAGCTGTCTAGGTTGGTCATAACTTTCCTTCCAAGGAGTAAGCGTCTTTTAATTTCATGGCTGCAGTCACCATCTGCAGTGATTTTGGAGAAATGCAAATCTAAACTACAATGAGGCATCACCTCACGCAGGTCAGAATAGCCACCATCAAAAACAACAACAAACAACAAGTGCTGGAGAAGGTGTGCAGAAAAGGACACCCTCTTCTTACACTGTTGGTGGGAACGTAAATGGATACAGGAAGTAGGTGGAGGTTCCTTAAAAAACTATAAACAGAACTATAATATGATCCAGAAATTCCACGACTGGGCATATATCCTGAGAAAACCATAATTAAAAAATGACACATACCCCAATGTTGACTGCAGTACAATTTACAAGCCAGAACATGGAAACAATCTCAGGGTCTATCAACAGATGAATGGATAAAGTAACTGTGGTATATATACACAATGGAATTATTCAGCCATTAAAAGGAATGAGACGGGGCCTCTTGCAGAGATGTAGATGAACCTGGAGGAGTACGTCACAAAGAGTGAAGCAAGTCAGAGAGAGAGAGACAAACACTGTACATTAACATGTGTGTGCTGCGCTGCCCTCAGCCACTTCAGCTGTGACTGACTCTGCGACCCCATGAACTGCAGCCCACCAGGCTCCTCTGTCCATGGGATTCTCCAGGCAAGAAGACTGGACTGGGTTGTCATTCCCTCCTCCTGGGGATCGTCCTGCCCCAGGAATCAAAGCAAGGTCTCCTGCACTGCAGGCAGATTCTTTACCAGCTGAGTTCCAAGGGAAGCCCATATTAACACACAGATACATGGAATATAGAAAAGACATACAGACAAAAGTACCTGCAGGGCAGGAATGGAGACGCAAGCGTGCATAACAGGTAAGTTCGACACAGAGAGGAAAGGGGACGACGGGGAGAATGGAGCAGCGGCACTGACATACTCACACTACCGAGAGTAAAGCAGCAGCTCGAGTGAAGCTGCCGGGCACCTCAGGGAGCTAAGCCCGCTGCCCGGTGCAGACCAGGAAGGGTGGGACGGTAAGGCTGGGAGGCAGGCTCGAGAGAGAAGGGATACACGTGTACTTACAGAGGATTCATATTGCTTTACTGCAGAAACTAACACAAGACTGTAAAGTAACTGGACTCCAATTCACAACTGAAAAGAAATGGGAGAAAATATTTGCAAACGAAGCAAAGGACAAAGAATTAATGTCAGAAATACACAAAGAGATCATGGAGCTCAGTATCCAAACAACAAAAAACCAGGTCTAAAAATGGGAGGAAGACATAAGTAGACATCTCTCCAAAGAAGACAAACGGATAGCCAAGAAGAACATGAAAAGATGCTCAACATGACAAATTACTAGAGAAATCCAAATTCAAACTACAATGAGGCATCACCACACACCAATCAAAAGGGCCATCATCAAAAAGAAACCTAAAAACAATAAATGCTGGAAAGGGTCTACAGAAAAGGGTACTCTCCTACAACTGTTGCTGAAAACGTAAACTGATACAGCCCGTAAGGAGAACAGTATGTAGGATCCTTAAGAAACCACACACAGAACCACCATATGATTTGATAATCTCATGATTCCACATATGCACTGAGAAAGCCATGATTCAAAACAAAACATGTACCCCAATATTCACTGCAGTACAATTTGCAATAGCCAGTACATGGAAACATCATCAACAGATGAATGGATAAGGAAATTGTGATACATATATACAATGGAATATTACACAGCCATTAAAAAATGAAATTGGATCGCCTGTAGTGACAAAGATGAACCCAGAGTATGTCATACAGAGTGAAGTCAGTCAGAGAGAGAAACAAATACTGTATATTAACACACACAGGTGGAATGTGAAAAAAGGTATTCCACAAAGGTGGAATGTGGAATCTAGAGAAAAGGTATGAATGAATCTACTTTCAGGGCAGGAATACGAAACAAACAGAGAACGCATTTCTGGACACAGTGGTAGGAGACTGTGGGGCAAACTGAAGCAGCAGTACTGACACGGATAAGCTACCGTGCAGAAACTACACAGCTAATGGGAGCTCAGCTCGGCACGCTGTGAAAACCAAGAGGAGTGGGATGGTGACGGAGGGCTCAAGAAGGGGGAAGCAGATGGACACTCACAACTGATTCACGCTGTTGCACTAATGCAATTATACTCCAAATGAAAAGAAGTAAAAATTTAAAAGTGATGTGGTACATATATACAATGAAAAATTACTCAGTCACTAAATGGAACAAAATCAGGTCAGTTGTAGTGATGTAGATGCACCTAGAGTATGTCATACAGAGTGAAGTAAGTCAGAAATAGAAAAACAAGTATCGTATCAGTTCAGTTCAGTTGCTCAGTCGTGTCCGACTCTTTGCGACCCCATGAACCACAGCACGCCAGGCCTCCCTGTCCATCACCAACTCCCGGAGTTACCCAAACTCATGTGCTTCGAATTGGTGATGCCATCCAGCCATCTCATCCTCTGTCGTCCCCTTCTCCTGCCCCCAATCACTCCCAGCATCAGGGTCTTTTCCAATGAGTCAACTCTTTGCATGAGGTGGCCAAAGTATTCGAGTTTCAGCCTCAGCATCAGTCCTTCCAATGAAGACCCAGGACTGGTCTCCTTTAGGATGGACTGGTTGGATCTCCTTGCAGTCCAAGGGACTCTCAAGAGTTTTCTTCAACACCACAGTTTAAAAGCATCAATTCTTTGGTGCTCAGCTTTCTTCACAGACCAACTCTCATATCTATACATGACCACAGGAAAAACCATAGTCTTGACTAGACGGACTTTTGTTGGCAAAGTAATGTCTCTGCTTTTGAATATGCTATCTAGGTTGGTCATAACTTTCCTTCCAAGGAGTAAGTGTCTTTTAATTTCATGGCTGCAATCACCAAATGCAGTGATTTTGGAGCCAAAAAAATAAAGTCTGACACTGTTTCCACTGTTTCCCCATCTATTTCCCATGAAGTGATGGGACCAGATGCCATAATCTTCGTTTTCTGAATGTTGAGCTTTACACCAACTTTTTCACTCTCCTCTTTCACTTTCCTCAAGAGGCTTTTTAGTTCCTCTTCACTTTCTGCCATAAGGGTGGTGTCATCTGCATGTCTGAGGTTATTGATATTTCTACCGTCAGTCTTGATTCCAGCTTGTGCTTCCTCCAGCCCAGCGTTTCTCATAGTAACATATCCAGGTGGAATCTAGAAAAGCAGTGCAGATGAACCTGCTTGCAGGGCAGGAATAGAGATGCGGACATGCACGATGGGTGTGCGACAAGAGGAGGTGGGGCAGGTGGAAAGAGCAGCGCCGACGTGGATAAACTGCCGCGTGTATAGCAGACAGCCAGTGGGGAGCTGCCATATGACACAGGGAGCCCAGCTCGCGGCTCTGTGACAACCTACAGGGGTGAGATGCAGGCTCAAGAGGGAGGGAATCTATGTGTGCTTTTAACTAAGCCATGCTGATGCACAGCATAAACCAACACAGCATGGTAAAGCATTTATCCCTCAACTAAAAATAAATTTTAAAAAGAGGTGGTACATATTTACAACAGAAGATTATGAGCCACGAAAAGAAGTAACTGTCACCTGGAGAGAGATTGATGGACACAGAGTTAGCAGAAAGACTAAATTAAATCAGAAATAAAAGGAAATGTCATATATTAACACATATGTGGAACCTAGAAAATGGTACAGATGAACCTATTATCAGAGCAAGAACAGAAACACAGTTGTAGAAAATGGACTTGTGCACACATCGGTGGAAGGAGAATGTGAAGAATTGAGAGTAGCTCTGACATACATACGATACTCTGCGTAAAACAGAGAGCTAGTGGAAGGCTGCCGGATATCACAGAAGCTCAGCTTCACGCTCTGTGATGACCCAGAGGGCGGGATGCTGAGGGTGGGAGGGAGGCTCAAGACAGGCGGACATATGTACACTTTTAACCGACTGACACTGTTGTACAGCAAAAACAAACTCTGTAAAGCAATTATACTCTAACTGAAAACTAAAATAACAAAAGAATGAGAAAAAATATATGCAAATGTTATAACACACAAATGATTACTCTCCAAAATATACAAACAGCTCATGGCGCTCAATATTCAAAAAACAACCAACCTAAAAACAACATAAAAAATGGCCAAAAGACCTAATAGACATCTCTCAAAGTAGCAGAAGATACTAAGAAGAGGCAGTAAAATACACTGAAGACCTGTATCAAAAAGATCTTCATGACCCAGATAACCACGATGGTGTGGTCACTCACCCAGAGCCAGACATCCTGGAATGCGAAGTCACGTGGGCCTTAGGAAGCATCACTACGAACAAAGCTAGTGGGGGTGATGGAATTCCAGGTGAGCTATTTCAAGTCCTGAAAGATGATGCTGTGAAAGTACTGCACTCAATACGCCAGCAAATTTGGAAAACTCAGCAGTGGCCACAGGACTGGAAAAGGTCAGTTTTCATTCCAATCCCAAAGAAGAGCAATGCCAAAGAATGTTCAAATGACTGCACAATTGCACTCATCTCACACGCTAGCAAAGTAATGCTCAAAATTCTCCAAGTCAGGCTTCAACAGTACATGAACTGATAACTTCCAGATGTTCAAGCTGGATTTAGAAAAGGTAGAGGAGTCACAGATCAAATTGCCAACATCCGTTGGATCACCAAAAGAGCAAGACAGTTCCAGAAAAACATCTACTTCTGCTTTATTGACTATGCCAAAGCCTTTGACTGTGTGGATTACAACAAACTGTGGAAAATTCTTTAAGAGTTGGGAATACCAGACCACCTTACTTGCCTCCTGAAAAATCTGTATGCAGATCAAGAAGCAAGAGTTAGAACTGGACATGGAACAAGAGATTGGTTCAAAATGGGGAAAGGAGTACGTCAAGGCTGTATACTGTCATCCTGCTTATTTAACTTCTATGCAGAGTACATCATGTGACATGCCGAGCTGGATGAAGCATAAGCTGGAATCAAGATTGCCAAGAGAAATATCAATAACCTCAGATATGCAGATGACACCACCCTTATGGCAGAAAGTGAAGAACTAAAGAGTCTCTTGATGAAAGTGAAAGAGGAGAGTTTAAAAATTGGCTTAAAACTCAACTTTCAGAAAACTAAGAGCCTGGCATCTGGTCCTATCACTTCATGGCAAATGGATGGGGAAACAATGGAAACAGTGAGAGACTTTATTTTTCTGGGCTCCAAAATCATTGCACATGGTGACTGCAGCCACGAAATTAAAAGACGTTGCTCTTGGAAGAAAAGTTATGACCAATGTAGACAGCGTATTACAAAGCAGAGACACTACTTTGCTGACAAAGGTCTGTCTAGTCAAGGCTATGGTTTTTCTAGTAGTCATGTATGGATGTGAGAGCTGGACTATAAAGAAAGCTGAGCGCCGAACAACTGATGCTTTTGAACTGTGGTGTTAGAGAAGATTCTTGGAGAAGGAGATTGAATAAGTCAATCCTAAAGGAAATCAGTCCTGAATATTCACTGGAAGGACTGATGCTGAAGCTGAAACGCCAATAATTTGGCCCCCTGATGCAAAGAACTGACTCACTGGAAAAAACCCTGATGCTGGGAAAAACTGAAGGCAGGAGGAGAAGGGGACGACAGAGGATGAGATGGTTGGATGGCATCACCGACTCGATGGACATGAGTTTGAGTAAACTCTGGGAGTTGGTGATGGACAGGGAGGCCTGGCGTACTGTAGTCCATGGGGTCGCAAAGAGTTGGACATGACTGAGCGACTGAACTGACTGAAAGGAGACATCCAGATGACCAAGAAGTAAATGAAATGATGCTCAAAACTACAATGAAGACATCTACACACAATAAATGCTGAAAGGGGTGTAGAAAAGAGAACCCTCTTGCATTGTTGATCAGAATGAAAACTGGTACAGCCACTATGGACAGTGGTATGCAGGTTACTCAAAAAACTATAAATAGAACTATGACAGCACCCAGCAATCCCACAACTGGGCATGTAGCGAGAGAAAAGCATAATCCAAAAGGACACATGTATCCCAATACTCACTGCTACAGTATTCACAATGGCCACGATGTGGAAATAACCTAATTGTCTATGTGAAGTCAAAGTGGCAGTCGCTCATTCTTGTCCAACTCTGTGCAAACCCCATGGACTGTAGCCCGCCAGGCTCCTCTGTCCATGGAATTCTCCAGGCAAGAATACTGGAGTGGCTTGCCATGCCCTGTTCCAGGGGATCTTCCCAACCCAGGGTTTGAACCAAAGTCTCTTGCATTGCAGGACGATTTTTTTTTAATCATCTGAGCCATCAGGAAACACAAATGGATAAAGAAGTTGTGGTACATATACAGAATGGCATATTACCCATAAAAAGGAAGGAAATTGGGTCACTTGTTGTGATCTAGATGAACCTAGTGTACATCATAAAGAGTGAGGTGAGTCACAAAGAGAAAAGCAAATATCATATATTAACACACATAACTGGAATCTAGAGAAGTGGTACAGACGAATATACACGCTGGGCAGGAAGAGAGACGCAGAGAATCAGTGGGGAGGAGAGCGCGGAGTGAACTGAAGGAGCAGCACTGATAGGAATTCCACCATGCATTAAACAGAGCTCTACGGGAGCTGCTGTACAACACAGGAAGCGCGGCGCGGCTCTGTGATGGCCAGTGGGCTGAGAGTCAGGGGCGCAGGAGGGAGGCTCCAGAGGGAGGAGACGTGTACTTACGGCTCGTTCACGCCGATGCACAGCAGAATCCAGCACAACACTGGAGAGTAATTATCCTCCAATTAAAAATAAATTAAAAACTGTGGTATGTATATACAGTGGAATATTATTCATGAAAAGGAAGGAAACTGGGTCATTTGTAGGGATGTGGATAGACCTATGTTGTTATACAGAGTGAATAAATCAGAAAGAGAATAAAATATAGTACATGAACACATATATGTGGAATCTAGAAATAGATTTCAATCTATTTGCAGAGCAAGAACAGATCTGCCAATGTACAGACATGTGACACAGGAGAGAAGCAGAGGGTGTGGCAAGTTGAGAGACAAGCAGGGACACATAAACACCACCAAGTGTAAAGTAGAGAGCTAGAGGGAAACGCCAATATACCACAGGGAGGTCAGCTTGGTGTCCTGTGAAGATCAAGAGGTTAGAATGGTAAGGGTGCGAGATAGGCTTAAGAGGCAAGAGACAGATGTTTATTTATAGCTGATGCATATTGTTGTACAGCAGAAACCAACAAAACGTTGTGAAGCAACTGGACTCTAACTGAAAACTGAAAAGAAAAAAAAAAAAAAAAAAGAGGGGTGGACTATTTGGAAATGAAGCAACGGACAAAGAATCAATGTCTAAAACATACAAGGAGATCGTGGAGGTCAATATCCAAAAAACAAACAACCAGATCTAAAAATGGGAGGAAGACCAAAGTAGACATCTCTCCAAAAAAGACAGATAGCTGACAAGCACATGAAAAGACACTCAACATTACAGATTATTAGAGATATGCAAGTTAAAACTACAATGAGGTACCACATGATATGAGTCAGAATGGCCCATCACCAAAGGAAAAAAAAAATCCACTAACAATAAATGCTGAAGAAGGTGTGGAGAGACGGGCACCCTCTTGCACTGTTGCTGGGAACGTAAACTGATACAATCAATATGGAGGTTCCTTAAAAAACTACAACTAGATCCACAATATGATCCAGAAATCCCACAACTGAGCATATATCCTGAGAAAGTCACAATTAAAAACGGCACTTGTACCCCAATGTTCACTGCAGTACGGTTTATAAGCCAGGATATGGAAACAATCTCAACGTCTATCAACAGAGGAATGGATAAAGAAATTGTGGTACATATACACAATGGAATGTTACACAGCTATTAAAAGGAATAAACTGGATCGCTTGTAATTTTGTAGATGCACCTAGTGTATGTCATACAGAGTGAAGTCAAACAGAAAAACAAATATCATATATTAAGACACATATGTGGAATCTAGAAAAAAGGTATAGATGAACCTATTTGCAAGGCAGGAATAAGGACGAAGAAAGACAACAAATTTGTACACATAGTGAGGGAAGAAGAGGATGGGGTGAATTGGAAGGGTAGCTAGCATTGATATGGATAAACTACCACGTAAAAAATACAAAGCTAATGAGAGGCTGCCGGATAACACACAGTCAGCTTGGTATACTGTGAAAACCAAAAGGGGTAGGATGGTGACGGTGGGAGGGAGGGTCATGAAAGAGGGGATACATATATATATATATATACGCTTATAGTTGATTCACCTTGTTCTAGAGCAGAAACTAACAACACCGGAAAGCAATTCTACACCAACTGAAAACAAATACATTAAAAAAAAAAAAACAACGAAGTGGTGTGTGTGTGTATATATATACATATGTATGCGCAAAGGAAAATTATTCAGCCACAAAAAGGAACAAAATTGGTGTACTTTGTAGAAATATGGACCTAGAGTTGTCATACAGAGTGAAGTCAGTCCAAAAAGACAAAAGGAAATATCGTATCTTAATACTTATATGGGGTATCCAGAAAAATGATACAGAAGAACCTATTTTCAGGGCAGGAATAGAGCTGCAGATGTAGAGAAGGAACTTGTCGAAACAGTCCAGGAAGGACAGGGTGGGGTTAATTGAGCAACTAGCCTTGACGTATATACACTGTCATGCATAATATAGAAATCTAGTGGGGAGCTGCTGTACAACCAACGGAGCTCAGTTCTCTGCTGTGTGATGACCTAGATGGGTGGGATTGGGAATGGGGTGGGAGGGAGAAGCCAGAGGGTAGATACAGATATATCGATATGATTCTCGTTGATGTGCAGCAGAAAGCAACACAACACTGGCAAGCAATTATTCTCCAATTCAAAATAAATTTTAAAAACGTGGTATGCATATACGATGGAATATTATTTAACCATAATAACAAAGGAAACTGGATCATGTATAGAGACGTGGATAGACTTAGTGCTGTCATACGGAGTGAATAAATCAAAGGAGAAAAAAAGTATCATAGATGACACATATATGTGGACTCTAGAAGTAGTGTTATAGATGAACCTATCTACAGGGCAGAAATAGAGCCACAGCTGTAGAGAGTGGGCATGTGAACACGCTCCGGGAAGGAGCGGGTGGGCAAGCTGACAGAAGGGCACTGACATCTGTACACTCCTTGTGTGAAACGGGCAGCTAGCGGGAAGCTGCCAGGCACCCCAGGAAGCTCAGCTCGGTGCTCCGGGAAGATCAAGAGGGGTGGGACGGTGAGTCTCTTGGGAGACTCAAGACGGGGGGATGTATGTACACTTACAGCTGATCGACACTGGTGTACAGCAGGAACTAATTACACTGTAGTTACTTTTCCATTGAAAAGTAAAAAAAAAAAAAAAAAAAAAAAGAATGGGAGAAAATATTTTCAGATGATAAAACAAATACTCTCCAAAATATACAAACAGCTCGTGGAGCTCAATATCCAAAAAACAAACCAAAAAACCTAAACAGACACGTCGCAAAGTAGATATACAGATGGCCGGGAAGCAGACGTGAAGACGCTCGTCATGGATATCAGGGACGCGAGTCCAAACTACAGTGAGCTGTCGCCTCACGCCTGCAACAACGGCCACCACCTAGAATCTACACAGCAGACGCTGCAGAGGTGCGCAGACGAGAACCCTCCCACACTGTTAGTGGGAATGTAAACTGCTGTAGCCGCTGTGGAGAATGGTATGGAGGTTCCTTAAAAGACTATAAAAACAACTATCATAGCACTCATCCACCCAACGCCTGGGCATACACCCTAGAAAATCATAATTCAAAAGGACACATGTATCCCAGTGTTCAATGCAGCAGTATTTACAACAGCCAGGATGTGGGAAGAACCTGTCTAGGGAAACACGAATGGATAAAGCAGCTGTGGTTCAAATACAGAAATGAATATTACTCAGCCACAAAAAGGAAGGAAACTGGGTCACTTGTAGACGAATCTAGTGTACGTCATAAAGAGTGAAGTAAGTGAGAAAGAGAAAAACAAATATATTTTAACATATACTTGGAATCTAGAACAGCAGTACAGATGAACGTACTTGCAGGGCAGGAATTGTGACACAGAACACATCTGTAGACACAGCAGGGAAGGAGCGGGTAGAGTGAGCTGAAAGAAGAGTGAAATGGATCAACTACCACGTGGACGAAAGACAGCTGGCGGGAAGCTGCTGGGCAACGCTCTGTGAATACCTAGAGGGGTGAGACGGAGGCTCAAGAGGGAAGGGATATATGCATACTTACAGCTGATTCACACTGATGTAAACAGAAGCCAACACAACACTGGAAACCAATTATCCTCCAATTAAAAAAAAAGATGTCTTACATATACAGACAATGGAATACTGCTCAGCAGTAAAATGGAACAAAACTGGGTCACCTGTCGGGATGTGGATGGGTCCAGAGTTGTCGTACAGACTGAAATAAGTCAGGTAAAACAACAGATACTGTGGATTAACACACAAATATATGGAAGCTGGAAAAATGTTACAGATGATCCCATTTGCAGAGCAGGAACAGAGATGCTGAGGTAGAGAGCAGACTTGCGGACACAGCAAGGCACACTGAGAGAGGAACACTGACATATGTGCACCGCCATGAAGACAGTGGATAGCTAGCGGGGAGCTGCGGTATCACACAGGGGCCCAGCTTAGTGGGCGGCGAGGATCGAAAGGGGCGGGATAGTGAGAGTGGGAGGGAGACTCAACACACATGGTGTGTGTGTGTGTATCTATCTTTATATCTGATTCACATTGTCTTACAGCAGAAACCAACACAACATCGTAAAGCAGCTGTCCTTCAAAAATATAAATTAAAAAAAAAAAGATGTGGTACATATAAACAATGGAACATTACAAAACCATAAAAAGGAACATAATAGTGTCATTTCAGAGATGTGCATGGACCGAGAGCTGTCAGAGACGGTTAAGTCAGAAAGACAAAGGAAATGTCGTATATTAACACACATATATGTGGAATCTGGAAAATGGTACAGAGGAACCTTTTATCTGGGCAGGAAGAGAAATACAGTTGTAGAGAATGGACTTTGTGGACACGCCAGCGGAAGGCGCGAGTGAAGAACTGAGAGAGCAGCACCGACACAGCCACAGTGTGTGTGAAGCAGATGCTGGTGGGAGGCTGCTGCACAGCGCGGGGCCAGCTCGCTGAGCTGCAACGACCAGGCGGGGTGGAACGGGACACGGAGGGGAAGCTCCGGACAGAGCGGACGGAGGCACACTTACAGCTGATTCACACTGTTGCACAGGAGAAACTAACAACACTGTAAAGCAATTACACTCCAATGAAAACTAACAATATAAAAAAAAAAGAACAGCAGAAAACATCTGCAAACTAAATAACAAAGGATTAATCTCCAAAATATACAAACAGCTCATTGAGCTCAATATTAAAAAAAACAATCCAATCAAAAAATGGCCAAAAGATCTAAATAGACAGCTCTCCAAAGAAGACATACAGATGGCCAAGAAGCACATGAAAAGATGCTCAACATCACTAATTATTAAAGAAATGCAAATCAAAACTACCATATTGTATCACCTCACACCAGTCAAAATGACCGTCATCAAAAAATCTACACACAATAAATGCTGCAGAGGGTGTGGAAAAAAAGCGAATCTTCTTGCACTGTTGCGGGGATGCAAATTGGTATAGCCACTATGGAGAATGGTATGGAGGTTCCTTAAAAAACTACAAATAGAACTACCATACCACCAGGAATCCCTTGCCTGGGCATATACCCTGAGAAAACCATAGTTCAAAATAACACATGTATCCAGATATTCACTGCAGTGGTATTTTAACAGCCAGAATGTAGAGACCTAATTGTCTAGGGAAAGATGAAGCTGTATATGTATGTACATACATACAATGTATACATTGTGTATATACACACATATATACAATGTATATATACACATATATACATTGTGTATATATATATATATATATACACAATATATATACAATGTATATATACATATATACAATGGAATGCTCAGTTGTGTCTGACTCTTTGCTCCCTATGGGCTGTAGCCCACCAGGCTTCTCTGTGGGTGGACTCTTTCAGGCAAGAACACTGGATCAGGTTGCCATTTCCTCCTGCAGGAGATCTTCCTGACCCCGGGTCGAACCCGCATCTCTTGGGTCGCCTACACTGGCAGGTGGATTCTTTTACCACCGCACCACCTGGGAAGTGGCACCACCACGAAACAGAATGAAACAGGGTCCTCTGTAGAGAGGTGGACGGATCTAACGTCTGTCATATAGAGCGAAGTAAGTCACAAAGAAAAAAACAAATCCCGTGTAGTGAGACATACATGTGGAATCTAGAAAAATGGTAGTGTGTGTGTGTGTGTGTGTGTGTGTGTGTTAGTCGCTCAGTTGTTTCCAACTTTTTGTGAGCCCATGGACCACAGCCTGCCAGGCTCCTCCATCCATGGAACTCTCCGGGCAAGAATACTGGAGTGGGTAGCCATTCCCTTCTCCAGGGGATCTTCCCGGCCCAGAAAAATGGTAGAGATGAAGCTATTTTCAGCAACAGAGACGCAATGCAGATAAGAAACATGTGGACACATGAGGGAAGGGAAGTGTGGGATGAACTGGAGATTAGGATTGGCATACATATACTACCACGTGTGAAACGGATGGGCAGTGGGAACCTTCTGTGTGGCACAGGGATCTCAGCTCTGAGATGACACATTTGGGTGCTATGTGGGTGGAGGTGGGAGGAAGGTCCATGATGGAGGGGATAAATGTAGACCCACAGCCGATTCACTACGTTGTTCAGCAGAAACTAGCACAGCATTGTTAAGCATTATATGCCAATAGTAAAAAAAAAGATTGAGGAGTGACAAAGGGGGAGTGAAACCGAGCAGGATCTTGTGGGGGTTCTGAGCAGGGAATCATTTCTGTCCCCCGTTTCTTGTTTGGAGGGAAGAGACTCCAGCCTGCATGACCTTCTCTGATTTCTCAAGAGAGATTCAAACAGTCACTTGCTCGGAAGGAAAACGATGCAGAGATGGGAGGAACAGCCAAGAAACCACCTGAGGCAAGATTTGAGGAACCAGAGAAACTCATCAAGAGTAGGAGACCGGGACTTCCCTGGTGGTCCTGTGGTTAAGAATTCCAGGGTTCGACCCCTTATTGGGGAACTAAGATCCCACGTGTCTTGGAGAAGGCCGTGTGCCCCAAATCCTGAAGCCTGGGCACCACAACTAGAGTCCATCTGCCTGAACAAAATACCCCACGTGATGCAACTAAGGCCCAATGCTGCCAAATAAATACATAATAATAATAATAAGAGTGCAGACCCTGCACACACCCTAATCTTAACAGGAACCCCAGTCTTGAGCCATTGTTATAAAAATTCCTCAGTGATTCCTCCCATGTTGGGAGACTGTATTTCGATGCAGGAACCTGCTGGAACCTTGCCTGGCAAAGCAATAAGGCTAATCTTTTCTGCTTCACCCAGAACTGTCTCCGAGATTTGATTTGGCACCAGTGCACAGGGGCTGAATTTTCAGCATCACCTCGAGCCACAGATCATTGCTAATTATGACAGGGGGGACGTGCGTGATGGGTTCTGGGCCACTGACCAGGCTGTTCCCCTCTGAGGACACAGTAATAGCCACCAATGCCCTGGCTACTCCCAGGGGGCTGAGGAGTCCTGGACTTGTTTGCCTTAGTTTCCCCATCTGTGCACTGGGGGAGGTAGATGAGGAAAGGGCACGGGCTTTGAGTTCAGAGAGAAAACCAAGCCCTCTCTCTCTGGCTTGTGACCTCAGGAAAATCACCTCACCTTACCGTTTGGGCCTCAGTTTCCTTGTCTCTAAAGGGGAAATAAAAATTGTATCAAACTGCAGAATAAATAGGAGGGTCCCACAGAACATGCTCTGGGCAACATTCTTGCCTGGACTCTCGACAAATGTAGGATTAAATGGGCAATGCCCCTGTGGAGCCCATACCTCCTGTCCTCAATTGCCCTCAAGGAAACAGGGTTTGCAGGGGGTCAGGGGGGAGCAGGCAGGACTAGGTGCACACACAGGGTACCTTTTGGGGCCTCCAGGTGGCCCCATTCCTGAGACCTCTAGCCCATGGCTGAGGCCCAAACAGCCCAGGCCTCCAGGGAATTAATTTGTCTCCGACACAACCAGCTGTGGTTCGAAGCAGAGGCCTGTGGCCATGCAACAGATATTCACCTTGGAGGCCCCTAAGGAACACGGTCTCCACCCCCATCCCCTTTCCTTTGGAGCCCAGCACAGTGCGTGGGTGGGGGAACAGGTGAGGCCGGTTCCTCTGCTAGCCCTGGGGCCCGGCAGAGCAGCCCCTCCAGACTCGTGGGTGCAGATGGAACACTCCTCACCTGGGTGCACAGGAGACCCAGCTGCCTGCAGCTCTCTTGGAAGCTAAGCGCTTCTACAACATCCCTTCCCAACCGTCCTAAGTTCCTGGGTGTCAACTGTGACTCTCAGTTCAAAGTCTAGTAGTTCCCCAGGAGGGGAGAGGTCTGCTTGGCAGTGCAACCCCTTGCTGGCACTGACTTCTGGCCAAATCCAAGCTTTCACCTCTGCCCCAGAGCATGTTCCCAGGGATGGACAATCCTCCCAGGAACAAAGAAGGATGGGGAAGCAGCCCACAGACCAAGCCTCCTGAGGCCCAGCTTCTACACTGAGAACACCATAGGTCTGGGGCCCACAAGGTCCCAGTTTCTTCCACAAGGCTGCAGTGGTGCAGAGACAGGGGAGGAGACACGCTTCCCCTTGTACCAGCCCCCCAGGCTCACTGGTCTCACTGCACAGCGCCCAGCTTCCTGGCCACCTCTTCCCCATGGCAGCCATGAGACCCACTCATGGGGGCCATTCTCCTGCTGCTTCTGGATCCCCAACATTTTTGGCACCAGGGATAATTTTTTCATGGACAGGTTGGGAGTGGAGGGGATGGTTTCGAGATGATTCAAGCACATTACATCTATTGTGTACTTGATTTCTATTACTACATCAGCTCCACCTCAGATCATCAGGCATTACATCCGGGAGGCTGTGGACCCCTGCCTTAGAGCCTCCCCTTGCTCAGTCTCCACTCCAACTCCATGAGGTGGTCACATTTATTCCTCCATCATCCAGATGAAGAAATCAGAGTTTAGGGAGATAAAGTCACTTACTCCAACCCATCTAGCAGTACGCCATGGAGCTGAGATTTAAATTCAGGTTACCCCACCTGTCTCAATCACTGTGCCCCCTGGCCTAGCCTTCCTGTGTCGCCACATTGAGGCCAGGGTTGAGGGGGGAAGGGGGGGCTTGCCTGGGACCTGGCTCCCTGATAGTTTTGCCCATAGGCATCAGCATGCCTCTGGGGCTTCCCCGGTGGCTCAGCGGTAAAGAAACCACTTGCAATGCAGGAGACTAGGAGACACGGGTTTGATCCCTACCTGGGTTGGGAGGATCCCCTGGAGGAGGGAATGGCAACCCACTCCAATATTCTTGCCTGGGAAATCCCATAGACAGAAGAGCCTGGTGGGCTAGTCCATGGGGTCACAAAGAGTCAGAAGTGACTGAGCAGGATCAGCATGCCTCAATGTCCAGAATCGCTCCCCAGAAAAAACAGCCAGAAGGGGAGAGTTAGGAATGAGGTGTGTAAGTCTGGTTCATCCTGGCACTCACCAGGGCAACTTGGAAACGACCTTGTCCTTATCACATCAAGAGGAGCTTGAGGGTCTATGAGAAGATGTGAAGATTCAGGTAGGCCCTGGAGAGCTAAAGCCCACTAGACCTCCCTCTGTCTCTTTGCCACACACACAAAACAGGCTTCTCAGGCGGCTGTACAGAAGGTCTTCTCCGAGGCGCAGAGCAAAGACATCTCCGCACACAGCACTCCAGGAGTGTTCTGTTCAGGAGGGGGTAAGGTTAGGGACCTTCCTCAGAGAAGGCCAAGGACTTCAAAACCACCGTTTCTCAGGGGTCTGGTGCTGCCTCAGCTTCTCAAGAGGTGAGTCCTGTCCACCCAGCACTCCCGGGTCTCCATACTGCTGGAGCGGAAGCCTCGGTTCAGTCACTTGGAATCTTCCAGATAGGACCACGTTTGTCCTTCAGACAACAAAAGCCGCGTCACTCCTGGGGGGAGGGGGCTCCTCCGGAAGCTCCCCTGTCCCTTCTTGGCTTCTTTCCCAGTCACCGCCACAACCCTGAGACAGGGGCCCCGGCAGGACTGTGTTTTCCGACGTAGGACACCGAGGGTCCGCGAGGGAGAGGCTCGCTGAGCGCCACCCGGCTGGCCACAGAGATAGGGCCCGGAGCCAACCACATCTGTCCGCTGCAGCGGCAGGGCTCCCGACACCAGGACAAACCTCCAGCCCTCTCCGCCCTCTGGCCTCACCGGGGCCTCATCTGCCCGTTTCGCCGAGGGAGAGGACAGAGGAGAAAGTGCCCTGACCGAGGGAGCAACAACTCTTCTGGATTCCAGGGGGCTGGGACGACTTGGTGTTGTTTCTCAAACAACGCCTTCTCCTCCTAGACAGAGACCGCCGGACTCTAGAGGCGGCCGAAGAGTGCAGTCAGCATCTTTGGGTCGAGAGTCCCTCCGAGTCCGCTCCGGCCAGCGCCGCCGGCTGGTTGGCTTTGTCTCCAGTACTCCCGCCCCAACTAAGGGCCCCGAAGAGAACAAGGGGTTGGGGGTGTTTCCGCTTCGGTGGGACTCTGAGGAAAGACGGCGGGGTCCCGCCTTCCGGCGGCCGCTCCAGGAACCCCGGAGCTACTGAGAACCAGCGGAGGAACAAACCTCGCGCGCGCGCCCGCCCGCCTCCAAGCGTCCCCAGGACCACCCGCCCGAGTCTCCCGAAGGGCAGCCGGGCCTTGGGGCTCAGGAGCTCAGGCGAGCCCCACCACCGCGCTTCCCCCGAGGAGCGGCGTGTCCCGGACGACTCGCAAGTGGTGCCCTGGAGCTTGCCGCTGCTCCGGCTACACCCCCGACGCTCCTCCCGCTCGGGCTCACTTACCGTGCACCAGTCTCCGCATGTCTTGGTACCGAGCCCACAGGTGTGCGCTGGGCTCGGCAGCGCCGCCGACCGGCGCCGGGGCGGGCGCGGAGCGCGGGGCGCCCGGGCAGTGGGCGCCGGGACCCGGGGGGCCGCAACCTGGGCAGGAGGGCGAGGACGAGGCGGCTCGCGGCCCGCCGTGGTCTCGGCGCGGCACCCAGCGCCGAGCGGCCGCCCGCAGCCCCGCACCCGCCATGCCCACTGCGCGCCTCCCGCGCAGCCCTTGGCCCTCAGGCCAGTCCGCCGCCCCTCCGACTGCGCGCCCGCCACGGTGGCCTCGTGCTCCCTCACGGCGGCCGGCCAATGGGCGCGGCGCGCGGAGCCCGTCCGCCAATGGGCGCGCCCCTCGGCCCCGGCGGGGCGGGAGGTCCCGGGCGAGGCGGGGCGGGGCGGGTTGCCGGGCCCCTTCCCCCAGTCTCCCGAGAGGTCCAGAAGTCTGCGCCCCTCTGCGGAATCTGCTGAGGCCATGGCGGCTCTTTCTGTCTTCCTCCCGGGAGGTCGGAATACCTAAGAACGGCCGTCCCCGCGAGGCTCCGGACGGCCCGGGCTTGGAAAGGAGAGGGCCAGAGTGCTGCGGGTCTACCTGGGCCCCCCAGTCCTCTTTCTCCCTCTCTGCTCCTGGGTCCTCCCGCCCCTTCCTCCACCTCCTGTCTTCCAGACCTCAGATCCTCCGCCCCTTCCCCCAGTTCTGAAACCGGGGTCTTGTTCCCCGCCTCCCGCCCATGACTGGCTATGCCAGTTCGTTTCACTCACTTACCTAGAGAATAAAGAGTTCTTCCCGCGCGCTCCCTGCTGCCAGCCCCACGCTGGGTGAGACCTCGGGACCCGCAGTGCAGCCGACGCCCGCTGAAGCAGCCCCTTCGCTCTCCGGGCTCTGTGCTCACACAGGTGAACCCTATTAACGTGGAGCGAGGCGGAGGGCCAGGGCTGACTGTGCCTGCCGGGTTCCTACCTCAGCAAATGGCCGCACCGACCCGCACCACTCCTCGCTCCCCCACTTGGACCCCTCCTGCTCTTCTAGCACTATCAACAGGATTTTTAACGAAATTACTCTTTCCTGCTGGGAAGCACTCTCCACCCGCGTTTATTTCACTCCGATTCGGTATCTGAGTCCTCAAATATCCGTGCCCTGGGCCTTGAGCAGGCCTACCCTGCACCTGGGGCCTTGTCGGTGGAGAGCTAGCTAGACACTGTTTCCTTGAGGTGCTCTCCGCGGTGGCCTCGCCGGCTTTAAGGGTGTGTGTACAGTCTACTATTCCCTGCCCCTTGACTGAGGACCTACAGTGCCAGTCATGTGACGAGTGCTGGCACAGGATAATGGAGGCCATAGGTGGGCCCGTGGGGGTGGGTGGGTGCGGCCCCCACCCCCAGGGCCCCAGTGAACTAGGTGTGTGCTGGGGGTTTGGCCACCTATAAGTCTCGTCTGGGTGGAAATGGGCGCTTTGTGGCGTCCAGCCCACAGAGCCACCAAGAGAAGCCAGAGTGGGCACCAAGCCGGTGTGTGGACATGGTTTAGTAGGGTTTGCCCCAGGAGAAGGCAGGTTATCCAGGCAGCAGCTTGGGCCTGGCAGCTCAGCAGCGGGCCCTGCTACCTTCTAGAGTTGCTGCATGATCTCTCTTTTCCAGCCTGTTTTTATATATTGTGTCTATAATACTAAACTCTCTTATTGATTCTAAGTTTTCATTTGATGTTCTTAGATTGTCTAATAGTCTGGGAATAACGGTAAGTGCCCCATACAGGATAGTTTTTATTAATGTTATAGTTGTTTGCCACAAGATGTTTACTTAGACTTTTGTCGTGCTAAAGTTCAGCTTTCAACAGTGCATCTCAAATCCTGTTATTTTTAGAAGTCCAGGCATCAGTTACGATCACGAAATAAATGCAAGGCGTTGTGTGACTGTATTTTAGAGCATGGTGCAGTACACGTTTAGTAGTACATCAGTGAGCGTCATCACTTCTCTTAGGACTTTAAGAGAAAAGATGGCGGTGGCAGAGTAGGGGGCGCGGCCGCCAACTCTGAGTACCAGCTCGAACAAGGGAGGGCAGGGGGCGGGGCCGGGCCGACGCCACGTGGGAGGTCCCGCCCCTTGGCCCGCCCTGCCTCCAAGAGCAGGAGTGTCTGCGCCTGCTGGGCTCGGCTTCACCGAGCATGCGCACTCCGTTACATTCTGATTGGCGGACCCGCGAGTCCCGTCTCACCCTTGGTGGAGGCGGCCCAGGTTCTGGGTCCGGAGCTCAGCGCCCAGCTCCTTACCGTCTTCGGGCTCCACTGTTGACCACCGTGGAGGCGGTGCAAGACTCGGATTGCAAGGCAACCTGGCCGTCGGACTCAGCAAGGACGGGCAGAGCGGCTTTGGTTTCATCCGGGCGCTCCAGCCTTCGTTCCGCCTTACCCTCCTCCAACGACCTCCCTATGTCCGGCATGTTTTCCAGGGCCCAGGTGAGGCGGGTTCTGCAGCGGGTGCCCGGGAAGCAGCGATTCGGCGTCTACAGGTTCCTGCCCTTCTTTTTTGTCCTCGGAGGAACGATGGAGTGGATCATGATTAAAGTGCGCGTGGGCCAGGAGACCTTTTGTAAGTGGGGGTGCAGCAGCCTCCGTTTCTTTTCAAGCAAGCAGGAGGCGGCAAAGGAACCATTTTGCTGGGAATATTGTTAGGTTGCAGACCTCTCATTCCGCTCAGCGCTGAGCTGCTTTTATCCTGCAGAAGGGCGAGTACTGTCTCCCTCACTGGGGCGTGGACATCCGCCTGGGCTCTCCTACAAGCGGGGCGACAAAGATACATTGGTGTCCAACCTTGAGACCTTCCCTGCACCTAGATGGGAGGGCACGTGACTGCACTCTGGACGCTGTCCTTTCAAGCCTGCCAGTGACACTGGGCCTAAGGAATAGACTTGCCCACAGCATCTAGAAGCGGGATAGAAGGATATGTGTAAGCTCCTAATTGGCACATCCAAACCCTAGGGAGAGCTGGTCTGCCCCGCTTAAATACCACTGTCTTTACAGGCCAGAGTCATGGGTACCAAGGGCAAGCACTGTAAACAGAGTGCCTGGCATTGCTTTGCTGAGCACTAGCTCTGGATAGGCTAGTTCCTCTTCCAGAAAGAATTCTCTAACTCCTAGGCCCTTTCTGCTTTCTCCCTCTCCAGAAACACGATCACTTGTGAACTGCCAACCCTCATTTAAAAAATAAATTAGCGGTTTCTAAAGATACTTAATTCTTCTGTTCATCCATTCATTAATATTTAATGACCACCACTTAGAAGACATAATAAGGCAGAGGGCTCCCCACCCCAGAAGAACACTAATGGGAGAGACAGATCATTCAGTTACTATTAAGTGTGATTACTTGTGAGGGGAAAGTGGAGGGAACATGGGATTCCTGGGTGGGGCACCTGAATTGTACTAGGTGGTGCAGGGAAGGCTGCCTGGAGGAGTGACCATGTCAGGGGGGCCCAAAGATTGTCAGCCAGATGAGGGAAACATTGGTGGTGTTGCAAGTGTCTTCTGCCAGTGCTAAGAGCAAACTTGGGGGCCTTGGTGTGCAAGTATGCTGTGTTTGAGGGACTGAAACAGGTGAGCAGCGTGAGGGATGGTGTGGTTTAAAAGGTGCTTGGAGGGGCCACAAAGGGACCAGAGAACCAAGACTGTATCCCAGAGGACTGAAGAGTTTCAAGCAGCAGGAGGTGAACATACGTGGTGAATGACTTTTTGTGGAAAGCACACTGGCAGGAAGACGTAGGCTGTATGGTTGTCCAGGTTTGGGATGGTGGTCTAGACTAGGATGAGATGCCAAGAAGTGGCTAGAGTTGACACTCCAGAGGCAGTACTGACAAGGCCATGGTGTTTGAGTAGACTCAGGAGATGAGGAGTGGAGGCTTCTGGTGGGGCAGCTGGGGCAGTGGGGAACATAAGCAGAACAGTCCTGGGCTCCATTTTGCCTGTGCTGAGGGGTACATGGTTATATAGATAGAAGGCACATCTAGGCCTTAGATCTAGG